>NC_143438.1:12735000-13985000 GCF_987193195.1 Phasianus colchicus | reverse complement strand
ATCCTAAACTTTATGCTTAGAGTTTGATCCCACTAACTTTAGCAGGACTACTTGGCAGCCAGAGAGGTAAGCAGTGAGGTTGCAGTGTTTGCTATCCGATGTCATTTGCCAGTAGACGATTTAGAAAGATGCAATGTGCCATGCAAATGTATACTGCCAAACTTTCCACTGCTTGAGTAAAAATCCTGTCAAAAGCACTTCTGTGCATGATGCTTAGAAAAGGAAAAAAAAAAAAAATTCATGCCCACTTTGGTCCCTGAGAAGAGCAATCCTCAAATTTTTCAGAAGTAGGAATCATTATCAGTGACTCCTCTTGTGCAGTGCAGATGATGGGCAGGTTATGTGCCACCCTCTCCCAGCAAGTCTGTACAGGGGGGACCAGAAGTTGTAGCCTTCCTATGAAGTTCAGTAACTTCCACAGTTTAATTTGATGCAATTAAGGAGTGCTATTCTCTGTATCTGAAGAGAGATTGTATTTTTTCAGCTATCTTATTCAATCTAATAAAGGAAAATGCCTCTCTCTACAAACATGGCCTTGGTTATATCCTTAGATCATCACAGCAACAACACCAGTTATGAAATGTCATGCATTTGAAAAATAACACGTCCATTAGGGAACAGAAATAATTTTTTTATAAAGTTGAAGTGAAATGTCAACGTTTTTTATAATCAGTGAGTACCATGAGCAAAAGCAGAAGGTAGAAATGCTGGTGGTCTGATCCCTAATTTGTTTTAAAGAGAAATAAAGATACATTGCTTCTTTCAAGATGAAGCAGTAATATTATTTTCCCAACTTGCAGTACTAATCTCTCATAGCACTGATAGTTCTGTATTGGTTTGAGCCCTTGAAAAAATCCTTATAAGGCCTTGTACCTCCAGAACTACTTTCTTTTGATACTTGCTTGTTCTTGGATAAATCTTTTTTGTTATATCACACAATACAAAGAGTTTAAGGCAATTCTTTACTACATTTGTGAACTAGGACAACCAAGGCATGCATGAATAAACAATTAGGGGAACTAAGAAAAGTATAACTAACTGCTTTGATTTTGTTCCATTAAAAGAATACACGGTACCTGAAGTCAAGAGAAGGACCATTCAAAATACGAATAAGAACAAAGTGTTTACCAATTTTTAGCAGTTTTTTAGAGTCTGTGACAGAAAACAATTTTCATCTGAAATGAAATGAACAATACAGAATAAATATATGTAGATGTGGCAGTGAGAGATGTGGACAGAAATAACTCTACCAAAGCTAGTTTTAGGATAAAGTGTCTTTAAAAGATCATTATAGTATGGTCACTCTCTCTGAAACACCATAGCATTTACCTGAAAGGCAAAAACGATTAAGTGCTTCTAGTCAGTGATGGAAGCACTAGGAAAATGGTGGAGGCTTAGGTCGTTTCTTTGCAGCACAGGTTTCCATAAGAGCAGGAAGAAAGATTTTTTGAAGGTACTGAAATAGGTCAGAAGAGAAACTGACCTCTGAAAAAAAATCTCTCATTTGTACACAGCAGGTCTAAGCCAAGCCTACCAAAATAAAGAGGATGTCACTGGTTCAGGCTAAGTTTATGCTGTAGCTGAAGCACTGATGGGTAACATAGGTAAAATTTTTAAAAATCTGTATTTCTTGCTTTATGAACTTCAGACATGAACATCAAATTTGTACCAGTATTAACCTTACCCCCAAAAGTCCTCTCCTAACTCAGTATCACCATTCTGTGATACTAAAAGTATGTTCCTCTTATGCCATTGTGTCTTTTGCAATATTGATGAGTTATAAAAATTTCCAAGTTACCAACATTCTACATCATGCAGAACTGTTTTTCTTCAGCAACTTAAAATATTGTGGCGGGGCACCAGCTTAATCAAATCCTATTCCACTATTTTATCATGCGTGCTCCCTACTACAGAGGGTTTTTTAAGTCTTGCAACTAAAACTGATTTCTGCAGTTTATCATGTCCTTTTTTCTCTTATTTCTTTTAAAATGTATTGAATGTACATACACAAAATGAGCACCACTTGCAATTTTTCAGATCTGACACTCTCTACAACCAGACAGATCTAATGCAGCCATCCTGGCCTGCGTTAGAAATAGTGTGGCCAGCAGGAGCAGGGAGGTGATCATCCCCCTGTACTCAGCACTGGTGAGGCCGCACCCAAGTACAGTATTCAGTTTTGGGCCCCTCACTACAAGAAAGACATTGAGGCCCTGGAATGAGTCCAGAGAAGGGCAACGAAGCTGGTGAGGGGTCTGGAGCACAAGTCTTATGAGGAGCGGCTGAGGGAGCAGGGATTGTTTAGTCTGGAGAAGAGGAGGCTCAGAAGAGACCTCATTGATCTCTATGACTACATGAAGGGAGGCTGTGATGAGGAGGGTTGTGCCCTCTTCTCCCAGGCAACAAACAGGACCTGAGGAAATGGCTGCAAGTTGTACCAGAGGAGGTTTAGGTTAGACATAAGGAAGAACTTTTTCTCTCAGAGGGTTGTCAGACACTGGAATGGCTGCCCAGGGAGGTGGTGGAGTCACCATCCCAAGTGTTCAAGAGGCGTCTGGATGAGGAGCTGTGAGATAAGGCTTAGTGCTTGTGGTAGCAATGGTAATGGGAGGACGGTTGGACTAGATGCTCTTGTAGGTCCTTTCCAACCTTGTGATTCTGTGATTCTATGATTCCATAATGATGGCTGGAAAAGACCAAACAAAACCAGTAACTTGATATAAATATCTCCTCACTAGATCCATCAACTCTCAAACCATTGTGCTTGCTGCTTATTCTCTAGTTTTGCAAAGCTATTTTGGCTAAAATGTATGGAAAGATGCAGAAGTACCTTTCGTCTGATACTGCAATACCTTTAGGCTCCCATATAAGATGGTGGTCCTGTGTTCACTGCATGCAGCAAGAAGACAGAAGAGCTTACTTCATTCACAGACTTCCTGAAGGACTTCAAACAAGCCATCAGAGCTGGTGGAACTGGACAGACAACTGAGTTCAGTATACAACCTCTGTGAGAGTATGAAATTAAAGAAGTAAAATTTTCTCTGCCTTGGGCTACCACTTTCATTCCCGTCAAGTAAAGAGATGTACTTTACTGTTTCTAAAGATGATATTGAACTATCTCGTAGTTACATCATTATAGTAAATGATTGTTTTCTAGATTGCCCTGTATCAGTGATTCTCTACGAACTTCTTTAGATAATTGCATATTCCTTTTCCTTTGTCTCTGTCTCCCCTTCTTCTTTTGAAAGTTTTCCATGAAGCTCCCAAGAATTTCTAGACCTGTCACTGTAAAATGAATTGCATTGTCTGACATTAGAATGAGAAAGTGGCTGAATTCATCAAATTAACATTTCATCACTGACAAAACAAGCTGTACTGTTATCAGAGACTTACATGTTTATTCAATGCTATTGATCGATGCATAAATACATACATGCTTTTTTTTTTTCCCTTAGTGCTTTTATAAACCACCAAATGAGTTTGATTCCTTCTGATGAGAGATTTAATTGTTGGTATGTGTTTTCCATGTGAATGATGAAAGTCAACCAGAATTAGTGCTGAGTGAATGAGAGCAATCCAGGATTATGATGAATGGGAGTAGTGAATGATCAGTGACTGATGTAAGCCAACCACTGAGACTGAAGATCCTATCATTAAAGGGAAGTGATACCTTAGTTGAATATTTTTGTATCCTACATGGGACAAATACGATACTCATCTTTAAGCTTTTGAGTGAGAAATTAGTTGATCACAAAACAGCACACAGTTCTTAAATGGCAGGCTAATTTACCCATTGTATAACTTGAGTAGAACAGGACTTAACAGGGGGTTTAAACCAGATGATCTTTAATGTCCTTTTCAACTGAGGCCATTCTATGATTCTATGAATTAAAACATTGTGAAATGTTCCTACAGAGCCTGAGTCAACTCTGGTCCTTAAGTCCCCTTCCACTACAAAGTTTATCTCCTATTCACTAGTTTCCAATCTGATGGAATCAATCTCAGACAGAATTACTCTGTGCTCAGGTTGCTGCTTTAATGTATATCATTTGTCCCCTGCAATTTGAATTCTTATTTCTTTATTTCTTTGCCCAATTGTATGGGAAGTGCTGAGTCACGGCCTGAACGTCTGATTGATCACCTGAGGCGAGCAATGAGTCAGCCATGGGAGCACAGGTGAAGGCAATTCACTTGTGCTGCAGGAAGGGGTGGAGCGTGGCTGCACCCCTCCTAGATCCCATTTAAGAGCTGACTACCAGTGGAGAAGGATCTCCTCTGGAGATCCACTCTGCTGGAGTTTCACAAGTGAGCCTGGGATATGGGTAAGTGTCCTATCTTTTCTGCTTTGGTGTAATAACTGCATAGCCAAGCTCTCTGGTATACCTCATAACTCTAACATCTGTACGTTCATTGATTGTACACCAATAAAAGCTATGGCTCACAAACTGGGTGGTTATATCAGGAAAGCATGCACCTAAGAGTAGTATTTGCAGAGCTGGTGATTGTAGTTGAAATGATGTGATCTATATACAGAAAATCATGGAGATGAAGAAACCCTGTTTTTCTAGTGAAACCTAAGAGTTTCTGAGGCAACTCAAAATTGATTGGGGGCTAGAGTAGGCAATAATAGAATTGAGAAGAAGAAAAGAGGTCAAAGTAATTGGCTTTAATTAGAGAAGATGAAAAGTGGACTGAATACTGGTTTTTGAAGGCAGGACATCAGCAGTGCAGATCTTTACCTCCTGTTCAAAGCAGTATAATCAGAGCACTGGTGGCACAGAATGTGTCTTAGGTTCACCTCAGTCCTCGTTCCCTGAGGTTCCTTTGACACCACTGAAGTGTATTAAAGGCAATCTTGTCTGGCAGTATTTCAAGAGAAGGGATATTATGAAATGCAGCATCAGCAGAGAAAAATAAATGGTCATCAGCGATGTCCTTTTAACACTGTATGTATAGGAGGGGTGGGAGCATGTGCACACATGTAAGTAATCTGGATTTAAACTGATTTTAGATTAAATACTGTCAGATGAATAGGGAAAAAAATATTTTGTGCTATGTTGCCCATGTTTGGGTAAGCTTGGCTGGTAAAAACTTGAAGTATTAGAAGAATGACTTTCATACTGGTGTTTTAGGAGAAATGACTGGTAACCAGTTAGGACATCTCACACAGGCTTTGTTACATCTTTTCCTTTGCTTCTCTAAAAGAAAACAGAATGTGGCCAGCACAGTGTATATACTAGCAGGCTAACATACTGGGCCATACTTGCACTTTATTGTAAATGTTTTTGATACTACTTCTAAGTCTGTGTTTACCTTGGGCAATTTCTTAGTTCACACATGTGAAATAACAGCTGGGACTTGCCAAAATATAGCAGTCAAGTGCTGTGCATGTAGTAGCTTTAAAACTAACACAGGTGTCCTAGATCCCTTACACAGAATAAACAGAAGCACATGATCAAGAGTGTGTCTAACTCCTCTCTTTTGGAAATGACTTGTCTTGAAATGCTTGATCTGACAGTCGCTCCTGTCTCTGAAGGAAAATGCATCATGAGTGAAACATTGTTGATTTCTACAGAAAGTAAGAAATACACCATCTATTGTCTTCAGTAGAAGTGTGGTGTCATACCTGAATCTTCCAATTTCCACTTTTATTTCTTTCTCCTGTAAGGAAAGCCAAGTACATCTAATGAGCTTGGTTCACTCCTCGGTCACCCAGGAGCATAAGAACAAAACTTTCGTCACTGGGAAGGCCACCCAGAGAGAAGGAAGTTGTGCTTCCCCCAAGAGGGATGAAAGGCATGAAAGTCCCAATGGTTTTTGTCCAGATCCCAAGCTGTGACTACCAGTTGCCTCACCAGCAGAAGTTCAGAGGCCCCAGCCACGGAGAAGGGGCCTGTTTCTTTTCAGCGGGAGTACACCTTGTTTCCTTTCTGCTGGCGCGGCTGTCTGTAGACAAGAAAATATAAATGCAGTGAGCTGTTTGGTTTTCCTTGTGAAGACTCTTTTGTTGAGAGTTTCTGATTCTGTCACTTTAACTGTTCTGCTGCTTCAGTATCTGAAAGAGAAATAACATAGGAACTAGTATATTAATGACAGCTAATGGAGGATGAGCTGTCCATGGATTTGCACAGCTGGAGCCAAATAAGATTGAGTATATACTCAGGACTCCCACTGACAGTGCACAAGGGGAATGGAAATTTGGGACTTTGTTCTCAGAGCCCTCCACAAGGAGGGTATACATAAAAGAGATATGCCCATGGGAACACCTGTGCCATCCTGCTGCCTGTGTAACACTGACTGGAAGTAGATAAACAAGCCTACATATTTGCAAGAAAGAAGAGCTGCTGCATTCCTCTACCTAAGTGGTATTGTTTTGCCAGGAGTGGCATCCAAAATACCGCTGTGAAGACACTTGGCAACTTCTCTCATTAGGAAGTTGCATTTTGCATAGCAATGTTGACCTACACTTTCTCATGAGTGCAGATGATACCTATTGTCTGTAAGGACAGATATTAAGCTGTCAAAAAAGAGCTGTCAATCCTCAGCAATCAATGTGCTTGGTCTGAGAATTTGTGAAATGAGACAGAAGTTTCCAATACTAAACTATGTCTGATTTAGACAAATGTGCTTGTATTAATAGCTCTAGCATATGAGATCCTCTGGAGGTATCTGGGATTTTATTGTCATTAAAACAGAAGCTGGGCATGTTTTTCTAATTACAACATGAAAATGTTTTCCATAGAGTATAAAAAAATTATCTGAAGAAGGGTTAATTCTGTGAATGTCCAGTGCCAAAAGGCTTGTTTCCACTGCAGGGCTAATCTAAACTAAATTTCAAATATTGCCCATAGCTACACTGGGTCTTTGTGCCTGAAATGTTGCCTGCTTTTTCCAGCTGTAGCAGTTGATTCAGTGAAAGATATTGGTTCTCCTAAGAGCTTACCTTGCTGTTTTCTTGTAGATATTGCAGCTCCTTACTGAGTGTTTTGTCTTGACCTCTCTGTAGAGGTAAAAGTATCTTGGATTCAGACCTAGATTCCTGAATGCTTTTCTTCTAGATAATGTAACATTTAGTTTTAAACACTGTGCCTGGCCAGGATAGGATTAGCAAGGCATTAATCGATTGCAGGAGGATCAAGGAATTGTATTAGAGCTGCTTCACGACCCAGAAAGTTGATGTTTCTGAAGGTAAACACCTCTGCTTGGGGATGTGAGATAAAGAAAGCAAGATTTAATGAACTGCTTTGAGAGAAGGGTGAAGCCAAGTCTGTGTCCTGCTTTTTCAGTATGTTCCATTTATCCCTCAGGATAATAATATTTTAATACAATGCCAGCTTTCTTTTTAATACGATCCTTGAAATTTCTTTTAGGCCACCTAAAATGTCATGGCTTTTTCCTTCATCAATCAAAACATATTTTTTTTTAACTTCAGGATGTTTGCTCAGTAGAGCTCTCTGTTTTTCTTTCATTGATTTTTCCTTTTAACACACAGTTGTTGAAAACTTAATTTTGAGTTTAGTCAGCTTTGTTCAAGATGCATTACTATTCCAAGTAGAATTTGTGGTATGTTTTCTGCAGTCCAGTGCAAGGGACGTACAGCATGATGGATGGTGTTTGGAATGAAAAGTTGAATGAAACAGGCATTACCAAATTTGATCTCTTGATCTGAAAAAGAGAAATCCTTTTCTTTGTAAATTTCTTATCAAAGATTAACGATGACATGTTGGAAAAAAATTCCATCTGAAAAATAAATGCTACTTTAGACTTAGTGGTAAGATGTCATTTGTGTCTTTCGTATAAAAACCTTTTGGGCGTAAAAACATTTTAAAAGTGTAGGAGACAGGGTTTCATAGAATAATGGAAAGGCCTGGGTTGAAAAGGACCACTACGATCATCTAGTTTCAACCCCCTCCTGCTGTGGGCTGGGTTGCCAACTAGTAAACCAGGCTACCCAGAAACACATTCAGCCTATAGTTCTATATTTCTATTTTCCTTTACGGTTATTTAGTATTTATTATACTTTATGGCTATGTAGTAATCAGTCTACACAAAAATGGCACTTCCCCTAGAGAACTTTACTCCTATCTCTATTTAGCATCACCCACCCCATGTTAGTGAGCAGCAAGTATTGACTGTTGCTACTTCTTGATTCCTAGGAGAAGTCATGCAGATTTTGCTTGATAGATTAATTTTCTGCCTTATAAAACTTCATGTAGTAACTCAAATGTGTGGTGCAAAGTAAGAACATATTGTTACTGTGAAGTAATCTGAAACCCAGCAGTTTGAGGAATTCTCTCTTATTCTCAGATGGGAAAAAATGACCAGCTTGTCTTACAACATAGCCCAGGGGAATATGGTCTATGAGTAGAAGGGCTCTGAGTTGTAGGAAAAAAACAAATTGTAGATGGTTTGGTATACAGGGCCTTGGTGAAGAGATTGTCACTAATTCATCGTCTATGTCTAGTTTGGGTACTTCTCTTTTTCCTCTGGGGATAATTCAGAACAGGGAGCATGGCCTATTTCCAGGGTGTTCACTTTAGCAGTGGTGGAAGAGCACATACACTCAATGACTGTTCAGGGCCATGAATTTGTTGCTGTTATCTGTATTTTTATGGTTGGAAAATAAGCTGGAAATTCACCAGTGCCTCTCCAGTTTGGATGGGCTTTAAGAAAGTGGATCTATGGTGCACAGATCCCTTCTCATGCTATGGAGAGCAGGGTGACACAAATCCCATTTTGTCTTCCCTCCAGATCCCATTAGCAACTGGAATGCTTTGAAGAAGATATAGATGATGCTCTTTAAACAGCAGTTTTCAATTGGAAATTAGCCCCCCTTGATATCGGGGGGCTAATGTCAGTGTATCAGAGCAAGTGCATCCTAAAGCATGCCAGGCTGAAAAGGAGTGCAATCTGCTGATCAAAAGAAATTCAGTTCAGTAACATGGTGGCATATGGTGATTTGCATGCAGAATTTGTTCTCTCCTTGTTCTCCTGTTTCCCCATGAAAAATACTGTGATGTTTGAGAATGGAAGATACTAATGAAGCAGTCAGTACCTTTTACCACCATATTGATTCACTTTCTGAACTACTGCAGTTGTCTGCCCAATGGCTTAATTAGCATGGCCTGAAGTTAGAATGAAAGATGACAGCTCTTGGCTGTAAAGCAAATGACTGATCTCTTCCATAAGCACATTCTTGTTATAACTTCAACAGGCTGAATTCTTGGCTAAGCATTAATCTGAATAGCCCCACTTTCCAGATGCTGTTTTGCAGCAGCTGAGAATCTGGCCCCAGTAATATTGTGCTTTCTGCTCACATAGTGCTGCCCTGTAAAGAAGTGATAACAGCTTCACAGGTAGGAAAATGATGGGTCATAAGGTCTCACAAGTCCGATAGCAGAAAACACAGTCTTCTGAGCAGCTCTAAGGATGGAGAGCTCAAAGCATGCTGATCCAACAACCTAATCTCTAAAATGCAGTGACAGATAGGAGAGTTAACTGAATAGCTTCATGTTAAATTGCTGAGTACAGGCAGATTTGGCCTTCATGCCTGCAGAATAAGTCATCAGCCAATGTGATTATCTTGTTGATAAGACACAGACCTCCCAGAGAACAAGTTGTGCCTGTGCCACCACTCAGACCTTGACAGGTGCCCCCACCGCAACCCCATCTCCTCTTTTTGTATCTTCTCTGGTGCTGGTCGCCTGCAAGAGGCAGGAATGGGTGAGCCCTCCTTGTCATGAGAGGCAGGGAACCCTGCAAAGAAGGCACTGGGGAAGGCTGGATCTCTCTACCCTTTCCACTTCCCTCCACCTACTCCACACCTGTGAGCAGGGGAGGTGCAGGAAGCCCCTAGCACTGTCCCACAGCTGCAGCATGGCAAAGGGAAGGGTGAGAGGAGGTTGGGTGCAGAGCCATGATGGGTGGTATGCACATGTGACAGCTTCCTTTGGCTGGATATCACCAGGAATGTGAACAAGCTACTTCCCAGCGGCATCTGAAAGGTCTAGGAGCCTTTCAGAAGAGTCTTGTGGACATACCACAAGGAGGAAAAAGGAAGTTTTGAAAGGTGGGATCTGAGGAAAGGAAGTGACTCATGAGCTCAAAGAAAGATGGGCAGGGAGCAGAGCAGAGGAGGCAGCAGGAGGGATCCCCAACTGTGCAGCGCTGTGGGAAGGGGGTGAGGAAGGAGCGTGGGGCTGGAGCAGCGAGTGCAGCCCTATGCTTGCCCTGAGAGGAACAAGAAGTTTTTGTCTTTACTTTAAATTTTGGAATAGACATCTTTCATCACTCTAAAACAATAAAAGCAGATGTGGGTTAGATTTTTATGAGGGTTCATGAGAGATGTGACATGAGAGTAATCTCTGGGACTTCTGTACTGGCTCCTCACCGATCTCTTTCATAAGGGTGTCCTTTCTCTACCTATGGGCTGCCCTTTTAGTCTGAGGCTTGAGATCTTTCACTGCATCATCTTCTGCACTGGTTGTCATCTGTGCAGCCTCTGTGAGAATCAGACATCTCTTCTAATGAGAAAGCCCTAAATGTGAAAAATAAACGAGGAACTTCCTGGCTTTCAAACAATTTCCCCTGTTAATCATGATGTTCTAATAATACCTTTTCTTTTTTGTTTTCTCTTTTTTTATTAGCTGATCTTTACTTGATCCAAATAATAATCCAGGTGCAATTCTGTGCTGCCTCTCCTAGAGAGGAAGTGAGGAGAGAGAGAAAATGATGTTAACTTTAGTTCCTTTTATTTACTTCTAATGAGCTGTTCTATAGGCCAAGTAAGATAGATCAGAAGAGAGTACTTATGTTTTATGTTGAAATCAATCCTTTTTGTGCTGAGATCCATAGTGCTGCAGAACTCCCTCCCTATCATAATCAAGATGTGTGCTGCACAAGAATTACCAAACCATTTTACTGGCTTTTGCTCTGTGGCATTGACTAGTCCATTTGTAATGTGTATGTAAACAAAACTGCATATTAGTTAAGCACTTCAGGCATTGTTTAAAGCATCTTCTTCCCCAGAGAACTACAGAGCCAGAACTGGGAAAGAATGATTTCCTTTATTGCTGAGGTCACAAGAGTGGAATTAAAACAAATGGGAAAAGTTTGTTGCAAAAGCTGAAAATAATGCTCTACAATTACATCTGCAAAAGCCATAGGTAATTACTTTCTGTGTGCACCTCCAGAAACAAAGTGTCACAGACCCACATCATCTTACAGACAGCCTTAGCCAGTTATTAGTTGAAGCTTGATTAGAAAAATGTTGTAATTAAAGCCTGTGACTATTCATCAAGGGAAAGATGTATGCAAGATGTCTTTTATTCTGTGCCCAGAAAAAAAGAGCAGTGTATTACAGATCCTTTCCCAAGAGTTAGTTGGAGTTAAGATTCAATTCCTGGCTATAGCAACTTGGAGCTAATTTAATCTCAATTCAAAGAAAAAGTGGGTTTATATCAGGATCAGCTTCCCCACCTTCCTCCTACTCTTTTCTGCACTTCATGCTTTTCATTTTCTCCTGTAAAACTAGGGCTTGGATCTTGAAGGTATTGACCCAGGCAATGGGAAAAATTAAAAAAAAAAAAAAATGCACAGTATATGCTGCATCATCATACCAAACCTATTGGGCTTTTCCTAGAATCTATTTTTGTTTTAGTCAGAGCCCTGCTGAGCTTCTGGAAGAACCTTTGCATCAGAATCATTTTCTGGTAGAAGCGTCTAACAATCCTGTCTAAGTCATAGAATCATTCAGGTTGGAAAAGACCTCTAAGATCACCAAGTCCAATCCTAACCCACTCCATCATGTCCATAACCACGTGACAATCACAGAATGGCCAGGGTTGGAAGGGACCTCAAGGTTCATGGATCTGCAATCCTTCTGCCACATCATTTGTACCACCTCACAGTTCCATACTTATTTTATATTTTAGTCTAAGTAGCATTTAGTTATATCAACCAGTGACCAACTGATAGCCAAACTGGTAAGAAACCACAGAGTATGCCAGGACATATTTGGAAGTACTTCCTCATGATAGTCACTGCAATCACTAACATTTACAGTGTAGAAACCTGTAGGGTCATGTTGGTGCTTCATGACATGGTGCTACCTATGCTTTCCTGCAAACAAACACCCAGTGATTACCACAGTTCAGTCTCTGCCCTTGCAAGGAAGTAGACCCCAGTGGTATTGTGAAGCAGTTCTGATGCCATGCTGTAATTGACAGAATTTGTATTTTCGTGCACTTTATGGCCTCCAAAGAGGGTTGAAAAGTATGTTCCTAGGTGACGTGTACCATATTTGGGTGCCTGCATTATTTCATCTGCACCTCTAAAACTTATCTTCTGGCATACTAGAATTATCATGAGTTGCATCCATCATTGTCACAATCAGAATTTAAAAGGGTTATTAAAATAGTTCTATGCTTTTATAAAAAGTGCCCCAAGTAATTGCACACAGCTTTGTTTTCCTCAGTTTGCTTGAGTAAAATTTCCTAGCACAAGCTCAACATCAACAGAATTATGGAAAACTGAACAAACTGAAGGAAAACAGCAGCAAAGTACCAAAACAAAGTACCATAAACAGCTGGCTTATGCATAGCAAATGTCCCTGTTCAGAGCTCTTGCACCTATGTGGATCTTAGTGAATCAGAAATTACTGTGCTACTTTGAAACTCGAAAGCAGCTTAGTTTCTATTTCATTTTTTCGTTGTCAACCCTGGCATGCCTTTCTTATGAGAGGTAGCGGGCTCCCTCTGGTGGTTTTTGAAAACCAGAAAATTAGTGGAGGAAAAGCTTGTACACGCACATATGTAAAATAAAATCAAAACAACAGTAATTTTGTGCATGAGAAGCTGTTGAATGTTTGCAAGGTTGCACATCTGATTCCTTCACTGTCACCATGCTTACTTTTCAGTTAGTTCATTTTTATCTTTTTTTTTTTACTGTTGTGTCTTGATAAATATGTACATATATTACAGAGCAGTGAGGAATGTAATTCTGCTGAGGGGCTGTGCTTTCATCAGCAAGGCCTGCATGTATCTAGTTATTCACCTCCTTCCACTAGTTCTTCCCCTTTCAGATTTGAATTGGCACCTGTAGTTGTTTACTGTAGAAAAAATACCACTTCTTTCTTGGTAGCTACATTGAAAATTAATGATAATATAAAAGGAGAGTAAGTTTTCGTTCATATATAGCACTTATACCTGGAGGCTGAAGGAGATACAAAATGACAACAATGCATTTCTCTCTCCCTTGGCTCAAACACGTGGACATGTCTGTTGCTGGTGAAAAGAGACTGGCAAAGGAATGTTCTGCATTAATTCATTACTAATTACAAACATACTGAACATGCAAGGTGCAAATTGCTCTCATCATGTTCTGCTTCTGCGGAAATTGGTGCTGGCCTGCAGGTGGTCTGGCACATGGCTGCAATTGCAGTTCAGGCTTGTGCATGGGGCCAAAGCCCAAAAGGCTGCAGCCGTGGTGGTCAGGTGCTGGCTGTGCATCTACTGTGTGGCTGCTGCTGAAGCAGGCAGGTGGTGATGGGAGTCCAGAAATGCCTCTGGAGATTCCAGGGGGGCAGCCTTCTCACCATTCACTGTGATCACACCCTGGGCCTTTTTCCCATACCAATACATACTAGCAGAGAGGAAATAAGGAAAAAATATTTGATCTGCGGGAGTCAAGAGTAACCATGGTTAAATTTCCTACAGATGCTCTTCCCTTCTAAAGCAGAAAAGCTTTATTTCCTTCATATTTCATATGAGCAATAATTGCAGGGAGAGAAGGAAGTGGAGGAGACTTAAACTTGAGGGAGAATTTTACCTGTGCAAAGGTGTTCAAATCACCTTTGAATCACTGTATTTTTGTATCTGTCTAATTTCATCCTTCTGTGCCATTTGATTAAGTTCAGGAAGCATCAGTTGCATTAAAATAACATTACTTCCACCTTTTTCTTTAAGTAGATATTATGGGATAATTTGATCATAAGCCATATGGAATTGCCATTTAATTTAATATTACAGTCAAACTTAGAATAGGAGGAGGCACCACACCCGGCTGTATCATGTAATAAGGGAGAAAAATGTCAATACTCCCGTTTTCTTCCACTGAGTGAGAATTTAACTTCAGTGACAAAAGTAAAAGTCCTGTTGCTCAACTCTATGTGCGCAGTTACATTTCAAAAATCTGTGAGTAGTTTCCATTAGGTGGCCCACTGCTTCTGGGGTTAAGTATACAGGTGTTATTTACAGACTGCTATTGGGAAACATGTGCCTTTTTATTTTAACAATAACTTTTATTCCAGCTAAAGAATTTGTTCAGTACCGAGAGTCTTTTCTGATTGCCAGCGAAGGGCTCAGTCCTATGAGATGCTGAACATTCTGGCTGCCATCCAGCAAGGCACTTAGGTATGTCCTTAATCTTAAACACAGGTCTAATCCCCAAGACTCCACTGAATAGAAGCCAAAGCACTCAGTACTCTGCAGATGAGACCCCCAAACCTCTTCTTCATTGGTCTTCTGCAGGGTTTCCATAGTTTTGTTATAGTAATATGGTAAGAATTAAGCCAATGGCATTTAAGGTATTGCTTTAAAAATATTGCACAAAGATAATACATACTGTATCATACTGTAGATCAGCTTTCAAACCAGGAAAATGAAGTTTCCTCCAAGCTTCAGCTCCTTTGTTTTTTCGTACAATAGGGAACACTTTTGTAGCATCTTACGTGGTTTTGATTAGAGTATTTGTGATTCTTCAAATATTTATTCTTCAGCAGTTAAGAAACTTGGTGAAGGGAAACTTTATAAACATTTATCATGGATCAAGTGTTCACGTGGAAAGGAAATGAGGCTCTCTGTTCCTACAGGGAAGAAGTACCTTTTCATAAAATCTGTGGCCTCATTTCAGAAGAGCATCTTGATTCTGGACAATGATTGAGCACATACCCAGCCATACCCACATGTCCAAGTTCTTTTGTTCAGAGTCCTTTAAACTGGCAAACGCTGCCTTTAGTTTTGCCTGTTCCACTCAGCTGCCCATGGATCACTTCAGCAATATCAGATGTGCCATTCAGACTTTACAGCAAGCAGCTCACCAGAGGACAGATGAGTAAACTCTCCCTCCACCATCTGAAGAGTTTGTTTGCTTTGCAGTGATTGGCAGTGGTGTCATGTGAAATACCACTGGGCAAATTCCATTTGATTAAATAATTATCGCCTATGACCAAAAAATGTACCATGATGTGTGAAAACAAATTAAACCCCCCCAAATTCCCTCCACTTCCTTCCTTGCTCTGTTAATTGCTCTTTCACAGGAAAGTGACACAATTATTGACTTTAAGCTAGAGAAGTTCAAAAGTAGGTAAGGTTCTCGGAACTTCAAATATTCTGTGCTGATTAAAATTTTTTCAAAGCTTATTTAAAACTTCTTCCCTTAGAAGAGGTGTAAAATGCACCCCTGTCAGCTGACGCATTCGGGGCTGCCAGGGCACGCTGCTGGCTCAGATTCATCTTGCTGTCAGGAAGAGCCCCCAGATCCCTTTCCATGAGGATGCTCTGCAGCTTCTTGCCCCCCAGTCAAGAAAGTTTGTCTGGATGCTTTAGCTAGACAGGGCTTTCTCTCCTGATCGGTTTCTTCCCCTTTTCATTTTCTTCTACTTTTATTTTGGGTACATGCTTTCAGAATTAAGTTTTAGTGCAGTTTCTTCTGCCATCTATAGTAACTCTTCCTCTGACTTGCCCAAAGGGATGTGTTGTCTGCTCTCCTACTTTTTAGCTGAAAAACTAAAAAGTTTCTGAGGTGCTTTGTCTAACTTTTGACTCGCTCCTTAGGTATCTTCAAAATACCTCTTTGTCTGTAAAGGCTGTGCCAAAAGAACATGTCTTATTCCTATTCCTGTGCATGTCTGTTTGATTGGGCAATATTTCTGAATCCGGGGCAGATCTACTCTGAAAGTGGCCTATTTTGACCTTGGCCAGTATCTGTTGATGGCATCATTCTAGACAAATCTGACCTGCTGAAACATAATTTTTCTCATACCAGCTTCCCAAACTTGTGAGGCTGTTGCTATTTCAGGTGGCTTAAAAATATGTGCACAGTTTGTACTTTGAATGTTTAATAAGCTTAAAACATGAAATATATAATGCAGCTTGAACTTTCTAGTGTTATTTCATCACCAAAAAAGCAAAGTCTCAAGGCTCCGCAATTGCCTTTGTCAGAATGTAAATTCCAGCATGTAATACCCAGGCTGTATGTTTCAGGAAATCAGTATTAACCTATTAGCATGCCGTTTTCCTTGGAGAGGAGCCATCTTCACACTGAGTCTGTATTCCTGCCTCAAACCTTCCTGTCACTGTTCCGTATCCACGACCCAGCCTAAGGCTGCCTTTGACGGTTCCCGAGCCATTTCCTGCATACTGCACTAGCACTAATTGAAAATTTGGGTGGCCTTGCTTATTTATTTTCATGGAATGTAGTGGGTTATATTTTCATGGCACTTTCTCAGCAGTGCAACGTTTCAATTTCAAAATCACTGCAATATGAGGAAAAGTACCCCCCAAAATTAAAAAAATAACAATAAAAACCAGCATACCTTTGATTAATTTTTACAGTAGTTCTTTTGTAAAAATATATAATGGAAAAAGAATTCAGTTTTGCTTTTGTCTCTCAAGATCAGAGGTAAGAGCAGCAACTTAAATACACGTACAAGAAGATCACACACACACACACACACACACAGAGTCATGAAAGTTTAAATGCACAGATGCTGTGGAAATGAAAAGATAATATAACATGTATTCTTTGCAAGTCTTGCAGAGTTCAATCCTTTCACAATGTATGTGGAGGGGGGGGGGAGAAGTAGCCCCCTGCTCTCTCTAGGCAAATTCCATCTCTGCTGGCATCTAAGGTTGGCCCTAGCCCTGTGTCTCCCCGCATTACTGCAGGATCGCAGTCTCACAGTGATCCTGTGGTCACTGCATTATTCTTGCCTTTGTGCTTATAGGTGTGCGAACGTGGGTACGTATATTTGCCTTAGATTTCAAGGTTGTTCAAATCTTTTTCCGAATCCCTCCTCAAAACTGGAGACCTACATCACTTATTTTTTTTTCTCTTATTCCCTCATTATTTTGCTTTATTGCTGCACTTTTTTTTTTTTTTTTTTTTCTTTTGGAAAGGGGTTAAAAAAATTAAAGACTGGTGCAAGCACGTCACCATTAACTAACAATATTGTGTTTGGTTTTATTTTTTCAATATTCTAGCTGGAACTATTGACATTTTTGAGAAACATACTTTGATCCCTGGAATGTAGGTGTACAGAAATGTGTCCTGATAAATTTGCCAATAGGATACTGATTTGTATCTCAGAAATTATTTGGAAGAAGAATGAACTGAAGATAGATTTAGTTCTTACCTGAAGGCACATACCTGTAAGATTGGCAGATTATTTGAATTTATAGATATTTTAGAATGGAGGCCAAAAGGAAACAAACCTTAAAACAAAGGAAATGCCTATTCCTCTTTCTGAGTTTTCAGGATACCACATTGGAGGTTCATATGCCACTGAAATTTGGAGATTTTTTTAGTCAAGCGATCACCAAACATTTTCTTGTAATTGAGTAAAATACCAAAATAAGTGGACCTCTGCATCCCATTCCAGCATTATTTCCAAGCTTCCCCCCTGCACACTTCCCAGGGAAAAGGTTGATTTTGACAGTTTAAAAAAGAAATGCCCCAAGCTATGGGTAGAGCAGCAATCTATCCAAACACGCTTGGCATGTGCAAATGTGCCTTGCTACTAACTCCTTATATTTACAGCTGGCTAATTTTGCCTTGTAAATGTGAGCAGTGATCAAAAAAGGGGTTTCAATAGAATATGAGTGCTCAACCCATCCCTCTCCTTGCTGAGGGTTTCTGCCCCTTGTTGAAGATGCAGCTACCCTATCACTTTGGCATTAGCAGAATGAAGGCATTGCATAGGATGGCCAGGAACACATGGCAGGCACAAAAGTATATTTGCTGTCCAGAAAGTAAATGTATGTTGTATAATCACCACAGCATCACTTGCTTTAGAAGATTTAGAAGATCTAGGCTTGTTCTTTTAGAGGTAGTGGAGGCAGCTTTGGGGGATGTTGGGGCATGGTGGTTATGAGCTGGAGAGAGCTGGCACATTTGCTGCAAGGACTCTTACAGTCCTGAAAAGTAACTAACTACTGACTATCACATTCACAAACGCTCACCACTGTACTAACCCTTCTTGCTATTCTTGGTTTTTCTTTCTAACCTTTTTAATATTTTTTTTCTACAAGTGTCCCTTTAAAAAAAAAAAGCCAAGATTTCTGTTAAATTCTGACTGACGTTGGCTTTAACTGCAGGTGATAGCTTTGAGAAATTGCTCTATTGGAAATGTTTCTATCCACTGTTTTCACATGCCATCCATTTCTGTTGCTAGAAACGCAGATTTTTTTTTTTTTTTTTTCTGGTAAATTTGTCTGATACAGCAGTTCGCTTGTAACTGAATCATGACATTGTTCCTATGTGAGAAACTGCAAAGATATCAACATAAATGGCTAGGCAGTAGACAGTAAGAGCTTGGTATGAGTCTCACTACAATTAATAGTTGCGCAGAAGCACTAAGGCATCTTTTGAACTTGCCTAGTGCATACTGGCTATGTAAGGAAGGATGACTGCAGTACCAGGAATAGCATCATTTCTGGTAGATGCTTATTTAGACAGTTCCTCAAGGCTTCCAGTGAAGGAGATTCAGTCTATTTCCTAAATAACACATCCAAGTATAACATTGTTCCTACTCTTACTGTTCTTCCTAATGTCTGACTTGAGTATTCTTTGCTAAAGGATCTGCTACTTATTGTCCTATCCCTCCCACATACAGAAAAGCAACTCTTATCCACTGCAATGGAACTTTCATCAAGCTTTCAGAAGTAGGTAAATATTGCCCAAATATCGGATCTGGATGTGCAAAACACAATTATAATAACAAACAGAAGATAAAAACGTTTGTTGTAACAACATTCAGATGTTGACTGTTACATATGCTTTGAAATGTGCATCTCAGTAGGTTCTGAAAGTGTGTGTAGAAGGCACCTGGACCTTTTGAAAAAAACAGCCTTGAAATCTGTAATCTAGTAGTTTCGCAAGTATCACTAGTCCCACTTTGAATAAAGTAAGTCAGGATCTAAATAGTGGGCAGAATTGGCATAGAGGGTTAAATAAGGCTCAGCCCAACAGATCACTGAAGTGCATGCTTAGTTTAAGTATTAGAGTTCAGTTCCTTTGGTAAAGTGAATAATAAAACTGAATGTGTTTTAAAGTTAATGGGAATGCGTAAGTGCTCTCCTGGATCACAGCCAGAGTCCTCAGCACATTTCAGGACTAAATACAGATTTAACAATATAAATTTAAGCCACTCTGTTTTTAAACACTAACCAGTATTCTTTTCAGAAATTTCTGTGGAAATTGCTGTAGATCTGAAGGCAAAGCTAAACACCTCTCTCATGTACATTTACTTCTGATAGTCTTCTCAATCAAAGAATAAGTGGCAATAAGAAACATTAAAAACTAGTACTGTGGTTCATTAAAATCGGATATTGTCATGAATTTAATGATTTTCAGATTAAGCTATCTGATCTGGTACCTTTAATCACACATTTAGTTCACAGATCAAAAACCACATTTTAATGCTAATTGCTTGTTTGATATATTTAAACAATTTTGTCTCTAAAAGAAACGTCATTATTATTTCTAATTGATATAAAGTGCAACCTATTTCTTTTTCCCTCCCTTTTTTCACCACGGGACAATGACAGATAGAAAGGTGGGGGGAAGAAAAGAGAAAAGAAGAGATAAGGAAGCTTAGGAAGAAGAAGATTACAGCCAAGAAGGGGTTTTGAAATAGACGGAATGTTTGTTTATGTCACTTATGAAATTGCAAATCAATAGGCACTCTGGCTAGCACACAGCAGTAATGGCAAAACCCATGCTGATCTTAGGCTGCTCGACATATGCTCTCTCCAGAGATGTGTCACTAGAGCCTGCGAAGGGGGCGAGTGTGGGAAACAAGCATTTCTCACTGGGTTTCATCAAAATCAACTCAGCTATTAAATATGAGGCCTCTGCTACTCCTGCTGACTTTCACTAGGGCACATCAGGATGTGCTGACTGCTACCAAAGCCTGTGGAGGAAACTGGGGTGGGCAGGCAGCAGGACAGGAGAGCAATCCCTACCTTCATTCAGCATGATCTCAGAAGCCACCAAAAAATATCTAATTAACAGCTTTTCCCTGCTTGTTCCTGAAAGCAGGGAAGTGATGGCAGTTGCACCACGGATCACTCCTGTGGAAAAGAGGAACAGAATTTATCCTGCATTTCCAGGGAAAGAAAATGCAAAGTGGTCTTTGAATTATATATTTTAACTTTGAAATAGAGACGTGGCATAATTTTAAGCTGTTTAAGGTTTCAGTTTTCTTTTTTTGCATCTACCATTTTAAAATACACACGGTAAATGAAGGTCAGTTCCAGAACTATTAAAACTGATGCAATGTAATCATGACACGCGTGACAGAGCTGTAGTATGCAACATTCAGTATTTTTAGCTGCAGAGAGTAGATTAATAATTTGTTTCATTGGTGCTGTTTAGAGAAACAATGCCTCTGGGTCAGTAGTGCACAGATTCCTTGGACAAGCCTTGAAAGGCAAGAATTAGAGTGGTGTGAGCCAAGAAAGTAAAATAGTGAGAGAATTTTGTGTACTGCTGGAAATTGTTGAAAGTGCAGAAGACCATATTTTTTGTTTGATGTGGAAAAACTGACTGTACGTGCTCTGGAAGAAAACTCAAAATATCGTGTGCGTTAATTTATATGTTGTTTCTCTTAAAGCATACCAGAAATCATCTGGGGGCAAACACTGATCAGTATGTTGTTTTGTTCTCTCGCCTTTCAGCTAAGATGAATATATCTCACAACATAACAAGGGTTTTTGGCTTAAACTCCTAGATAATGGTCGAAAGGCTGCCAAGGTCAGACAACTTATTTCCGTATCTGTTTATTGAAAAAAAGTAATAGAAGTGTAAGATTTAGGTGGATCACTTCCTAGATGTTGGTTTCACAACATATATCCGGGTGATTTTCAGTTTAGGAGGAAGCAGAAAGCAGCTGGACTTGGGTGCATAGCACAACACAGGAAGTCTGCTTGGACTTTGAAATATCTTATGAATTTTTTGCAAAATCAGTATGAGATGCTAGAAGCCAACAGCTGCAGGGGTGTTCCATCAATGGATCGAGAAAATAAAGGGAAGTGGAAGCTGTGAGGTGAAGAAAGTTTGTGCAATGATTATAGATCTGTTGCAGTGGAAAGGGAAGGGTTGGGACTGCTGCTGGTTCAGATCTATGAACTCTAGTTCAGAAGGCACCTCTCGTAGGCACAGAAGCAGCCCTCTTAATTTCAATCAGTTGAAGTTAAGTACACAAAGAAAAAAAAAAGAAGGTGATAATTTACAGATCAGGTAGCTTCACTTTGTGAAAATGATCAAGCAAAACCTCTGCAAGTGTTCAAAGGAAATTAGTAACAACCAACATTAATTTGTCAAGAACAAATTCTGTTAAACCGATCTGATATCCTTTTACAGTAAGGTAATAGTTATTACACAAAGGATAGAAGTAGTAAAAGTTCATGTATCTTCATTTTAGATAAGTTTTTTTGGTAATGTTCCTCAAGAACAAGCAAAGGCAATATAGTCCAGATTGAAAATCCCATAGAATTAGAAGAACAACTGGTGAAGTGTTTGCAAAATGGCCCAATATCAAAATATAAAAGTGCACTGAGAGAGGTTCCTTATGGGTCTGTCCCAAATCTGACACTACTCACTGCTTATTACTTATCTGACAATATATAGAATGTGAATATAGACAGGACAGGAAGAAGACAATAGCTAAAGGTGTATTAGACAATAGAATTGGAATTCAGAGTGATTTTGACAAACTGGAGAGTTTTTTAAGGAAAAAAATACAAAAGATAGTATTCAAAAGGTGCAAGTGTAGAAAATCAGACATGGAGTCATCAGTTCCCTGGATACAGGAAGGGGAAAAGTAAACAGGATTACAGTTCCATAGAAAAAAATATAGAGTGAATCACAGGCTAAACACAAGTCAACGCTATTATGCTGCTGTTTAAAGGCAAATGCCATATGAGGGTGTAGGAAGATAGACTGCAAAATAGGCAAAGCAATTATTTTGCTCTGATAAGCGATAGTGTGACTACAATTGGAGTTTATCTTTCTTAAAATGTTTTTCACCTGAAAGATGACTGGCAGGGGGCATTGCACTGAATGGCACTGATGCCAGGAAACAAGAACACCAGGATGCTAACAGCACTGTTTTGCTTAATGAGTAAAACATTACAAAGGAGATAGAGTCTGAAAACATGTAAAATGCTGCTCAGTGATGACAGGACTCTCGCTAAGAGGATAAAAATGCAGCAAGGAACAGTGAGGAGTGCACACTGAAAAAGAAAGGCCTTTAAAGGCATGAGTATTGAAACACTGGGAAATGTTGCCTGAGGAGCTGGTAAAAGCACCATACTGGGAAGTCTTTGAGAACAAGATTGAAAAAACAGTTATATTATAAGAGAGGAATACATGTTCCTGTCTTGGGGCACATAACAGGACTGAAAAGGTGTTTTCTTATAGTCAGTTTCAGCCTTATGCTTCTTAGCTTTTTCTCTTCTTTAGATTTCCCTGGTTATAATATTCACCTCACAAACTCAAATAGAATTAGGGACAGGCCCAGTTTTGATGTCCACGTGCCAAAATGTAAGGGTGACAGCTACAAGCTTGAAAGGATTCAGAAATGAGAAAAAGCCTGGAAAGGTGATTATACAGAGTAGAATCAAAAAGTTTAATCCATACAATTCATAAAGAGCAGGTGTAAAACCTCCTGTGTTTTACAAATATCTTCAAAATAAAATAATTCTCTTAACAAGAAGCAGTCTTGCAATGGACATTTGCTGCAGCTAGATGAATTTACCTTTTCAAATAAAATTTGTATATTTCTATCAGTTATTTTTCACATTAGGGTAGCCTGGTGACCACTGAGAAATCTTCATAAGTGCAGTGATGCACTTTCTCCAACTCTCTGAAATAAAATGAAGAAGTTTTTCTAAGAAACAACTGTACAAAGAGCTTGGTGTGGGAATGGCTGGAGGAAATCCTACAGCTTTCCATATTCAGGTTAGACAAGATCATCATAATAATCTCTCTTGGCTTTCATATCTGTTTACCCAGCTTTGTAGAGAGATGTACTGTTTACAGATCACTGTCAAATCTGCATAAATGGATTAGAAAAAGGCATGAATGAGCAATTACTTTTGTGACCTCTCTGAGGAACAATACTTACTATTTACCAGGTCATTATATTACAACTTGTCGTCTATTTCCTCAGTTTTAACAGCACAGATTAATCTCTCTAATGGTATCTGGAGTTTCATGGAGTAATATATTTATATTAGCAGCATTATATATGACAGCAGATATATATTATATACTATGGTATATACATATTATAAGCTATATATTTGATTGTGTATCTGACAGAACTAGTTTTCCTCCTTTTGTTCTTTTGTGTGGGGCAGTGTTTCTTTTCTCCAGTGGGTTATATCTGCAGTCAGTCACTGTCAGCTTTGTTCTGGAGTCACTGAAGGGGTAGGTGATAGTTACCACATGGTCACTGCACATCAGCTGAGAAAACCACCCACATTAGATTCAACAAACTCCTGCACACAGGAAGCTCTTCTCTGACAATATTATCCAGAGCCCCTGCAGATCATAAGAGTCCTGGGTGCCACTCTTGGCAACAGCAGGATTTGTATATGCATATGAAACCACACGCAACCACCCTCCAGTCTCCTGCTATTGCAGAGTTTAGCCTCATTAAGTTCTTCTGACAGATTCCATAAGACCAAGATCGGCATAAAATCACAGCCAAGCAGCTGGTTTAAAACTTTAGATGGGGAGGTGATATTTCCAAAGGCACAAAGATCTTGCAGTCTTTTCTCACTTCAGCTGACACTGGAGCTTGTCTCTTCTGAAGCTCAGATTCCCTTGCTATTGATTCACCCTTTTACGGTATTTGTGCTTACAAGAGAAGTGAAGTTACAGTCAGCTCCCCAACAAAAAAAGTCAGCCTGACTCTGTAGTTTGCCGCTGGAACTAAATCTAAACTCAGGGTTGTTTATTGCAAAATCTCCCAGGCAGACAGTTCCCTTTGTGTGCCTCTTAAAGCCAACAGGATTTAGGGGCTTGCAATCCACTCCAAAAGAGCATCCAGCAGGGCTGCACCCAGGTACGTGAAGGGCTGGATGGAGATTTCCGTATCAACCCAAAATCTCAAAGTAGTGGTTTTATTTGGCACAACTGGTGACAGGCTTTTAATGAGAAAGCACAAACAAGTTGTCAAGAAGGAAAAATATCATCTTCAAACGGGTGGCAAAGAGTAACACGTTTTTTTTTAATGTGATGCCAACTTTACTTTTCTTGAAGGACAGATGAGCTGTCTTTCTGCACTGGTTGTTAGCAGAAAACTGCTCAGTCACCAGTAACAGCTTTGGAGCTAATTAGAGAAAAGAGTGACACCAAAGTCTCTCATTGTTCCCCAGGCAGATGCCGTGTGATGATTTAACAAAGCTAGAGGAAAGAGTCAGTAAAGAGCTGCTTATTCATCCATTGAGATGTTACAGCCTATACTATGACTTATGCAGCTCTCACCTCGGGGGAAAAAAAAAATGGGAAATGACATTTCTTTGCCATAATGCTTTTTATGGCAATGCTTTTTACGTTCTCTGAGGTTTTATGAAAGATAATTTATTTTTCCGACTAATGTTCCACTCTAGGTCTAGTTTGGCAAAACTGAGCAACTGATTCTCCTTTCTGTTTTCTCCCTCGTTGCTTTTTATCTGCTTTCCATTATTATTTCGTTTGCACTTGGCTTTTGCAACCGAACTCCAAACAATCTCAGCAGAAAGGGAAAAAGGATGTCTCCTGATCCTTTCCAAAAGGAAGAAGAGCCTCTGTTCAGAGGTGCTTCATGTAGACAGATGGTTTGATAAGATACCTCCCCACATTTTCATTGAGAAACCAGGACGACTTTGCATGACCAAGCTCAGCCCGTGCTGCCTGCCTACTGACAGCTCCTGCAGCAGCTGCGTCCTGTTTCTGTGCAGCTCTGCAAGCGGTGCCGGAAAGCCACTGCGCAGGGGGTCGGGCTGCTGGGGAACAACCTGAAAAAAAAAAGGCCAAGAAATGGAATTTCACAGCTTTCCTTGTTCCATTTCTGAAGTAAGTCTCCTTCTCATACAGATGACATGAAAAACATCACAATTGCCCCCCACCCAACAGTGAGCCTGATGGGTGAGAACGCCCCATGGCCCAGCACCATACCCTCCACACCACAGGCACGGGACTGGTGTGACGGCCTGTCATGGTTTTATGTTTTTTGGTTTTCAGTATTCCACATCAAAACATCATGTACTGGAATGAAAGTGTTAATGCTCCAATTCCAGGTACCTATCCCTATACATTACGGAAGTCGTGGGATCTGACCCTTCCAGGTGGGGCGGTCTCTTACTGCCTGGCAGTGGGTGCTGGAGGGTGCTTTCCTAGCTGTTCCAAGCTTTTTCAGGTTTGACTCGGTCTCAGGAACTCTCTCTCTCCTATCTTATTTATTAGTCTCAATTTCAATAAGATTGCATTTTATTGTGTTATCTTGCATTCCGATATCCTAGTTTTCCTCCATAGATTGTTGCCACTGATTTTTTTTTTCCACCCTTCCTTCCTTCCCATTTTGTGGGGCCAGGGGGGAAAAGGGGGCAGGGGCCTACTGCCCCCTGTCATGGGCATAGATTGATCTAGTTAACTCCGTGACAGATTTTGGTGGAGAATACGGGCTCGATCCCGCTGCCTCTCGCACATTACAGTCCTGCGGGCTGCAGGCCCTGTGGCGCAGCCTGCAAATGGCAGTCCGCAGGACGCAAGCAATGCTCCTGGGAGGCAGAGATGGCAGGAGCCGGTCTTCCTGCCTCACGGGCACGGCGCCCGCCTCTTCTGCGCACCGCCACGCAGCCCCTGTGCTGCAGATGCGCGGGGTGGGTTTCTGCCTGCACGCAGCACTTGGGGAACGAGCTTCGAGTTTATTATATGATGGCTGTCGTTGCTGCCGTCACTGATATTATTTCAGTACAAGCGCTTCCAACCGCTCCACTTCCTCCCTCCCTCCCACGAGGGGCTGCTCCCAGCCCGAGGGAGGGCGGCTACCCGCCTCCCGTCCCTTTCTTGGGCGGAGCTGCGGCTCGCCGCCCCTCCTCGATCTCTCCGCGCTCCATCGATGTCCTCGGGCGGCGGCTGCCGGTGCCTGCGCCCGCCGGACGCGGAGGCTCTGCCGGGAGCGGCGCTGCCCCAGGTGCCGGATACGAACGCGGCGGCGGCGGCGGCGGCCGGTGAGTGACAGCGAGCGGCCTCCCGCCCCTCTTTTCCTCCGCTGCTCCCAGCGGGGCTGCTCCGGTCCTCCTCCCCTTGCGCCGGGGCGGAGACCGTCTCCATCCCGGGGGGGGGGACCGAAGCGCTCTCCCGGCCGAGCGTCTCGCTCCAAGCCACGCCCCTGGCCCCTGTCCCGGGAGGGGTTCGGGGCGGCTGTTGGCGGGCCGTGCGGCTCCGCGCCGTGTGGGAGCGGCAGGTAGCGCCGTGTGCGAGCGGCCCGGCCGTCAGGTGGTTCCGCGTGTGCTGGGGGCCGTGCAGGAAGTAGGCCGGGAGAGGCGCGGGCGGAGCGCCGGCGAGTTAACTTAACCCACTTCGAACTGCGCTTCACGAGGAACGGCAGCGCGGTGTCTTAGTGAGGGGAACGGCTGCCTGCACGTGGGGGTGGTCCCGTTTCCAAAAGGGGACCTGCCGTTCTGTCCCGTTCTGCTGGTTTTCTTCTTCCAAACTATTTCCTTTCCCCCCTCTTATTTATTTATTTCCTTGGCATTTCCTACCTCCTGCATCTTGTTAGCCCCGTGTTACGTTAACGGCTTCAAGCACAAACACTCGAACGCTTTGAATTGACATCCAGTAAGCCATCTTAGCTCTGGCAGAACATCAGGTCGAATCTGAGCAGTTAACACCCATCGTCGGATCATAGAATGGCCTGGGTTGAAAAGGACCATCACGATTACCTAGTTTCAACCCGCCTGCTATGTGATTAAGTTTAAAATTGTAATCTCACTTCGATTTTCCACACTTTCTGATTGTAAACACTTTTATTTTTTATTTTTTATTTTTTTTCCTGCTTATGATTTGTATGCGTTTCAACCGCAGCAAGGTTGTTTTTCATCGTGAAGATGATCAGGGGACTGGAGCACCTCCACTATGCGGACAGGCTGAGGGAGCTGGGCTTGTTCAGCCTGGAGAAAAGAAGGCTGATCATTGCAGCCTTTCAGTACCTAAAGGGAGCCTACAAACAGGAGGGGAATCAACTCTCTGAAAGGGTAGATAACTGCAGGACAAGGGAAAATGGTTTTAAGTTGAAGGAGGGGAGGTTTAGGTTGGATGTCAGGGGGAAATTCTTTACAGAGAGAGTGGTGAGGTGCTGGAACAGCTGCCCAGAGAGGCTGTGGATGCCCCGTCCCTGGAGGTGTTCAAGGCCAGGTTGGATGGGGGCCCTGGGCAGACTGGTCTAATATTGAATGTGGAGGTTGGTGGCCCTGCATGTGGCAGGGAGTTGGAGATTCATGATCCTTGAGGCCCTTCCAACCCTGGCCATTCTGTGATTTTCCTTTTGATGAAGTTGTCAAACCATCAGAAAGGCCTCTAGTTAGAATCACAGAATAGCTTCATTTAGAAGGAACCTTAACGATCATCCAGTTCCAACCCCCTGCCCTGGGCAGGGCTGACACCCAATACTTTCTGAGTTGTTTTTTTTTTTTTTTGCTGTTGTTTTTTAGTTGCAAACTGCAACTGAAACTTGTCACTTAGAAATCCAACCTCCTTTGCTTGCTTTATTTTTGCTCCCGTGAAGAAAAGCTTTGTAATTCTTAGTTCCCTATCGCCGCAGTGTCTGTCACAGCTTGCACTGACCCAGCAAGGAGCAGCCAAAAGCATGCCCTGCTGCTGCTTTCTTTCCCATGGATCGCTTAGTTTACAGGGTTGGTGATTTATGCCCACCCTTGGACAACAGTGTTTTTACTTAACTGGGGGTTCTGTTGTTTTAAACAGGATGCAATGATTTTCATTATACTAGTGTGATTTATTTCACAGAAAATGTCATTAATTTAACTTCTGGTGGCATGTTTTTTTTTGTTGGTTTTTTTTTTGCGTGTGTGGAAAACTTAACTTCTCTTAGTGTTTATCAGAGGTGAAACGATTCAGTTAAATGCACTCTACCAACCAAGCTTGCACTTTTTAAATTTGCTTTTTCTTAACATAGAATTGTCTTGTGTTTTTATGGCAATAGTTCAATAAATTACAATTTCTTTTATTTCACTAATTTCTTTAGTGATGTATTTGCTTTATCAGAAATTGGTGCTGAATAGTTAGTGGACATTTTTAGAACTCAGTGGCACATCCATTCAGTTCTAGTCACGAGCTTAAAAAAAAAAAAGCACAGAAGAAATGTCTGGTGAATGAAATATTCAGCATTGTGCCCGTTGATGTTCTATTGAAAAGACATTTTATCTTCAGTACTGAAAATAATGCTCACTAAGTGTTTTGGGACCTGCGGTGTTCAGATCTTGATGTTTTGAGTTGTAGGATTCCTTGTGTTGAGAACATTCGGGACAAAAAACAAATATTAATGATGTTAAAATGTGATTCACCAGGAGTTTCCCAAGGACCCATGAAAAAGCATTGACTGATACAGTCTGTTCATGATACTGCTCCTCACAATGAAGCTGCACTGAAGCACATTAAGTGGTAGACAAGAAACAGAGGCCACTGACCTCTTTTAGTGATGAAAGCTTGAGATATATTATGTTAAACCCTACTTAATCAATTTCTGTCAATGTGATGTGGCTGGCTGTAAATCCGGTAAGTCTTGAGCATTGTACTTGAAACTAATCATCAGTTGTGTGTCACTTTTGATTCTCTTCTTCTGGGCTTTTCTGTTTTCCCTTTGAATCCATTTAAGGGAGAGGAGAAGAGCAAGACCTGAATAGCATGGTCACAAGAGTGTGAATTTAGAAGTTATTTTTTGAAAATACAGGTTCTGACAGCCATGGAATGAAAGAACATGTGAATTAAAGTACGGTTTTGTTCTCCAGAGCAAGGCAAGCCTGTGAAGCACAAGTGGATGTTTATTACCTGCACGTATTTCAAATGGTTGTGCATTACTTTAATTATGCAAAAAAGGACACAAACATTTTGTACAGAAGAAATCAGTAGTACTTCAAAATGAAGGACTTGTAAATAATGCTCAAAAGATTGCATGTGTTACACTGAATTTATTTTCTGTGGGAGCTTTTCAGTATAAGTGGCATCTGGTGCTGTGCTTATAAGCAAGCTGAAGGGTTGAAATCAGAAATTAGCTAAATGGGTGTCTCTAGCGGAAATCAGACACTGCTCTTCAGCTTAACCTTTTGTCTTAGACCACCTACCTTCTGTAAATCTGTGTTGTGCAGTGTTGTCTTTCAGATTGCTTTCCCCAGGAGAGGGGAGCAGTAGTTGGTAATGGGAAAATTCTGTTTGTAAAGGTGCTTGTAGGATATGGGGTGAGTAGATAGTGCCCGCATTGGGTCAGGTTGGTGTTCCGTCTTTTGCACAGAACACAAACATCTGTGTTTACAGCTTGAAAAATATCAATTTAAAAATAAAGCTGATTAAATAATAAAAAATCTTTACCTTAATCCCCGAATTATTTTTAAAGTAATAGAGTTCTGTTAGTGTTTCTGTCCAGAAGCAGTTGGACCATTAGTTGTTTTTCCAGTGTCCCAAATTGGAGGAGGAGGGGAGAGGAGGAGGGAGAACCTCATTTTTGTGATCTGAAAAAATGAATCCGAGGCAGCTTTTCTAGAAGCTGAGTAATGAGACAAGTGCCTGAAAATGAGGATTGATTGTGCGATTGTTCTGTTGCATATTTTGGTTAGGGGAAGGTAAGGCAAGCATTTAATATTTTAAATCTAAATCAAATGCCTCCTCTCCTCCCCATGTTTTGTATATATGGAGACATTTTCACTTTTTATGTGAATTTGGAACTATTTAGTGCTTTTTATTAAGAGGAAATTGATGTGTAGCCTTCTTTGACAACAGTTATTAATCAGTGCATGCAGAGCACTCAGCATTTTCAGTAGGAAGTACTACGATTGCACTCAGGGATGGGTGTGAAAGCCTGTGTTTCCTTTCTTTGCTTGTTTGTTTGGATTTTAAGGAAAACAAAATCTCTGAGACACAAAACCTTTTATAGGTTGTGTTGTTTTTTGTTTTGTTTTGTTTTTCTTGAGCATAAGGAAAATACAGACCGAGTCTTCAATTGAATATTCTAAAGCAAACCTCAGGTATATTGCACAGAAGCTGATGGAAGTTCTGTCTGCGTAACAGTGCCTGTGGATCAGATGATGGTATAAATCCATGATGTTTCAGTTAGTTAGGTTTACATTCTGTATTTTTCCTTTCACTTCACGGCTATGCTGAAAGTAGTGTGTGCCCTGTATTCAGACATTCCCATGATACATCCCAAAGCCCTTATCAGGTTTTGATTTTGCTGAGCAAAATTATCTTTTTGAATGCCAAATCTTGAGTTGGAGGCTGACTGAATTTTTAAGGTCATCCTAAAATCTCAATTAAAACAGCAACAGCTTCAAATTTTCTATTCTCAAATTCTGAGAGTGCAACGACACTTTGGATCGCAGTGTGTTTTTAACATGTATGCCTTCGTTCTTTCTGGGAACCTGAATGTTACACAAACAGTTAAGAAACTATGTAGGAAGAGGATACGTTTTTCTCATGTTTTCTCATGCATAGAAGGCAGTGTCTCCCACAAGACAACTTCACCAATCTGAAAAGATAATCCTGAACAGTAGATGTAAATTTTAGGTAGATAAGTGAAAACGAAGTCTGGGAGCATGTAAGGTAGAGGGAGGCTGAAATACGTAAGAAAAATACCTGTGCACACAGGCTCTAAGTCAGAGCTGTGCGCGTGTTTGCCTGTGTGAACAGAGAGATAGAATAGCATCTGTCTTGCATGCTTCCCTTAGCGGGGGACAAAATGTGATGTTTGAGTGAGAACATGAGAAGTACAGGGATCTCAGTAACACAAGTGCGTGCCTCACCTTCTAAATAGTTTTGAAACAAAAGCAACTGCCTCAAAAGCCACACGGGCAAATGTTCAGTTTACTGCGGCAGTCCTACCTACGGGAACACACGTTAAAACTTCAGTCATACGAACTGTGTAATTACAGTGGTTATATAGTGTTTTTATAAAGAATATTGTGTATAGTTACAGGGCTTAGAAAAAAGCTGTGGTGTCTTGTTTCTTTTCGCTGTAAAAAAAGAAAATAAATCCCATCCCATTGGGATTTATTTAGTTTATTTTTTTGAACTTCTGGATCTTTTTGACTGAATTTGCATAACGTACTTGAAAGTTTGGTGACGCTTGCATTATTGATTTCTAATTTTTGCCCGTGAATAACGTAAGATAGAGAGATGATGAAGGCATTAAGATTCTTTACTGTTCCTCTGATAACTAAGATAATGCAGAAAATTATGATAAACTTTAGAAACCTAAAAGAAAAAAGGGATGAATGGTTTAAATGTAAGACGGAGGGTAGTGACTTTTAAGTGAAGCAAACTGGATTTTGGATGTAGAAGCAGATGTAGGAAGGCATGTACTTTGAGAACTTAGAAATGAACGAGAGATTTATGGCCATCTGTGATACGGTTTTATGTAAAGCTGACTTGGCTTTTTTCTATATATATGTTTATATATATATATATATGTATGTATGTTTTTTTAAAGCTTTTTTCACGATGTTGCTAGATTATGGTGATGTGTGATGTAATAAATACAGAAGCTTTTAACAAGTAGGTGACACAATTTCTGGGGAGTTGTAATGCAGTTTATAATGAAAATAGCAGAAATTCTGGGGAGAAACATCTGTGCTCAGGCTTCTTTGAATTACACTTTCTTATAAGCTACTTTCTTATAAGCTCTTTTTCTAGTCAGTTTAGCACAGTCAGTTTAGCACAGCCGGAACAGGCGTTCAGAAAACATAATTGGTTTGCCATGAGCCTTGGTAATGAATAGGTGCTGTAACACAGAATGTAGTAGCAGAAGTGTTCTTCATTCAAGAATTGACATAAAATAATATGTAGGCCTGCTTAGTAAGTTTGAGGAATAGTTTATTTTCACTGTGGAGCTACAGAATTTTAAAGCTAAGTTGTCTGAAAAACATTATATTTCATAAGGTGATACTTCTAGGATTTATTTGTTAAGGTTTTCTCCTATGAAAATATCCTAATTCAAATTTATAGGGCTAGAATTGGATTACTGTAGTATTGCTGATTTTGTTTAATAGCGGCACGTGGTGATTGTTGTTGTCATTTAAGTGAATGGATTTTTGAAAAAAGGTGACAATGTGGCTGTGGTTAGGGGCAGTTGGACCATGTAAGTGGGTTAAATTAAACTTGTGAGTGAATTTGATGGAGTAGATACTTGCGGTGGGGGGAAAGGAAATTTTCTCTGTAACTAAAATAACGTTCAAATGGTTCATTCAACTCTTCCTCTTTCAGCAGGTGATAAAATTGACCATAAAATGGTTTTCTGAACTAAAAGAAATCAAAGAATCCCTTCCAAGCCTACTGCTGTAGAAGTCTCTGTTCATCTATACCGTCAGAACTATCTTATAGAATCATAGAATCCTTGGAGTTGGAAAGGACCTCTAAAGGTCATCTAATCCAACTCCCCTGCGATGAGCAGGGAATCTTCTTCAGAACCTATTTTTAGAATGAAATATTCTTGCTGCTTTGCAGCGGATCACAACTCATTGTAATATGTAGGCTCATTAATTTCATTCAGGATGTTTACAGAGTAAGATCCTAATGAGCAAAGCTTCATTTCAGGATGGAGTGTTTATAGAAAAAATTCAGCGTTTTGACACTGTAATCTCATTCATATAGTTAAGTGTTCTTTGTGGGGAGTCTTTCCCCTCTCCAAATAAATAACCTATGGCAATTCCTGAGTTAACAATGTATCAGGATATAGGTATGCTGTGTGTCATAGCTGATACAATGCTGTTGAGTATGTGCAATGAAATGGATTTATACAGACCTAGATTTCTTTTCGACACATGATAGATAGAAGGTTAATTGATGCTAAATGTATGCTTTGTTAGCCCTTCAACAGCTACTAAACTAGTGCGGGAGGAATGCAAATCATTACTACAAAAGGCCAAGACCAATGTGTTTTCTTAGTGAGTTTGTAGGTCTTTTTTTTTTTATCCCTCCCTTCTTTCCCTCCTTCCTGACCGCACAAAACCTAGCCAGCTGTAATGATAGGAGGGGAGAGCGGGCAGCTTTTCTAAACACACACATACACACACACACACTCACTCACTCACTCACTCTCTCGCACTCCTGCCCCCTCTTTTTCCTCTCCATACCTCAGCAGAGTGACAGCTTCTAGATGTTGCGTGCGAGTGAGTTCAGCTGGTGCTGTGTGGTCTGGGTGTGTGGTCTCCAGCTCAACAGAGAGCCTGCTAACAGGGTGGATGAGAGAGAGCAACACTGTTTACTTTAATTTATTTCGGATGCCGGAACTGTGCCCGGAGTTTCTCCTGAGCTTGATTCCACAGTTAGCAGTGTCAATCCCTCGCAGCTGCAGCGCGCTCTGAAATATGCCCTGAGCTCTTTTACCCAGCGCTATCCCAGCATCTGCCTCGGGTCCGGCCTTTAATTCCTCACCACTCGACAATTTTAATGGCGTTGCTGAGTGCTGTGATTATTTTGCTTTCAGTGTGTCAAGATACATCGCCGCGAAGGTGTACCTCGCTGGGTTAAGTAAAGCAGGACCTCGGAGATGTTGGTGAAATAGGCAGGTAGAGCCGTTGCGAAAGCAAAGCGGCCGTGCTCGTTCCTTTGCCTATCCCCAAACTGCAGTTTCTAGCATGGATTTTATGACTGGCTGCAATATTCAGTAGCCCTTTGAAAGTAAGAAAGTATCATATTATGTATTTTAATACTCTCATTCTTCTTCATAGTTTGCCCTCCCATCTCAAAACGCGCTCATCTTCCCAAATCAAAATTGATTTTGGCATGTGATGTTGTCCTGTAGGTTAACGTGTTTGTCAGTGTTAATATTGGCTTGAATCAACATGCCGGATATGACAGACCAAGACAAATGAGGCTTTGTTGTTTTTCTGTGTGACGATGAAATTGCCACCACCCCCCCCTTTTTTTTCCTGTTTGTTCATCTTTTCATTATAAGTAGCTTAGTGGTGTTTTGAAGAGGTTTTTTTTCCCCTCGAAATGTAAGATTTGTGAGCATTTCTTGTTTAAATTGACAAGTCTTCTTCTATTATTTAAATAAACATGTGTAGATTCTTAATATCACTTGGAATTTCAGCATTGTTTAGCTTATTCACTTCCCAGTCTTTCCTGGCAAGCTTGCAGGAATGGACTTTGTATTATTAATGCAGTGTTGAAGGCTGTGGAAATTCTAGGGCACTGAAGATCTCCAGAGGGGTTAATAAATGTCAGTTATTTTCACAGCGCTGCTTTTTGGATGCTTTTAAATCTTAGTTTATGTAGATTGTCTGTCTGAATTTATACTGTTGGGAAGATAAAACACAGAAAAGGTTGCAATAATGTTTTTTTTTGTCATTTTTGCAACGGTTTTGAATGCAAACATAGAAACTTTTTGCTTTGTCGTCCTTCTTAGGGTCATCTGCCTTGTTCCTTCACTGATACTGTTATACAGTTATACTGTTATATACTGTTATACTGTTGTACTCGGGGGACCCTCTGGGTTTCCTAGTGAAAACAAATACCTGGATATATTTAGTAGAAGCACAGGTTTGTGTAGTTTAAGGTGCAAAGGCCATCACGTGTGTCTGGAATCCGAGCATTTACTGATTGGTTAAAATCATCCGTTTCATAAATCTGTTCATTCAGAGAGCATTTAATGCTGCAGCGTTAGTGTGATAGGAGTCCCTAACATACGGGTTTGGGGTCTGTTCGTTGGGTAAGCAGACAACATTGGAGGCATACTGTGATTTGGACAGGGAAGATGCTGTGGTCGTTCCTACTGTACCTGTTTAAAATGGTATTCAGTCACATGTATCGTATGTGACTGAGCACAAATAGGTACTCGATAGCTGAAGGCTTTTATTATGTGAATGTCATTTTTACCTTGTGTATAATTTAGACTTTTTCAGTGCTGTGACATAGACTTTTTCTTTCATCCCTCCCTGACAACTTCGATTCCTGTTGGTAGATGACCGTGACGTTTGCACTGACCTTGGTTCTGTCTTCCTTCCAGAGCGTCTTTTAAGTTCTGTGTTTTTGACAAAGTGCTACTGAAAACTTTACTTAACTGAATTTTCAGTCACTGGAACCAGCTCACTTTCTTTATTTAGAAACCAGGAATGCCTTTCTGGCACCTCTCAACTGCTAATTCTTTTGTTGGTGAAATTTATTAGGTGCATGTTGCCACCACCCATCTCTGAAGTTCTCTGCCTTTCTCGTGTTTGTAGTTTTACTTTGTGAGTTCACCATACAGGCCAGTTTGGTGTCCCTAAATCCTGAACTTCTGTTTTTCACAAACGTTACATTTTGGTATTGCTTCGAGAACAGTGAGCAGTGCTCAGCGTTACAGATCAGTTATGGTGGGCGTTGGTGGTGCCCTTTCTCTTTGCATTTCGTCTCTGCTTTTTCCTGAGAGTTTAATGTGGAAACCTATTTAAGAATTCCTGTTTTTAACTGGAGTTTTTAGAAAAGCTTCTAGACTTGTGTTTTTCCTTACGTTTGATGATATTTCATTTCTTCGCTGTTTGTTTTTGAAAGTGGCTTTTCTAAGGATAAAGAGTGATGATGTCCCATCCTTAGCAAGCCTGTAGTGTTCAGAGCAGTCTGGATTTTTATTTATTTATTTATTTATTGAGCTAAACCTCTGCGAGAGGACAGTTTATTTGAGAAGCTCATGTAAAGATGAAGATGATGTTTACGAAAGGCATTTTTCAAGATGGTTTTGTAGTAGGTGGTCTTCGCAGAGGCTTTCTAACTCCTTGCACTTCATAACAAGAATTATGACCGAATAATATGGGCAAGATCATAGGAGCAGTCAAACAGATGTCATCCATGTTAAACTTTTGAGGAGATATTGTGAGGAAATGAAGTTTGAAAAAGACGAGAGGGGAGTGAAGAGGGAAAAGAGACTTCTGTTAGTGTAAAACAAGAATGTTCATTGCAATAAAAGTAGTCTTCTTAACACTTCTTTGATAAACCCATCTTTTCAGAGTATCTCATAGGGAAAACAGATTTTGCACAATCTCTCCTGCTCTGTATATGAACCAGTTTGAGTAAGTTTCTTTGAGTAAGAAGACTGATTCATGTTTTTAATTTTATTTTTTTTTAATGTAGAATACATGCATTTAAAAAAATAAGATTTGTTTCTAGGGTGACTGTAGAATTGCAGTTACCATTCTTACTTAGGCTTAATGAAAAGGAAAAAATGAAACTTCAGTTTCTTAATGAAACTAAAAATAATTATTTTTTCAGCTTTGCCCTAAAGCTGAAAAATTAACAAAATAAACTAAAATAGAAAGTCTCTTTTGGGTCATACGACCATGCAGGCTGTGCTTCCCAGGAAACAATTTAGTCATATTGCATATTGCCATGTGTGTCAAAAGAAGGGAAATGTATTATAAGTGAAGACTCTCAAGCATTTGTTTGATCTCTGTTGCAAGGACAGAATCTGTACTGTTCCATCATTTACTCGTTGAAAGAAATGAAATCAATTGCTATTTAAAAAAAAAAATAAAATCAAATAATAGAGCATCTCATTTCTGTAGTGCTCTTGTAATGTGTTGAGATTTACTGTGGTCTTCTCATCCAAGTGAGGTATTTTGAAACAATTCTGCAATAAGTATGGAAATAATTTAGGAGAAATGTTAGACTTCAGGAGGCTCAACATTTTTATTGCATTTATTCAACTTATCATGAGGAGAGATACAGTGCCAATTTCTGAAATCCAGAGAAATACATTGTAATATTACTTTTGAGTTTTGATATTGATACAAGCCAATTATCTGTATGGCTGGGTATTTTGAAAGAAACAGCAGTTACAATGCAAGGGAACCATGACGTTGGGTGTGAGGGGGTGAGAATCAACCAAAAATACCTGAATGGCTTCTAGTTTGCTCATTTTCCTCAAGAGTTTTCCCTCCATATTATCTCTCAGTTCTTGAAGATGTTGGTTGTGTGTGGGTTGTTGGTTTTTTTTGTTGTTTTTTTTGTTTGTTTCTTTTTTTACATCTGTGTTGCTGATTAATATCTTATATAGATCTTTACAAACTATTGCTGGAAAATAAGTTATTTTACATTGTGACACTGATATCTCAATGTATGCTGCTTCCTATGGAAGACAACAGAAAGGGTAGCCCCACTCCTTGCATCTGTTGTGTGAAGAAAGCTGCAAACTCTGTGTAGATAAGATAGAGGGGTACGTGGAGTTTATTCTCCTCATTCTAGGGAAGGTTAAGCACCTGGTTGTTTTCCAGTGTTCACTTTGCATGTGACTCCAGAGGAAACATGATATACTGAAAGATCAGATCTTCTGTGCCTATGCACTTTCTAATTGCATAGAAGTAAACAGAACTTCCCTGTGTTTTCAGTTTCTGATTGCTGCAGGTAGGATTAGGCTTGGGAAGCTTGTTTCTGTTGTGCTGACTGTTGTTTTGTCAGGTGATGCCTTGTTGATGTAGCAAAGAAGGCTTTGAATCCAGTATGTGTGAGACAACAGCTTGACATGCTCTGCAGCTCCAGGATTAGGAATCCTGACAGCTGATTGAGTTTATCATTTTCAGCAAAGAAGTGGTAGTTCAGATGAGCTAAATGAACAAAAGTAGGATGAGAATAAGGAAGAGGAATTATCAGGGTGTGAGGATTTGAAGGGAGCATTCGGGTATTAACTCCTCTTGTCCTCCCCTGTTGACACTGTGCTCAAGAAGTCAGAGGGAAGATTGGCAGGATAAGGGCAGGAAATAGTTCAGCTGCAGGGCTTGGACCTGACTTCGGTTTTGAAGTGAGGCAGGGACTGACTGCCTCTGAAAAATAGAGAAAAAAACATAAGCAGGGCTTACAGGAGCAGGAGAGAGGGGACTGCCTGCCAGAGCATAACCTTTTCTTCTGTATCTGGAGATTACTGACAGCTGATTCTTTGTAGTCTGCTGACATTGTCCTCCTCTCCTTCAGTGTTGCTCCAGCAAAGAGGTTGAAAACAATCTTCACTGACTTCTGTAGCCCTGTGTTAGAGATATGAAATGTTCCAGCATTTTACGTAGCAGCTTATAAGAGCATCCACGAGACTAAGTTGTTGAATTCCTTTTTCATCTGTTTGTTACTCGCAGGAACCTGAGAAATTAGTGTTAAACTAAAAACATAATGTCATTTTTAATCTTTGGACTTCAGATGTTCAAATCAAAAAGCCTTGGTTCCAGAGGCATATTTTATGAGTTAATTGTGGCCTTTTAACAGATAATCCTTTATGTACTGGGCATGGCTCACAGACTGCAACTCGTTAAGTTTTTGCTTATTCCACTGGAGTCTTCATCTCTTGTTAATTGCATACTCTTCACCAGTAGTCTCAAATATTTCTCTAAAGTTAACAGTTCTGTCTAGAACTTGAATATTCCAGAGCGTTGTGTAGCATTTCTTACACTCAGTACTTGTTTTGCACTGATTTCAGGTGCGAGTGTGGGCTCTGCAGTTGAGAAATTGAGAAGTTTCTGCAGTAAAGTTTTATTATAAGTCATCTCCTATGCATTTGTGGTGTAGATAGAGACAGGTTCCTGTTCAGGGGTGGTATTTGATTGATTTGATTTGATTTCTTTTAACCACGAGACCTTCCTCTTTGTTCCTGCCTTTCCATTTCCATCTTCTTCTTCACTGTGCATTCCAGCTTCAGAAAATAAAGACAAAATCTTCCTTCCAGGAGCTTCTTTGAATCTAGTGGCAGATCTACAGTTAAGAATTATAAGGATGGGAATGTTGCTGGGAACTAAGCTGCTTCAGGTTGTGCTCCTCTGCTTCTTGTAGATGCACAAAGGAAACAGCTAATAAACAATAGGAATTCCTGATCAGATTCGTAGTAGGCTGTGTGACAAAGGTGCCATACTGGTATTTCTGATTCATTTGAATACTCTTTTGGAAATTTTTTTTTTTTTAATTATTATAATTTTGTGTACCTTAAGGTTTATCTGTTGGGATATGATTTGCTTTATTGGTGTTTTTTGCTAGTGTAGTGTTCGTAAGTAATGGCTTTCTTTTCTCAGTTTATCGAAATGTCGATGTTTAATACAAATTAGAGTTGGGGTTTCCTCCCCAAGGGAGTATTTGTGCCAGACAGTTGGTTCTTGATAGGGGAGTAATCCAAATACATGTCCATAGTCTATTAGTTAGCAATTGTAAACTTTCTGAGAAATGCAATTGATAATTTTATAATAGAAGAGTGAGAGTTTTTGATGTGATTTGGAGTATATGAAGTATTCTGGTGGTATAGGTTTTTTGGTTTTTTTCCTGAATTTGTGTTTTCTTTTCAATTCAGAACTAGGGCTATGCCTGTTATAAAAAATGGAACTGCAAAAAGGGTGTAGGTATTCTTTATTGTTTGATAACTGAGGTAAAAAGAGCTTTGAGAATGATGTTTCACATATGCAGGTTTTTTTCTATCATTTTAGAAGGTTTTTTTAAATAACTTTTATGCAATATAATTATTTTTAAATGTTTGTTTCTTGCTCAACAGGTGCAAGTGACTTAGTTTGCAGTAACTAAGTAGGCATCATGTCTCGAGCACGCCAGCCCCCACTTGTGACTGGCATCTCTCCCAATGAGGGCATCTCCTGGACAAAAGTGACAATTCGAGGAGAAAATTTGGGAACTGGGCCAACAGACCTCATAGGTAAGCTGAAAATAAATTTACAATGTTAGAGACTGTTGAATGGCACATCTAGGATTTTATTGGAATCACATTTTCTTTGCAACTAACATGGTAAAATCTATTGAATGTCATGAGAATTGCCCTCTCACATCTATGCACTTGAATCCATGAACTCAGAGATGCTCTTCAATATCTAGCAAACCAGAATAACTGTACTTTGTTAAATGGCCCTTTAGCCTAATTCAGCATCTGGTACTGAAAACTTAATAAGGGCCTATGGGAGTGTATGAAAAGAGAGCAGATACAAAGGTACACTCCTTTGCTACTTTCCCAGGCACTGAGACTTTCTATTAGAGCTGTTTTCAGTGTATTGTGAAGGTCATTGAGCATTACTGTTCCTTGAGCTAGTGTAAAAGTCAATTAGTGTGTCTGCAACAGTCTATGATGAAGTGGATTCAACAGTTCAGGTACACATTGTGTGAAGAGCTTTAACTGTTTTGATTTTAACATGGTAACTTCAATTAAATTGTCATGGTTCTGGAAGACTGATCAGTTTTCTCTGTAAGTCTTCTGTGTTGATCTTGATGACCATTACCTTCTGTTGACACTTCTCCAGGATGAGAAGTGCAGGCAAATTTAACTTTTCTGCATATGTTTTTGACCCTCCCTGTTGTTTTTCAATGCTTTGGTTTTATTCCCAATATCTCAAGGTAGGAGAACATCATTTTGGATACATGCAGTGTACAGGATGTGAATGTACTTTTACATAATACTGTATGTTCATTTTCTTTCATAGAAATGTTTTCTGTATAATTAACATTAAACATCAAGTTGGTGTTTTTCACTGATCTGCTTACTGTAGTCCCATGCTTTAATGCGTGAGGTATAGCAGTCAGTTTAGGGCCTGCCATCTGTGAACGTAAGATTGCTTTTGCCTGTGTGCTTCTCTTTGTTCATTGAATTTCAGTGGCTGTTTTATAGCACCACTCAGTCTCATAAGATCTGTTCTGCATTTTGTTCTAGCTTTTACTGTCTTTATGTTCTGAATGAATTAATATCATCAGCAAACGTTGTAACCTCTTTAACTTGTCATTTATGAGTATATTGAACAGCAGTGTTTCTAGCACATGCCATGTGGAAATTTTCTTCAGTGAAAACATACCATTTACTGCAGCCTTGCTTCTGTCTTTTAGCAAACCATTTATGAATTTGAGTCGTATCCTATGGCTACTTAATATTCTTAGTCCTTTAGAGAAGGACTTAGTAAAATCTTTTGGAAATCCAAGGTAACTATAACTACTGGAATTTCCTGTTTTCTTTTTTTTCTAATTTAAGCATATGTATACTTTGGTATTCATGCTAGAGACAATCTTTCTAATTCGTTGAGGAATCATGACTCCTCTGAAGTCTACTGGAATTTTGTTTGGCTTTGCTGGAACCAATACTTCACTTCATGGCAATAAACCAAGATTCCCAAATTCCATTCTTGGCCACCACAATGAGCTTTATGGCCAAGCCAAGCATGAATTACTACAATTTTCCCCCTAATTTCAGTTTGCTGCCTCTTTTAGAGAAGAGTTAGTATTTTCCTGAGCTTCTAGACAGGGTTGTGGTACCCTGTATGAAAGTTTATTGAGACATACTCAAAAAGTGGTGGAGTTATGGGTAGGTACATTCCTGCGTATGTGTCTTGTTAATGTATCTCAATAACCCCATCAGTTTATTGGTGTAGTCTTTATGTAAGTGATCAGCATTAGGTTCTTGAAAGGAAGGCATTTCCCAAACTGTTTCTCAGTATTATAGCTGACTGACTGCTAATGTTTTGTTTGTTTGTTTGTGGAGTAGCAGCTAGCTGCTGCTAGTTTCGTCTTCTAAGGTAAAAGTAAAAAATGATTTGCTGTAATTTCTTTTTTTTCCACTTAGCTCATTTGAATATCAGCTTTTCCAGGAAGTGACGAAAGTCCCAGACACATTAAGGTTTAATGGTTAAATTAGGCATGTAAATAGTCCCTGTGACTTGGATGGAAATACTTGCAAAAGTGAATCTTTGTAGGCACGCAATTTAAGCAAGTTTGAGTGAGGGTTTTATAACATTTATAATCTACTACTTGAGATACAGTAAAGTAAAACAAAAAGCAATAAGCTATTTTTTTTATATACACGGAGTACCACATAATAGAATATGGCTTTTGGTTTCATTTAAGGGAGAGCCTTCTTGTAATCTTTGAAACTAAATAAACATTTTATTTGTAACTCCATAGCTCACAGTACAAAACATCAACTCCAGGAGATTCACACAGCGTTTATGCTCCTGAAGTTTAGTTTGTCTTTTAAGACTTTTGCAATTGTGTTTTTGAAGACAATATAAAATTGTCGATTTATAAGCTTAGCCAAAATTGGGAAGTCTCATGAGAATTATTTGTTTCTGTTTGTTGAAATAGGCAGAGGGCTGGACTCTCCAAAATACTTCATGAAAACTAGACCTCTAATATTCTCAAATATCTTTGTACCTTATAGCAGATCAAAATAAGGTTTTATTTAAGGAGAAATTGTCTCTGTTTTGAGGAGGAAATAATTTTATTTTTACCACCAGAGAATTTCTCCCCAGATGCCTTTGTTTCAGCAGTTCCCCTGTGCCATTGCTGTATTTTGTGAGGTATATAAGAAGCTGAGATTTTAGTTTGCATTTTTAAATACTAAATGTAGTTTCCCTCCATTTAGGAAGTGTCAGATCATGTGGTATTCTCTTGTGAGCTTTAAGAACCTCTAGTGACTGGGAAATAATTGATACAAGGATCTTCAAAATTGTCTTCTACCCTACCAAATTGCTCAAGCTTAGATTATACTCAAATGAAGATGTTAATGTCAAGAATTCAGGCTTATTTTAAACTCTAGGGTGAAAATCTGTCTTTATGAATGGTTCGGGCTATCAGTTAGTCTTAATTTCTGCTGCAATGTGTTTTCCAATCACAGAGAAGTCTAACATAAAACCAAAAGATTTAATAATTTTAGTGTAAGGTTAAAAGCCATGCGTCATAAATATGTATTTTTTCCTACCATCTGTTGAAAAAATAAATGTTCTATCCTGGTTAAAATGTTGCAAATAAAGAGCAAACAAAATTGTTTTTGATTTGGAAGATTTAGTTTGCTTGTTTGTTTTTGCCTCCCTCATCTCCTTTCAGGCATGCGTAAGAAATGTGTCTTGTGCCCTTGCTCAAGTAAAATTGCCTTCAGTAGTAATAAGATTCAAGGCCTTTCTGTTTTTTATTTTTTGGGTTTTGTTTTCAAAATAGATTTTGGCAGGGAGTGGGGCATTTTAATGTCTGACAAAATCATGAAAGCTGCCAAATTTGTCTGCTGTGTAATGTCAGGGGTTTAAATTGTTAGAAAAAGTAAGTGTGAAGCATTGGTACTGAGCCACATATGCTGATCCTTCTCTGTCTGTATTTGCTAGATTGCTCATAGCTTTCTAGAAATTAGCCAAGCCAACAGGGAAAGAACTGCTATGCCTAACGTGTTCTAGTACAGCCAACACGCTAGTATGGCCTTATCATTTTAGACATATGGTAAAGGGTGTTATTTAAGAAGACAGTGATGAAGTTGTTCTACAAATCAAGTCTGTTAGGAATTTTATTGTATCGATATTATAGATCTTGAGAGCTTCCTAATTCTTCAGGATAAAGAAGCTCAAATTGGAAATGTGAAGCTTGTAGATCCAAGGAAAAAAATCCATCTATTCCATGATCCAGAGTCCTGATCTGACCACAACTGATGAGATTGGTTTGTCAGTTGGTCTGATTGGTCTGACCACATGAGATATGAAGCCTCAGGGAAACCTTAACTCGTATTAAAGTGCACGTTGACCCTTAGTTGTTAAGACTATTATTAAATACTAAACACTAACAAAATTAAACACTGACACTAAAGCTTGACTTACTTTAATATGCCCTAATCTTTCTCTATGAGAGAGCTTTGTCACAGAATCACAGAATGGCCAGGGTTGGAAGGGACCTCAAGGATCATGAATCTCCAACCCCCTGCCACATGCAGGGCCACCAACCTCCCCATTTAATACTAGACCAGTCTGTTCAGGGCTTCATCCAATCTGGCCTTGAACACCTCCAGGGATGGGGCATCCACAGCCTCTCTGGGCAGCCTGTTCCAGCACCTCACCACTCTCTCTGTAAAGAACTTCCCCCTGACATCCAACCTAAATCTCCCCTCCCTCAACTTAAAACCATTTTCCCTTGTCCTGCAGTTATCTACCCTTTCAAAGAGTTGATGGATAAAATGTTGTATTTTTTCTTCCAGAATGCATCATTTCTACTTCAATTATGAGAAAATATAGGGGAAGAGACAAATGAATGTCAGATGACTATTTTTTTATATTCATACAACAACAGCAGTCTATTCAACAGAATCATAGATTTTGTACAGAAGAAATGAGGACAGAATAATTGTTAAGAAGCATTTTTTTTCTTTGTAAACCAGTATCATCTTCTTGCAGTGTCTGCAAAAGTATCATTAAATAAACTTGAAGAAACATTGTTTTTTTTTTGTGAATAGTTAGTATTGTTCTTTGTTTTTGCTGGGCCAAGTCAGACAAATCAAACTTTCTACAGTATTACACTGTGCAGTGCTGAACAGCACTTCTGTAGTCTGTCTTGGTGATAGAGGATGTTATTAAGTTGTGGTAGCTCCATAACTGATGGAAGAGATTAAAATGAGCTCAAAGTAGCACAGTCTCAAGTGGCAGTAAGTCATTAGGACTGAAGTCACATGAGGAATATCTGAAAAATGTATTCACGACTCTTAAACTGTAGTTGCCTGTAAGGCACTAGAGAAGGGTCATACGTTTGTGTCTGAAATACATGAAGCATCGTAAACGTTTTTTGCCTTACTGAATTTCAGAATATACTTTTATTCATAGTAGGTTGATTTTTGTAATTTGTTTGGGTTTTTTTTTCTCCCCTCTAGGTTTAACAATATGTGGGCACAACTGTCTGCTCACTGCTGAATGGATGTCTGCTAGTAAAATTGTATGTCGAGTTGGACAAGCTAAAAATGACAAAGGAGACATTATTGTCACTACAAAATCTGGTGGCAGAGGAACTTCAACTGTTTCCTTCAAGCTGCTGAAACCGGAAAAAATAGGTACTTCTCTTGTTCAAACTCACATCTGTTTTGGTTGCTAGACAAAAATATAATTGAATGCCTGTATAAATAAATTGTATGTCTAAAATGGGTCCATGTCAAGACAAACCTCAGTTGTCCAGAAAAAGCTGGGTATATTATTAAAATGTACAAATGATATCTGTGATATCAGTCCTGCTTTCTCAGTATCCTGATAAAATCCTCAAGGACAAATGAAAAGTGTTCCTTCTTATTTGTAAGCAGAAGCACTAAACTTGTAAAATTTATAGGAAATTTGTAACAGATTCAGTAAATATTCATACTGCTTTTTAATTTACTAGATGCATAGGTCACTCTGAAAGTAATACCGCTGTTTATTTCCATGGAAACCACAACAGATACAAAAAATACCATAGCACTATTTGATGGAGCAAATTTCCAACTACAAAACACTATTTTTCAACATAGTCACCACCATAACTATGTGTTTTTGCATAGTGATGAACAAGAGCCTGCATGCTGTGCTAGCCAAATCTGCACCAGCAGAGGTAACTCTCTGTTTTAAGCTGCTATGACAGTGTCATTGCTAGGAAGATGTTGCCAGTGCAGTCCATCATTTATTGACCTGAACAAAGTGCCAAAAGAAGGTACCAAATCTGGACTATGAGATGGGTGTGATAGGACAATCCAGCCAACACATTGGTAGTGTGCTCCATGGTCTTCAAACTGGTATGGAGCTTGGCTTTATTGTATTGTAAGAGAAAGATTGTCTTCTTTGGCCTTACTCTGAAGTTTGAGCCTTTAGCTTAGTCAGCATCTTGATGTAATGGTCTGAATTGATGATTTGCCTGGGTGCCAGGAAATCCAGAAGGATCACCCCTTTACAATGTTCCATTGTTGTCACCATTGTTTCCAACACATTGAAGACAATATTCAGCTCTGTACAGAGTTACCTGGTCATAATCTGCCAATTTGTGCAGCTGAGTTAATCAAGGTACTCTTCATTTCTTGGCTTGACCACAGTACGTGGCCATCTGGAACATGGCTGTTGCCTCTGCTGAAGCTCACCACCTACAACCTTACTGTGTTCACATCCATTGTATGGTCTTGATAAATGTTCAGCAAGCATTGATGAATGTCAGTGGGTGCCATTTTTTTTCCATCTGGAGGAATTAATTGACCTTTGTTTCTTACGTGCTTTCATTCTGCTGGACTGCTCCTTTGCTGCCATCTGTCACACTACAACAAAATATAATGGAATATTGGTGTGAAGGTTCAAGATCTGCTGCTATAACATTAACATCTGACTCTGATGTTGTTGGCCATCATTATAGAATAGGAGGCATTACTTTCAGGGAGTTCTTGTAAATTCAAAATATAAACCAGATAATGAGTTTTACATCTGAATCCTGAGCTGACAGCTGGTCTTGAAAAGGAAAAGCTGAATCTTTAGTATTGGTTCTGATTATAATTAAGCCACCCTCCAAGGTCTCAAGTATTTCTCTCATGGTGTTTAACCATTAAAGTTATGTTGCCAAGCAGTCTAGGAACTGTAGCCTTAGTAACCTCTATATTTCAAACATTTATTTCAGAGCACCTTATTGATGAAGTAGTCTAGTCATCTTTTCTAGCACTGAGATTCCCACAAGAATATCTGTTTTTGGCTTTTGCTCTCTGCAGTTTAATGACAGTTAAATAAGGCATTATTTCTTTTAAGCTGAATTAGGAGCTGGCCACTAGAAAGGTGAAACGAGCAGATATTAATGGTGAAATTTTTGGTGGTGGGAGAGGAAAATGAATATTAAAAGAACAAACAAAAAACAACATTTGGGACTGGATATTTTCTCATCTTGAATATCTTATGTTAAAGAAGGGGGTGATGATGAACGTGGCTGGGCTGCATTTTTGGCCATAGCCAAACCTTTACCTGTTGTCATTGCTGTAAAGCAGTGGCAGTGGAAACAAGGCCAGTCCCTTGTCCAACTTGAGTCATCCGTGTTGGTGTGTGGCCAAAACTGGCTTGCTTTTTCATTATTAGTGACACAGAAAAGGGATCTTTCCTAAAATATGCAGGTAGGAAGGTCGCTGGCTAATTGCTTCTTTTCAGAGTAGCTGATGACAGATATCAAAATACTTGAAGGAATGGAAAATGTTAATATGCTATTATTAGGAAAACACTTTTCATTTATATGGACCTGTATATTCTCTAAGAGGTAAAGTTTGGTGCCCGGCCATTATTAATATCTTTTTAACAGCTAAAATAAGATAATTCAGCTTAATTGTATCCAGGTTGTTTTGTAGTGTAACTTTCAATATATTACCTAGGCATCCATTTTATATTTATTAGGATCTTTCAAATTAGTTCAGTATGTTAGGATTCGATAGTACTTGACAGTCCTTGTTTTTTTAAGGATTTGTGCTTTGTTTTCTCTAGGTATCTTGGATCAGTCTGCTGTCTGGGTGGATGAAATGAACTATTATGACATGCGCACTGATAGAAACAAAGGGATTCCCCCTTTGTCCCTACGTCCAGCTAATCCACTTGGTATTGAGATAGACAAGTGAGTTCCAAATGCCTTTAATCCACTTTTTTAGTGTTTCTCTCTATATATGTCTTTATAAATTTCAGAAAAGTTTTAATAGTTTATGGGGCAGCAAAGGATTTAAGGATGCTTGTGCATTAGTGGATGGCATAGTATTTGGGACTCAGAAGAGTTCTTGGTGCACAGTCTCTTCTGCTTCATAATCCATTTTTGAATCATTAATTAGATCTGTAGATAAAAAAAACAATAGATCTAAAAGCCTGATGTGTTGAACTCCAATGATGCTTATATTTTGAGGACTGGTAAAAACCTAAGGCTTTGGATTTATACATTGTGGTTGTGGAATGCTTACTGGAGCATCTGAGCATCTGAGTTTAATGGGGCTTTTAAGAATGTTTAGATTGCTTTCTGTTGCTAAACTTGTACTGTAAAATGTGATTTATTATACCACATCAACTTGTTTATTTTATTGAGTTATTAATACTGCTTTCCAGCCCATGGAGTTCTTTACTTTTGTTCATAAGTATGGTGGAGTTTGACTTTTTTTCTGAAATAGAAAATTTCTGATAATTGATAAACAGGATCATAGAGCTTTAAAAGTGACACTGGTTGTGCTCCATACCTGACCAACTCCTAGACATGTCAACATGGTTAGTATTTATCCTTATCAAGAAGCAACTCTAGCAAGAATAAATGCAATTTAAGATTAGACTCTAGAGTCTCGTCTTCTACATAGTCCATTTGTGACAAGTACTTGTGCAATTTCATTGATCAATTTTCTCAGATAGTGGAGAATGCAAACGATTTCAGAATAATTCCTCTTTCACAAAGGTGGGGTAATGCAATTGTATGTTTCTGTAGCTAAAAATTCCTGATATCATCTCTGATATCTAAGGTTTGTCAGTATCTCTGTTAATAAGTGCTTGGAATTTTATTCAATCAATGTCTCTTACTATTTAACACAATAGACAACGTCTTCTATTATATTATTAGTAACAGAACTCAGCTGTCTCTGGTTTTGTATATTACCTGAATTACTGCTCCTTTGAAACCCTAGTAGTTACAGATCTGAGTCTGAATCGTAACAAAACATGTTCGGAGTTGGAGTAGTTCTTAGATATGTGTAAATATATGAATGTTTGGTCCGAAGTCTTGCCATCTCAGTATATTTTAAACTTCAGTTATTTCTATATCAGTCCAATGATTTGTGATTATTTGATGGTTTTCTCAGAAGATATCCAGTCTTAATTTGAGGGCATCACATGGGCAAATATATCCATTGTGTCCATTGTTACTTTGTTTTGTTGAGAAACTACATTTTTCTTGAAATTTATACAGGATTTCTAGCGGATTTATCATCAGCTTCCAGACTCTGGTTGCTCATTTCCTTCCTACTTAAAATAGGTATTTTTCTTTTCAAAATACTAAGCCATATTTTTAAAATAAGCTGAAGATGTTTTCTGTTTCGAGCATTATTCTCCAACCTCGTGGTGTAATTTCTTACTGACTCTTCTTTCATTTTTTGTTTTCAAACCCTGTTAACTTGATGGTCTAGAATTGTGGACAGTGTTTCAGAATCTGTCCAGAAGACCTTCTGTGTCTGCTGCACCCTCCATTGCCTGTTTCTAAATTCAGGTTATAAAATAACAATTATTATTTTTTATAACACAGTGTTACAGTGTGTGAACTAGCCGGGAGGCACTTGGTAGCTAAACTGCTACTTATGCTACTGGCATGGCTGCTCATCCTGCAGTGTTGACCTGGATTCCTTTATCTTACCTCTGTCTTCTAATATTTGCTAGTGTTCCTCTGTTTGCACTTTCCTTGACAAGCTTGTCTTCAAAGTCCGGATGACAAAATCTTTCTTAATATTTTTACTGACTGTTAAGTTAGCAGACGATGCAAATACTGATGGAAAAATAAATGTGGCCCATAGTAAAACTTTTATCTGCAGATTTTCTCAGATTTTCTTCTCCACTGATTGATTTGTTGGCTTTTTATTGTTGTTGTTTAATTTAGGTAGTTCCTTGGTCCGCCTGATTTATTCTGTTGGCATCACATAACACTGAGTTGTTAATCAGTCAGACAGTAGCAGGTTTCCTTTTAAATGGCAATATATTAACTGTGTCTGGTTACTTATTCACTGAAGCACTTAATCCTAAAGCCTGTATAATGTGTTTTCAAACATTGTATGAAATGTTTGTGACTGACGTTAAAACTATTTTTCTCTGCTTTAATTCTTCGTTGAACCCTGTAATAGCTTTTCCAAATTTTATCTGAGATTTAAGTCAAGATAATCAGTTCAGCTGCATCAGCCCTCTTGTGTTTCTCACAAGAATTCTTTCATTAAATGCATTGGATATGATGCAGTTACTTTTAGCTTGCTCTCATTTTAAGAAAATGTTTAATGTGGTACTCAAATGTAGAACCAAAATTAATACTACTTACAGTCGTGACAGTGTGAATTTGATAGGTTAAGAATTGTCTTCCGGAAACCTGAACAGGATCAGTTTAGGATTAGTTTGGAGTCATTTGTTTGGATGGTTGTTAAATAGGAAACTAATAATACCATATTTTAAGGGTTTTATTTGGAAGCGTTAGTGATAAGCATGTTAATGAAACCTCACATTTTGTGTGAAAAAGAAATTAAAAGGAAGTCAGAAATAAATACAAGTAGGAAACAAAAACCATTTTGTGACGTGGGGGGAATGGGGAAATGGAATGTCAAGTTGTGGTCTGCTGACCTCCAACTTCAGTGGAGGCAAAACAGGAAGATTATGGTGAGCACTGCTGTTGAAAATGAGCAGTTTGAGGGAAGCATTACAAGTAATTGTGTGGAGGGACTGTGAATGAGAAGTCATGGGGAGGAGAAACAGATGGGAAAAGACATGAAATGCCAGGGCTGCCCATGTGCTGTGGTAGCTGCATGATGTTTAAAGTTGTGACTATAGATGGATTGTTCTGTGTGCAGTTTTAAATGCCTCCCCCAGTGGGAAATTTTTCATAATTTTCTTCAAAAATTGGAGCAAAACAATGTTTGCTTTTATAAAATAATCTTCAATACCATATTGTTTAGTTAAACATGTTTTCAAGTACTTGAAGGATGGGTGAGGAGAAATATTTTCTACAGTGATGGAAAAATGGGCAATTATAAATTAAGAAAGGGAGTAGATAAGCAGGCTATTGGTATTAACCATTACTAGCTAAGGGAATGATTTTTTACTAGAAATTATTTAAAAAAAAAAAATGTTGAAATATTGGGATGTTTTAAAATTAGCCTAATATGATGAAGAACAATTGCGTGTACAAGGAGACAAGATTCCATAGCATTTTCCTTTGTTAATACCTTTGGCTTCTTTAAGCCATTTTTAATATGTGTAAATTAGGATGTATTTGAATTTTGAAGCTGCACATTTTATATTGGCCTGATTTGGTGGAATTTCAAATCCTATGCCTTGCAGCTTCATGGCTGTTAAGAAAAGGAGTGCCAAGCTTGTGCAAATGCAGTAAAAAACAAACAAACAAGAAAGGCTTTTAAAGAAGGGACAGAAGAGAAAAACAGAGTGAGAATGGATATGAGAAAATGAGGAATGAGCTGCAAGGAGCACATTGAAGAGATGGCAGGAAGAGGGTAGCCTGCAAGTAGAGTGAGAAGTTCTCCTTGCAGAAGGTGGTTGTCAGTCATCAGCAAACAAGACAGAAAAGACAGTTTGGAAAGATGTAGATCACCTGTCCTTTGAGATTATTTTATTTTTAATACAGACTATGCTTAGTTCTAAAAGTTGTTTTGTAAATTTGATGAAGTTTTGTTACAGTGCTATCACTTAATGCACATTGTTTGCTTGCTATCAAGTACTTCCTTCACATTATAAAGCAGATATTTAAAACGTTTAACATTTGAGTTCTAGTTTATTAGTTTTCCGGATGCCGTAAGGACTTAAAGCCTCATCATCTGGCTTTAAGTGCAAAGCAAGTCTGTGCCACTCTCCGCCCCAAGGATTATTCCTGGCTGTGGTGTTGCAGAGATGTAGCCAGAAGTCTTTACAAGAGACTTAAATAGTTTTCAGGAAGAGAAAGAGTATTCGGTGTAGTGACCTCAATCTGAGCAGTGTGGAAAGTTGGCGTGGAAGTAGTAACAGTAACAGTGATGTTGCAGTACTTGGACTTGTTCTCACCCTTTGAAATAGTTACAAGAACAGTGTGGTAGACTGTGTGTCCTAAATTTTGAACAGTTCTGGGAAAGAAAATATGTGAGACATGTTTCATAAGAGCTCTGAGTAAATTCAGATGATGAAAAATTTAAATTTGCCCAAGATTTGTGAATGAACTGCTTGCTCAAATGTGTTGCATACATTCTTACCCTCTCACATAAGTCCTTTATGTGAGAGATTCCCTGCCTTCTTTACATACACTGTTAGACCACCTCTCCACAAAGCAGTAACTGCAGTAGTTTGAAAAATTTTAAGTATTGTTTGTTGTTTTGCATGTAGCAGAGGTCATTATGGTGGATACATCTCCTACATGAAAGCAAATGCTGACATGTTAAGTACATTCCACATACTTCTATATCCACCCACTCAATACAGATGCTTCCCTCTTCCCACGCCAGCTTCCAAAACAGTTCGTCTGGCAAAGAGAAGAGATGATCTTACGCTGCCACCTAATGGCAAACATCATTTTGCTGCTATGAGATAGGAAGAGGCTTTCTGAAACCTGTGCTAACGTGTTTATTTTTAAATGACTTGTATGGAACTTCATTCTTGGGTATGACAGACTTGTGGAAACTTTTATCACAGTGGCACCTAAGAAACCTGTAGGAGAGAGATGCAGAATGTGTGTCTTATTTTTATGTTAAAAATAATAGTAAGGCTGATGATCAATTTTAGGTATCTGTGTATTAATCTCTTAATAAGTTTTACCACGTTCTGCCATTTTCAGATATGGTTGTCATTTGTTGTCCTATTTCTGATAAACCCAGCACTACTAGACAGTAATTGTCAGAGCACATCCGTGTCTTTGCTGTTGGAGGGATCCTTGTTAGTACCTTTTGATTTGTCTTGTTTAGTCTACTCCAATGTCCCTTACACTGGTCTTCTTGCATGCAGGATTAACACAGTACAGCTGGTACAAAGCCTGCTTCTAGGAGTCAGGTACCAGACAGGGAGTGTATAGTAGCTCTAGGTTGACTTGTTTATGCTGGTTGCTATTCAGAATCTGTGTTTATTTAAAGTTGCTCCTTTTGACCTACAAACTCCTGTGGAATTGAGGTTCAAGTTACCTTTTGGTCATTGTGTCCTGTTTTGGGACTTGCTTTTAATTGGTGTACATTGTCATGTATGCTGGAAAACACACAGCAAGACTCCAGGAGCAAAATAATCTTTACAGAAATTACAACTTAGTGTTGCTTTCATAGTCAAGAGCCCTGTTGTTTTTTTTGTTGTTTGTTTGTTTTTGTTTTTGTTTTTTGTATCCATTGCTTTCTGTTCCTGTGACTCAAGAATTTTCTCTAATACTAAATTGTGATTGGTTAAGGGCCATGATTTACCTATGGAGATCACAGCTGATCTGAAACCTCTGGAGAATATAAGTGCTCTATATATGTGCAAGTTCTGTAGAAAGATTTTTAAGGACTATGCAGAACCTAAGTTTGGGATGATGGAGGGATTAACTTGCATTGCTGGGCAGATGTAACCAAAGGGAATTGATTGTACCCAATGCATTTTGAATCCAAAGCAGATTTGTATGCCCTTTACATGGAAACAAGGACCTTTGGAGTACTGCATGGCTGTATTAGAGGTAGTCAAAATATGTTGGAGGAATGTGAAAGTATACAGCGGCCTGAAACCAAATTTCTTTTTATTATGGTTATCTCATGAACATAAACAGTACGTAAAACTTTAATTCCTTTGTGTTTTAACTTACGGCCTGATAGTTCTGAGGAATGAATAAGACTACTTTAAAATGTTAGTCAGAACTTTAGTACAAGATCTGGTTTTGCAGGAAGTAAAATAGCCCACCTAGCAGAAAGTATATAAATTCACTGTACCTTTATGCATTTCTCTGACTTTACACTTTCAGCAGAGTCTTCATATACATTAAACTTACCACTTCTTTTCCTTGAATTCTTTCTGGGTTCCTTTTTTGCTTGCCAGCTCCTTTTGCAGTGATTGCGTTTTAATCGTTGATGAAGTATTAAGAGTTGTTGCTTCCTGAATTGACTTCTCTAGAACTAGCAGTTCAACAGAAAAGCAATCGACAATCTCACTGTGTGCTAGCGTGATCTCAACTTTTCCTACTAGTTCATGCTCAGCCTATGATGTCAAAATGAGTAAAACAGAAATACTTCTCAAGTCACATATGTGCTTGTTTATAAGTAAATGGTAAGCAAGTTTTCATGAGAACAACGTCTAAGGACTTATTTATTTAATTTACTAATGGAAGTTAATGAAACAAACTTGTGTCTATGTAGTCAATCTCTTTTTAGGTCCATCTGGCCAGACATTTGAGAAATACAGTCACTTTCAGATTGAACTTCTTAGTGAGCAGCTTGTTGCAAAGACAGCTGTACCAACTCAGTTCAAGCTACCCATATCTGTTAGTGGAAAAACTACTGGTAGAATTTATGATTAAAAATAAGTGTACTACACCATAGAGTATAACATATTGTTGACCTACCACACACATACACGTTCATGTTTCTATTCTGTTGTGACTGTCTCTAAAAAATGTCTGCATAGATAAAAGCAGCCATAAACGCATTGCTAATTTATGGCTCTACACAAATACATCTGCTGGAAAAAAGCTTCCAATAACTTTTCAATGCAGTCAAACACTGAACTGAAAAAAACTTTGTTTCTGTCACACAGTCTGTGGGCAAAACTCATTTGCAGGAATTTATTACATCCCTAACTAAATAATTGGTCTTTATCTCAGTGTATTTATATTTTTTCTAGGAATTACATAACTTATACATAAGCTTAAACTGTCATGCATATGTCTTGGAGTCTTGTAGCAATAGTAGTGCTTAGTGATGGTGTATTTGTTGAGTGTGTATACCTTCTATGTTGTATCTGTTTCTGTTGGCTTCTGAGGAGATATATTGAAGTTCTGAAAAATAAGAACAAAATTATGCTTCTGCATTGTGTTGCCTGCACTTATATATAACCAAGGTAACAAAAAGTTACCTTTCTGTTGTTATTGTTTTGATTTTCTTTTAGTGTGAAAAAATCATACCAGAAAGGTGCAATCACATATGCATTTAATATAAAAGGATTTTTGGACATAGATGACATATGTCATCACATGTGAAATACTGTCCTGTAAATTCTTCTGCACTTTTGAATACTTTGAAAAGTAAGATATTGCCTTCAAGCATGTTTCAAGGAACATAACAGACGTTTGTTAAATTCAAGGTCATTGGTAATCTTGAATCTCTCTACTAATTATTATTTTTTATATTGCATTATTGCATTATTTTCATTGAGCTCATTGAGATAAATGTTGGGGTCTTTGTTGTTAACTGCTGTGTTTGTTTCTCACGTTTTTCCTGTCTCTCTACTTCTTGTAGTTCTCATCACTTTTCCTTGCATTTCCTTTGATACATTCTTCTCATTTTGAAAAAGTATTATTTCGTACCTTTGGTCTAATCAGGTGTTTTTTGTTGTTGTTGTTTTTTGAGGTTTTTTGGGGGTCATAAAAGCAACTTTAGCCATCTTGATATACATTTAGGCTACAGAAAAAAACAGCAAAGTGATGATTTCTAACAAATCATCACTTTGCTGCCCATTCAGGTAGTTTCTTGTACACTTCTAATGTAATTTCCAATACCAGACTCTGGATTGACTCCCATCCCCCAGGTTTGATCTTGAATGCAAGATACTGCAGCTTTGCATTCATGTCTAAAGTACTTTGTATAGCAGAATTCACCTGCCTTGTGAGCATCAGAGAGGGATTTTATTGACTTTGTGATCTGAAAATGAAATAACAAATCTTTGAGCTACTTTGGCAAAATTAGTTTCTGAAAATTGGATATAACTGGTGGTAAAGAACAGAGTGGTAAGTGCATTTGGTGATATATTAAGTGTGCTTAGTGGAATTAATAAACTTAGTGAATTAATTACTCTTGCTGGGCCAAGTGTTATGTGTGTCTGGACTGAGAAAAATATTGTTGTGTTTTCATCACAAGTGATTTAACTTTTTTTTATTCTACTGACTTAAAACAATTACATTTTGTATGTGAGTATCTTCAAAACTGCTTGTAATTTGAAAACTAACGTTGCAGAGAATCTGCTTTCACAAGCAGTTGGCTCACAGGCTATCTCTCTGCATTGTAAGACTGAATAAAAACAAATGGACTCCTGCTGCAAACTGATTGGCCTCTGGACAGAGATGGTGCAAGATCACTTACAAGCAGGCAACCTGATTATGTCCTGTATGTTAGATAGATACTAGTTCATAGATTATAGAGAATATTCTGATTTACTCTACTTGGTATAGGTATTTCCCTTTTTAAAGGGTAGAGTTGACTTAAAATATAGTCAGCATTAATGGTCCCATATTTGGATGTTAGTAGTATCATAGTGAGTTTGTCCTGTTTTCTGAATGCAGCAGTTCTTCTTCTTTAAAAATATTTTGCATAGACAGTGCTTTCCTTCATATGCGTAATGGCAAAATCAAAATGATGGAAGTGGTTTTACTTAGTTAAGATTTCAATCTTTTCTTTCCCAGTCATACTGCATCTGAAATACCAGATTTATTTTAAATTGTGAATTGCAAGTTTGTAGTTACATTTTGTTGGAACGTGAGCTGCTGTTTTATACAACTTTTTAAACTGTTAACAATTCATCATAATGCGTCTTACTGAAGTAATGAATATTCATTTTTCAGAGGCAGATTTCCTCAAAAAGATTTAGAGATGCTGTTCCCTGGGATGAGTGCTGATTTCACTAGTGAAAACTTCTCTGCTGCATGGTACCTGATTGAGAATCATTCAACAACAAGGTTTGTTGCTACTGTACGAATAATTTCTTTAATAACATCAAGTAGATTGCCTTGTATAGTAGATGTGTCACTGGTGATCGACATTAAAGTAACATACCTGTAATCTCTACTGTCTGTGGTATTTCTTTTTGGCTTTAGACCGGAATCAACAAGGACAGCTTGCTCAATGTGTTCCTGATGGGAATATCAGTTTTAACTAGTCTTGATCTGTGGCCTAATTTTTTTTCTGTGTGAGATGGCAGTTGCCTTGCTTCAGACTTGAATACCTTTATGAACAAAGAAATGAAGTAACATGGATTTGAGTGGAAATTCCAGATGCTAACTTGTGACTGGAGGCTCAGGATGAGGATGCTAAACAGACTAAGAGTGAAACTGGTAGTTATATCCATCAGCTTTAAGTTAACTCCTATGAAAACTGCTGCAGTAGGAAGAAGATAGACAGCTGAGTAAATTTTGGGTATAAGTCTTAAAAATCTTGACAATTCTTCATTATTATATCTCGTACACAGTAATGTGTGCTTACACAGATACTTTACATGTATACTTCTGCATGTGTGAGTTATGAAACCTCTGTTTGCTGGTGTTCAGATAATGCTTGAAGCCATTTTTACTGGAGGATGAATTTTGCTTTCCATTGAGTATTCTGATTAGCAGTCTGAAGGGAAGTACCATTTGCGTATTTATTTCATTGTGTAATTATAAGATCAGGTGGTTTGGTGCTTTGTTTTGTTTTTGCAAGGGGAAAGGGCTATGTTTTTGTTTGTTCTAAGAGCTCAAAAATATCTCCATTGATCTACCTGGGAAATAATTTAATTTACTCTTGATTTATGGTAGATAAAGGAGTCAGAACAGTGAGAGATCACTGTTACCTAATATACACACAAAGATGGCATCTTTTGAAATAAGTAACTAAAAGAAGGGTGATTTAATTGTATTTAACACAACAAAATGACTTTTTCAAAAACCATTAGGTTTTTATAAAGCTGAGAAGACAATACAGTAAGAAAGAGCCATCAACTTTTGATGTGTTTTTAAGAAGTTTGCTGTAAGCTTTGCCCTTGTGTTGCTCATTTATGTGGGTAGCCGTAACACTGCCAAGAGAGACATAGGACAGATACAGAGAGATGAAGGACAAAGTGATTGCAAAGCTCTGGGTACAAAGATGAAGAACATGGGGGCCCAGGTATTTTCTTTGATTTACAGGTGAAGCGTAGAAAGTAGTGGATGCATTCTGTAGGTTCACAGCTGGTTGTAGAACTAGCTTCAGAGGTGGCAGTTCTCACTTCCGTTACATCTATAGCCATGAACTTTCTGTTGATGAATAAGGGCTGTCAGTGAGAAATGTGATTCATCTGAAATAACGAAGGGGAAACGTTTTTTGCCAGCGGGTTTGCAGTTTGTGACAAAAACTTCAAATTAGAAATGTCAGGGAATTGTGATAGCAGCTTGCAGATAACTGAAGGTACAGAGATCAGAGTGCTACGTGTATGGCTCTGTGATGGAATTGAGAGAGCTGCTGAGAAAGTGAAAACCAACTGAAAGTGCCCAGCTTCAAGTGACTTTACATGCTTACAGTCTGGGAAACAAATAAGGGGAGCTCTAGCTCCACACACAGATTTAGACAAGAACATTACTGGAGTAAAATGGGGTACCCTGGGGTTCTGTGATGGATACAAACAGACTTTCTTGGGAAGATGCCTGGGGAAAAAATGACAAGGACTTGACCTTTGTGAATGAGCAATTTGAAAATATTCTATCATAGTGGAATGGGTAGCAGGATGATAGATTGTTGGCTGAAGAGACCAGGAAAGGTGGTATTACAGTAAGATGAGGAAGTAAACAAAATAATGTTTAATTGACTTGCGATAATCTCTCTCCATAGAGCTTGCCCTACTTCTTAAAGAAGATTTTAATCTCCATGATATTTCCTGGAAGGGCAACATGGTGGGATGCAAAGCAGTCTTTGTGGAAAGCTATGGGAATGACCCAGGGTTAGGTGATGGTAGTACAGACAATGATCTGGTATTTGAAACATGCCATAAATACTAGTTAATAGTCCGGTAAAAAATCATCCCCTGAAGTGTGTCAGCAAGACTATGTTTTAGAAGGTACGGGGATAAATAGTCTCGTTGGCATTGTTTTATGTGTCAATTAAATTGTTCTGCCTAATTTTGGCCTCTGCTTCAAGAAAGGTGATAGCTGATCCACAAGAACAGAATTATGTAAATATCTGTGCATATATAGCATGAATGAATTAAATGCTCTTAGAAAGTAAATAAAATTACTATGAAAAGCTGTTGTGAAAGACATAAGCAGTTCAAGGGTAGGTAGCAATTGTTCCTGGTTTACTAAGAGTAAAACAACGAGGTTAGATGAAGATTAAAAACAATAATAGATGGCTTAAACCCTAGATGCAAGGAACTTTGAAAGCTGCGGAATCACCACCACTGGAAGCTGGGATCTGATTTGACCTGTGCATGTCATAGGTGATTAAGCTACATTTACGGATGCTGATTAAGCTACATTTAAGGATGCTGATTAAAAAAAGTAAATTGATTCTTATTACCATGGAATGTAAACAGCAGCATAATGTAATGGTTATATCTCTAACATGAGAAGGTGTCAGCAAAAACACTGATTTTGCTGATGGTCAGTACTATGAATTGATGTTACCTTGTATGGTCCCATTTTACCCCATACTGCACCAAAAAGTCCAATTCCTATTAAGAAATATTTTCAATTTTGTTTGGTTGTTTTTTGTTTGTTTTGTTTTGTTTTCAAGTATCAGCATAAATTTTCAATCTTTCTTGGGGGGAAAAAAAAACACCTTTCAATTTGTCTTTGGACAACAGCTTTTAAGTCATGGTCACCTCAGTCTAGTAAAATAATAAGATTCATATTGCTTTAGAAAACTTAAAATTTTAGTATTGAAAATTCAAAAAGTTTGGAAACATTAAATAGAAGAGTTATTCAAAAGATAGGATAAATCTAATCACATTTTGAGTCTAACTGTATCTTTAAGAAACAATTTTTTTTCCCACTTCAAAATGTCTAATTTTAGAAATATTCTGTTGCTATTAATCTGAATTATCTGCCCTGTATAATTTGTGCTGCTGTACAGGAAATACAGAGGAAAGATTTAGTTCTTGTCCTCTATGTAACCTCAGGTATTGGAAGTGCTAAATGTGTGGTGCACCAATGTTTTGGTTAGCTTATGTATGTTTTTTCCTTTAAGGAAATTCTTTTTAAGTAATCAAAATAGCATCTTTTTTTTTTTTTTTCCCCCCCAGCAACAGCCTGACAAATATAAATAAACTATTTAGACATACAATTAGATCATCAGATAACGTGAAACAGGGCTTAGAAAGGATACCATACAGATTTTTGTTAGTTTAAAAAAGCTGGTGGTAAGTTCTTGTATGCCCAAGTAGACTAATCCAGCCATTGAGTAATGTGCTTTCTGCCCAGCAGATGGAAACAGGAAATACAGCAAAAATGTTGTGACATTGTTGGTATAAAAAGTAAAGTGCACCAGTGTTGTGTGGTGATAGCCATCTTATTGCCTGATCTAAAGTTTTGTTTTGTTTTGGTTTTTTTCTTATCGTATCTTCTTCTACCACAGTTTCAAGTGGACAAAGGCTATTGGTGGAATTGCTGTATGTCTTAATTTCCATATTTCATTGTTTTCCTCTGCACCCAGAGATATGGTGTAGTTTTTACATTTGATACTTTTGTGTTAGGGAGATGGGTTTGTCCTGTCCTACAGGTAGGATAAAAGACTTTTTGAGGGTGAAAATCATGTGTTTGCATTTCTGAGCTTCTTTGTCTTTGTGCTTTCATAACGAATCTAGGAACGTAACTAATGAGAAAAAATTCTTCACTCAGAGGGTGGGAAGGCACTGGCACAGGCTGTCCAGGGAAGCTGTGGATACGCCATACCTGGAAGTGTTCAACAGCAGACTTAAGGGTCCTGGGCAGCCTGATCTAGTGGTTGGCAACCCTGCCCATGGCAAACGGGTTGGACATAGATGATCATGGAGGTCCCTTGCAACCCATGCCATCCAATGATTCCATGATATTGCAGCTACTTGTGAAAGATAAAAATGTGAAATCAAATGTAAACTGGAAATAGTCTAGAAACATTAAGAAACTAAGGCAAAAAGAAACCTATTATATAAATAATAAGCTGAATAGTAGTATTGTACTTTGAAGCCTCCTCAAAAAAAAAAAAAAAAAAATCAGTGGGCTTCCTACAAAAACACTTGATTTCATGACACAGGAATCCATTCCGTTTTTCTGTATTGCATCAGTATTATCTTTGATTCTGAGCTATATTTGCAAACTAGCATAAAAATATTAAAACAGTTCAGAAAATGTAAACGTTTTGTGGACTAATCTGTACTTAAACAAATATTAAAGAAACTTCTAATATTGCAGTAGTCAGTATAGTGTACTGAGTGTAGTGATTTACTATCTCCTATTTCATGCAATAAAGGCAGTTAGCTAAGAGCAGTGATGCAGACTTAGAAGAAATTTCTTAACTAGTTTATGCCATAAAAATTGAATTCCATCACATGCAATTGGAATCTTCCATTTAAAATTAAAAACTAAACTAAAAAAAATAATCCACGGTGTTTGTTTTGAGTAAATAGTGATTATCATGAATCAAACTAGTTAGTAATTGCTCTCTTTAACAGTTCATGCAGCAGTAGCTATCTTTATTTTCCAAGTAACTTGTATTTATTCATTAGGTGAACTTATTTGTTGTTTGAATGCCATGATGTGTTTTGTTGGGTTTTTTTTCCAGTTTTGATCAGCTCAAAATGGCTATTGTGAACTTGAAGAAACAAGCCAATAAGAAAAATGAGGGGAGTCTGGCTTATGTGAAAGGAGGTCTCAGCACATTTTTTGAAGCACAAGATGCTCTGTCAGGTAAATTTTACTTAGTTAATATGGTATAAATGAAAAGCTTGTATTTGCGTGTGTGGTTGAATTTAATATTAAAAACATTGTTCTTTGCAATCTTTTCTGGAAGCATACAAGTCTGATCTCTGTGTTACTTTGATCACAAGCTGAGACAGGCTAGCTTATTGCTATGGTATATTTGCAAATGATGGCACCAAAAGTATGAGAGGAATTGAAGATATTTTTTGAAACTATATCCCACAAATCCAGAAAAATGAGGAGATGTGGAACAAGAGATGTTATTAATATGTTTTACAGACTACAGCAACAAAAAAGCTTCTATTCCATGATGCCTTATTCCATAATCAGACTGTATTATTTATATGAAAATTTAATACCCACAGATTTAGGAAATTGTTCCACCTTTATATTGTGCTTACCATAGGAAAAATGGCACGAATGAGATTACATCAGTTGTCTTCCTCTGTATACATAGGTGTGTGTGTGTGTGTGTGTATGTATATATGTATTTATGTTTATATGTGTAAATACGTCCACATAAAATGTCTCTCGGGTAAAAATGTAACTAGATAGGACTACAGTACCTGCTGACAAGAACTGTGCTGGCTAAGAAAGTGACTCTATTGGGCCCTTTCCAATAGGTTTGATGTTTACTACTATGCAGCATACATGTGTATAGTATAACTATTATTCAGAGGTTGCTCTTAAAAGTAATACCTTCTTCTTATTTCCATGGAAGCTGGTACAAAAAGAATAACATTATTTGATCAAGCAAATTCTCATCTACAAAACACTGTTTTTCAACATGCCATGCACTGCGATATGCCCTTCAGATGACAGTATTTTCCCAAGTGGTTGATAGCTTTTGTCTAACCACCTAATTTAGTCATTCTTAGATAACTTCTTTTCCACAGGTGCAGATGTGCATGCTTTGATAGGAAAGATCACATTTTAAGAAATCTGATAACTTTTCACAACAGATCTTAACTTCTTAGTATCTCTGTTACCCTATCCAGAACTGACCTAAGATAGATCAGTTTTGAAAACCGTGGCCTAAATTTAGATAAGACTTCAGTAACAGAAGAGAAGAATTGAAGGTTTTGGTAGAAATAGTAAAGGTGGTAGAAAAGACGTGAGGAAGAATAAGTGTGTGGCATTTTTTAACTCCGTTTTTAACCAATTTTTTTATTGAATGCTAAGAATTCAAACTGATATTAGGCTATTTTTAAGCAGATTTCTTCAGTATCTTGAAAATCCGAAGTGCTACTTTTTTGTAATAGTTAAAAATCCTAAATTATCCTGAACAAATATTAAAATGTGACTTGTTTCTCACGTCCAAATCTATTAAATACTCCCAAAGGTACCGAGTTAGTTTTATTTCCCAACAGTTACTGGAAAAAAAAGCAGTGCTGGTGAATGTGTGTTACCTTCTAAGATTATTTTTTGGACTAGAGAAGGCTTAGCATTTACAGAAAGTTAATGCAAATCATAAATATTGTGGCTTTTCTAGAAAGGGCACAATTTTTTTTTCTTGTCCTGTCTATTAAAATAGAGGTTTCTTGTCTTTGTAAACTGCTTGACTGATAAATAGAGAGGCCAAGCAGCTATTTGGAATGCAAAAAAAAATACTAATGAAATAATAGAGAAAGCAAACTTATTTATTTCACTAAATGCTCTGCCCTGAATTTTAAATTTTGATAGATGTAATAATGTTTGGCATCTCTTATTCATGTTTATTTTACCTAAATTTAGAGTTTATCCATGTAGTCCTTCAAATGAATTACAAACTTAAAATTTGGGATGATTTGTGGTTAATGCCACTTTTCATCTGTAGCCAAAATGTCTTGTTTTGTCTTCCTTGCAGTGATCCCCCTTAAATATTCGAAAGGAAGCAGACTTGTATCTTGAGTTGTTGTAAATGTTGAATTAAAATAGTACTAAGAAAGAAAGAGAATGACTTTGATGTTGTAAAAGAAATTTGGAGACTTATACATTCAGAGTTGTAACATTGGAATTCAAGGAATATAAAAAACAATGCAGTCTTTAGTTGTTAACTTCTGAGACTAAATTGTTCGTGAGGATGCATTGAAGGTAACAGCTGACTTCTCTGGTATTTTAACAGGCATTTTTCTTCTGAGATTTCCTATTAATTGGCACGTGCAGAAGTGTTTCGGATTCTTTTCAGACTAAATAAACTTGTTGCCTTTGAATTTCAGGTTTATAGTTCAGAGCTACTTGTTTGCCCTTTCTTCCCCCACATGCAGAATGTTCTTGAGGGAGTTTAACTGGAAGAAAAAATTACATCTTTTGAGAGAGCTTTATTGTTAAAAGCAACAGCTAAGTTGGATGTCAAGAGTGTTCCAGTAGTAGCAAGAAAACTGGAAACCTTTGACACCATCACCCAGCTCTCATGCCAGATGTCATGGCTTTTCTCCAAAATGTTTCGTTACTACATTTTCCTCAAAGGATTTCAGGATGAGCATTACTAGAATTGTTTCTGGAGGAATAGCTCAGATGCAAAATTAAAAACAAACAAAATCAAAAGAAGAGCAAACAAGATACATTCTAGGCAAGTAACTATGGAATTCAAGCTCTTTAGCAGAAGAATAATTAATTAAAAGTTCCAGTATATTCTGACTACACAGCATTTATACAAGATGATATGATGCCATTTTTCTGTTCACACACAAGGGTGAATTTCTTTTTTTGGAATTTAGAAAAATGGCCCTAGAATTTGTATCTGCATAAAGGTACATCAATATTAGTTTGTTTGAAAACTGTAAGCTGACTTCATCACAAGCTGCTAGGGAGACAGCCTCCATTCGATGAACTTTCATAGTTGCTGAGCAAATGGAAAGTGTCTGAAGGGAAAACCATTCTCTCAGTTTTCCAGTGAAGTTTAAATGCCCTGAGCTGCTTGGGATTCGATTTCAGTTGTTGCTTTATCTTTTTTTAATTGTAATTATTCAACTCCTTTGGGAAGATATTCTAAAATCATACATATTCTCTGAAGAGAACATGCTGATGGGGACGAATTTAGGTATTCAGTTTTCCTCTCCAGATACCCTAGAATGCTTTTTCCAACCCTAATGACTGTGCTGTAGAAACCATAGATCAGTTTCATTTCTCTGTGGTATTTTGTTGTGTAGCAGAGTTGTCAGTGTGTTGTTATTTCTCTTTGTTCTCTCTGCACTGTTGGTGCAGGATGGTACTTTTTGTAGGGAGCTCACTTGTTTTACTGTTTCAGATTCATCTATATTTGCCCATCTGTTTGTATGTGCTTTTTTAACTCGCAAACTGTGAACAAAGCAAATACAAGAACTCGATCAAGGAAACTCTGAATTACTACTCATTTTTTTGGTGTAACTCTTTCGGTAGCAGGGATCAGTAAGAACTGATTTTAAGCATGCTGTCAGACTGCATTACACGTATACATTGGTTTTAATATTTTCGCCAGAATGCAGTGAAAACCCTGAGATTTATATCAGGTTGCTTGTTGGTTGGCTACCCTGCCTGTGGTAGGGACATTGGAACTAGATGATCTTTAAGGTTCCTTCCAACCCAAGCCGTTCTGTGACTCTATGATTCTGTTATGTTATGTGAGTTAGAAAGGGTTTGCTAAGAAAATAAGCGGTTGAATAGGCCAGAACCCTTGTTTGTTTGGTTTAATTTCTTGGAAAATAGAATTGCCTTATCAGATCCTTGTGTCTCGCTGTCTGCTAGCTTGGCTGACAGTTTGACAGTGATTGTGTCGCAGCAGAGATGTTCAACAGGAAGTTTGTTTCGTCAGCTGAAAGGAGCTATAAGCTGAGCTGAGGGGAACTGGGCACCTCAGCTTGACCCACTTGTCAGCATCATGGAGTTCAGCTGATTTATTTCCCGTAATTCTAATTGCAACCTAGAAAGCAGCATTCCTAAATGCGCTACTGTTTATACGCTTGTAGAGACATAATGTTTTACTGCCATAAGCAAATTGTGTTCCACACAGAATCCTCTGGAAAGCTAGAAAATGAATTTACTTTGAATGTACTTCTTCTTAGACTGCAGTGCTTCTTTTTATTTTAGTAACAGTAAAAAAATAAATAAACAAACAAATAATGGCCACTTTAGTTGCTCAATTCCATAAAAACATGCAAAAACAAACATTCATATTGGCAAATAAAGACAATGTGGTGTGTTCTTCGAAGCATGGATACATAAAACGAATTTGAGCTTTTAATTCAATGTTTCTTGAGACATAAGCATTTGATTAAACCAAATTCAAACACATGATTAGCACCCGAGCCATACAGCTCAATTTAAAAATTCTATTGTAGGTCTGTGTTGAGTGTTTTCAGTGTGGCATTGTTATTAATGTTATTGTCTCCCTCCTGCTTCAAACAATGGAATATAGGTTTCATAGAGTAAGAATCATGTAGAATTATTCCTGGTAATTTTCAATATGGAAATTTGTAGAGAACAAGAAAGAATGGGGCTGTGGAAACAAGCAACCTGTGATAAGATTGGATACTGTGTGTATGCCGTATATCTGACAGCACATCAGCCACCTCAGTTACAGTTCATGTGCATGGTGTATGACTTTTATTTTTGCTGTTAGTTTTCACATATGTGGAAGGGTTAGCACTGTGTTAGTAAAATATAAAAAAATAAAAATAAAAAAAAAGATCCTAGAATCATCACAGAATCATAGAACGGCTTGGATTGGAAGGAACCTCAAGGACCATCAAGTTCCAACCCTGCTGTCACAGCAGTGTTGCCAGCTGCTAGATCCAAGTACTAGATTGGATTGTCCAGGGCCACATCCAACCAGGCCTTAAGCACCTCCAGGGATGGTACATCCACAACTTCTCTGGGCAGCCTTTGCCAGCTCCTCACCACTCTTTGTGAAGAACTTCCCCCTGATGTCTAATCTAAATCTGCCTTCCTTTAGTTTAAAACCATTCCTCCTCATCCTATCACTATCTATCCATGTAAAAAGTTGATTTCCCTCATGTTTATAAGTATTAAATATTGGAAAGCCTCAGTGAGGTTTCCCCACAACCTTCCCTTTTCCAGGCTGAACAAGCCCAGTTCCTTCAGCCCATCTTCATAGGAGAGGTGCTCCAGGCCTTTCGATCATCCTTGTTGGTTTCCTCTGGACACTCTCCAAAAGAGGAACACAAAGATTATAGCAGTTTTCATGCTCTAAAATTGTCAAGTATCCTGGTGTGGGCCCGGGTCCACTCCTTGAATCTTAATTGATCTGTGAGATGGCTAATAAACCCTGTTTTGAGATCTTTTTTTGAAGTATTTGCCTGAAAATGTCACACTTGCTTATGTATAATCCTCTGTGAGGTCTGTTAACTTTTCTCTCGCATTGTTGTTAAACAACATTTGGTCCCTTATTTGCATAAAACTTCCCCTCCTGGCACTGTGCCTCAGTTTTGTGGTTGTTTTTTTTTTTTTTTTTAATCTTTTGAAATTTTGTTGTGTTGTGTAATTAAACTTGAGAAAGTAAATGCTGGAGAGACAAAATACAAAATGCAGTTAAGGAGAACATTACCTTTACTTCATTATTTTGTAATTTTGGCTTGGCTTAGCAGTGTTTATCAAAATAAGGCTAAGTTTGCCCTGCAATTCACAAAAATATCTGGAAATTCTCTGAAAAAATTATACTTACCAGTACAGGCTATTGGCCAGAATAACAAACTCTTCATTATATAAACCTAAGGAAACTAATGTATTATCACTGCTTCTGATATGCTGTCTTTATGTATTGCATTATGCACTATATACAGTTACAGACTCCTGTTGAATTTGTTCAGAGGAGTTTTTATCCTATGGTGCTGTCCTCATCAATGATCCATGTTCAGATAACAGAAAATTGTTACATCTTTTTAAAAAGCAAACTGAAGGCGTTCAGTCATTGCCATGAATGCTGGAAGCATGTTAACATGTGTTCTTCATCCTTTCATTATTGTTCTCTGGTGCCAAATTGTTTATGGTTACCACATGAGATCTTTTGAACTACTTTGCTGAGTCAGTCTTTCCTTTTTGTCAGTTCTTTTTCTTTCTTCTTTTTTTTTTTTTTCCTCTTTCTGTATCTGACTGAAAAGCTTTGGTACATTTTGGGTACTTTTTCTTCTTTAACCATACTTTTTTGGAAAAGGGTTAGATTTTCAGATATGCTAAGTGCATGCATAACCTCCTTTCATCAGAAAACAGTAGAAAAGTTGCATGTGTGTCACTTCAAGATGAGTTAGACTGAAGATGTTTTGAGAATACTACTCTTGGTGTTTAGCTCAAAGTATGTTTTTTAAATATCTAATGAGTAAATCAAGAATGCATTTTGTGAGTCAGAAACTGTATAACCTTGGAAGCATAGTTTAATTTGCTACAGATTTACATTTGCCAAGTAGTAAACCGTATCCTTCCTTAGATTAAATAAAATTGTTTTCAACACAAGCAACAATAAATTAATTGCTAGTTTATTTTACTGCAAGGCCTTTGCTGTCGTTTCTTTGCCAGGCTGAACTTTGCGTGTGTTTCAGGAAAAAAAAAATAACCAATTTGAAAAATTTAGTCACAGGCTGGAGATTTTGAGCTCTAAACTTGTCTCTTCACTATTACAAGTTAGTTATATCTCTGTAGCTGTGAAGCTTGCAAGCCTTTAAATATTCTTACTCAACTGGACAACTTGAGCACATACAGGCAAAGATAATACAAAACACAGTTAATTTTCTGGCCCTGGTTAAAGCATCTAGACCAAATCCTCTGCTCGTTTATTCTGTGCTACACACAGTAAAATTTATCAGTAATGGTAAACAGTCTGTCCTAGGTTTCCTACTGTTAATCCAACTAAGACAAGGGTAACTGGTAGTTCAAGAAAAATATCCTGCCCAACCCTCCTTTCTTTAGGCCTCCAAAGGGAGCCCTTCTTACTGTCTTTTCATCACTGCCTGCAGAATGAAACTGCAATTGAAGTGGCTAGTGTGGAAAATATAAGCTGGCTTTCCATCAGCCCTGTGCTCCTTCCTCTCTGCTGCTTTGGCAGTAGTGCAGCCAAGGCAAGGATTAGGCAAGCTCACTAATAAATAAAGAAAACTCCTTTCTTTACCAAGTTAATTTTCCACCAGATTATCTCACCTTTCCTGACTACAGCCATGTGATTGGTAAATCCAGCAAAGCATGTAGGTGCAAGTGTTGAGGGGGACTGTCCTAGGCAGCAGCAGCCCACTACTACGTGGACTTGGTCTAAGAAAAAAAATGGCATTTTGAGTATCTCTGTATTCCTTCCAATCAGATTAGATCTACGCGTATTTTCCTTGACTGCGTAGTGTTTTGCTTGTCTGAACTTCTAAGTCAGAGATGTTTTGTCTGATTCTCACAGAAGGAACGTGTACTTTGTTTTTTACTTTGAAAACCTAACTTTTTTTGTAACCTCACTTTGCCATACGTATGAATGCAATCATTGCAGAATTCAAATACAAAGTGTAAAAATAGCTTATGTGAAGAAAGTAATGCAGTCAACAGATAAAAGGAATGCAGCAATTCCCTTTGTGTGCACACAGAGTAATTTAGCTGGCTCTACACATTTTATTCTGTATGTTCTAAGATATCTTACTTTAGACAGTGGTCCAAAACTCTTTTGGTTTATCCTGCCTGTTAATATGCCTTTATCTGTAGTCCACAATGTTTTTCACCTCTCTGAAACTTAATGCTCTGGTTTTTGCTTGTATTGTTGGCATCATTTTCTGTCTGAGCACATATATGAATTGACTTAATGTGACAGTTTTTCCTACGTTTACATCACCAATGTTCTGAAACTAAGAATCCCAAATACTTCATGCCGAGTGACAGGTTTTAAATGCTACCATGGTGAAAAATGTTACATTCATTTTAAAATGAAGAAGAGAGAATAGTGCTTCTATTGTGTATTCTCATCTCAGGGAAATGTGAAAGAGAGCTGCTTGGAGAAGATGAGCTTTAAAAATTTCAGGAACTGGTGAATGATCATGACAGAAGTCTAAATAAGGTTCTTTCAAAATAAAATAAAAAACAACAAACCGTGCAGTTCATATCTTAACATTATTTAAATTGGTAACATGGTAATTCATTCTCTTTCAAAACTTCTTGTTCTGCTTATTAAAGCAAATCTTCACCATATTTTGCATGTATTTGCAATAAAAGCTGGTTTTGATAGCACTTCAGATGTTATGGTTAATCTTGGACATTTTGAGGTGTGTCTTCTTCAGGAGTAAGATTGTAATCATTTAGTTAGCAGTTACTGCTACGTAATTAATTATTCCAAAGTAGTTAATTTTAAAAACCCTTGAAACAATACATAACTTTTTCTCTTAAATCTACATTCAAATAGAAGGCATTTTTCAGAAAAATGTTCTATTGAATGTGTTTAAAATATTTAAATTCCTATAATTACACTTTGATACAGTTCCAGTAGTATTTGCAACATTTGGTTTAAAAAATATATGCTTATGTTGTGGTTGCTGTTCTTATGAACATGCCTTTCAGTTTTTAATGGCAGAATGTAATTGACTGCACACAAACCCAACTATGCATACAAATGGAATAATATCATTAGAACCCTTAGTGGTTTTGTTACAAAATTGTGGATATATTCTTACAGGTAAGTGGTGTTCATGTCATACATAAAATAATACGCTATTGTTAAGGATACATAATCTGTACAACAGATTTTTGTTGTTGTTCCGTAAAATATACAGGCATCTGTTAGTTTCAGTTCATTTTGTTAAAGTGTTGTCTTAAGATCCTAAATCTGGATTATTGGGTTTTTGCCTCTAATGAATTAAATAACAAAAATGAAAGTGCTGTCACATTGTAATGAAAGCAAAGCTGATGGAGATCCTGTATGTGTGATCTATTTGAAGAGTCAAATTTAATCATTTAAGATAATTGGAATTGTCACTTTTCCTTTTTTCCCCTTTGCTTTTTAAATGAAAAATTCTTCCTTTGAGCAAGTTTTGGAGACTCATAAAGAAAGAGCTAACCTCTTTCAGAATAGCCACCTTCTCTCACTGTTCACAGCAGGACTGATGCTACAGGATTGCTGACTAAGGGTGTTTTTGGTCTGTGTTCACTTTGTCTTTGGTCTGAATCTACATACACCAACAAGTAAGGATTTATCCTGTGGATTGAATTGCAGGAATCTGCTAGAGTATATTAGACATACTCATGGAATCCATCTCCTGGTTAAGTTTCATCATATGAGAATTCATTTGAGAAACCTTGCCATGCAAACCAAACTAAGATTGGCTGAGACAACTGAGAGATTACTTTCAAAACTGTGTTTGTGGTCTGAACTAAAATATATTATTATTCACTTAAAAACAGTGACCAAGATCACTGTTTTCAAGGGTAGATCAACTTCAGATTACTCTACTGAGAAGAAGCAGGCAGTGGTAGGAGGCTTTTTAGTAGTTTCAATTTTTTCTAAAGGAACAGGAACTTTTGATTGGTAGAGGATTTTACATAGTCTAACAAATTAAAGTTTTTTAAGGGGAAATACCATTTTAAAATAATTACTTTATAGATGATATATGTAAAGTCTGAGTTGGGGTCACTCAGATTCCCTATGACTATTTTTTGTAGCCTTTAATTATTGGAAATTCCTTTTCAGTGTGACTAGCATACAAATTTTGCTCTGCAGACTGTAACTATTTTGTGCTTGAATTATGCTTACTTTCCAGAATATGAAATGATTAATACTTGTACTATGAGATAGCAAAATGCAATTATTTTGCCTCCCTGACCTCCTTTTTTTCTTGAGCATTAGTGATTTGTTCAAGAATGTAGAGTAAATCTGTGTTAAAGTAATGGTTAAAATTCTGCAGTGTCTGGCTCTGAGCCCTGTCCTCCACTAGACTCTGCTGCGATGAAACGTTTGTATTTTTTATGTCTAACAAGAAAAATAACACTTTATATTGAATTTTAGAAAATGTTTAGAAGTGTCACTTTGATGTAATGTATTCCCACCTATTAAAATGTTCTGCATTTTAACTAGACACTTTATTCCAGCAATCCATCAAAAACTGGAAGCGGATGGAACGGAAAAAGTAGAAGGATCCATGACGCAAAAACTGGAGAATGTACTGAACAGTAAGTTTTGTCCTTCCAGCAGCAACTATTTCTGGATGTTGGACTTTCTAACAAGCTTTACTATATTCCTCAGAATATGGTAGAATGCAGAAAACAGTACATTCTCTCTTGCTGTTTCTTATTTGATGGTAGCAATTCCAAGTGCGATGGAACACCTTTTGAATAAGTAGCAGTTTTTGCCATGGTCAACAGTGGTCAAAATAAAGAAAATCTAGAGCATTTTCTTTATATTAATTTTGGTTGTATCTCAGTTACAAGTGTACAAAGAAAACAGAGGAGATATTATGCATAGCTAGAGCTGTAGAAGGATGAGCTAAGCTAAGTACCAAGATCGTAAGACATTTGAGCAAGAGGGAAAAAAAACCAAACTGTTTGCAGAAACAAGATCTGTTAACAGAATCTTTCTCACTTTGTGTTATCATTTAGACTACTTGGAACTAGCATTTGTTTTAGAAACTTTGAAAAGCTCTTGGTACTTTCTTTTCTCTGTATTAGCTGTAAGATCGCATTGAAACAAGTGGCTTGAATTCAGTGCAGTTTGGTATGTGTTTCAGCAGATCAAAAAGTTACTTTTTTAATTCTGGGACTTCTGCCAAGATAATTTTACTTTGTTTCATTGTGATTTTTTTCACAGAGGAAGGGATGTTTCCCTTACTGCTGTATCAATAAGCAGCAATGACATGCAGATAGCTGACTCAGTCTGAGTGTGTTTTGTGAAATCAAGAAAGTGACATGGAAGTTCACTGTTTTTGTTCTCTTGTATGAAGAAAGCTGTGGCTGTGTGTGTTTTTGTGTGGAGCATAAATCAGGCTTTTTTTGTTTTGTGAACAGCCTTAGCTTTTTTCAGTAATGATGTGGGTTGAACATTATTCCAAAAAAAAAAAAAAAAAAGAACCAACATGCACACACAATTGCTATAAAGAAGATAATGTGTGTCTTTGTGTCTGCATGTGCAAAATATAATATGCAGGCTGAATGTTTTTGTCTGTAAAAGGTAGGAGAAAGAAACATTTGCTAAAATTGCTAGTGCTATCTCTAGTTATATGTTTATGCCATGTCAAGCACTTAGTGCAGATCCTTTGGAGAGCACTTTGACAAAATTACATGGCATTATGTAACATAAAAAGGCAAAAAAAGTGCATTTTCAAGGTTCATGACTCATTTTTGTACGCACTGTTATGAGATAAACATACCTATAATATATAACCACTTTTCCACTTGATAGCTGAAATCTATATGCAGATAATGCAGATTCTCTTTTACAAACTGGATCTGTAGAGGAACTTCTGCCAGCCACTTCAGAGTGTTATTAAGTTTGGCTCTGCTGTGAAAAAAAATTGGCTGCTTTTCCTTCTGATACTTTGCAAGTCATGATGGGTTGAAGGCAGGGGGGTAGGAATACAAGGATTTAAAGAGAGTAAATAATATTATGCAAAGTAGTTTAGGATCAAAGCTTTGTTTCTTGTCTGACCATTCAAAAGTGTCCTTAGTTACTACTCTGCAAAGAACAGGCTTTCAAGTGCTGCTGTAATCCTTGAGTTACAGGGTCTGCTTTCAAAAATGACTTCAAATCTTCAATTGAATTTTACATTTAAGATATGCACCTACAATCTGTGAAAAGACAATTGATGTTGAAAGCTTGATTCAGACTCCTAAGACAAAGGATGCTTTCTACACCTACCAAGCATGCTAAGAGAATGTGCCAAATTATTGGATTGAAATGTCATAAATTAGTAGAAATAGGATCTGCTTTAGTGGGTAGAATTGTAGCTATTGGTAAATAACTTACAGAACGTATATCACAAAAACATACTATAGGCTGCACTTAATTTCACAAAGAATTGCCTCTTATAGGAGGTCAGTCAAATTCCATTATGTCTTGTTTTTGACAGGTTCTATGTAAGACAACTGTTGGATAACAAGAGCTTTTTTTTATTAATTTGCACAGAGTATATTGTCTGTTTGGAAAGTATAATCAGTCATTCTTTATCCATGAACTTCCTAGTTTACGTTTAGATTATTCATTACTAGTGAACAGATAAATTGTTAATGTAGAAGGGATTTGGGAAGAACAGAGAAAGGAAGAGATTTTACAATGTTTTTCTAAGCCCTAAAAGAGAAACCAATTCTGAACAAAGTATTGAATTAAGGCATTTGATTTAACATATTTCATTTTCTAAGTAAAACAGAAAATAAGTAAAATCATTTCCTTAAATTGAGGATTTTACATCATTAATTTTGTACAGACAAATGTGTAGTTTTGAACTAAAAATGGAAATCACTGTGCAGTTGCTGCAGTTGCTAATTGCCTTTGAAAAAGTAATTAGACATTTGATAAGGCATTGAATTAAAGAAATATTGTTCTGTGAATAGGACCTTACTTTGTGAATATAGTATATTTCCATTTCTTCTTGACTGTTAATGGAATGCACGAGAAACATGAATTCAAACAAACCGAATATATTTACTCAACTCAAAAATTAACATTTTTTTAAAGCATCACAAGAAAATACAATTAAACTTCATCAGTGATCTGTATTTAGATATCCAGCCAGCTGTTTTCATTGTGTATTTCTCCATAATGGGTTAAAGTATTTTATACTAAATGGTATATAGTAGGAATAGCTGTCCTGACAAAACATTTTTTTACATCAGGACTTCAAAATTTCAACGAAGTTTAAACATTATTTAGATATAATAATTATTTTACAAAGACTACTTTTAACATGAACAGGCCACCCACAGTGTTGACTAGAGAAAATGGCATGCAAGCCACCCAGTGAGACTGATGTAATTTTTTTCATCTTTGCTTAAATTATAGTCACTAGACCAGATAATGTAGAAACTTTTACACGCAATGATCAAAAAGGCTAAAACAGTTCCAGTTCTTTTTTTCTTTTATTGGTTAATTAAAAATAAGTCACGAGATGAAAAATGCAAATAATCGCGTGCGAATATAAATGAAATACTGTTACTCTCTCAGGAAGTATGGAAAAACTCTATTAGAATTAGAATGCTTTATAGTTTCATTCTAAAAGGTTCTGAGGATTTCTGTATTGAAGAATATCCACAAATAATGTAGAAATGTAATTGCATGAAATTACTGTCCTAGACTTGATCCTGTGTATGATGAAACTAAACAGGGTTTTAATGCACTGTGAAGACTACAATTATTCATTCTGTTACAGTGACCAACCGGTTAATTTATCAGTCACACCACTGTCTATGATTTAATCATCAGTACTTCTAAAAGTGATTCACTTAAATCAAACGTTATTAATCATATTTAAGAATTAATTTGAGAATGCAGAAAGTTTGCAAAATTTGCAGTCCTAACTCTGGAAGCTGTGGCATTAATTAACATAATGAAATTATACTTTTCTAATAGAGAAAACTTTCTGTGACTTTTTCCATATCCTGAGATGCATAATTTAGTTGTAAAAATGTAGATCTGGAGCCAAAGCAAACTATAAAATATCTGCAGCAAAGTTAAGCATTTGAAATAGGAAAGAGTGATTGTTTTTAATTGCACAGGGGTCTTACCACATTAGAATGCTAAGTGGTTCCCTCTGAAATAGTATTTCATCAGTTGTAAAATGTTAAAACTGTTGAACAGAAGAAACAATAAAACCTTAACAATAATTATTCTTTTTCTCTAAAAAGCTTAGATGATGATGCCGTTCATTAAAATGAGGAAAATTTGCATATGATTTAATCTGATTACTTGCTCTAATTTCCCTTAAATTCTTCCTTTTTAAAATAGGAGCCAGTAACACAGCAGATACTTTATTCCAAGAAGTGCTGGGCCGCAAGGATAAAGCTGATTCAACAAGAAATGCACTCAATGTTCTTCAGCGTTTTAAGTTTCTTTTCAACCTCCCATTGAATATAGAAAGAAATATCCAGAAGGTATAAACCTTTAAAAATACTTCTCTCTCTGCTGAAATTACTGTTACCTTTTAACAAATGTTTTTATTTGTTTTTTATTGTTGTTTTTAAGGGTGATTATGATGTGGTTATTAATGACTACGAAAAAGCCAAGTCGCTCTTCGGAAAGACAGAGGTTCAAGTGTTCAAAAAATGTAAGATATGTATTATATTACTTCTGTTTCTTCTCAACATATAAGCTAAAAAGCACATAGTAGTTTAAAGAGACCTGTGATTTGAATCCTTAAAAGTTATGTATATATAGGAACAATTAAACAATATTTCTAGCAGATCTTCTAAGCAAGGTATATTCTTCAAAGTATGAAATCACAGCCAAATTTACTTATTAAGACTGGATATTTGGGGGGGAGAAAAAAGAGTTACAATGACTAAAAATGGGACTGTGAATAGTTCTGACATACTGTTGGAAAGATTTCAAAGTATGATCTTTTTTTCATAGATCTGTTGTATATGAAAATGTCAGGTATATGTTTTAAAATTTTTTCCATAATAAATCCAAAAGTGTCTGATGTCCTAGAAAAATAATGTGATTTTCAGTTCATGCTACTGCTGAAGACGCTGATCAGATTTATTTCCTCTCCTCACTCCTAGATTATGCTGAAGTTGAAACCAGAATAGAAGCTTTAAGAGAACTTCTGTTGGATAAACTCCTTGAAACTCCATCAACACTGCATGATCAGAAACGTTATATAAGGTAATCATTCAGCTTTTGTCTTCTTCAGATTTATGGCGTTAGATGTATATTTTAATGTTTCCTAAATAGGGTAGTGACTATTTTTATGAGAGTTTGACTACTGATTCTATAGCTGAAAGTAGATTATGTCATGATTTTATGAATATATAATGATATTAGATTGATGTTTGATTGTTTATGGAGTGATTGAGATTGTAATTTTTAAAAATCATGAAGGTATGTTTAGATTCATTGCTTCTTCTAAATCATCTCATTGTAAGTTATGTATGAAATGATCACTTACAAGGTGCAGATCTCAAAACAGACTGCATATTAACTTGTACTACATTTCAGCTTGGTGTTGAAATTGCATCGTTTTACGTCAGATAATAGAAAGGTTTTAATCCAGACTTGAGTTTAAATTTGGTTTTGACTCTTTTACTATTCATTCTAAATAATGAATTTCCTTTATGATTCATGAATGTTTACCAGTTCCCTAGTTTTCATTAAAATTCCTATATTTGCTCTCATTCTGAAAAGTTATGTCCAAGCCAATGGTAGGAATACTAACATGAGTTGGTTGGACCTTCTCCTACTGGTCAATCTTAGCCTGCTTTACAATCCTTGGAGACAGAATTTAGAGTGTTCTGAAACATTGATGAGTTTACTTGGAAGCTTTTGAGCCCTGAGTGTTAGTAGGACTCCGAGCGTGGCTTGGTATTCTCAGTGATTTTTTCACTTATCTTAAAAGATGTAGACCAAATGCAATGTGCATGTGGCATTCTTAGAAATCTGACACCCGTGTGAAGTCTTCAGTGCTTTTTGCGCTCACCCAGCCCAATTTCACAGGCAAGGAGCACTGGAGTCTTCTGCCCTTTTACTTTATATTAGTTTATGAGGACAGTGACCAGTGTGCAATTAGGTAGAGTCCTTCTCATTCTTCTAGGTGCCGTGTAAATATTGCATATTTGTTAGAGTTACGTTTTAAGATGAATAGTGTTAAACATCTGTGTGTCTTGAAAGAGTCTACTGTTTCTTTCTATTTCAGACATGAAAACCTTAAAAATAACTTATTTATCTAAGCCAAGTCTTACAAACTCATCTGCAGATTCTTTGGAAGAATGATTTGTATATGCTTCTGTGCATGTTTTTTGTTTTGTTCTGTTTTTTAAGGGTTTTTTTCAGCCCCTTATCTTGAGATTTATCGAGTCTGTGAGACTATCCCTGTCTACATTAAAACAAACTTTGTTACTGTAACCAGATGTATTCCAACTGTAGAACAGTATAATTCAGGAGAGCAAGAAGTACACAAATCTGAAATAATTTTGTGATTAAAAATTTTTAAAAGCCTAACATAAAAATCCATTAGATTAAATTCACTAGTCTAGTTATGCTGATGTGATTATTCTAGTGTAAGTTTCCTGGATGCAAGGTGTGAAGAAAGTTTATGTGTGAGCACCTCGGTTAAATGAAGATTTAAAAAACCCTAATTGTAAAAAATTTGCATAGAAACTGCTGCTTTTTAGAGGTTTTTTCCTTCCTTGATGTGTTCCTTTTGCATGTCTCCAATATCTAAGACAGGGCAAGATCTGAAATACTGTGCTCTTACCGATCCTCAGATATTCAATGTATACATCTTTATGTGTATAGACGTGTACATATGCGTGTGTGTGCATATATATGTATACAGACTTCATGATTAAGCTTCAGTCCATATTTTCCCCTTATTTTTACTGCATTCTTTACACTGGTAATTTTTTTATACTTTTCAGAAACTGTTTAACATATCACGGAACAAGCAAGGAGATGCATTATTTCCAATGCTAGTGGTATTCTTTTTTTTTTTTTTTTAAACTTTGTATCTAAACAATGACTGAAGTCCCCCTAAATGTTGAGGAAAGACTTGAGCTCATAGTTTATAAATACCACCCTGTCAAAATGGTTGGTTGTGTAATGTTCCCATCTATCCCACCAGTTGTACTTTGATAGTTTATTTTGTTTGTGAGAGTACTGCAGACAAGGAAGATGAATTTTTGCAATGCAGTCCTAATTAACTTTAGGCATTATTATAGTAACATCACTTCTGTGAAGGAGTTAAACCTTCACTGCACTGCTTAAGAGAAGTTAGTGTACTTCATCTTGAGCGTCTTGAATTTTTGAATTTGTCCTGTGTCTCTTTAATGCAGAATATAATGGAGCACATCAAATAGTAGAGCAGCTACTGCTTTTTTGAAAATACTCTTTTGACAGTACTGTAGTCACGTAGTCATGAATGCCATACATTAGATTATACTGCTTCTGTGTTCTCTTAGGAATCAAAACAGCTGACTTGTGATACTCATCTCTCCACAAAGACAGAATGTTTGAGTTTTTTTACTTTCAGTAATTAAAAACCCCTGTCAGACAGCACAGAATGGTTGAGGTTGGGAGACCATCTGGTCCAACCACTGCCCAAGCAGAGACAGCCTCTGGGCTGCCTGGAACCATGTCCAGATGGCTTTGGAGCATCTCCAAGGAGGGAAGCTCCACAGCCTCTCTGGGCAACCTGTTCATCCTTTTCATCACTCTATATACATAGAAGATAATATATGGCAGCAGCTCCAAAAGTAATGACTCCTGGTTTTCGTGTTGACCTGTGGCTTCAGAAGCAGATGTTGATGGTATGGCAATCCCACCAATACTCTATTTATTGCCATAAGACAGAGGGCAACAGAGAGGCAGTGTGACAGAATGGTACTTGACATGGAAGTGGGCATGAAAGCATGAAGTAAAGGTGTGTCATTAGGTTCCTCCATATGGGAAAAAATGTCGCTCACTGACATTCATTGATGTTCCTGAGCGTTTCTGGAGAGCAAACAGTGGATGTGAGCACAGTGAGGCAGTGGGAGATGCATTTCAGCAGTGGTGACAGTGAGTCACCTCTGCTGGGACGGATTTTTGAGAGCGCAGCATGCAGGCTCTTGTTTATTACTGGTGAAAATGCATAGCTAATGGTGGTAACTGTGTTGAAAAACAGTGTTATGTAGATGAGAATTTGCTCTTTGTAGCTGCTGTAGTTTCCATGGAAATAAACAGGAGAGGCATTACTTTTGGAGCAACCTGTGTATGTGAGTGTGTGTGTATATATATATACATATAAAATACACTACTACAGTGTGTGCGCATCCAATGGAAAATAAAAAAACCACAACCAGAAGCTTAGTTTACATTTGCTTGTGCACATCCGTGCTAGGATTAATGAGCCACCAAAAATTAATTCCTTCTGTACTTGCCTGTTCCAACTGAGACATGCAGAGTGGGGAGCAAAATACCATATTTTATATGCTTGAGATGTCATCAGTGGTTTCAAGTGAAACATGAAATACTGATCTGCAACTTTGACAGATAAAGGTCTTGGTTACCAGAGAACACTTCTAGAGGCACAACAGAAAATACATATTAATCTGATATTCAGTATATATGCTTTTGTTTATTATTATAAGGGTTTTTTGCTGAAATTTTGCTTCACTAAATTAGGAAGCGAGAATGCAAAGTTTGCGTTTGCATTGGGTACAAGTTCTTGAATTTTTAAAATTATACATCTGTGTGTATATATGTGTATAAATATATATAAAGATATTTCTGTTTTAATGAGGCCTTTAGTGTGTCAAGTCAGAGCTGTGATTTTTGGACTGGATTTTACAGATATCTTTCTGATCTTCATGCGCCTGGGGACCCTGCTTGGCAGTGCATTGGTGCTCAGCATCAGTGGATTCTACAGCTCATGCACAACTGTAAGGAGAGCTATGTTAAAGAGCAAAAAGGCAAGGATATGTTTTTATTATATATATGTGTTTGACACTTAGGAATTTGGCATTGCCTTTTCTTTGACAAGTTATAGTGTGTGAATGATACTTTTTTTTTTGTTCTCTGCTTAATTTTGATAGCTTTTCACAAAGCTAAATACTGATTTTTTTTTTCTTTATTATAAAAAGAAAGTATCTGTTGGAATTTTGTTTTTGTTTAACTTAGAACTTGTAAGTTTCTTAAATGGGAAAAGCATTACATTTCAATCATTATCTTAGGTTTACTGTCCTCTAGAAATACTACTAGTAGGTCACATTAAATCCACTATTTATATTTCTTCTTCGTACAGTATGCTGGTAGTGTATGGTTATGGAGGACATTGAAGTACCATATGTCGAATTATTATTTCTTGATGTGCAGTAAACACAGGGTTCTCTTATTCTTTTTTACCAGTGCAGTTTGAAAACTGTTTCTTCTTGTTCAGGCACAGACCTGTGAGATTATCTTAAGCATTCAGTTTGTCCATTTTACATTAAGAGCTATATGAATACTTAGTTGTATTCTGTCTAGTTTTGCCATTGTTGTTCCTTGGAAAAATGCACCCTAATAGACGTTTTACAGGTGTGGCAGCAGTTGAGCTACCAGTCATAGTCCATCACATCTTTGTATTTTCAAAAGGGAATAGGCAGGAGACTACCTGGTGTTTCTAGTAGTAAAATTTATAACCTGGATTACAAAGTGAAAATACTGTGTTGTTTCTCAAGAAGTCTTAACAAGTTTGCTGATATTCCTGAAATGAGTATGCTTATTGGAATCTGAGTTGGCTTGTAGGTAATTCCCATGTTTAGTTTTGTCGCTGTGTATCCCAAACCAAAAAAGGTGTTCTCTTCTGAGAAGCTCAAGAATTTTACTTAGAGCTGTGGCAGATAAGTGCTGTGAAATTAATTGCTGCAGGATGCTTATGCTTTCTTCTTAAGCAGAGATTATGACTTCAGGTGTAGGGTTCACAGGGTGCTTAATGTGACAGTAATGTCAGTAAGTTGTAGTTTACAGTATACATGTACTTTTTGCTATAAAACGTTACTGAGTGCTGTGGGACCAGTTGGAAGGCTAGGCTGATTTATTGTACTTCTAGTTAAAATCCAGAATGTTTCCAAAACCTCACCATCTCTCATTCTTCTCAAAAAACTGAGAGACCTAACCCTGCAGTATATATCTGTCAAGGGCAAAATTCACTAATGAAAATGGCCACTGTTGATGATTCTAAGCTTTCTTTTTCTCCTTTCAGTTGCAAAACATTATATAGAAATCTCTTAGCTTCTTAACAAGAAAAAATAGGGGCACAAAAATGTTAAATACTTGCAACTTCTTTGTTGTAGTAGTCTACATAATGTTGATATGCATGCTCCAGTAATTAATCAAAAAATGGACCTTAATTCCTTGGCTTGTCTTGAAAATCTCAACCTTCTTGGTGTTTTTCTTGCAACAATTCTGCTTACCTCAGCCTTAATATCAAAGGAACTTCTTATGTTAGCAGCTTTGTTTGGCTCACAGATGGAGGAATTTGCATAACTTGTCTGCCCAGTAAATGCATGTATGAATAGTTAATATTTGCGTGAAAAAAATGCTAATATAGTATAACTTTTTTAAAAAAGAGCTAGCACCGTTTAAATAGTTTCCTTTCATCCTTTTCTATGGTCCTTAGTGATGTAGTTTTTGCACACATTGCAAAACACTCAAAAATAGATCCTGGTTCATGGTATTCCCCATTCAGTATCTATTTGAGCAGAGGAAAGTTGCTGATCTTGGTTTCTTCTTTCCATGGATCTTTAATTTTAACATCCATCAGAGGGGAGAAGGCAAAGAGGAAACTTGGAAGAGTTGGTATCAACTGCCAAGTAGAACAGTGCTGACTGTTGTGATCTGGGACATGGAATTTATTTTCATCTACTTTCACTGATGTATAATTTTCTAGAAGGAAAAGACTGTTTTTTCACTCAGATGTCAAATTTGTTTCACATGTCTTTGAGGACTCAAATCAATTTGAAATCAGAAATGGGCTTTATATATTTATAAACTCAGAAGTTGTTTTTAAGAGATAACAGTAGAAAATTTTCAGGCTAGCCTCCTCCTTAAAACACGCTTCCAGAAAAGGTTTTGTACATTGAGCATTTGAAGGAGGAGGTAGATCATAATGTTGACAGTGTCTTGAGAAACGCATTAGATATTTTTCTAGGTTTCTCTCCTCAACATGAATAATGCACTTTATTTCTAAAAGATGGTGTATGCTAGAATATGTGACTATTTCCACCTTGAACATACCAACAGTTGTGGCTGATATTAGCTGTTTTTCTGTGGTTCAAGCTGGCTGAATCAAAACTCTTCAGCGGAGTAACAGATTGTATCTATTTATGCATTTGTATGCATATGTTGTTTTATTTTTCAGCTTTCAGTTGAGTTTGTGCCAAATAAATTTGCTGCTGACTTACTAGTTTTCAAAGCAGACCAGAGCTCTAAGTTGTTACACATGAACTTGAATTTTACTACCTGAAATGGATTTGGAATTAGACAAGAACCTTTGCTTTTCTTGCCTGGAGAAGTCTTCTATTAACATTCCTGGCCAGAGTTTAGTAGCGAATTGTGAGACACCAAAAGTTCTCGAAGAATTTATTTGTGGGTCATGATGCACTTGGGAAGGGATGGCTACCATTGCAATTATTTCCTAAATAGGCTAAAAACCAAAACTAAGTGCATTCTAAAGAGAACTCAGTCCAAATATACTCATCGATAACAAGCTAACAATGCATTCCATGTTATTTACACACTACCAGGAGGATGATCATTGTGACTTAATACATAGTTTTTTCATTCACAGAAATAGGATCTACTCCTATCTTCTCAAAGAGATTGTGTCAGCGTATCATCTTGTCTGAGCCACTGGTAATGACAGTCAAGACAAAGCTCCAATATTGACAAGAAATAAATTCACTTTTCTATGTCCCATGAATTCATTACCTTTGTCTGATGACTGCCCTCTTGTTAATGGCTATATTTTCAAGGCTGTCCCAAGCAAAGGTAGGGAGTGGAGTGAGCTGACATATGCTGAGACAGTTGAAAGTGGTGACAGGAAACTGCAAATTAGATTTAAAATATATATGTAGATACCAGAATAAAATAAATAGAAATATACTTAAATCTCTAACTGTAAATCTTTCACACTCAGTAGTACTCTCATATGTAAAATAAGAATAGAACAGCCGCTGTTTCTCTGCTATTAGAAATTAACTCCATTTTGTAGAAAATGCTTACAGCTGTAGGCATGAGAACTATCGTAACAGAGTACAATCTCTAATGAACTTAACATAAGAAAATGTTGCAAATTTACAGTGCTGTAATGGTCTTGGTGATCACTGCTGGAATTTGTTTCTGGTGTTAGCAGAAGTCCCGTGTGTTTCAAATTCTGTTTTTAGTTAATCAGTTAATCCAGCTTGTTCCAGTGTTACATCCAAAACTTGAATGGTATATAAGGCTTTGCTAAATTTTGGCAGATAATTTGTCAGCATGTCTCTAAGACTAGCAACTACCAACAGCAAATTATTCAATCAGATTTTTCCTTTGATTTTAATTGACAATTACTAATTGTGAAATGCACAGCAATCTAATCGTTAGCTTATTGGTTGTGTTTATTTCAAAGGTCTAAGTGGGATGAGAATTTTAAGTCAAGTGTACAAACAATTTCATAGCTGTGTTACCATTTTGAAGAAAATTTCCCTTGAGGAATATCTGTGTATGCATATTAATATATTCTTCCCTTTCAGCCTTAAACACTACTGGTTTGATTAGTCCTGAGTTATGTGGACTTCACTACATACTCAGATATGGCAGTTGTTACTCACACATCTTTGCTTTTATTCTATCTCCTAGCCCATGTAACCATAACATACTTTCTCATTTGTGAAATAAATAATGCACACAAAAGATGCTTGTATTACAAGAAACTGTTGAAATTCAAACCCATGTGTTGCAAGGAGTGAATATGCATGTATGACAGCAGAGGAAAATTTCTTCTGCTCTGGCAAATGAGTAGCCTGGGCAAAAAGAGAGAAACCCAACAGCAAAAAGTCAGTGGAAACGTTAAGCAGTATGGGCAGTGCCTGGATCACAACACTCCGATGGTAGTGTCCATACGTAAAGCAGTCTTCTCTAATACTTAAATTCTTTCATAAGAAGCAGCTATGGACATGGGATTCAAGCAACTGCCTGGAGCTCTAGCTCTACAGATGTAGTGAAGTTTGCAAATACAAAGATTTGTATGTTTTCTACTTAATGTGCCTGTTTTGCTAATGGGATAGGTACTTGTGTTCTTTTGTTATTATTGAAACCATTTTTTCTTATTATGGCTGTGAAGTGATTTCCTGAAGCAGTGACAGAGTCCATTTATAAATCTGATTGCTATCTGCTATTGCTGCCCACTGGATGAAATAGATAAAGCTGGTTTGCTGCTTTTTACTTCATACATAATTGTTTGTTAGGGAGATGGAGACTAAAACTTTTCCTAAAAAGGAGAAAGAATATTTTTGATGGCTATGAATATAAAATTTAACATAGAGAAGCACTGTGCTCACTCAAAACAGAATTTCTAATATGTCTAGCAGAAGGTGTGTGGATGACAAACTGAATTGTGCTGGTAGTGTTTTGTGCCTTTTATTGGCTAAAGCCTGAGTTGCTTCTTCTGAGCTTTGAACTAAGATTTGGAGAAGCTTGAGGACTTTCAGTCCTGGTATCTGGATTCGAAACAGTTTCCTTCAATTAATAAATTTTATATTTGTAATTTTAAACTTTATTTGGCAATTCCCCTACTTTTTGGGCATAATTTTAGATCTTTAGTATGGTTTATGCTTTTCAGACTTGTTGGAGTACAGGAAACCTGGAGGATATAATAACGTAAAATGACATGAAAATAAATGTAAATAAATGAGGTTTAGTTGAAAATCTGCCTGGGGCACTAGGCAGCTAGCCAAAATGAATTCAAGCAGTGAGATTCATAGTGTGAGTACCAGAAAAAGAAGCTATGGAGCTTGGACCATTTCCTGTGTGGCCTGTGGTTATTGCTTAGACTTCAGTATTGGCTGGACAGGTTCCGTGATCCTGTGAGCTAAAATGGATAGGGACCTTAATTCAGTTATCTTCAAAGTGACTGAAAACATCTTCTAACTGGTCTTTTTCAGATATATGCACTAAAATTATATATAAGCTGTCAGTACCCTTAAGAAACTAAACCTATGTATGGAAACACAAAATGGCAGTGTGATCTTTCTACTGCCCTTCAGGCTGCAAAACATATAGCCTTTTGATGTTCCCAATGTGGAGGCAGTTCTTGATACTCAAGAACTATAATAGTTCAGTCGCAATGATGGGTTTTTGTTGTTCTAACTGCTGAAAGAATGCAATCTTTGCAGCACTCAGAATATTGTACAAGCAAGTTCTTTCTGTGCCAGGATAACAGCAATTAGATGTATTGTGAAGAAGGGAGATAGATACTTAAACTGCACTGGTCTGTCTTTTGTGCCACACTGAGATTCTATTCGCCACGCAATGAATGATCTATCTTTGTTAGATCAGACAGACCAGCAAGGCTTGTGTCAAAAGGGCCTTTTCAATTTGTTGTCGTAGCAGCTGGTTCTCTTCCATTGCCTTTGCTTACTGTACATCTGGAAGAAGACTTCTTGCAGCTGGGAACCATTTCGTGTCTAAACTACATCCCCTGTCCATAGCAGAAACACTCTTCTGACAGCAGATGTCAAGCAATCCCTTAATGGGTTATTAATTAAATTTTAAAAATTAATCAGAAAATTTGACGCCAGATTTGTTTTTGTCTTTTACCACCTTATCTGTAACTTCGTTGTTGTTTAGATTTTCGTTGGGAATTGCAGGGGGGCATTGCTCTTTATCCAGTACTTTAAATATTAAGAACCTATCCCACAGATTTTAAATACTGTGATTAAAAAGAAGCACATGTAGTTTAAAAGCAAAGCTGAAAAAGTGGTACCGCTGAAGCTAAAGGAAGCTGTCTATTCTCTGGCCAGAATTTTACCTTGGTGTCTTGAATCTTTTAAATCATTACACAGGAAATGAAGTAGAAGCGAACTGTTTTCAAAGTCACTGAAGATCATAGTGTCCATTGGAGCTAGTGTAGTAAAATGACATCACTTTTGTTTATACACTGAGCTTGAAGTATTTGGCTTCTGCTTCAATGTATTTTGGCCTGCGGGACTGACAATAAGGTTTACCCTTAGGTTGTGAAATACTTAGAACACCACTCAAAATAACAGTATACCAAATTGCCCTTTTTGTGGTGAATCAAAAAATGGTTTCATTCTACAGTTGGAATAACAAAGACTAGCCTTAAGATTTAAAAAAAAAAAATAAATAAAAACTGTTCATTTTTAAATGTGTTCCCAAAATGTTCTTTCCTTAAAGTGAAGCAATTTAATCTTCACACACTGCTAGTAATGCTAGTGAGAAAAGGGTTCTGAAGGAAAAAAAAGAAAAAAGAAAATGCAGTCATTCATCTGCTGAGCAGGTTAATTTTTAGGTAATTTCTTCTGCTCGCCTAATTTCTTGCCCAGACAAATTGAAATTCTCTCTGCGGCGTCCTTGAAAGGAATCTTATCCTGGTTGTGTCAGTGCAGGCTCCAGGCACCGCGTGTTTGGTCAACAAGCAACAGTGGGTGGTCAGGCTGCAGCACAGGACAAGGGCCCGCTGTGCGCAGGAAAAAATGTTCAAAGGTGTTTAAGGGTGGTAAGGAAGTCGGCCGCCCTTCTGAGCGTCCGGAGGCTATAGATCAGCCTTCCCTCACCATTGTGGCCTGTGAGAAAATTCACTCCCAGATACATAATGGATGAAAGAATACAGTAACTGTATTCACCTGGTTGCACATCTGTAGAGGCTTTTTCTTTCTTAATCTTGCTCATATACATGCTGTGTATATACATTTAGTCTGTGTAATGACTGCTGTTTGACTTGCCGTGGAAAATCACGTTGACAAATGATTCAGCCCGAGGTTGGCAGCGTGTTAAGGTTTTTGTTTGTCGCTGCAAAAAATGCTTTGTGTAATCCTCTGGTGCTCAGTCAGTATCTTCTGCAAAAAGCCTTTTAAAAACCTTCAGCTGAGTGGTATGGATGCGGCCGGGTGGCAGCCAGAGGTGGGATTCCCACAGTGCTCCGAGGTGCCCATTCCTCTGAGGTGGCTGATGGAAGCAGGCAGAGCCATGGCCTGGCAGCTCTGTGAGACCTCATTACAATTGGTTTGTAATTGTTTAGTAACACGGAAGTCAAGCTCCTTTTAAAGATTTCAATTGTTGAGCATGAAAAAGTCTTATTTGAGGCACATTTCACGCTAGTCATCTTTCACATCAAGGCTGTGGCACACTGCATGCCAGGAGCGTGCAGACAGCATGCACAGAAACTCAAGGCATGTGCATCAGCCACAGATGCATAGTGCCCTGTAGCAACTGTGGCTCTGATAAATTTGGAAGAAAGTGAAAATGTAATAAAAGAGCTCAAAACGCATTGCACTTGGATTTTGTTTTGAGATTCTTAATCTAATGACATCTTATTGCACTAGAGCAGAGAGGTCTGAAAAAAAACCACTGCTCTTTGTATCTCACACAGTATCTGAATTACTTGAATTTTATTCTACACACCTTGTGCACAAAGAATTGAAGCCCAGTAAAATTCCTTAAAAATTACAGCAGTGTTAAGGTCCTTAAAATGTATTGTTTGATCTCATGATTTTACAGTTGTAGATGTAATAAGAATTTAATAATACTTCTGGTTTGTCATGACTGTTTTGTAGGAGAGGAGAATGTAGTACACTTGTTTTTACCTGTTTCCTTGGTTAAATATATACTTGTTGTGGGAGTCAGACAGATATACTCATGTAGATGCAAAAAACAACAAAACCAAAATTTCTGTAGCTTCAAAGACGCGGTATATTTTTATAAAACAAATGTCAGCCAGGAATGTGTACGTGATATCCTAAAAGCTGTTAGCACAATAAAGAGTTAATTTCTTAAAACTTGAGATTGTTGCTATTCTATATGCAGGAGCTAAGAACGTAGAAATACCATACAAATCAAAGAAATGAAAAGCAATATATTAGTATTTGAGTAGTTCATTTAACTTTATAAATATTATTGTCTACAGTCCACACTAATATTAATTCATTGCATTACATTATGCGGCTAAGCTTAAGCTCTTGGCTCCAGAGAAGGAATGAGCCGGGTTGGGAGAAAAAGTGTTTGTAAGTCAATTCCCACTTTTTTTTTTTTTTTTAATACAAGATTTATGTGTTACTGTGTAGTCTTCAAGCGCTATCTTCTGGTCGGGTGAAAGCAAGATCAGCTTTGCTAATGTAGTCCAGATGTTTATTAGTCCTGAGGGTATATGTGCTGTTGTAGTTCCCTGCTGCTGTGTTATAGTTGCTTGTAATGCTAGACAACCAATTAAGAAATTAGTTCATGTTAAACTTTCTTTTCCTGGTACGGCTGCAAACTGATGATGTGGTTTTTCTGGTGGAACAAGAGAGTATTCTTTACGTGTTTTCTGTTCCTGGTGAATATATAGAAACCGTTTGGGCAGTGTGGGGTTGGTATAGCAGCAATACAGGGGTTTTAGGTTTTCAGCTCCCTCAGACAAATGGTTTTAATTGAACTAATCCACGTTAAGATGTTTGGGTAAGTGTATCTGTTTTTCTTAATCCTGAGGTCTAATTGGCACTGTCATTTTTAGAGACCATCTGTTTATAAGAAATTCCTCTTATTAACAAGGTGTTTGAAGGGTGAGAGCATAAATCCTATATGAAGACATCAAAGAGGGAAGCTTTAGTGTATCTTGCATTTTTCTAAATGCAGGTTTTGTGAAAAATAGGATTGTTACTTTTTGATTTAGAATATAAAATAGGAATACAAATTTACTTCCTTTTTACTAGCAATACCTCTGACAGTTCTGATTTGTCCTTGCAGAAACGTTGTGTTGTTTGTTTGTTTTTTCAACCTAATAAAATGTAGATATGTTGAATCTCAGAGTCATATTCTTATGGAAACCAAAGAACTATGGGGGACACTTAAAACTTCTCAAAATTTTCTATATTTTTCTTTTTATTCTGGATAGAATCTCTGCAAGTTATCAAATGCATAATTGCTTTTGTTTGATTGTTTTGCTTCTCAAAGCTAGAGAGAAATAAATTTGTTTTGCTTCCACTTCATTCTGCAAGGTTGCTGGAATGCTTTCTCACAAATTAATTATTACAGCATTTAAGATATGTTTTAGTAATCATATTAAATCCAAATGCAGACGTTGTGCAGATCCATGTTGTATGGACAGTTGAACAGTACTGGTTCATAATTAACTATATGCATTTGCAGCATACATTGCCTACTTTTAAAACTTCTGATAGCTTTAGTTTTTTCCTTCCTCGTTACTCTCTGGTTTTAGTTGATGCAGAACAAAGGCTTTTCCCCAGTTCTTACTGAAACTCACAGTAGAAATTGCTCATGGTGCCACTCACCCACTGCCACAGATTCCTCATAGCTGAAAACTCACTGATTTTAAAGATGCTGTAAATATAAGACAGTTGTAGTAAGTGGAGTTATACAGTCAAAGGAATGATAATGCAGACCAAAGATAGCTGGATTCACCAAGTCGATTAGAGCAGTGTGGCAGTTCTTAGCTGCAGCTAAGGAGTCAATTTGTGTTTTTATAGTATGAGCAGTGAGGAGATGAATGAAGGAGCTGACCGTTAGCCCTGTAATGACAGCGCCTCCTGGAGGCCACAGGAAATTTCTTAAAAAAACACTGATACAGGAGGAAGAATTCTTTTCAAAAACAGCTTTGCAAATTTGCAATAAGCTTCACAATGCTTAAATTGTTCTTTAAATCCCAGCTGCTGAAATAAATTGACTCGTTGTTATCTTCACCTCTATACTGCTTTGATAGCAGCATCAATTCAGAATAAATAAACTTCAAATCTGTTTCATTTTGTGTTACTCTTGAACCTATGCACAGTAAAGTTAGAGCTAGTGCTTTTACTCTGTGGCCTTCCTGTTATTTTAGGTGAGTCTAGGTATTGATACATTGCTAAAGCAATGTAAACGCAAACTCTGAGATTAATCACTCTAAAATTCATTATGAATTGTGATTAATTTCAGTGGTATGCACCGCAGTCGGTCAGATACCATTTCTGTGGTTACTTTCAAAAATGTGCCTGTAAAGTGAAATGCATAAAGCAGCAATTTAGACTTAAGGAGAAATACCAATAGTACTTTGATATTCTTAAAAAAAATAATAATCATGGTCTTCTCATTATGATATGGCTGTTTTCCAAAACATTTATTATCCTCCAAGTATCTACTTCTGTCAAGTTAGATCATTGTTTAGGGCAACGTTACAGTGATCTACATATGGACAGATATTCTAGAAAATAGAATTAGTTGAAAACAGTAACTCTGGCATCTGCAAAATATTGTGTATACATACAAGATGATTATAGCCATACACAAGAACACAGTGTTGCTAGTTTATCTGCTTCATGATGGATGGACTGTTACTATCTCCATTCCGTGCAGGTCAAATATTTGAATACTCTGCCCTTTACAACTTAACCAGCACAGGAAACCTCTACTGTCAAAAAGTATATTCAGTCATGTGCCATGAGAAAGTGTGTGTCCTGTCATTAATGTCATATAAATACATATTTATCCATGGCTTTCAAGCAATTAATTGTAGGGCCTTAGCTGTAAAAGCTGAGAGATATACAGACCAAAGAATATTTCTCACTTGATAGTATTTTTGGCTTTGTTATGAGAGTCAAAAGCAGTGTTATCATATAGCATTGATGTAGATGAACGAATGTTCTAAGTTAGCAAGATTGTTTTTGCTAGATAACTTTAGTCTTGTATCAGTTTCAAGTAAAATTAGAATTAATTTGCATTTTCTTATCATTTGATGTGAGAAATCATTATTACTGCTTTTTTTCCCTCCCTCTTTAGGCACATCATTGCTCCACTGCTCCATGCTAGACCTGGACAGTGATGTGCGTCCGTCTCCAATTGGCCATCTCAGTCAAACTGCTTCACTGAAAAGAGGCAGCAGTTTTCAGTCTGGCCGCAGTGATGGTAGGTGACTGTTCTATCTGGAAACATGTACCTGCATTTACCTATGTCCACTATGTTGCACAGTCGGAAAACAAACTGAAACCCCGAATCTGTGTGTATATTGTATAGGTTTGTTGATAACAAATCTTTCCACTCATCTTTATTAGTGTTACTGCCACAGGTTGTGTTAGATCTCTGCGAAGACAAAACTTTGGAGGTAAATTATGAAACTTCACTTTAAATGTTAAACTCATGTTTCTTCCTTCTCTTCATGTCTTAGCATTGCTTACCAAGGGTGTCTTCTGGTTTTTTGGGTTTGTTTTTTTTTTTTTTTTTTTTTGCAAGTATAAAGAAACTTGTAACTGAAATCTGCTTATTATTTCTTTTCTGCAGTACCAGAATTTTTTCTTTCATGTGCATAACCACCAACTTTTCCATTGCTGCTATTACAACTTTTGTGTGTGTTTATGATAGATCTCCTTGCATTTAGCTACTCCTGTGACTTCACATATCCAATCCTGGTTCTCTCATTCTTTAAACAATCAATGTCTTTATCAATGACATTGATGACGGAATTGAGTGCACCCTCAGCAAGTTTGCTGACGACACCAAGCTGAGTGGTATGGTTGACACAGTTGAAGGACGGGATGCCATTCAGAGGGACCTCGAGAGGCTAGAAAGGTGGGCCCGGGTGAACCTGATGAGGTTCAACACTGCAAAGTGCAGAGTTTTGCACTTGGGCCGGAGGAATCCCAGGCATCCCTACAGACTGGAAGGAGAGGTCCTTGAGAGCAGCCCTGTGGAGAAGGACCTGGGGGTCTTGGTAGACGAAAAACTTAACATGAGCCAGCAGTGTGCCCTTGCGGCTCGGAAGGCAAATGGGATCCTGGGCTCCATCAGAAGAGGGGTGGCCAGCAGGGACAGAGAGGTGATTGTTCCCCTCTACTCTGCTCTTGTGAGGCCCCATCTGGAATACTGCGTCCAGGTCTGGAGCCCCCAGTACAAGAAAGACAGGGAGCTGTTGGAGAGGGTCCAGAGGAGGGCCACAAAGATGATCAGGGGACTGGAGCACCTCCCCTATGAGGACAGGCTGAGGGAGCTGGGCTTGTTCAGCCTGGAGAAAAGAAGGCTGCGGGGTGACCTCATTGCAGCCTTTCAGTACATAAAGGGAGCCTACAAAGAGGAGGGGAATCAACTCTTTGAAAGGGTGAGTGACAGCAGGACAAGGGGAAATGGTTTTAAGCTGAGGGAAGGGAGATATAGGTTGGATGTCAGGGGGAAATTCTTTACGGAGAGAGTGGTGAGGTACTGGAACAGGCTGCCCAGGGAGGTTGTGGATGCCCCGTCCCTGGAGGTGTTCAAAGCCAGATTGGATGGGGCCCTGGGCAGTCTGGTCTAGCATTAGGTGGAATGGTGGTGGCCCTGCATGTGGCAGGGGGGTTGGAGATTCATGATCCTTGAGGTCCCTTCCAACCCTGGCAATTCTGTGATTCTGTGATTCTGTGATTCTGTAAACACAGAAGGAGAAACACAAGCACATTACTCAGTTTTAGCAACATTTCCACAACTGCTCTGTCATGAGTTTATGTCATGACTGCCTTCAGTGCAACACTGGAATCTTTTAAAAGTGACATCACAGAAGATAGAAAATGTGTATTTCACAGGAGAGGTCATTTCTTACCAAGCTGCTTGAAATTCTGAAGCACAAATTTTCAGAAAGTTCAGTTTACACGCCAGCTTGGAGAGTCACAGGGAAGGGTATTTTGATTTGAAGTTATGCATAAAGCAGTTTTTTAAAGAACTTTCCAGCTTTATTCTGTTTTGATGCTGTTCTCTCAAATCTGTGGACTTCCTTAAGTCACGTATCTGTAAATATATGATATTTTTAAGCAGAATCTCTCAAGAGCATAGAGGAAAAAATAATGAAAGAGTTGTATGTTCTTGTGCTGCCACAGTGTAACTTTAGTGAAACAATTAAATTGCATCAAGTTATGATAGAGAATGTTCATATTTCAAAGATACATGTGTGCTTAATGCAAGCAATTTGGGTTCCTATGTAGTACTTGTGTGTTTTGGAGTAGTTTCTGCAACACTAACAGTATGCATGCTATGCAAAGTAGCAAAGCAGTACAGATAATTTCGTTTCTATTCCTTAACATGAATTTTTGCATGTATCTCAGCTTAAATAGCTACATTTATTGATGGCAATTTTAATTTGACTGATTATGTTTAGCATTAGAGTCTTAATTATGGATCCGTAACCTAGATGTTCAAGCTGGAAAAGATGTCTTCAACAAGTTTAGCAGATGCCATAAACTGCAGCTTAAACTTTCTAAGGAAAGTTGTAGGATCAAAACATCATAATGCCTTACGTATCCAATCCAAAGACCTGAGTGTCAGAATATGTTGTCTCTAATTTAAGTTCTTTGCTATTTGGGTGCAGTGCTTTTTTGGAATGCTTTTTTTTTACTTTTTTTTTTTTTTTCTTACTGCATATGTAGAAAGTATTGAAAGCTTATCTGTCTTGCTGTTGTTTGTGGAGATCCAAAGCAAACAAACCTCTTCTGATATTGTGCCATTCCAAGTATATCATGATGTGCTGTCTTTTCAGGATGATTGTGCAGTATTCTGTTTTTCACCAAATTTGTATGTAGCGTTGGGTTGTGGGTTTTTGGTTTTTTCCTCATGGTTTCATTCACAGTCACTGTCCATTACAATGATTGAAGAAAGTCCTTTGAATTTGTAAGTATAGTATTAAAGTAAAATCCAGCTCTAGCTTGAGTTCAAAGATATCTGAATGATAACTATAGTTTCATCATTAGGATGTAATAGCACAAAATATAAGAGAATATATGAAAAAGTCTGCTTTAATATACATTGGAACTTTATGGAATAAAAAAAAAAAAGTGAAAATATCCTGGATTTATGGTCTGAAAGTCCTTTTGGCATTAAGTGCAGTAAGTTATTCTAACAGAAACCTGCTTTTTGCAAATATGGGACTAAAACAGCTTCTGAAATAAGCATGAATTGTGCTTCCTAGAAGAGGAAAGAATTTCATACATGAAGTAAATAATGTGCCTACAGATAGGAACGCTATTATTGGTCACAACCTTAGGTTTGCACTGGAGCCTTTGACAAAGTTGATATCATTCTAGGAGGAATTAATATCTCTGTGTTAGAACTTGGGTTTTGTTGGCATTACAGTCTTTTTCATAAATGTGGGTTTCGATGTGATTTGGCATTTTTGAATACTAATTGACAATCTCTAAAATTTTTGGCTGTGATGTGAAAGAAAATTTTACTGAACAGATGTTTTTCCATCCAGTAAGTAAGTAGACGAATAATTAATGGACCTGCACCTCTGCAGATGGATACTGCTGAAGGCATGCTGTCCTTCTGGAAGATTCAAGACCAGCTATTAACAAAATAGTGAGGCTTTGGTGATACCTAACACTATGTTATGCAGCTATTTTTGCATAACTGGTGAATTCCTGTTATGTGTAGGCAATATTATCTAGCAGATTAAAGACAAAAAATGCTTCTGCATTTCCAAAGAGTTATGTAGGATAGCATTATGTTTTTAATTTTATCATTTATAAAAGACAGACTTTATTTAAGACAAAAGAAAAAAAAAAAAAAAAGGGTGTGGGGGGAAATAACCAAAACCATTGACCTCTGAAGGTGTTGGCTTTTCTTCAGAAGTATGTTCGTTTTCCTAATGTTCTAAAGCAGACACTAGTTACTGAGGTGAAACACGTCTTTTAGCATGTAAGAATTACCTATACGTCATGGTTTGCTAAAAACATTATAACCAAGAAAATTTCAATGGAGAAGGTAGGTGGTTATAGAAAAATATTTTACATTTTCCTGTCCATATTGATTGGCATCTTTCTTCTGCCCATTTTCAGCTTTCTCTTTACCTTCCCTCCCTCATCTGAAAAAAGTTATCTGCTGCCAAACTGTAAGCTACTGTCTTTTAACAGCCAGTGTACCAGGGCTTTAAGAAGATTGGTGAACTGAGAGAATATAACAGTGTTATATGATAATTCTGATCGTGTTCTTCATTCAAGAACCTGTGCTACATTTATTGGATTCTAACAGTAATGTTGGCATCTCCCATGTTCCAGAGAAAACGTTTTACCTTACAAATGGAAACTAAAATGAGAGGTTGGCAATTTGACCCAGGCTACAATGGAAAATTCTTTGAGCTGTAAATAAAGTGATCTTCCCATTCCCATTGCTTGCCTTGATCACAAAACTATCCTAGCAGCCCCGTTTCTTTAGTATCACCACCTCATCATCTGTAATTTCTAATATCTTGATTGCTCTCATGTTACTTTACGTTTGTGTTTCGATGACAGAGGAGCGGCTGAATGGATTCTTAAGTGAATTGCATTAGATACAGAATAGGCTTTCTTTGTACAGGTGCATACTGACATAGCACTGGCACCTTGTAAGCATAAGAAAAAAGAAAAATGAATTTGTATGTGTACCAATTATGAGCATACATATGGATCAGACTGTTAATTTTTTTCCACTGAAAGGTTTTATGTAAATAATAAATAACCACTTTTGCAATATAAAACAACAGCAAGCTCATAGTATGTATTATATTATTAATGCAAAGGTTTTAGTTTTACTTTTCTCCTCCTGTTTCCTCTCTTTTAGCCTGGCGATACAAAGCACCACAGCAAGTTGTGTTTGTTGAAAAGTTGACAAAACTTGTTGTAAGTCAGCTGCCCAACTTCTGGAAGCTCTGGATTTCTTATGTGAATGGAAGTTTATTCAGTGAGGTATGGATTCTTGCATATAAATGAGTTCTAAATAACAAAATTCCATGATAGTTTTATTTGATGTATTATATTTCATTGAAAGATGCGACAGCATTGTTTTATAAACCTCTCAGATTTAAAAATAAATAAATTAAACTCTGATATGTTTGAGAGGTGCTATCTTTGGTTTATAAAAAATAGTGATCAATAAGCTACAGTAAAATACATATATTGGGATAACTTTGAGTTCTGTCTTGTGTCTGCATTCCAGATGCTGGAGTCAATATCTGTGTGGTTTCATCTCTTAATCATAACTGGCAAACTTCCCTTCTTTGATGATGTGAAAAGAAGTGCAAATTGAATGAAGGGTAGAGATGTGACGAAGATAAAGTCGTAGAGAAAATTTTTCATTTCTTTAGAATAGGAATACTCATTTCTTGAACTTTAAGAGTTTGGAGGTGAAGATAGGTTCAATACTAGAGTTGCAAAATGACCAGGTCCGGAGTGCTGGCATTCAGGCATTCTGTACAGAGAGTCTTGTCTGAAAATAGTCAGCTGCATTAGTCATCTGTGCTTCTGGTCCTTGCTCAGATTATCTCATACAGTTTCTACAGTTCTGTAAATATGATGTTACACTTCAAGTAGCAGAAGATATTAAAAAAAAAAAAAAAAAAAAAGAATGATTCATCCCATCATGTCATCATGTGACATTTTTGTGTGCACACTATTTACGGGTTTGAAAAAGATGCATAATTAACTCATTAATGGATTAATTAAATAGCTTTTGGTTTTCTGTTATTGCTAAAATTTGATCACAGGATAAGTTTCAGTTCACTTCTGGTCCTCAAGCTGTGCTGTTCCTTCTCCAGGAGAATTAGAGTATTGGGATATTTCCAAGGAGCAAGTCTGACAAAGACAAACGCACAATTTAGGCATTGTAAAATGTAGTGTTCTGTGCCTTCAACAGATGTCAAGGTGCTCATTCTCACCTTATCTACATAACTATCATTGGAAAGTCTTGTGACTGCAAGTCAGATGCTGGTAATTGAGGATCCTAGAAAACTGTGAAAACAATGTCTGCAAGCAGATGTAGTGTCAGTCAGGATACAACAAAACAGGTGGAAAACAAGCTAGTTTTGTTCAGATTGCTTTCTTTATTTATACATATGAATCTAAAGATCTATATTCCTAAAACTTTTGTTTATTGGTAACAATCTCATTTAATCTGTTGAGAATTCTTATCCTGTCATGCTTATAGTATCTTGCTGTGTTTACAATCCTAAATCATCACAGTTGCATTATTTCACTGGAAAATTATCTCTAAATTAGAACTACAGTGACAGCTATTCTGTCATTTTCCTTTTTCTCTATCAAAAGAATTGAATTTTCAAGCTATCAGTTCTATTTGTTGCCACTATCTCTTATTTACTGTAATGTTTTCATATGATAATACTCATAAGTACTATTGCCTATATAGAGGTCCTTTTAGCTACAGTGAAATAGATTCTATTCATGATCATATTTTCACTTGATAAAAATCAAAAGAAAGGTTTTACATTTACTCATAACATTGCGTGAGGGAAGTAGAATCAAGAATAAACTTTGATACTGTTGACTTTCACAAAAATTGTTCATTTCATAAGGGAAATGACAACTTTTGTATTTGATAATAGTGCTTTTGGAAATTTGATTTTACAAATTCGACTGCAAGTTATTGTGATTTTCTTTCCCTGAGTGCAATGAAAAGGAAAGCAATTTCAAGAGAAACTGAGACTTGAACTGTAAGTGAGACTGAGAAATTTTGCTCTTGAGAATGACTGCTAGTGGAAATGCAGTGACCTTACGTCCCATCAAAACATGGTTTCCATGTTATTAAAAAAAAGGGGGGGCCGGGGAGGTGGCAAAAGTAGTTTTCTTGTTAGTCTGCAAAGTGTCTGTGCTCTTCTTCTGCTGGGCCAGATTCTGAGCTTTTAAGAAATTCACCTCCATGTACTTGGCTTCTTGTGATCCATTGTTCGCATGGAAGACCAATGTTCATCCACATGTAAGACTACCTAAGTTTTTGGAAACAGGAGGAGGGACTTTGTTCTCAGTTCCTTTTGAGCATCTGCTTGCCACAAGTCACCTGAGAGGAGCAAAGAGAGTGGAGTGGTGTAACATAGAAGGTTTATTCCAGGGTACCTAGTAGTATCTGTCAGCACATCTCATTCAAGACTTGAGCCTGACATCTTTTTCTATAAGAAGCCATACAGATCTTATTTGTCTTATAAGAAATATATTTACTGTGTCACTTGTTATTTGTTGTCATTAGGGAAGCAGTCATCTTTACTGCTACTGTTTTGTGAGAAAAGTCCTGTGAAAATGCTTTGGAGGATCGTTTCAATGGACTTGAACAAATCTACAGGAAGATCCCCACTTATGAATAATAAGCTGTGTTTATTTTCTCTTGTTTGGTTTGTAGGATTTTTTGGGGAGGTTCTTTTTACTTCTGAAAGGTTAGCTTGTATGTCTTAGAATACTGTCAGTTAAAGATTTACGTGATATTTTCAACAGTTCAAAAAGTGTAGTTCTTTGAATCACTCTAGGTGAAGCAGCGTATCTGAGTAGTAACCGTTGGTCTTACCACAAAACAGTTTTGGTCTGTCTGTGCAGGAAAGATTTAAGATTGATCTTCAGCAAAACCACTAAGAAAAGAAAGATATCAAAGATTTCTGAGCTTTTTGTTGTTCTTTAATCCAGCAGCAAGAATGTGAGTTTTAATTTGATACTTGAGGTTTAAAGGAGTGCAGCTTCTTTTATTTTTAAGGCATTAGAAGAGAGAAGTGGTTATTATGTACAGCAGTAATTCTTAAGCTTTATTCTCCTTGTCTGAAACTCAACAGTTCAGCTTTAGAGTATGACAGTTTCATAGCACCTTATTTTTCAAAACTTTTAAGCTCTGTAGTTCTATTTTTCTCTCATTTATTATCAATTCAAAATATTTATTCTATCCTAAAAATCTGTAACACAGATGGAATTCAAATAGTAATATTTCAGTTTAATAATTTGAAAGTAAACTTAGTCTGAGAATAAAGTATTGTCATGTTATTGCACTCTTTGTCCAGTAGATGTTGCTGTACATACATAAAATAGATTTTCTAAGTATAAAACTGTATCTACACTTAGCATGGTATTTTGAATAACTTTTTCTCTATAATTTGCTTTGTGTTCTCAGTAGACTCCACAGAAAGTTGTAACTACAAACAGGAAGACTATTAGTCAAACCACGTTTTTCTTCAACTGTAACTGTCTCATGCAAAGTGTACTCATTTTCCTCAGTTTTCAAAACTGTGAACTGTCCATGAAGATGCTGATTATTTTGCAGAGCCTCTTTTTCAGTCAGTTGAATTATTTCGAGAATATTTTCAACAAAATGCTGTTTCTAAAGGCACACAAGCACACAAAAAAATAAGTTTTAAAAAAACATACCATCTCCTACACACGTTGCAATTCCAAATTGCTCACATTCCAAGAAGCATCAGTCGCTTCATATCAGTATTATTATCTGGATAGCTTCCACGCTGAGAAAATCATTTCTTCATAGAAATTTCATGCACAATTAGGCTATGTATGTTTTAGCTCTCATAAACATTTTAATGAGAATAGTTTAATTTCATGAAGTTTGTATTATTTGAGCCACTTTTGGACTTGTCTCCAACTTTGTGTCAAATAAACATTGTTCCTTAGAATTAAGCATTAGCACACTGACCAACAGGAAGTAAAATTTATTGATAGATATGGTCTTTACCTATTCAGATAGCATGAGTTAATTTTTATAATTACATTACAAACTCAGTGATTGATTTTCACTTTTTCACATTGAAACCCCGCTTTTTCAGAATTATTTTAACAGTGGTTATAAGATACTTATGTTTTTCAATTTTCTCGTTCTCACCAGACTGCTGAAAAATCTGGCCAAATGGAAAAATCAAAGAAAAACGCTAGACAAAGGCAAAATGATTTCAAGGTATGTTATGGGAAGGAAATGTTGCTTTCTTTCAGTGGCCCTTCCTAGCAAAATGCTTTAAGCATCACCACCTTGAAAATCAGATTTCTTGAATCATGTATGCCCTTATACCTCATCCTTCCAGACTCTCTAGCATGAGGAGCCTTCTGTAAATCATGTTACAAGGTGCTACATATAGCAAGTACATACACAGCTGCTTAAGCATATTGGTAGGTCTTTTTGCTTGATTTTTCTTTCCCTTGTTCTGACACAGAAAATGATTCAGGAAGTTATGCATTCTCTGGAGAAACTTATTCGTGGAGCTTTGCTTCCATTCAGCCTCAAAGAAGGAGAATCAAGACAGTATGGTGGCTGGGAGATGAAATCTGAACTTTCTGGCCAGTGGCTAACGCATGTTATCCAGACAGTAAGGTAAACAGAGCTGTTGACCTACAATATGATGTTACTGCTAGAATGTATATGTTTTTTAAGACATAATGTTTTGGATTTTTTTTTGTTAAATACTCTGAGTACTGAGAAAGTTAGTTTTTTTCAGAAACAGAATCACAAAAATTGGAAGAATTAGGTTTCTGAGTCCAAGTTTAATTAATGGTGTCTCATAGTCTTACTACGTAACTATATTCTTTTTTTTTTTTTTTTTTGCCCAGAGCACCTAGGTTAAAGTTTGAGTAAAGAATTTACATGAGGTGGGATTTGATTCTTCAGGGTAGAATTATTAGGAGCTTTGCAGTTATCATCTTCCCATCTTCACATTTCTGCCAAAATGGGTAAAAACAACATAGCTCTTACTATAGTGTCATTCTTAAGATATTGCTTACTTTCTTAATTGTCTTATGAAAAGTGGTACTCCTGCCTGTGATGTCATTCTGTTTATAATTCTTTGTCTGTAACCTTAGTAATGTGCATGTCATCAGTTACAAAATGTCTCAGTAAATATACAGAATTTGCTTCCATTTTTCTGTCGAGAAAATAAGTGTCATCATTATCTTATGGAAACTCAAGTAATACTTGGATTTGATACTGTACTTTTTACCTGCGAGTTTCAAAGTTAATAACAACCAAAACATAGAGTTAACTGTACCCTTCCTCTTTATTATCTTACACACGTTAACTCATATGTAATTAATTCTTACTGGAGATGAGGCTAGCAATGATACATAGCTTTTGTTGAATCTGTTTAGCACTTGCAGATGCTGACACCAACAAAGCAGATAGACTCTTCTGAACAGTCTACATATTGCATATAAACCTTACTAGTTGCAAAGTTATGTAGTAGCTTAGGTCATATTTTTATAATTCCCAACATATTTTCATCATGAAGCACGTGATAAAATCCTACTCTTTTCAGTCATTTCACAACCAATTGTTTTCTGCCTGTATTTGAAAAATTATAAAATTTTGACAAATTACAAGGAATTGGGATAAAATCTGTGCAATCATATTTTTTCTGTTTTTATGCATCACACAGAGTGGGGTGGTTATGCAGCTTTGTACCTTATATCCCAATCTATCATTGCCCAGTTTTAGTAGGTTCCAGAGGACAAATTGCAGCTTAATATAAGATGAAGCCATTGCCTGCAAGACTTCAGCCTCATTGTAGGGATAGAATGGTATGTTCATTAGGGTGAGTTATACAAGGGAAAGTGAGGGTTGGGAAAGCTGTGTGTTTACTTGGGAATGAAATCAGCTCTAAGTAGAGGACTTTTATGCGGTGTAAAGTTGCTTAAACTTCTCACAGATGTCTGTTTCACCCTGTGTTTCATGGATGACTGAGATAACGCAGATTTATGAAATTTACAAATTCAGTAGTTATGCTGAGCTGATAGCAGTCAGAGTCTGAATAACATTTTTGGAGTCAAGGCATTGTGGAGCTGTAATGCAATTAGCAGTTAACGATGGTGTTTTGAGGATTTATGGCCACTACCAGGGTTGTTTTGTGTTTTTTTAAAAAAAAAAAAAGATCTTCCAGATGGATGACTGGAAAGATTTTTCTTGTTATTGAGTGTATTTGCTTATGCTTTCCTACTACTGTTTTTTGGCAATTTCTAGTGTCTGAGCTTTGTTCAGTATTAGCAGTAGGGGAAACAACAAAGGCTGCATTTGAGTTGTCGTTGCTCACACACCCACACGTTGGATAAAAGCAATAAACTTTACTTTGTGCCCATTACTACAGTCAGTGAACAACAGTCATTTTTTTAAAAGCTAAAATGCTATTTCTTGTAAGCAGCTATTGTGTTGGTATTTCTGAAGGGAAAAATGGAAGCGAATCTTTCCATCCTCTGCTACTCTATCTGGTGGTTTAAGGCCATCCCTGCTGGCAACAAAATAGTTAATGAATTCACTCTTCACTTGGCAGTGGCTGTATTTTGACCCCTGAAATATGTATACCATCATGACCTGACACGTGGTTACATCACCATTTATTGTACTTGAAGGCTGTTATTGTTTAATAATGCTTCACTATCCCAGTTGTAGACCTAAGATTTGTTGTATGCATTCATAAGAATACAGCAAAAAAGGTATCTCTCCTTCTGAAGGAATCTTAGGTTAAAATGACAAGATTGTTGCAGGAAGGCAGGAGGAAAAGTGCAGGAATTGACATTACTGTAACGTTAGAGAAAACAAAAAATCTGTATCTTCATGCTTCTGAATTAAGCAAATAAGTAAACTTTTATGACTCGGGTAACCAGTTTTTAAAGACTTAGTGTAGATGAAGCTACTGTATTGACAGCCACTTTAAAAAAAAAAAGTGTAGTTTCATCAGTTTAAAAGACTTAAAGTTTTACACGTCAGGTTAATTTTTTTCTTTTCTTTCCAGGCTTAGTTCTGAGTCTCTTACTGCACTTGAGATACCCAACGATATGCTTCAGATCATCCAGGATCTTATTTTAGACCTTCGAGTACGTTGCATTATAGTGACTTTGCAACATACAGCTGAAGGTAATAAAAGACTGCATCTCTCTCTGCTTACCAAACCACATTCAAGACATTAGTTTTGCTTGGTACAGATGTTTAATTGGCAGTGAATTCTGTAATATCTCAACAAGAATTACTGAAATATTTTCTGCTCCGAGAAAATTCTGTATTCTGAATGTTTTCTTCCCTTAATTGGATGGATACAGTAGTTGAGATCTGTCTTCTCTTAGCTGAGGCAGTTTTACAATGCAAGTGATTTATCTCATCATGCAACGTTCTGGTATTGAAAATACCACTTATTTGCTTTTTTGACTTCTTCCACAGAGAGAATAATTAAATAGGCAATACCCTCTGCCCCCAAGCCCCTGGTCCAGCTCCTATCCCCTGTCTTCTGGCTGGTATTCCTTCTACACCCTGACCCAATTTAAAAAACAAACAAAACAAAACAAAACAAAACAAAAAAGCCCTTGTAGAATATTTTGGTTGTGGGTTTTTCCACAATATAATTCTCATACTTCCAACCTTAACAGTATAATCCTCATGCTTCCAACAGTGTGTGTAGTTTTTGCCATAAATGTCAGGATCATAAAGGCCAATAATACATTCTCTATATGTAATATATATCTAATATAGGCAATTCATCTTATCAACTTGTAGTTAATTCTGAAACTTGAATTCAAGTGAAGTAAATCTTCCAGAAATAAATCTCCCTCTTAATAAAAGTTCAGACTAATAGTTCAGCATTTTTTCTTAAAAAAAGATTAATTACCTCAATGCTAAAACTACAAAAAAAAATTTAATACCCTTTTAAAATTAATTTACAGTTTAGTCAATTTTTTCTGTTATACAATTTGTCATTATTTGTAGGTTGACAAGAGTCTAAGTATCTTACTCAAGTCTTGGATGTGCTAAGTGTAGGTGACTACATTCATTAAGCTTTTTTAAACTTCCAGTGACAAGTATAAAAGTCTCTATTATTTATTCTATACAATATTAATATGAATTGCATTTTTGTCTCTCGATTATTTGACTAAGTCTCACTTCAGCATTAACATTATTTTTTCCCACATTAATACCAAGCTCATTAGCCTTACGGGTATACAGATTATCTTTCTTACGCTCTATGGGGGAAGTATTATCACTGTTTCAGTTTTTATGTGAAATATGAAGAAATCAGATCTCTATGAGTTACCTACTCGTAGATTATTTCTCTGGACAGGACTGGATTAGTTGGACCCTTGGAGAAACTGTTGTTCTTAGAATATCAGGGAAAGAACAGTTAATGGGTATTCTCACTGGGCTATGTAAATGGATTTCAGATCTACCCATGTTGTATTAGTCTAAGGGCTCTTCTCGAGCTTGAATCTCTCTTTATAAGCTATCTGAAACATGAGCTGCATTTATTATTAATGTAAGGCTCAGTCTCATCTCTTAATGCACATCATAAGTTGATAGGGTCATTCAGACAGTTGATAAAGCATTCTACCATTAGCTATTTGAATAGGGCAAATCTGCCCACACAGAGGGTTTTCTTGTTATTTTATATAAACACAGTACGCTCAAGTAATCTCTGTTCTTTCCCTCTCATGTTCACGGTCATGAAAACCAGACTATGTGAATGCCAAATCAGACAGGGAATTTACATGAGCGTATTTGACTGGAATATGGTGAATTAGTTCAGTGAAATTAATTGCTGTTGTTTGTTGTTGTTTTTTTTTTTTTTTCTAATATATATTTGTGCTTGCTCAGATCTAGATTAAAAAGAAAAAAAAAAACAATGTAAAAGCTGACCAGCGTGATCTAAAGCCCAACGGAAATACCGGTTGAATCAGTGTTTTGCTAAAATAAAGAAACAGTAATCATTCTCTACAATCTCTAAATACATTTTATTCTCAGTAAGACTGTTTCCATGAGTTGTGGAATTGCAGGATGTTGTCACCATGTCAAGCTTTTTAAATTAACAGTTAAAGCACCAAGAGTAGCAAAGATAGATACTTTTCAGTATACATTAGCTAGACTCTTTCCTTGGCCTTGAGGAAGAGATGGTAATTCAATGAAATAATTCCTCATATAAAAGGAGGTTTTGTGATACACAGATGGTACAGCTATTTGCCTGTGAGAAAGTGTGTGTTTTGACCTGTTTTTGCCCATCTGAACTGTAAAGTTTTATTTAATTTCTGTTTATAAGTCAATTAAGCCAAAACATAAAAGTATTCTACATCACTGTTGATTTTTTAGTTTGTCCATAGTGAAATTTGTATACAGAACATTAGCTCTGGATTTACATGTTACATGTCGTAATTCTGGGTTTGGATCAGTAAGGCTATTGAAATTGGCATCTTTGGGATAGTGGAAGAATTTTTTGTATATGCTTTCATGTGCTTTTGAAGAAAGTTTAGCACCATGCGCCCTTAACCCTGTGTGGTGATTTGGAGCTTCTTTGTAGCTGTTAATGATGAATATATTTGCTGTCCATTTTGTCTTTGCTAGAACGCTAAGCAGTACATCCTGTTATTTTTAATTAAGAGCTGGAGTGTAATAGTCTAGTGACTTCAGTTCTTAAATACACGATTTTATGTCGTGATTAAAAAATTTAGAAAATAAAAACCAACCCAGAGCCATCGTAATACTCTGAATTTTAAGCTTTCCAGTAAAAGGTGGGCTTCATGCAACTCTTGCCATGTATCATAAATGTGCTTCTCTGTGTGGTTTCACCAGCGTTCTATGTGCATGTTTCATTCTTAGTCATTTGAGAAGGCTGAAAAGTTCTAGACTTTTAGTGCTATATGCTTGTATGCCTAGTCATTGCTGTCCCAATGTCTGTGGTTTATCTTTTCAAGTTCAAGGAGTTTTTAATAATGAAAATTAACACCTCTTTTTTTTTCTTTCTTTCTCTGTCTTACAGATATAAAGAGGCTAGCTGAAAAGGAAGACTGGGTTGTTGACAATGAAGGCTTGACATCGTTGGTGGGTAAACTTGTGTGTTGTAGCCACTTTCTTTGATAGATTTTTTTTTTTTTTAGGTAAGTGTAATGAAACTGTTCTGTATGTACTCCAGAAAATTGAAAGTTTGGACTTAGTGCATGCTGGTATCTATACTTATCAAAATATGAAAATACAGGAAATTTAAAAATCCCATTTTTTTATTGAGCAGTTACTGTGCTCACTCTCAGTACACACATCACCAAACACAAAGTTATTTTTTCTTCCTTTTTCAAAATGTTTATTTGTGCTTCTTTAATTGTTATGTCTGAAGTAATTTTAACATGTGATAATTGTATTATTAGATAGTCATATTTTCTAAAGTGCAGAAGAGATTGTGAAGTTAACAATAAGATAAAATAGCTTCTTATGTCTGCTAAAATTATCAGAGCAGTTATTTTGAGATGTTTAATATTGACGCTACCAACAAAATGAAAGCTTCATTTTGATATTCTAGTACCTCATTTATTCCACAAGTGGCATGAACAGGGAACACAGCTCAGTCTTTAGTCTTTGAGATGCATAGTTTCTCATCTTTCAAAAGCAGCCCTTTCTTACTTGAGAAATGTAGTGGTTCAGAACTGTAAAAAGATGGATTTTTTAGTATTTCTTATTGCAACACTTGTTCAGGGAGAGGTAAAAAAAAGTTAATTCTTTTGCTACAATATAGCTACTTTCTATTAACCTGGAGATTTTGCCACTTCACCTATTGAATCCTATCTGTATTCCTTCTCACACTGATGTTATCTAACTGAATGCAGACATCAAGTTGAAAAACTCCTTGAGTGAGCCCAGTTACTGTGAGTGAAATTTAGAACCAAAGCAGATAAAACTTTGCACTTCTAGGGCGAGTTTGAGGCTGAGAATAAAATGGTTGAGAATTTACTTCTTACATAAGTACGGTTTCTATTTGTTTCTGTTATTTTATGTGTGTTAAAAGAAAGCCTTTAGTAACTCTTACTATACCCAACCTTGGGTTTTATCATTTTTAAAGAAATAAGTAGTGTTTTCTTCCCAACAGTCAGTAAGATCTTCAGAATTAGATTTATGTTTGCAATATTCATTTTTAAAAAAATCAAAATCAATTCAGCATAATGGTAAACTACGGGATCTAAAACACATTATAAATCTAAAAATAAATAGTATACTTCTCTTTTTTTTCCATATCCATACTCATCTGTTCATCAACTTATAGGGGATACTACACATTATAAATACATATAAATAAATTATATAAGTAAAAATAAGTAAATTTGTTCCACGTATTTAGATAAGAAATAAGAATTGGATGTAAAGATCTGTAGCTTAACTGTCTGCCTGAAGTAGGAGTACTTAAACGTATCAGGACAATTACTGCTGACCTTCTGTATGATTTTGCTGAGATAAACAATAATAGCTTTCATTGTTAAGCATCTTATTTTAGGGATGGTTTACTGGAGTAAAGAATTCTTTTTAAGGTCATGACAAGTTCATTCACATCAAAATGCTTCATAACTTAGTAGGCACACTACCATGGAATTGATCTTTAGCTGAATAAATAGGTCACTTCTCTGTTATAACGAGAAATTGAACTGAAAAGCAACTAATTTAGGAGATTGCCTACACACAATCAGCAAGTGACTTGAAACCAAATTCAGATAAACTAGTGAGATGCTTTCTGGAAATAAACAGTATTGAGTAATGGCTAAAACACAGCAAGCACCTCATAGATGTGACTTAAAAACAACCTGTGAAAGCAAGAAGGCCCTGTGGGAGGGAGAATTGCTTTGTGTATGTTATCTAAGGGAATGCTCCACAGACTTTTTTTTGTTTTTCTTTTTTGCTTCTATAAATATGTGTTTGAAGTTGAGTAGGAGGGCATGAAGCAGTCAAAATATACATATTGTAGGAAGGGATGTTGTTGAGAATTTGAGTGTTATAACCAGATTTGTAGCTTCTAATCTTGGTTTCAGTTGTCAGTGACATGGGCAAGTCCCTTTACTTTTCTGTTTATTACTTTATGCATCTGTAAAATGGACAGGCAGGAGGAGGAAAGCTCCTCTGTTCTTTTTATTTGTTTTTTTTTAACGTTGGCTTTATCCTACAAAATCTTTGTTAGTAAGCATTTAACAGCTTTTTATCTATTTAGAAATCAGCCATGAATTTCTTGTGCACAACATTTTCATACATTCCCCCTTTTGAAACAGTGATTGAGACATGACAGTGGTAGCAGTTAATTATATTTTATCATAATGAGAGAATTTGTCTAGTATGTTCATTGTAGCAAAAATTAACCAGTTTAAACAGGGACCTACCACTCTCTTTGGAGATATGTTATGCTTACAGCAGAAACTGTTTTAAGATAGGAAATATTGCTGCAGGTAAGAGATACAGTAAGACAGCCAGCTTTCCTCAGTTTCCTTATGTGCAAAGAATAATGTATCTGAATGGATTTCTTCTCCTGAGGTGTTATCTTTTATGGTGACACAATACAGCAGCAGCACTTTACTGTTCTTTTTCTTCTAAATCAATCGCTAAAAAGTAATAAACAGATGTTTAGAAACTTTACATGATTTGCAGCTTGACATCACTCTCATGTTCTACCTCCATCCCAACATTTGCAGAAATACAGCTTACTCCTAAGCATTAAATGGGTGATGTGCCATAAGCTATCTACTGTTGCGAGTTTACACAGTTTAGCTTTTTCATCCATCTCTTTGACTGAAAGGAATGAATTACTTCCCTCTTTCATAGAACAGTGACACCTATCTGCATCGTACAAAAGCTTTCTGCCTAATACCAACAGGCAATCTTAAAGAAAAGGATGACTTAACAGAGAAGAAAGAAAAAAAGAATGACCAGAAAAACTGACTAATGACTATGATGCTGTGAACTCATTTGCACTTTCAAAGCGAAATTGGTACGTGCCTGAAGACATTTTTACTTCAGGACTGGAAACCTGGAAGTAAAAAAAAAAAAAAAACAATCCCCCAAGCCAGCTTTTTTTCCTTCAGTTCCGTGTGAAAGCCATTTCAATCTACTTTTCGTAGAAGGTTTTTGCTGCAATCACATGTAGAAATAATAGATATCCAAGGTGAAATTCTATCCCAACTTAAATAAAGAGGGTATAGGAAAAGTTGAAAATAAAGACTTTAACCATATAGCATGAGAATTTTTATGTGTTTGCTTGTTGCTGTATTCATTTTACATGACATACTTATCTAGAAGCTAAAATGTCATTTGCCTTTCAGCCTTCCCATTTTGAACAGTGCATTGTCCATTCCTTGCAATCTCTTAAAACTGTGCTGGACTGTAAACCTGGAGAGGCCAGTGTAAGTTTTGACTTATATTCTAATTTCCTTCTTTTTCTGTAAATTGCTATTGTGTTTCAGATCAAGAACCAAAGAATGATACAGAATTTTTACTTTTTTTGTGCACGCTCTTTTCACTGCTGCTAGCTAGGTTCATATTTCCTGTACTTTGTTTAGGGTTATGCGTATGGAACAGATGGGACCTATATTTAAAACTTGAGTGCTGTTGTGTTAGAAAAAAGTTACTAATGTAATTTTCAGATAGCCATCAATGTGACTTTATTTGATATGTAATATATATATACACACTCATATATTCCCTGTACTGCATCTGAACTACTTACAGAACACAGATCCAGCTTTTTAGTTGTGCAAGAAAGCTTAATACTTTTCCAAAGCCCCTCGGACCATTCTATATAGATGCTCTGCTCTCCTTTATTTTATATTTTATGACTAGCTTGTCGAGTTTCTTACCATTATTCAGAAGAGTCTGCAGTGTGTGGTGAATACTTCCTGTTAAGATACAAAGATTTTTGAATATCCTTGGAATTTTTGCTGCAGTTTCATTATCCAACAATGATACATATCATCAACCCTGTTATCTAAGTACTAGAGTTTCCTTGCTTTTAGTGTTTTAACACTTCATGCTTGTGGAAGTGCTTATTTGGACTTATATTCTTTCTTCCCATTCTTATAATGGGGAATAATCAGAATTGATATCTGAGAAAGCACTGTTTCTCAGCAGTCATTCCCATGATTTTGTTGTCACTGTAGGTACAGATTTACTCAGGCCTTCCATGAGCATAAGGCCTTGTGAAGCAATAATAATGTGCTTTTATTTTCAGGTGTTCCAGCAGCAGAAAATACAGGAGGATGTGTGTCAGTTAAGCATTGGGATCTTGCAGGTAACTCAAACATTTTGAAGTATTTTAAATTTGTGAACAAATATGAACTAACAAAAATATATGCTTTGAATCCCCCCCGGTTCCCAAAAAGTAGCTTAAGTTTTGTGGTAGTGCATTTTTTCCCTTGTTACAGAATCATGCAAAGTATTTTGCTGAACCACCTTCATCATGATTGAGACACTTGCTGAGCTGTGATGTCAATATTGATATACTGTGATAAAAAGAGCAGTGCTGATTTTTGTCAGCTGAGGATCTAGCTTCTAATTGCAAACCAATATTTATTACAGTAAGCTTTAGTATTTTAAAAAATAAATTTGAAATATGGTAATAGCATGCTTTAGGTTTCTGAATCATTTTTCTAGAATTCTCAAATAAGAAGTCTTGAGGTAAAGCAAAGATTGAACTTAATGAAAAAAAAAACTTTAAATTGATGTCTTGAAAATTATTAACAGTGCCTTCTTTGCAAATGAGATTTTAGCCATTTACGTGGAAATAACAACTGTTCTTTTGCCACAAGTATCAGTGTGATTCTTATAAAATTAAAAGTAAACCTTTAAAAGGCATAAGGTAAATAAGGCTTAAGACAGCAGAAGGTGATGATGAGCAGAAGGTGATGATGATTGTTCCTTTTCTACTTACTGTAGTAAAAGTGAATTTAATATATTTCCCCCCCCCCCCCTCGCTTCAGTTCTGATAGAAAATATCTTGCTTTCTTGTTTCTTAGGTTTTCATAGACTGTTTGGAACAGTTGAGTACCAAACCTGATGGTGACATAGATACATCACAGTAAGTAAAATAATGAATATGGTATTTGTTATACCAGTTTGTTCAATGAGAGGCTTTGTAGCATGCTGTAGGTGTGTTGTTTTTGACATGACCTTGCAGTAAGTGAATTGTCCTTGTCACTCACTAAGCAATGTCTATTCATAGACACAAAGCCACTGCTTTTCTTATCTGCTCTTCAATTTTTGACTGGATCTTTTAGTATTTCTGCTAAGTTCATGAAAGTTTGTTCCGTAGTTGCTCATGAGCCACTTGTTTTGGAGACCAGAACAGTCAGAGTAGAATTTCCAAGAGTTCAAATAATTTCTTTGCGAAATGCTTGAGACTTAGCAAATAATGATACCTTCAACTTGTGTTAGGAAGAGGCCAATTGACTGTGTTCCTGATGTAACTTTTATTTGCTATTTGGATGCCACTTTTGGCTGAGTAAGTGTAAAAATAGATCAGAATCTGTGGCAAACCAAACAACTTAAAGAAAGTGAAAATGCTTTTGAGAAAAGTCTGCAGCTAAAATAGTACTGGCTGTCCACAAAGAGCTTGCAGCCTTTCTAAGCATCTTCTCGTGGACTACTTTATATTATCTGCTGTGAGGGGGGTTTCAAAAAAATACCATTCTTTGTTTACAGTTTGTTCATTGAATTCACAATTTGTTCATGTGTCAGATAGTCAAAATCACTTATGCTACTCATTTTTAAACAATATTCCTAGTCTTTCAGTTGATGTTTCATCTCCAGATTTGTTTGGAAGCATACATGAGGACTCAAGTCTTACTTCAGTAAGTTTTGACTTCAGTTTTTAAAAGTTGATGTGAAACTTAGTACTTCTCAAAATTCCAGCAATGTGGTTCTTTTTAGCTTTCTTTTTCTTTTTTAAATTGTTTCAGATTTCTTGACTTTCTTTTTTTGAGAGCAACTCTGTATTCTGCAGGCATTTTCTAGTGTAAATATACATATATACCCATACATACATACATACATACATACATACAAAAACTATAAGGATGTATGTAAGGGTATTTTTAAAACCACTGTCTATGCTATCTTAGTTCTTATAGCATCTTTAATTGGGATGATTTTTGAAATTGTCCTTCTCAGAAACTAAAATGACATCATTGAAAGCAGTGAAAATAGTCCTGGTGCTTAAAGAGCTGAGGATTTGTGTTTTGATTAATCAGCATGTTTTAAATGATAAGAATTATTCTGCTCATCAGTTACTTTTTAAAATACATGGAGTTACTGATATTGAGCAATGCAATTTTTCCCAAAAAACTTTCTTTGCTGATAGCAGTGTTGATTATTTCTGTAACTCGATTGGGGCTTTTTTAAGAAAACAAAAAGTTTATATTCTTTGCACTAATCCCCGCAAATACCTCTTTGGAAGTTAATGTGACTTGCTTTAAATGTTAGAAGCTTTACCTTTATTTATAAGAGCTATAGGCATTACCACTACAGTAAACAATTGCAGGTTGCAAAATCAAGCTAAATTGTCTGAATTGTAGACTATAATAATGTGTTTCATTCTTAAAATACACGGAATTTGACATGAATTGTTGGCAAAGTAATTTTTTGTAGCCCTTCCAGCCTTCCTCCCACATGTCACTGAAATGGCTGTTGATTTTTTTTTTCTACTTATATCAATAATTTTAAACAATATTTAGGTCTTCAATGATATCACATTTATTTTCTTCTATGAATCACAGAACACCATCTTCTCTTTTCTAATTGAGTAATGAGAATAGAAAAAGTGAGTTACTAATCTGATTTCTCACTATTTTTAAAGTGCTTATTTTTTTAATTTTCTGTATACCAACATATTAACATGTAAAGTAGTAGGCAGCTGCACATCTCAGTCTCAGTCATAGTATTACTGGAAGACAAAACTGTCAGGAATTTTTCTGGGTCTGAAAGTCAGCATAGCATTTTATGAGATCTCCACCGTGATTACGGTGATTTCATTGCCAAATAATTTTGTTTTCAAAATATTTGCTGTTGTTGATTCAGAATTGCCATCTGAGATTGAAAGTTATTTGTCCATTGGTGGAAACCAAAGGGAAGAGAGAAAACCAAATTATTGAAATAGTAGTTGTTTCTTTTTGTTTGGTTGTCTCCTCTTTGGAAATTACACCATGTTGCACCAAAGCCAGGGAAAGGCAATTCTGGTATCTCAACTCCAGAGTGTTTTAATCTTTTTGTAGTAAATATATCTATGTAAAAGTTATAACTACCTAGAATTTTTTAAACTGCTGAAATTTTATCAACTACTACAGAATCTTATGGTATTTTAGAATGGGTGGGTGCATTTGTTCAGTACCTGTTCTGTTTCCTTTGTTTTAGCCAGCTTCATGTGATAATCTTCAGTTATACTTTATGGTGGTCATCAGTCTTAGTAAACTTCTTGAAACAGAGTAAAAGCCAGAACCACTTCCTGGAAAGTTGTCCAAACCTAATTTTTGTAAAGTCTTAACCACAGTTCTGAATTAGTCACAGTTATTCCAGTGAATGCTCTGGATCCTATAAGAAAAAGCATGTGTGTTCAGTCATTACACCTGATATTTACTCAATTCTTGATGTTTTGTTGACAAAAATATTACTGAACTTCACTTTATTTATCAGCATGTCTACTATGCACAGAGTCAATAAGATAGTACTCACTAAGGTTATTGATCATGCTGATACTTCCTGTTTTCTAACTGTTGTCCTCTTTCTCTTATAAAACAAATTTTTAGGAACAAAGAGTTTTAATTGCACTCAGTAACTGTCGTTATCTGGAACGTCATACCTTCCTAAACATAGCTGAACACTTTGAAAAACATGGCTTTCAAGGCGTTGATAAAATAACTCAAGTAAGTGGGAACACTGGATTTGAAGTAACACTGCTTGAAGAAATCAGTTTGTACTTGTTTTACTTTCTGTGGAAATTAAGTGCTCAGATATTCTAAATGACTCTTGAGTGAGTCCACTACAAGTGAGTGGATCGCGAGGCATCAGTTGAAGGACACAGCAATGATGATATGTTCATATGCATTCTTATAATGCTTATATAGCTAGTGTAGAAAATGTGACCTCTTACTCAGGTTTTGTATGTTCCCTGGCAAAGCTTATCAGATTTCTTAGTAAAGCTGTTTAATGTCAGTGTTTTCTTAATGCAGAGAGTAAAAGATCATTATCTGAGAAATATACTTGATAAATTATTTCATCTGGCAGTTTGCATTACTGATAGCTGTTGTTCATAAACTGGTTCAGTTTTTTGTTGTGTTTTTTTTGTTTTTTTTTCTTTTCGAAGAACGAAAATGTCAAAGTGGGCGGCAGTAGCTGTCTCATTTTCCTGCCTTTTTGTAAAGATTAATCATTTTTTTTAATGAGAAATGTTTTTTTTTTTTACTTAATCCTTAGGGCCATAAAGTTTGTTTATTTCCAGAAACATTTGTTGATTGTTAGTAAAATGTTACTTCTTCTAGTATAAAGTAAAATATTTTACTCAAACTGATACTTTTACCATACTGTATATCCTTTATCCTTTTCAGCCACAGAAATTAAAAAAACTTTCAGCCAGGGCGTATTTTTAACAACATTTAAGTGGTGTTGATATGATGCCTGTATTGGTAGCACATTATAGAAATTATTCTACATGTCATCGTTCATTCCTGCTGAGATAATTAGGAGTTGAGCTACGTACAGTTTGTGTTGACTGTATAGGAAAATGAGACACCTCTTATGTATTCAACACTCTGTCTTTACAGCCACATCAAAGTATTGCCTTTCAATATCTGGTAGGCTTATAAATGACAAAATTCAAACGTTGCAGTTACAGGTTAATTTCAAATCTCTGTTAACACTTTGAAAATGGGGATAGATGCTGTCCTGCATGTCTGATATGTATCAGTCCGTAATGCTAGATGTGAGAAATTGAATAATCAGGTATTTCTCATCTTAAGATGGCTATTTTTTGAAATCTTCGTTAAGAGAGGCTAGAAATTAGCCTCAGAGGCTGGTTTCAGTCTCTTTCTTCTGTCACTTAAGTTTCTAAATTTGTTTAATTTTTTATTGGATTAACAAATGCAGTAAAGAATTGGAAAAATTTTGAAAAAAAAAAAAAGCATTTACTTTTATCTGAGGAGACCAAAACAAAACTATATATTTCAATTCTGTTAGCTTTATAAATTGAGTTTTAAAGTGAACTGTAGTATATGTTAGGCTGTTGTTTTTTTTTTTCCAATTTGTATTTCTCAGAAGGAAAATTATTATTATGTAAATACTACAAAAAAATGTAAAATGGTAACCAAGAAGATTTCCTTACGTTCTACAGTTTTGTTACATCTATTCTTTTTGTACGTGCAAATAAAAGAAAAATGACCAAATTTAACCCTCTGCTTTGGTGTGTGCCATCTTGGCACATGCTCATGATACTTCTTTACTACTAATAATATTTAATTCATAACTATTTTAGAATTACTCTTCTGAGGTGACTTTATCATCTGTTCAGTTGTTTAGCAACTGCAAGAAAATGTGTGTATCCCATGATATTCATCAGACTTTGGTTAACCTTCTGAATACAATTGCCTCCAAAGTTCTGATGTTCTGTCTATTTTCACAAGCATTTACCTTACTTGGGACTCTAGAAAATGAGTGTACCCAATGGATGTTGTTGTGAGCATTTACTCCTCTTCACAGCCCATTCTGGGCCCGAAATAACATTCAGATGAATTGTTCTATCTTGTAACCTTTTCAACAGCTAAAAAACAAGGTTACCCACCATTATCTTAATTGTGCAGTGAATCTGAAACAGGTTGAAGTGGACTAACATGAAAAAAAGAGAAAAAAAAGTAATTTAAAAACAAACAAGCAACAACAACCTGTAGTGGATGTGCACATGGTCTTCATATCAAGTGACTGCAGAAGTAGAAGGTGGATTCCTTTAATTCTAGAACACTTTCTTAGGGAGAATCAGAACAGTTCCACAGTTGGGGTGGATATTTGTTGAGGCTTCCCCCTGGACCATGTTTTTTTTTTTTTCTTTTCCCCCCTTGGCTATCTTATGCCTAGATAGGAATGGTCTTTGGATATTTACTCTCCCTAATCGAAAGGAATTGAAGGGAAAAATCTCTTGAAACTCATTCCTGGTTTATCTTTTTTCAGTAAGGGAAAAAATAAAGTTTAGTGAGATTGCTCAACATTTTTGAATGTATTCTCTTTCACATTTTAACAGGCTGTGGGAAAGAAGAGGAAGTAGAGGAAAATAGACTTGATCCTCAGTTAGGGCTAAATTCTCAGTGCCCAATGAAAATCCCATCTTCAGTATATAGATCTTTTTGTGACAAATTAAAGGAGGTTTGCCAGACAGCAAATCAAGAAAGTGACAGTGTCTATTGTTTCTGGTCAACAGCTTCACCACCCCAACTTTTCTGAACCTAGCAGATTCTTTGACCTCAGTGATACCTCTGCTTTCCCCTGAACTCATGATCTCATTCCTGAAGTCATATCTCCCTTCCTGAATCAGAAATGGCAGTTTCCTTTTCTCATCACTTGGCAATGCATAGGTATGCCAGAGGAGAGCACAGTTTAGAGATATCCATGTAGTGAAGAAACTTCATCCTTTATTCTGCAGCTTATTGCATAAACCTTTTGTCTTTCACGGAAAAAGGAATTAGAAGGAGTTGCTATTTTTCCTTTCTTTCTTTCTTTTTCTGAATTGCCTGTTTGATCTGGGGCCTTGTTTGCATCCTTGCATTTACAACCCCTTAATTTCTGGAAATTATGCAATTATATAGATCTGTTGTTTTGTTTTTCTACCTAGTGCTTGAAGAAAATGAGCAGTAGTTGAAGAACTCTTACTCAGACATAAATACATTTAACCAAGTGTCACACAATTTTTTTAGTATATTGTATTTGCATTTAGCACCTATTGCCATATGAAGCTGTAACATTTTATGGTATGCATTGTATTCCAGAATTGCTTTAGGAAATATAACTACAGAGGGGCTGCGGTGTTTAATAAAGTAGATTTGTATAAAAGGTGAAGTTTTTCAGATACAGTAAACAAATCGTGTGTATTCCATTAGCTTCCAGTGTAGTCAAGATGTGTAAAGTACTCCATTGAATGCTGTTAACAGAATAATACCGTAGGTGTTTGTGAGCTGCAGCTTATGCATCAGTTATATGAAGATGCCTTGGCATGGGGAAGTTCACATGTTTGTCAGAGGCTCCTTAATCTATACATTTTCAGGTGTAGAACCTGTAACAAGAAATTGTAATGCTTCAGTTGGTAGATTTCAAGTGTTCTAAAAAAATCTTCATGTTTATAATAGAAATTATTATGCATATATTGTACAACTCAGTTGTTTACTTGATGCAAGGTCAAGACATCCTGACAGGCTGAAAAAACTTATGCCAGTAGACAGTTATGGAATGATCTGCCTGCTTGGTTATTTCTTGGATCTTTCTCAAAAATTCTTCATGCTTAGCACAATCAGAAAAAGATTGTATAGTGACTGGAATTAAAAGATTGTATGGGATTTTGTGCTTTTTAAATTTATTTTGTACTGAAAAGTATTGCTATTCGATAGGGAAAATTAAAGACAGTGTTCTAAGGTTTTAGGGTATATGATTTAATGTTTGTAATTAATAACCATTTATGTTTTGTTTCTTTAGGTTAGCATGGAATCCTTGAAAGAGTTGGATCAGAGACTGTTTGAAATGTACATTGAATCCAAGGCTGATCCCATAGTTGGGTCATTAGAACCTGGCATTTACGCCGGATATTTTGACTGGAAAGATTGTCTTGTTCCAGCAGGTAAATATCTGCTTATTAAACTCTGAAATTATTTTAACAGTGATTGATAGAAGCTAAAATATACTGTACAATTAAAAACTTTTTTCTACTCTGTTTTTAACTTTTGACAAGTTCTTATTATAAGTTCTTTCTCACAGGTTTTATTTAATTCCTAAATCAGTTTTTGAATACCCCCAAATGATTAAAGCAGCTTTTATCACTGATAATCTTTTTAATGCTTGTTTTTGTGATTATTTTGCTTCATTGCTTATATAGAATAGAAATTATTATAAAAGACATCTTTGCTATTTTCTTATGAAATTCATTGAGATTGTTTGGATTTCTTTCCAAAGACTCTGGCCATTTTGGTAATAGACATAATTACAGGTCTGAAAAGGTAAAATTATGAGCAAATGCATAGTATAAAAGTAGTTCAACAACAAATGTCAAACCATTGAAGAAGGGCAGGAATATAGTATTTAGAATGACTGAAATGTTAGTCATTTATTTAGGTGCTCTGAGAGAACCTCCATTTTAGAGAAGTATAATGAGAGCCTGTTTGTTGGTTTTTTTTTTTTCACAAGTGAATGCTGTGCACGTTAGGTTTAGATCATCTCAACATGGTATTTATGTGGAAATTAGTTGCAGTAACTTAGTATTTGCATTTTTTCTATGATCTATTAATTTTCAATAAATAATTGGTTAGATGACAATTCATGTTCTTGGCTTGATTGTTTTACATAGTTGTATTTAGTTCACTTAGTAGAAATTTTGTGATAATTTTAAGTTGGTAGGTAAATACAAGAAACAAATTTGTAATCTGGCGGCTGCAATGCATGCTAATTGTCATAAATGCAAAAACTGTAAGGTTTGTTATTTTTGAGAACAGTATTTCTTTTATCTTTCATTATTAGTTTTGTGCTTGGAAAATATGCTCTAGTATGTGCAGTAGAGATAAATTTTAATCTTGTATCTAGGTTGCTCCAAAAGTAATGCATCCTATTTATTTCCATGGAAACTACAACAGAGCACAGAAACACTCTTTGAAAGAGAAAATTCTCAGCTACAGAATGCCTTTCTTCTACACGGTCAGAGGCAGCAGCTCTGCATTTTCACCACCAATGATCAGGAGCCTGCATGCTATACTCATGAAAGTCTGCACTGATAGAGGTGACCCACTAGCACTGTCATCACTGCTGAAACACACCTCCCACAACCTCACTGTGCTCGCATTCTCTGTTTTGTCTCTGTAAATGTTTACCAAGCATCCATGAATGTCAGTGAGTTCCATTTTTTCCATCTGGAGGAATTCAGTGATACAGTTTTGCTTCATACTCTCTTCCATGTCAGACACAATTTTCCAAGACTTCCCTTCTGCTGCCATCTGTCACACAGCAACAAAATGCAGGGGATTATTGATGGGAAGGTTCAACCTCTACTACCATACCACCAACATCCACCTCTGATGTCATGTGCCAACATAATAAAATAGGAGGCATTACTTTTGGAGCATCCCTCATACATGTGGTCAAATGTACTATATTCACTACAGGTATAAAAAAGTGTGACTTTAATTTATTTTCTTCTGACCATGATTAAATAATTCTGAAAATATTTGGAGCTCTGAAGACAAAAACTAGAATGGCCTCCATTTTGGATGAAATCAATGAACTTCACTGCTGAAAAGGACTGAATTAAAACCAGCTTCTTCACAGGGCATATTTCTTGAATACTAGACTTCATCTAGAATTTAAAAAAAAAAAAAAATTCAGCAAGCATACAGCTGATTTTTCTAATGAACTTTTTTTGACAAACAAAATGAAATTGTACAGCAAGATTATATTTGAGAAAATGCACTCTTTTATAAGCTAAAAGATTATGTCAGTACTGCAACTTATACACTATCTCTCCCTCAAGAAGGAGGAAAATAAAATTTAAAAAAATGCTGCAGTTGATCTCCAAATACAGCATGAATAGTATCTACGTAATTAAAGTATCTACGTAATTAAAGTAAAACAGCATACAAATGACTGGGAGTGGGTCTTGCTGTGTTAAGCATAGTATTTACTCATAGTTTTGTTAAAAGATCAATGAGTAGATTTGTTGAGGAAAAAAGATAGATTTATCCAGTCAAAATTATCAGCTGTTCATCAGTGGACTTTATGGTAGTAAAAATTAAAGGTTTGTTTTGAATCATTTAGCTGCTTTAGTTCTCAATTTTTGTAGCTATCAGTTGTGTTCTTGAATGGTACATGAACAAAACTATGCCCAATCACCAAGCCATGATTGTTTGGGCTGAAGTCTTTTATATGGTTACTGCATTAGCTTTCAAATAGTACTAGTTGTACGATTGAGGGAAGTTTTGACAAGAATAGTCCTGTTTATAAAGGTGAGTAGTGGGATATGATATCAATTTGCCCATATTTAAAAGATAAGGTAAGTACTCTGCTACAGTCTCAAACTTTTTGCATTCCAATTGGAAACTGAAACTTTTAACAGAGCTGAGCATGTTAATGTCATGGACAACGCTTTTGCAGAGCAAACTTTTGGAGGGAAGAGGAAGCAAAATGGCAGTATGTAAAAATTTCAGGAATTGTTTAGGAATATTGTTTAACAATTTTCTGATGATGGATTTTCTGTGCTGCTAATCCAGCCTAGAGCTCCATGCGTGAAACTGTTTTGAACAGCTGTATTATTCAAATTCTAGTAAGTACTTCGTTCTTTATGCTCACCCTACTGATGCTGAGGAGAAGAAAGAAATTGGAAGGCTGAAATAAAATGCAGAGAACCTAATCTGGACTTTCAGGGAGATAATGTTTTTGGGTAGGTGGATTTGTTCAAGGGGAGGTTATAAATGTGGGTAGAAAATAAGGTATCTGAAATGGAGGAAATAAAGTGGAATGAAAAACTTGTGGTAAAAATCAAACAGAGAGTGAAGGTGGAAGAAGGAGGAAAACATGCCCAAATGAGCAAGATAAAAACATAAATTAGCGTGGCATTTAGAAATAATACAGGGATGGATTGAAACAGGTGCTGTAAGCATCAAGAGACAGACTTGAAGTGACATGCAAATTCAAGAACAGGGAGGCCAAATACTCTCTAGATCAGCAAACTTTCCAGAAGCAGGAGTGAAATCCAACAAAACTTCTCAGTCTTATGCTTTCAGCAAGTATCTCTCAAAGGCTTTAGTAAAGTGCACCCCATTTAGGGATGACAGCCTGTGTATATTACGACTGATTTTCTTTGTAGAACTAGCAGAAATTATGTGTATATTACTGCATACTTTCAGTTACACTACAGGCAATTTTACATTCTATCTGTAGTACCAATGAGAAACACAATATCCTAAACACTTTGCCTTGCTGATGCCATCGACTTTATTTTGTTTTTAGGATCAAGGCTGCAAAAGTCAACATCACTTGCCAAATGACTCATATCAATAGAAATCCACTGTACAAAAGTTACACATGTATATGGCTACCAATTCTGTTGTCAAGCCACATAGATCAATGCAATAGAAACATTTCCTGGTTTCCATTCTGTTTTGCTGCTTTCTTTTAAACATGAATGAAAGTTACGTCCAGTGTACAAAAGCAGTCAAGTATGATCCTTTTTTTTTTTTTTTTTTTACAATAGCATTATTTCCAACATGGGTGCACTTGTTTCTCAAAATGGAGGCCATTTTGGAGATAAAATGAGATTTTGGGTTAACTGGAGCTGCTGCAGGCAAAAATCTACCCTCAGCTGTTAGATATTGAAAAGTGAATGAGAAAGGAGGAAAAAAAGTGGAGGCAGGATTCTGTCCCTGCCTCTACAGGGTTTTCTACTTCACATTGTCAACTTGAGTGAGCATTATGTCTTTATTTTTAAAACACTTGCTTTGAATCCTGTCAGTTCGAACAGTCATGTTTAATTTGCCTGCCTAAAGAATTGTAACATATTAAATATTCAGAAAAAAATCTTATCCGAAACTCTTCACAATCTGTACTTTACATCATTGATGTATTTCCAGTCATCTCTCTCTAAGTGCTGGAACACTATTTCCTTACATCCTGGAATTCATGGGGAAGTAAGAGAATGGGAAGTACTGTAATAAATGAAAAGTTACAGTGAAATCTGAATGAAGCTAGGAAAGCCACTTTTTGAGTAAGTTTAGGAAAAACATGTAATATTAAAACATGCCATGCTTCTGTCAGCGTGGAAAAAGCATGTGCTCTGCTCTATTAGGCAGTTGTCCTTTAATTATTAGACATTTACTTGTTTAAAACTAACAAAAAACATATGCATAAGGGATGCCAAACTGTTTACACTGAGTAAATTTTAATTTAGCCTATGTGCTAAAGTTTTTATTACTTAGATTTTCTACATGCATGCTCTTTTCGTTATGCAAGTTCTGAATGTCAGTAAGAACACTTGTATACAGTGTAATTATACATTTGTCCCTTCATTTTGATCTAAGGTGTGACTCACTGCTGGTGGTAGAAGGCAGCACAGTTAGCTTATTTATTGATAATAAATAACATTCATTTAAATGTTCATTTTAATTTCAGTCACAGCATCTGAATCTTTACAAGAAAGTCTTCAATTTTAGCATGCAGTAACAATGAGGTTTTTTTTTCTTGAAACATTGTTCTAATTTAATTTATGTTTTTAACAATTAAGAGAAATGTAAGGGATAATGAGAAACAGTGTTAATCAGTTGCCAACTATGTTTTTAGATTATTTTTGCTTTGTGTATACTGAGCAGTCAGCTAGTTTGGTATATGGGGCTTTTTTGCCTACGTTCATTCTTTGCTCTTCTGGTAGTAGATTTTTTTTTTTTTCCTCATTTCATTAATTCTGTTTTTTAATTAAATTTAAAATGTGTATGTTTTATCTCAGTCACCTGACAATTAAAATTAGCCTGGAGTCTTTGGGAGGGTTGATGAAATGGTTGTGTTACATGGAATTCGGACAGAAAAGATTTCTGCACACTGAAGTTTGTGCAGTACAAGCAAAAGCAGTTGTAGAATGTAGGCATTCAATCTTTTAGATTATTAATGTGAAGCATGCATGCAAATGTCTTTTTTTTTCTTAATAAATTGGCAAGGATAATTATATTTTATGTGCTTTATGTAATAGTGCTACATAAATTTGAGACTATAGTCAGTGTGAATCTGCTTATCACACTGAAGTGAGTGTTTGTTTATTTTTCTGGGGAATTTAAATACGATGATCCTTCATAATTTTTTTCTGAAATGCTGGCTGCTGTGCAGTCTAGCTGGCATTCATTCAAAGTTCACAGTATACAGAGTTGCAGAGGTGAGTTAATCTTTAAATATGTATCTGTGTTTCACTGGTATTATCAGACATTAAGTATTTTTTTGTAGTATTTAAAATTTCACATTGCATTGAAAGTTTCAGATGATCTCACATTTTCGTTTGAAAGTTGATTGTGTTTCTTAGAAATCCATTCTGTACTAGGCATAAACTGAGTATAGCAGTGCTAAATCTGAATTTCATCCTATTTGGCATGTTAATGGAGCATTGTTTGAAACGTTTCAAATATATCAAACACCATTCTTACAGTAAGAGATGAAGTGCATCAGATTGCTAAATCAAATTTGATATACTTGTCACATCTCTTATCTGTTATTTGTCTAATTTAAAAATCTAATAAAGAACTTGTAATGGCAATAGCCTGATGAAAAGGCACTCAACAGTTAAAAATGAAATATCAAAAGGCATATTTAATTTGCAGTTTCACAGTGATATGCTTGTCAACCCTAACTTTTCTTCTTTTGTTTAATTTGGGGCACCAGCACCCTGCTTACATTTAAGATGACAAGTGCATTTACATCTAAAAAACATTTGGATATAGCAGATTTTTACTTTTTTTTAATAGGCAATTACTTTTTGACTGAAATGCACAAAATGGTTTGGTTTGAAATCCCTGTAACCCTTTAGGCTGCTTCTAACATTTCAAATGGATGCTTTCAGAATTATCTTACCAAGTTTAATGCAGACGTGATGTGCATTTGTGGAAAAACTTTTTGGAATACACAGTATCTAAGTGCACCTGCTAGTGTGTTGACTTTTCTTCCAATGAGCTCCATTAACAGCGAGCACTAATAAACTGATATTTCATCAACATAGCAAGAAAATATTACTAACATTCTGCATTTACAATCAGTGCCTTATTAGGATGAGTTTGATTCAAAGTTCTTAAATAACCAGTCCAACATGCAGGTCCTGCATACGTTGTAGGACTGCTGTTCCTACATTTGGTTCACTACACACAGTTGTTTGCAGACAGAATCACATACTATAATTTCAAAATCAGTGGTTATCATATCATAGCTTTTGAATCCATTTTGTAAAAATTAATTGTATGATAATTTGATGTTTGAAATAATAGCACAAATTTCACTACACGTTTCAAAATATCTTCATTTGTGTACCTTCATTTTAACCTCAAATTTGTCTTCAATTTCACTTTCAAACTTTCACTTTTTGTTACACTTCTCACTTCAGATAACGGTGAGATTTCTTTAACATATTGCGTTGATGTCTGAATTATAAATATTAAATATCATTCTTGCTGGTGGAATGGAGTTGGCATGGTACCTTCTGAGTCACTGGTAGCAGTTACAAAAGATGAGTACAGGATAAGGACCTCTTTTTCCAGTTTTATCTACTGACAGGAGTTTGATTTCTGACTACTGTAGAAATCACACTAGAAACCATCCTGTGGAGACATTGCATTCTCCATATATATCCTCCTGACACATATCGAGTTGCACATAGACTGTATTTTAGTTATCATCTTCTGCTTTTCTCACATCTTGCATGCAAGATTTTCTGCTGCTAAATATTTTTAGTCAGGTTTCTTGTTTGCTGCTCTCAACAGACTCCAGACTCTACATGTGCAGGAATGCAGTAGTTTGTGTTTGACAGGCAGAAATGGCACCTTAATGTTTACACTTATTCCCTCTATTCTGTTTTCTTACCTTACTGCATGCACTAATTGTTTTATTGTGAGATCTAGTTGAGACTTTGCAGATACTTTGGTTTTAGTAGAATATGGGATAGTTTCATCCTATAAATTTAGAATGTGCTTCAGCATTTAAATAGTCCAAACTTCATATTGTAATCTTTGCATCCATTTCCCTCTAGCACATCAATGAGTCTTACAATTCTACTGTTCTGCAAGTTATTACTGTTCATATAGATCCGTATTTGATCAAAGAGCTCAAAGCTGTTGTCAATAAAGTGAGCTTATTACCAAACATGGTTAGCACCACATCATTGTGTAATACAAACTTTAGAAAGTCTGTGATTTCTTTTGGAGGAGAAGAGGGCTGTAGAGGGTTTCTTTTTCCTTCAGAATTGCAATTACTTGTAACTAGACAGACAGCTTTCTTTTTTTTTCCCTCCATTTTCAAAAAGCAACATATTATTATTGACTTTCAGGTATTTGTTAAGAAAAAATATTTACACACCTGCCTTTCCAGAAGAGAAGAAAGAAATACATCTATGGAAAGCTTTGTCTTTACATAGTGACTAACATACTGTATTGGAGCTGGCTTTCAATTCCAAAAGCACCAAAAGATTTCCTACTGAAGATCTCTCAAGGAAACTGCTTTCTCCAAAGAATGAGGCTCTGTGAAGTCAGACAGCTTCTTCAAAACTTTCTTTTGGATACTGTATCTTCCAATTTCTAGGCAGTTTAAATGTTTGGATGCTGATAGATCAGATAAGGTCTATGATCTTTACTGAATTATAAGTAATTTATTTGGTAAGGGCATTAAATATAGCTGAGCTTCATGAGTTTGTAAGCAAAGTATTTTCACTTTTTAAAGGGATTTGAAGAGTTAGTTTAATGTTTTAAACTTCAAAAACACTGTTTTTTACAAGGATTTTGTCTGAAGGTTTTCAAAAGGTCTAATAAGCTTGGTTTCTTTCATAAGAGCATACATTCTGGTCAGTTTGTGTCCTTTAAAGTTTTCCTGTTTTCTTTGCTGGTGAAATACCCATCTAACACAAGAGGATCATTTAGATCATCTCATTCAATTAACCAATAGCTGATTTTCATATGTTGGTTTTAGAAAAAATCCAAAATAATTAAATGAACTGGAAAATACTTGCCAAATTAGAGCTCTGTTTAAAAGCTCAGAAAGTGTTCCAAGGGCATGAAAAGAACTTGCAGGAAGTAGAAGAGAGGATCTTTTGCAGGAGAGCATAGAGTCCAACTGCAGAAAACTTTCTGCAACTGTAATGTGGCAGAAAGCACATTTGGAGCATTGGCAGATTGGGTTTTGCAGGCTGAGCAAGTCATCAGGAATGAATGGATGGAGTTATGGGAGGGGAAGAACTCAGCCATACTTCAGATGATTTTGGGAAACTGAACTGAAGACCCAGGAAGGTGGGGGAGGTAGAGTGAGCATACATACAAAAAGGGAAAAGCCTAGAACTCCAGTAATCACTGTTAGTTGTTTTTATTTGATTACTAGCTTTTCTCTTGTAATCAATTTAAGACACTGGTTTTGAATAAGGTTGAGTGGGCTTTGTGTTAGACTGATAGTTGTGTACAGAGGCTAGATTTTTATTATGTTCTTGATAATGCTCAGGGTAGTTTCTGCAGCTCTCATTAACAGACTGAGAGGTAATGAAACAACCACAGTGTGGAAGGAAAGTCTCATTTTGTAGTCCCAGACTCCTTAGGCTTTTTAGGAAGAGAATAAGCTCAAATTACAAATGTTCGTTTCCATGGAAGTGCTCACTGTAGATACTTTGCTGTATCTCCCATACTACCTGGTAGAATAATACTGGCAGCTAAAAGAGCTTGGAACTGCTCTCTTCTTGTATCCTAGCTCAATTTTAATGTCCCTTTGGCTTTTTCTAGACAAAATGAAAAGGCATTCATGCTTGTGCTGTTGCTGCATGACTGTCATTTAATCTGCGTTGTCTTGGCCTTTTGGATGGAACTGTTTTTCTACTATACAGCATTTATCTACAAATATCTCAGAAATATCACTGAGATATTTCTTTTCTGCTATTTTATATTTAAATGTATTTATTATTTTGGAACAATTGTATTCAGTCAGCATACATTAGATTTACCAGTTTGAGGGAAGACAGAATCCTGTTGAAATCAAGGTGCCTGTTTTAAAAGTTGGGCTCGAGGTGGGTTGGTATTCTGTAGAAACTGAAGCTTAAAACTGGGGAACAGTTTAGTAAGTCATATGGAAACCATGTTCCCAATTTCAGAAGAAAGTATGCATGGCAGCAATGTGATGTCAAGTTTGCACAGGTGGCAGTATTTGAGAAATCTGTGTTCTATTGCTCCTTGTAGATGACTGAGGTTCTCATTTCTGTTAATGATTGATCTGTTGCAGCATTTTGTTTTTGCTGCTGCTAGCTAAGTTATAATCCTCTAGCCTAAATTATACAGGTTAAGAATTTTTTATTTAAGTGGAAAGTCCCAAGTTAAAACTTTGCTTTTGTTCTAGGAAAATTCTACTAGACTTGTCTTTGCAGAGAGCTGCCAGAATAATGACAAACATTATGCCTTCTCCATGTATGGCTGCTGTGCTTCATGTTCACGCTCAGAGAACAGATGTTTTTTTTTCATGTATGTTAACCTTCAGTATGTAGCTACTAATTAGAAACATGATGCATTCTCCCCTGATAAAGATGCCTGTTCATTTGTAGTGGGAATCCTTCAAGGGTCATACAGGTGAATGGCGATACAGTATTTCCTGTACCACCTGTGCAGATGCAGAGTATTACATAAAAATTACTGTAATTTGCTCTGACAAATCAGCAGGGAAGGTCCAAAAGCCGTGATGGATTTCATAATACACTAGTAAGTTTGTTTTCTGGCTACAGTTTGAAATGATGTATACGGGGACGATGGTAAAGCATAAAACATAGTGAGTTCAGGACAAAAGAGGACTCTTAAATATTTTTTAATCCCTGAATGTGTAAGGTAGTTAAGGATGTTACGGTTCTGAACATTTTAAGAAAAATGTTTAAAATACAGTCTCCTAAATGTACCTTGCCACTGGACAGCTAGCTAGCAGAATGGGAAAATAGCTGTCTACTCAGGAACATGTTCTGCCCTGGATAGCATGCAGATGCATGTTTTTAAGTTGGAAATTTTAGTGTGATAGTCTCGGCTTTCTGTACAAAAAATCTACAAAATTCAGCCTAGAGCATGTTCTCTCTGTAGCCAACTTATAAAGCCCTTGAACTCTTATTTTTTTAAGTGGGAAAATATGATAGACTTCTAACAAGACAGCAGATCCATTGTAATAAAAAAAAAAAAAAACATTTCATTAGCTTAAAATTTCTTTACACGATGAATAGCAATTTAAATTTAATGAAACACTTAAACTTTATTGATGTTTGGATAAAATTATAGTGCTAGACTTCAGCCGTTGAAGTAATTTGAAATTATTAAAATCCTTTACTTTGAACTGTGAAAAATCTTAAGCTTTCCAGTTATTGTGGGTCACTCCTGAGTCCAGATAGCTTCCAAATGTTAAATCTGGACTTGAACAATTTTTAAGAATCTATTGTTCAGGTCATGCAAAGACATTCTTCATTTCAAACCCATGCCCTTTTCAAAATGCAGTTGGGATTGAGTGAAACTTGGAAGTGAAAAGCTATGAAACACTAACATTGGAAGCTAGTGTGAGTTCTCACCTTCATTCTAATAAATAGGATAAATATGCAATCTTACTAGCTTGCTATGTGCTTAGCCAAAATTCATCTTTTTTTTTTTTTTTTCTTAACATTTTCCTGGCAGAGGAGCAGGCAACAAATTATTATTCTTATTGTAGTAACATCTCTAAAAGCTGCTATGGTCTGATTCCAAGTCACTGCATGTTTAAATGCACCAATAAATAAAATTCTACATGAAATCCAACTCATGGCATTTTTTGCCATGAAATATACTCTTGCAAGTAATTTTCTAGTTTGCTGATCTACTTGCATTTAACTTGCAGTTTTCAGTGCACATGTTGGTAAAAGTAACAGCTGTCTGAAAGTCTTAAGTTGTGACTGCCTCTTCACAGTCGCCACAGGTTACCATGTCTGTGAAAAAGAAACTACATTTTACCATAGAAATCAAATTTGAGAATTTGGTGAAATGAAGCAGAGTACAATCTCCCAGTACGTCTTCTGAGGCATTCATCAGATCTGTAACCTTAGGTCTTTCTTAGTACTTCGACCAAGGCTGCAGAATGTTGCTACCTATTTGTTTGCTTGTAAGCTAATACTGTAGCTTTGATTGATTTTTGTTTCTGACTTGCTGAACTCAGTAAGGATAAATAAAAATCCTTTGTATCCACAAGTTGTACACATAGACGTTTTGGAAGAAAGAAAGAATATTAACAGGCAGTTCTGTGGTTTATTTCAGTGTGGTGACTGATGGTTGATGCACCTTTTTTTTTTTTTTTTTCTTTTTTTAAGTTAGGAACATTCACAGACCTTCACACAATTAATACCCAAAAGTATGGGGTTGCATTTTATATCTGTGCCATATCTTAGGAAGTTTCTTCGGCCTGTTTATTACAGTTGTACTATTGATACAATTCAATGACAGTAGTAGGTGTTTTTTAGTTGCTAAGAGAAACATGTGGTAAAAGACAGAAGATCTGTTTATCTTATTCTGCTAGTAGCCCTTTTGCTCAAAGCACAACTTTTAAAGTTTTTAAATAAGAAAGACTCTTTTTAAAAAGCCCATAGTCTGCTTCCTTTTGCTTGTTTGCCTTTTCTTTTACTTACCAAAGTACATCTGTCTTAAGTCAGTAGGCATGGGATATGTTTCACTGGTCAGATGTCAGACATAACTGGACACTGAAATATGAGTGTCTGCATTATTCCTAGTACTTTCTTTGTGACACTGGTATCTTTTGGATCAATTGGCTTCAGTTTTTTTTATAATAATAATGTTTGAGTGACAAGCAAAGTAAATTCATAAACATAGTATATCTCTAAACCCATTCTTCGTTTATGAAATTGCTGTCATTTTGCATATGACAGGCTATTATTACTGTAACAGTAACTTCAGGAATTGAGAAGAACACACCGTTTCCTTAGCAAGTCTGTTTTGAAAGGTTTTAATAATTTTAGGTTTTATAAAACCATGAAAGGACACCTTCAGGGTGCCTTAAAAAATGATGTGTTTGAAAGAAATAAATTAATATTCTTGCAGACTATGCTTGGTTTGTGTTAATGAAAGGAAATATTGCTTGAGATTTTTGAATTCAGCTGTTCTCAGTTTTGATAAAGATGTTGATTTTAGTATACCTTAGAATTAAAGAAATGATGGCTTTTCCCAATGATTTGGTCATTCAGTATCCTTATGGTGCATACAACTACCCACTTTTTGCTGTGAAGCACATCTTTTTGAAATCCTCACTTCTTGCCATTACATAAATCCTCCTATATCAGGACATTTAATAGTAGTATAAAGAAGTGTCTTTACTGCTGGCTTTGACCCCTCACTCGCATCTCGTGGCGTCAGTGTGAGCATCTGTAAAGTGAGAGGTGTGCTTTGGATTGGCAATGACCACTGAAAATGATGAGTTATTACACTAAGCCGTTTGTAACCTTATCAAAATTGTGAAGGTAGAATTAGTTTATTTTTTCCTCAGTGACTCACTTGTCAAGAATTTGGAAAATCCTGTAGGTAAATGACAAACAGGGCACAGTACTGGACAGTTTGAATACTGGCTATCTAAGAACATGACTACTAGTTTCAGAAGGTCACAATACTTTAGTATGTACACAGCCCACCAGCTGTGAACTTGCTTTGTTGTGTAGTTCCTTGATTTTTCTAAAGTCTGACAAAACCCAGAAGGACTTTTAAGCAGCAAAGTAGTTTCCTAGACAGTGTTCTCTAACTTTATTTCATTAGAAGTTTTGGTGGAGATGGTGCTTTTGAAAATATGTAGAATATGTGAAGGCTGCTCTGAAAATAATGCCTCCGGTTTTATTATGTAGGGTCTATGACATCAGAGGCAGATGTTGGTGGTATGGCAGTAGGTGTTGAACCTTCCCACCAATATTCCATTATATTTTGTTGCCATGTTACAGATGGCAGCAGAGGGGCAGTCCGACACAATGGCATCTGACATGGAAGTGCATATGAAGCAAAGGTGTGTCACTCAATTCCTCCATGCAGGAAAAAATGGCACCCATTTATGTTCATAGACACTTGCTGAATGTTTACAGAGACCAAAGAGTGGATGTGAACAAAGAAGGGCAGTGGGTAGTGCATCTCAGCAGTGGCAATAGCGATGTGGAAGACAAGACATATGGATTTTTGCAAGCATGGTATGCAGGCTCTTGTTCATCATTAGCGAAAACACATAGCTAAAGGTGGTGACTATATTGAAAAACTGTGTCTAGTAGCTGAGGTTTGGCTCTATCAAACAGTGTTATTGTCCTCTTTGTGTCTGCTGGTTTCCATGGAAATTAATAGAAGGCATTATTGTACAACCTACGTATATCAAATATATGTGCTTAAACAGTCCACCCCCTCTCATATACAGTACTGTGTCTTGCCTCAGTGTTTCTCTTGTTTAGAGAGATTGAAAACTTACGGACATTCTGCAGCATGAAAATACCTATTTGGTTCCCACTTTATGAAATGTTGATACACAGAAGCATCTCAGTCCTATGTTAACTGCTGAAATCGCTGGCAACCTTGTCATACCAGAAATGTCTTCTGTTGATTTTTCAGCACCTTGTGTTTTAGTTATTAACATTCCCTACTATATCAAAAGAAAAGCGTCCAGCATAAAAATTGTTCTTAAGTGGAAATCTAGTGATAATAGGACGTAGAAATGTAATGCACTGACTTCTATAGGGAGGCAGAGGGAGGAAATCTGTTTCTATTTTTAAAAAAGAATTAGAATTTTTCCTTGAAGATAATAAAGCAGTTTTTGCTTTGGAAGCCATCCTGCTGCTAGCAGATGGTAATCGGAAACCTTAAGATAATACTGAGACATGATTACGTGTATTCATATGAAGAAGGAGGATTTGTTGTATTTGAGAATCTTGTACATTAATTTCATTATTCAAGCCTATTTTTCCCACTCAGGGAGAACAATGATTTTGTTTTGGTAGTATTTGTCTTCTCTTATAGCACAATTTTGTTTCACCTACTTCATACCAGCTACTTTAAATATCTGATAGTTTATGTGATACTCTTGAGTTTCCCCTTAAGTTACACAGGCACTTAATTTCAAGCAAAAAAAGACTCAGCAACCCCAACATTGTTAATGCTGAAGTAGATACAATATGGTTTAATTTTTTCTTTGTAGGCTGCTTAATCTGTATTGCAGCACATTGTTCTTCCTGAAGTGCTTGTATTCTTAGACTGTATCAAGGCTGTGTTATATGGATTACAGCCACGTTGATGGCTGCAGCTGTGCATGCAGAGAAATGTTTAATGGCTGCAACTGTACCAAATACTGTTCTTAATAATTAAATGACAACAAAAAGTCTAGCTCTCGTGGGTCCTGTATCTCAAGCACTCAGCTAAGCATTATTGATGCTCTTGTTTACAAGTAGGGATGTGGGTGAACTGATACCTGTGTATGTTTACATGAAGATGTGTGGACAACTGTAAGCTCAAAATTAAGTTCTGTTTTGTTTTTTTGTTGTTGTTGCTGTTTTTGTGTATACACTATTTGTATGGCAGAAGATTTGTTTACTTTGTTTGCCTTTTGCCATTTACATTTCTTATTTCCAGATCAAAGGGTTGAAATGTATTTTATTCTGTAATTATTCAAGTAATTTGAGAGCCTTTATGGTTCACTTCTCAGTGTAGTACTAAGCATTCTTCATTCATGATCTTCAGGTCTTGGCTGGTAAAATGCCCTTTGCACTTTTGATGTTATCTTTTTGGATTTTGGTAAAGCTTTCTAAACCGTTTCTCACAGTGTCTGTCTGGACAAAATGTGAGCTAGGCAAAAACCAAATGCAACCAAAGGTGAGCAACTGGCTGATGAGTCAGGCCCAAAAAGTTATAGTAAATGAAGTTACATCAGGCTGGTGGACAGACAATAGTGGGGTTTCCCAGGGTTCCATTTTAGTGACAGTTCTCTTTAATCTTTTCATAAATGACTTGGATGGAGAACCACAGGGTGTTTGGAGCAAATTTGCTGTTGATACTAACTTAGGAGGAGATGTTGACTCCATCAAGGATGGAGATACCTTGCAGAGAGATCTTGACAAATTAGAAAGCAGGGCAGTCACCAACCACATGAATTTTAACAAGAGTGGGTGTTGGATTCTGCACCTGGGAAGGGGCAGTCCTGGCCATACATGCAGATCAGGGATTTAGACACAGGAGAGCAGCGCCATTGAACGAGATTTGGAGATTTTAGTCGACAGCAAGTTGAAAGCCAGGAAGACCAGCCATATCCTGGGGTGCGTCAAGCATGGCATTGGCAGGCAGTTGAGGGAAGAGATTGTCCTACTCTATTCCACAGTGGTACAGCCTCAGTGTGAGTACTGTGTGCAGTTTTGGGCATCATGGGACTAAAGGGACATAGAACTATCAGAGAGCATCCAGAGGAGGACTATGAAGATGCTGAAGGTTCTGGAAGAGAAGATGTGTGAGGAGCAGCTGAGGTCGCTCTGTTTGCTCAGCCCAGAGCAGAGGAGCTGAGGGGAGGCCTGATGGCGGCTGCAGCTCCTCACAGGGAGCGGAGGGCAGCGCTGAGCTCTGCTCTGTGTGACAGCGACAGGGCTGAGGGAACGGCATGGAGCTGTGTCAGGGGAGGGGAGCTGGGTTAGGGAAAGGGTCTGCACCAGAGGGCAGTGGGCACAGAATGTGCCCACTGCCAAGGATAGTGTTCATGGCCACAAGCTGCTGAAGTTCAGGAAGTGTCTGGACAGTGTGCTCAGACATAGGATTTGAATTTTGCTGTGTTGTTGTGTGGATCCACAAGTTGGACTCAATGATCCTTATGGCACCCACCCAATGGGAGATTCCATGATTCTGGATTACAGACTTCGTCACCTGTCCCTCAGATCTGGGTTTAATGAAGCAGCAGAAAATTCACAACCGTCTCAGCAGCTTCTCTTTTTAAGTACATCTCAGTGTGATCTATGCACGTGGGCACAGAATCATTCCAGTTATTTCGGTGTCCTCTTCTTGTAGATTGATGTTCATGCATTGATGAAGATATTAACCAAGGTATTGGCAGTTGTTAGAGCTCTTGCAATACCTATCCTTCTGAAACACAGAAACATTCAGGTTCTTTGAACATCATGACATAATTTTTATTGTTTGAATTAAAATAGTTCACAAACTACAAATAAATGCAAGTCTTGAAAGCTTTTACGCTTAAAGTTTCTGAAAAATAGTTTTGTGGCTACCAGCCGTGTCAAGCATTTCAAGTGACATTCAGCAAGTTAGTTACATCAACAGTATCATGGCTGAAAGTAAGAGCAAGGCAGTTAATTCAAAACCGTACTGCTCTGTTCCTCAGATCTCAAAGTATTTGGCCGGGTCCTGACTCACAGCTATTAGATTTTGTTCTCACTTGTGTCAGAATTGCATTTTGAAAAATCATTTTCCCAGATGCTTTACAAATTATTTCTTCTTCATCAAATTTCAGTTTTCTATAGATATTTTTTAGGTCAGCAGTAGTTTTTTTAGCACTCTGATTTCTAGGGTGTTGTATGATTGTAATTACCATGAGTTATGCAGAGGAGAATTTCAAGTAAACATTACTCCTGTTCACTTTAATTAGTATGGACCTAGTATGAACAATAGATTTATCAAAACATTTTCAGTCTTACCAAGAAAGACCCACTAATGAACTATTTATAGCACACTTGTATCTATTTTTGTCAGTGGTTAAGGACTGACTTAGGACAAATGGGTTAAAAAAACAGGAAATGTGGTTAAATAAGTGGGTAATCTCTCCAGAGAGTTTCCAGTTTGCCTACACGTTCACATTTTCTTCTGAATGTGTTCTGAAAACAACACTAAGTACAGTACCTTGAAATCCATCTCTGGTTAAAGGAGGGAATGTTTCCAGCAATAGCAGGAAGTGGCCTAGAGAAAATTTTTATGTTCTTTGTTAAATTCAAATGAGGTTCTGGAGTCACTGTCTGTTTTTTCTGCTTTAATAGCTTTGATGTGTTTGTATTACATTTCACTTGGTTCAGATGTATCAAATACTACTATACTACTACTCTGAAAGAGTGGTCAGGCACTGGAATTGGCTGCCCAGGGAGGTGGTGGAGTCACCGACCCTGGAGGTGTTCACGGAACGTTTGGATTTTGTGTTGAGGGACATGGTTTAGTGAGAACTATTGGTGATGGTTGGACTGGATGATCCTGTGGGTCTTTTCCAACCTTGGTGATTCTGTGATTCTAAATGAATCCATAAAAGTCTGGGAATACTGTAATTGTATCTTCAGTTTCACTTTAATTTTAAATAATAGCTTTCCTTCAACTTCACTCTTTCAGTTAGGATTGTGCTCGCTTGCTAGTAATACTATGCACGTACTTTTAAATAATAAAGTCATGTTCAGAGGTAGCAAAAGTCATTCTATGAATCAGACTACATAAATCTTACTGCAAAGTAAAAAATTTACTGACTATGCTGATGGCATCCATTTAATTCCTCTAGGAGGCATTGTCTGTGTTTCTTATCTTGGAGAGAGCAGAAGCAATAACATTCACCTGAGGGTCATTCTTTGCACTGGTCATTATTTTTTTGACTAGATGTAATTATTAACTTTTTAAAAATCAATTCAAACATTATTCGAGTCAAAAGGAAGAGAGAGTATAATAAATCAAGCAGACTTTTAGTTGTGGTAAAGGCTGTGACCTGGTAGAGTTCTATTTTTAGAGTTACTGTCAGACATTGGTGTTTTACTGTTGGGATCTTGCAGCGTACTACAGATGTTTTTATCCAAGAAAAAGAACAAAGTGTGATAAAAAAAAATAAGATTTTAGTAATTAGAAAAAAATATGCTTGTATAACTACCCTAATTCAGAAAACAGGCCACTGGAAGTACCAGTATTTGAAGCTAATTTCCTATCAACTGTCTCTCTCTGAAGGCAGAAACCTGTTGTAAAGAGTAGAAGTGAGCTGCTTTGTTATGTCCATGGGGAAATTCCCAGTCACGTCTCTACTTCTTTTTTTTATCGTCTTAACATCTGTGAGGTGTTGGGTTAGGTGATAACACTGTGTGGGTGGGGACACTTCAGTAAGTAGCATGACATACTCATATACAAGTGCTACAGTTCATGAAAGACTCATGTCTGCAAACAAGTTAGGTTTCTTTCTATTCCACAGTTAGGAGACTATCTTGAAACCCATAGGCTTCTTGGAAATAAAAAGACCATTTTTCTAAATGAAGTCTTGTTTTCATTGCAGTAATTGGAAATATTGGCTAGCTATTAAAATTGTTTTCAGAAATATTAAATAATTCAGAGCATTTTCTAATGAGACAAATCGAATTTCTTGTTCTAGAAATGCACAGTTTTCATCCGTAAGTGAATTTTCATTCTTTCAGTTTATACGTATGTTTGAATTAAACAGGCTGTTAATCACATTAAATTTTCCCTTATTGTCCGTGTTAGATTTCTAAATAGTTTTGAGAAACAACACTTTAATTCAAATGCATTTTTAATAGTCCCAGGCATGCTCTTGGTCTCACTGATGGTACATGTAATCTTCTTTCATGTAATCCTGAATGCTTAATTCTAAATCCAAATTGCTTGTATATGTATATTTTTTCCAACCCAAGTGAAATACTTTCATTTCAAACCGTTTTACAACACCAGCATAATGTAAAACAATTTTTGCTATACATACTTCATATTTCTGTAGCCAAGTCTTTGAAAGACTTGGTATCTAAGTTACAGTATAAATTATGTTTATTCTGAATGTACATCCATTTTTCTTTGGACTTTTATTCTTTGCTGCCTCCCATTTGATTGGTGGGATAAGGTAGTCATGGGTTAGAGTGTCCTCCTGCTCTGGTCTCAGAGAGTCATCTATAAATACAGGAAACCTAGAGCTGTTCTGCAGATCTCTTAAGGGTTTGTGTACCAGGACATATTTGCACTGATTTATTTAAAATCCTTCTAGCAACTTATGTGCAGACAACATTAACCTCTCTGCTGACCTGCTGTGACCTCAAACAGTGTTTCACTTTTTAATGCCTCTTCCCCCTCCCACCCATTGTCTTACCTGTTTATAGTTTTAGTTTTCAAATAAGATATTATTTGCTTTGCATCACAAGTTATGGGTAAGGTTAGGCTGGGTAGAAAAGTGAAATTCTGTGGTGTATTTTGGGCACCGGACAGCTCAGCTTGTCAGGACACTTCAGCTGAGCCATCAGGATCCCGAGAAAGCCCTGCCAAGTAGGATTGGTCTTGCTTGGTGTGTTGCAAAGTGAGTTACAAGATCTGCCATCATAAAAATAGGCCACCGTCCTATGGATTATCCAGTTCACCCATAGTGCTTTTTTGTAAGAGGGAGTTCATGGAGGAAAGAAAAACATCGTAATCACACTAGAAATTGTGCCACAATAGTTAGTTAGAACAGTTGTTAAATATTGCCTCAGCAGAACCTGGAGGAAATTTAACAGTTAAAATCAGACTGTTTAAAGAAGTTACATGGCTTTGTGGCTACCATTGAGTTTCTTTTTTACTGTGCACTACACAGCAGTGATTAACGACTTGCAGTAGATGTTTGCAGGTTTTTTTCCAGCAGTTTCATATAACAGGTTAAAAACTTAGAGAAGAGCTGCAGGAACTTAACTGACAGTTCAAAGCACTCTGTGTGACAGATGTAAAGTTGCAGTGCTGTATTTCTGAAGCTTGGAGATGAACACTTCCAACATTAGCTCAGTTAACCCTGGCAATAGGGTGTAATGAAATTGAAACAAATGTGTATCAAATAATTTTAAAAGCAGGTACATTCCTTAAAATGGAGCAGTTGAAATATTTTTTTCCCCGTTTACCTTCCTTTATGTGTTTTTATTCTTAAATTCACTGTCAGCATAGCAAATGAAACGTTAGGTATCGAATGCACGTAGGTATAAAAACATTCATCTTTTTGGATCGACAAATTCTGTTTGTTGTTATTTTTGAAGAAAGTTTTTATCAGAAAGTAATCAGGCAAAAAAAAAAAAATCAGATTAATTGACTGTTACTGGCATAACTCGCCGAATAGAACAATAAATTGTACAAATACCACATACAATTGGATGGCTTTAAAATTTGAAATTGCAGGCTCCCAGGCATCAATTTTCCTAGCTGTACCAAGTCATGTTCAAGCCTCAAGGCCAGCAAATTCAGTGCTTACTTTTCAGAGGCACTAAAAAACATTGCGGTCATCAGAAGCAATTACTTGTCCAAGCAAGTACTGGCCTCCTACTGAGGCCAGAATGCTCCCTGGTGTTTCCTAAATTGGTGGCTCTGTGCCTGCCCAAGACTCATTTCTGTTTCAGTCTCAGAGTTTAGGTCGACCACTCAGAAGAGGTCTGGTAACTGGTCAGTGTGTAAAAAAACCGTACTTTCATCTTTGGTGAAAACTTATCTTTGTTTTTTAAACAATAAAAAGCTGAGATTGAGTGGCAGGTGAACTGTAGAGCTTGCAGTAAGTTACTTTTCTAACTCCTCCACAGCAGTGAAACGGCTTTTAATACTTCTGCCTCGTTGTGACTGTGAGTTTACATCAGAACCCTTTTCCATTCATCCCTTTGTATTCTCTAATCCTCGTCAGGTGTGGGCTATATTGCCATTGCATTGAGGTACCTTCTGACACTGCCTGTTTTCTTAAACAGTAGCGTGCTTCTATCATGCCCTCTTCCTTTTCACAGAATAGGTATGGTTAGCTTCCCAGTCCTCTCAGCACTGTTAGTTTCAAATAAGATCCCCTTCTCATTGGAGTTAAAATATGTCAAACCTAAGCTGCAAATGCACTTTCCTGTGTGATTCTGTTGCCCTAGCAGGATGACAACTCATTCCTTGAACTCGAGTTTTCTAGCCTGAAGAAGAGGTGAAAAATGTTTAGTGTTCATATCCTCTTTTCTTAGTCTTTGGATCATTTGAAGAACTGAGTTATCTTCTGGCACACACACACACAAAAAAAATCATCTTGTGGGTTCATTTGTAGCATGTGTGCAGCTTTTACTCTATTTGTGCGTGCAAGTGTTGGCAGCTTCTTTTCATCTTAGAATTATGCATACGACATTGCAGTTCCAACTTTTGCATGCTTATTCAGTCACTTTGGAGGTTTCATAGTAGAATGCTGTCATCTAAGTACTTGGGGGAAACATAGCTCTTAGAACTGCATGTGGGACAACTGGTAGCACTAAACCCTCGGAACATCTCCTGAATGACTCCTGCACTGGTGGGCTAGAAGTTCAGTTTCTGTTAATCCACAGAACCACAGCTCTTCTTCCCTTTTCCTTTTCCCATAGTTCACACAGTCATCCTTGCTAAAGCTTTACAGTAGCATTACAATTGCTCGAAGATGTAGGCTTTCTGACAGATTTCATTTGTAAAAATTTTGGTCGGTGATGTAAATTGAAAATTAAGTTTAATGGATAAACTTACTAGAGGTTTTACCAGCAAAAAGTAAGTGGAGGGCCCAAAATTGGAAGATGCTATTTTAAAGTTTGTCAGCCATTGTGATAGTTGATGGCTGAAACTGTCCTTCACTTTTACATCTTAAGTCTTCCTATCCATAGAGCATTAATGGCTCTTTGTTAATGGAAGCTAGAACTCTCCAGCAAGTCAGATTCTTCGATGTTAAGAATAGAGTGGGAGTGGGCTGCATTTATGCTCTAACAGAATAATAACATTTTCTTGAGAGAAATTGCAAGGGCTTGTTGAGACTTTCTTTAACACATTTCTGTCAGAAGCTAGGAAACGGTATTGTATTTGTGCTTCAATAGTCTAAATAAGTGGTATTTTAAACTTAAGAATGTTATGTTTCACTTGATTAGCCTAATAGTTGCAACCTACAGTTATATGCTGCATTACCTTTCAGTGCTGTATAATAGAACTGGCAACGTGGTGTCCCAAAAACTGTAATTGCGTGGGCTGCTGAACAGTCGTAGAGAAAGCTGCACAAAAATTCTATTCTAGACAGAGTTTTTTCATTTTGAAATGAATTTCACAACAAATTCACAGTTGGATGCCACTGCTTGTATTTCCACTGAATCATACTCCAGAAAAGTAATACTTTGCTTCAACAAAGCTTGCCACAAACAGTGCAGTGATATAAATCAGAAATTCGATATTTTCTAATTGTAGTTCAAAATATAGTATTGTTATTAACTGTGCCTGCAGGTCCTGACATTCAGATATGTTTGGCTTTGTCTCCAAATGCAAAAATGAAAATCCTTCATAAATAACAAAAAAGAAGGACTGGGGGGGGGGTGGAGGAGATGCCCTTTTTACTCACATTCTATTCAAGATAGAAAACTGGCTCCCAGATAGCAATGTTTTTCATACCACTACATATTAAATAGCAAAATGGGATCAAACCTGTTACATGGTTACTTTTAATTTCCAGCCTAAATTTGCTGATAGTCAATTCTGTTATACCTTTCTTCGTTGTTCCAGCAGTATTCTTCACCTCAACTACTTTTCCCTTCTCTCCCTGACTACCTCCACTTACTGGCACTCTCTCTCCATCTTTGGTTGATTTAGCTTATCAAGACAGGATCTTTCAGACTATTAGGTCTGCAGTTAAGGCAACTACAGCTTCGTGTGCACGGACTGTCTCTAAGCTGCATAGCGCTACTACTGTTATTAGCACAGTTTGTTTTTAATTCTTTGTTGTTAAATTGCAAAGCCTAAGAAACTGAGGACATCTTTGAGCCTATGCTGAGCCTCCTGGTTCTGAAGACATAGCAGAACCTTAGGAAAATCTCATTACTGCTAGCCACTGGAACTGCAGCAAAGAAGTAGTCTTCTTTAAGTTCCCAGCTCACACTTTTGTCCAAAGACAAATGCAAGGAAATGGATGCACAATAAAATGTCTGCTTATGCCCTTTCACTGAGGTTTTAGTTAACAGTTTTATCTCACAGCTGGGATGGGCTAGCAATGTACAGTACGCTATTGTCACTTTGCTTTTACTGTAGGTTCCATTTCTATTCCATTTATGGTAATTTATGTAATCTATCTCAGGCAGAGATACCTAAAACCTGGTGCTGATTTTGCTGACATTAGTATTTCACATTTGTACAAATTAACAGTACCTAATTTTAGCCCCCAACTCTGCTACTGAGTTTTGTTATGGAAGGTTTCTTCACACAGAGGTGATAGGCAGCCTTCACTAGCACAGTCAAAAGCTATTTAATTTGGATGCTCTCAGCAGCAGCACAGCAGGCAGAATTAGCAGCTCCCATGCAGAGCCAAGCTGCTTAAAAGCACACGAAGAGGCATGCTACCTCAGGAGCTTTGGTGAGATGGGTGGGAAATGAGGATTCTTCCTTCAAACATCATCACCCTCTTATGCAACCTACCTCATTCAGTCTGTATGCATCCCAGCTTTTCACTCGCCTCCTTGATAACACTTTTCCAAGCTCAACCAGCTGGCCTCCTCTCTTTAGGACATGCACCTGCCCTCCCTGTTTCATGCAGCAGCCCCACTCTCCGTACTTCCATCGCAACTCCCAGCTGTAGAAGAGTTGGAGTGTGTGAGAATTGCTGCATTGGAGAAGCAGCAGCTTGGTTCAAGAGTATTACTTTGACTGACTAATGAACGTGCTCTAGTAGTGTTCAAGTATCCTTAGAGAAAGGGATCTATAAGCCTTTATCTTGCCTGGCATTCGCACAAAAGAAAAACACGCTGTTTCCACATGAAAGGTTCTCCTGTCACAAGATGAGGCCAGAAGACAGCCAGGAGCTGAGTACCACATTGGTGTGCAGACCGAAATCAAGCTTTGCACCCTGAGGTTAACTGCAAACCAGCCCCCAAATGTGCCCTGTACCTCTTGATGTGATTTGCATACCACCGCTTGGTGCCTCGTGGAGTTGTGTTTGGCTACAGGAGGCGATACAGATTTTATCCTCTGTGGTACGAAGCCTGTGAGGGATTTAAACTGGGGCAGAGTGAAGCAGGGGGAGAGCAGCAGCAGAGGAAAAGGAAGGGGGTGTTGCATTTCCACACATACTTGTTGTCTTTTGGTGTGGTTCAAGTAATGGTGTATAGCATCCTCACTTTGTTTTGCAGGTTACACAGGAGGAAAAAAAAAAGTTTTATAAAATTTCTGCTATTGCTTTATTCCTCCCTCCCTCCCTTCCTTGTTGCAAAAAAATTACTAAGATAACGAGAAATTATACGCTTGCAACCTATTTACTATGTTGTTTGTTTTAAGGGTTACTTGAAATGGAAAGAGTGACAGATTTTTCAAGGAAGAGGATAAAGTTAGCAACAAAAGACATTAGAAACATTTTGGAATATGTCAGAAATGTTTGGTTTTTTTCTTTACCTTTGACAGTTATTTGCATTTCTTCCCTAGTGAAAGTTGAACATTCTGTCTAAAGAGGTTGTGACTCTTGTATGTTCAGAAAGTAAACAGTGAAGTCTCCTTCAGTGCTTGCCTGTTCGCCATGAACTTTTGAAAAGAGGCTGTGTTGATGCACAGATTTGGCTGCAGAGTTCAGCTACATGTTGTCAGCAGGTTGGAATAGGAACCTACAGGAATAGGACCCAGCATCTCTCTCTTCACCCTCACCCGACACTCTTGTATCCCTCAAGAGATCTGTGGCTGCTTCAGAAAAAACCCTCCAATCTGAATTCTAGCCTGCATCATATCTCACAGTATAAACACAGGAAATATACATTGGTACCTCCTGCAAGGGGGTCCTGTTTTCCTTTTGTCCTCCTCTTATAAAATATTTGTCTATAATAATAGTCTAAGAAAGAACAAGTGTCTCCTTTTAGATCTTGGGATGGGCTGTGGGAGCAGCATTCACTGAATAAAGGAAATCTAACCACAGCTGAGTTGGTGATGGTGAGATGTTATTGTATCCTCTCGTAGGGCATTTCATTTTGATATACTCAGATACCTCTTTTTGAAAGTGATTTTTCATAGTAGGATCTGAGGAAAAGTGGAGTAAATAAGATGAACTAGTCAAAAGTTTGCTTTGTAATTTTTATAACAGCAGTGTTAATCACAGTGTGATCTTTCAGCTATGCAGTCTCACTAGTGTTTGTCCAAGATTTTCATACTTGACTATCAGTTCAATTTACTGAAGGGAGTGATGGGATCATTTAATGTTCTCTCATGCTGGAGCAGTTGAAATTAGAAGTTGATCTGTCATGTGGATCAGTAATCTTCTCATTACTGCATTACGCTTTCATTTTTTATATGTACTTTAATGAATTAAATGCTTTCTAATCTGTCTGCCTACAAAATGAGTCACCAGAAAAGCAATTGAGACAAATTTTAGATTGTTGCCCATTTTAGATCTTCCAGATCTGGAATCTAGTTCTGCGAAGTTACTCCAGATCCACAGTGGCAAAGGGGAATCAGAGCCTGTCCTAACTGTGAAGCATACCCTGCTGAATGTCCTCCTGTTCAGAATACGGTTTAAATTGACAATCATTTCATATGCTTGGTAAATAAATTGCTTGACTTCTTCACCTTCCCCAAGAGGAAATTTCTACTAAGAAAGGTGTGACATCTTCTTTTAAACTGTCATGAGTAATATCTTCTGAAGCACCTTCAGAGAAACAAAAATCCTTGCTATTTCCATCTACAATAATAATATACAGTTGTTTATGTAATGATATAAAGCTATAAAGTAGTGACACTTTCATGATGATTACTGTATGTAAGCCCTTTTCTTCCGTTTCCTTAGAATTTACCACATTGTCGTGCGTGTTCTCCGCCACAGTACATCTTCCAGCAAGACATCCAGAAGTTATTTCTGAATGATGCTAGGTTTTTATTAAATTGCACAGTGGTGAAATTGGGTTGCCAGAGAAGAATACTGAAACAGGAACCTGCTTTTGCTGTAGGGAAATGTGCCTTTCTCCATTTGATTTGAAAAAGGAAATAGACTAGTGGTGTGGCTATGGAACTTTCTCTTTCTACCTCTGATTGCAAAAGTACTAGTGAAAGGAAGGGAAAAAAAAAGTACGGTATTGAACAGGAGAATGTTATGACTTTGTTGAGACAACAGAATGAAAGTAATTAATTACCTTTTTTGTTTTTATTTTCAGGTGTCAGAAACTATTTGAAAGAAGCGTTAGTGAATATCATTGCTGTGCATGCAGAGGTGAGACAACTTCAGATTGTTTGATGCTTACATTCATACAAATAATTTCAGTGTACTGTGCTGGGTAAATTCTGTCTTTCATACTTCTGAAAATCATCCATCTGTTGAATTATCTTCGTTATTGGTATAAGTGCTTTGGGTTAGTTTTAGCCAACCAAATATGAAACTGCTAACTTTTTTAAAGGCAGAAAGTGATAAACAGTTCCTGTTTATCCTCAGTGACACTGTTATTCATTTTGGAGTACTTTATTCTTTCCACTCTCTGAAGAAGAAAGCCAAAATCTAAAGCAGAGTTCTTCCCTTTCCATGCAGGGCAAGGAAATAGACAGAGGGAGGAAGAGGGGGAGAAAGAGATGAAGATAATGCTCACTTTCTCTGATTAGCTTTATTTTGCACAGCAAATAGAGAAAGCTTGTGTATCACTTTCAAAGAAATTTTCAATACATATTGTTTGTAGTGAAAAGGCAGTGTGTATGTCATATTCCTGTACATATGGTAAAAAGTGAAAAGCTAAACACAAATCTTTGTAGTCTCTGTATGACACAGCCTTCAAAATACTTAGGTACACAGTGGCTCAAGATAGGGAGTGTGTGTTAAAATATGTATTATTAAACTAATCAGCTTGTAGAGTTGCAGTTATTTGGTCTTTTATGATAATACACAGCAGTTTTCTGCAGTGCCTTAAATTGCAGCTTCTTCTGTAAGCTCCTTCCTTCTGACCAACAAGACTGTTTCGGATTACTGTTGTTCATGGCATTATATGTTTGTAATTGTATTACTATGTATTATCAGAAATACCTCCAAAATATCACTAACGTAGCTGTTCTAACTCTCACATATATCTTAAACCTGATAAGATTCACTTCAGTTTTTTGTTTTACTCCTCCTTAAATTTAAAAAAAAAAAAATCATAATAAATTAAATATTTTCAAAAAAGTTACTTTTATCATTCCTAGTATTTTAGCTTGATTTTCAATGTATACTAACAGCAGTTTTCACACAAGCATTGATGATTTTACCAAATGCTTCATAATGAAGAAGTAAACAAAACATGGCATTTGTTATTGCAGTTTTTCAGCATAGTTAAAATTAATAAAAATGAGCTATGTAGGTTCAGAGACACCTGTGACTTATTTAGCTAATCCTGTTAACAGACATACTTATTAAAATTCTGCTGCAGAAAGGTGCACTGCCTTTATTGAGACTGATACTGCCTTTGGTCCAAATAGAGTGTTGCTTCGTAAATTTTGATATGTGAAATATTGCAGAAATATGAAAATATGTGTCAAGATGAAACTCCCATTTACACCATTTTCTGACAAAATTCTCTTAGCTGCATAAAATTTAAGTTTAGTTCACAAGGCTGTGAGTTTCTGTAGTTTGAAACAGCAAAAATTAACCATCAGCTGAACAGCAAGCATTATTTGAAGTGGAAAGAAAACTGTTTTCCTGCCTTTGAATTCAAGTTTAACTGAAATCAAAATAAGGACATTGTATTGCAAATTTGTGATGATTCACTGTTGCTGAGAACTTTTTTTTTTTCCTGGATTCTGTATAGTAACATCAAGAGTACTTGTTAGGGGCACAAATACTCTCTTCTCAGTAGAAAATTTGTACGTGTGTTCCTAGTATGCTGTATTGAATTGCTCTGTGGTATTTGTTGCTGATTAAGACGACCCCTTTACAAATTATTGTGTTAGGTTTTTTTTCACTGTACCGCTAAGTATGTCAGTTGCCCTGCTTGTGTGTGTGGGGCAAAACACAAAGTAGGCTGTGTGTTGAATTAGCAGTTGGTAACATAGGTCACTCCGAAAGTAATGCCTCCTATTTAATTCACAGATACCAAAACTGCAGTAAGACTATTTGATAGAGCAAATTGTCAGCTAAAACACATTTTTCAACACAATCATCAGCAGTGATCAGGGAAGCATTTCTTAAAAATTCTATCCAGTTCATTTTCTTTCTTTTACCACTCTAGTCACGTTATTGTCAGTGTCTTTTCTCATCTTTTCCCCCAACCTTATGCAGTATTGATGCGGCTTTATCTTCACCTGTAAGTTCATGATCTGTTTAACCTATAATCTCACTTCCTCCTATGTTCCAGTCTCTTGGCCTGCATTTTCTCCAGTACTAAGTAGAACACCATACTTTAATTCACCAACAATTTCTCACTTCTTTAATGTAAGCTTTAAGGAAGACAGTTACTTCAGGTTCTTCTTTAGGCATCGATCTAAAAACTTAATTCTGTGGTGATAATCATGCTATGTTGCAGTTGCTATTCTGAACCTCAAATGGCAGATCCAAGCATCACTTTAAAAAGTTGTACAAATAAATAGTTTAGAGGGTCGTCTTAATGCATGGAAAAAACAGTAACATGTAATGTTTTTGCCTGGAACTCTCAGTAGGGAAAAAATATCTGAATGAAAAGCCACCACTGTACTCTCTAACCCTTTCAAAGACTCATCTCCACCAGAGAGCATCAAGACACTTGCCATTTGACTGTGATGAGGCAAGTGTGCAGCTGAGTCTTTGCCACATCTAAAGGATTCTAAAAGAAATTGTGAAATGCTTTTTTAAAATGTTGCTGAATGCATAATCAGGTCAGTCAGTCACCCAGTCCTGAATTAAAGGTGCAGTCCACAAAGCAGTGTATCTACAGTGGCCTGGCTACCTGCAAGCATCATGTGAGAGCAGATATTTTGGTATCTCACTGCTTTTAGGCATTGCAAGAAAACTGTCAGTATCATATAGTACATAACTGACATTGCTCATAACAGAGGTAATTGGTCAAAGCACAGAGCAAGTGCCAAAAGAAATGCTTCAGGTTCCTTTTGATTTGAAATTGCTTTGTCCATTAACAGTGGTCCTTTCAATCAAAGTGTTTAATGTTTTTTTTAACAAAATGTTACTTCATAAAATGTTTCTTTTAATATGGGTAATGTGCTCATGATTCTCATTTTATAAAAATCAGGTGTTTACCATTTCCAAAGATTTAGTTCCTCGGGTAATGTCAAGGATTGTAGAAGCAGTCTCTGAAGAACTGAGTCGGCTGATGCAGTGTGTTTCATCATTCAGCAAAAATGGAGCTTTACAGGTAGCTGAATACTTTGTTCTGTCAAGCATTGGAGTTTAGAATAGAAAGTAACGGATCAGTATAAACTGTGTATTGGATTTTTTGTAGCAGTGAAAACAAGGTAAAAGATTAGGAGACTGCAACCTCTTTCTAAGATTTATGGATGAATACCCTTTGGGATATTAGGTCATGGGTTTAGTTATATTTTAGCATTGTCTTTATATCTAACTGCATAAAGGGTTACCCATATCCTAAAAGCATTATAGAATCATAAAAGGGTTTTGAGTTGGAAGGGACCTTTGAAGATCATCTAGCCCAACCACTCTGCCATGGGCAGAAGCATCTGTCGCTAGATCAAGCTGCCCAAACTACCATAATGATATCTTCTTGAAATGTTAATGAACTATCTTTGTCTCATCACAGTTTTGTTTTAAAGAGAAAAGGAACGATTTTATGATATTTTGACATTTAAAATCTTGAAGATGCAATAGGGGTAGGATCCTGTAGGTCTCAGCAGAACTGGTCACTTGCCAGATCACTATTTCTGTACAACAGATACCTTTACACAGCCCTCTTCATTTGTGACTGAACTGGTAGTTGTATTTACTACTGAATAAGTTCTAAAGGATTCTGTAAGAAAGATTGAAAAAAATAAGTATTAAAAAGCAAATCCCATTGATTTAATGATTACTGTCACTGTAACAAGCAAGAAGACCCAACCCCCATTTTTTTATTGTCTGTGACAGCATTCTTACATAATCATGGGAAAATAAGTAACCAAATGAAAGCCTTATTTTCCAATTGCTGTTAGTAATCACATGTGACAGAAAATTAACATAGGAAGATGACAGCCAAATAAGATTTACTGCTAGTTTAAAACTGTACCAGTGAACAGCAGCAGAGATATCTGTATATCATTTTTGTTTGACAAGCTGATCCATCATATGAACTCGCTGCCTAGACCAATAAATGAATGGAATTTTGCTCCCTTCTCTAAATTTCTGTGCCTTTTCTGTTCTTCTGAACACTGAAAATCTGTGTCACTCAAGACAGTCACCAGCAGCATGGGAGTGATCTAGGCCTGGTCAGATTAATGAAGAGACCTGTTCCCTAAAAGAAGTCTGAATCTGCATACCCGCATCAAATAACCCGTATTTTCACAGGATTTGCCTTCACACCATGTTTATTTAGACTGTGAAACCTGAGAACGTGACACAGTCCCATGACACTGGAGTTGGACTTAATGATCCTTGTTCATGCCTTCCAACTCAGGACATTCTACTGCTATCTCCTAGAACTTAGGAAAATCTCCAAAATCTCATGTGTAGGACTTGAGTCTCAAGTCCCAGACTGTTCTGCTTGGAGCACTGTACAGAAAAAGGTGAAACATTCTGTGGTGAGAAAGCATTTCTTATGGGTATAAAATTGGTGGGTAGCTATCTCGTATTTTGTTCCAGAATGTTCTGGCACAAGAAAAAAGCATTAATCTCTTGGCTTTCTACTCTAGGGGAGAGATAAGGAGAAGACATAAAAGCCAAAACTTTTAATTGAAATCAGAATTAAGTGTTATGTTGCATTATAAAAGTTTTGTTTTGGAAAAGTAATGTAAATATAAATTTGGTTTAAACATAGATCTTTAATTACTAACTAGGTTAAATTGTAAATTGTACCTTCATGATGAACAAGAACTGAATCTGAATTTGGATGAAATTCAATTTATCAATTAAATGAAATGCTTGATCGCTTTCAGAATATTTTTGTTTCACATAAAACTTCTGTGATGAGAACAGTTATTTTTCAAAGACTGAAGGAAGATCTATGAACTGTGTTTAATCTTTGATTTCATTGTCTACCATTATGGATGGTGGAGAATGGTCAAGGTGAAAATCATCACAGAATCACGGATGGCTTAGGTTGGAGTCACCTTAAAGACCATCTAGTTCCGACCCCCTGCCATGTACCTAGACAAGTTGAACCATGCAGGAGTGACATCCCCAAGCTTGTGTGCCCACCAGGTAACAGACAAGAAGCAGGCCAGAACCATTCTACTTCCTAATCTGATTGAAAAAAAATAAATTCAACAGCAAAGCCAAGAATAAAACATATATTGACAGACTTCTGTACTCCCATTTCCTTCCTCCCTGGCAGGCCATTCAGTGAAAAGTCAAGCTCACTGTATTATTTCTTTTTTTTCTTTTCTTTTTTTTTTTTTTAAGATTGCATCCCTCTCCCTTCCTATCTCAGAACAGAAAAGACAGAGCAAAATCAAAGCTTTATTACTGTTACTGGGAGACAAACCAATGTTTTTAGACTGCTGCATAGTGACTGTACAAACCACTTGACTTGAATCAAAAGCATGAAATTGTTCCTTATTGCAGTCTCCTAACTGACGAAGCAGTGTGGCAACCAAAAATACAGGAAATGAACTGTTACAGGCTGAGGCTACTCACTACTGTAGCATGTTTTAGTTTTTACTTCTAAGAAAGATGAAGGTTTGGGATAATGGTATTCTCTTGATCAGAAGACGTTATGTCATTGTTTCAGTATTTGTATTTCTGTCTTTAGGCAAGACTCGAAATCTGTGCTTTGAGGGATACGGTGGCCATATATCTAACTCCCGACAGCAAGTAAGTTCTGCTACATTTTCTACTACTTCATTGTAATGGAATCTTTTGTAAACGTGCAAAAATACATGATGTAAATTAAGGATTTTCAAGAGATTGATTCAAGTATGTGTTATACTCTAGTATAACATAGATATGCATGTGGATAATTAATTACTTATAAAGGTTTATCCGTTGATTTGAATTTGTTGATACAAACCAGGTATTCCTCGTCCTTACCAAATGGGAGGTAAAAAAAAACCAAACCTCTTAGCTGACCTGCTAAGGAAACTGGTGTAATAGCAAAAGCAATCGTCACTGAATTTTATCCAATTTGTCTTAAAGCACACCACAGAGAGTCTGCCAGGCACTTAAAGGAGGCTATAGAACCAGACACTGATAGGATCCCCTTATAAGCACATGGAGAATAGGGCTTTCCACAGGCTTGTATACTATCCTCCTCCTTTTTGACGGACCTCATGAGAGAGAATGAATTCCGCTTTACACTATTAGAATGAAAACCTTCAGAAGGCTTTTAGGAATTTGTCAGTGAGGTGCAAGACCACAGATAAGTACTGGAGGACATGCTCACAAATACAGTAGTATAATGGAGAAAGAAAACATTAGCAGCATCAGTGGTTGATGCAAGTCAAGGCATGTAAAAGCACAAACCATGATAGCTGTCAGCAGTTTTGAGTAATGCTGATTAATTGAAGTTTCTGAGTGAGTATTTCTGGGACTGAATATGGGCATGTTCATTCATTGTTCTTTCAATTGCCTACACTTTTGGTAGGATTAACATTACATGCTCCCACAGATTGCAGTTTAGTCTTGTTTTTGATCAGTATTTTGTAGGAAACATTACAGGACTTGAGGATCTCATAAAGACACACGATGGTATTCTATGGTGTCACTGATTTCAATTTCAAAAAACTTGCTTCCATGTTCTGAGTGCCTGACAGTGATGTAGACCTAAATGTAAGGTGTTTGGCACCAGCTCATACTGGATAAAATGAAATTGCTGTTGTCTCTCACCAGTATTTGATTCAGCAGAGTGAACTGTGGAAGCTGGAGCTTCATAAATGCCTCTTTATTCCTGGACTCTTCACTGGTAGTAGTTGGCATAAAGTCACCATTTTAATTTTGTTGAGAAGATTATATCAATCTGAGCAGGAGTTGCATCATTTCCTGCTCTTCTGTTCCACATCTGTTGCTCAGAGAGGTGTGGAACTGCCTTCCTTGGAGATGCTCAGAATTTGATTTGGCCTCAAGAAACCTCCTGTACTCTCAGAGTTGTCCCTAATTTGAGAGGGGGGTTGGACCAGAAGACCTTCACTATGTTCTAGGTATAAGGCAGGGTAGCAACTATCTGCAATTCTTCAAGGGTCTGAGGTGTCAGGCACTGTCTTAAATCAGTGGTGGATTGAACATTTCCTGTTTGTGTCTGTTTTACATCATATTAGGAGAGTTCAGAGACCTGCTTGAGCCCATGGCCACTTTGTTTAATTTGCACATGAGCTTCAAGTGCTAAGTTAACATTTTGTTGCTATATTGAAATAAGAAGGGCTAAAATAGAGTGTATTTCCATGAAGTGATAGAGAGAAGCTGAAAGGTGAGACTTGTACCAGGGGAATATGAGTATTTTTGTTTTCCTTACAGCTCAAGCTTTAAGCAAGCTTTGGAAGCCTTGCCTCAGATCTCAAGTGGAGCTGACAAAAAGTGAGTATACTGCACCTTCTTGTCTTTCTTCTGCTTTCTGGAGCCATTGCTATTTACCTTCATATCAGAGCTTTACTAGAAGAGGGTTAACTTTCACTGTGTTTGACCCTTCAGATTTACAGTGTAGAAGGCTCTCCGAACAGTGTTAAAAATTATCTAAATACTTGTTCATTGTGGCCTATTAATTTATAAAGAAGACCAATGGCTTTGTAGCATATGTCACTTTCTCATTCTAGTCTTATCAATTCTCTGTCGTTTTATATTTATATTATAATTTCAGTTCATTTTAGCTTTCCACGCTGATCTTTGTTTCTGTGAGGTCTATTGTCTTGTCTTACTGAATTTAGCAGAAATAAAGAAAATACCAAGTAACAAAGTGCAAGTTTCTGGTGGCTGATATTTGGGCAACTCTCAAAACTGGCTTGCTTCATTTTAGAAACAAGAAGAGTCTTTTGTTCTTTCTTAACATCAGGAGGAGGCATTTGGGGTTCTTACTTCCCTACCATAGCAAACTTTGAGAACCAAGCTGCTGCACTGCATTAAATGTAGTTTAATTTGTTACTTTATTTTGCAAGAATAGCTTAATAAGGAATAATACGTCTGCAAACCATCTTTTCCCAGATGTCTTCTGTCTATTCAAAACTACTCTTCACAAGACATAAGAAGTCTCAAGATACCTTTTTGCTGCCTTACTTAGCCTAATTAAAGACAGGAATCAATTTTGAGACAGTTCTTTCAACTCAGACTTTCCACAACACCTGTAGGGTTGTTTGGTTTTTGATTTTTTTTTCCTTAGTCACAAATATGTGAGCTTTGTAGGACAGATGAGAATCAAGAACTACTTCATTTTTACATTTGTCACAGAATTCTGAGCATTATACAGCATAAAACTTGTTGCATTTCTCAGGTTGCTAGAAGTCAATTGTCATCATCCCACACAGCTCATTATAATCTACATGTATTTATGTAAATTAATACACATTTATGCACTGATTTAGAGCTTATTGTTTCTGTCTATTCAGTCATTACTGTGATAGTAAATGATGAATGTGTCCATATGCATCTTCCAAAGGGCTTTCTGAAGAAGCAGATACTGAAGTTGTTGTTCTTGTTTTGTTTTTTTTTATTGACATTCAGTGTAATTTACTTTGTTACTAGCTGTTTAGTAATCAAAACTGCAGTCTGAGAATTATAATAAATAACGTCCATTGTACCATGTACCCTTTTGGCAACAAACTGTTGCTGTTTTCCAAAATGAGCTCACACATACTTTGTTATCTAGAAAGGTTAAAGGCATGTGTTTGCCAGTGAATTAAGAATTCTCCTGGAACAGCTATTCCATTTCTGATCTTTCAGCCGTGATCCTTAACAGAAATCTGTAGAATACCTCCCAAAGGCAAGTTGTATAACTCACATTCACAATTCAGCTGCAAGCTAAAAGCCTTAGCTGTAATAGGGATACAGGTTTTATGGCACATAGTCTGACAGTTTTCTTACAGCAGTATGATCCTCTTTACCATTTATTTTGCCATTGTTGTTTGCATATGTATTTCTTTAAGGAAAATGATCTTCAAGAGGATGGAAAGGTATATAAAGGCCTATTTTATAGCCTCGATGAAATCTGTGTAGTTGTGTCCCCTCCTCTCATCACAGATCATCCCAACATAGTCATTGTATTTCTAAATATCTGTAAGATTCAGGTATTTCAACCTGATCTAAGGTTAGGTGCTTTATTTAAGCCCACAATGTATTTGAAGTCACAGACTAGTCAAAATTTTTGGCAATTGTTCACTGCAAAAGTTGTAAATAATTTCTTCTTGCAGGTTATTAGAAGAGCTGCTAAACAAGTTTAAAAGCAGCATGCACTTGCAGCTGACCTGTTTTCAAACTTCTTCATCGGCAATGATAAAAACATAGAGGTCGACATAATACAGGGAACTCAACAGATGAACACCAATAAACGTCACCCATTTCTCTGTACTACTTCGATTCCTTTGAAGGCCCCGAGGAAATCAGAAGGAATTTCATTGAAAAAGAAATGATGAGATCCAACTCTGAGTAATGGCATGAGGTATCCTGCTGAGTGAGAGTTCTGTTCATAATTATCTTGACAAAATAGTTTTCTGTCTACTGTATTTCATTTGGTGGAAGGGACTAAGTTTTGTTTACATACACTCTTCTTGGCTGTATGTTCATGAAGAAATCTTTATTTATTTACTTGCTGTAATCTCAGTTTCATTTGTTAAAAATATTCGAATGTATTTTTAGCAACTGTCACCTTAAATTTTAGTATTACGCGTGATGCCCTGTGTTTCAATTATTACTTTCTAGATGTAGAGCAATGCTGATGTAAATGACTGGAAGACTCAGCTTCTGCAAATTATTGAGAAGTATGCTGTAAAGATTACAACCTACAGGTGACTAATAAGTATCCAGATACTTACGCTGGAGAGCACTACTACTTCTGTGCTTAACAATTATCAACTTTTTTTCCTGCTGTCATCTAAAGTTGTAGTGGTCATTAAGTCTGATTTCTTGGAAGGCCTTTATTTTCTTTTTTCTTTTTATCTAGACAGATCTTTCCCTGTCTTTAGTGTTTTCCTTCTGTTTGAGTATTGGTGTTAACCTTCACAACTGAAATCAGCTTTCCTGTCATTGACCATTAACAGAAGAGTGCTCTGAATCTGAGATTAGTAGATGCTGTTAAGAATATGTAAGAATATTTAAAAATATTCTTTAGTATTAAGAACTATAATAGTAAGTACTTCTGACTGTGTGCTAGGTAAGCTAAGGTAGAGCACAATATGTCATTGTTTTTGCTGTTTAATTCTCATTCTTGTTATCTCTTCTTGTTCTTACAATCTTTCTACTACTCTCTTCTCCTTCTCTCTTGTTATTCAGTCCTCTTTTCACCACCAGTTCGGAATTTGTTTGGAGGTGAACAGGACAAACACAGTTTTGCTGCTATTAGCTTACAGTTACACAAAGTTAAAGAGCTGTCTTCCCAACAAAGAAGCAGGACCAGATTTGACACTGACTTTCATTTTGAGACTTGATAATAAACATGGAGGAAGCAACTAATATAAAGCGGTCTTGTGGCATGGGGTGGGTTTAATTTTAAAACTGAAATCACATATTAAGTACACCATATAGAAATGATGTATTCTTTCTGTACTTGTAGAAACTGTGCATTGAGTTTTCAATTATGTCAACTTTTGTCTTTTGCCGGTCCAGTTACATGCTTTAAAAATATAACATGCAGTTCCAGTAATTATGAAATGCTGTGAAAGACAGCTTGATACTGATGTATTTACTCGTTAAAAATTGTGTGTATGTAATAATAGTGTTGAATGGAAGTTTGAAATTTATGTCATTTTTTGTTTGAAACGTATGTCATTATTGGATTAACGGGGAGAGCCATTAAACTTCTAAAGCAGTGTTGTTTTGTTAAATGTTGTCTATTTGAAGCTGGTCATAGTCTCAGCTCCTGATATTAACTGAAGTAATTAGTTCAGTTGCATAGGATTACCTTCAGAATAATAAAATATTAAGAAAGATGGCCATAGGCTTTTCCTGAATTCCTTGCTTTCCAAGAAATGTGATTTCTTTATGAAGTTTACCAGGCTCTACATTTTCTAAATTTGTATTAGAAATGCTCATAAGTATTGAAAACTTAACTTATTGTCTGTGCTAACATAATAGATGTTTGGTGTAACATCATTCTCCCTGTTGCATCAGCTTGTTGCTCGTGTTTAAAACCTGAAATCTTTCAGAAGTTGGTGTTCAGTTGCCTTTCTGAAGTACACTGCAGAACATGTCACGAAGAGCAAACAAGAATAACATGTGAAGAATCAAAGCACTGCTTGAATTCAACCTGATTAGAGGTAAATGCTGGTGGTCAAGTCAAAGCACCAGATCTTCATGAATCCAGCTTTAGGAATTAAAGAAGAAACAGAATAAGTTTAAAGTTCAGTTCTGTGGAAGGAGAGCTGGGGCTGCAAGGACTTCATAGCTGAGGTACAGCAGGTTGCTGCATTTCCTCAGAAAAAAAAAGAAGTAGCGATCAGTGTGGCTTTGCAAAAAAAAAAAAAAAAAGGTGTAAAGATAGTATTGGACGTGGAAAAGGATGGGAGACCACATCAAAATACAGAGGGCTCACAGAGAAAAAGGAGGCAGTAAGGAAATTAAAGTAACAGAAGTGAAAGGTTCTGACATTTAAAGCAAAGGTAAGCACTGAAAAAAGCAGTACAAGAGAAAAGTGAATTACTAGATGAACTTTGAACCTGTAGAAAATCTAAAGAATATTCAAATTAAAAAAAAAAAAAAAAAGAAGAAGAAAAAGTACTGATGTAGAAACCTGGAAAGCATTATTTCTCTTTCAAAAGAAAAATGTATGAAGTAAATAAGGTTGTAAAATACCTTGCTAAAAATAGGTAATGTTTTAAGGGAAAATTCAACGATTCAGTATTGTTGAAATATTCAGTCCCTGGAGATGTTGAAGCATTCTCCTGTTATTCTATATTTCAACATTTATTTTGAATAGCCATGAATAGCTTATGATAAAACCAAAGAAATAATAATAAAAAAGAACAAGAATGGTATGAATGTAATGAAATGGGCATGGGAGGAAGGCAGCGGAAAAAATGCTTAAATAAAAATGGTGGAAAAAATAAGGGGAAATTCATTATGCTACGTATCTGGAAGGTAACTTAATGGAATGGATCGAAAATACAGCATAAAATAAGGATGAAATACTGTCCCTTCTCACTCGCAAGGTATTTATTTTTTAATCGATGCTGTTTGGAAAATAAGTTTATGGAATGTGCTTATAGTACATTGTTGTCCAAGTTAAACACCTTCCTAAAAAAATTGAAATCAATTTTGAGCTTAAAATATTGAAAGAACCACAGTCCTCCTAAGTTTCATGCATGTGCTGAATTTCAGGTAATGTGAACAGACCTGAGGCTCCTTACTCAGATCTCCTTCAAGTGTTTAAAGTCTGCCCACCATTTGAGGATCAAGACAGTTGTATCCCATGCTTAAACCCCTTGCCTCTTCCTCTAGTTGCATATGAAGAACCAGAGCTCAACCCAGTTTAATTTAATTTCACTGTTTGACAACAGAGAAGAAAATGAGAAATCTGTGCTTGAGGTGCTGTAAGATTATGCTTTATGGGGGCACTTATCACTGTAGCACTGATGTGTGACTGTTAAAGGTGAGATTTTTTGTTTTCAATGCAGACAGCATTTGTATTCTAGAACTAAAGGAGCATCTATGAAATAACAGCATGTTTCTCTAGCTATATTATATAGAGAGATGGGGATAAAAACTGTACAAAGCATGGAGCTAAAAATAAATAAATAAATAAACTTAGCCATTGTTTATCCTGATTCTACTAGAGTTCAATACTCTTACTTATGTTCAGGAAAAAAAAGAAGGAACAAGAATTGATTGTTGATATAAAAGAAGGTGTAATGAAAATTAAAGATTTTATTTAAAATTAAAAAAAAAAAAAGGAAAAGAAAAATAACCCAGATAATCCAGATGATGGTAGAAGAAAATCCGTGGAGCTCTCTGTTGAGCCTACGGAGTGAGATGTAGAATTTCCCTTACCTGCAAACATCTAAAACTTAGCTAGACAAAGCCCTATGAAAAATTATTTATAGATTTACTCCTTTTGAGTTTGATTGTGCAGTGATAGATATTTTCTATTTTTCCAAAAGAAAGTAATAAATTACAGTTTCCTAGATACTCTTTTGCCTTGTGAAGAGGAGAACACTGAGATGAAAATCTTTGGTCATGGTTACATCTGACCATCAGAGACAGTGCTTCACAAGGTATTTATACTTCCAGACCTGCTGCCAGATGGCATTTCAGTCAACTCTACCCACTTCCTTGGCCCTGTCCTGCTAAAATATACATGAAGCACTGTAATTTTCCTGAAAACATTCTTACAGTATTGATTGTATTGATTGATGCAAATACTGCATCAATTGAAATAGTTTTTTGGACTCTTGCGAGCAAGGAGACACACGATATGTCTTGTGTACTATGAATGTACTGCTGTTTTGTTCTTCTGAGTGTAAAACTTTCCCTTAAAAGTTAGAAGAGATCCCAGACCTCATCAGAATACATGGAAAGATTGATGAAGTGCTTCTACTGAAGCCTGAGCTGCAAAATTCAGATCTGAAACTTTAACATTGGTAAAGCGTTTCTCACTGGATCTGATTCATTGGAGGCATCTAGGCCCGACAAAAAGAGGGACCCTTTAGGTGAATAACGCTGGCAGTCTCTTGCTTCCTTCTAGGAACTGTAGTTCTTGCATGTTGCTTATAATTTTAGTATCACACAGGAGTTAGTAACAGGCTGTGACTACTGTCGAAAGAGGCAAAAGCGCATGTATATGTTGTGCCACCTAGGCATATTTAACTAATAGGAAACAAATATTGTTTAGAATTTGGTTTCCACATAGTTTGGAAATATTTGGAGATTTTAAATGTGATGATAGACTTCAAATAGGACGTTAGTCTTGGTTCTTTTGGCCCTTCTGGGCCTTTTAGCCTTGTACATGGAAGAGCTTTGGATACTGACTTTATCCAAAAAACGGGGGGGGGGGGGGGGAAGGGGAACAATGACAATAAAAGTCACTGTGTCTTTTAAGTTTGTTTTAAAAACTTTAGGAGGTAGTCTGCTTAATTTACAAGTCAAAAAAACAAAATACTGCTTGAACATTCATCAATACTTATGTTGCAGTGTTCTTATGCTATGATAAAGAAAAAGGCAAATTTGCCTGTTTGTATCTTCATTAGCAGTGTTCATGTTCTTCTGTATTAGATGTTAGTATGACGTGTGCCCATATTAGAATGCCTGCAGACTCACGAGGGCTTCTGCAGTGTTATCATCTGACATTATTTTAAAATTTTTGGAGGAGGCCATAAAAAGTGCTGCATGGATAATTATAGGCAAAATAATTTTGCACAAGCTATGTTACTTGTTAGAGTATTTTGGCTTCATGTGGTTGACAGCTTGTTTTCTGACTTTGCAGTACCTACTAGGAGTTTATTTGCATGGAATAAAAGGGAAAACTGGGAATTACAGGGAGCACAGTTTCATTAGGGAACATGGTAGCCACTTCTGTCTTTACCTTTTCAGTGGATAAACAGTTCTGGCCACAGGTTAAAGAGAAAATGTGTGTAATTCAGCTTCCCTTCTCTGTGTCATTTGAGTTCTGAAGCTCTGAAAGCTTGTCTTTGAGTTTGAGTCTGTATCCAAGATAGTATTTTTATTTCTGAGCAGGTTGTACAGCATCTAAATTAAATGCTTCTTTCAGTATGACTTGATGGCCCAAGATGGCTTTCATTTGGATAGTCATTGACACATCCTTGAAGTCCTTTGAAATAATGTGTGTTGATGAGTAACTTAACACACTTTGCTACATCTTTCTTTGGGAACAGAGGGTCTCATGCTGCTTTTGGATTAGCAGCACAAACAGAGCTGCTGCAGTTTATTTTTGGGATCAGGCAGTGGGGGGCTGAAGGGGTTCATTTTTGCACCTAATTTTTTCTAGTGTGAATGTCCAAGGAGAAGTCTACGTTCCTTTTCCCTCATGCTCTCACTATTTAAAGGCTCGTAATAGATTCTGTACAACTCTTCTGCAAGCAGTCCTCTTTGAGGTCAAGACCGAGTAAGGAAAACCTTAAGCCAAATTCCTTTTGAATTGGAAAATTTAAACAACTTGAGGAAAAAAGAGTAAGACAATGGAAAGTGGAATCCAGCCTTATTTATAACAGATGCTATTAACACATGCTTAGTTTTATAGCCTGTCTTGGCACCATTTTGCCTCTTTCTTGTGAAATAACTTCAGTATAAAATATTCATTGCCAGTCCCAGGCAAAAACTCCAAAATAAAATGAGTTGATAGACTCAGCATGGTTCATTAAAAAATGCATAAAATACAAGTTACAGATTAAAAACTAATTTATTAAGGATGAGAGCTCTCTCTAACTCCTGAATTGGTCTTGGGTATGCAGGTAGGGAGGACAACTTTGCTTAGCACTCGTGTGCTGTGTCTTTCTGTGCATTGATGGCACCTCTGCAGTGGAATTAATACAGTTCTGATGCGAATGCACAAAACCAGGAAGCTCTGTGTAGACTCCAACCTGAAGCCAGGAGTACCTATTTCTAGATATGTGTTGATCTAGAAACAGCAAGAGTCTTCATCTCAGTGGCAGGAGATGGCTCGTGCTGCAGTACTAAAGCAGCAGAATTTCTGTGGCCACAGATTCTGCTTCAACCGAGTGGAGTATGTCCCTCGCTTTTCTTGGTTCATAAGCAGATTTTTAGCACAGAATGTCAAATCAGATAATTTATGAAGTAAAAATTGCAAAATGAGACAGTCTTTCTCACTGCTCATTACTCACTTTTTCTGATACATTCCACTCGTGTAACTAGATTGTACTTCTGTTCGGGGGGGGGGGGGGTTTCCCTTCCAGCTTATCTTTTTAGATATTCAGGAGATAATTAAAATTCAAAATGTTAACGGTGCTACTTATTTTTAGAACCCGACATAAATATGGGCAGACAAAGATTTGAAAATAAATTAATAGACCAGAGTGCTCTCAACCACTGTGGTAAAAACGTTGGTAGACACCTGTTGTAACCCTCCTTTGCGCAGTCTGCATAGGGAAGAAAATCTCCCTCCATGTCTCGTGGGACATTCCCACCTGCCAGTGCTGGGAGCAGCAGAGGGTGATACCTTGGTGCAGAATGCGAGACGCTTCTCTGCCTTAACTCACACACTACCAAACCCCAGTAAAATGTTCTGTCATCTCACAGTGGCAGGAATCTGTTTTGAAACTTAAAAAGTCAGCAGCACGCTTGAGCTAAAGTTGGTTAAACGTGTGAGGAAGATGCCCGCTGTAAGCACATTTTACTATTCTGTTATGCAGCCACAGTGCCAGGTTGTCTTTCTTGAGCAGTTATTCAAACTTCATGTCAAAAGGGGAAGGTGATTTCTAGCTCATATATTTGGTGTCTGCTTTACAAACCCAGGTGGTTCGTGGATTAGTTTGTAATTAAAATACTGTTTTCTGAGGGTCCCACGTAAGTGCACACTGAATCTCTTGATTCTCAGTAAATTCCACTACTTCAGGACCCGTAGTGCCAGTATAGTAGTACATTGTGTGTGTATTGTTAGCCTCCTCAGAGTGCTACTTATGCTACATAGATCCTTCTGAATTGTGCTAACCCTTTTTATAGCACACCACAACTCATCTGTTTACTTTTACAGTGCCCCCATCCTGTAATTTTATATTACCAGCTTCACAGGCAAGCAGATTTTTGTGCCTTGGATGGGATGTAGGCAAAAAACAACAGTCAAAGAGCAGGAGTGCAACACTGAATCTCCTCACTTGTGCCAGCTATGCCTAACCTTGGTAATCACGGACTGCTTACCAACAAGTTAAAGCATTTCTGTATGCCTGTTATCTACATTCATCTTTATCATGCCTAATGTTAAAACATAATTGCAGTCCCAGAGCTGAACTCCTCATGTGCCCTCCTACAGCCATGGTTTAAGCTGAAAGATGACAAGATTTCTTTGGTTGCTTAGCATTATGAGCAGGGATGAGGGAGGCCTACGTATCAGGTTTGAAGGCTGCTGAAGTCTTGTAGCTAAGGACCATTCAAAGATGAACTCCTGACTTTTCCTAACAGCTTCTGTAGGTGCCTCTTTGTTCAGCTTTTGTTCTCCCAAGGCACCTTGTTAAGGTGTTTGGCTTAAGGTGTTATGAATGGATTCTTACACGGGGTTGAGACGTTGCAAAGTTGCCCATGATGCTCCAGCACAGCTCAACGGGGTCTGAGCCTGCCCCACTGCCATCCTGGCCTGGCCATGCACCCTCGCCTCAAATTCATCACCAACTGCACCCCCAGAAGGTTACAGGGAAGGTGGTTGCCAAAGCACAGAGGCTCACATAAGGAAGCAGGCTGGAAGCAGGGACATATGGCTGTAGGGCTGGATGGGCCAAGACCAGCCCTGCTGGAGATGGGACAAAGTGCCCCATGGCTCATGGCATAGGATCACCCTCCGTGCCTCGCCTGTGGCCACACGCATCAATGCCAGAGCAGGAGCAGAAACTTGGATCCAGTGGTCCAGGGCCTGAGATGTGGCTTTGGAGAAGGCAGTCTTGTTTTAACTCAGCTTGTGATTTCAGGGCACATTCAAGAAGCGGTTTGCAAATCCAGAGTGGCTTCTAACAGCACCCTGCGCCTTTGATCTCTGACTCTTACAGAGAAGAACTTCAGAACCTGTGAAAGCTGAGAGAAACCACCCCTGTCGCTGCATGGTGCTCACCAGCTTCACCAGCATTGCTGCCCCAGGAGGTATGTCACCACTGTGGGGCGGTGACTTGCCTCGACCCCGCAGTGAGTTGGGGGTGGGATTGAAAAGTGCAAAGGCCTCAGCTCTGCCCAGCAGATCTCACCCTCCAGAGTTTCCTTCCAGCAGTGAAACGTGTCAAGTTTTATCTGCAAGATGAGTGTGAAAGGACAAAAAGAACAACTTCTCATGAATGAAAAATCATGCAGATTAGAAGAACTTTCTCGACAGTCCCAAGAGCAGCAGTACAGGGCTGAAGTAACTGAAGCAGCATCGTGGTTTGTCTCTTTGCAGCCTGAGGTCTGACTGACTGTCTCCTGCAGTGGATAATAACTGATAAATATTCGCTGTTAAAAGCGGTTCAGCGTTCTTGGGGATCTTTCTTAGTCAGCCTGACCACCTCAGGTGAACAGCTCTCAGATTTTGGTTTATGCACGGCAGCTTTTTTACAGAAATAAAGGACTAGTCAAAAGCACCTCCATACACGCCCATATTTAAAGGAAAGTAAAACCAGTGCAGCGCTAGGGCTGTAATAATCAGACTTGTACACATTATGGTCAGCCCTAGTTGACCACGTGGTAGTAAACAGTCATCTGGAAATGGGTGTCTGAGGTTTGCAGGGAGGTGTTATCAGTACTTGTAATGTTACATTCTGCACAACAGAGCATTTTTCCCATCAGTTGGGTCCAGGATGAAGTGTGTTTGCAAGATCTGTCTAGCTGCTTCACCAGTGTTGTTCTTTTTTTTTTTTTTTGGTTGAGCTGATACAAGTATGAGTGAATCTCACTAAATGACTCCCCTTTGAAAGTGGCTGCTGGCCAATCTGCAGTCGAACATCCTTCCTGTTCTTTCATCGAGCTGCAGCAAGTGGGGAGGGGAGCAAAGCCGTGCAGGGCTGCTGGGGACTCATCCGAAGCAACATGACATGCCACAGAACATTAGGATTTGGGGAATGGTACCCCAGGCAGTCATTTGCTTCTGGTCTTCATCTTGTTTTTTTTGTTTTTTCCCTATTTCCCATATCTGCACTTTGTTTGGGTTTTCAGCTACTAGATTCACCATGTTCTAATGAAACATGATTTCTGGTCTTCTGTCAAAGCTTTGGGGTTTGTTGGTCCTTTTGGGCTTTGCATTTCTTTTGTTTTCAGCTCAGTTTGTTTTGTTTGAATTTTTGTTGTGAAGAGGTTGTTTATCTGTGATTTATTGGACTGGGGTGTTACTTCAGAAGGATTTTGCAGTGGCAGTGTCTTTTCCTTTTTTCAAATTGCTTCCCACCAGTATGTTATTTCAGTCTTAACTGAACATTTTCTCTCTGGCCAAAGAGAATGTGATTTATGTTATCAACTCTGTGACATAAGAAATTGTGCATTGTAATCTGTGGGATAGGACTGTGCAGGGATAGCAGTGGGACAGCAATACTGGCAGGAGATGGGAGCAAACACAGGCTGTGTCTCCTCAGACCTGTTTGCCACTCACAGGCACCAACTTTTCCTCTTAGGTTTACCCCCCAAGGTGGAAACTCAGGGAAGAAGTGCTCAGGAGAGCACGGTGCCTCCCTGAGCATGGAGAGGAGTAAATGCTTCAACCTTATGCAAGGGAGCCGTCATCCTGCATACCTGGTCGGTTCAGGGAGGACGGTTTCACTACTGTGTCCCTGCAGTACTTAATGGCTGCACAAAATTGCAAGATTTTTTCTTGTTCTATCCCAGGAGCCCTACAGACAAGAGGGAAGAAGCTGAATTACTGAGTATTTAGATTTTCTGTTGAGCTATTGCCTGAGCAGTACTTCATGGCAGTGAGTTATAGGTTAATGTTAGAGAGTGAACAGCTTGAATGCTGCGCACGCTATTTAGACTGTTATCCTAACTTGTGCAGAGAGCAGTAACTGCAGCTAGCAGTTTGTCACATGCATAGCAACACTTCTCTTGGGTAGTGCTGATGCTTGTTGTGTGAGATCACTACCAGTTGCATGGCCCAGGGCCACTCTTCACTTGGCCCAGGGAAAGTGAAGTCTTCAGTGGCACTTTGTTTCTTTCTGTGCCCCCCAGCCAACACTGCCCTCCTGAAATGCACCCCAACCAAGGACCAGCAGAACATCCCTGCTGCTGCACTCGCAAAAGCTTCAGCCCAAACACACCAACATGGACAGCTGCTTGTCACCCCGAGACAAGTTCAGAGATAAGCACAGGAGGTTCTCAATTTCATGGAAGCCAGCTCAGACTAAAAGGCAGCCCCTTCATTTCAAGAAACCTCATTTTTCATTTGTAAAACACTTTCATTCAGAAAAAAAAATAAGTGAGGGGGGTTGGAAGGGAAGCAGGGTGCTACCTCTCCCCAACCATAGCAAATATACCTGTACAGCCATTTTCATTCTTTGAAAAGAAGTTTTAAAACACATGTTTTAATGGGGTAACAGCAACTTCAGCAGTTGCCTGTTGCTTCCTAACTCCATTTGCGTGTAATGTTGTCAAATGACAACTGTTTGGGCTGGAATATTCCAGGTTGGAGTCTGCTCTGGTACATTTTTTCTGCCTGGAAATTTTAAATGCTAATAACTTATCTGGAAGAAAATAAGCTCTTTTTTCCCCCATGCTTCAAGAAATTTGGTGACCTTTCTTTTCGTGCCCCCAGGCTTTGGAAAAAGGAATTGAAATATGACAGGTTTTTGGCTTGTGTGTCAGGAACATGCTGCTTGCCTGCAAAAAAAGCTGCATCCAATTTTTGCCAAGTTATAAGCCTGTGAAGAGAAAATCATCTTACAATCATTCACTAAAGCTGGACAGATAAAAAAAAATCCTCCAGAAATTCTTTTTTTCTCGTCTCACAGCTCCTCATGAGGTTCTCACAGGTCTGCACCCAAGCAAAAGTGAAATCCAGTGAGGGAAATGGTTCCCTAGTCCCCCACCGACTGCCTGGAGTAGAGGTGGAAGGGTGTGAGATTAGCCTCAAGGGAGTCTAGAACAAATGGCAGAGAGAAACAAGGGCGTGGGAGAAGGAAGAGAGAACAAGACCCAAGAGGATCCAGCAGGCAACAAAAGACCAAGTGCCTGGAGCACTGGGGGGACTGTATGAGAGCTCCTCATGAGCATGGCAACTTAAAATACCTCTAGGAGCTTAAGCAGCAGGCTGCAGCCAAAAGGTCTGGGATAACGTCTGTGTATCTTTCTGCTTTAGTTAGCTGTCTCTTCCATTTCTGCTACCTTGAGTTAAGGAAATGTCCTGCCAAAGTAGGAGTAATGCAAACCTTACATGGAGAAGACTAATGTTGATTTAACTACATAGCTTTCATCATTTTCTCCTCTATAATATTGTATATGAAGTGCAAAAGAAAAAGTAAAAAGCAAAAGAGAAGAAAAACCAACCCAAATCAAGTCGGAGATCTGAAACTTTTCTGATTAAAGAAACTTCCTACGAGAGTTCAAGAAGAGGCACTTTCAGCAGCAGTCTTTGTAAATAAGTGGGCTTTGTAAACGATGAGTGGGTTTGTAAATAAAGGGATGACTGACAAGCTCAACACCCACCATGTCAAACAGAGCTACAAAGGAGGCCAGCACTTCTAAATTGTGGTACGTGAGGCCTTCCTAAAGCCTGTGATCTGTGTCAAAACTGCCCCTTACCTCTGCTCTTCTTTTCTAGGTTCACTGAGACACATTTTGTGAGCTTCAGTTGCATTCTTCAACAGTTCTTGCCTCCTTTTGCACCCACTGAAAAATTTCCCACTGGCAAGAACTGGTGGCTAATTCAGGCGCAAACCTTGCACAGAATTATGGGATTTCCTCCTTCTTTAAGATAATGAACACAATTGCTCATAAAAAATGTGTTGTTGGTGTTTTTAAGTGCTTGGTTTTGATTTAAGTGATAGGTGCATTTTCATCGTCACCATCGCAATCCTGGTCCCACCTCCAAAAATTGGTGCAGAAGCTTTTCCTGTATGGCACTGAAAGGAAACAAAGGATCTCGCTTTAAGCCCCAACTTAGCTATTACTTCTCTCCTGTGATCACTGGTGAATTGCTCAGCTCATTCAGAAGCAACCCTGAGCCTGTGCCTGCCTTCCACTGCTGCCATACAGCCTATCAGGGCCACCCCACCATTAGGCCAGCCAGGACCTTGAAGCCCTAGGGAAAGGCCCAGGGTGTAAGCAAGTTCATCCAACCCTATGTGGTGTTAAGAACTCACCTGACAACCTGCGAAGAGGTCACAGGGCCCCCCAGCCCTATCTGCAACTGCATGCGTGCCTGCTGCCTCCTTTCTCAGCTCCCCGTGGGCATGGAGAAGCAGGCAGTACTCTATCAAGGGCAGCAGTTCTTGGGCAAAGGCAGTGTCTGTGACTGTAGGCTCACCAGCAGGAGCCATGGGGCCTTCCCTTGGGGCTACCTGTAGCCAGGAACCCACAGGGCTGTTAACAGCATCCCTGAATGCTCGTGGGAGAGGTCAAGCGCATAAGGCTGCAAAAAGTGCCATTCCCAGCACTGCTAGGTGTTTAACTCCATTTGAATATGCCATCCACAGTTTGAGTTGCTTTTTTTCCTTTTTATCAAAACCTAGATCTTTTTGTTATCAGCCCTCTCTCTGTGTTGTCTCTTAAAGGTGGTGGTAGAGGAGGGATCTGATTAGTTCAACTTCCATTCTCCTGCCACTTGCCTCATTGATGCAGACAGGAAGCTTCTGAGGACAAGAAATGTCCCTTGTTACATGCCTCTGTTCTGGGTAACCTCATTTTGGTTTGGTGTCTAGACGGTAATGCAGAGGAGAGCATTAATGAAAACGAAGACCAAATTTTAGAAAGTTCTGCTTGACAGCCTCACAGCTGTTTTCGCCAAAGATGGAGCCAAATCTTTGGGTTTTTAGGGGGTTGGCATTTGCTGGAGCTTTGGAGGGATTCGTTCCTTTTTCATTTGGACTCCAACAAGCAGATGACCTGATTTGTGTGTGTACTCATCACGCGCTGGTTTAGTTAAATGAAGTAGGAAGCAGCAGAAAGAGACATGCTGATTATTTTTTTTCAGAAGTTGCTTGGTACTGCTGGAAGAAGAAAAATAGGTCACTTCAAGTGACCAGTATAGAAAGAGATCCCTCACATTCAGATTCCCTAACACTGAGCCTAAGTAGTATCCCGAAAGAGCATTTGCTTTTTATCTATCTCTGCTTATAACCGTACAGGCCAAAGGTTTATGTTCATGTGACTTTCCTACATAGATACTTCGAGCTGCTCAAGTGATCTCTGTTCTGACCGTTATGAATCTTTGTTTATGTTGCCATGGCTTTGTAAAGATGCCAAGAGAGAATGAGACTGGCCTCCTGGTAATGTTTGTTGTGAATCACTGTCGTATGCAGAGACTCTGATTCATCAATTTGGGAATCTTCAAAGTAAGTGCACTTCCAACTTGCATCACTGTGAGGCATATGGAGGAAAGGGTGCTGGGAACACTGCGGTTCTTTGAGACGTTTTGTTGATGGTTCTGGAGATCTTCAAAGTTGTAGACATACTGAAAGCAAGCCTTCTGCTGCCTCCAGTGCCAACGTGCCTACACTGAAAGTTGAAGCTCCACTGCTCTCTTTCCTTCACCTTGAGTATAGTTTTTAGGCTTGAGATAGTATTACATAGATCTTCACTACAGGAAAATACGACTCTTCATTTTGCAGGCTGGTGATGCAAAATAAAAAAGAAAACCAGCAAAACAGGAAGGAAAACGTTAATGAAAACTCTAGTGCTCCTTGGGGAATATGAAGAGACATGGGTTTCATTGAAGATAACAAAAAAAAAAAAAAAAAAGAAAAACAAAAACACCACCACCAACAATAAAAAGCAGCAGCAGTACCAAGAGTTGGATGGATGAATGTTGCTCTTCAGAGCAGTCCCTGCAATGGGGACTCCCCAGCCGTGAGGTCCCCAGCTCTCGCAGCAGCTCGGCAGCTCCTTCCCCTCCACCACTTCTGCACTGCAATTCATATGGTGACTGCTGCAGTAAAATCAGGAGCAATGAGGACTATATATAAAAGGGCTGGAGTAAAAGCAAGTGGCACCTCGATTCTACTTCTGAGTAAGCCTTTTGTTTTTAGCAAAACAGGCACATCAGTGCTGCTCCAGCCAGCCACAGGCTCAGCTTTCCCTGTGGATGCTGGCAAGGAGCAGCAGGTCTGAGCCTCAGAACTGCAGAGGAGAGGAGTTCCACCTCCTCATGCTGATGGCCAACCTTGGTTGGTAGCCTTCCTCTGGGGACAGAGGCATCCCCATGTTCTGCTGGTCTGCCTGTACAGATGGGTGGCTGGTGAGACTGAGGTGGGCCAGAGCCGGAGGCAGTGGTGCTGGTACAGAGCAGTGGCCACTGCCTGCAAGTGAGCTACTCTTCCATTTGTTGTTTCTTAAATTATTTTAATTTGTATTTATTTGTTTCTCAGAGGTTTTTTCAACAGAAAAACTTTGAAGAAATGTTGCTTTTCTCCCCTCTCACTGAATAAAGTAAAAAATAAAAAAGGAAGTCCAAACCCCAAATGTCAGAAAGCTCTCCACTTCTTCTGCAAAACAGAATTCTTATTGTCCAGCAGCCCCGACTTATTGACAGGCAGAAGCAAAGCAGGCAGACCTGTGACGGCAGCGGGAAAAAAAAAGAAAGAAGAAAAAAGGGAAAAAAAGAAAACTAGAAAGAAGACAAACACCCTACTACACTAGATGCAGCTAAATTCCCAAGAATGATGCTGCTGCCATGAGTGGGGCTTGGGCCTTGGGTACCTGAGATGCTAGGGAGCTGCCCTGCTATGTCACACAGCCAGCTCATCAGTTGGGGGTAGCCCTAATTCCCCACATTACTCAGAAATAAGGGAATATGTAAAAGTTCCACTTCCAGCATCTAATAGGGTTTTTCTGGTTTTGTTTCCAGCTGTTGAGGCCTACTTGGTGTTTCCTGCCCCATGGTGACCCAGAGGGATGCGAGGGCAGGGCTAAAAAGCAGTGGGGCTGCACCTCCTCCCCACAATACAACAACTTTTGAAAACAAAAAAAACCATCGATGTGGAGTTCCTGATGCCAACCACAGAGCAGAAGGAACAGCTCCTTTATGTGAGTGAGTGTGGTCTAGCAGCCTCTGTGTGGCTAGGCCACTGCAGGCATGGAGCTGTACCTGCAGATGACACATGCTGGTCCTACCTCAGCCAGGCCCAGCTCCTGCCAGACCCATTGCTTCCCTTGAACAAGATGCCATAGAAAGCCATTTCAGATGGGTGAAATGCAGCAGTGGTGGCTGGGGAGCACAGGGCTGAAGAACTCTGGGTCAGCTGGATTATGGCCATGTGCATAGCACGCTCATGCTCAGCTGACAGCTCATGCCATATTGTTGGGTTATAACTTGAATCAGGACACAAATCTTAGAATTACAGAATGGCTTTAGGTCGAAAGGGACCTTAAGGTTCACCTAGTCCCAATCCCCTGCTGTGGGAGGGCTGCCCCCACCAGCTCAGCTGCCCAGGGCCCCATCCAACCTGACCTTGAACACCTCCAGGGATGGGGCACCACAGCTTCTCTGAGCAGCTGCGCCACTGCCTCACTACTTTCTGAGTAAAAAATTTCTTCCTAACATCTAACCTAAATTTCGCTTCTTTTAGTTTACCATTCCCCCTTGTCCTATCACTATCAAATGGTGTAAAGAGTTGGTCCCCTTGCTGTTTATAAGCTCCCTGGGAGGAAAAGGATGGGCAAAACTGGAGGCTATGCCAGCTCAAGCCAGTAGCTTGAAGCAGGCAGCTCCAGCTGGGACAGCTCGTCCAGTACTAAAAATTGTTTAATTTACCGTGAGGAGTCCTGAAAGAGCTGCTGCTGTGGCAGAGAGTGATTTTATGGAAGTAACCTGATGCCATTTTCCAGACTTGTGCCACTGTATTCATCTTTGAAAACATCCAATATATTCATTTTAATTTTGCTGCTATGCAGTGGAGGGGAGAGAAGAGGCTTTTCGTACAGCTGAGACCAGTTAAGCAGATCACAGGTGTGTGCACAGAGGAAGATGCCATTACACGCTGTTGGGCTATGCTGTCTGGTGAGCGCTTGACTCGCTCTGGAGCTGCTCCAGCCCTATGACCAGGCCCATGGCTGTGAGGTGGGCCTGCCATCACTGTGCTCCTGAAGCACACCAGCCCTGCCACCTGTGTGGCACACAGGTGTCCTGCTGTGGCACAGGGACAGTAGGCACAAGCAGAGGGGTGCCCAGGCAGCCAGCCCATCTCCTGCACCCCAGAGCATTTTCTGTCTCACCCACAGTCTGAGCCCCTGCAGCATAGTGCTGCCTGTGCGTGGCGGCAGCCAGACACTTGGCGTCGTTCCCATGGCAGACCCTTTTCTTTTCTTGTAAAAGAACTGATTCAAGTAAGTTCTGACTCTATATTCCCACCTTTGCTTGACAAACAGAACAGGGAAATGCCATTAACACGCAAGCGTTCCTCAAACCACCTTGTTTTTGCTAGTCGTGCAATGCCAGTCACAGTGGAAACACCACTTCCTCCCACATGCTGTCAGTACCTAGACTGTAGTTATTCGCTTTTAATTGAATTAGCCAGCCCAACGCTTTTCTGTTATCCTATACAAAGCCACTATGTTCTGCAAACACCTTGCCGAAGTGACTGAATCAGACAGTGAGATAATTCTTTCCACCACATAACTCACTTTGGTTAAAAATTGGCCATCAAAACATGGGCAGCTTTGCTCACGATCTGTGAGGTTCACGGGATGTCCTCTGCAGTTAAGTAACATCGCAGACCTGCTCCCAGTTGACCAAAGTCATCTCTTTTTTTTAAAACTTCACTGTCATGGGGAGTGAAATCTCAGCCCACAAAGTCAGAATTTCAAGCTCCCCAGTCCTGCTTTGCTCAGTCTTCACAAGCATCACATGAACACCTCCATTTCCACCAAAACAATACTGCTGCTGTTGCTGTTGTTGTTAACATGATTGAGCGCAGCACAGAATAGTCCTTAGACAGAAAAGAATACCTTTGCTTTAACAAGAAGGGATAAATAGCACTTGCACTTTCTGTGCTTGCTTTGAACACTCAGATGCTCTGGGTCTGGGTACATTCTGAGAGAAGACAGATACAGGATTGCTTCAGGAGTGGATGGGTGGCTTTGGGCAGCCTCTGGTCATGGGTTTACTCAAGCTGGCACTGACTTTTCATCTGCCCCTTAGCAAACTTCACCAAATGTTTCCCCAGTAACAGAACACACTGTGACCTTCTTCTCTGTCTCTCTTGCTCAACCCATGCTTATACAAGACCCAAAATAGAGGAGCTGTGAGCCTGGAGATGCATTATATGCACTGCAGTCCAATGCGTGCTGGTACACGTCCTTGATCCTGTGCAGCTCATAGTGATGCCTTCTACTAGGAGCAATGCCATGGCATTGCCAGTCCAGTGGGCTGACATTTCCCAAGGAGGAAATAAATGTTGACTTCTGATGGAAGCTGGCACCCTTAATAAATTTAATGGTTAATTAGACTGAGTTGTACTTAAAATCAGCCTTCCTGAACCATGAAACACTTTGATGCCTTGCTGAGAGCAGGAGTTGCTGTCTTAACTACAAAAATAATGGTGTAACTGCATTAGTGGATAAAGAGCAACTCATGTTATCTATCTGGACTTCAGTAAGGTCTTTGACACAGTCCCCTGTAACATTCTTCTCTGGATTTGATGGGTGGACAGTTCAATGGACGAGTAACTGATTACACGATTGTACTCAGAGAGTGGTGATCAATGACTCAATGTCTGGATTGAGATCAAAAACAAGTGATGTCCCTCAGGGGCTGACTGCTTTTTAATATCTGCATCAATGACATCAACACTGGAATCAAGTGCACCCTCAGCAAGTTTGCAGATGACAAGAAGCTGTGTCGTGCAGTCAACACACCTGAGGGACAGGATGCCATTCGGAGGGACTCACGTAGGCTTGAGTAGTGTGCCCAGGAAACCTCACAAGGTTCAACAAGGCAAGTCTTGCACCTGGATTTTGGCAACACCCACTATCAATTCAACCTGGGGAAAGCCCTGCTGAAAAGAACTTGGGGATACTGGTGGATGGGAGGCCAGATATGGGCCAGCAATGTGCCCTCACAGCCCAGAAAGCCAAGCATATATTGGGCTGCATCAAGAGAAGTGTGGCCAGCAGGTCGAGGGAGGTTGATCCTGCCCCTCTGCTCTGCATTGGTGAGGCTTTGTCTGGACTACTGTGTCCAGATGTGATATCCTCAGTACAGGAGAGATGTCAACCTTTTGGAGACCATCCAGAGAAAAGCCTTGAAAATGACCCAAAGAATGGAACACCTCCCCTGCAAGGACAAGCTGAGAGCTGCGGTTCTTTAACCTGGAGAATAGAAGACTCTGGGGAGACCCAATAGCGGCCCTTCAGTATCTAAAGTGGAGATGTAAGAAAGAAGGGGACAGACTCCTTAGTGGGATCTGTTGTGATAAGAAAAGGGGAAATGGTTTCCAACTACAACAAGAGAGATTTAGACTTTATATAAGGAAGAAGTTTTTTACAATAAGGTTGCCCAGAGAGGTGGTGGAAGCCCTGTCCCTGGAGACACTCAAGGTCAGGCTGAATGAGAGTCTGAGCAACCCAATCTTACTGTAGGTGTCTCTGTTCATTGCAGAGGAGTTGGACTAGACAGACTTTAAGGGTCCCCTCCAGTTCTAAGTATTCTATTATCATTTAACTTCTCTCCCCAGACACAGATCTTCAGAGAACTGGGCAGGAACACGTGAGTAGTTGTGGGGAGATGCTTACATGAAGCCAAGGAAGCTTTGCTTGACTTTGTTGAGGAACTGAGGAATTATTCAATGTCCCACTTTCACTAAGGCTTCACCACATCAGGACCACTTGTTAACTTTTACTCCTCTCAAAAACATTCTTCAGTATACATGCTGCTCCTTATCTGATCTCTGGGCTCTCAGTTCCTTCTCTATGACCACCTTCTCTCCCTCAGCATCATCTTCTTGTCTCTCAGAATGGCCTTGCTTTGACCTCAGATGCATCACCAGTTGTGGCTCCTCTGTCTTTTTCAGCATAGAGGCACACAGCTAAACTCCTTCAGCAGCTTAGATTCTCCTGCTTTTCTCTTGAACTGGGTCTATTTTTGCCTCTTTTTGCCTCTTGAACTGGGTCTATTGTGGGAAGCTCTATCCCAGTTCAAGATCTGTTTTTTCCCATTCTCCCTGTATGACTGAAAGCCTTCTTGAAAGATCCTCCGAGAATGTTCTGCATCTCCTGAAGACCTCACCTCACAGCATGATTCCTCAAAATACAAATAGCTCCTAATTTCTGAACATCACCATCCTATTCCTCTTCCCTGTCCTCCCTTCCTTCTCTTCAACAGAGAATCAGTGGCTGCATCACCCCTCATTATATTCCTTCATCTGCACTTTCCTTCCATTTGACCCCTTTCTGCAAGCTCTCCCAGAATCCAGGCACGACCCCAAAACCTCCACCTCTAGTTGGCCACCCCACAACCTCCTTCCCCACACCCAAGGTCCACCCTTTGGGATCCTCTCACTCCTTTGTCCTCTCCTCCACCCACCAATGTGGCCTCCAGGCTTGCTCCTGGCCTATGGCTGCTCCCTCTCCTCTCACATCCCTTTCCTTCCCTCACTGCTGGGCAGCTGCTTCTCTCACCCCATGGGCAGCTTTCCCCAGCTACATGCAGCAGCTAACACCTACCCTCCTCTTTTTCCAGCCAGCTTTCCTCTTCCTTTTTTTGGCAGGGGAGGAAGGGGAGAGTGATGACTTTATGCATTGATTTTTTTTTTTTTTTTAATGCCTTTCCTTCTCCCCACGTCTGTATGTGAAGCCTTAATTCTGAGAAATAGCTGACTTCTCGTCCTGGCCAAAACCCACTTCTCCACTCCAGAACTGCTCTCCCCTCACGAGAGGCAGGGCAAATGTACAACTGCAGCATGCACAAAACGGCCCTGGTAACCCCCAGCTCCATGACACCTGACAGATGCATTGTGCACCAACAGCTCTCCTCATCACCACTTGCTCTCCACCTCTGTACATCCCCTTGGCTCCGTTCCCGTGCCATAAAGACCAATGCAGATTGTTCCTGCATCCTGCCAGACATTTATTTCCTTCCTTGTTTTTACTGCCAGGCTAGGGCCTTGTCCATGTGTCTTCTGGAGATCTCCAAGCATGGAGACACCACCATCTCTCCAGGCAACATATGCAGGTCACCTGCACAGTGAAAAAGTAAAAACAGTTGTGGATCCAGAGTTACTGACTTTGTCTGGGGAGCATCAAATCCTGCAGTTTGGTCTCCATGGTTTAATAGAGTTCAAAGCATCAACAGACACTCATCCTTAGCTGGAGCCTAAAACACTGAGTGCCCAACACATCTGGAGAGTCTGCAGCAGGCTTCCACTCCCACACACCCTCTTGATCTTTCTGTCTCCTCTCCCAGCCCAGTTTTCTCATAAAACTTCTAGGACTTCATCACCACTGTTTCCTTCAGACATGTGGGCCAACTGCATAAAATGTCATTTCAGAGGGGTAAAGGTAGCTAGCTACCCACAAACACATGCGCTGTGTGCAAAACCCTAAATTTACATTTTTTCTATGATATTTTTTTAAACGATTTTGACTTTCATAATAAAAACCAAGCTAAGCCAAGCACCTTTGGCCAAGTATCTGCACTGAGCAGACTGTGTGATGGCAAGCAACATAGCAGATGCACCTTGAACTTAAAAAAAACAAGTCCTTTCCCCCCAACTTCCTGCACAAATCCTCTTCACAGCCCCTTGTGAACTCTTCCGCCACCGCCCCAAAATGAGCTTGGGGTTTCCAAAAGGGTTTGGATCCTGAGATGTTCAGAGCAGGGGCTCATTTAGATTTTCTGTGCCCCACAGCATACATCCAGACTGCCGCAGGTGGGCATGCATGCTGTGCTGCCACAGCTTCAGCCCCAGGACAGCCACCAGGGGAGCGGGAACCGTGGGTCTGATTCATGGCTGTGTCACCTCTGCAGGGGATCATGAAGGTTAGGCAGGTTCCCCAGGCAGGAACCAACCAACCAAAGCCTCGGGCTGATCTCAAACTTCCTTTTTGCGGTCTGCGTTGCCTCGATTTATTCATTTCCTTGTAATTTACAGATAGCCATCAATGCTTGCTATATTTAAACGGTGTCTGTATCTGCGGGGATTGTAGGTAAGCCATTTTATTCACACAGCGATGGTTTTAAAGGAAAGTGAGACTTCAGAGTCACCCTTCAGTCTGGTGCTGTCTCGTGCACGGGTGACACACATCTGGTCCATGGGATGCTGTGGGCCACTAGGTAAATCCCCTCCCAGGTCTCACGCCAAGGGGTTGCTCTGCTCCTCCACTTCCTGCTTCCCCTCCACCAGGAACTGTCCCAGCTCTCTGCCCTCCATCACCCAGCAATGGCTGTGCCTAGATGTTGAAAGCCCAGTGGCACAATGAAGCTGTGATGAGCAAGGGCACATCATTCCTACATTACCCCCATGATGGGGAAAAAAAAAAAAAAAAAAAAAAAAAGCAAAGGGTTTCATTTAAAAGGAAAACAAAAAAAGAAATTTGCTCTATTCCCATGCAAGCATCTCTCTTTTGTTTCACAGCTTTCTTCTGGGAAGTCGTGTTATTTCCTCGTTAGCTCAAACCTGGCAAAAGCTACCATGACCAGCTTAATCTTCATGATGGAAACCAACATTAAAAATTGCACAACAGTTTCTCTTCTGGACAGAGAGTCTTCAACTATTAGGGGAAAAGAATAGATAGGGGAAAAGGATGGCGTGATTTCTTCAGACCTGGTCTGGGTTTTTCAGCCGTTTTGTGAAAACCCCTTGCTCTAAACAGCTCTGACCTTTCCTATTTCTTGGAGACTGACTGACGTCTCTACAGTAGATACATGGTGATGTCACTCACCCTGTTTTTGAAGTCTTCCTCTCTCACTACTCCTCGCATGGGTTTTTCTGTGGGAGGGGACAGTCGTGAAGAGGGCTAAACCTCTCGATCATGTGTGAAAAGAGGAAATGAAAATGAGTTATTGGAGTTGTAGCTAGACTTTACCCATAACTTTGGTTTCTGAAGATATAAAAAACTCGAACTCCAGGAGAAATTTGAAAGGGATACCTACCAAAAATACAGGTCATCGAACTCAAAGATGATTTTATCTGAATCAAGATGCTCTAGGCTAGAAGCTGGAAATTCTCAGCCTTCACTTTTACAAGAGTATTATGGCTTTAAGAGGAGCATGAGAAGCAATTCAATTGCCTTTTTGAGAAAAAAAAATAATATGCATGTGGTGACTGGGGCTGAATTAAGCTGCACACCAGCTTCCTGTGGGAAATCCTAGCATGAATGATTGCCAGGATTGCATTTTGCTGACTGTTTCATGGTTTTAAGGTAAGAATCATAACTGGCAGAACTCAAGGACACCCTTTCTCATTATTATATTGTTGCCCAAAGCCTAACCTTCATCGTGCTTGACACTGTGCAAACGGTAAAAAGCCTTCCCTGCCTTTAGATTGTAGTGTTAACACAGACGAAGACTGAGAGAAAACCCAAGAGGGACAGAAGTGTTAACTAGACCCACAGCAAGGTATTTAGCCATCATTACGAGCTGGCTGCAACCCCCCCCCAGTAAAGAAGAAAATTTCTTGATGAACACGTGCCAAAACTCGTACCTATAGCAAATCAGGAGGAGAGGATGCAGGACTACCTGAGGTAGACAGTCCCCAGATAGAGAAGTAGGACTTACCCATGAACAAAGGCTAATGCATTTTGGAGACAAAAAAAGTTCAAGTACTTTCAAATTGAACTTATAGCTTAAAAGTGTCTTACCTCTGTCTGTGCTCTGATGGCATTCCCAGCTCATAAGAGCCATTAGGACACAGAGCATGCAACCTGGAGAACTGAAAAAGTCAGGGCATCTCTCTAACTGCCCAATTCAGATTTAAACATCTTTTCTTGAAGAAAGTCAGAAAGTCAGAAAGTAAGGCAGACAACAAAGTGAGGATGTGATGAAATGAGTTTGACACACATGTAGATACACATATTGCACTAATACAGCATAGAGGACTTAGCAAGTGCATTTCTGCTGCTAAGGTGCAAGAACCGGCTCTAAACTCCTCACCAAAATGATGCACACACTCACAGGACATCTTCTTCTGATAGGGATAAGAGAAGCCTCACTGATGCTGTCAATTGTCATTTCTGCCTGGCCAGGAAAGACATTAAAAGCCAGGGGGAACAGTCAAGCCAGTGTGTCCACACATTTCTAGATTTCAGCCCTTTCCAGAGCAAGAACGCAGAAGCCAATCTTGAAATCAAAATGGAGCAAGGTCAAGGATGAAGCTACCTCCCAAGAATATGGTGGACAAACATTGTCTGTACTTTATGCAGAAGTCGTCTATATCTGTTTTTCCTTTGCTTGAGACAGAATTTGTGTATCATGTAGGATCTGCTTTTTTGAAGGGAGAAGGAAATGATATGCTGAGCCTGGAAGACAGATTTCAGAGAAGTGACCAGTGTGCGGCCTGGTCTCCATCAGTAGCACTGTCACTGCCAGCAGGCCTGCAGACACATGAGAGATGGCTGTGCTGTGTCAGCATTGCAGAAAAAATAAACATGCATTTGCAACATGAAGCCCTGCATTTCATTTCCATTGTTTTCCAGGGCACAGATTCACTCACATTTAAGATCTAAGAGCTGAAAAAGAAATGAACAAAGCTCTACTCTTTCTTGACTATTCCGTTTTCATGAACCACCACCTCATATGTGGCCACTTGGGCATCAGCATTCAGGTAATAGCCCATCAGTGCAGATGATTCAAGTCCAAATTCAAGTCCAGAATCAAGGAATCCTGACCATTTTTAGTCCCTGTTTGAGCACAGATGATCACCCTACTCTCTTACTAACTCCCTAAGGAGCAAGTTCCCATCTTCCATAGCAAACCATATGATCCCATCCACTATGTTTATCTATCTAGACCTCCATTATAAGAGGCAGGCCAAGGAGCTGTTATTCTTGAACACCTCCATCAGCTCCACCCTGTCTGTCTTTCCAGCACACTCAAGCCTCAGAGCACTGTGCATTCCTCAGTCAGTGGGTGTCCATAGCCAGCAGTGCCATGATGAGTGGATGCAACCATCCCATGTGGGTTCAAAGCTACCTGGCTATAGGCTTGTTGGCCGGTGAATAGTCCGCACACCAGCTCCAATGCAACTGGCTCCAATTCATGGGAATGTTTTGGCATCTTAGAGCCAACCAAACTCATGTCCAAAGAGCAAACCCTTAAGACTTCTATGAAACAAAACAACTTTTCATTTCCAAGACCATTTGGTTCCAACCCCCTGCCACAGACAAGGCTGTCACCTGTTAGATCACTTCACCCAGAGCCTCATTCACCCTGGCCTTGGCCCTGTTCCAGGGATGGGGATTCAGATTAAAAAACATCCTGACAGTTTTTTACATCATATCATCCAGGTTCAGCTGAACGTAATGTACAGAACTGAATGGGAAAGGAGATACTACGATTGTTTCAAACTACCCACCCACTTTTTTAATGTGCTGTCTCTCCCTCTGCCTCTCTACATGAATTCACAGACAATGATCTGACAGCATGCAAGAAAATGCTTCTTTTTCCTGAAAGCTCTCTGCGAAGGTGGTGTTTCCCCACCTCCACGTTGCTGACAAACGCTGATGTAAACAGCACACATATGCCCGCCTGAAAGGCCACAGGGGTTTTCACGTGAATCCTGTGTTTTTTCCACAAACCCCGTTACACCCTATTTCAGCTTAAAATACATCATCTCCTCTTTCTGGTTAACCTACAATCCTGTTAAGGCTCACAGAGTTTACAGTAGCAGGCAAAACCACTTAGCAGAACCCAATTTTGAAGATAAGTACTTCAGTTGCAGAACTCTGGCACGAAACTCTTTCAAGAAACTGTTTGAGCAGTATTAAAACAAGAGAAACCAATACTGAGATAAATCGTGCACTGAAATCGTTAAAAACACCAGCCATGCCTTTGGCGTTGACAGGAGTAAAGCATGTCATTTGTAACACCACTGAAATCATAACAGGAAGGAAGTAGACCTCAGAAACTATAAACAGAAGTTAACAGAAGTAGGAAGTACTTCAAATGTTTTCATGTAGCGACTGTAGAAAGATACTAAAAGGAGAAAATGTTTTCAGGGTTCATCTTGTTTGCTTTTTTTTTTTTTTTTTTCCACTTTACGTATCCATTAGTTATTTTGAACAGTAAAAGATTGTTCCAAAAGTCAAACACAACTTTAAAGTCCCCATGTGTAAAATAATCTGTGGTATAAATCAACAGTTTGATCTCTCTTCCACTCTCGTCCACCCATCTCTTAGCCTCTCTGCTTGCTTACAGTAAGTCCTTCACCTGGATCTGGCTGCACGAAAGCTAAGCAAGTTCTGCATGGCCAGGAGTTAGATGGCTCTCTTCTCCATTCCTCTTCTCAGCTGCTTCTTCAAGAAAAATAATTAAAAGCTCATTCCAAAGCTGAGAATGATAATGTACCTTGATACTCAACATAAAGATGCTCCCCACCTTCTGACACCTCACAGATAACTTCCACACTTTTCTCTAAGCTCGTGAGTGCGACAAACTTCTTTGAGACCCTGACTTCCAGTGGATGGATGACAGCTGCCCTGTGAAATTCACCCCAGTGGCTGAGCTCTATTGAGTTGAGTTGAGCACAGGTCAGGATGCTGGGCTGAGCCAGGGGACATGAGCTAATATCCCTCATTTTGCATAAGAGCAAAAATCCTTACCTTTTGACCTTTCCCTGCACTTTTATCTGAAAATACAGTTCCCCAGAGCCTTATCCATCAGCATTGCCCAGGTTAGCAGTGTAGGACTGAGCTCAATAGTTTTGCCCCACTACTGAAAGCAACACATACAAATCGAATTGGTAGGGAATAAGGACTTTATTCTAAGACATGAGCTGAAGCAATGAGCATATGAAGCAACGGCCACTAGAAAAAAAGTGAAAAACATCAGATATTGTATTGTATCGTACCAGTTCAGTTTGAACTCAAAAGTCCATTCCAGTAAAATGTATGCACAGACCAAAAGCATATGCAGAAGCTCTGAAGGTCCACTAGAATAGTGCTTTTAATGTCTATGGAAGAGGTCTCCCCTGTGAGAATCTTTAAGCCAGGAAAAACACCTCAGGTAACAAAGTAAAAATGATCCATTAATTCTGCCTGGCACTGTGGAGCAGGAAGGGGATAACATATCCCAAGAGAGTATGCATCTTTAAGATGTATAAGTTAGAAGTCCCTAGAAAACAAGTCTGCTGCCAGACTAAGTACCATTCATTTCTTCTTCATTTAGAAACTCAAGTGAAGTACATATGTTAACCACAGGGAGGTCATACTCTGGAGCTGAAGCAGCATGATCACACAGTCTGATCTCCAGTGTAACAGCGAGGAGGTTTTACTACCTCACAGACTCAACAGACCCCTTCTCTTTGCCTCTGTGATGGCATTCTAGCACACAAGGCTGCAAACTGTCTGAAGTCATACTTCTGTGAAGATTTTAAAACAAACATTAAAAGAAGTTTTTCCTTAGCTGTCTTAGTTTGGGAGGCCAAGTTCTGCTCTCCTAAATCTCCTCCTTCATATTCATTTTAGTACCAATGGAAGGAAGCTGTGAGTGCACACCAAGAGCAGAGCTTGGCTCCATACAAACCTGAAGTGCTGGTCACTTCAGCTTCCCTCCTGTGTGTCACATTAGCCGAGGGTAGCAGGACCACTCCCTGTGCTATTTTCAACGTCTGCCAACTTAATTCTAATGCACATATATGTATAATGCATAGTAGTTTGCAATGGTAAGAAAATAAAATGTGATTTGTTTTTAAATATTCTCTTTGGGACTCTAGAATTATAGTGGTTAATTCACTTTAATCCACAGGTAATGTGAGCTAAATGGTCATAACACAGTACCACAAACTGATCAGCTTAGAAACTGCTATCAAGGGGCCTAATCCAATACTAACAGTGGCGGCAAAGTGGCATTGTAAGGAAAAATGTCCGTCAGGTATTAAAAAAATATGTCTCTGAAGATTTACATTGTTTTTAAAAAATTCTACATAAGAATATAGGTATCACGCTTATCAGTCTAAGTTTAAAACCACTTACATGTATAGCTATTCTCAATAAACCATCTACATTCGCTACCTATCTACAGTAGCTACAGCTTCAAACTGGGAACACCACAAATTTATGTACCTTCCCTGAGATCGTAATCCAAAATAAATAGCCCTGCCAAAGTAACAGTGTAAACTCTGGATTTAAGTCTTCGGTAAGAATCAGTCCTCACAACACAAGGAAAACATTAAGCAAACGTAAACAGCAATCATTTCGTCAGTTTTGAGTTATTCCCAGCAACAGTGGAACTTATGTAAGATGTAGCATCCAAACGTTGAAAACCCGTCATTTGTATCATACAGTATGGCTGTCCCAGTTCATTTTCCTATCATTGAACCTTTGATCCCCCAAACACATCCAGCTGTGATTTGGATCTCCAAATCGCTATCCAGATCAGCTCCTCCACTCTGCATAATCATCTTTACAGTGCCTTTAGAAACACTTATTCTGAGGATCTTATTCTTGAATAGAGGAATGGCGAATAGATCTGTGATAATCCTCTGGACTAGTCATGAGTTCTGGTAAATCATAGCCTCTCAGAAGATGTCCACTGTTTTGTTGCGCAAAATAATACAGCTGCCTGGCAAACATGGGTTCAACCTTAAGAACAGACAAAATGTTAATCAGACATATAACAAAATTTCACATTCCTCGTGTAAGTCATTTACAGTTTTTTGAAATTAAAACTGTGTTCTCACTGATCTCTCTTCTAAGATAGTACTTGCCTGTTCTGCTGACAAATGTTTTGCTAATTGCACACACACTTTATTTGCTCAGTCTTCATTTAGAGGAGCACATTATCAGTGACACAGATGATGTAATTGCAATTGCACCCACATATGTGAGCAATGTGAAATATGACATGTCTGTGACCTCTTAATTGTTTAAATACATACCCAGAGCTTTGCAAGTCTTATCTTCATTCTCAAGAACTTTGAGGTATTAAAATGTTCAGATATGCTTAGGTATGCCACAAAATAACTATCTTTTCAATTAGACTTCAACCTAACTACAAGGTTACTTTTAACTTCTTTTCCTTTAAGGTCTGTAGAGGAATCTCTTCAGCTGCTGCCCACCACTAAGAGAGATGTGTATGACTTAACACTGCCTTCACTTCTATCCACTTAGAAACCACTATTCTTCACCAGGTCTTTGGGCCCTGGCTGCAAATACTTAAGTTGCACACTAAGCACTAAAACCTGAAGCTCTCCTTACTCACTGCAGCTGGGCTCTTCTCTACAACCGCTACACATTAAGACAGAGGCACCATTTGGGTGGAAGCATACACTTGCAGTACCTGCAGAAAGGGGCAGAGCCAGCAAGGAACCCTGCCATAAAGCAGTTCCACGAGCTAGGACAACCTGTTCAACTTTTCAGGCTGAGAACCAGTCAGTAAGGCCCAAGCAAAGGTTGATTTGGGTCCTGTGTTACCCAGGGGCTTCTGAAAAATTAAAACTGACACCAGCTTTCCACCCAATCAAGCAGTAAGTTATACCCTAACACTAGCGTGTGGATTATCACCTCTCTTGTGGTTATATGGGCCAATACAGTCAATTTAGAAAGTACCTGGTCTCAGTCTCTGTCAGCACCCTCTCTCAGATAGCATCCTGAAACACTAGCTTTGAGTGTGCGCGAACTGTGGTCAGCCAGCTTGCCAGCTTGCCAGCTACCCTAACACTGGAGCTGCACAGGCAGTCCCTGCGTCACTCCAAAGGCTGAGCTCTCTGGAGCACCTTTAGGTGAAAGCACTGTGTCCTGCACTGACCTGGCAACCCAAGGTGCTGTGCCATGGGGCCACTAATGACAATACTGTCCAGCTCTTCTAGGGTACCTTTTGGGTCCTGATGGTCTTTGTAAAAGAGATCACTGAGGACAAATGCTTTACAGAGGGGGTAACTGGGTGCTCTGACCTTCTGAGGGCCACCAATCCTGGCAGATCTGGGAACTCAACCTCAGACTCGAGTGTGCTGCATTATCATGAAATTGCCACCTCCCTCACATCCTATGCAAAGTAGAAGTCTGACTGGCAGATTGATATCCTCCAAGGAATATGTTTCATTTAGCAAACAAAGAAGTCCTACTTACATGGGCCGTAATTAGTTTTCGCTGCCTCTGTGGATCTGGAAATTCCTCCCCAAAGCACAGAGCAACCTGGTACCTTGGGAGTGGACGTCCATGATGAGCAAAGGCTTGAAGCTCTGAGAAGAGAGAAAGGGCTGTTAAGAAAATCTTTGTGGACGGCTGAGCTCCAAATGGAGGACCCTAGAGCAGAGTGAGAAAAGGTAAAGTCAATCTAAGGAGAGAATGACAGAAGTCAGGAGAAAAACAAGAGGTAAGGAGAAGAAACTGAGAAGAAACCATGCTTGGAGACTTTTCTGCAAATTGGGGAAGCTGGTAATAACATTTCCATTTTCCTGTTTGCCTTGCTTCATAAATCATTTCATAGGCACAAACCAGGATGTCTCCCAATAAATATTTTTATTTGGCCTTGTCCTCAGAACCTCGTGGAGCAAATGCCAGCAGTAGCCCTGACTCACTCAAGAGCACACGCAGAAGTATCACTGAAACCAGTGGCTTTGTAGAGCCAAAGTACTGCAAGGCATAAACTCAGACTCAGCTGGACAGTCATGAAGTCACTGCCACCACTGTTTCTAGAGGGGGAAAGGAAGGTATGGGAAGATGAAGGACTTTATTTAAGCCCTGCACCAAAGCTGGTAAAAAAGACTGTCGTCTGTGTGCCTATACACTCTCCACTAATCCACATTTTGCACTAAGGAAAAAGTCAAATTACAGCACTACACCAAAGTGTTCCCAGTAAAAGATAGGTGGGGAGGCTTTTATGAGAGAGACCGAAATCACTGCCTTGTGTTTTAGAGACTGTATTCCCTTCTGCAGTATAGAAAATTGCATCTAATACAAAATTTTCCTTAAAGTCTTCATTATGTGAAGCATCACTACATAATTGATTGATAAAGAGTTCATTTTAATTTAAAGCTTTCTTTACGCTTTCTGAAGAAAAGTTGCAAAGGCAATTAAAGTTAAAAACCCATGTCTTATGATGAAGTGCTCCCTGCTGTACAGGGGAATAAGAGTCTTTGAACTTGACACAACGCATCTTTTATTATAATATATACCTGCTGCTTCTACTCTAACTGCAAGCTTTTCAGACCAAAGTATGAGTTCAGTAGCTGCCACAACAGCTCCCCAGTTAGACATACTGGTCTTACTGGGAGTATCAGCTATAGGAGTAATACAGTGGAAAGTTCACTCAAAACACAGCAAAAACTCTGAAAGTGCTGTGAGCCCTCTGGCATTATGCAAAGAGAGAACAGAGATCCATGCAATCCTGTTTCCTTAGGAGAGGGTAGGACAGTCCACCCATGGCACAACCAACAATGCTTCTAATAGAGAACTTCTTCCATCTTTCTCTTCCTCTCATTTTACTCACAGAATGGCCAGGGTTGGAAGGGACCTGAAGGATCATGAATCTCCAACCCCCTGCCACATGCAGGGCCACCAACCTCCCCATTTAATGCTAGACCAGGCTGCCCAGGGCCCCATCCAACCTGGCCTTGAACACTTCCAGGGACGGGGCATCCACAACCTCTCTGGGCAGCCTGTTCCAGCACCTCACCACTCTCTCTGTAAAGAACTTCCCCCTGACGTCCAACCTAAATCTCCCCTCCCTCAACTTGTCTTCATAATTCTCCAAATCCTGATTATCTGTGGGGGTGCTACCCAGCAGTCCTTGGTATGGACCCAGAGAAGTCCTTTCTTTCCTACCAGCAGGATGATGGAGGCCAGCCTTGCTTTTCTCCAAAGCCCTCCACTCATTCTTCCCATGCCCACGTGCCTCCCTGCACTGCAGTGCCCCCACACTCCTCCTCAGACCACTTCTCATCGTTTTACTCTACCTCCAGTTTCCCATCCTTCTGCCAAGCGAGTCCTCCTGAAGCTGTCATCTGCCATGCTTCCATCCTCCTACTTTCTGCCTACCCCAGTTTACTGCATTTATTATGCAGTGCTCCCCAGAGGCCATCCACTCATTTTCTGAGTTACTGCTATTGTAGGACTCCCAAGGCAAGCAGCAGTTTGCATTGCAGGATCCAGCTCCTCAGCAGGATCCTAACCATTGCAGTCCACAGTTCTACTTCTGCCCCTTTCTCTGCTGTCCAGCACTTCCTCTCCTGGCAAAGGTCTCTGGTATCTCTTCCCAAAGAAAGCTGAATTTCCTAATAAGGGAAAGCTCAAGCTTGCCTGCAGTCTGGGAGCTTGATATTTTCAATTGACTTGAAGATTTGGTGTGTCCATGACAAGTCACTAATAAACCTAGCTGAGCATCATCATATGCAAAAGCATATTTTGCACACACCGCAGACTATGGCTACAACCACATCCTTGGGCTTGCACAGGCTGTAGTGCATAAGTAATTTAGGAGGGGGAAAAAGTAACTATTGTTTAAGCTTCTCTTTGGGGTTAGGCTTCTAAAAAGAGAGGTACTGTCAACCGTTTGGACGAACCCGGAGTACATCTAAAAAACCTTCTGAGAAAAGGGAAAGGGATTTCCAAAACCATCATCACAGGAAGAATTGAGTCTTAAAATTAGCATGTGATTGAAGCTCAAGCCAATGCCCTAACCTCAAATTCCCCTTTCTAACTGTCAATTTTCATATCCATGAGATTTCTTTCATTAGATGCATTTTTTGCTTGGCCATTTTGCTAGGATGATGCAGCAACCTTGGAACATGTGTGCTAAAACTGCTGGTTTAGGTTTTGGGGGTTTTTAAATAAAAATTGTAAAACATTATTCCTCTAAGAGACTCCTGCTGCACTGATGCCCTGTTCTAATGGGAGATGTGTGAACTGCCTGGCTGCCATGTCATACACCTCAAGCTGGGGGCTGCATGCATGCACTCCTGCTGCCCAAGCTGTCTTCTGATGTCTAGGCAAGGCCTGGCTCCCAGTTTCTCTGGTGGGCACCTTTACATGCTCAAAAGTGCTGTGATACAGGGCCATATTCTGCAAGTTGTAAGAAAAAAGCCCAGTCCCAACATGTGCTATTGGTCCCATCAATTGGTGCTGGACCCAGATAGAAAAGAAAGCCTTCTTCTGGAATCCATGTCAATATTGGAATGCTCTGAGAAAGATTCCAGGCTCACTCAGGGTCAGGTTGAGAGCTGGATGACTGCAGATCACAGTGCTGCCCTGGACTTACCAAAGCAGATCCAAGGCCAGAATCCACCTTCCTCTGCTACCCAACATTTGGGAAGATAATTTTATTAGCTTCATCCCTACGCTTCATAAAGCGATGTGTGGTCTGGCTGTCACTCCCACACATTTGTGCAGGGACACAGTCTGTGCACAGAGCAGAACTAGACAAGATTTTTCAAAAGGCAATGCTCCCTGGCTGCATTTCCTTGGAAGAAGCAGTGAGAGACAACTGCTACCATAAAAAGAGCATTCCCATAAAGCATGGAGACTGACCAGGTTACCTTTTCAGAAATTATACCAAAGCCACAGAGGGAATTACCTGCTAAAAACTGCTGAGTATCAAAGAGCTTGCATGTCTGATCCCGCTCCAGCTTGTTGGGTCGGTCACTGCAGAGAGCCAGAGGCCCATCCCAGTAGATTCTACTTTGGCAAAGTCTCTTAGCATAGAGGCCATCGGGTGCCATCCACAGTATTACTCCTCGCTCCAAGTGGCTCAGCAGCTTTTCTATGTTCTTCCTCTGGCCATTATCTTCTGGATAAGGGAAGATGACTTGTTCCAGGCTGCTGACCTCATAACTTTGGCCCTGGGATATCCTACAGCCTTCAGGACTAGAAGTTGTCACCTCCTTTACCAGTATCTCACGGTAATATAAGCAGATGTGGAGCCGACAATCTACAAGAATTAAAATAAAAAGGATGACTATGGTATATTCCCACAAATATTTTATGTTTTAAAGTTGTGTTAATGGCAAGAGACATATGTACATGAGATTTCTGAGCCTCTAATGCCACGGGCAGTCATCACCACCCAAAAAACATTAGCAAAAATCATAAAAAGAGCATGGGACACAGTAACATTAATGGTCTCTAATTTTATTAAGAGGGCTACTTATGTGAGAATTTGGTAGGAACTAACACCCAGCAAACTTCACATTTCTGTTTAAGCAGGGAAAGCCGGCATAAAAAACAGTTGTTTGTCACATTTTCCAAGCTCATGTCACAATTAAACACAATGGCTCGGTAGACTTCCTCAGATATAATCAGGAAGTAGCTGTGTTTCTCCCCAGATTTTGCATAACAGGGGCTTCTGCACAGGGGACCTGCAAACCCACCGTTGGCTGCCTGAACAGAAGCAGCTGCTGGTGCCAGCTCTGCACAGCTGTACCTGAATTCCCAAATCTTCCTTTCAAATGACAATTCGGCCAGCTTGGCACTCACATGACACTGAATATATGCGTATATACACATACATATGCACATACATACAGACCCTGATTCAGAAGACTCAAGAAACCTGCTGAGCATCCTGCTATAGGCTTATCCACTACTTCTGTGACAAGCACATTCCTGCACCCTTTCCCAGAGTTATTCAGACTTCCCCTGGCAGCTGGATGTCTGCAGAGCTGGCTGACTGCGATCATTCCCTTCTTCTTTCCCAAATGCCTTTATTTACCACAAATAATGAAACAGAGCCAAGCCAGGTGGCATTAGCAGGAGCACGGTGAGGGACCACAGAGCTCCTCCCAAATAGACACTGGGCTGAACCTCAGTATCACTGACCCTCAGTATCTTCAGACACCCCTGGTGGTTCATCAACACTACCCAGCACTAAAACCAAGAGCCAGAAAAGCTTTCCACCTACTCAAACCAATGCTCCTAGGTTCCCTGGAGTTCAGGCTACAAGTGTTTCAATATCCTAGCAAATCAAGGCTTAAGCCCATGCAACAGATTCATTCATTAGAAAGGATAACTTCTTTTTTTCATTTTTTCCTTTTCATCAGAAAGGAGAAACACAACACAAGGGCAAGTCAGATGTGGGAGTCTCTTGTAGGGATCCCCAGAAGCCCTGAGGGGCTGTAGACCTTACCTGACAGGGCGAGGGCTTCACCAGACCTTATACTTGGCTCAATCGGGATGCCAGGAGTCTGGGACTCAGGAGGGGCACAAGCATAAAAGGTTCCTGTCACCTGACAACCTGTTTCACAAACAAAAGTCAGTGACAGCTACCTAAATCCGAAGAGAAAAGTTTGGGCAGAGGTCAAAGGTAAGCAAAATTGAGTTTTTCTGGGCTCCACGAACTCTCTCTCTCTCTCTCTTCTGCTTTATAAAATGGTTTTGTTTCCCATTTTTCAAATATGCTTTCTACAAACACTCAAGATGTTATCTGGACTGTATTTTTATCTGGGTCTGCATGAAATACTCCCTCTCACAATAATATTTTTAACTAGACTACAGGGCTCTTAAAAGTTGTCTGCAAAAAACAATCCATTCAGCCTAAGGAATTTTACTTAAGACAGGTGTAATAATAAAGCTGGAATCAGCACTGACTTAGAAGTAAGCAGAGAAAACTGTGCAGCAGGAAATTATTGGAACTGTATTACCAGGACTACTATTAGCCAAACAAATACCTATCAGTACACAAATTATCACATAAGAAATCAATATTTTCCTCTGTTTCTTTATGTCAGTAAAGGTCCCTCTATGATGAAGCAGGTGCTCTCCCCAGCAGCAGGACCCACCACAACCAGGAGCTGGAGTGAGGCATGTATCAAGCACTGCACCTCCTGACAAGTCCTAGAGTTCAGTGGCACACCCAGGACAAGCCACCAACAGCTGTCACAAACATCAGCCAAGTGTCCCAGCGTGTGCCCAACTGCTGCATGGGATGTACTGCAGGGCATTGTTGATGCAGCCAACAGGCCTACTTTTATTAGCAAGTAGCTCCGCTAAAAACAAACTATTCCCCTTAATAATTCCAGTATACTAGCAGCAAAAGTTGCACTGCATCGAGCATTTTCTCTTCAGCAGACCCAGAGAATAAAAACTCTATTTCTCTGCACAAAAACACCCAGAGAAGTGTCCTCTGAACACTCAGTATCTGCCCTCCCAAGTCTCTCCTTGCTTTCCATCCCACTGCACCACCTCCTTCTCCTCATGAAGCAAATGCCCATCTACTTGAGGTGAGTTGTTCTGCAAGAGCCTATGACACACAGTTTCCTCTCTCTTAAGTTTTTTAGATATTAGTGTTGCCAGTTTTGCCCATGTTAGAGGGGCTAAAATGAGATGATTGTTAAGGACCCTTCAAAGCTAAGCCAATCTATGATTCTACAGCTTGGAAAGCTGTGATTATACTGGCCTCAAACTGTAAGATCTCTGGGGAAGAGATCTTCCATTTCTGCTGTGCCAGCCCCAAGAGATGCTCAACCTATGACAAGCTGTCTAATAGAAAAAGTAATAACTTCAGCTGCCCTCTTGGGAGAATAACACCATTCTAACCCACAAAGCTAGAGGGAAAAAATCTTGCTCACATGTGCCTCAGAAGTCCCAAAATCAGAAAGCAAAACTAAGGAACACACATTCCCATCTGGGGCTGGGAGGTTGGTTCCCTCCTCATTGCTCAGGACTTTCACGATAGCTTGGGACTTCTGAGGGTTGGTTTGTGAGCAGAGATCTAAGGTCTGTGTAGTCAGGACTGGGGCAAGTGAGGTCCACCAGTGAAAGCCATGAATAGCTAAGGTGAAACTGCAGTTCTTGCAGGTGGCCACACACCCTCTCATTTGATCAGCCTCAGCCATCAGCCCCAGATGGGACAGACCCTCTTACCATTCTCACAGCCGGGTCCTTGCCAGTGATGACTGCGAGCTGTGAAGGGGACGCTGGCACACTGGTAGGGGATATCGGGATGCGGCTGTTCCGGGGCAAATTCTCTCCAGTTGCGCTCATGGGGCACCATGTAGTTGGGTACCTATTCAATGTAATGAGATATTCTTTTACCTGGTAGCTGTCAGAACTCATGCTGCGTGATTCAGCTCCCTGGCATTATTTGCCCCAACAAAACTCATGGAGGTCTAAGCGCTGCCCAGCCTACATGAATGGCACTTCGCCACCACCACCAATGGGACTTTCAAATGAACTTCTCACCACTGGTGTAAATAACAAGCTGGGTGGAATAACAAAAGGCAGTCAAAGCATTGCTGGTAAATGTCTGCTCGGAATAGCAATGCTTCATCGGGTGCTTACATTTTGGCTCCAAGAGGATGGCAGTACACTAATATCTATCGCCAAACAGAAGAGAGCAATTACTCGGGGATAAACAACACCAAAAGAAATCAACTGCCCTGTGGCCTCATATGACATTAGGAAAGTTGCTTCCCAATTTCTGTTTTCACAATAAAGTGTTTTTTTCTCTTTCCAAAAAGAACTCAAGAGAGCTGTGTCAGCAAGGAAGGGCATACCGCAGAGTACAGAGCCATTACTGCCCAGTGCACAAGCACCAAACACACAATTGATGTCATACCTGGGATGGTAGTGAGGTATAAGGAGATGGGATTGGGAAGGAATGGTTCATCAATGGCTGCTCCTCCATGCTGTTCTGTTTTGCACCTATGTACACCAAAAATGGAAAGAAATGATGTCAAGCACATCCCTGTCCCGCCAGGGAAAGGAAACCCTACACCCCCTGGCAGGCCAAAAACCCCAAAGTGCTGCCACACACCAGTGTCCTCTAGCACCCTGCTGTGCCCCTGTCTCAGGGGCCCTGCCTGCTCTGGGACTGCCTGCAGATGCTGGTAGCTAGCAGTCACAGACTGGGCATCCCCAGCCCAGTGGTTGCACAGCTCAGAGCACTTCTGCTCCTCCCTGTATTCAAAACCTACATCAAGAAAGCTTTTTTTTTTCCAGGGTGTTTTTGCCTATCAGTCAGAATGAGATGTATTTGTCCTCTGCGCTTGGCCTCTCACCCCTGCAAAGACTGCATGGCCATTCCAGGAAAGCATGCTTCGGTCCTTGTGTGCTTACGAGACAGACATTCACACTGTTACATGGGGAATTTGAGATGTTTTACCTTTTTTAGCTCCTTCTGGCACTATTCTGTACACTTTATAGGGATCTGAGATGTCCAGCTGGCTTCTCTCCACCAGCTCTTCAAAGTCGTTGCTCTTGTTCAAAGCACACCTCAATCTGGTCTTCCAGGTAGGGGGATCTGGTTTATCAATGCCCTCTCTGAACTTCCCTTTAAAAAGAGCCCAAGCCTGGAAACATTTCAGGTAATCAAAAGACCAAGAGGAAAAAAAAAAAAAAAGAAGAAGAAGAAAAAAACAATCAACTACAAGGTACAAGTTCACAATGCTTGAGACACCATATATGCCTGTGCCTACATGTGCATGAATTTACTCCCTACAGCACAGTTTAGTGGGCATGGTAGTGACGGGTTGACAGTTGGACTAGATTACCTTAGTGGTCATTTCCAACTTTAATGATTCTATAAGTTTAGGAGAAGAAAAAAAGCAGCAGGGCAAGGCAGAAAAACAGCTCAGCAGGCATAAGGAAAAGGGAAAGAGGGGGCAGCCCAGGCACCGTACCTTGAAGAGGGCAGCATCCTCCTCGCGGTTGTAGTCTTGCTTGCCAGCGTGCTTCCAGGGGATGCGGAAGATGCTCTTCTCGTCATTCTCCCACACCAACCCTGGGTACTTGCCACTGTCAATCTGGTCGATCAGCCACTGGCGGAGCTTCCCGTTGCCGCAGCTCACCGAGTTCATCCCGCACTCGCCTGGCTCCAAGTTCATGCCACTCGTGTCGGGGGATCAGGGTTGGGGGCACGTTGCTGAGCCCACCGCACTGCACGTGGCTGAGCACCAGCTCTGTGGGGGCTGCAGGAGGGAGAGGGAAACTCACGGGTCAAAGGATGCTAAGGGCACCTTGGAAAGCCAGCAGCCCCCTACTCCAAGCAGCCCCCCACACTTTGACAGAGATCCCCCTGCCCCGGTGATGCTGTTTTGCATGAGCACACACGGGTGGCTGAGATGTTCAGCGTGACTGACTTCAGGCATAACCTCCTGACCCACTCAGAGTTCCACTAGATCTTTTTAACCAAAATGTAAAAAAATAAAAATAAATTAAAAATCACGAAGCATATTCGCTATGCAAGGGCAGACCCACACAAATCGGAGGGCTTCACACACGTTTACGACTCATGCGGCTTTTCACCGTAATGGCAAAGGCGCTTTCACAGCCTCCCTTAATCAAGGCACATCCGAGCACGCGATGTCCCACACACATCCACGCTCAGCTGCTCCCACCAGAGTACCACTCAGACCTCTGCAAAGTTTGTCCGCACACCGCACCGAGTGCCCCTCTGCTCAAAAGCTCTGCTCGGCGGCTCCCCTAAATGCAGCCTTCGCCTCTGCACGCAGGCAGGCTTTCGGATCCCCCGTCAGCGCGCCGCAGTGAGAGCCGCACATCCCCGCATCCCTCACGCCCCGCACACCAAACCCCGCATCCCGTCCCGGGCAGCTCCGCCGCTCGTGCTCACGGGTAACCTCGGGCAAAACCCCCAGAAGCGCCCCTCCCGCCGGCGCAGACCGAGCTCGGGTGCCCCCGTCGGGGCACGGCTCCGCGGCTCCCGGTGCCGCTTACCTGTGCCGGACGCCGGAGCGGGCACGGCCGCGCGCCTGCTCTCCGTCGGGTGCAGCGCGACTGGGCCGGCGGCCCCGGGAAGTTTCTTTATATGATGGAGGGCGCCGGGCCCGGGAGGGGGGAGGCGGGCCCCCGCCCGGAGGTGGAGCCGGCGAAGGGGAGCGGGGACTTCGCGAGCTGGAAAACATCTGAGGCAGTGACACATGCCTATTGCTGGTAAACACACGCTGCGGGGCGGGGGGGAGCGGCCCGGCGCCCTCTGCGCGTCCGCGCGTGTATTTTTTTAATCGATGCAGACACACACGTAGACATAAATAGCACGGGGAAACTCCTACCTGCGCTCGCCGGGCGGGCTTTACTGTAACAGAGCCGGGCAGCGACACCCACCAGAAACGGCCCAGACGGCGCCGCGGGGACCGGCGGCTCCCACCCCCCCACCCACCGCTGCCCGCACCCCGACTGTGCCCGGCTCAGACAGCGCGGGGTGGAAGCAGGGACCGAGCCCGGCCCGGAGCCGTGGGACCCCCCAGGGGATTGCTTCTCCCTCACAACCCCTTCGCGATCCCTTCATGACCCCTTCCTGACCCCATTATGTCCCTTTCTTGAGCCCTTCTTGGGCTCAGCAAGGTGGGTGACCCGCTTGCCAGCAGCCCAGAGGAGCTGGATGTTAAAAAGCGCGAGGTGCGGGCTGCCCTGGAGGTCTCTCGGTTCGTTCAGGTTTCTGACACGTGTTTCGTGCCACGGCACTTTCTTGTTGTTGTTCTGTTGTAACGTTTCCAACACATCCACATCCTTTCTGCTGTAACGTATCAGATGAAAGCCCAGCCATCGCGCCCTGTGCTGGCAGCGGGGTTAGGATATTAATTGCAAATCTTCAACGCCATCTTCTGAAATTTAAATGTAATTATCGCCACGTTTTGAGGGGGAAGTGAGAAGCGCAGCCATTTTTAGATATTGGGTTTATAGCACACCATCCTCTAGAAAAAGAATTGGCAGCGCCCACCAAATCTTTGCAGTCATGAGTTAATGCAGCTTCAAAGCACTGGAACATCTCTTTGAGATTGGAAGGGACGGCCGCCATAAAGCAAGACAAGCAGCCATGGCTTTAGCAGGAGGCTGGATATTATCAGGTTGGATATTAGGAAGAATTTCTTCTCCAAAAGAGGTGAGGCACTGGAACAGACTGCCCAGGGAGGTGGTGGAGTCACCATCTCAGGAAGTACTTAAGGAAAGGGTAGTACTTAGGGACATTTTAGTGGGCAATACTGGTGATAGGTTGGCAGTTGGACTAAGTGCTTTTAGAGGTCTTTTCCAATCCTAATGATTCCATGATTCTAAGACATCTGAAAGGCTTCCTAAAAATCCACAGTATAATTCCAAGAGGCAAAACTTACCACCAGCTGTAATTTCATTAAATACAAAACCATCCTGAAATATATCTCTACAAAATGAAGGCTCCTTGTACCTTTTTTTTTTTGCAGTTTTTTAAGACAGAAAATTTTTGGCGACTGTGAAACATGCAGATTTGATCTGCATTAGAACCCTTCAGAAAAAAATAACATCTTTCTGCAAAATACCTTGAAAAATAATTGTACATGTCCAATGCAATCCACGGTAGACAATTAGGTGAGTTGTACACTCAGAAATCTGTAAGAGAATACAAAGCCAATCATAAACCTTTTGAAGTAAAAAAAAAAAAAAAAAAAAAAAAAAAAAAAAAAAAAAAAGGCAGTATATATATATGTATTATATATGTGTGTTATATATATGTATATATACACTGCTATATATACACGGTTGGGTGGTTGGTTGCTGCCTTTATGCAAAAATAATTGTATTAGAAAACCATGTGCAGTTGCCCAAATTTTAGACTAGATGCTAAAGCCAAATTCCCAAGTGCATGCTTGGCTTTACAAATAAGTCTTCCTATGAGAAAGACGTGATAATGTCATTCGTTTTGCTGACTTTGTTGCTGAGGGTTTCTGGACATCAGCCATTTAGGTGGTCAAAAAAACCAGGACCATCATTTCAGACTGCAAAGTAGAAAACTGATCAATAACGCAACTGTGTTATCTGCATCAGATGCTGCAGCAGCACACCAGGAGGCTGTCTGTGTCCCATGTCCTTTTTGCATATGCTGGGATGGTTACTCCCTCACTGGTCTTGCTCCTGATCTGAACACTCAGAGCACTTCAGAGCCTTTTTGCCTTTTCTAGTGATTTCAACACCATCTTGAGCACCTAACCCTACAAACTGCCCTAAAGCCTCAGTGTCTACATGGAAGTTTTCTCAGTGTCAAATGAAGTCTTATTGTGAAACGCTCTCGCTGCTGTTTAACCACTGCACTCACCACCAGGCCCCTCGTTTCACACTCTGAAGGTCACACTGACTAAAGGCATGCCAGGAAAAGTGACTGTTTCTTCTCAACAGCCACTCATCGATGCCCAGTGCATAGAAAGCTGGCTTCTGCTTTCACCAAAACCCTCTGAAGTTCCAGCTGACTCACGTGGGAATTGCACCCAGAGCAGAGCAGAGCAGAGCAGAGCAGAGAAGAGCTCAGAGCAGCCCTGGAGCTGGGGCTCTTAGGAAGCGCTGATCCCAGTGGTGCACATGTCAAAGCTCTTAGAACCTGGTACTCCTCAAGCTTGGGTGACCCTTCAGAGGGGCTGTCTCTGCTGCTTCCCCTGGGGCAAGGCCAGCCGGCCTCTCCATAGAGGCATGTGATCTGCCCGTCTGTCCATATGTCAGGGTCTGATGGGAATTTGGCAAAGGCACCGCATCACGCAGCAGGGCCCTCTGAGGATTGCCACCGTTCAGGGGCTCTCCCCACTCTGGAGATCGTGAAATCCCCTCTATGAAGAAGAGGAACCTAACCAGGGCTCGCCTTGCTCCCGTCACTGAGAGCGCTGCACTGGTTGCACCTCACCAGCACTGGTGGCAGCATGCTGCGAGGGCCAACCACGCGGGCAGGGGAGGCTGTGCCACTGGGAACCATCTTCTGGGCCTGGATGGAGACAGCAGGCAGCTGTCTCCTGCCTTGCAGCTCTGCGTGGCCTCAAGTCCAACTGTGCAAGCCCCCTTGGGCCTGAAAGCAGTCACCCAGCAACTGGGCCGTCCCAATGGGTACAAACACGGAGACCGAGCTGGAGAGATCTTCAGGGACCCAGCCATGCTGGTGCTGAAGCACTTGACAAACCACATAGGCAAAAGCATTTTCAGAAGTGACTTAAGCCCCCAAAAGTGGCTTTGAGAAGCTCACAGCTGCTAAATTTACATCTTTGTCTGCTCTAAGATCCCTTTCCTGAGATCAGGGTTTTGAAGGGCTTCATGCATCACTGTTGGCACTAGTTTCCAGTGAGTGCCTTCTTCCCTCAGAAGTCCTCACAAATCCCCATTTCTGGTCCATGAGGCAATGCCCTCCACTACCCAAAGCAGGAGTACAGTTCAGACCCAAAGTAGCATCAGTGACTCACTCTAAGCACTGTTGTTCAGCAACTGAAACATCAATGCATTACCAATAATGTTATTCTCATCCTAAACTGAAAACACAGCACCATACCAGCTACAAGGAAGAAAACTTAATTCCTTCTAAAACCAGGACATGAGCATTCTCCTCTCATTTTGGGAGGATATTTGCAATTCCTCCATTTAAAACAGTGACTTCTGGAACAGTATTACTCTATCACGTGTCTTCCATGTTAGTAATTAAACAGTCATTTTAGGCTATCAGCGTACAGCCATGTCTTTGTAGTTTTCAACAGAAAAGTCTCACGTTCCACTTGTGATTATTTTTGGTGAATTTGGTGTACATTTTGTTTCCTTTTTATGTACTTCCCCTCTGCTTCATAGACAAGAATACTTTGTGCTGCCTTTTGTACGGCTGCCTTTATGTCTCCATGCCCCAGCTCCTGTCTGCTACTAAAACAGCTTTGCACCATGCATCACAATACCTGGAGCAACTTTGCTGTGCAGAGGGAAGCTTGGCATGCTTACGGGACACTCAGGTCACCAGACAAGGACACAGCTCAGAAACCTTGGGTTGTTGCTTCCCCCATCAGCCCATAGCAAAGCTTTTGTTGGACTTCCCACTGGGGCCTCCTGGGTGAGCATGAGGCAAATGGCAAGTGGCCTGAGAGAGTGCAAGAAAACAGCATAGAAAACAAGAAATTTGCCTTTGGGAAACCATAGGAATGAAGAGGAGTATGAAGAATAGGAACTGCATGCTGCTTCAGCATTCAGACTGTCTGGTGTAGTCATCTGGAGCCCCACAGCATGAACTTTTCCAGCACAAGACTCGACAGAGGTGTGGGATTTGCTCTTGTGATGCTCTAAATTTCAGTATTTCATAAGGGAGTGAAAAGCTTGAATTTTGCACGTGGCTGTGTGTGTGTGCACATGCGTGTGCCCGTGTTTTGCAGGATACCAATAACAAAGCCTGTTTTACTAAAAAGTATTTCTTGAAAGGTCACTCTGCACTGCTCGAGAAGCCATGAGGCAGCTCCGTTTCACTACCTATTCGCCAACAATCACAGCAAGACAAGGTGAAGATATCTGACAACCCTGCAGCCACCTCTGCATTGGATACATGAATCAAATGATTCCTCCAAGCTAAGGAAATGAAAACATGAATAAGCTGTGTGGCTAATCACATCATCCAAAATTATGAACGAAAGCAATAAGAGGGCTTTTTGCTGACTGAAGGAAGAAATTGGAGAAAGTGTGTGCCAAGGCTGGATTCATAGTGCAGTGGTTTAATCTGGAGCAACGTCTTTTTCCCATTCTCTATTTCTGTGTTGGCTCTGTTTCTGAATACAGTGTTGTCATAGAAGGGTTTAGGTTGGAAGGGACCTTAAAGCCCACTCAATCCCACCCCGTGCCCTGGGCAGGGCTGCCCCCCACCAGCTCAGGCTGCTCAGGACCCCATCCAACCTGGCCTTGAGTGCCAGGGATGGGGCAGACACAGCTTCTCTGGGCAGCCTGTGCCAGTGTCTCACCACTCTCTGAGTAAAAAATTTCTTCCTAACATTTAACCTAAATTACCCCTTTTTTAGTTTAAAGACATTTCCCCTTGTACTGTCACTATCAGCCCATCTAAAAAGTCAGTCCCCCTCCTGCTTGCAAGCTCCTTTCACTTACGGGCAGGGAGTACTGTCCTTCCCCTCCCCATCTCCCCATAGCAGAGCAAACTGTGATGGTCTAGCCACTTTCATTAGCAATCGCCACTTCTTCATTTAATTGTTTGATTAATGGGAAAAAAAAAATCAAGTAGGCTTCAAATGAAAAATATGGAAAGCATTGATTGCTGTCACTTCTCAAGGGGTTTGTCCAGCTCTCTAAAATCTACGTGGAGTAACAAGCCATCCCACTCCTGCCTGGGAACTCAGGCTGAACTTTGTCCTGTGAGGGCTGAGAGTATTGTCAAAATCCAAGGCACAGCAATACCATAGCTTCTTCTGTATTCAGTGTTCCTTGTTCAAAAAGTCTAAGTGAACAGTAGCCTGGATTTCAGACTATCAGCCCACCTGGCTGAGTTTCTTCAGATCATTGCCCAGAAATGTAATTGACAGCTGAAGACATCCTGAACATGACTAACGCTGACTAAGTCACTCATTGCTTCTTGGTTACAGGTGCAGTTCAATCAAGCTGGGCATAATATCTCAAAAGAGTGGAGGAGCAGGACTGCTCCACAGACAGTACCTATTTAAAATAAACAGTACCTGTTTATTACAATGAAGAGCAAGGTAAAGGCTGAGTTGATTCCTTTGGAAAAACAAAACAAAACACTTATTGGATTGTGTTTTCATACTTTGGGCCACACAAGGTTAGGTCTGGGCTGGCTGTTGCAGGAGTGGGACAAAGATGCAGCTTGTGACAAGGTGGGACCTGGGCTGCCAGTTGGGTGCATTGGCTGGGGTATGGGACCTTTCCTCCAGCAGGAGAGAACAGAGGTGGAAGCAAATTTCCAGGGATTTGAAGCACTGAGCATTGGCTGGCATATTGATGTGTTCTTTGCATGCTTTGAGCTTGTCACAGGTCTGTGGCTGGGTGATGCCCCAGCAAGTGGACTTCCCAGCACCTTGTGAGTTTCCCACATCCTGGGAATGGGAGTCCACTTGTGTGACCACTTCAGGTATTTTTGCTTTAATTGACCTTTGCTTGCTTTCATATCAGCATACAGCAAGTATTGTGCTTGGGCTCATTTGTATCTAACTTCAAATCCAGATCATTTCCTAGGTTCAAACAAACGACTTGATTTTGCACATTTTGGGTTTGAGGTTCCACTTCAAAGATGATCTGCAAATAGTTGAAATGAAATCAGAAAATGACGTGGGGAGGGTATAACAGATGAATAAAAAATGTTGAAAGCTAAACACAGAACATTGAAAAACCCACAAGATCTATATTACTTAAGTATTGACCATTCCTTTCCCACTACCTATTACAAATTTCAATTAAAAATAAAAGTCTGGGTTTTCTGTCCTTGTGTATGGAAGCAACTTCGATAAAAGCAATGCAAAGCAGGAATTTAAATGATAGAGAAAAGGACTTAATGCAGGGAGCTTTGTGAAGTTTCACTTAAAACACAAATGCAGCTGCCACTGGCATTTCCCCGATTTACAGAAACTGGAAAGTTTGGCTCTTGTCCATGACCATTCTGGCATGAAAGTCTTGCGAGGCACATACAGCGCTTTGGAAGGAGATATTTCAGAGACTGTAGGTATAGCATGCCCTGTACAATGTGAAACATGGTTTTGTTTCATTCTGCCTTGATTAGTGAGGGGTTAAATTCTCAGCATGGATGTACTGAGAGATGCTGATGAAACGCAGGTGGTTGAGAAAAAGTGGTGGTGGTGGTGGCCTAGCAGTTTGAGTTACCTTCTTCTTTTTGATAAAGCGGAACTTACAGTCCCAAAGGAAAAAATATGAATCCCACTTATTAATTGCTTTTTCCTTAAGCAGCACCACAAAGAACTTGCTTGTGTTGTTGAGTAGAGATCTGACTTTTCATTCATACTGGCACCATGCAGGAGTTTGGCTGTTTCCAAGAGAGAGTGAATGTGAGCCCAAAATGAAGGTGCAATGGCATTTCTCTTTGAAAAGAAGCAAGTCAGCCCTATTGAGTGTGCAGAAGAATGATTTAAAGGAAAAACAAACAAGTCTGCGTTAACAAGGATTTTGAAGGAGAGTAAGAATGGGAAGTAGCAAGTACTTCCAGTCAGAATTTGTCCTGCTATCCATTATCAATCTTGCAAGTAAATAGATCAGTGAATGCTTTCTGGCAGTTTTCAGAAACATGAAACACCTTTATTGGCTGCACCACAAAATGCAATTAAACCTCATGTGCAACACGGAGCCAGGTGAGTAGGTTCAACCAAGTGAGCAGATAGGACAGAGCACACTGTTCAGGCAGGGCAGGTGCCCTAGGCAGGAGGGAGATCATTCTCCTCTAAGCCTGGGACAGCGATGACATCGGTGTTTACAGTCCTCCATGAGAAGTGCTCCTTCCCTGGATAGTCCAGTGGTCACAGTGCCTTGTATCCAAAGATGCTGAGAGTATACCATCATTAGCAAAGAGCAAACAAACACCTTGTGGGATAAAACTACCAATTGTGACAAAAAAAAAAAACCAAAAAACACAGGAGCCAAAATGCCATCAAAAGTCTGCAGAAAGCTTCATAAAATTGTGACCACTTTAAAAAAAAGAGGCCTTGCTGTTTTAGAATCATCGAATCAGTAAGATACCACTGAGATCATCTAGTCTAACCACCAATCCATCCCCACCATGCCCACTACCTACGTCCCTCAGTGCCACATCCACACAGTTCTTCAACACTTGCAGGGATGGTGACACCACCACATCCCTGTGCAGCCTGTGGCACTGCCTCATTACTCTTTCTGAGAAGAAATTTTTTCTAATTTCCCACCTGAACCTCCCCTGGTGCAACTTGAGGGCATTATGTCTCATCCTAATTATTAAGGTAACACAGCAGACTGAATTACAGTAACAGTATGTCAGTGTGTCTCCTCCTCATGCCTTTCTGGACTGCAGCACATTTTGATGTTGCTACATAAGGAGGGGCAATCCACAGTCATCTAGACAGTAGAATGACATCTGGTAGAATGTAGATAGAAGAAAACATCATAGATGACATGAGAGCTGCTGACAGGGACTGGGAAGCCTGCATGTAGACAGAATTTCATGTGGTCAGTATTTGGTTTTAACTCACCTCACACTGTCTGACACAAAGCACTGGGAGCACAAAGAGGAGATGTACCAAAGTGACATTCTCAGCGGCAGTGGTGTGCTTCTGTCCTTTTGCTGGCATGAAAAACCTCCCCTTTGAAAGCATGCTGTCCACCTCGTTTCATTTCCATTTCTCTCAGACAGATTTTGAACACTCTCTGAACATTGTCTGACAGTTGACATCGGCCCACGGTGACTTCTGATGAGTGTAACAGCTGCAGTGGCTGTTGGCAGCGGATGGAGGTGGGATGGCCCACTGCATTGACTTTAACACCAAGCTGCTCTCTTCTAATGGTGAAAAAAGAGAGACCTCTGCATGCGTGGCTACCCTTGGTGAGCACGAACAGGAAGGATAGGTACTCTGAAGGGTGACTTGGTAGCATGGGCGAGTGCTTCTCCTTTTGAAGCAAAATACAGTTCTTCACATTGCCAGTGATGCAAATTTAGCTATGCACACTTCTACCAAAGGCATTGCATGATAGAAAACACCAAGAAATTCCCTCACCACTAAGCATTACTCATTTTGTTACATAATTCTTTCTTTTTGTTGTTTTTTTTTTTTTCTTTTTTTTTTCTTTTTGCTGTGGATTGGGTCAAAAAAAATACAGCGCCTGCTATAAAAAAGAAAAAAAGTGCACACAACTGCCCATTGTGCTTATTTATAGCAATTGCTGTTCTAACTGTTGCTGTGTGGGAAGGCACCATTGGTTGCTGGGCAGAGCAGGAACTGGCCAAATAAAGGCCTGCTTCCCTGCAACATCTCCACTCAGTCACAGGACAGCCCCCTCCTTAGCGCCTCCGTGTATTCAGGGCTCCAAAATCTGCCTGCAGTGCTCCCTGGCTCTCCCTCCTTGAAAAGCGTGCAAATAGCTGCCAGTGTTTGCTGTAAGAGCACATCGTCAAAACTGCAGGAATTTTCAAAGCTTCTCTAACTCTTTTCCCTTGCAGATAGGAGAATTTATTTGTCGCAACAGTATAAAAGTAGAGAGGTGATGTGATTTTGTCTTATGGAAGGCAAAGTGCTGCTACATCTCTTTATTACTATGCCTGCCTTTCTGACCGGCTGGTGCTGTCTCTGATTGCCTTGAAGAAGAGAAAAAAAGCAAGAAAGAAATGGCCACTTGGTGGCCTTAAACCGTTACTCAAAGCACTGAAAGACAGATCCTGCTGACACTGATGTCGGGAGGAGGAGTTTCCCCACTGGCTTCATGAGGGCAAAGCATCTGGACAATAAGCAAGCTGGTGTGCAAGTCCAACCATGCTGCTGTACTGCCCAAGAAGCTGTGAACTACGATGTGCCCCTCCCCATCTACAAGTCTGTTTTTGCAAAGACTCAGGAAAGACAGCAGTACTTGAAGGAGCATGGACTGACATCTACAGCTATGACATGCTGACTGGCATGGTGGTTCTCGACTGATGGTAACTGCTGAGGTCAGGGGTTGGTCAAGTGGGTGTTAAGAAAAGATTTTTCACCAGAGGGTGGTCAGGCCCTGGAACAGGCTGCCCAGGACAGTGGTCAGGGATTCCCAGGGACTAGGAGACCTTTCAAGAATGGGTGCTTAGCTTGTGTAGGGGCAAATGAGGACCATAAATTACTGCTGGGGAAGCAGCAACACAGATTGACTTCATTAGGAAAAAAAAGTCAAAATAGACAGAGAACTCAGCAATATCATTACTGGTGTCCAAAGCTCATTTGGGAACCTGCATTACAAGGGCTGCTCCAGTTCTGATATGGACACTTCTTTAATCTTCCCTAAAAGGTCCCTGTGTACTAAGTTCCCACAACTTTGACAACAGAGATTGAAAGGATCCTTCAGGGAATTCCCAATTTAGTGTTACACTTTAAATACTAACTGACAGAGACCATGTGAGATAGGTCCATAAGGCAGAACAAGGTTGTTCCAGCATGGAGAGGTACTATGGAGAGTCACCTCCTACTTTGATTTACAAATGCACAAAGCAGCTACAGGGCACAGGATCAACAGCAAATGTAGGTGTCTCCAATAAGGCACCTTGGGATGAGGATAAATGTTGGTACCACTGAACAGCAGAAAGGGACTGGTGTTATACATGCAGACTCCATATTTAAACTTGGTGCACACGTACATCAGCCCTTCAGAGCTTACTGAAGCAGAGGCTGTTCATCTGCACTACCATCTTTCAGCTGCATTTTTGGCTTCCTTCCACCCATCTGTGCAGGCAGACTTATAAAACACAAAATATCAATACAAAGAGCAGAGAGCTGGGGCTGCTTTTTCTGTGTTCGGGAAAACATTAAGTATGGGTGTGGGTCACGGAGCCTAAGTCTGCATGTCCTACATTTTCTCAACCAATACCTCTGCTGGTTGGATATACTGTAAAAGGTGCTATCAACACTGTACTACCAATACTGTTCAGTAGCAGCCAGTTAGTCTATAGGCTCTGGACTAAATGTGTAGTCTAGATTTTGGTTAATCAGCTTATTTGCATTATTGTTTTCCTTAAGCACACTGAGATACGATAGTGTCTTAGTTTCAGCTGGGACAGAATTGTTTTCTTCAGAGTGCCTGGTATGATGCTATGTTTTGGTTCTTGAAAAACAATGTTGATAACACACCAACATTTATAGCTGCTGGTAAGCAGTGCTGTACAGAGCCAAGGCTGTTTGTAGCAAGGGCCTAAGGAGCTGGGAGGGAACAGAATTAGGACAGCTGACTTAAAATGGCCAAAGAGATGTTCTATGCCATATGACATCACGAGGAAGGAGTTTTGAATGGGGTGGGAGTTCATCTGGCTCTCTTCCTCTGCTTGGGGGGCTAGCTTGGCATTGGTTGGGGATGGTGAGCAATTTCCTGTGCGTCACTTGTTATATACATTCATATACATGTATATATATGTCATTCTAATTATTATCCTTTTCCTTTTATCTATTTTAGTAAGTAGTAGTAAGTAGTAAGTAGAACCCACAAGTTCTACTTTGTTGGTTTTTTTTGCAGTTCTCTCCCCCATCCCACTGGGAAGGAGGGGAGTGAATGAATGACCGTGTGGTTCTCAGTCATTTGCCAGTTTAAACCACAACAAACAGCCAATATATACATATATATATTATTTTTTTAAGAGCCCATTTTCCTTTCTTTTTTCCTCCTGTTTATGTGTAATACTTGCCTTTTTTTTTCTGCCACCTCAGAAAATCCAGAACAAAATTATACCGCACTGTTTTATGCAGCTCCTGAGAGCTCCTCCGAATTTTCCATTCCATTCCCACAGGTGCTGCTATTTGCTTATACTGCTTTCCCCCTGTAACAAAGCTGCAGGAAACCAAGAGACCAAAATTAAAGTCCTGCTTGGCTTCTCTCTAAAAACTCCATTACACGTTTCTCTTACCTTCACTGAGCCAGGCCAATACAAACCTCACTCTGATCATATTATCTGGTACAACTATTAACCATCAGTCAACACTCATGCACTGTGACTGTCAAGACACAGTGAGAAAAACTGAGAATAATTGGTGTGAACTCTAGAAGATCATAGGAAAAAAACTAAATTTAACAACAACCCAAATCAGACAACAACTGAGATCTTTTCTACTACATTTTGTGTGTTACTTTCAAAGATGTTTCCATTGTGAATCTGCTTACATCTGTTCTGTCTGCTGCTCAAGCTATCCAGTGCTTGGAGGATTTCAAACACTCCAAGTTGTTGGAAGATCTTTTGAAACCTTAAGATTTGGTTGTACTTCATCACTATGCTCATTAAAATAAACACTGTCTAAGATGTGATCTTTATAAAATCTTCCCACAGCAATCATCACCAACAGGTGGAGGAGGAGGTGTGCCATAGCACAGGCCATCCTTTCTCTGAATACCACATCTTCTCTCCTTTGCATCTGCAGGGGTTGGTAAAAATCATCCCTGAAACATGTAGCTCCCGTTTCCTAAATCTGCAGCAACATGAGGCAGACCAAGAATACTTATCATCCCCCTTTGGAGAGTATCTAAAAAGCAAAATTGGGGTTTCTAGTGTCTCATGCTGTCCCTTCTCAAACAAAAGCACTCCTTAACAATCTAGCAATCTAGCGCTAGTGACAGAAGTTCCTGCTTGCTTTAACTGCAACAGTTTGCTTAAAATATCCACTGCCCCTCTGCTCCTCTTTTCCCCCCAGCATGTACACTGGTGGAAATACTGTTGCTTCGAGATTCATGGGACTTCACGAAAGTAAAAAATTAGAATATGGCCTAAACTACTGCTAATGCCTTCCTGTGACCCACAAAGCGTTCTTGTAACCAAAGCCACAAAAAGGAGGTATTTTTAAACAAGTGTGTGGATTGATTCACTGTTTACTGTTTCTTCCTCCCCATTATTGCTTCCCATCAGAGCAGGCAAATTACTGTCGGAGCAATCACCAAACAGTGCTCTTCTACACTGACCTCAGCTATTTCTGCAGCCCAAGCCTCACATGGGTTGTTTTCAGGTAGGTAAGTTGCTTAGTTCCTGAGCACCCTCGTATATGTGCTTCACGTTAAAGTTGGATAAGACTTAGCCTTGTTGAATGGAAGAACAGCACAGAGTTCAGTCTGGAAGGGATGGAGTTCCAGAGGGACTGACAGCCCTAACCAGTGCTCAGTAACCAGAGAGATCAAGGAGGCACTGGCCACCAGTAGAGAATCTTCAGTGTGCAGTTGAGATCTGCTTTGGTTTAAAGTTAAAGGGAACTTTTCCATTGAGGCGGCCACAGCAGAAGCTGCACGTTCCCCAGCCTTTTGAAATCCAATGTGTTTGACTCAAGACACCAAGGCTCCCAAATCTCTTGAACTGAGGAACAGAGGGTCAGTCCCTACACACTGCAGTCCCCCAGAAATGACCCGAGAAGCACAGCTAACTGCATTTCACACAAGTGCAATTCGGAGAAAAACAGCCAAGTCAAGGGGGAGTCCCTTTCTCTGCTGCCTGGAGTTTCCAAATTGTCTTTGGAAATGAATCAAATTCATGTCTTCCATGAAACAGTCCAAAAGCAGCAGCTGCTGCCTGGCCAAAGAGGCACTATTTTTGTTCCTCCTCCAGCTCTCATCTGCCAGAAGAGCTTTTATTAGATGTGTTCTCCATATGCACTTTCTTTCCACAAAAAACCTAGGGGAAAATCAGGACATCACTCTTTCTAGCATATTAATCGTATGCCTAAAGCATATGAAATAGCAGAGATTCTCTTTCAATTTTTATTTTATTTGATTTTCACCTGCAGACTCCTTCCTGCAGTGCATGGAGCATCTCAGCACATGTACCACAGGTCGTTCCTGTATTATCTTCAGGTACTTCAATGCTTTTATGTTTTCTGTGTGTTACTTCTCCTCCCCTTGCCCCTATCACATCATGGCGTATTCCTACAATTTTATTATCTGAGATTTTATATTCAACAGATGCACCTATGGAATGAATTTTGTCTAGGACCATCATAATCAGAATTGCTCTGCAACTGTTCCTTTCCACTCCTTTTTCCAGGTAGAAATAACATCTGCACTTTGTCATTCAAGTTACAGTACAGCACCAACAACAGCAGGGGGATTTTTCCCTATTCCCATCAACTCCAACACTTGGCTGCACAGCACTCTTATGTAGGACTGAAGTGGAGATCTGAGGTGCTGAGAATTAGCAAGAAACCACCACAACTCCATGTCCTGCGTCAGAATCTTTCACAAAGGTATTTTAACATCCCTCAAAACTAGAGCAGATACCCAATTTAACCATGCACAACCAACACTGACGCAGTGCTTCTTATTCGTGGCTCCACGAAGCTGTATCACAGAAGAGTCGTGACATTTCTTTCTTTCCTATTTTACTGGGGAGATGAAGTGACTTGCCTCGTCACACAGATGTTGTAGGAGGTTTGGGAATGGAATCCCAAATGCTTCTCAGTTCTGTATTTTGTGTATTTTGGACAAAGATGGCACTCTTTCAACATACCTTCTTGATAAACAACCAATCTTCGTCAAGTTCAGTTAAAGTCTTATTGATTCTTCAAGAAATTGTGGCAAAAACCCCACCCCTGTATCCAACAAATTAAATAAAAACACACTAGCTTTAAGAGAAGAGGTAGAGGAGACTTTCAGAGGGCCTATTTGTAAATGCATCAGCCCAGATCAAAAGTCATGCTTTGTTAACGTCTGCATGAAGAGATGACCAAGTGAGCAAACAGTTTTGAAAACACATTGCATTTTAAATAGCTTGAATGTTTTGGATCCAATCTCTCTATTCAGTGAATAACGAAGGGTACAAATGCACACATTCAAAAATGCCTCAAAATGGAAATGGAAATGGAAAATGGGTGCAAATCTGCCTGAAAATCCCATCTTTTCTGAAACTGTTTGCAAATGAATTTCACTCCCAACTTACTGCAGCCGTGTTTGGTTCACATCTGAGCAGAATGTGACTGCCATTTTGACTCTGGCCCTTGTGATGACAACACATCTCTTCACTGGTAATGGTGTGACCCAGGAATTCCTCACCTTCAGTTTCCCAGTGGTTCAGTAGGTCCTGACAAGCATGCATACTGTGTTCTTTTGTTCCTATGAGAGCACCTGCAGGACACACTTGGCACAAACTTTGCAGTATTCCAATATTGCCACCGTTGTTTCCATTGCATTGAAGCCAACATTCAGTCCCACATGGTTCCCTGATTCGTGCAGATTTACGTGGATGAGCTGATTGAGATGCTCTTCATTTTGTGGTTTGACAGCTGGGCACATTGCACCTGAAACACAGCTTGTCTTTCACATCACTGTCACCATTGCTGAAAGGCACCATCCACCACCTCACTGCTCTCACATCCACTGGTTGGCCTCCAGAAACATCTAGCAAGCACTGATGAATGTCAGAGGGTGCCATTTTTTCCACATAGAGGAATCCAGTGACACACCTTTGCTTCACACGCACTTCCATGTCAGATGCCTTATTGTTAGACTGTCCGTCTGCTGCCATCTGACCCACAGCAACAAAATGCAATGGAATATTGGCAGGAAAGTTCAACTTCTACCACCATACCACTAAAATCTGCCTCTGAAGTCATGGGTCAACATCGTAAAACTGGAGGCATTACATTTGAAGCAGCCCTCGTACATTAAAAAATAGACAAACTAAAATCTGTTCCTTGAGTGAGGACAGAACACCACTTCTAAACGTAGCAACGAAATGGTTAAACGTACAGAGTTGGGTCACACGGCAAATTAGAGCTGTATTTAAAGTTCTACTGAGAACTAAGTGTGAAAAAAGCTGTTTCTGTCCCATATGATGTCTCCAGGGGTTTCTACAGAAACACTCCAAGGTGCAAGATCACCTTTCTCATGCTGTCTAACATTTTCCAGAGACAATCACCATTTTCCTCCTCCAGTACAATCATCTTGAGATGGTGTTCAGGACTCTTTCTGACTTGCTGATGAAGTCCACGCTCTTCATCAGGTTCCGAGCACATCTAAGCACACGTGGCTTTGCCCTCTGGTTCCCTCAGTTTGGTGTGCAGAGGGACAATTTTACATGAATCAAATCGGAACTCACAACAGTTATATATAACACTGAAGATGACAGAATGTGAACTTGGGATCAATAGTATGGCACCAGGGTTGCAGCATAATTAATTTTTACATTTGGTTTGGATAAAAACTGCCACAGAGAGGTGCTGAGGGGTCAGAAAGAAGCCGAGTGACAGTGCATTTTTCATTTGGAAATTGTTTTTCCTTGGGGACGGGAGGAAACCTCCCCTAAAACTTAGAAGAGAGTTTTGTAATTGACAGGAATTACATTTTAAAGATACTCTCTGGCTCACCGCTGCTACAATACGTATTTCTGACACAGCATTGGAGAAATAAAGAAATTATTAATGCAAGTCTTCCATAGAAGGCTGCACTGAATTTGAAGTCTTACGGAGAAATTAAAGGGGGGATTGAAATACCCTGGTGAACTTAAAAGCCATACACTTACACTGAAGAAGCTGAAACAAAACACCTTTAAAAAAGTGCATCTAACACATCTCTGGAGGTATTAGAGCTTCAGCTGAGAATATTATTAATTGGATCTCAGAAATCCCAGAGCAAACGTCCACGCGTACCCAGCAGCCCAGAAGCAGGTGAGAGCTGGCAGGGGGAAGAGAGGGCAGGAAGAAGAGCCCCAAACCTCACTGTGCTTGGGCACAACGCCTTCGTGATGAGGGCATCCCCTGCACGATCACAGCTCAGCCTTCAGCAATGAGTAAAGCAGCCATCAGTTTGGCTTTTGAGGCATAAGTGACTCCATTTTCATGTTGGGGCTTGGGGTTTTTTCGATGGTTTGAATGACACCAACTCTGCTAAGAGGGTAATTCTGGCTAACCAGAAATGCAGTGTTATTTGTGGGAATTTAAATGGGGCTCTTTCCCACTTAGACTAGCTTTTTATTTTATTTTTGCTCTAGCATCACCTTCTACCACTTATATCATCTTCCTCAGACAGCCTTGAGCCTTGGCTGCATGTAAGCCACATTTTGCGGCTAACGAAGCCCCAAACCAGTGTCTTGTACAGAATAAAGTATTTCAGAATTACAAAGAAATAAAGAGATTTCCTACGTATGCTGTTGTGATGATGGGCCCACAACAAGATAGCAACAAGTCTTTTGGGACTAGTATCAAAGAGATGATTGTTCTGGAGATTCTTGAACTCACCCGGATGAACCTGGTGAGGAGATGAGAAGTGTCAGTCAGTCTGTGTGCAGGAGAAAAGTCATCTAAATACCCCAATCAGTCAGTGTTATGCTTACTGTACCTGCAGGGATACAAACAGTGACTAGAAGCCTATCAGAGATTGCTACTTATTTCAAGGAATACACAAGCAGATCAGGTGTTAACATTTACTTTTATTTGTAAAAAAATTGTAGAACGTATTAAATACAAACATTTGGAAAATGCAATCAAGGCTTTGCTAAGATGCCCGGGAACAGGAAGACGGAATCGAGAAGCTTACCAGGTTTAGAGCTTTCAAAGTAGCTGAATTACTATAATTTTTCACTGACTTCGTTATAGAAGGTGGCCATTATAGCAACCAATGTTATTACTGTCTTTTTAAAAAAAAAAACAGACATGATTTGCCATATCTTCGCAATCAACCAGAAGATGTAAGGAAGCAACTCTTTCCAGGTTAAAAATCAGGGTAATAAATATTAATGCATTTACCCATTACCTACGTTGTATAACAGTAAGCATTTGCTTATAATCACACACGGATATCAAGTTTACAAAAAAAAAAAAAAGATTATACATTTCAAATCTGGATATCCAATAAAGTGTTATAAACTTTATACGTTTTCCAGTGAACATCACAATGAGAAGAATGTTTTGAAGTGCAGAAACAAAATAAGAATGCATCATCTACACCATAAAAGCCAACTATTAAGATGTGGACAGGGGTGTAGTCACGTTCCAGATAGTTGGATATCCTGCAAACTGCCACTGAAAGGCTGGCTGGAAGACAAATCCTGTCAAGTATTCAGTGTTTGCTCCTTTTCCTTCCTAAAAAGCCAGAGGTGAGAACTGTAGTTACTCTCTCTTCTGCACTTTATGGAAATAAAAGAGTAAGCTACCCTTCTGCTCCCTACACAGAGGAAACAGACTGAAGTTCACTCAGACCACCATTCCTCTTTTGTCACCATGAAATGAGGTACGCAGTACAAAGAGTCCGCTAAAGATGCAGGAGCAAGAGCCTGCAGAAAACATCTCCTGTCTTTTAAAAAGAAAGAAGCACATCTGCTTAATAACAGTATGGCATTCCCTCTGTCTTTCTGCTTTACCCTGTATCTGCTTTCCAGTTGCAGCATAATGCGCACTGATATGGCTATATGGCCCTAAATACAAATTCAGTTTTTAAAAAAGTCCTGTTTCTGGGACTGACTCTTTGGGGATAATGAAACTACTTTAAAAAACCAATACAGAATAACCTTGGACATTTAGACAGTATCACGTCTCCCATTCTGCCTCGTATTTGCCATAACAGAAAACCTGCCAACTTACCAACACTCACACCATTACTACTGCAAGGACAAGCATAAAAACTGTTACAGAGTGCATACTGTCAGAAGTCCCCTACAGGATGGACTGACTGGATACCTGCAAGAGCATAAGCACAATACTTTGGCAGCTACCCTCCAGGGACAAGCGGATATTACGCTACTAACTTGTTGTGAGAGGGCTGAACAAATGGAGCACCATCCTGAATGTGTATTAGACCTTGTCATCACAGAAAGGTTTTCCAATTAACGTGTTCACTCTCAGAGCACAGGGGGTACTGCCAACCTGGGCGCTGCTGAGCTGGAATTCATGAAAGCTACTTACTTGCAGATCAACCTCTTTGAGAAACACCATACTTCTGTTACCATGCCAACACAGACCACAGGTTGCTGGATATCCCAAGCAGGTAGTGGTTCATTAAGCTACAAGCTTGAAAACAAAAATTCCAGCACCTTTGTCATGCCCAACATCTTACTGTAACATCAGTATGATTTTCCTGCTCCTGCTGTGTTCAGTACACTTGAAGCACTTGTGCAATGAGAGCTCTGATTTAGGCTTGGATTTGGATGAAATGGTTTGGCCAGTTCCACCCCACTCCTTCTTTTTCTTTTTGACTATTACTGATACACAAGATCTGTATTTCATAAAATGGAACACACATGTTATGAAGATATTTAACAAGGCCAGAGTTCACTTGACCCCAAAAGCATTGCTCCCATCCAAAGAATTCACTGCCACCCGAAGCAAGCAGGAAATCACATGAAGAGGAATTTTGAGAAAGGATGGGGGGTCAGAGTACCAAAAGCAACTGAAAGAGATGACAACTGTATTTAGCATGCTGAGTGCCTCTCACTCAGTGCTCAGCTTTTAACATGATATGCATCACAAGTTGAAACAATTGAGATTTTTTGTTTTTCAATACCCTGACTATTCAGATTTTTTTATTTTTTTTTTTTGCAATCTTCAAGAAAAATAAGCATTTCATCCTTTGAGCCAAAGACAAGAAGCCGTCAGCTCAGTGTCAATGGCCTTCCCCATTACACCATCATAACCCAATACACTGCCCATCTGTGGTGACATATTTGAAGTTACACTCTTAGAATGCACCTGAGTCAGGCAATGACTCCACTCTAGAAATGCACTGTGTTACCACAGGCAGCGTATGGCCTCTTGTTTTAACCTACCTGAAAACAATTTACAAATGCATTCCTACCGACTTGATCACAGCAAAATACAGGGTGGTTTTTAAATGGCAGAAAGTCAAATTCAAACAACTCTAGTGTGAAACACGGGCAACTTTAAAAGAAAACAAACTTCTCAGATACAGATATTTGTGAAACACGCACATCCTCACACACTCACTCACATTATTCAGTGCCAGATTAAGATTACACAAGGCCATTTTCAAGGTTGCATTTACAACCACAATGACAAGTACAGCATTTTTGAGGTAGCTGAAGTCAAAGAGCAAACCACAGCACAAGCAAAGAAACAGGTGCTCGCACTCACACCAAGCCCACTCTTTGGAGACACGTTATCACGTGCGCAGGGGCATGTGTTGAAGAGGCATGTGTTCCACAGGGAATGAAGATCAGTGGCATGGGAGAGCTGACTAACTACACTCCAGAGAAGTTTATGTCAGGAGACCCTAAGCACAACCGAGGACCATGGCTTGAATCACGGTGTATCAGCTGAACTGTGGTGGCAGTTTGTGTTCTCGGTCTGCGGGAGTTCTGCCGACAGCTCTGTCTCACGTGCACTGAAGCAAGTACAACTGTGGCAGTTGAAGATGTTATTACTCAGAGCTGTCTGCCCCACTTCTCCCCTAGCTGTTACTGTTGGTAGAAAGGTGCGTGTACATATCTAACCTGCCCCAGTTTACAGCCTAGCATTCGAGCACAAGTCCATCTCCAGGGTATTACTTGCCAATGGACTGTGAACTGTAGACTTACTTGAGTTCCCTTCATCAGGTGCAACAATACATTTGCCACAATAAAAGTGCAGAGATGTCAAAGTGCCAAAGCTTGAATCATTAGAGTTCATCTTTCAGAGCCCTTTGCTAGCCTACAACAAAAGAAGTTGAGCTAACCTCACAGCAAATGCCAGGCTATGTAGGGAGAACAGCTGTGGCTGGCAGATTGGCTCAACCACAGTAATTGGATCTTGTCTCTGAGTGTACAGAGAGCTAGATCCTGCCGGAATTATAAAACTGTGTTAAACACATTCATCCACACACACATAATGTACAATTTTCATCAAGAAGCTTTCTACAAATCAATTGTTTGCATGATTACTGTCGAGTCTTGAAGATGGGATAGAAATTATGGCAAAATATTCTTCAAAGGTAGAAAGAGAAATTCAGCCTTCTATGACTAGGTCTCTGTTGTGTAGTTGTTGTACGAGAGAGATGGCACAGATGAGAAGTTGTTATTCCACTGTCTTCCCCCCGTACTCTGCTGCAATTCTGCCTGTTCCTTGTACTTGCTCAGAAGATTTTTGGCTTCTTGCAGATCCTGAAAAGAGTTTTCCCCATATTCTTCTTTCAGCCACTGCCTGAACTGCAGAGATTAAACAGACAGATAGAACATGATGAAGCAATATCAGGAGACTTATGCACAAGTAATATTCCCTCCAGCCCTACAGAGCCTTTTAGAACACAAGCAATCTAAAAAACATATAAATATTGCATATCCTACAAAAGGAGCACAGAATTCATAAACAGAGGAACACATATGAAATCACTGAGATCCCTTACCTTCCCTATAATGACATACTTGCATAACAGCTTGGCTGACTGGAGTAATACTGAATAAGGAAAATCCAGTGGGCAAGGACATCCTGGACTTGTACAAGCACATACAAGCAATGAGATTAGTACGTGTGGACACTAGCGTAATCAGCCCAAGTCACAATAAACTTACAGAACTTCAAAAGGTTAAAAGACCAGAAAGTGAACCACTAATATGGCTTTTTCATCCTCATCTGACTAACACCTCTAGTAGAAACTGCACTGTAGATACTAGAAAAGGTAACTAGTAGGAAGAGAAAGACTAGGAGATCTAACAGCTGTAGTATATGATCCTCTATGTTACTGACATATACAACCAAAGTACCAGGATCATTTGAAGACGAGGGAACAATGTAGGGGAAAGGCAACGATGCTGGGACATCTTCCCCGTGATTCCTCAGCTTCCTGCAATTTTTATCTCAGCTACTTTTAGATGCTGAGGCAATATCTTTGTGCTTGATACAGAAAAAAAAGTGCTTTTCTTCTGCCTCAAATTTTTGAATCCACATATTTTCACTAACATCATCCACAAGTATCTGTTGTATGATTTTATCTGATTGAGACCAGCCAGTTGATACCTCCACCTCACATTGCAAGGAAGAAAGAACACATCTGTTCACCTCCTCTATTCCACTCAATTCTATAGACCTTTGTCAGATTCTTCTGTCATTTGTTTGCCAGTTGAAGATTTGAATCTACTTAAGTCATTCAGAACAATTTTGTTGCTCTTTGCCATAAAAGCAGCAGAAAGATACAGACCACAGTTGCTGTGTTCCAATGGAGATAATACTCCTGTGAATTTTTAAAAGCCTTAACATCCACAGCTTTATTCTGTTTGAGGATTATAGACTTTAGCTTTAAAGTCCATCTACTTAAACACTGGGAGGCAAGACCTACACATAATTATTGCCTCCTATTCCTAAAAGATCATAACAACACTACGGAAAATCTGAAGCCTCAGACTCCACCTGGAAATCTGGAATTATTGCAAGTTACGTGATTACCTTAGAGACTAAGCCCCTCATGTAAGATCAAGAAGTAAGGGACTCCATCCCAGAAACCCCACAGGATATCACTCTGAATAGACTTAGCAAAACACTGATGGTGCTGAAATCAGAAAAAAAAAAAAGGTTCACACCCTATACAGATGGCAATATTCCACTGAAATCAGGTGTGTAAACAGACACCTGCTAAGGATGTGGTTGTTATTAAGAGACAGTAAGAAACTACAGCCCAGCCAGTGACTACAGGTGGATATTTCTTTTTTCAAGCTACTGCCACCCCCTCAGTGAAATAGGCTGAATGTCCTGTCCATCATGGATGAAAAAAAGACGTTACTGTCTTTATCAAGCTATTTGCATATAGCCTTAATTGTCATTGCTGTTTGCCCAGACCAATTTGCCCAGAGCAGAAATGACTGTAAGGGAGGAAGGAGACAAGTCTGGAAAGTCCCCCTCTGACTTTTGCCTCTTAAAAAATCAGTTAACTCTACCATTTACCCCAGTTCCAAACGACCCAGGAAACATTCAGTTAAATATTAAAAAAAAAGTCAAAATATTTACAGTTGCAAACTGCATTATGCAAAACAAATGGTAATTTCTGAACTCTGAACCTTCTGCAGCAGAATGATGAGTATGTAATAATAAATTGATTTTTTCTTTAATCTCGTGTATTTTGGTTGATTTTTTAATAAGTATAATCCAAGAGAGCCCAAAAAACAATAGGCTGAGCAATGGAAAGCAGAAGGGACAGTCAGAGTAGGAAGTTAACGTAAGTGGAAGCCACTGATGGGGAGCAGGTCTTTTGCATAGAATGGTTGTTTTTAGGTGTAAGAAACTCATTTTACGACAATCACTTTGCAGTCCTATTGTTTCCTTAATTATCCTAGCCTACAAAGCCTTAAAAGGCTAGGAAATAACAACTTTTGAGACTGTTCTCCACATTTAAATGTTTAAGTCTCAGTTACAGAAGGTATTGCTGGCAGAAGACATAGATCATTATGATAACCTAAATTCATTTACAGGTAGCAGATTTCTGATTATTACTTCTTCCCTAATTACTAATTCAAATGAATGTGAGGGAAAAAAATATTTTTATGCAACTTAAAAGTTGATCTTGCTGCTGTGTTCTGAGCCCCTTACCTTTATATCTTCTCTCTCTAAAGGTTTAAATGTTTTATATCTTCAGTACAATGAGGATCACCAGATTGAGAGCACAGCTGGGCAGGTGTATGTGGATGTTATGCTTCATCTTTACTCCCATCCCATATATTCCTTGATACTTCTAGTTCTACCTGCACCTTGCCAATGTAGCAGGCTTACCAAAGAAGTCATTTCCACAAAGCAAGCCCATGGAGTCAGACAGACCAGGAAGGCCTCAGAACAGTGAGAAGTAGCCCCATCAACCAACTCAGAGTTCTGTTTCTCATTTCATTTATTTGTAGGTTATACCTGATCAACATCGTGCTTTTCAAAATCCTGTAGCTGTCTCTGGAAGCCCATGTTAGGATTGGCACAGGATCTTGCTGCTCGGACAACAGACAGTGCATCTTCCCAGCCAAAGTCTGTGATGGTCATGATGTACGCAACCACCAGCGTCACACTCCTAGAGACACCTGCAAGGCTGCACGAAAAACAAGGTGCAAGAAATAGATGAAGTACTGCTCTACTTCATTTACAGTTAGAAGCACCACTTCCCAACCAACGCCACAGCAGGTTTGCTGTGTTGATTGCCACCATAAATACTACTGTATTGGAGCTAAGGGGGTTTTGGTACTGCTTTTTCAAATGAATCAGAACAAATCTGTGACAAGATTGAAAAAGTGGGTTCTGAATGATAATCCATATGAGATTAGAAAGGAAGGAATAAACATAAAATGTTCACAAAAGGGGAGAAGAGCATACATTTCTAAGTTTTGATTTTGATTTTTTCTAAGATTTGATTTTGAATGAGCTAAATAAGTCACCCAGTCTTTTGCCTATACAGATGAAAGCACTAAAATAAGACTGTCTCTCCTCCTCATCATAAATAAAAGCTCCATTTTATGGATTCTGCAATTAACCGAATTGTTAAAATGCACAGTTTTGATTGTTTGAGCTCTTTTCCTCTTTCTGCTCTCCATGTAACTTAGGTTCTCAGGACTCCAGTTTCCTGAAACACTGGGATAAAGTAAGAATCATTCCCTAGTACTGGTTTCCCTGCTCTGGAAAAACTCCTAACTCTTACTATCATGTGTATATTTAATGAGCTAGGGCAGCATTTATACCAGATTCTTTCACCAGGCGTTTCCAAACCATCTCATGCTCTTGAAGGATGCCACAAATTTAAATGCAAACTTTTTATCACCATCAGAATTCAGACAAATTATCCATTTTACAAACACAGAGACTGACTGAATGACTCGTCCACACCCTGCCATGAGTCAGTAGCAAACTGAGGATTTATGCTCAGAGCCCATATATAAGTGCTCAGATCATGAGATGACTGATTCCAGATACAGACTCAGATATGCCACTTGGACATAGAGCACAGACTACAACCAGTAGCAGGGAGCAAGAAAAACCCGGGGTGGGATTTCCTTTTTTACTCTTAATAGTCCTAGGAGCATCTCTCCATTCAGAGACTCACTATTAAGAAATGCAACTTTTGAACGCTTCAGCAGTCAAAATAAATAAAGATATCAGTTTATTTTCAGAGGGCTTTTTATTTTTTTAATACCAAATCACTGAAGTCATCAAAATAGCCATTTATAGAAATTGATTATTAGGACTATGGAAATCTTTAGAAAAACAATGATTAACAACCACAAATAAATAAAAGCTCTAGTCAAAAGATTTTATTATTATTTTGTTAGGAAAGACCTGTAAAAAGGCTTGATTTGGAGAGAAGACCAAGAATTTCTCAAGCTCCTTGGGGAGGCTTCTCCTCCAGGCAGCTGCCCAGCCTCACAGCTCAAAAGCCTTAGCTGCATCAGGCTTTAGTAACATTTGTGTGTCTTCTGAGGCTCTTCAAATGATGACAGCACTTCAGTTCAGGTGGATTTTGCTATAAAATGAGATGAATGCTAATTTATCATTAAACTGATGAATCACAGAATTACAGAATCGTAGGGGCTGGAATTGACCTCTGGAGATCATGGAGTCCAACACCTTGCTAAAGCAGATTCCCCACAGAGCAGGAAAGCCTCCATGTGAGTCTTGAGTATATCCAGAGAAGATATTCAAGACTCCCACTTAACCCAAAATACTGTTTTTCTGGCCACACAGATCAGAAAAAGAAATCCAGTAGCATGTTATCAGCATAACAGATAGAAACATCATTTTAATAAAGCAATGTGGTTTTCTTGTCTAAGGGAGAACCCTGTACTGCCCATCTTGAGTGAAAATGAACATACAAGTAAAAGCATAGAAACTCTTAATTAGTTTCTTTAGCCAGTGTTATACATACCAATGAACTAGGCAGCCTTCACCTGTAAGCCGGCACTCATGAATAAATTTGATGCTCTCTCTGAAATGCCTTGCCCTGAAAACAGAAGCAGAAACAGAGTAAAGAAAGTGCTGTATTTAGTAAAATCACTACTTAGAAAGAAATGCATCTGAAAGCTCGCTTAATCCGTTTCTAGAGTTTCAAAGTGAACAGAGGACTTGCAATGCATCCACCAGTGAAACTCAAAATTCACTTGGCATAGTTATTCACTGTGCTACCTGAAGGAGGAACTGGTATCTTAGGTACTACAGTGTGATAAACATTGGCAAACACTTCATTCTGAGCATCAGCAAGTCTGTGTTTCAGTTTGTGTTTTATTCCTCTGGTAACTTGGTCTCACATCTCCTTGTGAATACTTACATGTTAGGTGAAACAGAGTGCAGCTATGTGAGCAATACTCAAAGTACACCGCCTCTCACAAAGCAGCATCCTACTACCCACACTGCAGCTTAACTTTGACTTTACATCATTCTACATCAAACCATTCACTAGTACATACATAAACGTTGTAAGCCTTCGCAATGTGAAATCTTTCCCTTTTGGCCCTGGTAAGAAAAAATTCTCTGTTCAAGTCCTGGCTACCTCAGTCCTTCCAGTTCCCTCTCCTCAGATCTTGAGGCCTCCTTGTGATTTAGCGTAGCAGTCAATCCCTGCCTACAGTCTACTTTTTGTTAAGCACTGTCAAAGAAAATGTAGAAAACAAATTCAGCTCACAGACACCAGGGTTTGTACACACACTACTCTTCATGCTCCTCATCTTAAGTGAGGCAAGCCTGAAGGAAAGGAACTGACAGCTTCCAACAACCGACTGCAGTCATCTCACAGCAAGCCTGCAACCTCACCGCTTTGCATCTCGTCCCAGGGTGCTCACCCTGCTTCTGCCTTTCAGGCTGCAAAGCTCATGGGTTGCCTACAACCTACCACAGAAGCCAGCAGCACCTCTTGGCTCAACTCAGCTGGAGTTTTCTGTAGCCTCTGAGTGCTCCTGCAAGCAGCAGCAATGTGTGCAGCACAGAGGAGACTGCTTCTTAAGAGGTACTCAATACCAGGCTTACTGGCAAAGATGAACCTGAAAAGCATGCTGCACTTAACACCCATGAAACACAACGTCCTGTATTCAAGACATTTCCCCACTCTAAGTATATATGATACCACAAGGGTGAGTAGAAAAAAACCTCAACCCAGCACCAGCAGCCACACAAAAATCAGGAATGCCCGCATTAGAGGAAACTTCCCTTCCTGCCCAACACACCAGCTGCTGATATTACAAACACTAAGAGCTGTACGAGGGCAACAGTACTGCAAGAGTGCCCGTGGAAATTACAGAGGTGATGAAGTCTAAACTGACATATCAAAAAAGAGGAATCATAAAGCCCGTGACTCTTTCTTCAAGGCAAGTCTTGTTTCACTGGATACACAGTGGAAAACTGCCAGAAGAAACCTGAATGACTTAAAAACTTGAAGGCACGATCTAGCCTTAAGTTTTAGGGCAGCATGTAAACTTCGGATTTTTTATTTCTCAAGAAACTGATCAAGAATGCGGGATGATTGAAGAAGAGTGAGGAAACCTTTCTATGCTCAGACTGCTGCTCCAAGACATTTCCACTGGCTGAGTTGCAACACATCACAACATTCAGGCCTGCTTGTGGAGCACAGGCAGCTTCACATAGGCAACTCAAGAGGACAAATGAGAGTTTGCGCTGTGTGTACAAGAAGCAGTGTACTGTACTACTGTAGCACAGTGCTACTGTACAGTGAAGAAGTGCTTGTCCAAGAGTAAGTGGTTTTGATCAGATGACACTTGGTCAGGCCTGGACTGACAACATCCCTACCTCACAGAGCCATCTTCCCTCTTCTCTAGAGAACAGGGCCAACAGAGAAGCTCCAAGCATCAGTGAATTCACTTCAATGGTCTAGGCACAAGTTTTGGTTAAACACTTCAACGCTTTGGTTTGAAAAGTATCTGTGAATGAGCGCAGCATCTTTATAAGGTACTAAATATAGCTAGCAGTGAGCTCCATGCACTCAGTTGAATTTGTCCTTCCTTATTGCTGACACTCAGTCTGCTGATTCACTGCTAACTGTCTGCAGGCGTTCATGAAAATGAGAAATAACCAAGCTTAAAGCCGGAGCTGCTGAGTAGAATGACAATCCCTCCTCACCTTGAGTCATAGGAAAGGAAAAATGTACTTTTCCAGAAGTACATAGTCTTTGCTGGTTCCAGTAAACACTGTTTGATATCAAAGTTATGACAAAGTTGTTGTTGTTGTTGTTTTTTTTTAATACAGAAAACAAGATAAGGGACAAGTTAACTGTGTGGAAAATGCCACAGACAGAAGAATGGCAAATTTTACATTAATTGCAAAATCACTGATTGTCATCTGTAACAGGAAAGCACTTGAAACATGCATTGAATGTTAACCTGTTTGTTAGAATAATCAGCTGCTTCAAGACAATTCATTATGTGATATCTTGACTTTTACATCTGCAAGCTTAAACCTGGGTACTGAACTGCATCATCTTCAGGATGAAAAACACCACAGGGAGAAGAACTAGCACAGTGCCCCTACCAACAGGATGTGAAAGTTGTCTAAGCTTATGCACTGGCTAACCAGATAATCCAAAACTTGCCAGAGGGTTTGAGTTATGATACCAGCTCTAAATATCAAAATTGCTAGTTAACCTCCTGCAAATAACTATAAAGATTAAAAGGAATGCATGGAAAAACAGACAGAAAAAAGTATCTTGATGTCTCTTTCCTTTGGCAGCCTAAATGCAAAGATCCACCTAAATTTGTTTTCTTAAGAGGCTTCTGTATTTCACCATTAGTGGCCTGATAGTTGGATGTCAGTTCCTTAGAAACACATAGCCTAAGACAATTAGCTAGAACAGCTCAGAAACAGAAGATTAGATTTCTAGAGAATACCTTTTTAGTAACAGGTTCTGTAGGACATGACATTTCTGAGGAAGTCAGTGGCCCAAGACAAAATTCTCATTGTCCAGGAAAACATGCATTTGACTCTGAGGAAGCACCTCAGATCTCAAAAGCAACCGCTTCATTCCTATACTAGATAGGGGAAGAACACAGGAGCAGAGAGGAGCTTTTGAGCAGCTCTGGTGAGCATTAGCACATTAACAGGGGAATCCCTATTGTATTTCACTGGCAATTCATCCCACTAAGGAAGATAACCACTAAACAAGCTTACTACAAATAAATGTGCATTACGCACACAAGAAACCAAAGTTCCCCTCACAAAAACTCAGCTGAAGTGAATTGAGAGCTTACGGATCCAAAATTCAGTGAGTAAAGGCCTTCAGTTAGACACTTTCAATCTGCCAGCAACTGGAAAATAGCAACCAAGTTTCAGAAACTTCTAACAAACCTGTCATTTGTCCAGACAGGTTAGACAGAAGCACACATCCAGGCAGTTGCAACGCTCTAATTGCTAAGAAAACACAAGCACCTGCAACACAAAATGGTGCTATATTTTTTTCCTGAGACCTCCATAGTGTCTTTTCAGAGAATTGAGTAAATATGTAAGGATGTTGCAGAGAGACATACTCCCTTTCCTGTTCCTCAGTTGCATTCTCTAAATAGAGGGTGCACGTAGTGCAGCTACTCACTCCTAGATAAGATAATCATAGCCTCTAAGTCTGAAGAAAAACATTTTCTTCTTGCTTTCAGAGGACTCTCTGGCACAGCAAGCAAAAATACTGCTTGTGGGCATCATGATTTGACTTTACTTCAATTTCTGCACTCTATAAAGCGAAAAAAGAAAAATCAGTTACTCATCAAGTTTTATTTTAAGTGATAAATGTCTCAGTATTAGAAGTAATGACGTTTGCCTGCAACCACCTGACACCAAAGCAAGAATTGCAGACGCCTTCAGCATAACAGAAACAATACTCATGCAAATATTGTATCTTCTTACTGAAGCTTTAATAGCTCTGGTACGGTGCCAGACAGTTGAAGTGCTGGGGGTGGTTTTTTAATGTAACTCCTTGAGACTCAACAGTGAGGGAAGCACTAAGCAGGAAAATGATCAACATCATCAGAAATGTTGGCCCCTTTACTTCCATTCCTGAAATGATCTTGATCTCTACAAATGAAACAGATCTGGAAAATATTTTCTGAAATGCGACAGATCTCAGAATACCGACAAACAATATGAGATGTGAATATTTTTCTCTAATCTCATTTTTTCTCCTATACAAAAGGATCGAATATTAAAATTTATGTTTAAGTATCAAGGCCACAAACGTAGCTGGTTGTGCTCAACAAAGGCAGTTAACTACCTGTCTGCCCATTACAGACCTATGTTGAAAATTAGGGTTCTGGAAGAGGGATTTTATTCATCTAAGATTTCGACAGAAACACCTCAGAATGAGAAGGCAAACCAATAGATACCAAGTGTCACACTGGAATCTTTCTAGGGTATGAGAAATATACACTCTAAAAATATTCACCGAAAGCATCAGCCGGAATACTGCTGTGATATGAGAGAAAAGCATTGCTGCGTTTCCTTCCGTACGTACCAGGCCTCTTTCAAGTACTTATTTCTCTACCAAACTTTCTGGCAGGATGTGGCTGAAACCCCCCTCATCTCTCCCCAGCATAAACACTGAGCTCTAGAGGAAAGAGTTGGTCACCATCCAAGTTCTCTTAGAAAATTTGTTTTGATTTCTCTTTGGAATCGAGATCTGCTATGCATCTTCAGCTCAATGGTTCAAAACATTAAAACCAAGGTCAAGCTAACCAGCACTGCATGAACGTGAGCAGTGGTAAGAAAAACTGAGGCTGGCACACAGTAGTTTCTGTACGCACATCTCCAAGGCAAGAATCACCCCAGTACAGACAAATTCCTTGCCACGCCGGTCTACTAATAAGAGCAGTGGGGCCTTCAGAGATAGTGCTAGTCATCCAGAGCACACAGTCACAGGAGCAGTTTGCATACTGAGACTTCATCTCTAAGGCACAGCGTGAGGAATTCAGTTTAATCCCTGAAGCACTAAGCTTCACAGCTCTTTCAAATAGGTTCCCTTTCTTCAACGGCTAGACATACTGCTTTAGTAAGAAAGAAGAGGCCAGGAAAAAAGGTTTACAAAAAAAAAAAACAATGGCTGGAATAAACTGGGAATATATTAGGAACAGACTCGCTGAGAAACACCAAAAATTAATAAAGAGTGTTTATATACTTATTTATATACTGACCCTCCTATAAACCCTTAAACAAAAAAAGCAGGATCAGAACCAAAGTGGCTGCAAGAAAACATTATTGTATTTTCTTAGCAGTTTAAAAACACATTAGTGTAATATTTGTGAGAGATCAGAATTAGATCTCCTAAATCATTGTAAAACAGGCAGCACAGCACTGAAGGACTCCTGGGGCTTTGTGTTTTATTTTTAAAAGAAAACTTACAAGTTCTGTGAGGGTGAGTCAGCAGCAGGAATGCAGAGGTACTTCACTCCCTGTTGTAAAGAAGCAAAGAGAAATGAGACAAAACCATCCAAGTTAAATACACTCATTTACCACTGCTTAAGTCATGATGTAGACTGGTGCAGTCTTGCTGACTTTCTGCTTAGACAAGCAGAGACCATCTCTATGCGTCTGGGTTTTAAAACTGCCTTGTTGCCAAGACACCAGCACATAACTCAGCCAGGCTTATTCCAAGGTCCAGTAGCAAGATATTTCAAACAGAAGCATTTTTACTAAAAAGGCATACACTTTTTTTTTTCCTCAAAAAATGTCATTTTTCATACATTTCTAGTAAAACTAAGTGGCCATCCTTCCCTCTCTCTGAACAAAGCCTACAATCTAAAATTCTGATAGGCAATTTCTTTTGATTCCACACAATCATTTTTCTTTTCCTACCTGGCAAACCAAGGAAAATGTAATGCATTTTGAAGAAGAAAATGTTTGTAGGGCATTTTTATTTATTTTTTATTATTTTGGAAATTTCAAGAAGGACACTCATAAAATGTATACTTCCACAAAATTAGCTTCTCCTAGTCATGGTATTTTAATAAGTTACAAGATCAACTAGGAAAGTCAGGCAAGCATTTCTGATGCACTTTAAGTGTTACAGGGTATACTTAAAACAATACTATAATCATACACTACTGCTTTGCATTGTCAACGTTCATTTTAACTCATTCTATTTTCAAAGCTCATTTTGCCCCTACGACCGTTAAGAAAAAGAACACTTCCAATTAAGAAGTCAGCTAGATATGCTTTCAAAACTTCCAAGAACACAGATTGCAGCCTGTTCACTGCAAGTCGTTTAGTATCCGAGATAAGTAGGGTTGTGAGAATTATTCAGATGTAAAGACAAGGAGTCACAACAAGAGTCCACCAGAAAATGCACCTTTGTTTATCCTTCTGTAACAGTGCAAAACCCTTTAATAATCTTGCACTCTCAATCATTAAAAAAACAGAAAAAAATCAAATATTTATTTACAAGAGATCCTTCTAGTAACACTTGCCAACAAGGTAGAACATAATACATCTATCAGGCACTTCATTTCCTACATGGGGGTAAGTGTGAAACGCTCATTGCTCAACTGTGATGGCTACTTGAGGCAGCATCTTCTCTAATGCCACCTTTACTCAGCTGACTCCGAATCCTCCTCTGATAAAGCTTCTCCTGCCATCTCATATAAAAGAATAATCACTTTTCTAAGTGGTCCTGACCTCTGGCACCATGACACATCATTCTGCTAATCCTGTACAAGATGCATGAACTCCACTACCACATCTGAGATGATGTGGTGATTCCTCACCTCCACCTCTTCACCATCACTTCCATAAAGCACCAGCTATTTTCTCAGGTGCCAGAACTTCACAGCCACAAAGTTTTGAGAGCCTGCCCTTTCCTTTCCATGCTTTACCAGATGTCCCTGCCCTCACTGCTCATGAGGTGCATGCCGCAAACCAGAGTGTAGCCATTTCTGTCCAGGCTTTCTGGTTTGGGAAAGACAGTCAGAGCAGGGAAGAATTTGCAGACAGGTGCTGAGCACAGAGATGTGGCAGGGCCAGATGAGGGAGAAGGAACCATAACAACAATGCCAATATAGCGACAGTATGTGGCACTTTGTGGGATAGCTGCATGGCAGAAGACAGCTGAGGGGAGAGAGACTGGAAAGGAAGGCAGTTCAAAGTAGCTCACTGCCAAAGGGAACTGCATCAACAAGTGACAGTTTATACTGCTCTACATCGGGATAAGGGATGCCTGCTGTGGGACACTGGGATGGCTTCACAGTCGTGAGGCAATGCACAACAGGTTTGCATAGACACATTCACTTAAAAACATGTAGTAGCAGTAGTAATACATTCATCAGTAGGCTGCTGAGCTAAGGCTAATAATTATATTTTGACAAGTAATTAGGACAATCATCTTGAACAATACATCTGAGAGGTTCATCTTGGACATCTTTAAGTGAGTCATTGCAGTAAATCGGGGCCTGTGACCTGAAAGTAAGTTTACATGTTGTTCTTTCCACCACATCTCTATATAACTTCATGCCATTAACTCTTTACCACCAAGAGCAAAAAACAGGAGGAAAACTAAAGGTAGGAGATAGGTTAACACTGGCACACATCACACACCTCTGGTATAGATTTGCTCCTATAGCACAGGCTGATTCAGAAGCTATGGCACATGCTGAGCACTCTTCACACATTGAGTGCAGAGGGGCTTTCAGATCATGTTCACTTTAAAAACAGAAGTAGTACCAGCACAAGTTGAAGAGCCACAATGTTCTTTTTTTTTTTTTTTTTGTCATGGCTGGCTAGTTCCCACTACCACAAGCAGGCATGAAACTAGCCTATGACAGACCACATATGGTACTGAATGGCTCATCCAGAGCCTCTTCTTGGAGGTCTTCAGCACAGCTTCCAGTGAAGTAGCACCGGCACGCCTTTCATTAGTGTGGTCACCAATGCTCAGTATCAGCCAGCAAGCCTGAATAACATAGCTTCTCAAAGAGGAGATGTTTAAAGTTACTGGAATTTGGTATTTCGACCAATGCACTTCACATATATGGTGGTTTTTGGAAGGCTGTGGTGATGGACTCCTCTCTGCAAGCAAATGATCACACTCAACTCAGAAACAGAGGTGGCATTTCAGAAGTACTGTACAGTTACTTAACCCCACTCTCACCAAAGGGGGAAAAAAAAGCATAGAACTCTGACTTTGACCCAAGCAGTTGGGTTCTACCCTACCATCAAGTTTTGGTTCTCACTGTTTAAACAGTAATAGAATCAAATATCATTCATTCTAATGGTATACCTGAAATACAGCAACTATAAAAGATTGTATGGAGGCAGGCACTGACTGATGAGACCCAAGGGCTTTTGTGTAGACATCTGTAGTTTGACTTCAGGGATTAGCTTTGCTTTACATTCTGGGTACACATTTTAAAAAACACATTGGCAATAGAAAGAATGCTTAATTACTAAACTGTTTGCTGCTGTTGTTAAAACAAACAAACAAACAAACAACAATCTACACAAGTACTATCATGATCCTGGGTTTTTATGCCCCAAGACATTACTATCCTTCCTGAGCACATATCTTGCAGATAGATAGCATATCTGTCTGAAAGGGACCCCTCAAAGCAGAACAGCTTATGTCAAGGGAACAAGTAAATAGGAACAAATTTTAGATATAGTATTAGCACGCAAGAAAGATACAGACACTGCTTGTTACCTAGCAGAGTTCACTTGCCATTCTGAAACCACAAAGTGTAAGAAGTAGGCAGGCAACAATTAGTGAAACACAGCAACTAAAACAGAGCAAACTAAAATCAAAAGATAGTTAAACAGTCAAGCAGACCAGCTCCAAGTGAAAATTTCAACAATCTCCAGACCATCATCTTGTCAGCAGTTTCATTCAAGAAGCTTTAATCTGGTTGAATATGCAGTATCCAGAGTTGGTCCCAAATCCCACGTTAATTAAGACACAACACAAATTAAATGTCACGCTGTCTGCAAGTCCTGATTTTATTATTAATTTTAAATGAATCATCTTGCTCCTTAGTAGTGACAATTCCCTAAAAACTGTTCGGTGAAGGGAGGACAGAACACCTTGAAACAGGTATTGTATCTCACCAATTACACACAATAATCCAGATGTCACAAAACAACTACTTGCTGCAAAATTATGGCACAGAGAAAAGCTTGCTGTTGCAAGAACTGGAGAAAAGTAATATTATTTTCAATTGTACATGGAGTAATTGAATGGCTTCATTGAGTACTGGTGCTAATATTATTCAAACATTTCTGTCAACTGTATCTTATCTCTCAAGTTTCTCAGATTGTCAAAAAAATCAACCCAACTTTTTCACTTCACAAGTGAAGTCATGTATGTTCTCAGACAACAAAATATTCCATCCGTATGCCAACACAAAAGAAAACCATGCTCTCCAGTGAATACTCATCTGTTCACAGCTAAGCTTCCAGATCAATGAGTTGCCGAACACAGCTTTCTTCTGCCCATCTCTTGATTCACTACTACTCTCCAATTGTTACTTCTAAACCACCAATGGAGAAAAGAAAGTGAAGAATCACATTTGACAACAAACCTTCCAACACACACACGTTTTTCTGAATCTTTTCATTATCATTCATGTGATGATCCTAACTGATGCCCTAAACAATTAAAAACATTTTTTTTGAAGTGCTAAGATTACAAAAAAAAAAATTAATAAAAGATTATTTACTTTTCTGTTTTCTGTTCCAGCAGACAGAGTAACCACCAAAACTAGATTTCTGTCTCTTAGGCCCTGAAACTAAAGGCTACAGTTAAACCGATACAGTGAGAGCTAACAAAACTAGAGCAAGTATTCTGATTTCAAGATTGTCAAAGCTGAAACAAGCGAGAGTTAAGTAAAATTTCTAAAATTCACTGGTATTTGAGCAACAACAACACTGGCACAATCTCAGTGATTCTAGAACCAAAGCAGCTCTGTGACAACGAGCACTGAGGTATTAAGATTAAAAAGATTCAGGCACACATGTATATGTGAGCACACAGAGAGATTTTACACTGAAGATGCTATTGGAACTGCAGGCATTTCCAAATTTGTGTTTATTTTCGAGGTCAGTCAACTAAGACTAGAAACTGAATGGGAATTGCACACTCAGAAAACTCAATAAGACTAAAACAAGAACTTTCTAATTCTTTAACTGAAAAAAAAAAAAAAGATCATTACATCTTTGTTATTAAATCCAGCGATCCACAGACTGTTCAGGAAAAAAAAAACAGTCCAATTGCTTAATGTGTGCTCAATTTGTAACCTATTTACCTACTTTTTAGCTTAAAAAGTACCCCTGCTTCATTTTAACTAACATTGTACAAACTGGCATTCAGATTTTCGTAGAAGGACATGTAGAATTTTGCAGTAGCAAAATGACACATCCACAAGTACCACATGTCCGATAATTGGTCAATGACTGAAAATAAGATCTCTAAAGAACACATGAATTTAGCCTCAATACCAAGAAAAACTTCACATCCAAGGAGAAGGTGCAAAAAGCAGTAGTGTGAGAGAAGTGCAGCACCTACACGGACATCTTCTTTTCTATATGAGAAAACACACTGCGAGGTGATTTAGAATGAGGCACAGTTCAACGAAATCATACTAACCTATCTGAGAAATAAAATACTCCAGGGATTTTTATACAAAACTCAGTACTATTAGCAGATGCTCTTCAGAACGCTGTCCCTTCTGTTATTGCATGCACAACCTTTTTTTTTTTTTCACATTGTAATTATTATTGGAAATCTGAATCTACAATTTAGGATGTTAAAAGACAGGGGTGAAAGAAGAAAAAAATAACATCAAATACAAAATTTCTGCTCCCCAAGAGGCTCAGGGGAAGAGGCTATTATTTTTTTAAAAAAAAAAGGTTAAAAAGGGCAAGACTGTATTTTTGGCAATAGACCACTCTATATTTAAATTTATGTAAAGATGCCATCAACGACTTCCAAGAATTTTTTTTTAAACCTAAAACCCTAAACTTAAATTTGTGAAGCCAGATGCAAATAGGAAACCTCTAGCACCTGGCAAGTTCTTTCAGGTTAGTCAAAAACCATGTGTTAATTTGAGTCGTCACATCAACAGATGAGGACAGGACTTATTTTTGTTTAGGGGCATTTCAGCAAAAAAAGCTAAAGTGGGAAACAGCCAGCACAAAGCTTCCTCAAGCCAAACCAACAAGAGCTGATGAAGAGTTTTGTTCAGTAATGCACCAAACTGAACATGCTAAACTGAAAACCATTCAACCGTTTGCTTGTCCTTTCAGTTGCTCTCTGTAGCAATCACCATTGGTGCTGATTTTATTAATGACTCATAGAAAATACATTTGTGTTTCAGAAAAAAAACAAAAAACAAAAAACAAAAAAACAACACGACTGCTAATTGACTTCAGTGAACAACACACTCAGGTTTGATTTTGAAAAAATATAAATGAAATAGAAATTAGATGAAGAATATCAACTACAGAAAGCTCCTGCAACAGAACTTACACACTTACTATGTGCTGTCTTGTAAAAAACTATTTTACTATAAGTAAGTCATAGTTGGTTGCTGCTTTTTCTTTTTCTTTTTTTTTTTGAGGGGAGGTGTTGGTTTTGGGGTGTTTCTTTTTTTGTTTGTTTTTGCAAAGTTTGTTTTCTTAGTAACACTTTTTTGAAAAGTTCCTATCATTAAGTCCAGTCAAACTTAATCTCAACTCAATCCACCTTTCTAACATAATGCTGAAACACTGAAAAGTTATGGCTTTGACTTGACTTACAAAGAGCTTTGTATATCATTACTAATTCTATCTTTGACCTGGTTTATCTGAAAGAATGAGGAGGAAGAGAAAACACCAATAACTTTACACTTCTCACCTCCTTCAGGACTATATACTTCAGCTGACAGTAAGGACCTTGTTAAGGCATGGCTTACTCAGTGCCCCACACGCATCAACAGAGCACCATCCATCACACCTGTCCCTGATTCCTAAGGGAGCTCCAAGTACTACATTAAAGCAATATGTCCCACCTATGTCTTTGTTTCAGGGAACTCTGGAACACCTCAGAAGCACATTCACATTTACACATCTGGATTACCTTCCCCAGCACAACCTCTTTGGCACAGCGTAAGTCAGAGCATTTGGTCTGCTCCAGTCAACACAGTACCCAACCAGCCTTGGCATCTGCTGGGCAAAAAAAGCCCTTGTACAAACAACTGCAAGCTTCAAACATTCTTCGTCCTCTCTACCCTACCATTTGCCACTAAGGAACGTTTCCCCTGACACAGCCAGTGGGTATTGAGCAATTCAAACAATGAACTGATCTGACTGCATCACCATTACAACAGCCTCTACCAAGGGTAAATCCTGATGATCCCAGCCTAACAAACTTTAAAAGTTGCTCTGTAGAAGTCATTTGGAGGCTTCTTAGTGGGACATCAAAGTCATTTCTGAAAAATTAGTCAGAGCTTCTAACTTCACAAGCAGAACCAAAGCCAGAAAGGGCATTACTTCAAACAGGAGAAAATCTTCTGGTGCCACTACACCTGAGAGAAAGATGGTACCTATTTTGCTCAGCATGGTCTTCTGAAACATAAGGGGAAAATCTTACCCCAAAAGCACTGAAATACCATAAAAGAAAGTTAAGTATTTCTATTAGAAGAGGCAGTTTCTATACTTCCCCTTGATGATAGCATAAAGGCTGAAAATTGATTGCTTCCATTGGTGGTAACACTTGTCATATAAGAGCTTATTGCTGTAGATAGAACAGCAACAGCCTGACCTGACTAAGTAATTTGCTGAGCTGATCCTTATAAAATAGTAACAGCCTTGTGACATATTAGCAACTCTGATTTTGAAGACTTCCTTTCCATTTCACTTTTAATAGTACCCCTAAGTCTCTGGACAGCATAGTCTATGCACAGAACATGCTGCCAATCATATGAAGCAGGGATCTCTTTCATCATGCCACTGAGATGCAGTTTTCACATATTAAAGGGTTCCTCCAACTCAAGGCTTCTGTATGCTATTCAACACTATAATGCAGTTTTAATAGACTACTTACTATTCCTCATTAAGCCACATCTGTCCAGAATTAGCACATGCCAGCTGCTTAGCTTCCCTATTTTTCCCTTTTTCAGTTATTTCACTTTGAGAACTGATATGCTTCTGAGCCCAGACAAATGCTTTCTGGACTGCTTTGTTTCTGTGTGGGGATATTCCTTCGCATTACAGAGCCAAAGAAGAAAGCACTGAAGTGGCTTTCAGCACTTCCAGAACTGTCAAGAGGCATGACAGGATTCTTATTCCCTTTGTTTCAGCACAAAGTCCCTAATGCATACACATACTAAAAAAAAAAAAAAAATCCAACAAAAATACTTTTATACTGAGGCAGATTATTTGAATTGTGGCAGAACAATTTACTTTGTTTTTATTAATTATATTTATGCAGATTTTTAAAGATGGTCTTCACACATTTGCAAGACTGTCACATCCAACTGGAATTGCATTAAAATTTACAACATCCAACCAGGCTTTGAAAAATGAAATGAGATCCAGATCTTGATGCAGCCTGATATAAATGCATTATCTATACTAGGCCTGCAGGCTATGACTATTCAAGAAACGTGTAGATGTGGCACTTAAGGACATGGTTCAGTGGGCACGGTAGTAACTGGTTGACGGTTTGACTTGATGATCTCAGAAGAGACTTCTGTGATTCTATGATTTCATCTGTTTGCTGTTTACTCAAGGAGCAAGAAAGATTGTTCTTTAATAATAGCATTTTAACTGTGCTTTTCTCTTTTGGCTTAGTTTCTCAAGGATAGACTTTTTTCAATCTTATTTCTACTGGACCATGCCATTTATTCTCAAATATACAGTTCTGTTGCGCTGGCTGCACAAGCAAGCAGAATGAGCAAGATGCTTAGCAATTTGTTCTTGCCTAACTCCCCCTGCAACTACCTACCAGTTTTACACAGTCATCAAGTCAGGAAAACAAGGAGAAAAGCTGCAGCTCTGGAGACAGCACATACCAGATAAAGATGATACTGTTAATGACAACAGAATGCTCAAGGAAAGAAAAATCAAATACCACTAACCTGATGGTGCTTTGGTTAACTGCAGTGAGGATTAAAACAATCTATAAGATAGTATATTGAGTTAGAGGAAAAAAGAGTAGATGTTTCATGGGTATTAAAATATTTTCTTAGCAACCAGAAGACTTTGCAGCATTCAAAAATCCAGTGCCTTAAGATCACTCATTTAGAGAATAAATCTAGCAAGCCACAAGACTTGAAACAACAGCATCTAAGTACCTGATTACCAGGATACGGGCTGGTTATTTACATGAAATAGAGATGTCTAAAGTTTACAAGAACTTTTGCTACTGGGCAAAGAAAAATAACATTTCAAACTCCCAGAAAATCAGGCATATTTTGTCAGGATTTTACTTACACTTCAGTCAAATGACTACACACATATATTGATACACTCCATCCGAAAAAGGACACTAAAAATAAAAATAAAAGCAAAACAAGTTCTCCAGCAACAGAAAACACAGAACAAAAAAACTCACGGGCATATAGAAGCAGCACACATGCAAAAGCCTACTCCTAATGCAATATGCTGCAAACAGAACTGCTGTAAACCGTGGAATTGCTGTGGAAAGCTTTTGTGACTGAGGACAGTACAGGGATGCCCAGGTAAACTCTTGCTGATTTAAGATCTATGTTGTTACTGTGATGTCTCCAAGATGAGTGCAGCATTTGGCTGCCTGCGGTGCAGCACAGGTCAGTCTGACAATGAGAATGTTGTAAATAAATTAATCCCAAAGGACTCCACAAATACAGGCAACCAGTAATACATGTTAAACATTTACTACGTCACACTTCTGGTGTTAGTTAAGAGAAAAAAAACAAAATTATTAATAACTGACAAATGTGTGGTGTACCATGTGAAAGAAGCTGGTAGTTTCAGTCCATTTCTGGATTGATGGACAGGTGCCTGCAATATACTCAGCAGTCACCACAGCTGGCACCTCAAAGCATCTGGGACAGACCAAGGACTGAGAAGTGCTTGACATGGAAGTACAAAGTTCAAAGACCTTTGCACTTTACACGAATTGACTTCACACAAAAGTGGAGCACAACTAAACTCACCACTGCCTTGGCAGTATTTTTCAGCAATTACTTATCCTCCTTGTTAAAACCTTGCTTACTTCCAACCTGAACACATGTACCTTCATTTCTTATTCCAATATGGTTTCTTTGCATGGGGACCTGAGGACTGTAATCAGGTAATTTCCTGCCTTCCTCTGTGGTCATCAGTCTCTGGGACTGAACTTGAACGGCCACAAAAACAGAAATAATTCCTAGCACCCTTTCTGCTTCTAGGAGTCATGCTGTAGGCCTTCCCACATTACACACAACAACTACTGCACAATGCAGAGGGGGAAACAGTTTTGTTTTCACCAGTATTTAAGTGTGTGTGTGTGCAGTGGGAAGGACAGGGAAGGGGCAAGAGTAACTGTTAAGGATGCTGCAAGTTCAGCTGCTTGCAGATGACTACCCACAACAGTACACACTTCCCACAGCAGGACACAGTTTTGTTGAAACAGCTGCACAGTCCATACCAGCATCCTACTTAGTTTGGGCCAGCATCCATCTCCAAGTGCCATCCCTCCAAACAGGATCAAACACCTGGAAATTCCACAGTGAAACAACATGCAACCAGATTACTATAAGAAAGATTAGCAAGACTTGCCTTCACCTCCTTTGCTTAGATCAACTGGCACAAAATTGGTTAGATCCCAGATTTAAAGGATTAGAGTAAAGGTAAACATCACCAACACGACTTTGCTGCGTGTCTTTCTCAACAATAGTAGCAAAGTAGGCTCGAACGTGTTAGGTTTTGTATCCTCTAACATACTGAAAAGCTCTAGTAAGTAAAGCAGCATTTGAGCTTGATAGGAATGTCTCTTGGGGGCCATTTCCCAGAGCATCCCAAAAGAACACTGCTTGCAGGGGCAATCCAAAAGCAAGGGCTCTAATTGGCTCAGTTAGATTTCTGTGGAGCAATGGCTTGTCTGTAGAGAAAGGGAAGAAGTGCTTAGGAGGTATTAAGTGTCCACTATCTCTTTATATTCTGACTGACTGCTTGGTTAGAATGCCTAGATATCACAGCAGTCAGATCTTTAAGCATTTTGGTCTCTGAAGCCCAACAGCTATTTATCTTGACCTTAAAACAAAAAAGGAGTTCAACTAAGAGACACAACAGGTCATTGCAAGCTATACAACCATTTAAAGCACACAAGTATCTGATTTCCTATCTGTCTTTCACTCTCTCTTACATTCTGACCAGAGGTTTTCAAATCTGAACTAGCTAGGAAAGAGATTAGAAAGCAGGTGGCAAGAAACCTAATTGTTCTTCTCTGCATATGGCTTTTGTATGGATATAAGACCTCTGCAAATGTTCCAATGGCAGCTGTCCAAAGTGCTCTGGAGGAGCCAACCTGCTTCCATGTCTGTGCAGGAATACACAGCACTGCTGGACATCACTCTAATTCAGAGGGTTCCTTCTGCACAGCTGAAGTAACAACCTTGCTGAGTGTGGCACACAGCCCTTTCACTGGGACATGCCACCAGTTACCTATAGTTTTTCTGATGGAGTTATAAACATGCATCTTTAAAATATAAAATGTTTACTTAACAGGTTAAGATCCCATTTAGCAACGGTGTGCTTCATTGGAACAGCAGCCTCAGGATGCTTTCTAAATATGAATTAATTTTAGGCTTGGTTTTATATTTTCTTGAAATTAATTAACAAGAACCAAGGGGCAATACTGCAAGATAACTTAGTCCAGATTTTGGCAGATTCTTTTCAGTCTAAAACACCTGAAAGCCTTACAAAACAATTTTATGTCTTGTACTTAATGTAGGCTGACAATATCTGAATGTATGAAAAATTTTATATTCCAGCTGATTTACCAACCTACTTTTTCTCGTTATTCCAACTTGAAAGCATACCATAGCTTTCCAAGGCTGAACTTCAATTATGAGCCACATACAACTTAGAAGTCCATGAGAATTTGTAAATAATCATCAAAATAACTTCTGAAACCAAATCTCAGTGAGAAAAGCTTCCTTTTAATCATCTCTTCAACAGAAAAACACTATGAAACCTAAACCAATATAACAAATGTTTTTTGTGAAACTCTTCAGTCATTTTCTAGCAAGCTGGTAAGCTACTAGAAAATACTTACAAATACCTATAACACACAGAAAGAAGCACATTTTTATAAGCTACTGTGAATATTTTAACATTAGGTAAGAACAGACTGTCAAGAGAGGGGCAATGCCCTAAGCTACTAAAAGGGAAAGTAATTTTATAATTTAACAAGTTGGTGCTCTCCACATATACTGGACATCTGCTTTTTCCTCTTCATTACTGTTCCTATCCAGTGCGGACATTGAAACCAGATTGCTCATTTTCATCCTCTACCCAAGGTTTGCAGCTTCAGGTGCTTTATCAGAAGAACTTTTGCATCATAACAGTCACTACCATAATTTCAAAACATGACAAGCAAGATGTGAGTAATCTGGCACCTCTCTAAAGGTATGCACCCATATTTGTTTGTACTACAGACAGCTAAAGAAGACCAAATCCTCTTTGACAACAACAGTGAATCTTCTGTTCCTAAAAACACTTACTTTCGTGGCTTGCAAAGAAAGTTTTGCTTAATGGAATATTTGTAACATTTCCTATTGGATGATTAGGAAATCTTTGAAATTTTGTTAGCAAGAGACAAATGCAACTACTGCTGCTCATGAAAATGCAGCACTTTAGAAATAATCAGTGCACACACACAAAACAGGGAGCCTCAGGAAAAAAAGCTTCTCAATTCACAGCAATTCCATGTTCAAAGGTCCAAACAAAATTAAATGGATTTCTGAATACCAACGTAGGCTCTAACTTGCAAATGGTGATGTGTAGTGTAAAAGGGAAGGAAATGCATCAGAAAAGCATTCCTGTTTGACTTCAGTGGACTTGAGAACAAGCCTCAAGCACTACATGGATACATCAGCTGTAAACAAACCTACCTATAGACACGGGAAGATGCAAATACTAAAGGAAGTAATACAATGTTTTGTAGGTCTTCGTTCCAAAAGAGAAACATTCAGATGCAGATAAAGTAAGTAAGTTCACAGTAAGACTATGAATGATAAAGCAATAATAATCAGTTCAGCTCCCAAATAAATGGACCTTGAAATCCTTGCACTATTTACAGAAGTTTAACTGCTGCTTTCCACAGCACCTGCAAGGAGAAGAGTACATTGCACATTGCAAAAACAGAAGGCACAGTTAGAGAAACATTTATTTCAGAGGCAGAGGTGAACAAAGAAAGCCTACCCTCGACCAGCCACTGCTCCTCTACCACTGTAAGTTTTAAGACTGCATCATGAACCAGATTGGGAACTGAACTGGGTAAATTTAATATTCAGTGTCTTTTGTGGAAGTAGCTAGAGGAAGAAATGGTGACTTGATTATATTTGGTTCACACAAGCTCCCAGATCTGTTCACCACACAGACCCACAAACAGATGTAACGCCATGTCAGGAAGGCGTGTGGGCTGTCAGAACTACCACCAACACCACAAGAAACACTGACCTGAGGTTGCAGCTGGAATGTGCCATAATTAGCATTCCTACCTTTCTAATAATGATAATAAATCAAACCTCTACTCATTATAGAGAGCAGCACCCCAGAGGAAGTAACTACATCTCTCCTCAACTAAGAGTTGTTTGAAGTTCAGTGATTCAGAACTAACCTGCATCAGGCTCAACGTAAGTCAGATGGACACTTCAAAGTTAACAGCTTACGTAAACTCTGCTTAAATCCACTTCTAAGCTAAAAGCAAACCTTGAATTCCCCATGAACTTCATTTTTGTTTTAATCATGACATATTAGGGATATCTTTTGTTCAGCTTGACTACTGATTTGTCTGAGAGAAATGGAAGTTTTGTAGTAAGTTTGTAGTTTTCAGTTTTAGGACTGAATCCACTGGAGACTTCATGTGACAAGAGTGAAAAGGAGAGATCCCAGAGGTGAAACCACCAACTGTCTTATCTCCTATTTTGCCATATTTCACAAAAAATGAAAGGGAGTGAGCTAGTGAATTTAAGAGGACAAGTAGGTCAATATAAAACAACAGCAGGATTCTAGGGTGTACCAAAGTCTTGACACACTTCTCTCCCTTTAAAGCAACATGGTATAAAGAAAGCACAACAGTCAAACAGATTGGTTCCAGCTCTTTTACTGCTTTAAGATGACACAGCAAGTCAAGTCATTTCAACTCTTGAGATAAGTTCCCCTTTCATAAAACAAGGAATAATATTTTGTGTTAGTGTTGGAGACCTACAGATGCTCTGCTGTCTTAGATACCTTACACAAGAGAGCACCTGTTTCTCCCAGGCCCCAAGCCCTAGGGAGGACTGCAAACCAGTCAGACAACAATTTGCTTTAAAGATTCAAGAAAGTGGCCTAGTACAGAGGCAAGTTGGCAGTGCAAAAAGGGGAGAAGGAATGTTGATGTGATGTATGAACTCCACACACAAGAAAATTTACCTTTACTATTAGATGGATAACAATCCCATAGTGTTACACTGACTAACACTATAACTGTCTCTTTCTTTGTCAGCTAGATTACTTGTTATTGTAACAGCACAACAGCAAAATTTGTGACTGAATCCCAAGACTACAGCTGTCAAACATTGCCAAATTCCATTTCAAAACACCCATCATACAGAACACAACATAAATCCCAAAGTAGCTGTGACTCTCAGTGTCAAAGTAAGAGTTTATTATGGAGTTTCCATCCCTCTTACCTCCAGCATAGGACGGGCACTGTCATGAATTGAAAGAATGTGCGTAATGTTATTCTTGCTCAATTGCTCTACATCTCGGGCATCTGCAGTAAAGGAAATAAAAGGAAGACATTTTTTAATCTCTTGAAACAACACCCCATTTTTCCCCTGTGTATGTTAAAAACCACTGTCATTGCTTTTCTTTTCAAAACTTCAAGAAATAAAGCAAAATCGGCAAATGCAGCTGTTCTAGAACAGCATCATTAGAGGGGGATGGGGAAAAAAAACTTTAACTCCAAAACAAATTAAATACTATATAAAGAACAAACTTAAGTGACTCAGGAATGTGTTCTTAAGTCAAAAGTTTCGCATATTTTGCATCTGAAATGTAAATCTGTGCATGTCTACGTGCAGGTGATGGCCATCTGAACAAGCAGTCAGAGCTGTACAAGAAATCCTCTCACCCACAAATCCCACTTTGAGAGAGAATTTAACTTGAGATACTGACCTTGCCATACCCAGGCTAGTAGTAAAGCGAACCATCTGGCTTGAATCATTCAAATTAAGGTAATAATGAGCCAGTCAACACCAGAACTAGATTCTTATTTTCTATGGACTAGTAGAGAAAATTGTGCATTTACCTAATACACAGCATTATTTTAAATATGAGGAGAGACTGAGAATTCTGATTCTGAATGCATGAAGAAAAATGCTGTAATGAGGAAGCACAACTGTGAAAAAGTGATTCCTAGACCTTTAACTGAGGTGTTTCAAACATTCAAAACTGGAAAGCAAACTGGGGCAAGAGATTTTGATGCTAGATATTGTGAAAATACAGTTTTGTTTCTATGAGAAAGAAGGTAAAATAGATCATTAGTCATCAGTGAGCAACTTTCCCTCCACTGAATGATGTGCGTGTCAGAAAATGACCTTGGAGAGCCACAAATACAGGTAAAAGTTAGTTTGTGTCCAGTTACTCTTGACCTTTTCCCATGAGCATGACACGACACATCACGCCTATTACAGCAGTGGTTTTATGATGAGAACACCTGCCTTCCAAATTAGCCCATACAATCTGTTCACATTAGCCTGGCTGCACACAAAAAAAAGAGCATTGACCACAAAGGTTTCAAACCGGCTCTCTCTAGGTACAAAAATAACAATAGCATCACCTGTACACTCTTTTTATGTACGTGCAAGAGCCCAACCAGCACCTCTTGCTTCATCTTTCTCCACTCTACTATAAAGTTTCAATGCCTTTTCTACATCTCAAAGAGGAACTGGACATTTAATTATACTTCCCTGCAGACAAATCCACATGAACACAATAACAGGCAAGAATGTTTAAAGTTAATCCTATTGTGAAAGCTTATTCAGGGCTAATAAAATGAAAAGTCAGAACTGAATCAATTTCCAATAGTTACTGTTTGAGCTTGTATGACCAGCACAGTTACTTATCCCTTCAAGAGAGAATTAACACAAATTCTATCTGAAACAGAATTAAGATCCAGCTTCATAGAACAATTAGAATTTCCTAAGAATCCCACAGTAGGCATTTCAAAGAAGAAATGCTTATGTTTGCCAGGAGAGGTCTTCTAATCCTTTGGGTATATCAGAAGTATATATATATATATATATTTATAATATAACTTATTATAAAATAATATTCTAAGTTTATTACAAGTATAGAACAGTCCTGATTTCTCAGAGAATACCTAAGGTTCTGAAAGCCCTAGAAGACAGGCTAAACATTCCTAAAAGAAAGCGCTTTCAGTTCCCAAAAGGCTAGAGACAGACTTCAGAACCTGCAGGCTCCAATTCCCGGTGTGAATGTAAAAGGGCACAATTAGACTCCATTCCCTAAGACCAGTATGATCCACAAGGTAAAAAGTGGCTTGCCACATAAGGCAAACATAACCCACAGTGAACACTGACTGCTTCAAGGCAGATTGAAAAGCCTAATGGACACAGTGTAACTCAAAAGGACTGAAAGATATTAGTTCTTCAGCTAAGTTCCTTTAAACAAATCAAAATCATGCAATAAATGATATTCCAGAAGCGAGCTGGAAATGGCTTTATCCTAGAGCTGCATCCCAGCATAATGTCAGATCCTTAGTATATTAGGAAATATCACCCAAATCATATAAAATAGAGGAGAAAAATTCTCAGCCAGCGACTGTATTATCTGGATCTAAACCTGGCACAGATTATAAAAGGATAATTCCCCTTGCAGCCCTTGCCATAAGTCTACAGATACTACAGACAAAGCTAATTTAAACAATAGCACAAATGAGATATTTGTGGTCTTGTACCATAAACTTAGAAAAATTAAAGGGATTATGTAAAGGTAAATGACCATTAAAAGACAGAAGAATCACCTACACAGCATAGTAATTCTAGCTTTTTTACTGTAGCATTGTGTTGTACAACCACACACAGGTTCATATTTTGAAACCACATCAAAAATCACCCCACTTTTGAATTTAAACATGGTTAATAGAAACCTATTAGAGTCCATCCTGTGCACCCCTGAATGGTCTCACAAATGCAGGACTCCTTATAGTAGACATCTCTAAACTAATGGAGACTTCTGAGTAAAGCCTTCAGAAAGCTCTCTGCTTGTGAAAGATGTAGTTTATGTTGTAGAGCTCTTCTTCTCCTGTGCCCATGGTTAGCTTCCCTGTCCTCCATTTAAGGGGTAGAGCTTTTCCCATTCCTATTGCAAACAACAAAATATAAAATTATCAATTGTGCCAGGAACAGAAAAAAAGTATTCTGTGGTATCAGTTTGGATCCACAACATTTAAATGCAACTCACCTGTTAAATGTCTCCACACAATGACACACAATGACTTTGTATTTTGTCACCTTTCTTCTCTAGCTATCCTATTCAAAAGGCATCCTTCCTTCCTCCTTAGAAGCCCACAGCTGGTTTTGTTGTTAGTGTGAAAAGAAACATGCACTCTCATAATGCAGTAAGCTAGTTGCAATTAAGTTTTCAGAATCAAAATTTATGTATGCAAAAACAAGGCAAGTGAGGCCCCAAAGTACAATACTGTCAGGTCTCAAGCTGCAGATGTGTAGAGATTAGACAGTTCCACCATTGCTAGTGTTTTCTGATTTTGGGGCAATGGTGGGTTTTGTTATTGTTGTTTTAATCATTATTGGGGTTTGGGTTAATTTTCTGTTTGTTTTAAAACAAACACCCCTTTTTCTACTTTGGATAGAATCAGAGAGAGGGACTAGGGACGTTCAGATGGGATACTAGGAAGAGCTTCTTCATGAGGGTGGTTAAGCAGATGAAGGGTCTGCTCAGGGAAGTGGTGATGCTCCCTATCTATATTTAAGGGACATGAAGACACAGCCCTAAGTGACACAGTTCAGTGGAGGATCTGGTAGTGTTACGTGATGGTTGGACTTGATGATGTTGCAGGTGTTTCCCAACTGAAATCACAGAATCACAGAATGGCCAGGGTTGGAAAGGACCTCAAGGATCACGAATCTCCAACCCCCCTGCCACATGCAGGGCCACCAACCTCCCCATTTAATACTAGGCCAGGCTGCCCAGGGCCCCATCCAGTCTGGCCTTGAACACCTCCGGGGACGGCACATCCACAAACCTCTCTGGGCAGCCTGTTCCAGCACCTCACCACTCTCTCTGTAAATGAAATGAGAACTTACCCTCCAGTGGTTCAGGACACTAAGAACTGTTGCTGAGAATGCACAGAACAAAGTTCTCCTGATGTGAAAGCAAACTCCAATTACAGGCACAAAAACTAAACACGTGAACAAAAATTCCCCATCTCCTGTTGCCACATCAGATTATATTCTAGTAAGCGATCTGTCTCAGACTCTTCAGGAGGACTTTTCCAGGGCACGAGGAAGCTGAGGAAAAAAGGTTTAATCATCTTGAAGGCCCTTGAAAAAAGATCTTCCTTCCCTAAAAAAAGGGAACAGTATCCTCTCCTGCTTTCACTATCTGAAATAAAGCCTTAGGGGAAAAAAAAAAAAATACCTTTTCTCAAAAGAACTGCAAAGCTGATAACAGAACGGATCTAGAAACACAGGAGAACCACTTGGTGGATACCACCTTTTTGCACTCAGCAATGGGAAGGGTATAAACTTTCCCTAGACTCTCCAGCTCACTCACAGCAACACCGGACTCTTTGGGGGAATTAAACCTCATATTGCGGCTTTCCCCTTCGAATCAAAAAGCCCCCAAATATTCCACTGAAAAAAACTTGAATCTTCCAACTGAGTACAAGCAAGGAAGGACAAAAGCTCTTCAAATATTAAAGGTAGAAACACTCCTGAATCTCCGGGGCTCACTACTGCTACAGCTTTCGGTTTGGAAGCAATCAAGCATACACTTGGAACCCCATCTTGGAAAAAATAATCTGTTCTATTCGTGCAGAAAAAGCTCCCTGCCCTATCAGCCTGTGAAGAAACAAAGCATCTGTTTCTGTCAGCCACTCAGGTGCCTTTCGGGGGAAATCGAATTCCCAATGCAGAAGATACAAGGGCATGCAGTCCCGCAATAAATTATTTGTCTTTTGAGGGTTGCAGAATTGAATTTCATCTGAAAGGAGCAACTGCAACAAAATAAATTTCCCCCAAAACTAAAGTCAGGTAGAAGAGTTTACCACTACTTTCCCTTTCCTAATTGTGCCCCTCCCCTTTATTTCAAGGTTATAGCTCCTCATTAATTTTCACTGAAGAAGCCCAGGAGTTCCAATTTCCCCTGGGCTTTGAGACCAAACTCAGTCAAGACCGTACTGAATGGACACCTGTGGTTCTTCTTGAATTTTTCTGCCCTCTAGCTGTGTAATCTCAAATACACACAAAAAATTACGCTGCAATTTTTATTTTCTACTGGTGAGCACAGTAACGCCCACAGATCTTCAATGATAACGAGGAGAAAACATACTCAAGTGCTTGGTGGGATTTCAGCACGTATTTCAGTGCTTTCTATAGTCAGGATTACATGCCCTCTATCCTTAACACCCTAAGGTGGTTGCAGAAATCTCTCTCATTCTGATGCAGCTAAAAGCTTGTACAGCAGCAGCACTCAAACCACAATGGGAAAGTTCAACTCCCATTTCTGTCAGATGTATCCTAAAGGTTTTTCTTTGGCCCAGTTAAAGGTGGGAGAGCTTGCACTTTCTCAGACATAGACTGGTTCCATGTTAATTACGCCTAAAAAGACTGTAGGAACATCAATGCATAAAGCAGAAATATTGCTGGATATTGAATAGTAATTCCAGAGAACAACTGCTGAATGCCTTCTCCAGACAATGCACCTCCACAACTACAGCATTTAACATCCTTTCACCTCCTGCTTTCATTTAGCAGGAACTGCAAAACACTGTCCCTCTGCCCTCAGACTGCCAGCTTCCCCAGAGGTTTCTCATACAGTGGGGAGACAAACTTGAGGAGGATGGTGATTTTAGGAACCAGCTATGGAAACTCTGCCTCCCTGGACTCCCTGTTTAGTCACCGGAGAAAGGAGAGACTATCCTCCAGAGGGCAGATCAGAGCATTTCAGAGATTTCTGCCAACTTCTCACCCCCTGCACATAGACACAGAGTGCACCGCAGCACCTCGACTCTGCATTCAGGTGAGATGCACAATGCCAAGGATTTGGTGCTATTCTGGCTGACCAGATGGAACTTCATTCAATTCTGAGCAGCCTGGCTATTCAGCAGTTCAGCACTACAGGAAACAATTTGCTAAAACCCCTGTCTGTAGAAGTAGCTAGATGTTCCAGCTGCCCAAATTGGGATATTCTAACCAAGCCTGAATGCATGCTGCTGAGCATTTCTCAGCAACAATTCCCTTTATGGAAGTCTCAAAATTCATTAGTCACTTTTTGAAAGAGTGCCACAAATCAGAACATGCCTTGGGAACATGGTAATCAAACTCCTCCGGAAAAATACACTGGTGATAAACCCAATGCCTGTTCCTAAATGGGATGACTTCACTGCATGGAAAGCAATTGCAATTGTTCTGAAGCAGTTGGAAGGGGGGAAGGTGCAGAAGATGCTAATACAATAAAACTTCACTTTTGTGTTAATGAAGTACTGCAACATCAATATTCTCTCTTCCTGTTTGTGTATACCTATATAGAGATACAGAATGACACTCGTGAGGATTAAGAATGTGACCAAGAGTCATAACAATAAATAAGTGAACATTTTTCTTGGCTTTTTAATCATTAGAAACAGACTCCAAAACACAGATATTGATATTTAAGCCCATCCTTTTCCTCTTTTATGTGGGTAAATGAAGCATTCCAGTCTCTGCTTTTTTCCAAGAGATGCTTCCAGGAACACTACCCACCCCCATGCACTCCTCTGCTCCCTGTGCAGAAGTGACTGACGTACCACCAATGGCAAGCACGGCTGAACCAGCAAAGCAGAGCAAGCACAAGGATCACAACCCTGGCACAGGCAGTGCTGACACTCTGCAACCCTAGTCAGCTCCCCTCAGCTGGTCATATTGTTCACTGGCTGAAAACAGAACTGCATTGAGAAAAAGATGCTCCAGCTGAGTTTCACTCCCTTGGGCGTACTGTCAAGGGTTTACCAACAGGTCTGCAGCAGCAAGAGCGACAGACTGAGAGCCATCCCTGGGCCCATCTTGCCACCCTGCCAGAAACTTTAAAGCCAGGGACTCTACTGCCCACCATCCATCCCCCATCCTGCCCCTTTCCCACATTACTTGACAAAGAAAAGGAAACAACACAGCTCTAATTTAGTTTTGTCACTAGCTCATGCAGCAGTCAGTCTTCAAACCTAGCCTTTCTCCCTTAGATTCCCTCTTTTCCCCTTCTTCTCTGTTTCTCCTCCTTTTATTACCCTCTTTGATCAGTATCAACTGGTCTTCATCCTCTTTCCTTACTGTGGCATGACTCTCATGCACAAGCCATTGTACTTGTGTTGGCATCCCAGTGTGGCAAAAGACAGCTCTCAGTTTCACGTGTACCCTGGGCTGCTTCTCAGGGCATTCAGCTCTGCTTCACGGCAGCAGCAAGCACTGGACGTGGGCAGCAACGCTGTCTTCTAGAGCATTCAGGTTCAGAGTCAGGTAAATGAGACAGAAAATATTTTCAGACAGAAAATAGTGAAGTTGCAGGTTTTAGTGCGGGGGAGGCAAGGAAGAGGGGAACAGAGAAGACATACAGCAGTATCTAAATCCAGTGCAAACCTTGTCCAATCTCAGCAGGCCAGGTGCAGTATCGGGCAGATTGAGAAGGGTATGATATTGCAGCAGCCCCCATGAGTCCTGCTTTGTTACCACAACGAAACACAGCAAGTATAGCACCTCCACCTCAAAAAGACTGTACAGACACAACTCCTTTATTTCAGAGTAGGGACAGTCAACTGCGACTGCTGCTAAGAGGGGACTTTGAGAACAGGTCATTTATATGGATGCCTACACAAAGTCTCCTATTTTTTCTAAATATGGTTCTGTGAACAAAAGGTAAACCTCATGCAAAAGGGTAAACAATCAGAGGATCGTACATCTGCAGCACAGGCAGTGCAAGTATCGGTGGTCAGACAGCAATCTGCAGATCTATCAGTCTCGCATGCAGTGATAACAGAACTCTTTGACAGCTGTTACAAATAACCAAAATAAAGAAAGCAATGTGCAGGAGGCACTCTAAGCTTTACTTATAAGGAGGGCTTACTATAAGCCTTACAAAGAATGTGCCTGGCTCACATGCTTGTCTGCCTAGCACAGGAATCATTTAAGGCAGGCCAATGTTTAGGAATTCCAGCTGAAACATGAACTGAGGAGATGGAGTTCGTTTTTCTTTTCATAAAAGTACTTGCAGCACAGCACATGGATGAGAGGGCAAAGAGGTTCTTCTTTAAATGCTATCAGGTGAATCCAAGAATGAAGCAAGACGAGGTTAAAGCAGCTGCACAGACATCAGAGAACTCCTCCAGCCTGTGAAACAACAGCTAGAGACCCCTGTTAAGCAATCCTAGAAGTAATGATAAAACTAATCTTACCTTTAAAGTTGCCAATGAACAAGCCAGGCAGAATCTGTGAGAAAGAAATATAGTATCAAATATAGATATCTTGTGGTAACACAATTTGACAAAGTTCGATTTGCATACAGGATGGAACATACTACTTCAGCAGACCATTGTCAAATGCAATCTACAGGCTGCTGGCAGCATTTTGTGCCTCTTTGCAACCTTCTCAAGCTGCATTACTCTCGATGCACAGCTCTCCAAAAGCTCTCGTTGACAGCCAGGGTTGTTAATCATGTGAACTCTCACATAATGGGCGCTCTCCAAGGGTATCAGAAGCCCTTTACAAACATGGAGTGGGCCTCACAACATGTCCCAACCCCCCCACGGCATGATAAGAGCACACTTAGTTAACTAATGACGAAACTTCAAAAAGAGAAGGTGATTTGCCTAAAGTTGCTAAGCGAGCTGGATAAAGCACTGCAATACAAAATTCTGAGGGACCTTCGAAGCGCAAAGCCATGCAAGTGGGGGATACAGCACTGCCAGGCTCTTAGCTGGAGGAAATCACTGCACCCAGCTAGCTGCTAGAGTGAGAATTGATTAAAGTCTGTGAGTTGCATTTTCCTCTCCCAGATCTGCCCACTCACACTGCTGCACCTAGCAGCCCGTGCAGGTCTCGGTTAGAGGACTTTCATTAACTCATGAGCACCAAGGTCAAGCTGAGGGCTGGCCCTGTGCACACACACGGGTAAACACCACAGTGCTGTCCCTCCCAACTTGGGAACGGCACTAAGGTCATAAAAATAAAACAAGCAGACCAAGCACATGCTTTCTGGCCAAAAATTTCATTTTCTGACACCTGAAAAATCTGACCCACACCCGCATCCTTTGATGGGAGCAGAACTGTGGCAGTGAGAGCACATGATCCACTTTTCTTCGGTGCATGCAAAGCATACCACCAATACAGATATGTCAGCACTAGCTTCTGAAAGCCTTAGCAACACCCATGTGTCATCACAACAGCAGCAACAGCTTCTCGAGTGCAGCTATTTAAAGGTAAAACTCCACCCGTTTTACTTCGTCCAGCAGTCACCAAGTTCCAAAAGCCATGGCAGGTTCTCATTGAGGATTATCACTCAAGCCTTCCCCTTGCAGCAGCCTGCCTGCTGAAAGGCAACCCAGTGCACCACGCCTAGGCCAGCAGGACCTGTGAAATACCTTCAAGTACATCCTAATGCCATAGCTTTCCCCAGATATAAAAGTGTTGTGTTCACTATTACTTCCCAGCCTCACAAAAACCAGCAAAGCTCTGGTGATGTCCATGCTCCCTTGTAGCTTTGTACAAGCATTCTTCCCTCCAGGATCCACTGGGTGATCATGGAATGGCACACTAGCTCTACAGCAGGGAGCTCAAGTCTGCAATCACCATTAAAAGATGGTTGCTCTGGGGTCCTTGCATGCTCTACAGCAAAAGTGAATCTAGTTAGGAACCAATTTCACCAACCGGGCCACCCCAGCCAACCCTCTTAGGTGACGTTTAAAATACAAACAAATTAAATCACCTTTCTATTCTAAATAGCATTGCTATCTTAGACTATCTGCCGCACAAGTCTCAAATCACATCCCCGCTACAGTACACTACAGCATTTTAGGCTCCAGGACATTATTTCTGCATCAAAAGTGTGCTCTCAAGAGAACATGAAAGCTTAAACTCCAATCATTAAGGCTAGACATTACAAATTAAAGAGATATCGAGAAACACCAGAGCGGAAAGATTTAAAATGGAGGCTTTTTAGATTGTTGCCAACAAAAGCAGAAAAATCCAGAAGTTTGCATTTGCACTGGTGCATTATGAAGCAACGCTGTATGCGAGGTAGAAAATTAGGACACTGTGCAACCAAGGACAGATGTTGCCCCTGTTGTCCTAGTCATTCTAAAAGCAAGAAACATGACTATGGGTGAAAGCTACCTGGAAAGAAGTGAATCTTCATACTGTGCTGACTAATACTTCAGCACTAGACTATGGCTGGGAACTTTCAGCTGTGTCATCTCACACTGCCTTCAGCAACTGCAACTCCAGGCTGTGCACAACGAAGGCCGATGGCTGCCAGGAGCATGCGAGAGAAGGGGTGGGAGAAAAACATAAGGTGGTTGTTTTTGTGAACTTTTCAACCACTGCTTTCTGAAAAAACAGTAGCTTCTTTCTATCATCTGAAACATTGACAAAATGACCATGGACTAAACAACAGAAGGCTGCATAACCAACAAGGAGAGCAACGCCTGCCTTTGGTTCGTATCTCCCATGAGAACGGCTCATGTTCTTCACCGTGCATGACCACAGAGCCCTACCATGGATTGCTAAGACTTCTTACCAGTCCTCTCGGAAAAACAAACTTCCCTAAAAAATGGCTTGAAGCGTTATCTTGCCACTGTCTTCTATTTGGACAGGCACTCAGGATAGAGCCATCCAATTCCTTGCCCAACGCTACTTCTAAATGCGTTGGTAACAATGGGTGCTCTGGAGAGCATTGGGCTGCAAAAGGCTGCAGGGGGGAATGGATCAGCCCACCTTATCAGCCAGCAAGGGAGAGGGATTTGCTGCTGCTGACATTAAGTGGCACAGCTCTGCTGACTTCCAGAGAACTAGATGCAACTGTCCACACTGATTTGCATTTCTCATGAACCAGCTCCTACAACGAACACAGCTTACCTGCTCTTTCTGCAGCACTAACACTCAACTCGCCCCTTCAGCAGGGTCTGTATGAATAGCGGGCGTTTAACTGTAATAGGACAAAGGACCAACCCAGGAAAAACTCTCCACTAAGTATGCCGTGTTCACAGACTGCCAAATCTAAGTACCATGACCTCTATCACTGTTTCAGTCACTAGACTTCAGCTCCTGGAAAACGTCTTTGTCATTTTCAACTGCAGACTAAAGTTGACCTTTGAATACATGTCAAAGTTAGGCATTAAGTGCAAAGACAAATAAGGCCACCTTTCCTAAGTTCAATCTCATTACTCATTCTGTACTTAAAAAACAAAAAAAAACAAAAAACAAAAAACAAACAAAAAAACCCAAAACAAAAAAAAAAAAAGAAAAAAAAAGAAAAGTAAATAGCAGCCATGAGATGAGTTTGAAGTCAATGCAGCCAGTAGACCACAGCTTTTCCCTAAACAGAGTAAGAATAGCATTAGAAACTCCTGCTTTAGGTTTAACTTGGGAAAAAACAGCACGTTTGGATAGGCTTAAGAAAAAAATAAACATGGGTAATTTTACAGAGGAAAACAATAATTAGAGATAAATTAATAAATAAAAATGCTAGGCCTCAAGCCTTCCAATCAATGCTGACGGCCACATAAAGTCAGTTGCAATTACCACTTGGTAGTATATACGCCAGTATCGTGTGACAGAAAAAGAGGAGGGGACCGTGCCACTGAGAAAGGCTCAGCATCCAAGAGCAGCAACAGCAGCTGTAGCAGTCTGCAGATTTTTCCTTACCATACCCCATTACGGGTCACCACTAATCCTCTTTCCTTGGCTTCAGTACAGAGATTCTCTAAATGAAATAATCCAGCACTGGATAAACTGCTTGTTTCCTTTTATTGCAAAATACAACTCTGCCACACACACACACACACAAAAAAACATTTTAGGTGGAAACTAAGCTAATTTGTGTTGACAGACTACTCCAAGCAGAGCAAACCCAACAGCTGATGAGTCCACACCTCTCTTCACCTCTCCGGCTTTCGCTGACTCACAAGATCAAAAGGAACAGATGATCTAGGGGCACATTCTGAAGGTGGCACGTACCAGACCTGCACACGGGACCCCTGCAAAAAATAAACCTGTACCCAGCATGACCTCCTTAAAGGAGTCAGTTTCGCCAGCTCAACGCAGGTTTCATCCTCATGATCACAGAGGAAAGGGAGAAGAGAGAAATTAACATGGTGCTCTGCTTGTTCTGAGCACTCTGGTTGCAACACATCAGGACAACACGTAACAGATGCAGAGTGCCCAAATTTCCCTGAGTCATGGACTGTCTGCTCGCAGAGTGCTGAAGCAAGATGCAGAGCAAAGAATGCTTAGGCTGAAGGGGCTGAGAATCCTTTTTCTTCCCCTGGATTGCAACGGTAGCATCCCACATCAAAATACTGAGAGTGGCAGGATAACTTCAAACATTCCTGGAAAAATACTCCAACGTACCAACTGTATTTACTCCTTGCTGGTCACTTGTAGAGGGTGGTACAGAGAGGTGGAGGATGCCCCATCCCTGGGGATGCTCAAGGTCAGGCTGGACAGGGCTCTGAGCAACCTGATCTCACTGTAGGCGTCCCTGTTTGTTGCGGGGGAGTTGGACTAGATGGCCTTTAAGTGTTCCTTCCAACTCAAACGATTCTATGATTCTACCCCCACACTTGAAAACCAGGAGTTGAAGAAAAGGACCAGGGGAGGCGTTACTCCTACCAGCCAGCTGGATTAAGCAGCCAGGCCTTCTCCCCGCCTAGATTCTCTTATCCCAAGGTGTCTGCCCAGAGGATGAGGGGCACCCCAGGCAGGAGGAGCACCAAGCACCGGGACGTTGGCCAGCCTGACCAACAGCACGGAGCCGCTCACCAGGTGCCCATCTCCAGCTCCGCTGCTGGCGAGGCCACGCTCAGCGCGAGGCTACTCCCAAAGCGCTCGGAGCAGGATGTTCGACAGAGGAGATGACTCAACTTCTCTTCCTTTGCAGCGGGCCAGTTACCGCACCTCCAAACCTGCCTCAAAGACGGGCGGAGATGCTGACAGGAATCGCGGCTGCCCTTCGACAACCGCACGAGGCGCCACGGGGGCGAGCGCCGACAACGAGCCCCCGCCGCCCAGAGGCCGACACCCCGAGCGGCGCAGACCCACCTTCCCGCCTCACCGCGGGCTCCACGGGGCTCTCCTGCCCCGCGGGCGGGTGACGGCCGGGGCTCGGGGCCGCGCGGGCCGCTCGCGGGGCGCCGTGCGGGGAACCCCCGGGCGGGCACCACCGAAACCGGCCCCCCCCACCGCCCACCGCGGCCGGGCAGGAAGCGCGCCCGGGAGACGCGCGGCCGCGTCCCTTCCCCCCGCCTCGCAGGGGAGGGAAAAACAACGAGAAGGAAACCGAAAAAGCCCCGAGAGCCGAGGGGAAGCCCTCCCGCCCGCCGCCTTTGTTCCGCAGCCAGGTGCCGCCAGCAGACAAAGGCGGGGAGGCGGCCGCCCCCGCGCACACGCGCTCGCCCCGCGGGTCCGAGGCCGACGAGCGGCGTTACCTTGTTCATGCCATTCCCCATGGCTACGCCGGCCGCCCGCCGGCGGCGCGCGGGACCCTCGGCGGCTGCCGGTTAGCGAGCGGCGGGCGGCGGGGCGGCGCGCATGGGGCAGGGCCGGCCGGCGGCGGCCGGGCACGAGAGGACTGTTAACGAGGCGGGCGGCGGGGCGAGGCGCGCCGCATCACCCCCGCCCCGCCGGGCGGGCGGGTTTCCGCTCGGCCGCCCCCGGGAGCGGCGAGCCGCGGGGCCGGGCCGCCGGGAACTGCCTCCCGCCGCCGCCGCCGCCGCCGCCACCCCCCCACGTGCGGTACGACCGCGGCGCGCGGGCCGCCTTGGGGCTTGTAGTCGAGCCGCCCCGCCGCCAGAACTACAGCTCCCGGCCTTCCCCGCGGCGCCGCCCCACCTGTAGAGCCCGGCGGCTGCGCCTCGCCGCTGTGGAGGGCCGGGTGGTCCAGGTGCGCGGTGATGAGAGGAGGCGCGCTGCTGTGCTGTGCGTTTCTGCGAGCATCAGCGTGACGTGGGGGTAATGTTTGATGTGAATGCTTAAAACGTCACGTTGTAGGCATTTGCAGCGTTATTTGCAACCGTTGTTCTTACGTAAGTATTATACTAAAACAAAATCTGTGCAATAGCAGAACTACGTGGATCACTGAATCACAGAATGCTTGGGTTGGAAGGCTCAGGCTGCCCAGAGCCCCATCCAACCTGGCCTTGACCACCCTCCATTGATGGGGTGTCCACCACCTCTCTGGGGAACCCGTTCCAGCACCTCACCACCCTCTAAGTAAAAAATTTCTTCCTAAATCTCCCCTCTTTTAGTTTAAATCCACCCCCCTTTGTCCTATCACTATCAGAACATGTAAAAAAATCACCCCCCTTCCTGCTTATAAGCTCCCTTCAGGTAGTGGAAGACCACGGTATTGCCTCTCTGGATCTCTCCTCCATGTGTTACCTGTTTCTCAGAGATGCTCTCCGATGCCATAATACCACCTGTCTGCAGGGCACACTTCCACAGGGCCAGGTGGTGGAAGGATGAAGGATGGTGGTGCTAAGAGGCACCAATGCCTCTAACTGATGGATGAGCTCTGCAATGAGGGACAGAAAGTGATGGGAGCACGTACAAAGGGGCAGAGGTTGCCAGTGCTCTTGGGGAATGATGTTACAATCTCCAGCTGGCTACAATCTACATTGGCTGCTTCTGAGCTGATGGCCACACATCCTCCATGCTACCCTCTGGACATTAGTGCCTCCGAAACAGCCCCCAGCACTTCTCTGACCAGTGGAGACCTATCTCAGAGATAGGACCATGGAACCAGCAGTGGCTTGTCATTCAATTGCATTTTCAAAACCTGGTGCTGTTCCAATGCTCCAGTACTGACATACTTTAATTTAGTCATCATTTAGTAAACTAGGACACCTGCCTGGAGATCTGGAAACATCTTGCCTTCACACAGCCATGTCATCACCACAGATGCTTAGTCTTAAGGGAAGGTAGTATGCTCGATGGCAGCAATGCAGGAGGGGCAAAGCCTGTGGCAGCTGACTGTCAAGCTGCTTCCAGGCAGGTTTGAGCCAGCACCCATGGCAATGGTGTGCCAAGTGACTGCCAGGCAGGGTGCTAGGAAGAGGTCTGCTGAGTAATCTTATCCTCACTTCTAAGAGGAAATAAGTCATCGTGAGCTATTGAAGCCAGGCCACTCTTTTATGTGGGTTGGGTAGACCTGGGAGCACTTCTGAACTACACTTCAACCCATACAAGGGTAAGGTCAGAGCTCCTCTGCCTTCCACATACCTTGGTTTCTTCCATGGGACTGTATGAGCCTGTTAGTAGGAAGCCCTCTCATGCTTCAATCTGGACCATTTAGAACTTTGGCTTCACCGTGGAACACCTCACATACAGCCTCTAGGACTGACCAGCACGTCTGCTCCTGCTGCAGCTCACAGCAGAACACACACCTGAATCTCCCCCTTCATGAGGCTCCACAGAGTTTGTGGTATATGTCACATCCTTTGCCACAAAAGCATCAGAGCAGCTCTTTGAAAGGCTGGAAGGATAGCTACTGACTTAATGTATTTCACTTCTCCCTTCCTCCTCAGTCCTTCCAAAAAGCATAGCACTCAGCTCTATCACAGATATTAGCTTTAATATTTCATTGGCAAAGCTCTCTAGAATGTAATTTACTCTATTCTTACAACACACAAAGTAAGACTGAGGTCCAAAGGGTATGAATCACTGCTTGCCATACTAGCTTCTAAACACATTCTGTCTCCTAAGTGAAAGAGTTCTTTGCCAGCAACTCTGGTAAATGCTTTCTGTTCATGAGACAAAAGGATAAACAATAATATCTCTGATTACTGCAGGCATCTGTGTTGTGCTAAGAGGTCCATGATAGCTGGAAACCCCTGTGCTCAATATGCTGAAAGTCTTGTATGGTCACTTCCATTATCCAAAAAAGGATGGTATTTCTGTTCTTTGCAAAGAGGGCAATGCACGTGAAATTGCTACATTGACTTAGGCAATGCAGATGGAATACGAGTACATCTTGCTTAGTCATCTGACATTTTTTCTGAATGGGAAGTGTTATGCAGTCTTCTCTGTTTTGCTTTCAAGTTTCACGACTCCCTTCAGCCTGCAGTGCTTTCCATTAGTAGAATTTCATTGCACGTGTACAGCTTTCTACAGCAAAAGAGCAAAAATCAGAGCGGGAGAGTGTAACACACCAAGATTCAAAAGCAGTGGGAGGAAAGGCATTTATCACGATGTATACATTATCTACTTTTCTTCCCCAGCATTCTAGAGGGGTAATCCTGATATTGTTGCCAGATTTGTCTCTCCTGCCAATTATTCCATAAACTGATTGTTCCAATTCTTCACTGTTGTTTAAGAAATTATCACATAATCCATAAACCTTCATTCTGCAGGTCTGAATCAACATACAGTTGTTCAGTGATGGTCTCTCTTCATGATATTCCTTGATCTTAATATGTGCATTGTCTTTAATGCTTTGATAGTCCTCTTTAAAAAGTAAGCTATTCCTAGATGACTGGACTGGATGAATAAACCAACATGCAAATAAGAGCAAAAAGCTCTTGACAAATCTCATAGCTTTCAGTATCACTGAAAAGAAAAAGCACTTTAGAATGTCACAAATCCTGCAGATCTGGGATTTTTCTACCACTCTGTGATCTGAGGATGGTAAACTGAGTAAACTCTACTTCTAGACTTGCAGGCAAGTGCTATCTGGTGATGCAAAGGGTTCAGCAGCAGTGATCATCTTCTTTGTAATTATCTGAAAACTAACAAACAAACAGGAGTGAACTGGTACTGAAACTACATGTTCTTTAAGAAAAAATAAGACAAAACTTCTGCCTCGATAGTACATAGAGTTTGCTATGTTGAAAAAAAAAAAAAAACAGAGTAAATACTCTCTTCTTATCTTTTGGTCTCACTTTCTGTAAACCCTCACAATTCAGCCATGGGCAGGAGGCATCTCAGCTATCCATGATCTGCCAGGAACTGATAAGACCTGGGCTGGGTTCCCCTGAAGTGGCGTCACAGCTCAGTTCTCAGAGGTGGCAAGAAGAGAGATAAAAGGGATGGCTAATTGGAAATAGTCCGTTTTCCTCCCAGATGGGCTGATTTGACAGGAAGGAACTGTTTCACCAGAAATAAACAACACAAAACCTTAACATTCATAAATAGCACTGGTCTTGTTTTCTAAGTGCACTGAGAGGGTGTTCAGTAGAAGGAAAAGAGCGTGGAAGACTCTTTGCTTCTACTTTGAAAACTCCTACTTGGTAATTGTGCTTATGAACATTGCTAAAGCATTTTAGAGCTGTTTTACTGGATAGAAAAGATGGCCTCCTGATTTACTCCATGTATTCACGGAGCAGAATTCATTCATCATTTTATAAATTCAGTCTTAAGTCTAAATTTGGCTTCTATTATGTCACTGTGAAAATGCAGTAACTCCCATCAAAAACAATGGTGTGGCAAAATATTTTACATACTGAAACTGAAGGGAGTTGCCACTGTGGCTTGCTTCAGCAAAACTCGGCTTTCGGAAGCTGCTTGCAACAACCAGAGTAGCTGGGAGCCCATAGTCTCCTGCTGCCTCACTCTCCTCTTCCCACCCCTTCCATTAACAGACAACACCAACAGAATATGGAGTGTGCCAGGATGGAAGGGCTGAGCCAGCGGATGAGGCCAAAGTGGCACAAAGGAGGATTTTGTGGAAGGCGGGTCTCCCAAAAAAGGAACTGATGATTCAAACAGGAAGAACAACGCTAGACAATGGCTGAGAAATCTGTTCAAGATCATTTAGATGTAGGTCAGCTGCCATGACAACTGTGTACAAAATTACAGCACTTCTGTGCCTCTGAACCCGCCAGCAGTCACTTTGTTTGTATGCACGTAAGGCTTTAATAACAGTTAATCCAGCTTAATAATGAGGGATTGCAAACAAAGTGTCGATATTGGGATTGCTGTGGGCCAGTTGGCTTAAACATTTAGAAGATAGAACAAGGAAAAAAATAATAAGCCTTGAAAATTCTGGTTTCACTACCTGGTTAAAATATACATAATTTTTAAATCTTTAAAGCAGCTATCTCATACTGCTTTGACTTTGTTCCATATATTTACCAGGTCAACTTAATACTTTCACCTCCAATGAAAAGAAAGAAATAAGAAACTGGTCCTAGCAGGCCTCGTTATTTTTCGTTGTGAGATGTTATAAAAAGAGTACAACATTTTCTATCAATCCAGGATTTTTATTCTTTTTTTTTTTTTTTTAAAGGAGTAAAATATTTGATCCCTAAAAGCAAAACTCGTATTTCAATAGGAACAAAGCAATCAAAAGTATATTGTGTGACACGTGCATATTATTGGTTACTAAGAATAGTTCATTGCTGACTGTGAATGAAAATATCCAAACACATTTCCTTGATAAGCAAAATATGTATTTGTTTCTCTGGGCACATGTCAAAATGTTCTCAAATGGAAGTACAGCTTTATAATAACCTAAACACTGCTTCCAGGTCATGTATGTGAAGTCCTAGTAGAAGAGGGTATTCACAAAACCTTTCTGCAGGAAGCCTGTAAACTATAACATTCATTGAATTTTTCTTATGTAGGCCCTGGAAACTTTTTGGAGTAGAAAAAAATTCAGTTTTGAAGTTCCCACAGAAGCTTGGTAACCACTTTAGTTCACACCTCAACTGAGAGTTAATTCTATATGATCTGCTCAAGTCAGGAGGAATCTCTGAAGTAGCCCAGAAGAAGCAGTGGTCAGTGCAAGGAGATAATTCCCCAACCTTCCCAAAGTCACATGATTTATATAATTTAGGCATTCTGTAATTACCTCCTACCTCCAGCCAAAATTCTGGGCAGAGATTTTTATGCTGATGTCACGTTCCCAGTACTTTCTGCTCAATGGGATGTCTTAATATTTCCTATATTTGGAATGTTAAAAGCAATTAAAGCTACAATTCTCCATCGCATATTTTGTTTTCTCTGACAAAATATTTTTGTGTTTAGGTGTAAAAAAGTATATGCAAATAAGCATATGGCCACCTGAGACGTAACTTCTAGCATCTTGGATAAGTAAGAATGCATATGTATGACTGGGTCAGTATGATTACAGATGTGAATTATGTCAAGCTCTGGAAGTAGAAACAATGCCAAGGCTTCAAATGTTATTGTTTGCGTGACCATCCTTCTTGTGCAAATCTTCTGCAAATCCTGTTTGTTTAACATTGCCTTCTAGCACTGTAGTGTCTGCTGAGCAAAGCATCAACTGCTGACAAACTGTATCTCACTGATGTGAGATGTAAACCAGTATTTTCCTGCACATGACCTAAATTCATTAAACTAAAGACACTTTCAGATATTATAATATTCCATATGCCTTGTCTAGCATAACAGGCACAATCATCAGTTTAACAGTAAAGTTATGGAACAGAAGTTAAGAATTAGTAGTTTGGGATGAATTTCATTTGCTTTAAAGTTGACAACTCTTTTACTTTCTTTTCAGTCAGTGTCTTTCCAAGGGAAAAATGCTGTTTTCCCTGTAAACACTGTGTTCATTAAGCCGATGCCTGTCTCATTCTGCACCTACTGGATGCTCTACAGTTCCAGAATGTACTGTTCACAGATGCCTCTGAGCTCATCAAGTGTTTCTGTGCTTTATTTGGTATTTTGTAGTCTCAGTCATCCCTCATGCTATAGCAACAGCAACATCTAGCAAGCTTCTAACCTGCTGGAGGCTAATTTAGTGTGTCTTTGTGGTCTCTTCTGAGGCTTTTTTGTTTGTTGTGATCCTTTAGTTGTTTGCCTGGGACTTGCAACATTGGTTCTCAGGTCAAATACTTTTCTATAGTTTCACTTTCCTTTGTGACTACAGCTTAGATCAACATTCTTGTATGGTTCATTTTACATAAGGATATAAGATCAGATGAAGTAGGTCATAGCATAGATCTATCTATATAGCTCGACATCTCTCAAGAGTGACGAGTAATGGAGATTATGGGAAACGGGGTGAGTACACAGGGTTCCTTCCCCTTTTATATCTACCAGTTTCTAGTAACCAGCAGTTTGGTTTTTTGAGCCAAGAACCCCACCCAGTCCCTGGCCTGAATGTTAAGCTGATGGTTTTTTTTTTAATATTAGCATTTACAGTGACTCCAAGATCTCTCTGTTGAATGTCAATGGCTCATTCAGAACGATCCGCATTTCCTAGGGCTGTATTTTTCACAGATGCAGTTATCACAGATGCATTTATCAGCGTATTTTCTTTACTATTGTACTACTTGGGCACTTGATGTGAAATCCCTGTGCTAATTTCTCAGGCAGCTTTTCTTACTGACTGGTGGAAATGACTTTGTATCATCATCCACCTTGGCTATCCACTACCTTTTCCAGGCCATTTGTGAATGTGTTGGACAAAGTAGGGTCTGGCACAGTCTCCTTTCCCTGCCTTCCTCTTCTGACTTCCTTGAATTGTGAAAAACGACCAGTAGCTCCTACCTTTGCTTTTCAACACCTAACCAATTACTAACTCACAAAGGGGCCTTCCTCCAGACTCAGACTTTTTATTAAGCTCTTGAGGATGCAGAGAATCCCATGAAAAGTTTTCAGAAAATCACCAATATCTAAATGCTGGGGGAAATTGGAATGGGGAGAAAGATGGAGTGTGAGAAAATGTGAAACAGTTTGACTCTGAGACCACAAGTTATTTAGTCTTCCATATGTGGTTGAGTCACCATCCCTAGATGTGTTTAAAAACCATTTGGATGTGGTGTTCAGGGACATGATTTAGCAGAGGGTTGTTAGAATTAGGGTAGTGTGGTTAGGTTGTTGTTGGTCTTGATCTTTAAGGTCTTTTTCAACCTGAGCAATTCTATGATTCTATGTCTAAGCTTCCCCTGACCTGAGAAAATTGTGTAGTCTGCCAGACCACTGCATGTGAAAAAGCGGTATATTTCCACTGAAATCCATCTGGCAATGCTGATGACACCAGCTGAACGTTCATCTGATCTGTATAATTATGAAGTTTGGTTTCATTAACTCATATCTTTGAATCTGTTCCCATTAGTAAAAATCCTTCTCTCTTCATCTTTAACAACTGTACTTTGATCAGAAAGAGTCAAACCAACTTTGATGGAATTCAAGAACAGTCAAATTCTGGCTAGACAGAAATTGAGTGGGGTTAATGCAGATTTACACTGAAGTCAGCGAAGGCACAGTCAGGGTTTGTGTTTGTGCTGCCTAACTGGAACAGCTTATGCTGCCAGTGAACTCAATGAGGCTTTGTCATTGATTTCGGTAGGAACAGTAACACCATTTGTCATAAAAGAATCACTTGACCTAATCTTTTTGTAAATAAAGAAAGAAGACATTTCAGAAAATTTCACAGTGTCTTTTTTTCTTTTTATTTTGGCTTTACCTGCTTTGATGGTTACTTTATTTGTCGTCTGGCAGAAAATGAAACTCTTTTAAATCTCTTTGAATATCCGAATAGAGCTATAATGCATGTAGACAGGCTTGAATTTAGGAGTGGTGCCAACACTGAGTAATTTTAATATATTATATAGTTGATAATATCTGACCAAATACTCTAGAATAAGTCACTATAGGAATGAAGGTAGGTTTCCTGTGTGGCTTACAATATCGAACTAAAATACAAAAGAAACCTGACTAGGTTTCAGTTATGAAATAATAGATACTGAGCAATTTTCAGATTTGCTCCATATTGCTAAAGTATTTAGGCAGGTGTGTTTCACAAACTTTGTGAAACAAAAGCTCGGCTGAAAGCAAATCAACATTAGGAAGCAAAACTGGTGCTGAGTGATAGTGCTTAACAACTGCGAAACAAGAGTGGTTTTAAACAGCAACTGAAAAGATGCTTTGATGTTTTTCTAAGCACTCCCTCATACTCTAAAAACATGTTAAGAGTTTTCTGTAGTTACACAAAAGACACTACATCTTATGCTAGTGTTATAATGAACCTAAAAGCCTCATCTCTCCACATGATGAATGGTTACCCTGTCAGTTCGCAGGAATGAAAATATCTCCTTTGCAAAGCATGCAGGACTGACCCAAAAACGTTTGCTGAATTCAAGTGGTATCTGTAATGCAATATTTTAATTTGATTTCCACCCTTCCCTTGCACTGTGAACTGCATAAATTCTGTCCCTACACAGAATGACAAGCTGTCTCTCTCTGAAACAAGACAAGGCTCAGCAGTAGTAGAGGCAGAAGCATTTAGGTCAAAGCCTGCTATCAGAGGCAAAACTGGACAGGGTGACCTGAGGGGAAATTAAAAAACCTGAAGATTTCTGGCTGATTTTATGGAAGTCCCTAAAAGGCTTGAATTCACCAAAAGCAAATCAGTTAATGCCTGAAAGTATACAGAAGCCTTTTGACAGTAGGGCTTGCATTGTATCACCCTCCAACACGACTTAGGAAGATAAGACATGAACGATGCAGAGTTATTAACATGAATAATTTTCCATGCAAATTGGATGCACCGCAGAAAATACAATTAAGCTACAATGGTTGTCGTTTAATGACATCAGGTAATCTGCAGGGCTGAACATAAAATGTCATGATAGGAAAGAAATAACAAAGACAAATGCTGCTAGAACAAAACTACTTTCATAAATGAGCCGGGGCAGCTGGACTACAAGATTCCTTCTCCTGGATGTGGCTCCAGAGATTCAGTGCCCAGAAAACATGCCTGAAATGCCAGAGTTAAGAAACAGATACAGATTTTCCAAATCTGAAGAACTTTGTGAACCCGACAAACAAATCTAAACACTTTCACCAGATTCAACTTCATTCCACCTCTTGGAGTCAGGAGGACTATGACAGATGTTTGATGGGTGAAGTAGATGATCTTAGTAGTCTTCTCCAACCTTAATGATTCTGATTTGCAATAGGCTAGCAAATGTATCAAATACATTGACACTTGCAGTACAACAGGAAGCAGAGAAACAAAAGAGATGAGCAAATTAGCATTTCCACACATCACTCTTTCAGGAGAGACTTCATTGGAAAGGATATAGAAAGGAAAGATAGTGGAAGCTGTTGATATTGTTGATACCCTATGTGGTTCTTGTTTCTGTGACGTTCTCAAGACAAATTTCTGCTTTCTCTGTTGGTATGAATTACACCTGAGCAGTGAGCTGATGCTGATCCAGGTGACAGTATCTCATTCTGCTTGAAATATCAATTCCAAGAAGCTCAAGGGAAAAACTGTTCACACAGCAAACAAAGAGATAGCAGCTGTTCCACTGTCTCATCTGTCCTCTCCTCTCTGAAGCCACTTATACATAACTATACACTCACAGGAGTGATCATACAGAAGAAAAGCATTTCCAGCTGATGTTTTGGTGGACAGTTTTTGTGTAGAATTGTGCAGAATGCTCTCTGAAATACGTAGATCTCTTTTAGTTCATTCACTCTGACAGGGGTTTCTTGTAGAATAAAAGCAACAACATTAATATATTCTTCCATTCTGCAAGGGTAGTATGGTTAGGTTGTGGTTGGACTCAATGATTTTAAGGTCTTTTCCAACCTGAATGATTCTATGATTCTACGAAAACGAATGAGGTAGAACACTGACTCTTGAGAAACAGGAGCTATATCCAGTCCATGCTGTAAATTCAGCATATCTCTGCTCTGAGAAGAAATTTGAAATAGACCTTTAATAAAAGGGGTTGTATTTACTTATGTCCACCTTCAAAACTCCCAAATGGAGTTTTGGCAATCAAAGTCCCCTGAGCTGCACATTACTGAAGACTAGAAGAATATTCTGGAGAAGCTGTCCTATAATCTCACCTTACTTTTTTATTCCCTCCTAGGCATCTGGAAGGGATGCCATCACTGAAAAAGGACTAGAAGAACATCCAGTCTGACCAGGCACAACTGTTCTTACATTATTCAATTGACTCAAAATTTTTTATGTATGGTAGCATCTACTGCTTGTAGAGCTCAGCAGTATTGTTCAGCTCTATGAATTCAAAATTAACATCTCAGGGGCAGTTCTATACTGTGAAGTAGGGCTTCATGTTGGTCATCAGTAATTTCAATCAAGATGACTTCTTTCCTTCTTGAATTTTTTTCTCCAAAAGATGATATTATGACCCTTAATATTTCCTATGCAAACTCACTGTTTTCAGGGTGACTGGAATACACTGTGGAACAAAAGAAACAGAGGGAAAACTTCCGAGTTCCTGAGACCAGTTGCATCTGAGCACCAGTTGGGCTAAAGTTTGACCTCAAAACACAATACCTCTATATCACTGGCACCTCAGTAGAGAAGTCTGGATAGGCAAACCTTAAAGAAGCTACAGCACATCCCAGAAGTTAATCCGAAATTTAGCAAAGTGCATGTCTCTCCCTAGGACCTGAAATGTACTGCTTCAACTATAGATTTTACTTACCAGCCTTCGGTTGCTGTTCAGCTGGAAATCTGTTACATGCTTTGCATGCTTGTTGTGTGCTTGTGACATTCAAACCATTGTTTCATTGTTTTGTAGTTCTCTGAGGCACTCTTTGACAAGGAAGGCAGGGTGTCACTCTTGGGGATGCAGCACTGAGGTGAGAAAACAGGTCTGGCACAGAAGTACATCACACTACTAAATTATAAGTTGTAACTCCCAGTCTCAAATATTAGTACTTCTGCATTTTTTCCATTGCAGTTAATATTCAGAGCAGTTTCAATTGTCATCCATGGGCAGAATGCTTGAAACCACAAAGCGTAAGACTAACTCTGCTTTCACCAAAATCAACAGCGTTTTTATTGAATTTGGTTGTGCATTTCTGCAAAGCCAAAGAAAGCCTCCAAACAGAATCCTTTTGAATTGAAACAGTTGTGCCTTTCTCCAGCATCCAACACAGCCCTGTAGAAGCTCACATTTGATCACAGGGAGGGTGGTTAAGCACTCAAACAGGTGCCCTGAGAGACTGCGTGTAACCAAAACTCAACTGGGGAAGGATAGCAGCTGTTTACTGCTAGCCTTGGCCTCTCTCAAATCTGTTTTTTTTCCTCTGCCATCCTAGTGAATACTCTGTTTCTGTATTTCACCATGGTGTCTGCCAACGTTTCAAAGACACCACAGACAAAACTTTAAGCCTTTCTCCCTAACATCTTTCACACAGTCCAGACACCACAAACATCTTCAGCTCAGTCTCTCTATTATGTGCCATCTTTTACTCATCCAGCTCTGTAAACCTACATATTCAATCTATATCTGAATGGTCCAAGACACAGAGCCAGAGATCTGAGTTTTGAACTTAGTACTACATCTACTTCTATTCATCAATTGTTGTGACTTTCCCTGTAGTCTTTGATAATTCCTTTAAGATATTCTAGATTATCACAGACTTTTTGCTTCCTATAATTTTTCCTTTTGCTAAAAGTGTTGAGCTCCTCAATTAATTAAGTAAATAAATTCTGTAAGCTACGTGGGAAGATTAATTTCACATTCTTAGCTCTGCTCCCAGTTCTTATATCCTGTCTTTTTTTATTGGAAGACAGGAAGGGTGTTAGCAAAGATACTGGGTTTGAGATTCAGAAAACTCGGGGTAATTTCCTGCATTTGGGTAGGTCTACACTGCAGAGCTTCATATGAATTAGTCCAGAGGCAAAAGTAGTATAGCTGGAGCATGTTAAGACTTTTATAAGTCTGATTGACATCATGAAAATAGAATTATTTATTTAAAGCTACCTTTGATATATATTTACTCTACTGAAGTCTACAGAGTAAACATATACAATGATCATGCTAAAAATTACACCTCGGGAAAATGAGGATAGCACTATTTCCTCCCTCTTACCCTTCTTCATCTGCTTAAGCTGAATTTAAGATCTTTGCAGTAGGAATGCATTTTGTTTGCAAAGCAAGATCAGATAGACACTCTTATAAATGAGTGAACAGTTATAAGCAGAAATGAGGAAAAAGAACAACAGGTTTTACTGCTTCATCATTTAAATGCCAGTCTTCTATGAAATTCTTTTTTCTCTATGCTGCAGCATTTCTGAGAGAACCAATGAAACTAAATTTAATTTAGTTTTTTAATTATTTAATCTTAGTCCTAAAATTAAGGCTAGGAAATGTTGCTGAAACTATAATTTTCCATATAGTTTCTCTTTTCTCTGAATATTTTTGAATATCAGATTACATATGTGGGTGGGGGAAATTGAAAGTTAATCTTAACCAAATCTCAGCTTTTGCTGGAACTTCCCAAAGTCTTTCTCACCCTTTGCTCCTGACTGAAGTTTCACTAGTTTTGGGTGCATTCCAATTAGAACTTTAAAAAATTTGGCTTGGTTTTGTTGTGTTGCAGTGTTCCAAGTACTTCCAAGTTTCATTTCATCATTTAAATCTATCCATTTATTCTTCAATCCACATTCAAACAAACCTTCTCATAATTTCCAGAAGACTTTTAACCTGAATAAGGAAGTAAAAAAAAAAAATAAAAAAAAACTTCTACTGCAATCAAAAGAGACAAAATTTAAAGGACTGAAGTAGGGTGAATCCATACAAACAGTAGCTTCCTGGTACCATTTTAGAAAGAAACCATGAAAGGTAACTTCGCTCTGTTTCAGTGTAGAAAGATCACTCATTCCTGTAACCATCAGAGGAACTTTCTAATGTAAGAGGGTAGATTTGTAAGATGAGATCTGGAGAGCAGACAAACAATCCAGAGCAAGCGAAGTCTTTCAACACTGTTTCTCATATGAAAACGTTAGTCTTCATAAAAAAAAAAGGGAAAGGTAAACTTAGAGCAAGAATTTATTATTAAAAAGAAGATGATGGGAAGAGAAATTGATTTAACTGGAAAAATCCAAGCAGGGCAAAAGTGTTAAGATGAAAACCAGAATCTAATGTCAACAGAATGTGTCTCCTTTCTGGTTGAGAGCTCTGCATGGATATTTCAAATATGTGCTAAATCATATCAGAAGCCACCAATTTCTTTCAAGTGATAACTGGCTAAATATACTGTGATATTCTTCCCCACTTTAGCTTGCTTTCAGTTGCTCATGCTTTTTCTTTGGCTTTCTCCCTCTTCTCACCTAACACGTAGAAATTTCATTCCTGCTTTCCCCATTTAACATCTTCTCCCACAATGATCCTTCCCTCTCCCAGCTCTTGGTCTATTTTACAACTGTTTGTTTCTCCTCCCAGCACAAATAATCTTGTTCTTACTCTGTCTTTAAATCTGCCACTTCCATAGCTTTTTCTCCTTTCATCTCTGTTGGAATAAGATTCATTAGGTAAATATACTTTTATCAATGAGGCAAAAGGCCTAAAATTATGGCCAAAATCAGCACAGAAGAAATTGATGCAATATGAACAGCAAATTTTTCTCTATAAAATCAGTGCAGTGTTGTCATAGCTCTCCCTCTTGATTTTGAACTACATTTTTCTGCACTCTACCAATTATATCATTTTCTTTCATTAGTTTGGATTTGTTTCAACAAGTTAGCATTGCATCAGTAAGGTTGTTTTGTACTTTTACCAAAACAGCTACCTGCTTTTTAACGTTACATGTATTTACCTTCTTCTCACTAATTCATTCTTTACTACTAGACTTCTACAGCTATTTTCTGCAGGCTTGATATTGGAAAATGGAAGAGCTCTTTCTTACAGAATTATTTTGCAGTAAGGTTTAACTTAGCAAGTAAATCTAGCTAATGATTTCAGATACTCTAAGTTTGAACACATGAGAAGAACTGCCTAAAGCTGATTTTATTATTTACATCTTAGACCTCCTCCAGTTCGGTTCCTGGCAACTGAATTCAACTATTTTCACCACAGTCTCTAGTGACTTCTTAACTGAACCTTACAACTGCAGCACTGCAATCATCTCATTCTTGGTCTGCCACTTCTTGACACAACTGCCATCTATTTCTGAAAGTTTGGCATTTGTTAGCTTCGGAGTCTCCATTCTCTCCACCTCCTCAGCAGCTCACAAACACAGTGGAGAACATCTTCAGTGCTATCCAGCACTTAAAGGGAAACAGTGTTCATTTTGGCTCCTTTCTCTTCTGCTCCTTTTTTTCTAATTAGTCCCTCAGTGCGCTTAACACCTTCATACTCACAGCTTACAAATCCACGTTTCCATTCTAGCCATGAATCATTTTCACTTAACTAACCATGCAGCTTGTCCTTCTGACAGCTCACAGTGGATGTGAAATCATCAGTGTAAGCTTATGGTTAATCATCCTCCCCCAGTAATTTCCCACCTGCCCTTTTTTTTTTTTCCTTTACAGTGGAAACATCACCGCCCTGACAATCAATTGGGCCCATAAAGGCAGCATCGTGTTAAGCTTGAATTTCTCTCTTGATCCTCACGCAAGGCTACAAAGAAATCTTGCAGATATTTTCTGAATAACCTTAGATAAAACGTTTTTCTGTTCATCCAGCTATAATCGTTTTGTTTCTCATCATGCATCATCTCAATGCTAGCAATAATCTTCTTTTCCCAGCTTTAGCAAAACCGTCCTGCACCATGCAGATGTTTCAGCCAAGATGAACTTTATACCTTGATATATTGATTTAATCTCCTTTCTTGTGACCTCTCTGCTCTTATTCTTGGCTTTCTATCATTACAAATGGAACGCTACTAGTCTTCTGTTTGTAGGATCTGTTACAGTATAGCCCTTAACGTATCTGCTGCCTGTGGAACAGCCACCTGTTACATTCTGAGATGCACCTTCCGTTTTTTCTTCTATCCTATCATGTGTTCCTTCACATTTTCCTTTAAAACATTACTTTGTTGTGAGTCTTAAAAAATTATGCTATAGCATACACTCTACACTACCAGCTGTAGTAGCTGTACTTCTCTTGTCTCTTTGAGTTGCTCATAGATTATAAAGCTCTAAGAGGAGAGAACAGTGATGATAGCAATGGGTTTTGTGGTTCCTGAAATACATGTAAATGAATAGATAAGTGAAAAAATATTAGCTATGTTATCCTTGCATTAATGCTCTGGTACTCTTAATACTACTGACCCCTAACACGTCAATAAATTATACATTTTCCAAAATAAATTTGCTTCTAAGCCACAATGACTGAGGTTTGTAAATGCTTGCATAATTCAGATGATTATGTACAAAAATGTACAATTTAATCATACTTAATTACAGTATTAGATTCATCAATAATTTCCTTATTCTACCAAAGGCAAGTAAAATGAATATAATGTAAATAACTCACTGAAATGGTGCAGCATTACATAAAGACTTGTGCAAATACATATTACTGTAATTTCCAAGCACAACACCATTCAACTTCCATTTTCAGTCTAAGCACCACAGTAGGGCAAATAAGCAACAAACAAACACAGTACACATACAGAGTTGTCCTGTGCATCTGAGCAGATATTTTAAAAATACTTTTTTATACCTCAGCATCCAGTTCATTGCAGTGACACAGGTACATGTGCCACTACTGGGGTATAATGTGTTTCAGGTGATGTGATTATGCTCTTGTGTGACTGCAAAAAGGCTTTTCATTTTAGAACAGCATCAATAAAAAGAAAAACTACAGAAAAATGTCCTACAATTGCTGGAAAATAACAATATGAATTGGTAACAAAAGAGCATCTGTAAATATTTCATATAACCACTTACTGTACAAAGAAACATGTAAAAACATTTAGGGATGATAGAAAATCAGGTGATGATAGAAATCACTTAGGAAATACGAATTCTAGACATTATGACACTTCTTCAGAAACAGAGGTAATCTGACTTTGAGATTTTTTCCTGAAGCTAAATGAGTCAGTTAGCTCTCATTACATGCTATATGGCATGCTATAATTAATGTAACACTACACTCTGCTGAGTGACATAGTCGGTTCTTTGAAGGAGATGCCAAGATAAGGAGGAGAAAAAAGGACTGTGCTTCTCATCTTTCAGGGAAGTTCTTACGAGACCTGGAATTGATTGATGTTTTTATCAACACTTGGAATATCTCTTAAATACGTTTTCTACTGTCACCTATCTAACAGTTTTCTTAAGATGGGAAAAAAATAAAACCACCATAGTCTCTCTTGTCTTTCATCCTTAGTAAGATCAAACCACTAACACTTCTATTATCATTCAACGAGAAAGTGATAATCTGGTTGAAAGATCCTATGAAAGAAATAGTAAAATTTCCATTAATTTGGATAGGCTCAAAGTCGAGGTTCCAAAGACTTTCTTTGAATTGTTGTCACAAGACAAATTATCTAAATGGATGCAAATGTATTCTTAAATTTACATCCTAAACACAGTATAGGACAATGTCCACCTGACCTGTTAAGTCATTGGTACAATAACAATAATCAAAATTGGTCCTGAAAATAAATATTGAAAGAATAGACTCAACTTCTAAACATATTCATCAGCAGTTGAGCAACAGGCTTCCCACTGTGCCATAACTGCCCCTGTATTCACATACATACAAGTATAATTCCTACCAACTAGCTCATGAATCGATGGGGTAGATAAAATTTCTACACCCCAACAAATATGCCTGAACCATTTGAATATTATTTTTTCACTCTACAAACTTTAGAGGCCTGCTCTATTGCTCCTTCATTTGTCTGGATCCTGACGTGTTCGGTCACCTTTTTCCCAATGTTTTATCAGGCAAAAATTCCTATCGTTTTCCACAGCTTGCTCTCACCAACTTTCCAAACTCACTGTTGCCAGGGCGTGGGACCAAGATAGCCAATTTCAACATGGAATAAGTAATAGGTTTAGTCTACAGGTCTCCAAAGATCCAGTTATGTCTACGGGCATGCACAGAAGATTGTCTCCACAGATGCTATTGTTTCTCTGAAGCAATTTCTATATCCTTTACACACTCCTCTCTCCTCTTGTCCAGCCGCCTGGGACTCCCCACTTGTGGCTGAAGTTGGATTTTCCCTTGAAGGGAGAAGTTTTCCAAAGCAGAAGGAACTCACAGAGAAATGAATATGTCTCCAGCTGAACTAAGCATTCAACAGATTCTCCAAGGGAATAACAGGGACAATGAATTTCTTCCCTTCAACTACCTCTTCTATGAACACTGAGCTCACACAACAGAAAAAGAAAAAGAAAAAGAAAAAGAAAAAGAAAAAGAAAAAGAAAAAGAAAAAGAAAAAGAAAAAGAAAAAGAAAAAGAAAAAGAAAAAGAAAAAGAAAAAGAAAAAGAAAAAGAAAAAGAAAAAGAAAAAGAAAAAGAAGAAGAAGAAGAAGAAGAAGGAAAAGGAAAAGGAAAAGGAAAAGGAAAAGGAAAAGGAAAAGGAAAAGGAAAAGGAAAAGGAAAAGGAAAAGGAAAAGGAAAAGGAAAAGAAAAAGAAAAAGAAAAAGAAAAAGAAAAAGAAAAAGAAAAAGAAAAAGAAAAAGAAAAAGAAAAAGAAAGAAAAAGAAAGAAGAAGAAAATTGAACATTGAAAAGTACGAACAAGAGCATCACAGGATGACTAGGCAGACACGAAGGCAGGGATAAAGAGTATCAGGTATGCACACTTCTTTTGGCTGATACACCAGCTGGTCTCAATAAGACTAAGGAGAACCGAAGTACAATGTTCTGCTCTACCACTCCTAAGAAACAGAGAGAACAGCTGAAATTCTCTGGAAAGCAGGAAGAGAGAAGTTGGCTCAGGCCAGGATTTTCAGATCTAGTCCAGAATGTCTCTGGCAGAGGTAACCCAGAACAGGAGGACAGGATATGCAAATCCAACTGGACATGGAAAGAGACTGGATGTGTCTGCAGATGCAGCTTTCCTGGTAATTACGCTCCTAGGAAAGAACTCCCCTACAATTTTGTCTGATTATAATGTATGAATATAGTTGTCCTTTCTAAAAAGGAAATAGGAGTTTGACGTCAATAGAACCTTGAAAATTGATGTGCATAAGGTTCTAGACAACTTTCTAACATACTTAATGTAACCCTATTGAAATATCAAGCAAAGTGGGGAGATAATATCTTCCTTCGGTGCTGTCTTTCCTCCAACATCTACTGCATTGCAAACTTCCCCTTTTGTTCTACTCTACATTATGTTTTGTCTTCATAATCCACAAACTTTCTATTCTCCATATTCTTCTTCTTTCATTTTGGCTTAATGATTCACCCTGCATCTTCTTTAGGGTCAAGAACTTCACGTGATATAATGAGTGTGAAATGTGGGGGCATTTACAGGAACCTGGAAGCATTTCTATAAGCATTCCTATCAAGAAAGGAGCTACATAAGTCAGAATTTGGGTTTTTTTTTCAGATAAAGTAGTTTCATAGATTGTCTTCAGTGGTTTCCCTTTGTTTGAAGAAAGAAACAAAAAAATATTCATTATCGTTTCATGATGGCATGATCTGAACAGTTTCAGACCAATCTTTAATTAGTGCAACTCTTTTTGTATCTGATAGTGACATCTTTTGTTTATATTGAAGTAGTGCAACTAACATTCTTTTCTTTGGATAGTTTCTTTGAAGGGAGAATTTTGTATTTGCAATTCAACAGACACATATTATACAGTATGTATTCTTTAACTCACAAGTCCAGTTATGTGTTTGTCTTGTGTTAGGGATGAAATGAAGTTTCAGACAAACACTGAAATTCGTATCTGGACTTGTAACTGAATCAGATGTAGAAGTTTCTCACTTGACATCCCACTTCCTTCCCATATCTCTACACTGCATCTTGAGATAAAAAAAAAAGTTTCTACTAAATCCTCATACCTCAGACACTAATTCATGCTAAATTATTACTTACTCCTCCTATTTTAAGAAGACATGAGTTAGACAGAGCCATAGGAAAAGATCTGTATTAATCGTTTCCTGTGGGTGTCTCAATATATCTTGTCATAATCTAAATCAGAGACTGGTTTTTATGTGAAAAATATGAAAATGGAAAAAAAAATACAGAAGACTGAATCTCAACTCTGATATTCTCTTTTCTTGCACGTACAGGTATTTCAACAGTAGCTTCATTACCAAAGAGAAAAAAATGAGCATTAAAAAAAAAACCAGTAAGGCAGAAAATGGAACTTCATTTCAGGACTAGACATGATTTTACTCACAGCAGTGTTGTCTGTAGAAACTTGGGTCCAGATTGAAGCCTTCAAAGAACATAATGCTCTCCTTCTCCTCAGTTTCATGAAATAAGCAGTGAAAAAACAATGCAATGAACTATTGAGATTAAAGGAATAAGCACTCCACTGCAAAGGAACGCTGCCCTAATTGATATTAGGCAGTTCATTACTTGTCAAGCTCTAACTAACACTGCAAAAATCTCTGTTCATTCCTAAGAATTGGCAGACACCTCAGTTGCACTGTATGTGACTTTCTTCAGAATATATCTACCAGTTCTTAGGAATAAACAGATTTTCATACTTCAGATGGGTGAGTCCTTCTTTGATCAGCCACACTGTGTTAGCTACTTGGAGAACAATTGGAAAGAGTCAGCCAGCATCTTCACCACTTGAACAAATTTGCAGAAATAGGGGCAGGTTTAATCAAAAGCACAGCTACAAAGACCTCCGTGTGGAAGGCTAACACCTTGCAAATGGAGCCAATAGAAGAAACAGTTGCCTTCTTCACATCCCAGAGCAGAAGTGTAGGATCTCCCGATGTGACTGTGGGAAGCTTTTGTACCCAAAACCAAAGCACAGAAAGGGACTCCCTTGCAATTCTATCAGCAACTCGGTTCTCCTCTGAAATCTTTTCTCCGTGGGAGTAGTGAGATGAACCCGAAAGCTAGCTTTGCTCCTGAAAGTGACAGATGGGAATTTCAGAGAAAGCTTGCCATACACTGTGAGCCACAGAGAAAAACTTTCCAGGAAAAGTCCCAGAAACTACCATTAGGGAAAAAAGCCTGTAGAGAAGTCTAGTCATAATCTTTTCCAGGAAAAATTGGCTTCACTTTAGGTATGACTGAGTATTCACTCCCTTGCATCCCTAAAATATTGTTAGGAATGACCAAGGATCAGACACAAAGATATCCAAGCATTTTACCAACTTCCAAAACTGATATGATATGTGAAAGAAAGCACAGAATGGTATAAAGATGACTTCAAATTTGTTGCACTTGTAAAATATCCAAAACTGTTCAGTCTGTCTTCTGCAATAGACTTCCACTGAATAGTATTGAGCACCTTCCAACCTCTCTGTGCTCAGTCAAATGCAAGAACAATCTTTTGTTCCCATGAATACAGTAAGATAAACATAACAAACATGGGAAAGTGCTGTCCTACTGGAGTGACTCAGATATCATACAACAAAGAAAATTTTGTTCACAACTACTTATGTGCACTTTAAAAAGAGGGGTTGAGCAAAGGTACTCTTCTAGGTTGCAGAGCAAGTGGTAACATTTAGGAGTTTTCTGGAATTAATAACCTAATCTTGGCCTTTCAGCTCCAGAGAACACATACAAAGACTTTTATCATCTTTGTTACCTACTGCCTCTCACTTGCAGAGGATGTGGGTGATGTGGGCTACCAGAAAATGTTGGTAGAATATGTTCCTTTTGCTTGAGAGCACATTTCACAGCTTAACTAACCGTTCATTAATAATTTCATACTGATCCTGCACTACTGTCTCTGAGTCAACCTTCCTTCAGGGATGATAAGTCACTAAAAGATAAGGCTGGTACAATGGATATGGTTGATGGGTTTTACTAAATATTTTGTTTCAATGTAAATTACTAGTATTTTATTGAGGTTTCATCCCATGCTTTACGCCTGCAAATAATTCTAAAATTCCTTCAACCACAAATCAGTTTCTTAATAGATAAGTCTTTTAACTTTTGTCCTCTTTTCTCAATACAGAGCTATTTTAAACCAGAGCTCGTCATGTTTCAAGAAAGCCAAACTTTACACTCATCAGCAAACCGTAAACACAGAATCACAGTGCCCAAGGTTGGAAGGGATCTCAAGGATCATGAATCTCCAACCCCCCTGCCACATGCAGGGCCACCAACCTCCCATTTAATATCAGACCAGGCTGCCCAGGGTCCCATTCAACCTGGCCTTGAACACCTCCAGGGACAGAGCATCCACAGCCTCCCTGGGCAGCCTGTTCCAGCACCTCACCACTCCCTCTGTAAAGAATTTCCCCCTGACATCCAACCAAAATCTTCCCTCCCTCAACTTAAAAACATTTGCCCTTGTTCTGCTATTATCAACCCTTTCAAAGAGTTGATTCCCCTCCTGTTTGTAGGCTCCCTTTCGGTACTGAAGGGCTGCAATGAGGTCACCCCGCAGCCTTCTTTTCTCCAGGCTGAACAAGCCCAGCTCCCTCAGCTTGTCTTCATAGGGGAGGTGCTCCAGTCCCCTAATCATCTTTGTGGCTCTCCTCTGGACTCCAACAGCTCACTGTCTTTCTTGTACTGGAGGCTCCAGGCCCGGACACAGTACTCCAGATGGGGCCTCACAAGAGCAGAGTAGAGAGGGACAATCACCTCCCTGTCCCTGCTGGCCACCCCAACACATTTCTTTACCAGGAAGCACCTTGTTCGTCATGTAAAGCTCTTCTACATTAAGAAGAAGGTACATTTGGTGCAGGCACCATGATGTAGCAATTCATATTTCTGAGGCAAAACACTGGCTTCGATACCTTCTTGGAAATTAACTACAAAATTGCAAAACACCTGTGGTCAATTGGTTGCCTGCTGGAAGAGCCGAAATAGAATCCTAGTGTCCCGACCATACTGGCCCTTGTGAGTATCTTTGGATAATAGAGAAAGAGTAGAATTAGAGAAATAGGGCTTCATTCAATTTCTGAAGAATTAAAGGAGAGGTATGCATAAGGTCTGGAAAGTATAGTGAGAATGGGCAAATGGCCACATTTTGTCCAGGAAAGTGAGCTGGACACTACTGAAGTAGTGAAGTAGGTATACTCAGGGAGGCAGAAATCATCAGGGAAACAGTTGTGTTCATCATTCCTCTGTTGCTTCAGGAATATCTAAATCTTTCCTAAGATCACTATATCCCGTCTCCCAATTCTTCTGTCTTTTCTACTTCTACCCAGCCTTGATATCTTTGGGTATGCACTGGCACTGGGCTGGTTCTGGCCAACATACTGCCTTAGTAATCAGCAGCACGAGCACAGTGATACTGCTCACATGGGAAACATTCTGAGTCACCAACAAGGGAATAGTTTTCTGGACAGTCAAGGAAATGAAACAAGGGCTGATCGCAGAATACAGATACAGAGAAACTAAAGAAAGAAGCTTAAACAGCTCCTGGAGAAAGGGAGGCCCACAGGCTAGGTAGTACTTTCATCACTCATAATATAGTTTCATTATGTATGTGGCTCCTTTGCTTTCTCTCATAACTTCCTTTTCAAAAGCTTGTGTAATACACATGCAGAGATATCACATTACTGGGAATAGCCTCTACATACCTATCAGATTCCTCAACATCCTTCTAAATCTCTCCATGCAGACTCCACTGTTTTTGTGCACTTTATAAGTGAGCTCAAGGTGTCTTCTCTCTCAGCTCCTTCAGCATAACCCCCAGCCAGGTGAGTTTAAAGAAAATAGAATTATGTAACAGAACGTAGATACCGCTAGAGCAGCCCACCAGAAGAAGGAAGGAAGCACAGGACGTTTAAACAACTTCTCCTTTTTCACAAGACCTTCCCATGAGGGCTTTCACAGGTCAGCACTGTCAAGTGTGCAGCTGCATCAGGAAGCAGTCTCATACAATCCATTCACAACAGACCCTTTTCAAACTCATGGATTCGGTGTTAATTTGGGTACCTTGGACAGCTTGTTGCTGAGGGCTTGTAACCTGTTTTGTTTGTTTTTAGTATTTACATAGAAAAGATATTATATAACAGAACTGAGCTCAACCCCTCAGCAGAAGATCCTTCATAGAAGCAGTGACTGACAGGTTGTGAACTGGTTTGGTTTAGTGTGCATTGTAATGCATACTACTACCATGAGACTTAATAATATTTATCAGGAGTATTAAATTAGGATGTCCCATGGATCAAACTCTACTGCATCAGAGATTGGCCAAGTACCTCATCTGAAGTTCTGTTGCTACATTAATAATAGATTTACCAATATTGGAGGCTTAAACCCCCCAGAAGATCAGCTCATCCCTCCACCTTTCAAATTAGAAAGATGAGAATACAGATGTGAGAACTTTTCTGAACAGGTCTTCATTTCCAAGAAAGAGTTTTGGAACACAAACGCTAAAACACATAACTTAATTAAATATGTCTTCATTAAAAACTGGAATAAAAGCTTTTCGCTCCTCTTTTATAGAGAAAATATCTATGACTGCAGCTATACTTTTGTAATTGTGTACCTCATTGCACAGCTATTTTAATTAATGCTAATCTAGAATCTCTTTAAGTGGAGTTTGCTTTCCAACATAGAATAAACTGCCAGAAAAGAAAATGAAGATAATGTTTGTGACAGAAACAGCATCTGAACTATGTACATTATCTCATAAGCACAGGCTATTAAGTCTTAAAAGCTGAAGTTTCATTAGATAACTCCCTTGTACCTGATTGATGTCAAGAGTAAGTAGATTCATGTCCAAGTGAGGGCTAGTCCTTCTGTTGACAAAACAACAATTTACTAACAACAGTTAAGATTTTACATCTAACACTCACAGTCTTGGTTTCATTCAATTTACTTGGTTTTCATTCTGCGTCTTACTGAAGACCTTGCCTCAGTTTTCATACCTCCAGCTGTGTTTCTCCTAGTTCTGTACTACCTCAGAAGGCAGAGGAGGTCTCTAGTTGGAAAATCAAGTACACAGGGGAATGAAGGTTCACTTTCTTTTTTCACATTTGCATTATATCACCTACATACAATCATCTCTTTCCATACACCCACAGTCTTTGTTCAAGAATCAAAATTATTAATAAAATTTGGCATATGAAACTGTACAATCCTGGAATCCGGGGACAAACAAAATTAGTCTTGCAAGCCCAGACACAAATTTTCCATCTCTACCTTTGGCTCCATGCAAATCTTTCAAACTCCTGGGGAAGCCAGAGGAAATCTTTCTGAGTAACGTATCTCACACACATCAGCATCACTGCAACAGTCACAATTTCTACTAGATGCTCTGCTTCTAGCTCTGAGCCACCTCCCTCTGTATGCAACATGCCTATCTTCTCCCTCATACAGTGGGGTTACGTGTATTGTGCAATATAGCTTCAAGCTGAACTGTTTTCCTACACGGTGGTTGCTCAAGAGCTCTGCTGTGGGCAAGGAAAAAGTGAAGCACATTTGACTTTTGACAAGACCACTACCATTTCCTTCTCATCACAGATTCCCCAGCTCAAGAAGAGCTCTCAGCAGAGTTCAGAGGAAGGTGAGCAGTGGGTGACACTGACTGATGATGACAACGCCATCAATAAATTATTCAAAAAGGTGGATAACGAGACAGATATTGGAAGACACAAACGAACATCCATTCCCACTCCTGTTTCAAACAATATAATTGTTATTTTCTTAAGGTTTTATATGAACCCTAGGATGTAAATATAAGTGGGCAGCTTTCCAATATACAGCTATATTGTGGAAGTGAGAAAGGAAATAATCGGTGCTATGGGATACAAGAACTATTAAGAGGTTGTTCCTCTCTAGACACCTTTCAACATAGTGAAAGAATGATTTCAGGTTTCATACTGCTCTAGGATTACAAGTCAAGAGAAGAAGTTGGATACGGTAATCAAAATGAAATTGAAATGTTTTTTCAAGAATGATATTTTCCAAAAGCAAAGTCATAAAGAGAGGACTCAGGTATCCACATGTCGAATACCAACCTGCATCAGAAACCATAAGAACAGCTTTACAAGTGTTACTTGCTACTAGCGCACACACAAAGAAATGAGTCACTACATCACAAGGGATGAAACCATAAGAATTACCAAACACTCTGTTCATTATACTCACACAGCCTTTAAAAGTCATACTCCAGCACACATGAAGTCAGTGAAAAGCTGGTCTCTTTCCAGCATGCATAAAAATGCTTTACTTCAGAACATAATACAGGTGAGAAGGGCTTGGCTAAATGTCTGTGCAATGTAACCACTGTCACCCATAGTGTTACGCAAACAGTTCACTATTTGTCCTATGATTTCTGTTAGCACAGTGCCTACAGGATTCCAAGTGTGACCCCCATTGTGTTAGGTATTGAATATTATGCAGTTCTGCCTGCCTGTGCTACTGAAAATATAGTAATAAGTCCTGTCGTGCAATATAGATGCTTGAAGGAGAGCAGAGTTGATGCATTTTGGTCAAGGGTTTTGGTATGCAAACAAAAATAAAAGGAAGAAATTGGTTTCTGTTAAACCCAGGCTAAATTTTCCAGCTCAACCCTTGCCATACACCTAATTAAGCAGATGACTAGAAATCCATAGAGGTTTCTGCTACTTTATTATTTTTAACTCAACTCTATGATGCATTTACATAGGTCAGGAACATGTCATGCATGTTCCTGTTCCCATTTATCTCATCTTTCCAATCATGTTTATTTTTTAGATCCTTTCCTACAGTTTAAAAAAAAACAAAAAAAAAACACATCTGGTTAAAAGTTGAGCATATTGTTTGGCAGTAATATCAATGTCAATGGGTCTCTAAGAAACTCACCATAACAGAGACTGTGTGACTCTGTGGCAGTCCCCCTTCTCAACACAGGTACCCAAGAATGAGATACATCAATTCAAGTTAAGTGAATGAACACTCAAACTAAGGATGTATGCAACTTTGCCCTTTCAGAACAGATTGCCAGTGGCAGAGATGAAGTTTTCTTGTTTCCCAGTCCTCCACTTGTTTCCTTGACTATTCTGTAGCTAAACTAAAAATATTTTTCATATTGCATCCATGAACATCAATGCACACATTTCAAAGTAAAACTTCCATAGCAGTATTTTGGGAGGTAAAAACAGAAAAGGGAAGGGAAGGGGAAGGGGAAGGGGAAGGGGAAGGGGAAGGGGAAGGGGAAGGGGAAGGGGAAGGGGAAGGGGAAGGGGAAGGGGAAGGGGAAGGGGAAGGGAAGGAAAACAACAACAAAAAAGCAACTGACATATATTGCTATGATATTTTGCCATACAGTATAACTGTAGTTAGGACTTCTGTTCCAGAAGTTTTGATTACTACAACCAGACAGAAGAAAAGACAACCATGATCTGTCTATCCAAAAATTTACAAAGAATTTTTTTTCAGTGTTTGAGTTTGCAGGGAAAGAAGGGAAATGGTAAGAAAGGGACAGAAGGAGAGGAGAGGAGAAATGCAACTCTCTTTCAGTTTTCCACTTCGGGTTTCATTGTTAGCTTTGTTGTACAGCAGTCACTATCCTGCACTTTGGGTTGAGTCCCTGAACCACAACAATTAGTAGAAGAACACATTATTTGAGCTTGTAAGGTAGTGTGATGCAGGATGCTAAATGATGATAGGCCACAGAAAAGGTCAAAAAACCCAGTGGGGCAAGCAGTGCACGTGTTGAGTACTGTGAGAGCTATGCTGAGTAGCTGCACGGATAACTGAGTTTGGGGGATTTCTCAGTTCTGCTCATTGCTCTCAGAGTTTGCAATGCTGCAAGCAGCAAAGAAAAAAAAGGGGGGGGAGGGGGTGGGAGAAAGGCTGTGCAGATGTATGGTGAGGAAGTAATTCTAAAATGTGGCAGTGCTGTTGCAGCGGTGGTGGATCTGCACTACTGGTTACAGTGCTTCAGGGAAGTATATTTTGTGCTTGAGTCTTTCATGTAGGAGGTCTGGGCACAAATGGGGATACCCCGAATCAATGCTGAAAAAAAAAAGGGTCAAAGCACACATATATCTATACTACTAATTCCAGTTAGTACTGGGGATGTATCTCTCTGAACCATATACTAAGTTTATAGAACTATGTCATACAGAGGAAGTGTAGATGCAATCTAAAGTAATGGGGCACACTGAGGTGATCTTATTGACATTATTGCAACAAACCTAATCACTTTAACAATGCATTGCTCAAACCAGAACTCTCAAAGCACACGCTAAACATTAAGCACATGTAAATCATTCAATTAACGACTTACATGAATATGTAATTTTATATCACCCTAATGTACTGACAACCAGACATTTGCCAAAATCTACTATATTCCTTGGTTTCCAAGACTATAATATTCTACCTTACAAGGCAGCTTACCAAATCATATTCTGCACTGATACTGCAGGAATACCTCCTTTTGTGGCGAGCTCCTTCTTCCCATGCATGTGGAGGAGGCACGTACGGACAGTGGTTACATTTGTTAAAACTACCTTTTCACACCTCTGGTGAGTGCCATCCTGAGTAGGCAGGGAATGCCCATCAGATACGGTAAAACTCCAGCCCTGAGAAGGCTTACATTGTATATTCAGTGTTTTAAAAGCTTTTAGTTTTATCTGAATCAAAATTGAAAGCACTACAGCCCAGGTGTGCTTAGGAGCTGACCTGTGGAGACTGAGAGGTTGAGATCCAAGCTGCTGTTCTCCTCTGCTCACCAAAAACCAGCTGTCCCTGCGGATGGTCTTGGCCAGCTGCAGCTAGAATCAGGACAACTCAAAGAGAACAGCTGAAACAAATATCCAGGCAAAGATGCTTTGAGGCAGAGAGTGACATAAAGGCAATGTTCCTGAATTTAGGCAATAGTGAAAACAATCGTAGCTAATACCAGGAATATGTCTTCAGCTATCTCCTTCCTCTAACATTCTGGTACATCCTCAGGGAACAAATAGCCACAGCCTTCCCATGCCCAGAAGCAGGCATCTATCTTTTCCAGAATGTATGGGTACCACTTTTTAATCTTTCTCTGTGTTACAGCCTAGTGACTAACACTGAACTTCAAGTCATGCAGCCAAGGATTTTGCCACAAGTTTCACACCTCAGTGCACCATGGCCCTTAAAAAGCATGGTATTACAGCTGAGCAGGAAATTAAGAATGGGGGGAAGGTAAGGCTCCCCATGCTGAAGTGATTTCAATGTGCAGAACAGAATTGAGAAACTGACAGCTCACAAGCAGCAAGACTGTAGCCTGATGGTTTATGCCTGTTACTGCAATGAGGAGAAATCTGAACCACTGCTATTTCTCCAGGCATCATCTTCTGCATTTACATTACACAATCATTACCTAAAATTGTCCTGGGAAAACTCTAAGTCAGAAAGTTCGGACCAGATGGATTTAAAGAAAAGACAGGAGAACAGTTTACAGGGCAGAAATCTTGAGCATAGGCAAATGGGAGATGGCTATGCGTTCTGCTGAATCGCTCCATCAGTCTCTAAGTATCAGTTTGCCTATAAAGAGAACATAAACTATCGTTAATATATATTATTAGTATTATTATATTCTTTTTTATTTTTACCAATACTATAGCAATAATATCTGCTCTATGCATAAAGAGCTGTATGTGAGGTGAAGCTCTCATTATATAGATATTTTTCTGGTATAAAAATAGCCCAAGAAGGGTTGGTTGTGGTAACAAAATAGCTGCTCAGCAGAATTGCACAGAAATGAAGCCATGAAAATGGGTCCCGAAATACATTTGAAAGATGGCACAGATGGCATCAGCATACACATGCATTTTGTATCTGCCAAACGCAAGAAAAACTTTGACTAACTCTTTATTTTACTGATCTGTCGAGAAAGAAGTTTGGTACATGGATCTACTGTTATATTTCAGTGCCTTAATGCTTTTAGAAGTGTGTTCTCAGCTCTCCAGCACCCTCTTCTGGGCTCTGGCTAGATAAGCACTATACTCCCTTTTCTAATGTTCACCACAGGCCAAAATAATGTTGGGATGCTAAAGATTATGAATTGTTTCTTTAGTTCTGTTGAAGCTTTAGAGATTATTTGTGTGGCATAAATTCATAGGAGCCACCCCCAGAATTATGTCTTCTGTATAATAATCTGACTCAGATTCAACTTGCCAAACAGAACATCCAGTTCCCTTTCTATGGGGCTGCTCTCCAGCCTCTCTTCCCCTAGTCTTGTACAGATATCCAGGGTTGCCCCTTCCCAGGTGCAGAATCTGGCACCTGCTCTTGTTGAACTTCATGTGGTTGGTGATTTCCCAGACCTCTTATTTGTCAAAATCTCTCTGTAAGGTCCCTCTACCCTCAAGGGAGTCAAAAGCTCCTCCCAATCTAGGGTCATTTGCAAATTTACTTATACCTTCACATCCTTTATCCAAGACACTGATAAAAACGTTAAAGAGAACTCACCATAAAAAGTAGCCCACTCATTAGTGACTGGCTGCCAGCCTGATGTAAGCCCATTTACTGAAACCCTTTGATCCCAACCTGTCAGTCAATAGTCTAACTTTCATATTATGTTGTTGTCCAGCTTTATGCTGCATATTTTGTCCAGAAGAGTATTATACGGAACAGTATTGAAAGCACTGCTGAAATCCAGAAAGATTACTTCAATTGGCTTCCCTTGGTCAACCAGGTGGGTAACCTTGCCATAAACAGAGATTAAGTTAATTAAACAGGATTTTCCCCACATGAGTTGTGACCAGCGACTACATTGTCTTTTCATTTGTTTTTCAATAATCCTTGAGCTCAACCTTGTCACAGAAGGACAGTTTTGCTACTTATAAATAAGAAATCTGTCCTGCACTTTTTGATTCAGAAGTCTGACCTGAGATACTCATTTGAATGCAGACTGAAATGTCAAATCTGACTACAGATTCAATCTTCATGTACAAAAGACAGCAGATCTAGGATTTGCCTTTGTATTTGAATAATGAGAATATTTGCCAAGGCAAAGGCAGTATGTCTTTGCCCCATTTGTGATAGAAAGGCAACAGGGTGTGAATGCACTGTCTCTCAATTTCTTGCAGTTGTTCGTGGAAATGCAGATTAAAATGAATATTAAATAGTATCTACAGAGTTTACATTTCAGGGAAAGGCGCTGGTGTGAATGACTTGAACCAGAAGCGGCAGCTAACATGAATACATGTGAGCATGGTTTTCTGAGAAGATATCTTTAACTCTGCAGGTACCCTATATTTCCACCTGTTTTATTTTGAATACTGACTCCACGCAGAGTTTTAAAGATTTTTTTCTCCTCGGAGGAGACTAGGACAAAGGAGTAAATTTTTCAGAATAATAATTCTTCCTTTAGATGAAAAAACAAGCAATCAAACAAACAAACTTGGAAGGCTTGTTTTTGTAGATATTGCACTTCAAATTTATTTCCTACCTCAGATGTGAGACTTATATTTGTTTATTATGGAGAATAGGCCATACATCAAGCTAACACTCTGTTTGCATATTCAAGTTCATACTCTTCTAAATTACAAAAATGAGACCAAAATGGAGACTAGCTGTTGGTAGAAGCCTGCTATAGCAGAGGATGAACATATAATTACACAGAATTGCTAAATTGAACTTAGGTATCAGCAAATAGAAAAAGTGCTTTGAACAGAGATATTGACAAATTAGCAGGCTGGGAAACCACCAGCCACGTGAAGCTTAACAAGAGCAGGTGCCAGTTTCTGCACCTGGCACAAGGCAGCTTTGGATATCTGTATAGATTGGGGGAAAAGAAGCTGCAGAGCAGCCCCATGGAAAGGGATGTGGGGGTTCTGGCTGATGACAAACTGGATCTCAGACAGCAGTGTGCCCTGGCAGACCAAAGGTCCAAATGCACACTGTGGTGCATCAGGCCAAACCAAGGAAGGGGCTGTCCCACTGTGCTGTGCAGCTGCACCTCCAGCACTAGGTGCAGGTTTAAGTGCCATCATATGAGAAGGACACAAAGCAGCGACAGGACGCAAGGGAATGTCATGAGGCTGCATCAGGGGAGGTCAGGTGGGGATTGGGGAAAGGTTCTGCACCAGGGAGTGGTGGGCGTGGAATGGGCTGCCCAGGGCAGTGGGCACGGCCCCAAGTGCCAGAGTTCAAGGAGTGTTTAGACAAAGCTGCCAGAAAGGGAGTTTGGATTTCAGGTGGTTCTCTGTGGAGCCAGGAATTGGACTGGAAGATCCTTATGGATCCCTTCCAATTCAGCAAACACTGTAATTCTAAAAAAAAGTTTTAATGTGCAGTCTCCTACCTAACATCAAGATTAACAACCTGGTATTGGAAACAATGAGCAAGACAGTGCTGAGAATATACTTCCAAATGCATTAAATTCCTAAAATATAGTGAGCAATAGATCCATGTATCAATGTCTTGTCTTCTATCTCACTGAAGCAGTAAAACAAAAAGGGAGTTAGTCAAAGCCTTCCAGATACAATATGTATGTGTGCATTCACCCTATCAATGCCATCTTTCAAATGTATTTCAGGACTCATTTTCATGGCTTCATTTTGCTATTATGTTACCACAACCAACCCTTCTTGTGCAGTTTTTTTTTTTTCTATCAGACAAACATCTATACAACCTGAATTTCACCTGTAGCTATAGTTTACTCATAGAGCAAACACTGCTGTCATAGTAGTTGGTACAAACAAAAAATAATATAATAATAATAATAGTTTATATTCTATGCATAGGCAAACTGATACGTTAAGACAGAGGGAGCAATTCAGCAGAATTTATAGCCAGCTCCCATCTGCCTATGCTCAAAATTTCTGCCCTGTAAACTGTTCTCCTGTCTAATCTGTAATGTTCAAATCCATCTGGTCTGAACTTTCTGACTTAGAATTTACCCAGGACATTTTTAGGTAATGAATGTGTAATGTAAATGCAGAAGACAGAGCTGGACTCAGTGATCGTTGTGGGCCCCTTCTAAGTCAGGAGATTCTAAGATTTTGTGAAATTTATGCATTGCATAGATTGGTATTTGACTAACTGCTCCCATAATACGTTAGCAAAGATTTGCTAAGAGAAGTTGCAATTAAGTTTCAAATTGATAAAAGCTGTAAGTATATATTTGAAAGCATTCTAAAACATTTTAACATTATTAAATATTTCACATCATAGTTTTAAAAACAAGCTGAATGACTAATCGGAATTGCTTCCTAGGACACTGTGCTCATTGATGCTTTGTTTTTCTCTTAGAGATACTGTATAATTCTTAACACAAGAGGTTACCGTTTTCAATTTCTGTTACTCACTCCCAGACAGAGGCTGAGAAGAAAAACAGGTCACAGTAAGAGGCTGTTAGTTACGTAGTCTTCCTGCTTCCTTCCTTCCTGTTATTCAAGCCTGTCAACTCTACTGCTTTAAGGAGAGAGACCCATATGAGGTTGACTGTCTCCTTTTTACTGCCTCACAAAACAATCACAGGAATAACAACAGTGGTATAGAGACACGTATGATGGTACAGTGCAGTGCAGAATTTCAGCATTCACAGCTTTAGAACTACTATCTCAGGGGACTTATTCTCTGGAATGTTGACTGAAAACTAATTTTGTAGACAGTTTCTCCTATACAGTGATACGTATCATTTTTCCTTACTGCTTATTCTCACTGTGGCAAAGGTTGTTCAACATTTCTTCTGGAAGAGAACCTGCATTAAAGACAAAAAACTTGCCCGCTGGTGAAGGCTTCATTTCCTTTTAACCACCCCTGATAAAAGTGCATACCGCTGCACTAGGCACTAGAGGGCACAACAGATGTCCTTTGGATACATATTTTAAAATCTTAACTCACTGTTGAAGAGAAATAACCGTGTGTACAATAAACTTGGTATTACTCCTGAGAAAATTGTAAGGAAACTAAAATCGTTCCTGGGTAGCTATAATCTAATTTATTTACTTTCCAAGGAAGATAACTGTACCTTGCAGCCTAGTCCAGCAAATCACCTTTGGTCATAGGGGACAACAGTGATGGCCTGTTGTTCACTGTCATGCCCAGTGTAAGAACGAAAGGGCATCAACTGAAGAAGCTGTTAGGAACCAGATGCAGAACAGCCAAAAGGATCGTTCTTCAGAACAGAAGGCAAGTCTGTGAAAGTTTTTGCTAAGAATGTTGCACATTTAAGGAACTGGTACAGAGTCATAGGGAGATTAGGCAAAGTACTTAACAGAGAGATAAACTGAAGTTTACCATACAAACTGCTATATGTTCAGGCCCAAGGTGAAGATATCTGCAGGCTAAGCAGTGGGGCAAATATCCTACATGCTTACCCTGTCCTTACTCTTTTGAAGGAAGCCACTCGTGAGCAGAGTTGAAGACAGAACACGAAGTTAAACAGGCCTTTGATCTGAATCTCTACTGACGTTGTTACTTTCTTAGGATCTATGTTTTGTGTTAGAGAGGAGAACATTCTGTGCCAATCAAAAGCAAGATAAGCTATAAATATACATATTTCTTATGAAGTCCAATTCACTCAGTCAATACTCAGGGATAACTGACAAGGACAGGAGAATTTTATTCCATTTTAGTCACTGCTACTTTTCTCATTGCTAATTAGCAATGAATTTCTTAGAGCGAGAAATATATTTACAGGAAAAAGAAAAAAACAACATCCTTTTCTTGCTACAAGGGAAGACTGAAGAGAGATATCAAATGCAATGGGGAAAAAAAAGAAAGAAAGAAAAAAAAAGAGTGAGAGAGATTTCCAACCTGCAAAATGAAATTCTCATTGCAGGTGTACGCTGTTCTTTGAGCATGTCTGAGACTCTCTTAACACTTTCCTGGGAATTACCATTAAAAATGAGGGGGATGCGAAAGAGGTGGAAGGGAGACTATAAGAAACTCCACTCCATCTCACACAGTTGCCCAAACAGCAAAAGTAAATGGATTCCTAAAACCCCTGAACCTTCTCTTAAAGCTCTAAAAAATGTACTCATAGATTTGCCTGAACCAGGCTGCTGAAATCCTTACAAGGGGACTTGTCCAAAGGCAAACAGGAAAACAGACTGACTTTTCTGTTACTATTTTGTAAAATTATTAGAGATCAGCCTCACAATATTGGAGAAAGACATACTTTAGTGTGTACTAGGAATTAACATGTGAACTGATCACGTACAACCTTACTAAGAAATAAGATTTTTGTTTTACATCTGCACTGAGATAACTATCTTTCAGTCACGTGGAGAAATACTTAATGATTCTATGCCTTCATATTCATAAACACCCTGAAGTTAAGACTGCATCACACTTACAGTGGAGCAATGTTTTCCAGTTATAAGCCTATTATTCACTAGATAGTAAAATAAAACATCTTCCTTTGTAAGTAACGGTGCAATATTTTAACATAGGTGTCTGTCATAGAATCACAGAATAGCTTGGGTTGGAAGGGACCTCAAATACCTCCTTAGTTCCAACATCCCTGCCACAGGCAGGGTTACCAACCACTAAATCGGGCACTAGATCAGGTTGCCCAGCACCCCATCCATCCTGTCATCTAGTCCAGCAATAGGGCATCCACAGCCTCTCTGTGCCAGTGTCTCATCACCCTCTCAGTGAAAAATTTCCTCCTAGCATCTAATCTAAGTCTCCCCTAATTTAGTTTAAAACCATTCTTCCTTGTCCTATCACTATCTAGCCACATAAAAAGTTTATTTCCCTCCTACTTATTTCTCTCCTACTTATAAACTCCCTATAAGAATTGGAAGGTCTCCCCAGAGCCTTCTCTTCTCCAGGCTGAACAAGCCTGGCTCCCTCAGCCTGTCTTTACAGGAGAGATGCTCCAGCCCCCTTTGTGGCCCTCCTCTGGACCTACTCCAAAAGCTCCTCATCTTTCCATCAATCTGACGTGTTCCCTGAAGTCCTTCCTCCACATGAAATAAGACTCCTCTGTTAATGTGATCTCTATGTTCAGGTGAACCTTTTCAAATATTGTTGATGTTAACAACATACATGTTAACAACACATCCTGAGGAGGACAAAAATATTTTGTACTCAGAGGAAATCTGCCCTTCATCAAGGATCTCACATTCACTGTTTGCATTACAGGAGACCAAGACAGCTGAGACTTCTGTGCCAGCTTTGTCAAAACATAGGTACTGAAGTGCTTCATGTCAGGATAAGACCAAGCATGTCAGCTGCCATCAGACTCTGAGAAAGCTCTGGAAAGCTTTTTGGCTTGGGAACAGCCACTGTTCACTCTGAGTAGGCTCCTGATAGCAATGGGTGTGGATAGGAAAGGAAGCAGGACCTCGGAGGAGTCATGTGCCAGCAGAGACCTGGTTGATGTTCAGGCCATGTCCAGGCAGCAACAGTGATATTCAACAGGACAGAATCCTAGAATCATTCGAGTTGAAAGGGATCCTTAAAAGTCATCTAGTCCAATTCCCTGGCAATGAACAGGGATGCTTACAGCTAGATCAGGTTGCTCAGAGCCCTGACTAGCCTGTAAGTGACTGCTGTAGCCTCAGTGCCCACTGCTGTCGCCAGTGCCTGCAGTACTTTCTTCCTGGGAAGTAATGGGAAATGCTGTGGGATTTGTGTCTCCCATAACCTGGGCAGCAGGTAAAAAATGCCAGTGGCACGAGCTTTGCACAGACATTTTTCCACTGCAGGAGGACACAGGTAGCGCTGGCGTTTATTGATCACTCAAACACTCGGTTTTCCCCTCACATTCTCCATTTGCAAACCCCAAAGTCATTCTCACCCCTCTACGCACGAGGGTTGGAGGAGGCGTACCTATCACCGAGCTGCTGTTGCCAGCGACGAGCATCGCCCTTTGCAGCACAACACGAGCACGCGATCATCACACACACAACCCATACACGTAAACACAACGGTAACAACAGCGCGCAGTAAAACCAACGCCTCCAGCGGCGGCGGCAGCCGCAGCCTCGGGCCGCTGCCCGCCCCGCACTGGGCCCGGCCCTCCGGAAGGGCAGCGAGCGGCTCGACTCGGTTCCGCGCCGCCCGGCAGCCCGCCTCAGCGCACAGAGGACGCGCGGCGCCGGGCCGGCAGGGCTCCGCTGCGGGTAAAGCACGGCGGGGAGCGGAGCCGCCCCGGGGCCTGCGCTGCAGCGAGACGGGGAGCGGCGAGCGGGTCCGAAACGGGGTTTGAAAAGGCGGCAGGAAGAAAGGCCGAAACGCGGGCACGATCCTCTGCCAGACGTGGGGCGAGGAGAGATTGAAGTCCGTTCTCTCACAGCGCTCCGTGCGCCCGGCAGAGCTCACAAACGTCTGATCGCGGGCCCCCCGCCCCGCTCCTGCAGACGGGGATCGCACGGGACGGAGATCTGCGTACCTCCTGGTGCCGTTCCTCACGTAAACGAACGCGGCGTTTGAGCTTACAGGCCGTGTCGGAGTCTCGGGACGGAACCTTCCAAGCGCTACTGGAGAATGGCAGGTAAGAAGAGCTGCTGATACAAATGCGATTCACTCAGACCCTCGGCAGGCTGGTGTATGGAACGCCTGTAGCGTTGCCTTGTGATACGAAGCCGTTATTTTGTCAAATCGCCACAATTCGCTCAGCGAAGGATGCGTTTGAAAACTCCAGTCTCTCCAAACACAGTGTCACAGTGCCCACAGCTCCACTTCAAGGGCAGCAAACCGCTGGAGCAGATGAGCTCAGGAGATGCCTGAATTACATACTGCCAGCTGGGAACTGAGAGCTGCTTGTTCTGCGTGTTCAGTCTTTTTATATAAAACCTGGAAATTTCAGAGAATAGAATCATAGAGTCATTAAGATTGGAGAAGACTGCTAAGATCACCTAGTTCAACCATCAACCCATCCCCACCATGCCCACTAACCACATCCCTCAGTGCCACGTCCACATGTTTCCTGAACCCTCCAGGACAGTGACTCACCACCTCCCTGGGCAGCCTGTGCCACTGCCTCACTGCTCTTTCTGAAGCTACATCCCACCATATCTGCCCTGCCATTCAATTTAGCTTAAATACACTCTGTTGGCAATTTGACATGAACCAGAAAGCTCACTGACACACTAAGAAAAATCCTGTCACTTTTTGTTGGTGTCCCCGTGAAGACACTGAACTGCAATAGTGGCATCTAAACATCTGATGTTGTCACTCACACAGCACTGAAACAGAAGATGTAGAGAGAACCTGCAGGAGGTGCTCTGAGCTCCCAGAAGTCATTTCTACAACAGTTTTGAGGACGTGTAAATTGGTGCTGCTTTGATTCCATCCTGTTTGCACAATTGCTGCAGCTTGTCTACCCAGCTGAGGGAGCTAAACCAACAGAAGGCTTTTTTTTTCCTGTTGTAGGGTGTTTTGTGGAGTGGTAGTGGAATCAGCCAAACACAAAAGCTGATTCAAGATGTCCTTGTCAGAGGAGAAATTGGAAAGCCCTGAGTTGAGCTGGTGTAGGGCAGCACAGCCTGCTAAAGAAATACACCCACTGTCCACTGAGTTCCACCTAAAGGTGTCCTCTGCTTTTCTTTCTGCCTCCAGGGAGAAAAGTTCTGATCGTCTACGCACATCAAGAGCCCAACTCTTTCAATGGATCTTTGAAGACGGTTGCTGTGGAAGAACTGAGCAAACAGGGCTGCAGTGTCACAGTGTCTGACTTATATGCAATGCAGTTTGAGCCACGGGCAACAAGAAATGACATTGTTGGTGAGAAATTTTTCAATGAGGCAAACTTGCATCTTGTTCATCCTGCTGCATTAACAATCTAGAACCCATGCTGTTAGGTGCATTCTGAAAAGCAGTTGCTATCATTCTGTACAAATATAACTCAACTAACAAGACTCTGCTTTTTTATTTTCTGCGAGCATTGATCAAGAAATGCCAGTGTAAGTATCACCTGTTTTTTAATAAATCTTAGAAATGTCCCCTCAATTAGAAAGATGAATCATCTGTATAGTACAGACCTGTAAAACAGCATTCTGTCTATAGACAGGGAAGTTCTGTCTATAGAAGGGAATCAGGGATGCCATTGTTTTCCTGGTATTTGCAATCAACTGAAGAGACACTTTAAGAACAACCTCCCCTTAATGAACAATATTACAAATGCTTACTGCAAATTAGCTCCAGGCATTTAAGTGCATGGGTTTGTGAGTCGTCTTGGCATCTCACAACTATTTAATAGCATTTAGCCATGGTAATTTTTCTAGTCAAGAAAAACAAAGCTTTAACACCATCTATGAGAACTGACAATCCTTCTTTAGAGCAAGAATCAAAAAGAAATATCACAAGTCTAAGGCGAGCACTGGCAAAGAAAGAAGACGACGCTTATTAACAGTGAGACTGCAAGACTTGAGAATTTCTAAAAGTCCAATCCTGGGCACGACTCTTGGCTCACAGTGAGATTACTGAGAGACAAAAATGCATTAGCACTTGTTCAGAATCGATCTCTCATCTGAAGTCCATTTCTCACCATTGGGTGAGAAATATCTTCAGATATCATTGTACAACTTAGTTCAGCTTATAAGGTCAGTACTTCCACTTTCCCATACTTTTAACCAGTCCTTTTGCTAAAGACTGATGAACTGCTAATTCAATCAGCAGGAATGGATGTGTAGTTTGATTTGGACATACCTGAATCATGATGGAGCCAGCACAGACAGTGGATACTGGGGCTGGGGAACCACTCAGCCTCTGCTGAGCTGCCACAGAAACCAAAGAGCAGATACATAGTGCTTGTGACTGCAGTTTCAGTAATCCCTAATGCAGAGGCAGAACAATTAGCAAAATTCTCTTACATCTTCTTAAATCATCCATCTGCATCACCAAATTAAGTCTTCTTTTTGCACATCACGTTACTTCAGAAAGGTGAAAGTTTCAGTACTCTGAGGTCATACATTCCTCCAGTTTACAATCAGATCATCATCTATCAGCTGTGATGATACTGAAAAGCCATGAAAAAAATGTAAGTGGGAAAAGAAAAGCAAGCAGTAACTCATTTTAGAACTGCAGATCACAACATGTATTTGATTCTTATTTGGCTATAGTGCCGTGGATGGAGTAAGCAGTGACTGTGCCCTTCTCTCCACAGGTTGCTTGCACAACTCGAATGAGTTCAATTATGCTGTGGAGATGACAGAAGCTTACAAGAAAGGATGTTTGTCCAACGATTTGATCGAAGAGCAAAAGAAGGTGCAGGAAGCAGACTTACTGATTTTTCAGGTCATTATTTTAAATTGCATTAGAATACTTCTGTTGTAATGTACAGGGCTGAACAGCCTAAAAGGAGTAGTAAGTGAAAAGATTACAGATTTCATTAGGTACATTGACTCTAGAAAGAGTGAACAGGCAGCAGTTCAGCAATCAACATAAAATGGTTTATACCCAGCATAGCAATTTCAAGGTGTCAGGTTTTTCTGATATGGTGTGTATTTCGGAAAACTCAAAAATACCAGATGAAGTGTATTATTTGTGCTAGCACAGTATGAATTTTTCACACAAATAATGGCTCCACACTGACATTTTTAGCAAACAGGAAGGCATGTGAGATCAGATCTTGAAAACAGCCAAGTAAAATTCACATCTGCATTTCGCCTTGAAACTAACATTCAGAAACAGTGCAATTAGAATATTTTTGTGAAGATTGCTTCTTATGCCACTGCACTCTAAAACAATTGCATGGGTCCACTCAGACTACAAAGTACTGAGTGCAAACTAATGCTATAATTCTCAATATGAGAACAGTGCCTTATTATCATGCAGCCCAATACTATACTCACATCTTGGAGCACAAGCAAACCAAACACACATTTATGCGTGGGAATGTAAGGGTTTAAATGCAGTTAAAGTATGCAGTTTCAAGTTTGGGAAACTGTAGCAGACACCAAACCATCAGCTGTATGGACAAAGGCTTCATCTCTAAATAATGTCACAGGAACAAGCACAGATCAGGAGTACAATTATTAGAGTAGTTATAACAGCAAATCCAGAAACTTGCTGCAACAAGGCCAAATGTAGTGTCTGTATTCACAACGATGTACCTGACCATGGTTATCAGGCAGCAGGAAGCTGGACATGGCTTCTTTTATGGGCAAGGAGTTTGGGGCAGCCAGCAAGCTTGGGGAGTTCTGACTTCCCCAACCATACTGCCCTCTTTCATCGCTGAGTTGGACAAGCAATGTCTGGACTTGCTAGCTGAGTTTTACAACTCATCTCTGCTCTTTACTGCAGTAGTCCTGTCTTTGGTGTGCACAAGGCCCAGAAATATCACAGGAAGCAACACTAGCCCCACAGCATGGAAGAAGCGTTCCCTGTGGGAGACAGATGCCTGGGTACAGAGTAGGTCCTAAATGAAACAGCAGCATCAGCAGTGTAGAGAGTGAAACATGTCACATACTTGTGCAAATGCAGTCAATAGCAAGGATAAAGTACACAATGTACTGGCCTCCAGAGTGCTGATATTCAGGAAAATATTGTGATCAAACTCATCAAACTGATGGCCTAGGCACAGCTTGTATATATTCAGCTGTCCTGCTCCCGGTAAAATTTAGGATATGACTGCATCCTGAGCAAGCATTTCAAATGCATGCTTTCATCATTTTCAAATTATTGTTTCTCATATAAGTATCATAAAACATCCCCTGAGGGAAGAGGTTGCTTTCTGCTTTCTGTCTGTAAAATACCAGGAGGAGTTGAGCACATTCTAGTGCAGAAGAAATATAATATAATAATAAGGAAAGAGGGGAAAAAAAGGAGACCTACTGTTAGAGAGGAAGTTTTCTTCTCAAAATGGCAGTTCAAGACCAACATGTCAGTGGGCTGCAAGGCAGCGTTAGAACATCATGTCAGATCAGAGCTGTCACCAGATGCCCTGGTAATAGGTCCCCCTGTGGCCATTTTGGTAACAATAACCATTAGCTTATACATTCCTTTTGCATTTTGTATGGTCTTGAGTTTGAAAAATGACATTTTCCAGCTCTACCATTTTCCAACTTCCATTCATGTGGAAGCTCTGACATTCACCATGGTATTAACGCACTACAGCTGCTATGTACCTGAGATTGCTACAAACAGAGAGCACTTCAGTTATTTTTGCCAAGCATAGTTACTGCCTCTCCTTCCTCAAAGATGTGTACAAGATCTGAACAGATTAGGAAAACAAGAGATTGCCTACAGACCAGGCCTAAGGATGCCCTAGGCTCTCTGCACTAACAAGGTCATTCATTTTTTGCCTAGTTTCCCTTGTACTGGTTCAGCATGCCAGCAATCATGAAAGGCTGGATGGACAGAGTCTTGGTCCAAGGATTTGCTCACGATTTTCCAAACTGCTATGACTCTGGTTTACTAAAGGTATGTTTCTGAGACTGTTTTATTAAGTTCAAAATTTTTGCAGTGCACTTTAGGTAATGGTCTTTCTTTGCATAGAATCATAGAACCATAGCATGGCTTGGAAGTGACCTGTTCCATTATATTTGTAAAAAAAAAAAAACCTCTCACTTTCAGCTGTCCTCCATTCCGTACAGGAATTACTTGTTTTTGGAAGCATCTGGCTCTATTCAGGCCTTCAGCACTACAGTTCTGCGGGCTGCTCCAGAAGTAATGCCTCCTAACTTATTATGCTGGCCCATGATGTCAGATGGCAGTATGGCAGCAGAGGTTGAACCTTCGCTCCAGTATTCTGTTAGGTGTTGTTGCTGTGTGACAGATGAAAGCAGAGGAGTGGTCTGACCAAATGACATCTGACATGGAAGTGTGTATGAAACAAAGGTGTGGAACTTAATTCATCCATGCAAAAAACATGCCATTCGTTGACATTCATCAGTGCTTGCTGGACATTTCTGGAGACCAAAAGGGGCTGTGAGCACAGTGAGGTGGTGAGTAGTACATCTCAGCAGTGGCAACAGTGAGATAATATTATATGCTTTTTGTATCCATTGTAGTTTCCCTGAAAATAAGTAGAAGGCATTACTTTTGAAGCAACCTCAATACATTAGTTCAGGTCTTATCACTGAGGTATTTATCAGTCCAAAGGTATCTTGAGCAGCACTCAATAGTTGCTTGGTAAGTACAAGGAGTTACAAAAACTGCATCCTAATCCATTACTGGGACTTATTTCCTTATCTTCCTCCAAAACATAATCATAATCCAGACATCAATCCTCTGCAGTACATTACAAAAGGTAAAAAAAAAATCTATCAAGGGGGGGGGGGGGGGAAGGGGGAGTGCTTCCAAATTCCACCTGTAGCAGTTGTTTTTTGTATTTACTTAGATATATTCATACCAGTTCAGACTAGTGGGGCTAAAGCAGGTCAATATCCTTGTCCTTCCAAGCAACCCTTCAGTGCACTGTAATCTGTCATTTTTGATTCTCATTATTCCAAATATTTCAGTTGGTTTACATTTCAGAAATAGCTGCCCCACTGAGATGAATGGGAGTAAACCGCAATCATCATAGCTGCAAGCCGATTACAGGCAAGGAAGCTGAGATACTGCACTGAGTCACACCAGGAAAAATGTAATTTTAATTACTAAGACAGAAAGATTACATGCTGGGTACAAGTCTGTGGCCCATACCACACTTATTGAATCAGAAGAAACATGGGGATTTTAGAACACCTGAGAAATAATTTGAAAACCAGTTGTAGCTTGGAAAGTGACAAGCAATCCCAAGTCTGAATGAGGACTGTAGCATTCAATTTCTGCATTGATGAGAGAAGGGAATAAAGATGTCCTCAGTAAGAGTGCTTTCCAGCCACAATTTTCCAAACATTTAGTCAGAGAAAGTAAGGGTCAGCCCTGTTTCATAAACACATGTCAGTATATGTAATTCCTTTTCTTTATGATGCGTCTCCGCCTAAAACCCTGATGCACAGTCCACTGACTAGCTGCACATGTTCAGCCTGTGACTCCAGGCTGCTGCTACATCTCAGCTCTAGGAAACAGGACACGCCTAAAAATTGGTGATGCCCAGGTTTCCTGGAATTTCTCTTAAACTGTTCAGCAACTCTTCTTTAAACATGCCTAACTTAAGCACTGTGTTGTTTTGTTTTTTAATTCTAGAACAAGTTAGCTATGTTTTCTTTCACTACTGGAGGAACTGAAGAGATGTATGCAAAAGGAAGTATGAGTGGTGATATCCGTTATATCCTGTGGCCCATGCAGGTATAATAAATGAAATCTATTGTTGTTGTTACTTATTTGCCTGAATTTTTAACTATTCAATTTTTTCTTTCAATTGTATTGATGATAGTTTTACATAAGATTTATTTATTGTATATAATAAAAAGAAATAACTAGTTTGCTAATTCCAACCATCTACAAGCTAGGCCCTATAATCTTGCAACTGCTTTGAAATTCCAGATAGTTTTAAAGTTGTTTTGTATTGTCTCTGAAGAAAGCTCATGATGTTTGTCTTTTAGCTTCTCTAGCATAATAGGATTTCCTTTAGCTCTAGCATGCCAAGTTTCTTTACCCCATACCTACCTGAATCATGTAGGAAGGGGAACAGGAGGGCACTCACGTTATCATGACATGTCTTTTCTCATTGCTGCTCTTTTGTCAGAGGTAGAAAAAGTGCTTTGAGTAATTTAGGTTGTAAGGCAAATTGAGCCAGCTACTTCTTGATATAACACAATCAGTTTGTATTAATTTCTCTAGAGATTCTTTGGTCTAGCCATTTTTGAATACTGGCTGTGTGCCCTTGTGAGGCTACCCAGCTGCATATCTTGCAAATCAACATAATAAAGAACGTTAAATGCAGCTGTGAATTCAGACATACACAAAGAAATGGCAAGTTGAGCTGACAAATTCCACAGACCAGGATCAATGAAGCTGGCCATATTCAGTGCACTGTATGCCATTCTGCTTAATGCCTGCCCTTCAACACTAACCAACTGCCAAGATCAATATTAAATGCCCGCAATTTCCCTTCTCCTGATAAAGGCACTGGTTTAGAAAACCTGTCTTACACAGGGTCACAAACAGTTTTAGATTTGAATATTCCACATGCTAGAATTGAAAGTGAAAAGCTAACTATCTGCTAAGGCATTTCTTTCTTTCTTTCGGGTTTAGCATGGCATCATGCACTTTTGTGGTGTGAAAGTCCTTGAGCCTCACATCTGCTTTGCTCCGGAATATGTCTCTGAGGGGAAAAGGAAGGAGATGCTTACTGCCTGGGCACAGCGACTGAAGACTCTTTGGAAGGAAGAACCCATAAACTGCACTCCTGAGTGGTATTTTAATTAGTGTTCAAGCACAGGACTACAGATACTTTTTCTATTCTTATGGATGCTTTATCTCAATATCAGAATGCTAGCTTCAGAATTCATATGCATTATAGGTATCTTGAATACAACAGTTGGCAGCTTAGCTGTCAATAAAGCATTTGTCTTTATTTTCTGAGGAATTCTCTTCAATGATGGATGCACAGCTCTTTGTGAAGAACTATCCTTGCCCATATAAACAGAGACATTCTGCCTGCACATTGTTAGTAACACAAGAGTTGCAAATTATACCATTACTGCTTATGAAACAGTAAAGTACATTGCCAATTTTATTTCAACACTCTTCATACCAACTGCCTCTTTCTTTTTATTGGCCAGGAAATCACTACCTATACTTAATTTCATTGTGGCCAAACCTGTTTTTTTTTTTTTTTCCAACGAAAGATCTGCACTTATGCCTTTAAGCTATGAAGCTTGACTGCAGATAATGTAAAAGGATGTACAGTTGCACAGTGACTCAGAGCAATAGACAATTTTGCCTTGGTCCAATATCACTTGTGCATGAAAGTGAGTGGGAATAAAATGGAAAATGTCATATGCACAAGTTGTGGGGAAAGTACTTTTTGTCCAAAAGACAACTGCAAGTTACCTAAAGAGGGATTGAAGAACAAGTAAATCCCTCTCCGCAGGAAAATAAGTGCCTAACCATGGAAGATTCATTGATTTGGAGGGGAGTAATCCTTTGGAAGACACAATATTATCCATATTCCTCAGAGTATCCTCAGACATATGAAACCTAAATTTTACAATTTTCTGGATTTTATAATTATGGTGCTTACCTTACCAGATGAATATCTAGTATCAAGAAAAAAAAAAAAAATCAACTGACATGGAAATTCTTCCTTTCTATATAGCTAACCATGATTATTAGATCTGGCTCTTCGCTGACAGCCGACCTTGTGATATCATGTATATACAGAACATCTGAAAAGAATCATAGAATCACTAAAGTTGGAAAAGACCTCTGAGATGATCCAGTCCAATCATCCACCTACCACCACTATTTCCCCAGTAAACCATGTTCCTTGGTACAACATCAGAATGTTTCTTGAACATTCTAAGGACTTTCTCAAGAAGGAAATTTCTTGCCACTGTCTGGTTGACAAGGATTCACAACGTGCACAAAGATTCTAAAAAAATCCCTATTACAATTTCCTGCTAAGTACAAAATCTCATTGCAAAGCCCAATCAGGTCAAAACATTTGCTCAGTAAATGATTCTCTCTCATCTTTACTGTGAAGAGTGATCTGACTAGTTAACTCAACAGAAGAAAATTACTTTCTAAAAATTTGGAAAGAATAAGACATTACTCAGGATCAGTGGAATACTTACTGTTATTCCCTAGGACAACTAATGAAACTATATCAGAATTTCCCAGCACATCCTGTATACGTTATTTCCTGCAGAGGAGTTCACACCAGAGACATGGGCAAAGATGGAACTGAGGTGTTACATGGCACAATAGGAGGTGTCTCCATCAAAGCAATCGAGACTAGAATATAATAGCTTTTAAAATTATTATTTTAATAAATAAAGTCTAATTTCAAATGTGAAAGTTTGCAGCTTATAAGTCCTTCCATCATCAAACCCATGAAGAAAAAAAGTTTGAGAAAATAAGAATCAACTCAAAACTCTGAGATTACCATGGATGATAAGGCTACTAAGGGACATGGTCAGGTTGACAGTTGGACATGACCATCTCAAACATCTTTTCCAATCTATATGATTGTAAATGCAAATATTAAAGTTGTACAGGAGAGAATCACAGAATGGCCAGGGTTGGAAAGGACCTCAAGGATCATGAATCTCCAACCCCCCTGCCACATGCAGGGCCACCAACCTCCCATTTAATATCAGACCAGGCTGCCCAGGGCCCCATCCAACCTGGCCTTGAACACCTCCAGGGATGGGGTATCCACAACCTCTCTGGGCAGCCTGTTCCAGCACCTCACCACTCTCATAGTAAAGAACTTCCCCCTGACATCCAACCTAAATCTCCCCTCCTTCAACATAAAAACATTTCCCCTTGTCCTGCTGTTATCTACCCTTTCAAAGAATTGATTCCCCTCCTGTTTGTAGGCTCACTTTAGGTATTGAAATGCTGCAGTGAGGTCACCTCACAGCCTTCTTTCCTCCAGGCTGAACAAGCCCAGCTCCCTCAGCCAGTTCAGTTACTAGAGAATTCAAGAAAGAAGGAAGTGGATATGAAAGTACAAGCTGCAACTGTCAAACAAAATGTTACTTTGCTCAATCAACTGCAGTGCTTAGTAGGTTTAAACATTAGGTGAAGAATATGATTAATATACATATTATTCCATATGTATATTACATACACATACATTATATACATATATTATTCAATATATAATGATTACTCAAATATGATTAAGATGCACCTCTGGATACTACTTGCTGCATGTGTCTCAGCTCATTTACATCTGTGATAATAAGTGCCTGCATTAGCCCAGTTACGCATAAAGTAAGCATACAAGAGCAGCAGTGTTAGGTCAAAAAGGATTCTCTAACTCCAAATCTTTTCTACACAGTGGTTATAAACCAGGAAGAACAAGCACTTCCCCTGAATACTGTCCCAACCTCTGATTACATTTAGTTTGGGGGATTTCCTGGGCTGTGTTTGTTTTCTCCGTACTTATCAGCTCCAGTAGATCTCTCCTCTGTATTTTTTCAGTCCTCTCATGGATTTATGTCATTTTTAATGAGACAGTGCTCTTTGGCAATGTTCATCTGGTCAACTTTTTACTTGCACATAGCATTGGAGCTGGGGAAGAAGCACCTGGTTCTGAGATCTTCATTTGTTTACTCTCAATCAAGTGATCAATTCCATCCATTCATCCACATGATAGAGTTTGTAGACATGCGTCACTTTCTCTCCTAAATAGTTTATTTCCTGTGAAGTTGTACCCTGCCTAGTTATTCTTAAAAGAGCAAGGTACTGGGCTTCGGAAATTGTTGCTCTCCTCTGCACTCTTCCACTTTCACTATCCTTCTACACAGAAAAGGGGATCAGAAGAATCACTATTTTAGTTATGCCGTTGTGAATCATACCTAAAAACACCTGGGAAAGGTTTATTTTATGGCATAAAATAGAAATGCCATAAAACATCCATCAAATGATTTTTTTAAAAAACAATAAAAACAGAAGCTTGAAATACAGCTATAAAAAAGAAAAAAGATGTGTAAATTTTCAAGAAGCTGTGCAAAATCACTTTTTATCACCGTTGCCCAAGTTATAAGAAGATGAAAACAAAGTTTAAATATCAGTAAGAAATATCCAAGCCTTCATTTGATTTTCTTTAATTATAAGAAGGAGCTGCTTAGTTCCCTGTAAAACAAGGAGACCTTAGATGGTTTAAGCAGTAAAAACAGAGGTTAGAGAAGCAAAAATAGTGCTAAATTAAAGCACTTGGAGGCCAAAGGCTTTGAACCTGGGTTTAAGCAGCCATTCCAGCCTTGTGAGGCAGGGGCTAAAGAAGTTTGGGCTGGTGCTAACAGAGCTCCCATTGTTCCTACCGGCAGCGAGAAAAATGCTGATTTCTCCTCGCACCACAGGCCCTGCACTGACAAGGAGGCCGAGGGGGTGCTCCCCATTGTGCTTACTCCAGACCAGATAAATATATACTGTACACCGGCATGCATTCCATAAGGAACAAAGATTTCACCATAGCAGGCAGATCAAGAGCATTGAGATGCACAGTTTCACACAGCCGTGCCTCACCTTACATTGCACACGTTTGTACAAGACACCAGCAGTAGGCCAGCAAGAGGAATTACTGAAGACAATTTAGAGCCAGATGCAGCCCATCATCACAGCTGTTTGCAGGTAGCCATGGTGCATTGCGACTCTGCAGTGAGCTCAGTAGTAGGAATATGCGACTATGCTTGCATGATTCTGCCTTGCTGAACCTATCGTAAAAAGTACAAAGCTGGAGTGTTCTAAAGTGCTTTTATAGATATACACAGACACACACACTTTGGTATGGATAACTACACAAAAGTATTTTTTGTATGTTTATCCACAAAAAATGTATAGGTACATGTACATACACACAAATAAATTAACCATTCTTTATGTCTGAAGTTCTCCATATGCAAAAATCCACTGCTATAACGGAAGGATAATAAGGAGCAGTAGTAGGATGGTGAGTCAAAGGAGTATGATCAAGGTGATTGAGACAGATTGTCTTTTCTTTAACTGTCCAGCTTAAGAATATCCTTGGCCAGTTTAATGAATAAACAACACATAACAAATCTGGGGTAGCTTCTTGTTTTTGTTTTAAATGAGTAAAGGGGCTCTACTCACATCCTGTCACATTTCAAAGGAAGCTCTATCTGTACCTCCCATAAGGCTCTTTTGAAAACAACTTTTTTCCTGCCTATAAACCTGTTGCACATGTACTGTGGAGGCTGGAAGCAACATCTGTACAGTCAAAATGAGACACAGGAATAGCTGAATCATGGATGTCCACTGAATTCACACTAATGCTAATTTTATCATTTCATTTATTTGAAGTAATCAAATACAATTCAATTAATATTGCTTCTAATAAAATCCATAGGCTTATAGACACATCTGAATAGTAGAAGGTGTTGTGTCATTTGGGATGTTACTCAGCTCAATTAAGCCTAGAAAGCTGATAAACTAGGAGGATTGCCATGCCAGAGCTAAACTGCATTTAAGGAGCACACCCTTAAATGTGTATTAGGAGGTTTTATTATTTGTAGCTCCAAATCAGAGCAGCAACTACTGATGCATTTAAGTTGAAATCAGTCATCCTCATGCAAGATGGAGAGCATATACCTCAGTGAATCCCATGCTCTATGCTGGACTCCCTTTTGCATGGCTGGCACTCCCAGTCTCTTACAAGATAGGAGGCTTCAGCCTGTACAGATTTTCCTGAAGCTGCTACCTGCTGCATGACTTGGCCTTGCTCCCTTCTAGTAGGAGCAGAGAGCTCTGCAGCCCCTGCACAGAAGGAACAACGATCTCCAGTGACATGCTCTCAGTCACTCACCAGCTAGAGGCACAGAAAAGACCAGGACATACACATACAGCAAAGATCTTCAAAGCTTGTTTCTTAAGTATTTTTGGATATAACTGTGGGTGCTGAGCACACTGCAGACTCTCACAGAGGCAGCACACATCTTCCATTGTCCAGCACTTTCCAGACATAACCTTAAACTACTTGGAGAACAGCATGATGAGTACACATACTCAAGAAGAATAAGTTTACTAAAGAATTAATGGAAATTCCCAAACCAACTCCCAACTGCAACAGCAGTCACTTTTAAACCAGTTTCACATACAGCCCTTTTAAGTGCATCACTTCCATTCTCTCCACGCAACAGCAGATGATTATTTCCCTCATTTCAGCCACATGCTCAGCATTGACAGTTTTCTTCCATTTGCCCTGAAGGACAGAGATAGAATCATCACAGGAGCAATGAGAACAAAGGCCAGTGGTTCACCACTTCCAGTTCTACAATAGCCCACAAGTAAATCAGAGGAGCTGCTAGCAACAGACTTTTTGGACAGATACAGACTACCAGCTGGATTCCACCATGTCCTTGAAAGGTGGAGGATTTTCATCAGGTCCACCTTGAAAAACATGAACCTATTCCAGAATAGAGATAGAAAGAAAACGTTGAGAGGTTTTCTCATTCCTTTCATTCATGGAAAAATGGAAAAATCTCTCAGCCTACATTAGCCAAACACTTTGAACTGCCTGCTGCAAAAAGAAGCATGCCAACCTCTCAGACATCTTCAAGACAATAGATAAATAAATAAAAGCACAGAAAAATAAACCTAACCAACAAAAAAAAAAAGACATTATACCAGGCCATTGAACTTGTTTTGCAGACTGTGGTCTGCAGCCACAGCGTGCAATCAAAGAATGTACAGACCTTATAGTTATGAGGGATACCAGAGAGCTCAGCTATGCAGTTATTACACCAAAGCAAAAAACATAGGACACTCACCCACATCCAGGGCTCACTTAGGAAACTCCAGCAGAGTGGATCTCCAGAAGAGACCCCACACCACTGGTAGTCAGCTCTTAAATGGGTCTAGGAGAGGTGCAGCCAGGCTCCACCCCTTCTGGCAGCACAGGTGAATTGCCTTCACCTGTGCTCCCATGGCTGACTCACTGCTCGCCTCAGGTGATCAATCAATCTGCCGTGATTCAGCAGTTCCCATACACATGGTGTTCTAAGATAAATATTTACATCAATTCTCTGCTTCATTGGAATAGAATTCTATATTGGTTGATAGCACAAGTAATTCTGAAAAACATATTTTATGTGAATATAAATTGCGTTTTTGTCTCTGCTCACCTCTTTCTACATGTCTAGAAAGTGCACAGAGAAACACACAAAAGTAGATCCCGTCCCAAACCATCCCACTGTGACAAATGCAGGAACTTATCAGAGGAAGGAGAACACACAGAAGTGCGAAGAATCACACTCAAATCCAATAACAGCACATAGCCGTTAGTGATCTCCTGAATTTTTGAAATGCTTAAGTAATATCATGATCCCTTCCTGATTCCATGAATTTTCAAAACGGAGAACAGCTTAATATGATTACTATCAGACTGGGAGTCTTGGAATAAAGTTTCCAACAGAAGTACCTTTTGTCCCAAAATTATAAAATCTTCATCATGAACAGTGAGCAAAGAAGTCTTAGGTTGTGTACTGAAATGTTTTCATCAAGGCCGAGATTCAGCAAAGTATTTTGAAACATAGGAGCTTCCACTGAGACTCCAAAATGAGGAAAAATAAAGTTTGCCTACAGACCTGGAAACACATCATCACCTGTCACTGTCCAGGGTTCTTGCGTAGGTGGCCATATTCATGCAAGACAAACACACACATCCTGTTCACTGGTGGTCAGTTAATTTCACAGCACTTGGACAAGCAGAGACAGTTGCTTCAGTGGCTACTCAGCATCTCAGTAATGAAAGCCTATTAGCAATTCTATACCATTCTACTCAAACGAGGTCCCCTTTTGCTGCTTAAGGTAAATAGCAGCCCTATACTGCTTCTGCAGTGGCTGGCTTTGCAGCAGACCAGACCACTGCACACTTAAGATCGAATAGAAAATATTAAATGCATCAATGAAGGAATGCTGCCAACGTCAGGGAAAGCTTCACTAAATAGTGATCATGCATGTGGGTAGCATAGAATCATAGAATCATTAAGGCAGGAGAAGACCTCTAGGATTATCTAGTCCAAGAGACAGAGGGAAGCGTGAACTTTTATTGAATGATAAACCTTCACAGTGTATGAGCCTGGGGCTGCATGCCATGGCCAGAGCCACCCAATGGGGCTGTGGTGCAGGTGATTGGTGTGAAACACTGATGCTGAACACACGAGATGTGGGGGAGAATGGAGCGGGCAGCGGTGCCGGGGAAAGCCCAGGAACGTGTGCTGGGGCTGCAGTGCTGCTGGCACACGTGCAGCAGGTGAGGCCGGCGCACGGTGATGACCAAGCAATGGATGGCGACATCGCTGTGGGATGGGTGGTGATGTCCCCCAGTGAAGGTGAGGACAGGCAACACGGCCAAGCCGTGGTTTGTGACATCTCCGTGCGATGCATTGTGACTGCTTGGCCCACGCTGCTTTAACGCGGGCGCGGCAGCCCGGCCCAGCAGTTCGTGCCTGGCCTCCGACCGAGCGTGTGTGCGAGGACTGGAGTGTGGACAGGGCGAGCTTTGGAGCTGGAACGTGCTCTGGGTGCTGCTGGCGCAGCTCTCAGACGCGTCTCAGAGCCACTTGTGTTGTATCCTGACCCTGCTGGCAGCAGGCAGCCGGGACATCGCGGAGAGGCGCGTGCAGCAGCGCAGGTAGGCAGCGTGGCAATGCCTCACGCCGGCAGCCGGGGGGATTCTTGAGGGACCCTCCCCAAGCCAGCCCATGCCCATGGGGTCTCTTGTCCTCTTCCAGAGTGACACCTGCTGTAACAGGATCTCAGCTGGGGAGCACATTGTCATCTCCCGCTCCCCCAGGTCCACCACAACTGGTGGAAGCATGGAGGTGGCATTACATACCCACAGCCCCACAGGCCTGGAGAAGTGGGACGGCATGGCATGCACCGTGCCATGCTGCCACCAGTTTTGTTTCCACTGCACCCAGCCGTGCAATAACAGCAGGCCCCAGTGTCCACTCTGCAAACAGAGCAATCCATCATCCATGCAGTGCGGGCGTACAGCGACTGTGAGGAGCTGGTCCTCAGGACAGCCAAAGTGCCATCCCTTGCCACATATTGAACCAGTCTAGCTTTCTCGTGGCATCTCGTGGCACCAACTAATCACAAGTTGGCTACAAGTTACATGGGCAACAGAAACGTGCAATTTTTATTTCCCTGACAGGAAATAGCAACAGGGACCGGGAGGGTTTGCTGCTGAGGGACCGGGGCAGTGAGTGACCGTGGCCTCTCTCTCTCTCTTTTGCAGTTCATAACACCTTCTGCTTGCTGCAGCACCAGGGGAGCAGCTTCCCGACCTCAGCTCTCCCCAGCCCACCGCACAGCCCAGGGCCATGGACGTGGCATCCAACTGGACCTGCCCCATCTGCGGGCAAATTCGGGAAGATGTCACCTACGTGACCCCCTGCCAACACCAGCTGTGCTACGGCTGTGCCATCTGGTGGGCAAATAAGAAGCCGAGTTGTGCCGTATGCGGGCACGAAATAACAACCATCCGATACTCGGTGAGGTCGGATGACGATTACCTGGAGTGTGCTGTCCCGCAGCCCACAGCGCACTCAGATCAAGGCCTGCAGGACGAGCAGGGGCCTGCAGAGCTGGTGCTCATCCCACCTGAGCACAGCTTCCCAGCCGAGGTCTGGGCTGCATTTTTCAGGGAACATCCGGAAGACCTCGAACCCCTGCTCCAATGGCTGCAGGAGGAGATCCAGCAGGTGTCCAGCGATGACTGGTGGGAAGTCTATGCGGGACAGTGCACCACTGTGAACTTCTTGTGTCAGCATGGGCTGGACGAGGAGGCCTTGGTGCAGGCGCTGCAGCTCATCACCAATGGCGACGTGGTGCCCTTCGTCAGAAGGCTCATCAGCACCGCGGCAGCCCTGTACGGCCCCATGATCCACCACGAGCTGGACCACCAAATCAGCCATGCTGCTGGAGGACGGGAGGACAGCCCTGCAGCCAGCCCCATCACCAGCACCTCCCACCACGAGCCTCTCGCCTCGGGCCCAGGTCGCTCCACCAGCCCCGCAGGGCCCAGCACCGAGGAGCTGCCCGGCGGCTCTACTGGGGGACCCGGGCACCCCAGCACCGCCACCGCGCCCTCAGCGCAGGAGCCGCAGGAGGAGCCAGGGCAGGCGGCGGCAGCGGGCCCCTCCGCCCGGGGCAGGGACCGCTCGCGTGGGGGGCCCCGGCGCCCCCCGAAGAGGAAGGCCAGCAGCAGCCGCCAGGACTCGCCCCCGTCCCGCAAGAGGCGGCCCCGGCGGCGGCGCTAGGCCGGCACCGCACTGCCGTCAGAGCGCGGCTCCGGCGGGCTGGGAGGACAACATCGACCTCTCGGCCTGCTGCTCGCAGACAAAATAAACATCTATTACAATGAAAAATAAAAAGTCTCTGTGTTATTGACAAGGCTGTTGGCGTTGCTTTCCCCCTCTTCTGGTCCTCAGTGAAGGCGTAGAAGTGCAACTTTACTTCCACCACCATGAATCGGCACTCATGGCAGTGCTAACAAAACACGTGAGGGCCCCAATAAGTTGTGAGATGGAGCACAAGTTACTCCAATAATCCCACCATTTAAACTAGTGGGGGGAAGGGCAAATTTCTGCACTGGGGTGGAACAGCTCCTGGCCACAGCACCGCCGGGGCCACCCAGCTGGACAGGACCCAGGAGTCCTGACGGACACTTGGCTGAACCAGCAAGGAGCGCTGCCCGCAAAGGTGAGCGCTGTGCTGGGCTGCACGAGGTGCCAGCGTGCTGCCAGCGTGCAAAGGGCGGTGATCCTGCCCCTCTGCTCAGCTCGAAGGAGGCCGCAGCTGGAGTGCTGGGCCCAGCGATAGGCTCCCCAGCGCAAGGGAGACCTGCCCTTGATCATCTTGTGCATCCTCAGCCCTGGCATGTGCCAACTGACCCTGTCCCAACCACCTAGGTGTTGTTCGGCTTCGTGCTGAGTTTGGAGGGCAGCGGGGCTTGCTGTGAGGAGCAGGGCTTGTCCCCAGTTTCAGAGAGGAGCCAGTCCACCACGCCACGCAGGTGTGACGTTCTCTCCTGCCTCACAACTACTGACCCACCTATCATCAGGTTTGCATGTCATGGTAAGCTTTTGGCTTCACAGTTGTTAAAACAAGGGAACAAACAAAAATCCAGGCACCCCTGCCACACACATTCTCTGTGACACAAGCTGATCTACAGCCATGACTAGAATTGAAAGAACAGATAGTTACACGCGGTCCAAACCTAACCTCAACTATCTCTGCTCCTCCTGCAGCTGTCATCACAAGCACATCGATTCTAGGCTTCTGTCTGCATTTACTTACTTTTTGTTGGACATGATCCGTTTCAGTATTTCGTACTTGTTGTGCACAGAGTATTTGTTTTGGTATTTACTTGGTTTTTTTGAAGTACTCATCAATGAGCTGGACTACTAATCACAGTTACATTTGTTTACTTGCTTGAATAATGAAATTATGGGAAGTTCCTTCATAAATACAAGCAAGTCTGGAATGTTTGGAAGTTGGTTTTTTTCCAAACTATTTGAAGATAAAATAAAAACAAAGCCTTAAAAAAACCCAGACCTCATTGGAAGAAATTTTGATCTCACTGACTTCAGGAGCTCCAGTTTTTCACTCCTACATAATGAGTCTGTCTGTTAATGACATGAAGAAATCTGTTTTCATTATTCTGTTTGAGTCAAAATTTAAAATGCAGCCTCAGTTCCTCTGTCTGAGTGGAGCAGATTAGAAGTGACTTTAATGAGAAGACGACACACACCTTGTACTCAAATTCTGCAAGGCTCAAGGAAAAAACATGAGCAAGGTTGTCACTGGGAAAGCAAGAGCCCATTAGTTGTCACCAGGGTGGGTTGGAGCCTTGTCTCAAAATAACATTAAGCTCTCAAAGCCCTCAAAAATAGAGAAAATCCTGGCCTAGCAGAAAAGATCCCACAGAAGATTCTCACATTAATTCTCCAAGTCCTTGTGAATCAGTACAAACAAAACACCTTTCGCAATTTTCCATGGGAAAGAGATAAAAGGCACAATGAAATAGGCAGCAGCTCTGTGGGCTCAGGGGCTCACTGGGAATGCTGAAGACAGAGGTGCAAGTGCCTACAGCACTGATCGTCACTTGAGCCTCTGACTTACAACAGTGATCTGCAGTCGGTAGCAAAAACATCCCCTAATAAATTAAGGCTGAGGATGGTTAAACATTAGACCCTTTTAATTCTTCACCCCTGCCAAAACTGATACGCACAATCCATCAGCAACTTGCCCTCTTGAAACAGCACATGTGAGTCACTTCTCACCCAACCGGTCAGAAAACACCTACACTGTGGGAGAGGTGAGAGGATGAAGAACTGTTAGCAAGCCCTGAGTCTGGAGGTCTTTTGCTGGTTTAACCTGCTTGCTGCCTGGCTTTGAGGAAGTGGACTTTCAAAAGAGCTGTGGGACCACTGAACTGCCTGGTAGAGTGGCTTCTCTCATGTGAAACAACTACATTATCAGCAAACTTTCTTAACCTCAGTGCTCACATCCTTTTCCACATCATTTATTTTCAGCAGCACAGATCCCTGCAGAACCTGACTTGTAACAACCCATGAACAGAGAACTGACCATTTACAATTGCCTTCTTTGTCCTGTCCTTTAGATATGTGTCCATGCTGTAACCTTTCTTAACCTTACCTTTCCATCAAAAATTCTGATAGGAAACATGGTCAAAAGCCTCCTGGAAATGTAAATAGACTGTATCAGTCAGATCATCACTCTCCATGTGCTTTAACTGCTCAAATGTAAAACATCATTGCAATTTGAAAGCCATTACACAAAGAGGTGATGTGGTCTGTAAATAAACCAAGAACAACTGTCCAACTGCAACTCTTCACAGTCATTTCAGTTGATTCCTGCATAGACTCTTCCCACACAGAAACTGCTCCATGTGACACATAATTCTTGTCACTCCTTTATTTCATGACTACCTTGCTATACCTATTCTGGGAAGAGGCAATCAGAACTCTGAACCGTGTCTAAGGGTGTGGACGCATACCAGATAAAACATGGTTGCAGAAGGGTGCTCTTGCAGTGCTTTAGAAGCCAGTCAATGCAGCCAGCTGTGCAATAGTGGGTGCTGAGACACTTTCAGTGCCTCCTGTGTAGCATGCACTGTGCATGGTACATGTGTGTCGTGGCACATGCCTTTCAAAAACTCAAGGGAGAATTTTTAGACAGTGGTCTGCGATTAATAAGGAAAGAAGAAAAGAAAAAGGACAGTATCAATTTCTTAGAAGTACTGGAAACGTTACAGCAATTTAACTCTAAAAATATATTGCTCTACTGTATCACTAGGGGCTAAATACAGTCCTATCAAAACTGCACTGACTTTGTCAGAGCCAGGCTAGAGCTAGGTAACTTCAGCTCTGTCTCAGACTGGGGAAAAGGCAATGTGCTTTCCTGCTCTATTTAGCCTAGATTTTTATTTTCTTGCAGCTGATCCTCCTATCCCACACATGTTTAGGCAGCATTGGTCTTATTCTCTCATGATTTTTTCCAAAAAATCATAACAATTTTCCTTTATTTTATATTCTATTACAGCAGGTGAAGCATGTTTGCAACATCAGAAAGACACAGATAAACAAGTAGATCCCCATCTGATTTATATTACCGAGAAGCCTCATAGTCTAGAAAAATCAAAATGCCCTTAAGGTACTTTTAAGCCAGGTTTCAAAAACCTAACAGTTTTCAGTAGTTCCCTCTTTGCTTTCAATATTTGATTCCTGGAACAATCTCACTAGAGGTTAGTTGCCTGCTCACAGAGCAACATACCTCCAATAAACAAGTTGCAAAAAGGTTCTGCTGGAAAGGAGCAGCCAATAATAAATACCAAGCATAATTCATACACAATTTCATTTTTTAAAGAAAAATCTTAATATATTAATATATATTCTAAAGCCTAAGAATCTTACATACACAAAAGGAAAGCAAATAATTGAAGCTCGTGGTAATCTGAAGTTTCTGTGCCAGACATTGTCTCGTCATTCTGAGGGGATTCATATACTTAAAAATGAAGCTTGAAGATTTGCGGTGTTTCCTTTTAAATTAGGTGAGTCACTACAAAGACTAACTGAGAGCTGTTCCAGCCTTAGTTACAAAAATCAAGTAAAAAAAGTCTAAAAGAATCCTTGCATACAAATACTGGGGAAGAACAACACTTGCCAATGCCTTCAAAAGCAGTTTCCCAGGATACCTTATTAATTAGTTCCCTGAGCAGCCTGAAATCTGCTCTCCCTACATTCAGGGTTGAAGTTTTGGTGGTAGTTTGCCTCCTAGCAAAGATTTTAAACTCAACTACTTCACAGTCATTATGATCTAGATAGCCACTTCACCAATGTAAACCCTCTCTATTTAAAAGAGGAGCATATTTCCTAGTCAGCTCTCTCTGTATCTGTACCAAGAAGTTATCATCAAAGTATAGGATGAATGTCCTGTACTTGTTTGCATCAGCAAGTTGAAGTCGCCCATAAGGGCAAGGGCAGCTGATCCAGAGGTATCTCTTTAGGTCTTAGTAATAAGCTCTTAGTAATCAGGCTGAGAGAGTTGTGGCTGTTCAGTCTGGAGAAGAGAAGGCTCTGAGGAGACCTCACAGCAGCCTTGCAGTATCTGAAGGGGCCTACAGGAAAGCTGGGGAGGGACTTTTTATAAGGGCATGTAGAGACAGGAAAGGGGAGATGGCTTTAAACTGGAAGAGAGTAGATTTAGACTAGATATCAGGAAGAAATTCTTTACTGTGAGGGTGGTGAGACACTGGAACAGGCTGCCCAGCGAGGCAGTGAATGCCCCTTCCCTGAGGCTTTCCAGGCCAGGCTGGATGAGGCTTTGATCAACCTGGTCTAGTGAGAGGAGTCCCTGCCTGTAGCGGGGGGTTGGAAGTAGATGATCTTAAAGGTCCCTTCCAACACAAACCACTCTATGATTCCATGATTCTTAAAGAATAATTCATTGCTATCATTGTCCTGTCTGGGTAGCCCATAGCAGACTCCTACAACAACATCTCCATTATTTGCTTGTCCTTTAATCCTTACCTAGAGGCTCCCAACCATGCCATCACCAGTTGCCAGCTCTGTACAGCCCAGCCACTTTCTCACACACAACCACCTCCTGACCTCACCTGCCCTGCTTGTCCCTGCTGAAGAACCCAGAACAGTACATAGCAACACACCAGTCACAGGGCTTTGCCCACCAGTTTTCACTGATGTCAGTGATGCTGTAGCTCTGGGACTGAACCAAAGCTTCTGGCTTCTCTCACTTGCTCCTCGTGATGGGTGCATAGGTTTGATAATGTTTGATAACAACATTTCAAAGGTGCTTCACTGTAGCCAGCACCTCCTGAGCCTAACTGAAGGATCTCTCTAGCACATAGTCCTCAAATTTTGTCGTGCCATCCTGTAACTCATCAGGTTCACCATGTGAGCCTGGTTTTATTCCTTTTCCCCACGGAATCTGATTTAAAGTTCTACTGATCAGCCCAGGTAACTCTTGTACAAAAATCCCATGAGAAAAGTACATCCCATTAGATGCCAGCAGGCCTGGTGTTGTGTAGACCATCCCATGATCCAGAAACTCAAAACTGTGTCAGTGATACCAGCCTTGGAGCCACATGCAGATCAGCTGGGTCTGCCTGTTCCTGTCAGTATTGCTTCCTGCTACCAGAAGGCTGTAAGAAAATGCTGCTGCCACCTGACTGACAGGAAGCTTGAGCACACCCTGGGTGGTCAAGGTGGTTCCCCTTCGAGCTCAGTTTGGGTGGCTGCAACTGGAGGGGATGCAGGGCTGACAGGGGGTACAGCTTTCTGCCAAGTGGGTGCCATGACTACAGAAGAAAGCCTGTTTCTTCTCCAGGATTGTGCAGCCAAAGTACTTCACAGCTGTTACTGAATTCTCAATTGCCCTTGATGAAATGAGAATGTTTTTTGCTAGTATCTGACATAGGAAAGAAAACAAGGACTAACCACCTTTTTTCAAAAAGCAGACTGCCACATCTGCAAGTACAATTTACTCCAGTGGGATGTGAAGAGCAAAGGAACTCAATCTAAAGCCCAAGGGAAAGTAAATCCTCTTACTATTCTCTACACTTACAGCTGCTGCTGGGCCACACCTCAACATCCAAGGAGGATCGTGGAAGATCTTCTAACTTAACTACAACAGGAAATTGTGGCTGCATTCAGTAGTAGTCCCACATCTAAGGGGCATCACATTCTACATTTGTGCTCCCTTAGGGGATACGGCCCTCAATGCTGATTGTTGCACAGTACTGCAGCTTCTTCCTCCTCTACCCTCTATGGCATCAGGGAAATTCAATAGTTCTTGTAGAACTGGTAGGCCAAAGGTATCTAAACATCACAGTCTCTCCCTGTAAAATCAACTGTACAACATAATATCTTGACAGCTGTTGGACAGTAGTGGGATCAATTAGACCAGATAATGCTTTAGCTTTAGATTAAAAGGTAGATTACAGAAAGATTACAGACAAATACCTGCTTAGGGTATTGTCCACCGATCATCCCTCTGTACAGTGTCCTGGGCAGGGTGCTGAGCCCAGAATTAACCTCTCAGCATTGACTCCAGAGCTGGGAACATTCAGTGTGAGGGATTGCTCCTCCCTGCTGCTCCCCATGGAGCCTGCAGCCACAGGCAGCCACAGTGCCATCAGACCCACATCCCATCAGAGTGCCGGTCCCTACACAGCTCCTAATGCACGTGAGACACAGAAAAGAAAGGGCCTCTGAGCAGCTACCTGGCAGTTAACCACAGTACAAACAAAAAGGAAGGAAATCCAGTTTTCCATTAAAAAAAAGCTCTTGAGAACCAACAAAGAAATGTTAATTTCTGTCTTTTTTTGCCCAGGGCTCACTGGTAAATTACTACTAATACTGAAAGGTTTTCAACCACACAATTGTTAGAGATTTAGCCATCTTACTTCCTGTCTTTAGCCACGGACGTAATGCAAAGCTCCAAAGAAGCTGAAAAACAAAAACAAAGAGCATTAAAGAAACCCAGAAACAAAACGCTGTCAAATGATTTTCGTAATGTCTGGCATAGCAACAGAAAGCCAAAAGTGCATGACTTCCCCACAGTTCTGAGATATGACTGAATTAATTTTTGCTTTATTTCATTGCTATGCCATCTCAGAACTTCTGGACTGTAGTTTCAGTACAGCCTTCTTTATAACACTTTATAGGGACAACCAAGAAACACCTGTCCTCAAATTACATTAAACTTAATTTGTCATCTCAGCATGACTGCCCTAGGCCTCCAAATTACTATAGGTGTCAACAGCCCTTCCATTCAGAGCTGCCAGAGCATTAAACACCCGTGACTGTTTCCATTCTAGTCAATCCAGAATCAGTTGATAACAGGGATGCACTAGGCACGTGCCAGTTCCATCGCCATCATCATCATTATTTATTAGAATTATTATTTATTGTTATTTAGAGCAGTAGCAGGTAGACTCAGCATTTTGTGGAGATTTACTGAAAAGAAGCTGTTTGTTTGTCTAACAAAGTATAGAAAACTGCTTTCAGGCCCAAGGAGGAAACTTCAGCCTTGAAGTGACCATGCTACCACCAAAGTTGTTCTGCTTCTCCACACACTGCCATTTCCCACCTCTCTTTCCAAAGAGACACTTTACAGAAAGCTGCCATGTATGGGTGTCTCTTGTGGACGAACATGCTGGCCAGCAGAATTATAGAACAGAATCATAGATCATTAAGGTTGGAAAGACCTCTAAGATCATCAGTCCAACTGCCAATCCATCACAAGCATGCCCACTAACCATGTCTCTCAGTGTCACATCTGCACATCTCTTGAACTTGTCCAGGTCCGTTTCTAATAGGCAGCTTTCCAGTCACTCTGCACCAAGCCTGTAACGATGTATGGGGTTGTTGTGATCAAAGTGCAAGACACAGCACTTGGTCCTGCTGAACAATTGGCCTCAGTCCATCAATCCAGCCTATTCAGATCCCTCTGCAGGGCTTTCCTACCCTTAGGCAGATCAACCTCCCTCCCAGCTTGGTCAGATCATCCATAAAGATATTTAAGGAGAAACAGAAGGCACGAGTCAGACTGCCTCTTTCTCTGAAAGGGCAAACAAGGATGCACCAGTGATTTAAAAAAATCAGATTCCTTGACAACCACCATAGAGAGGAATAAAGGTTGATTTCTGTACTTGCAGAGGGCTAGAGTTCCAGGATATGCCAGCATTACACACCATTGTAAAAACTCAAAGGTTTTACAATACTAAAGGGAGTATGATTATTTTGTTTGCAAGAGAGGCATAGGACTGATACAAACATAGCCTCAGAAGTCCTTCCCAGGAACCTTATCAAGGAAACTCACTATGGGCTTTAGCACAGAATTAAACAATGCCACCCTGGCCATTGTGTTTCTTTTTGATCTACAATAGTCTTGGCCCTCAGCTTCCACCAGGAAACAGAAACAGGCTACTGGATTCCTTACTGGACACTTCATCAAATTTCTAGAGCTTGACCTCCAGCTGTAGAAAGACCCCCCCCCCCTTAAACATAAGCTAGCTGTGGGCTGCTGTTACCTCCCATATGGACTTGCTGCTGCTGTTCTGTTAGTGCCGAGCCCTGAACTCTGCGGCACCCACTCAGCACTGCGAAGAGTGCAAGAATTCCCTAGAATGGGAAAGGCAGTTATTCATGATTTAGGGTTGGTCTTATGTAAAGATGCTACATTAGCCATTTCTATTTTAGAACAGCTTTCCTAATGAAAATAATAGAATGCATTAAGAAGTTGTGCAGTCTTCCTTGCTGTTAGTATAACAAACAAGTTTGACAGAAGCGGGCTGACCTCTGCAGAGCTGAATGGACTGGATGCTTTGTGCCTGTCCTTCTAGGTTATATATTTCTGCAGCTGCGTCACGTTTCCTCCGCGCTACGCTGCCTTTTAAGCACCGACGCCGCAGCAAAGAAAGGCGTTTCTCCACCGTCTGCGTTATCAGCCACATCCCTGCCTCTCCAGGCCCGCGCCCGAAGCGCCGCGCCGCCGCTTCCCGTCGCAGGGTGTGTGACTTTCGCGCAGTCCCGCTTACCCTGCGCAAGAGCCGACGGAGGAGCGACAGCCGCAGCCCGAGCCGCTTCCTCCACTTCCGAGCAGGCGCAGCGGCGGGGCGCGGCGAGACCTCCGCCGCCGGGCCGCGGGGCTCGGCAGGGGCCGGCGAGGCGGCAGGACGGAGCCCGCAGCCACGGTAAGGCTCGACGGAGCGGGGCAGAGCGGGCCGGGCAGCCGGCTGCCCCGCCGAAACCGAAAGTCCCGCGCCGCCCCCATCTTGCGGCGACGCCGGCTCGCGGCTCCCGGGCCGGCCTCGGTGCCCGCCGGGCTGACAGCCCCGGGAGAGGAAGAGGAGAGAAGAGAAGAGGCGAGGCGAGGCGCGGCGTGCGGCACGCGGGAACGGTGAGAGAGCGGGGAGGCGGCACGAGCGGGGCCGGCGGGCAGGAAGCCGCCGGGAGGAGCCGGAGGAGGACGCGCTGCCGGCCAACGAGAAGTAGGCCGGAGCCAAAGCCCGGGTCCTGACAGACAGGCTGTCCGTGTTGTCCCGCGGAGGGATGCACGTCTTTGTGAGCGTTTATAAAGCGACGGTGATACGGCTGTACTGCTGCAAAGCGTCCCGCAGACCCTCACTGCTCTCCCCTTCCCATCTCCCTCTGCTCTTCTACCAGAGCACTCAGCGTATCCCTACTGTCTGCTTCCTTTAGTTTGGCTTCTCTGTGCATTCCCATGGACTCCCCTTCCTAGACTGCCCATGCAATGCGTATTTATCTTCGCTGTTTCCAAAAGTAAAGAAGTAAATGCTCCTCAGTGAAAAAAACACCATAGAGAAAAAGAAAAAAAAAATAGCAGAATAGAAAGGTTTAGGTTGAGTGGGTTATGAGAGCTACAGTGATAGAACTGTGAGGCACTAACAGGATTTGAAACATCTGCACATGCATAATTTTGTTCTCCGCTGCTGCAGCCCTTCCATCTTTCTCCCCCATTTGCCCATATCAGTGATACCAGTTCCAGTTTGTTATTCTCCATTCTTCACTGCTAACTAAGTGACCAAGAGCTTTAGGTAGCTACAGACTCGGCCCCTTGCTTTGATTGTGTCTGGCAATGCCTCCCAAGAAGTCACCTGCTCCAAGTAGCATTAGACCTAAAGGCCTGTAGTTACAGGTTGACTTTCTTCATCTTACCACATATTAATACAGCCAGCAGTGCTCCTTAACCATGCATGCCACACAAGGCCTACGTCAGATCGGTATCAAACCAGTGGAATGGAGCGAGCTGCTTTCCAATGCCAGTTACACCCATATGGCTGGTGAGCAGGGCACGGTTCTAGGGAGTTTGTGCTGCTCTCAGGAGTCAGAGGGGAGAACATAACCAGGGGGTTAAAAAGAAAACTGCCACAGAACCACATATTATACTTCTGCTGCTCTCCAAAGAAAAGCCAAGAATGCTGGTGGATAAAGAGATCCCTCTCTTTTAGCAACCGTTGTTCAAAGATTTCATAGTACGTATGCACAGTTGTTAAATATCAATCATCTCTAATACAGATGTTCAGAGTAGTATGTTGGAAATAATGTGTTTTGTAATCGACCAACTATACTGGTGAGGGTGACTTTATAGGATACAAACTGCCTGCAAGAAGTAGAATTGGCCTGTGTAAGGCTAGGCTGAGCTGACCCACAAAACGTCTTTTCTCTCAATCACAGACACTTAATGTATGTATTGATGTATCACAGGTGCTAAGGGTACGTCTGAATCACCATGTATCTCAAAAAGAAGTAAGCTCTGCATGGACCTGAGCCCTCCTCCTTGATTTCTGCACTATCTGACACTTCCAGGTAACAACAGTCAGTATCTTGTTAGGTAGCATACTGAAATAAGTAGTCTTTAAATAATACACATCTACATATGTAATTTGTGTTCAGAAGAGCAGTACGTGCAATTCTTGCATGAGCAGTTACTACTTAGATGTGATATTACCGTTTGCATGCATAACTTACTATGGATCATAGAATCATAGAATGGCCTGGGTTAAAAAGGACCACAGTGATCATCGAGTTTCAACCCCCCTGCTATGTGCAGGGCCACCAACCACCAGACCAGGCTGCCCAGAGCCACATCCAGCCTGATGTTAAAGTCTCATGACTGAATTCAGGCCTTTGTACTCATGACACCTATACCCATCAGCAGCATCTCACCAAGAACACCAAGGAAGCCATAAGCCCATCACTGGGAACTTTCAAGGAGATAAGAGCAGCAGGGATTCCCAGCAGCACAAGGTGCCGTATCATCAGTCCTGTGCTTACTAGGCAGGCTATCACTCCAACAAAACACAATCAGCATTCTTTCAAGTCTAGGAAAGCCAAAGAAAAAAACTCTGAGAAGAGCAAACTGCTTCAACTGTAAGAAGGATTTCCTGTTGTCTGTATGACAACAGATCATAGCATATACATATACAGGGAAGGAACTGTTGCTTTCTGTATTCTACAGAATACAGAAAGTTATTATTCTTTAATCTTCCCTATTTTGGCTTGTCAGTATTGAAACGATCAGCTGGTTTCCAGATCTGCACATGAACATCTCTCTTCCTTCAGCTCCTGAATGAACTAATCTTTTGCTGCTGAAAGTGCCTCTGTTACAGCTGTCACAGCCACCCGGAACAAACTACAACTGCACAACCCTTCTGGTCTCTTGGACTTTGCCTCTTATTAGAAAACTTTTCCTTTACGTGACATAACACGATTACCTCCTGAGAGACACGTCAGGCAAGAGAGTACTGGAGCTTTATCAAAAGCTTAAAATGGTTTGGGTATTCACTGGGGTGACTCACCTACCCATTTCAAGGATTCCCCAAGTTCTCAGTCTTTTTTGTTGTTGTTGTTTTATTCAGGAGTTACTGCAAGCCTTCATAATTTCTCCATCTTTTATTCTTTTTTTCCAAGGGATGGGGACAAGAGAGTGTTGCCTTATATCCCCCCACCACAGTCCTTGCCAGTGTTTGCTCCTTAAATTGAGGCAGCTGTGAAAAGGAGTTTTCTACAGAAGCTGGGTTCTCTCTTTCATCATCCAGAGAAAACTTCCCTTTGTTTTAAACTTAAAGTAAACTCTTGAAAGCTGAATTTGCAAAGATGCTTAAGATGTAGCTTAGAGTTATATAACTATCTAGGCATCTGGTACACCCACATTCAATCAATATAGAAAATAAATTGCCTCTCAGAATTGCTATCCACAACCTGCCCTTGGAACTGTGGCCCTTGGTTTTCAGGTTCTCAGTTTTTGCAAGCGTAGCATGAGGTACAAGGACAGTACCAATCCACTATGTATTATATGGATAAGAACACATATTATTACTATTAGCAGTGATTTGCAGCAATCAGGTGAAGAAACAGTTTAACATCAGTTTAATATAACTGTAATGTATTGATAGAATACATCATTTGTGATCTTATGGTCTCATCCTATAAAAGAACAACAGTATCTTTAGTTTCACACTGAGGCCCTTTGAAATGCAGCTAGTTCAGAGGAATTACAAGAGTATACATGCCAGTGTCCTTCTCTATATAGAGGCTTACTTAGTGAAACAGCTAAATGCTGAATAATGACACTTTCTTTTCCTCTCTCCTATAGATCCAGAAGCACTAGGGTACTTCGTTTCCTTTTTACTGCTAAGCCACGAAGCCTGCAAACATGTCACTGGATGACATCCACATGAGCACAGAGGATTTGCTTGACAAACAACAATTAGATGCTGGAGGATACGGAAAAATTTCGTTATGCCTTCACAAGACATATGGATATGTAGTATTAAAAACAGTGTATACAGGACCTCAGCGCACTGAGTAAGTTGAAGATGTGTTCTTTCAGTCTAATGAGTCCTCTAAACTCATTGGAGATGAATCTAAATAAAAGTTTATAATTTAAGATCTTTGGATTCTGGAGATACTGGGGGAAAACACTCTTAATACAGCACTAGCAGCTTTCCTTCAAATTTTCACTTTTCCCTCATTAGTCACCTTTTCTGCAGTTTTAACTCACTACAGTGAAGTTCCCAGGTTTGTTGTTTTGGTTTGTTTTTTTTGCAAGGTGTGTGCCGCTGTGAACTGTTAAGTCTTGCACACCTAAGCAGATGCAGGTACTCAGTGACATGTTATTTTCAAGTTTGCTGATCAGTTTTCAAACGTAGATGTCCACTAGGAACTAAACAGACACTGTCTATCAGCAGTACTCCAGCCCTACAGTTATGATACCAAGAATGTAGCTCTCTCTTCTAAGAAGGACTGTGAGCTAAATCCACTGATTTAATTCAGGGATTGAACTAGCTGTTGATTTCAGGTTACATTCTAGCTCTACTTCCTCATAGTCCTAACCATCATAGTTACCATAATAACCATCATCATTGTAGATGACTCAAGGGAGTCATCTACTAGAGAGACAAAAACCCATGTTCTTCTAAGTTGAGTTAGGATAAATCATTTGAGACTTTATTTTGCCAGTGCAAAGCGAATTAAGAGATTCTGGTGGTTTGCAGATTGTACTGATGGCTGGGACAAACAGTTAAAATGAACGAGCTTGCCAGCTTTGTTTCTGGTTTTGTTCTTTTTCAGTCTCATTGTCCAGGCTCTTTATGTTTTTTAAAAGTCTTGAATCAAAAGTCTTTGTTTGCTTAAAGCAAACAAAACAACTACCTTCTCTAGTACTGGAGAGGAAGACAGAGGGAGAAAGCAGTTTCCCTTTTAGTCACAGGCTAGTTAAGCATTAGTGAGCAATACAGTCTCAAGCTGTTCTTGCTTCCATTTGCCTGTGACTTAACGGGAGTAATAGTAAAATACCATCCCTTCTTATATTTAAATGCATGGATACCTTCTTTGTCTAATTGTGAGCTCCTGTCTGCATACCTGTAACTACTGGTGAGTTGTACTATGGCCCACATGACCAGACTTTGAGTTCACTCTAAACCCATAGTAAATGTTATCAGCATCCAGTATGTGGATAGACTCCTCTATAGTAAATCCACTGTACCAGCTCAAAACAAACAGAAGAAGTGGTTCATCTTACAGCAGCTGTGGGAAGGTTGACATTTGGCTATCATTTTCATGATGAATCAACAAGTGTTTTCATTCCTGTGTTTTTTCCTAGCCCACATTCAGAGTAATTGCTTTTTTTGCAGATGTAATGCTTCCCTCCTTGAAGAAGGCAGGATTATGCGCAATCTGCAGCATGACCGTGTGGTAAAACTACTAGGTGTAATTTTGGAAGATGGAAACTACTCACTTGTGATGGAGTATGTGCACCGGGGCAACATGATGAAAGTGCTCCAAAAAGTAAGCAGTGAATTGCTTCATCCCTTGCTGCTCCCTTCGGCTGATGATTGAGAGGGACAGGATGTTACTGCCATCTGCAGAGGATGCAGTCCTTTTAGTTTCTGATTCTCCTTTCCGTATTAAAGGGCCAGCAGCACCCTGTCTGCTCTAGAGATGGCAGGTCATAAAAGCAGGATACAGCTTTGGCTTCCCTGTGCATTGCAGAGGAATGGACCACAGTTGTAGGTTCAGAGTTAATGGAGTATGTTTGTAAAAATATCTGAAGAATTTTCTTAAAAAGAGTGCTTTTGTAAATATGGGGCAACTCTAAAACTATCATAATGGAATAATTTAGATTCAGGAAGGACCTTTAGTTCATTTCATACCCTGAATTCAGCAGAGGCATTCATAAGACTAAGAAACAAACTTGGTTAAATACTGTTTCTTATTGATGGTTGTAATAGCATTCTTCAACATACGGTTTTCCTTCATTTCAGCTCCCAGTACCTTTGTCAGTGAAAGGGCGTTTCATCCTGGAGATCATAGAAGGAATGCTTTACCTACATGAGCAAGGCTTAATACACAAAGACCTAAAACCAGAAAACATCCTTGTGGATAAAGACTTCCACATTAAGGTGCGTGTTAAAGTGAAAATGGAGAATGCTGGTAATTTGCATCATAGATCACAGTGCGTCTGCATTCGGATGGTATTCCTTATTGGTAGATGAACTCTTCTGTATTGCATTGAGCTATCGCTAGGACAATATTAGCAGTGACCTACACACAAGCTGTGCACCTGAGATTTGCATAATCTGCCCCCATCTGTGGAAAAAAAAATCCCTACAGCTATTAAAAACTGAGCAATAGTAGTGAGAATTAGTGAATAATGAAACAGCTAGAAAGAAAAACTTTAGCATTCATAATTTGAATCAAAAAGTCTCTTAAGGATCATGTCTTTTGTCCTTTATTGCTGGAATTTCTCATTCTGCCTCTAACTCCTTTTTCTTCTTCTCCTTATTATCTTGTCCTCTTTTGTCTCCCTCTTTTTTCCCCTTAGTCATCATTTTTAAATGACAGCCAGCAGCTACAAAAAAAAAACCAAAAAAACAGCAGGAGACTACTTCAAAGAATGATTTATAAACCTGTTCCAAAGTCCTTCTATTAACTTCAGAGGGCTTTTGGATTGAGACGTATGCATATAGAGCCCACTGCTCAATAAACCTGAGTAGAATTTGCAGCAGTCCTCATCAGTTGTCATGGTCAAGGTGAGTTACTGAGATAATCAATTCATCACAATAGGAAACTAGTGAGTAGAATGTTGTGAAGAAAACTCTGGCACTTGATACTTCTTGCACATAAATCAATGAGAAATAATTTGACAAGATTAAGGTAGTAGCAAGTCATAGTGCAGTATGAGATGCTTGCAGAAAAGAGAGATAAACTTGTATTGTTTTGTTTTTTTTTTACCAAAACAAAAACCCAACTACAAACCCACCACCTCATTATCCACATTAAAGGTAAATTGGACAATTCGAGGGGTTTCAGACTGCTTATACAGACAGGCACAAATCAGATTGTTATCACACTGTATGGCAAACCAAACTGGAGCTCAGGATCAAATTCAGAATCAGATCAGACTTAGCAGTTTGACCAAAAGTCTCATGTAAGGCAGCTGTTGAATGATCTGTCTGCTCAGATGCGTTTAACATTGCCAATATTTATAATGAGAAAGAGCCCATCATAAATAATAGGTGTTAAAATAAAATAATGCAGGAGGATTTTTTATCATGTTTTCCTCTGCACATTAGACCTCTCACTTTTAGACATGAACTTGGACCTAAGTCCTCAGCAGGTTTTAACTTAGAATTTCTTCCTCCTTGAATATATCTCCTCTAAATTTAGCTGAAAGCTTTAGAAACTGAAGAGGAACATAAGCTAGTTAGAGGTAGCAGGAGAAAAGTTAGAAGTGAAGTAATGTGTCACTCCAGTTGTATCTGAAGTGATTGGGTTACACAACTAGCTGAGTTTCACAGCTTCCTGGGGCCAAGTGAGGTAGTCCCACTTTCTTCCATTTTTCTTCTCCTATTGAATTCCCAGACTTTGGCCACCCTGTCCCCAGTATAATTTAGGAAGCCAAACCAATCAGATTACATTTTGCCTTTCTGTCAGGGAGCACTTAGTTCAGCAAGCTGGTTGAGTGCCCTGCCAGTGCAGGACCAGAATAAGCCAAGGGAGCACATAAGAGGAAGCTGTGAGAAAAGGAGGGTAAAATTACTTTGTTCACCACCAGGCATTAATCTAGCTGTTGTAAAACAGCACTGTAGGCTTTCAATAATATCACATTGTCTGGTGCAGTACCCAGTACCCAGATACTCTGGCTTTAACTTCTTTCATGCTGTCCTTTTTCCATGTCTCTTACGGCACACACATTGTATCACTTTGGATCTAATTCCTCTCCTTTTTTGTAGAAAGGCGTAAGGGGGCTTGAATTAGATGGATTCTAAATGGAAAGGGGAGGTGGTGATGTACATGCTTCTCATAGATTATTCCTGCATCCTAGCTGCTGCTTTTGTGGATCTTCTGTTATGCTGTGAGTACAGCAAAGCGTATCTCAACCAAGATTATCACTATGAGCAAAACTGAATGTTTTTCCCCTTGCACTGTACCACTGCTCCACGTGATCTTAAGCTAATAATTAGGCTTCCAGTTGGCAGTAATATTTTATTCAGGGGGGAAAAAAAAGAAAAGATAAAATAGCAAACATTTTTCCCCCTTTCCTTCAGTTACATTTTTGCAGTTTGTACCAGCTACTGTTATAACATAGAGCAGTGCATGAATTACTTCCTTCTCTCCTTTTCACCACAGCCCTAGCTCTGACATTTTTTTATTTTTTTATTTTAAAGATTGCAGATCTTGGTGTTGCTTCCTTTAAGAACTGGAGCCGGCTGACCACAGAAGAGACCTGCCGACAGAAGAAAATCAAGAGCACTTCCCAGAACAACGCTGGGACCCTTTTTTATATGGCCCCAGAGCACTTAGATGATGTTAATGTAAAACCTGTGGAGAAATCAGATATTTACAGCTTTGGCATTGTAATCTGGGCAATTTTTGCTAACAAAGAGCCATATGAGAGTAAGTTATTTGGAAAAGACTAGATTAGAAGATATATAGAAGTTATAAACATTAAGCATTTCAAGTTACAAAGTTAAGAATAGTGGGTTATGATGCCTTTGCCCAAGTGCAGTCCTTGTTTTACAACTCATGGCCACTTATAGACATTGATTGCATCATTCCTTTAAAATGTGGTCAGGAATATTCCAGTTGCACTTGAAATACAGGCATAAGGCCAAGTTTGAACATACAGAACACATGTAAACCTGAACTCAGTGGTAGAAATTAGAGAAGCCTTGGGCAGGCCAGGATGGAAACTCTCCTGTATGCTGTTTCCTAACATGGGCTAAACGTACCAGCATTTCTCTTTTTAACAGGAATGTTCATGCAGCCAGTTACTGTTCCTCAGCTGTGTAATGCTAATTTCTTAACATGCATACATGTAGAAAAGTAGAAGCAGACCATGGAATTCCAGAGCAACGTTTATCATTTTGAATGTTTATTTGTTGTGCTAACTGTCTAAACACTGCCTATGTGACTATCTTTGTGTTCTGACCTAGCACAGAGCATAACTGAGATTCAGGTTCTACAAATCTAGATATGTCACCCTTACATGGCACACATTCATAAAAACATTCATTAATCTTAAGTCTCTAATACACAGAAGCTAGGGAACAGGATTCAGCTTCAGAAATCTCTCAAGTTTGTAACTATAACTCAGACTTCTTTCTTTGAAATCTTCATTTATATATCCACAAATATACAGACTGTTGCTTCAACTGTTCCTTTTTGCCTACAAAGATGTGACTTTGGGGGAGGGAAAAACCTGGAATCAGAATCTGATGTGAAATTTTAATTTTTCAGATTGTATAAATGAAGCCCATATTTGCTTTGGAATCATTCGTGGAAACAGGCCGAACATAGAAGAAATCATTGAGGAATGTCCAAAGGAAATTATTGACTTAATGAAACAATGCTGGGAACAGAAGGCAGAGGATCGGCCGACCTTCGCAGGTAAGGCATTACAGTGGGATTATTTTTGCTCTGTGCCCATCAATAGTTTGCATAGTTTGCAGTGCAGCAAACGTGAATTCCTTCTTATTAATTTTCAATTAGAAAATAAAGTGACCAACTTAGATGCCCAGTAAAACCTGTTCTCCGTACTACAAATAGCATCCTATCCAACAATTACAGCTTTGAGAAGAATAGTAGATGGAGTAAAATAAACTGGATGGAGATAAGACACTTTGTACATGCTGTAACATGCATGTTTTTTTCAATGTTGTATGATCCTCCTGAAGGTTTCAGAAAAGCTGGTGTAAAGGAACATAGTATATCCTGGGTACAACTGACATAATATCCTATCAAAATCTGCATCAAAAGCTGATTAGCCCTCCATTAGCAAAGCAACAGTTTGTTACTGATCATCCTTTATGTGGTCAGAATCCAAAACAACTGAAGTTAAAAAAAAGGTTGGACTGAATGGTCTGACAGAAGGTGGAGGAGGGGATGGAAATAAGAGCAGTCATCAAATATACAGTATACATAAGCCAGTATTCATTTCTCTTTGCCTTTTCTCTCTGTCACGATAGCAGTCCCAAAAAAGAAGAACTACATGCATAGGGAGTTATGATTTATGCAGAGGCACCTAGAGCTTCATATGCAGCAGAAGCAATATTCATGAGAAGCATATAGACATGGAGAAACAAATCCACTATTTCTATTTTTAACCTGCAGTGATGTTTGTAGATTCTTTGAGTCATTCCATCTTGAGTAGAAGTAAGGTAGCTGTTTATCCAACACCTGAATGCAGTTAAATGCATCTTATTTTTTTTGGCAGCCAAGGGAAGTTACTTCAGCCACAGATCACTTTTCTCCTAACAAGCAATAAGACGACCAAAAAAATCCATAGAAATAATCTTGTTTTTAACTACGCTAAGGCTAAACAAGTTGTGTGAATATAGACTCCAATGTGCATTTAATTTTCCCATTACTGTTTCTGACTTGATATAAAATCTTGATCGAATCCTTGCGCATCAAGGTTGTTAACAGCATAAATTACTGATTTTCTACTGAAAATCATCTTCATCTTGTTCTTTTTTTTTTTTTTTGCAGAAGTTAATAAGAAGTACAATCCCATTTACTATCAAAATCTAGAAAAAAATATTGAAGACGATCTGAAGAAAATAGAAGTGAGTAATTTCTTAAGTATTATTTCCTAAGTATTAAAGTGTCAGCTTCCCAACCATGCCGTGCCACATCCCCAGTTACTGCCAGATTCTGCCCAGCTCTGATCATGCCTGACCAACCTGATTTCCTACAGTGTAAAAACAGATGGATTTGTGAATGAGGGGAAAACAGTGTAAGTCATTTACCTCAGCTTCAGGAAGATTTTCAATGCTGTCTCCCAAAATATTCTTGTGTCCAGTTTCAGATGTTACCATCTGGATGGGTAGACAGCCAGCTGGGTTAAAAACAGATTGGATGGTCTTAGAGGGTAGTGGTTAATGGGCCCTACTTCACCTGGATTGGAATAATGCAAGGATCTGCTATACTGGGACATGCCCTGATTTACACCTTGATCAGTGACCAAAGGAGTGATGGAGTAGGATCTCATAAGGCACGCAGATGACAAACTATGGGGATGAATAAGTACCATCATAGTCAACGGTGCCCACAGCCGGCTGGGAGAATGGGATGACAGAAACCTTACAGAACTCCAAAAAAATCCAAATGCAGTATGCTGCATGAGGGGAGAAACAGCATGTGGCCTCAGTGCTGGCTGGGGAGCAGCATTGCTGCAAAGACTGGGGCTTATTCAGCCTGAACAGGAGATGGTTTGGGAAAGAGGTAAAAGAAGTAGCCTGTTCCTACCTTTGAAGGGCTTATTGAGAAGTTGGAGCCAAGCTCTTTCACAGCAGTGCACAGAAAAAGGAAGATGGGAGACAGTGAGCATAAGGAGAAACAAGAATAGCCCCACAGGGACAGACAGGCAGTGGAGCAAGCTGCCCAAGGTAGCTGTCCAGTCACTGACCTTAGAGGTTCCAGGATGCAGATGGACAAAGCCCTGAGTTACCTGGTCCAGCCCCATAGACAGTGCTGTTCTGGGCAGGATGTAGGACAAGACATGTCCCAAGGCCCACTGTAACCTGAATGACCCTGATATGAATGACTGTGATAACACAGTACTTCAGAAAAGCTTCTATCGTGTCCAGAATGTCTCACACACATACTAAAGTATTATTCCCCAGAAATTCAGAAGTATCAGAATATGATTTAAACTAAGTATAAAAAAACTCTGAATTCATGCTAGGTTGCTTTTTTCTTTAATGCCTGTAAATTCTCAGCCTGCTTGAGAGCAGGAACTACACAGCAGCAATAAGAAGTTCCCATTTTTATTTGAAATCAGTTATTTTTTCCTAGTGCGTAAGTTGGTTTCTCTTCCTTTTCTGACTTGAGGTTTAGGTTTACAGCTTATGATACAAAGAATGATCTCAGGACTGAAAAAATAATACGAGAATGAAAACTTCTGGAGTATTGACTGATGACAGAATCTTTTTGTAGTGGATTTTATTAATTTATTCATTTGTCATGACAGCTATTAATGAGAACTGAACTAACTTCTAATATGAAGTCCAAATGTCCATATTATGATAGCAGCCCCAAATAATCATAGGGACTAAGAACTATTTAGAAAATGGGGTATGTCTATTACTTCCTCAGGAAGAAAAGCATCCCTTCATATCAGGCCACACAGGTGAGGGGCACAGAGTGTGAATACAGCATCCAGGCAAGTCAGGATGGTGAACTGCTAGGACAGCTTCATTAGGAACATGAGTTAGAGGGCTCAAGCAAAACCTTTTTTGGCCTCAGCACTAGCAATTGTGGCAGTAAGAGTTTACAGCCCCCTAACTAAAAGGGCTGCAGGATCACAGAATGGTTGAGATTGGAAGGGACAGGTGGAGATCATCTGGTCCAACCCTCTGCTTAACCAAGAACACCTAGAGCAGGCTTCCCAGAACCACATTCAGGCAGCTTTTGTGCATCTCCAAGCACTCCGAGAGTCCATCTGAGCAAATTGCCATTGCTTGGTCACCTAAACAGCTTAAAAATATAAAAAAATAAAATTAAATTTTAAAAAAGGCAGAAAAACCCTTTACTGCCACTCTCAGAACCTCGTGTGGTTCCATTTGTTCCTACCACCTCTTGTCCTGTCACTGGGCACCACTGGAAAGAGTGTCTTCTTTACATCATGCTATCAGATGCTTATATATGCTGACATGATTTCCTTTGATCCTCCTCATCTCCAGTCTAAACAGTCTCAGTTCTTTAGCCTCTCTCACAAGCAAGATGCTCCAGTCTCTTAGTTGTCTTATCTGGACCCTTTCTGTTGGCTCTTGTACTACAGGGGCTCAAAACTGAACACAGCACTCCAGGTGTGGCCTCACCAATCCTGAGTAGAGGAGAGGGATCACCTGCCTTGACGTACAGTCCTCCAAATGCACCAGGACACCATCAGCCTTCTTCACTGCAAGGGTGTATTGCTAGTTCACATTCAATTTAGCATCCATCAGGACTCCCAGGTCCTTTTCTGCAGAGTTGCTTTCCAGCCAGTCAGCCCCCAGCATACATTGGTGCATGGAGTTATTCCTGCTTGGGTGCAGAACTTAGCACCCCCCTTCATTGACCTTTGTGAGGTTCCTGTCAGCTCATCTCCCCACCCCGTTGATGTCCCTCTGGATCGTTAATGGAGATGTTGAACAGGGTTGGACTCAGTGATGGCCCATGGGGTACACTGATAGTTACCAGCCTCCAACTAGACTTCTAAGTATTGATCACTACCCTCTGGGTCCAGTTATTCAACTATTTTTCAAGTCACTCTATGCTTATCCAGCTCACAGTTACCAGCTTCTTTGCGAGGATTTTAGGGGAGACATTAATTATGAGATGTATCACTATGTACAGATTAAGCTTATACTCATTTAGTTAAAGGGTGTTCTCTGGCCAAGTTGATATTTCATACTACAGTTGCACTACCATTCTTCCTTCTTCCACTGAAGATAAGATTTTGCCCATCTGTAGCAAAGTAGCAGATATTTTCTGCAAGGCTCTGCTCTCTGTAAGAGGATCTCTTCCAACAGATTCATGGAATCTGTTCACCCAGGTGACATCACTGTGAGGACGTGTTTCCTATTCTACAGGTGCTTCCTTTTGTTAAGCTTTTACCTATAACTTGATCATATGTTCTTTTCTTACATGTAGGAAATGTGGCCAGAGTCAGAAGAATTGCTGCAGAGGATGAAATCCCTTCAAATTGATGCTGCAGTGGTAGATACCAGTAACGGCCAAATAGGTAAGTGTTCCAAGTCGCTTAACTAACACAGCATTTACTCCTGCTAAAGATAAAGGTTGCCCATGTACAAAGCGAGTAATGTTACCACTAAGTAGCTATAGAGAGACTCAATTATTCAGTACTTCACAGAGAAATTTTTCCAACATCCAGTTCAAACCCGTTTTATTTCAGCCTTGTGCTTTTCCTCTTCCATGCCTACAATTTTTTCTACATTCGATTTTTCAGTAGTCAATTTGATAACTGCTTTACATAGTTGATATATCTTCCCATCCTTTTGGTCACGCCAACAAACTTAATGCTTGTCCTATCAGCTTCAGGTCCACAAACTTTCCTTTTTCCTCACTTCAGCCTTTGTTACAAACCAGGACACAAAATTATTAATAAAAAAAACAACACACCACATAGTATTTTGTGATCTTGCTGTCCATAGAGTCAACCAGAAGAGCACTAATAGATGAGTCTTCTCCCCTTTCTCTCATATTTTAAACCTTGGATGAGTTGCATGTTTTATGGAGCTGCCACAGTATGTTATGATGTAGTTATTCTTGTTGTAGCATAGATGGAATTGTTTTATCCAATTATCTTAACAACAAAGGAAATGAGATCCTATTTCCAATGCTGATTTACAAACAATCTAAAATTCAGTAGAAATCAAATCCTGCTAACTTTGCCCACACCATTATAGAGATTGTATTAAATAAGTAACTTGGAACTATAACAGGCAACTGATAAACCTTCACCAAAGCTACATTTGCCATAACAGTTTTTAGTAGAACTATTGGACTTAGTAAGGCAGGCCTATTGCTGTATTTTTAAATTAGTATAGTTACATTTTCCTTGCAAAAATAGTAACATAAGACTAAAGATTACAGATGCTTTTGTGCTTTCAAGGATAAAAAGGTTTTATTGTCAAACTAGGCTGCAGAAAGATACAATCTTAACATCCTGACAAAGTCAGGTTTGTTGGTTGGTTCAATTTCCCCAGCCTAGCTCCAGTCAATGGGCATTGCTCAGACACTGTTAGCAAAAGATACCCTGCGGGACCCTGCTCATACATCTCAAGCTGGCCCTGAAGAATACATGCCATACAATTATGTGAATACTAAATTTCTCTAGCCGTGGGTTTTCTATATTAGCTTATTCCTCCCACGCTCCTTCCAACAGCAGTAACGAGAGAAGCAGATCAAGTCAAACTGAATGCATACTAGCATACAGGCATCAAAGGGAACTATGGAAAACAGCCACAAAAATTCACATTATCCAAGCTACTTAAAAGCATATAAACTTTATTGCAAGTTTACAGTGACCTATACAAGTCCCATGTTTTAGGCAACATGCAACATTTTCTAGACATCTGTGAAGCTTTCAGAACTGTAGTCCTGCCTGTAGAAAGCACAAGAACAAGTAGTAACAAGCAGAATTTTACATTCTTGTTTAGTTTAGGAATGTTGCAGCATGATCTAAATTATAATTCAGTCTAATTTGGGACTTCCTTTGATAGAGAGAACTAGTTTCAAAGATGACAGACTATTCTATCTGGTACGTGTTGCTTGTAAAAAAGTATTCTTTGAGACAATGAAGAATAAGCCAGACAAAATAAAAAGGATTAATCCTGAAACATCCAGACAGGATTTCTGCATAATCTTTTGCAGATATTACTTTAGTGACAAATTATTTGTGTTGCATTAAATAACACCAATTACATTGACTTCTATTTTCCATCTTGTTATACTCTCCTCTTACACTGATTAAATGCCAGTTAATGCAGCCAAGACTCAGTAGTAAATCAGACCCTACACATGCTGCTGGGAACCTGTTGTTTCAGTGACTAAGAACGTGGTGTTGACATAAGCAGAGTACAATGAGCTCAGACATCACTTTCCTAGACACAGTATTGTGATACTTCCCAGAAAGGGAAGTATTATATAAAACAGCTTATGCTGGAAGTGATGTTACACTTTCATCTTTTATAAGTTACCATAATATTAAAAATAAATTAATAGAATCTAATGCCACCACTAGTTATATTCCTGCAATAGCATATATTTCAAATACTTAATTTTTCTCCCTTTCAGATCAACCTAATTCTCTACACAGCTCTCAGGGTCAGATTAATGAAGCCTTGTTTGCTGCCTGCCCTGAGAACCAGCCTGTTGAGAGCTGTGAGACTTCGTTTACATCCCCTGACAATCTAGAAAGAAAACTTGAATGTGAATATGACTACCATGCATTTGGCAGCCGGATGGATAAATCAGTAGTTTCACCATACACCCCAGAAATGAGAGAGAGAGAAAGGAAACAAAAAGTCTCCAGTGATCCATTTGCGAAGCTGCCTTCTGCTTCTCAGTGGAGTGAACATTACCACAAAGCTGAAAATACAGGATCAAACACTAACCCTTGGTTTTGGCCAAAACAAGCTGCAATACCAATACGAGGAAATTTCAATAATTTTTATGGGCCAAACGTTAACAGTCTCATAACAGGAAACACAGAAAATCTCTATGATCCTTGTTCAACTAGTGCCTTTAGCCTAAGCAAAACTCCCGTGCCGGAATCTCGCCCAAACCTGGGGGCACAGAGCAGCATAAACCAGCAACAAAAGAATGCAGACATGGATACAGGTGAGATTCCTCCTCCTCCTAACTCTTGTGTTTCTGAAAATGTTTTTTCCTCTAAAAACAAAGTGGCCTTAATATTAGCAGACAATGGACAATACTGCAGTAGCTAACAAAACCAAGAGCTGTTACTAATCACACTTGGAAAGCTAGGGAGTACTTTTGATTCACAGAATGTAACATTCACACTACAGGTTGTGCATGCAAAAAATGGAACTTCTCTCACACATGTGTAGCATTTCAGTAAATAGGTATTTAAGCTTGATTTGCAGCAAGTTAAGAGATTCATCAGTTCAGGGAGCTAACAAGGAGCTAAAGCTCTTAACTGGTTTCTCCAGAAATCACTGCTCAGTGCTAACAGAGAGATTCTCTTACTGTTTGTAGTGAACTGTGGGATAGAAAGGAATGGAGAAAACAAAGAGAACAGTGAGTGTCAGTAACAAGTAGAAATAAGCCGTCAGTAACCAGCAGCAGTTAAGATAAAACTTCCAGGAAATAAAGAAAGTATAGTACACAACAGTCTTCTCCTACTAGTAACAGAAGATTTTTAGTGTGGCATTCTATTCTAGATCTTCTCAGAAAAAATAATAATAATAATAAATTGAGGACAGCTGCTTACAGGCAAAATGCCACAAAGTTGTTATTCTGTTCAATTGTTTATGCAGAAGCTGTAACTGTTTATGAGTTTACACACTGAAATGAGTCTAAGAGCTGTCATGTCAAAAGGCAGGAATGAGAACTGTCAGTATCACTAAAGAGACCAAAAAAATTAAAGCAGTTATTGTAGGGAGGCAATATACAATATCTTGGCAGGTATCAGACAGAAGCAGAAGACCCGCACTGCAGTTCTTTCATTGTTTTATTTGGTGACTATAACCCAGTCACTTGCTGCCCCATCACCAGCTATTACAGCTCATCTGAGCACATCCAAATCCATTCCTATGCCAGACAGGAAGTTCCATCTCTGCAGGACATTACTGCTATCAACAGAAGATGCAGTGGCATCCCACGCTTTTGCTACAGCCGGTCGCAACTAACACACTAACAAACCATGACAGTCTCAGCAGTAAACAGCAGCAGTGTGCTTGGCAGCTTTTTTGATCTGGAATTTTCAAATTTGAATATGTGATGGGAGGCAGTAATATCTGTGACTACACTGCAATACTGCACTGCTATCTACTAGCCAGGTGTTCATAGACCCACATGGAATCCTATTGTCCTCACTGGGATCCAAGGATCATGAAGGCTATTTGTCCCTGGGCAAAATCACGATAAGGGTAACTTCTCTAGAGTTATTCAAGGAGATAAAGTCCTGTTAATTAAAAGCTTCTTGTCTTTTTGTATTTAAGAGCACTGTGCACACTGTACAAATAACTGCAGTACTTGTAGATATTTTTTTTTTTAATTTCTATAATACTTGTAGCATTTCCCCTCTGTTTAGGTATCAAGGTTTCTGCCTCTTTCACAAGGGGAACTTTCACATATTATCCTCCTGCACCTCCAATAACCAGAGGTAAATGTAGCTGTAGCCTTTATCTCTCTTGCTAGCCAACAGTATATGCATTGCATCACAATCAGTGAGGAAAAAAGCTTCAGCATCTTGAAATAATTCATGTAATTGCTTAATATCTTTAAATATAGCAGAAGTAAGCAATATTACCATGTAATATTCCTGTCTCTACAATTACATATATACACATTTATATTTGCTTGATCAAGGACATCATCATCTTTAATGTAAAACATAAGGGTCGTGCTGATCAGCCTTCCTCAGAGTACAGGTCTCCAGAGTTCAGCTACCTTAAACCCCTACAGTTCTATCCTGTCCTTGTCTATGGCATTTTGTTATGGGATAGAGTAACACTGGCTTTTAGTAAAGCACAGCTGTGTCACACTACATGAAAATGTGTTCATGATTGCCAGTACTTTAGAGGGGAGTTTGACTAGATGACTTTTAAGAGTCCCTTCCAACTCAAACAATTCTACAATTTCTATGTTAAATATAATACAAGAATTTAATCACTCCCTTGATTATTGAAATCTTCATCCTTAACCTTCATGCAGTACTTCAATTTTTGATTTATATGCAGATGTTTATAAAACTGTATTAATTTCCTTATGCAGAAGATTCAATCATGTACAACATAACTAACAGCTCCGGAATTCAAATTGGATCCCACAATCACATGAAGATTGAAGAGCAGAATCAACACATCAGCACTTCTCCTGTTGCTACAGAAGCATCTTACTCATACTATGAATCAACGGGTATATTTGGTAAGATAGATCTCCCTAGCTTTGGTGTATTATCCTCATGCAGTTATCTCTGAGAATCATTAGGTTTGGACAATGTGAGAACAGTACAACTTAGTCTGCAACTCCTTTTCTACACAGTAGTACAGTACTTGAAATACTTAAAGATTAGTGGCAATGCTGTTCTGTAATACTGTGTACCTTATTTGTCATGTCAATATTGGATTAAGCTACTTTTTTATTCCTAAGTAAACAAAGTAAAGAGTCCCAGAATATAAAAGACATCACTTATAAACATCAGTCAGCTATACAAGGACTTTAGGAAAGAGCTTCTGAATTTTGCAGGTGTTTAAATAATAAACTAAGGTAGACCCAGAAAAAAAAGCAAGTCCACCAACTGACTTGTGAACACGTGTGTTCCCACTAGGAGTTTCTTTTGTGGTATTAATTAGGTAGTATTGCCTCCACTTTTGATCCTGAAGTTCCACCTCAAGATATTGCAAATACTTTGGAAAGGACGATTGACATAGCATAGGGAGCAGGAGGAATGTTAAATAATGCTATTTTCTTATACTTTATTTTTTTCTTCTTCTTCAGACAATAACACTGTCTTGACTGAGAAACAGCTGAATCTAGTGAGAGAAAAGTTAGCTAAGCAGTGGAAGCACTGTGCCCGTAAACTAGGCTTCAGCAACTCTGAAATTGATGAAATTGATCACGACTATGAACGAGATGGGCTAAAAGAAAAAGTTTACCAAATGCTGCATAAGTGGGTAATGAGGGAAGGCTCTAAAGGTGCTACAGTTGGAAAAATTGCCAAAGCCCTCTTTGGCTGCCAAAGACTGGATCTCCTTACTGGCTTGATGCAAATGAATGAGGAATAAATTGACTGCAACTGGAGAGGGGAGGCACACAGGATATTTTTACCTGAAGACCTTCCAACAACAAATAATTCTGAACAGACTTTCTGGAGCTTTTTGCACACTTTTCCTCTTTGGAATGGATTTTTCTGCCAAGCAGTTTTCAGTGAATACCTCCAGCAACTCAAAAAGTTTGTGTCAAAATAATGAGATCTTCCAGATGTTAAAATTTGGTATTTTCCTTCTGGGAGGGAAAATTAAAAACAAAGATTTTCCAAACATTAGACAAAGGCATTAATAATACTGATTCAAGGAAATTAAGTTATACAGAATTCGTAGTCTGTCTTTAAATATGATGAACTAAACTCTTATTTAGCTCTGAACAGAAAGTATGTCATTTCAGCAATACTAATGGATCAGTACAAATATGAAAGACTGGCTCACTTTTGAAAGACTTGGACAGAAAGCAAAATCAACCCTTAAATCTTGCCAATACTTACAAGGCTACTACTATCCCAGACTGCTCTAAGTTAATGTGCTATTATTTTTATATCTTTTTATAATGTTCATTATATATCTATAACTCTGCTGAATAGAAGTGTGAATAAAAGCAAGAATGATTTTTTTTTTTGGTTGAAAAAGTGTGTAACTGATAAAATAATCTTCTTTCATAGGTTAACATTGCATTAGATTTTATGCTGCTTGGTAGAGAAGATTTTACATGAGTAATCTCTGCTCTGCTTTATAACACAGGAAAAACAATCATTATGCAATCCAAAATAAAGACTTGGGAAAAATAAGAGCTTTGGGAAGGGGAAAGTGCTTTATTATTACAGGACAGAAGACCCATTCTGCTCACTATGTGACTAAGAGTATTACTAGTTACTAAAACTCCTAGGCTGCATTTATACTAGTTAATTAAAATGCACTTGGGAACATTCCAGGATGCTGAGGCCAGCTGGCAAAGAGTAGCTTGCTGACAAGGTAACAAATTCATTTAACCTTGAAATATTAAAGCAAGGATTGTCTCACCACATTTAAGTTGTACTGGGGAACGTTGGAAGAGCTCTGTAGCATAGATTTTGGTGTCCTAGTGCCTGGGAATGGTCCTCATCATTCTTTAATTTACAGGTACTGACGCAATCATAGATCCTTCATACTGAGAAAGAAGAATTACTGAGCTGCAAGTTTTTATGCACTAAAATAATCATGCCACACTCTTCCTACGAAGAATGATACTTCTGCTCTGTTTATTACAAGCCAAACAGATTTTTCAGACCAGGTCTCTTAGCTGTAGAAAAAGCAGTAGGCATTAATTAGCTTCTAATTGATGCCAGAAAGTTAGCAATTTAATAGAAGCATAGGATTCAGCAGCCACCATTTTAGTAGAGGTAAAATTAAACTGGAATCACAGCAAATGCCAACATATTTTTCAGCTTTAGAAGTATTTAGCGTAGGTTATAGTGAAAGGGGGTCCCCAAAATGAGGACTTCAGCGGAAATTATAACACAGATTGTATCATCCACCCAGCTACTGGAGGACCTGCATAACTTTTGTTCACATACGCTAAAACCCACGCGTCTTTTTCCTGCTATTAGTCCACAGAGTGTTAATACCAGCACCTACTGTGTTACTTCATGAAACAAATCTAAAAACACCCATGTACTCAAAGCATTGATTTCACTGCAGTGAAAGGAGGAAAGAAGGAGAGCTACAGAAAATCTTTCAGGATACTGTTGACAGAACTCAATCACAGAGTCCTGGGCAGAGTACAAGGCATTATAAGCTCTTAGGTATTGAAAAACCACAAAATAGCACCCAATGGCTGGAAGCTGCAGCCAAACATGCTGAAATGTGAATTAATACATATTTAATAAACTGGATAATTAACTACTGGCATAGACTAGCTAGGGAATTTGTGAATCTTCTTGATGCCTTTAAACTAGTACCAGACATCTTTCTTTAGACACAGATAGTAAGAAATAAACTTAGAGGTCTCAGTGCAAGGTTAAACAGGTGAAAGGTAAGAAGGATTTACAAGAGGCCCAAGGAAACAAATTAGCTCCATCCCCAGACTGAAATGCAAGGAATTTTTGAGCTATAGCAGAAGGACCAATTTAGGATTATGTTCCTTGCAATAATTTGTATTTCCTTTCTCTTTCATTGTAGGCAGCCTGTCTAGGAGCTTTTTTAGCGGAGACAAAGTAAGAACTGTTTAATAGCACACCAATGTTGAAGTGCAGCCTCCATCCTGTAGCTACAGTAATTGTTACAAAGAAGCCAATGTGCTGAAATTCTTAAATGCCCCGAGGATTACAGTCAACGTATTCACAGCAATTCAGTTAATTTTGTTACTATATGTTCATTAACAGCACACAAACAGCTAAGCATCTCCAGCAATCTTTACTACTTCTAAAATAGCTGCTAAATAATAGTGCAGAATGAAAAACTCAGAGAAGACACTGTTGTAAATGTTTGATATACGGACTTAACGTGGACTGACAACACTTGGCTCCCTCTTCCTGCAGCCACTTTGCCCAACAGAGGCAATACTAGTGAACTTGGCCCCTGAACAAGTGGCTTTAAATCAGCTCTGCTTTTATCTGCACTAACTTTTTTATCATTATACTACAACAAAGACCTTAATTCAGCCTTGGAGGCACGTGAAAAATAGAGTAAGAATCTTCACTTTTCTGAAAAATGCTCAGATATGTACATGGCCAGATGGATCTACAAAGTAGGAAAGATCATCCAATACAAGCAGAGCCAACTACTAACCCTCTAGCACTACAGAAGGCTTTCTTCCCTAGCTTCTAGTACCCTCTAGGCATCTGTTCTGCTCACAAAGAAGCAAGATTGCTACTGACAGGTTCTTGGCAATACCAAAAAATTCGCAGATAGGCCAATAGTCACCTACAGAAAGAACTGAACTCACCCACCTGGTGAAAGGAGATCTCTGGCTACATAGCACTCCTTCTAAGGAAGCAGCCTAGGTCCAGGAGATGCTCTCCCTTCCGTGGCTAGCCTTTATCTGAGTCTAGGGTGGCTCCACCTTCAGTCCACCCCTCTGGTCACATGGCCAACAACACTCCATCAGCAGGTGCTCAATCAACCACCAGTTCAAGCCCTGCCCTACCGGTTCCCTGTCAAGTGGCTCAGCTTGGCCCAGCCCCAGATGTGCACACATTGCTCAGCAACAATCAAACCATCGGTTGCAATCAGTGCTGTTATGGGCTGGAAAAGTGGGAGGGTGCAGTGCAGTGCTGACTCTCCCTCTTGCTCTCATCACAGACACTCAATCACATCCAACCCCATATGTATTACACGTGGCATGTGCTTGTGCCACTTGGTGAGAAAAACGCAGCGATCACTGATATTCATATTTCAACATATCTACAGAATCTTTGAGAAAAAAAAAAACAGACTCTTACAAAAGTTAGTTACGCAGCAGCAATTCTGACTGCAAAAAAATCAGCCATTTACTGATGGTGAGTTTATTAAGCAATGTATGGAAAGCAAGACAGATATAATGCATCCTGATTTAAAAAAAAAAAAAAAAAAAGGATATTTCTATGATCAGTTTGTCTCATCAGACTGTAGCCAGGTGAACTGAAGAAAGAGGAGCATCTATCAAAAGAAATTTGGAGAATGAAGCTGCTAATTTCAAACGTTATGCTTTGGTGATAAAGTACTGATGCTACAGATATGGCTCCACTTCCATTTTCATTAGAGGTACTGATGACTAATATAATGTCACTGAAGAAATTGCTTCTTTGTTGTCATTAAAAGACACAACTAAGTCTCTTGATCTGTATGAAACAGTAAAAACTACATTAAAGTAATTTTCTTTAACTTTTGTCAACATATCTGGTATAGCTACTGATGGTGCCCTGGCAATGGTCGGTAAAAAAGAGGGACTTGTAATATTAACAGAAGACAATGCAGTTACCACCAGCAACTCACAACTGATGAAATATCACTGCATCACACATCAAGAAAACTTAAGTGTGAAAGCTTTCAACGTGGATAATGTCGTGTAAATCATTAAAGCTGTAACTTTCACAAAGGCAATCATTCAATCCATTGGACAATACCAGGAGTTCCTTAAAGTCTGGATGCTACTTATGGGGACATCATTTACTTTTCTGAAGGAAGGTGGCTAAATCGGGGGTAAAATACTACAAAGATTTTATGATTTGCTAAATGAAATCACGTCCTGTAAGGAATCAAAAGGAAAACTTGAGCCAGAACTCAAAGATTAAAAATGGCTCACAGATTTAGAGTTTTTGGTGGATTTGGCTGCTCATTTAAATGAGTTAAATACGCACCTTCAAGGCAAAAATCAATTTATCTGTGTTGTATTTCAAACCATAACAGCATTTGAAATGAAACTTAAATTATGGCAAGCTCAAGTTATGACTTTAATACGTTTTGACGTGTTGGCTAAACAAGGTCCTGTGAACAGCAGAAAAGATGCAACCTTGTTTTTTATTTTGATTAAAAAAAAATTGAGAACAGGCTTCAAGATTTCCAAAAGATATCATCAATTGTTTTGTATATTTGCAGCTCCATTTTCAGTCAACATGAATACAATACCTGCAGGTTTCCAAACAGGATGTATAAAGCTGAAATCAGACATCCAACACAAAGAAACTTTTGATCATGTCTCTCTCTAAACTTTTATAAGACAGTCTTAGCAGAGAGAAATATCCCTCACTTCACAGCCACACCTCATTCACGTTGTCACTTTTGGCAGCACATACATTTGTAAACAAGTGGTTTCAAGGATGAAGTACAAGAGCAACATTTCTACAAAAATCTCTGATGAACACCTGGAGAGCTCACTAAGAATTGCAACCACTTCCATTGAACCAGACAATGAAGCATTAATTTCACAAAAACAAGGTCAAATATCCCACTTGCTTTATGTTTTTGTTGCTGATTTTTTATTTTAATAAAAATAAATATATATAATAAGTTTTGTTACTTATATACATTAACCATATTATATATTCTATATGTGGCCCAAGACAATTCCTCTTCACTCAGTGCGGCCCAGGCAAGTTAAAAGGCTGGATACCCAAGAGGTAATTTATGATCAGCACAGGGTCTAGCATACACACTCCATAGACTGCCTTTGTGCTGGAGGAAGCTGTCCCACAAATGAAAGAGTCAGAGAACTCCTGGCTTACGCTGGGTTTCCCTCCTCTCTCCAACTCCTTTATAATTGTAAGTAGGTCACTTCCTTTCTCTATAGCACAGTTTCCTTATTTCTTTGGTACTGATGCTAACTTGTACCAGAACTAAGATGCAGTCAGATAAGAAGCACTAAAGCTTACAGAACTCAGAGATTCTTGATGAGAGTAGTTTGAGACAAAAATCCACTCTAATCACCTTAGCAAGTCAGTAATACCGCTTAGGTTTTGAACCATGGGTTGCAATTCCTGTGTGTCCCACACATATCTCAAGTCACAAGAGCTAAATGGAGGGCTAGAAGAAATATCTGGGTCACCAAGTTCACCTCTTATAAATGCAAAGAGATTCATACAACCTCTTCCACAAACAAATCAAAAGCCATCTTCTGAATGTTACTTTTACCCCCTCCAAGGGGGAAACTGCTGTTGCTTTTGTACTTTTATTTTTATTTGCAATCACCTTAGGAAATGCCCTGAATCTAAACAAAAATTGCACTAAGTCTTTTATTAGGTCTATAGGATGCAGATCACATTTAACTTTGAAATTAAGAGACCGCCTCACACTGACACACTCAGGCACTTTGTCTTTCTCATGCAGCTCTTTATAAATGCATGATAGGCGCACAGACTCTGCTTAAGCTAACAGACAACTATCCTTTACTAGCATAACAAATACATAGACAAACAGAAACAAAAGAGCAATTCTTACATACCTATCTGTGTCTCAATTTCCTCAACCTGCAGTGCTCTTTGAGCCAAGATATCTGGGATCTTTTTCTACTAGCTGATCTGCTAATCACAAAGCACTATTTATTTCCTTACGTATTCTTTCAACAGAGGTCATTTTGAACGTGGCTACTACACTAACTGAACAGGTCTTCCGATATAAGAAGATGCTACTTCTATGCATGCTTCACACTTACAAATTTCCAAAATTAATTCCACATTTGCTCAATCTTTCTTGTTTAAAAGGTCAAAATAGAATCATAGAAACATCACTATTCCCACATCTTACAAAGAAAGGTTGAGGGAACTGGGCTTGCTTAGCTTGGAGAAGAAAAGACTCTGGGGAGACCTCATTGTGGACTTCCAGTACTTGTAGGGAGCATATAAACAGGAGGGGGAATGGCTGTTTCCAAGGGTGGACAGCCTTCTTGTCTGTCCACAGGAGGACAGACAAGGGGGAATGGTTTTGAACTGAGACAGGGGAGATATTAGATAGACAGATAGATATTAGAAGGAAGTTTTTCATTCAGAGGGCGGTGAAGCACTGGAACAGGTTGCCCAAGGAGGTTGTGGATGCCCCATCCCTGGAGGCATTCAAGGCCAGGCTGGATGTGGCTCCGGGCAGCCCGGTCTGGTGGTTGGCGACCCTGCACATAGCAGGGGGGTTGAACCTGGATGATCATTGTGGTCCTTTTCAACCCAAGCCATTCTATGATCTTTGCTCTGAATTAAGCAATTCATCTCTATCCGAACCATACCTTTTTGTGGAGCTGCAGCAACAAGGTTTTGTCCAATTGCGAATACACTGACTTACGACATCTGAAAATAAGAGGAATCCAAGTGTCAGAGCAAACACAAAAACAGCAGAACGTTTAACTTCATAAAAAGCAGCTCAAAAGAAAGAAGAAAAAACAACCTATTCACACGTACACAAGCTCAAGAACCTAGTCTGCAGCAGGAAGAAACTCTCTAGCAATTGCTTAGTGGAATTGGAGACAAAAGGGTGAAGCTGTATTATTTCCAGATTAAATACATCTGTGCACAACAAGTGCAGAGCCAACTGCTCCCTGTTGTTGAGTCACCATCCGTGGCTGTGTTTAAAATCTATTTGGACGTGGTGCTCAGGGATTTAGAGGAGGGTTGTTAGAGTTAGGGTAGTATGGTTAGGTTATAGTTGGACTTCGTGATCTTTAAGGTCTTTTCCAACCTGAGCAATTCTATGACACTATGTGACAGGGAGCTAGGAACTCAGCACTTCTATAATAGAATAATGCAGTTTGCAGGGCAAGGAAGGGCCCCACTCTATAACTTCCCATGCATTTTGGCCCCAGATTATCTTCCATCCGCATCCAACCTTAGCAGGGTCTTTCTTCCACAGCTGGGGCCATTGCTCTGTGGAACCAGCTGGCATCTCTATCCTCTCAGGAGTTTCTCTCATTTTTTATATTTTGTGGAGTTCATTTTCTCCACACACATAGGAAAAAAAAAAGTTTTTGCCAGAACCGTTTCTGCTCTTCTGTCTTTAGGCCAAAGAAGGCACAAAACCTTGAGAAAGGAGTTGCACAGTCCAAGCACATGGGAAAGGAATGGTTGCTTTCGTGCCTCATTTGGCCCAGATCTGTGATCAAAGGCCTGGAAACAATGCATGGTGCAGCACATCCACCTTGTTTTCATCACAATGTGGTTAACTGATCCAGAACTACCCAAACCTTAATTCTAAGGTGATACATAAACCTACTCATCTCCCTTTTCTTTTATCTGGTGACAGGTCTGGGTTTTACCTTTCTACCTTACCTTCTTTACCTCTTTTCTCCTCCTACATTGTGTTCAATGCTTTCTACCTAATCCCTCAGTTCTGACAAGTTACTACATCTTCAGCCATAGTAGGAGGAGTATGCATAAGATCAGATTTTGAAAGGCATTTTTACAGGAATGAAGCTGGATACAAAAAGTCTGAGACATCTCCCTCAATGAAACACAAGATAGGAATCTTTTTGATTTGAGAGTTCAAAAATTCAGGACAAAGAAATAAACCAGTTTGTGTAGCCAAAGAGCAAGCTATGTCTGTGTGTGTGTGTGTGTGTGTGTGAATTCACAACAGTCAGCTGTCACCATCTTTCGCCAAAAGGAAGTGAGAACAGTGATGCACACAGCAAAAATGGGCTTCTGAAAGGAGAAGCAAACTGCAGGGTCTCATTTATGCCATTGGGCAAGAGTAAAGGCAGCTTGTCTCGATGGTGGATTACTTGTAATTAGCTGTACTAAAGACCTTAATCTTAAATGGTTTGATCTGCTTGGGGGATAAACGAAACCAGTATGCTCACACAGCTGAGTTAATCTCTTTACGCACTGGCATTTGCTGTGTCTGTCATTCACCTCTAAGCACTGTTGGTCCTATACAATCTGCAGTGGAGCAAGAAGGCTGAAAACTTCTCACTCTCAGGATAGCCATGAGCTCCCATTGGGCTGGGGGAAACGTGCACAGAAACACAGAATCACTCAGGTTGGAAAAGACCTTAAAGATCATCAAGTCCAACCACAGCCTAACCATACTACCTTAAATCTAACAGTCCTCTGCTAAATCATGGCCCTGAGCACCACATCCGAACGGTTTTTAAACACATCCAGGGATGGTGACTCAGCCACCTCCCTGTTAAGCCTGTTCCAGTGCTTAACAACCCTTTCTGTAAAGAAGTTTTTCCCCATATCCAACCTAAACTTACCCTGGTGCAACTGATCTGGCTTGGAAAAATCCCTCCTGCCCAGGTCTAGGGCCAGAGATTGCACCTCCTGGGTCTTCTTCAAGCTTGGTACCAGCCCTAGGCTTTCTATGTTTCCCCCACTACCTGCACAGCCTTCTTCATTGTCAGCCCGGGCAGGCTATGCTTCAGACCGGCCTTTCTCCTCCACACGTGGCAGAGTTAACAATTCTTGGTGAGGATTTTAAGGTTCTACGATGTGCATTCAGCACACAGAAGGCCTTGCCCCGGAGAAGCTACAGTCCTCAGCACAGGCCCAGCCGGGCGCTTTCCTCACTATCCATGTTCAAGGCAGAGCCGCAGCTCCAAATAACCACAACGGCTTCTTTTTTTCCCCTCAACTCCTGTCACCCAGCTAGCAGGAACGGCAGATACAGAAACGAGAAATCGCAGCCCGCTCCTTTTTATCCCCCCTCACCGCACCACAACAGCCAGCAGCACCGCCTCCCTCTCCCCTGAGTGACAGCGGCGGCCGCCAATCAGAGCGCGGTAGCAGAGGCGCGTTCCCGCCGAGCGGCGCGTGGAGGGGGTTCCTCGTTTCCGCGCATGCGCAGAGGCGCGCGGAGGGGCCGCTGGCGTGCCGTGTGGCGGCGCTGCCTCCCAGGGCTGGTGCTGTACCGCGAGTACGCGAGTGACGGCCTGGGGGCGGGGCGCCCTCACAGGGAAGGGGGAGGAGGCGGGGCGGGGCGGCACGGCGGGCATCATGGCGTGGCGGAGCGGGGTGACGGCGCTGCTGATGCTGCAACCTCGCACCGCGCTGCTCGCAACCCGGGGACCGGCCGCCTCCTACGGGTAATGAAAAGCACAGTGTTCAGAGGCTCGCTGCGTGCTCTGCGTGTGCTCCGCACGGCTGTTAACGCTGCTGGCTCCTAACGCTGCGGGGTTGTCGGTGTTTGTTTGTCTGTTTGCTATTTTAAGTGGGTTTTTGCAGGTATGATTATGCCGGGCAATGAAAAACGCGGTGTTCTAACGGATGCTTTGCAGAAATGAAGTGGCGGTGGCGGCAGCAATGCTGAACTGAGTTCAGACACTGAAGTTTCGTGTGGAGAAGACCACATCTATTTTAGCAATACCCGGCTCCAGGACAGTTTCTCAGCACGTTAAAAAATAATAATAATAAATCATTTTAGTCCAAAAAGCGTTTAAAAAAAGCTGTATGTGAAACTCTGGAATTCCATTGGACTTTACACCGAGCCACGATCCAGGAGTTGTACATCACAAGCTCAGCAGCATTCCTGAGCCCACAGCGTTAATCATTGATCAGGAGAAAGGCAGAGCTGTGGAAAAAGTCTAACACTGTCTGAATCTCAAAATCATAACGTACACCCCTTGCCTACAAGAGCTACACATTGGTTACCTTCTATATGTGCTGCTATTGCGGAACAGTATACACACTGTAACAAGAGATTGTGATGTCTTTCACAGGCAGAGAACTCCAGTTTAGAAGCAGTAAGGTCAACCCTAGTACTTCAAAATCATGTGGCAGAAGGAGTTTTCTCCTCTGTAATACATATTTTTCCAACTTTTCTGTAGCTTTTCTGTAGCTTTTCTGTAGCTTTTCTGTAGCTTTTCTGTAGCTATGTAAAGCTCTAATTATATTCCCCTTCTTGCATGGTCAAGACTTTTTTCCTCCTTTATCTGAATCATTCAAGTGTATTTGTGAAATATGAGTGCAAATGACAGAAAAAGACCTCAGGAGATCGAGTCCAACTTCCCTGCTAAAGCAGGTTCCCTACAGTAGGACCCACAGGTAGGTGTCCAGACAGGTCTTGAGTTTTCCCGTAGGAGACTCAATCACCTCTCTAATGGTCACATAATGAACCCACCTGCACTCCTGTCAAGCTTTGTCTTCTGTGTGTCTGTGAAAGAGCAAGTAAACAGTTTAGATTTTCCTATATTATCCTTCATATCTAGCCAAAGTAAGTATTTTGTACTCCTTGAATGTCCTTGTAGTAATGAGAATTACCTGTCTGAATGTTTTTGTTTTCCTTGCTGCATCCCTAGTACTTCGATAACATCTGCCAAAATCCAAGTGAATGGAGTCAATCTGCATTATCAGCAAACAGGAGAAGGAAGCCATGCAGTTCTTCTACTTCCTGGAATGCTAGGTCTGGAGATTTTGTTTTTTTTCTTTGTAGTGCAACCACCTCTTTAACCATCTGCTCTTTTGCTAGAGTGCACAAACTATATATACAATTATAGAGTATTTTCATTAAAAGGTGAATTATTACACATATAAAATATAGGAAAATGTAGAGGTATAGCAACCAGTTAACTGTTTTTAAAGATTTTAAATATATCACCAGGCAACTTTTATACAAAATGGTATTGCCTCTCAATTTCTTGACTCTCATAGTCACTAATACCTTCTGGATTGGACTGTGGGAAAAGGAATAGGGTGTACAGCAAATAGCTACAACAAGGTGCAAAGTAATGTGAGGAAAAAAAAATCAGGTCAGCTGTATTTGTTATACAGCTAATTGTTGCATTCCTCTTAGAAACTAGGTGCATTTCAGTTGAATTAATAAACATTGCAGTTTATGCTCATAGTGAAAAAGGCATGGCTGACACTTGCTTTTTGCTTTAAAACATGTTTTCATGTTGTGCTTATTGAGGACAACATCATTGAGACTCTCAGTGACTTTCAGAGATGGACAACAGATTCTGCTAGCTACACAAAACCTGTCCACTGAGACCACTGCTTTTGATTATAACCCTTTGAAATTTTCACAGGCTTTTTTCCTGGGCTCTTGCAGCATATTTAACCCTTGAACACCCTTTTTAGTACAACAATAAGTAGCCAATTCAATGTTTCATTATATGAATATTACATAGTAGAGCTGGACAGGTTTTAATTAAGTAGTGTGTGATGTTGTTACCACATAACCATGATCCAAAATAGAAATAAATTGCAGTCTTCTCCTGGTGTTCATAGATAGCTTAGTGCAACAATATTTTCTAGACTCAGTGTATTTAATCCTTTGAAAGTCAAGGCTGTCAATGAAAGAAACTGTACTGTGTCAGGAGAAAAAGAAATCTATTTGACTGACTTTGGCAACAAACATCTTAGAAAAATAAAAAGTTAGAATTCTGTACTTTTGTGTCACTACTGTCTCCTCAAACAGTGTATTTATAGCTCAGCTTCAAACACCCACAGTCTTACTGAAATGTTTAATCAAATAAGAACCATCTCACCCAGTGTTTTTCACCTATAAATCACAATTTTGTCAGCATATTCCTCCCCTTTCACAGTTTCCTCTGTGCTGGTCAGATGAACAGCAATAACTGTGCTTTAAATCTGTCAGAGATAAGTCGCTGTCTCAGCTAATAATTCCAGGAAACTCAGTTTAAGATGCTCTTCTAGAACATCCATGCAGAGCATCATTTTTTATAAGCTTGCCTTCCTACTTGAAAGTTTGCTCTCATCATACTGCAGATACTTCTAAAGATTTTTATTATGTACTTCATGGCTGAGAGTTGCAATCCTTAGTTACACATAGAGATAAAGTATAAAGCCTCTTTTTTAGAATTAAGATCCAAGTTTCCCCAGTTTCCATCTAGAGTATATATGCCGTATATGTATTATAGTGGTTACTTTAATTGAAGAATGATGGTTTTCCAGGGAGTGGTCAAACCGATTTTGGACCACAGCTTAAGTCCATGAATAAGCAACTATTCACAATTGTCGCTTGGGATCCACGAGGATACGGACAGTCCATCCCTCCCTCTCGAGACTTTCCTCCAGATTTCTTTGAGAGAGATGCAAAAGATGCTGTGGATCTTATGCAGGTAAATCTATTCTCAGATTTTACTGTAAATACAAAACCTGTTTTTCTTAAATTTTGTAGGTAGAAGAGTGCTGCTAAGTATGTGTTGTGGTTTAACCCCAGCAGGCAGCTCAGCAGCACACAGCTGATCGCTCACTCTCCCCTGATGGGATGGGAGAAAGAATCAGAAAGATGACAATTGTGGGTTGAGATGGACAGTTCACTAGGTAAAGCGAAAGCTGTGCATTCAAGCAAGGCAAAATAAGGAATCCATTCAGTACTTCACATTGGCAGGCAGATGTTCAGCCACAGGAAAGCACAGCTTGTCACACATAATTGATACCTGAGAAGGCAAACACCTTCATTCTCAACATCCACCACCTTCCTCCTTCTTTTCCTCTAGTTTGTATTGCCAAGCATGGTCTCATGTATGAGATATCCCTGTGGTCAGTTGGGGTCAGCTGACCTGGCTTTGTCTCCTCCAAGCTTCTTGTACCCCCAGCTTCCTCACTGCAGATCAGTATGAGAAGCAGAGAAATTCTTGACTATATAAGCACTGCTCTGCAATAACTAAAGACATTGGTGTGTTATCACTGTTATTTTCATTAAAAAATTCAAACTACAGCATCATACAAGCCTTTATGAAGAAAATTAAGTCCCAGTCAAAACAATGACAATACATTATTTCCAACAGAAAACAAGTTAAATGAAACATACAAATGAAGGCTTAAAACTGGGCAGATATACACTGTTCTGGAAAATATTTTCTTCTGCAATATACAGAGAAGTTCAGCTTAGGGAATTACAAAGCAATAAGTTCTTATTCTAAAATCCTGCCCTAAGAGATTTACAAATGAAAACCATGTAAGTTTAGGTAAACTATATATGAAAAACAAAGACTAGGCCAGGTGATTTAACTAGAAGAGATTACAATAGTGAAAAGTTCTTAGAAATTTTTCTAGCTAAAACAAGCTTGACATTTTACCTTGAGCAATCCAGTTCAAGAGACATTTGATTCTGAAAACTGACTTGGCACTTTGCATTTTACAGCCTATTACTGAAATAATCTTTGTGGGAAATCAAAGGATTCCTGTAATTGTACCAGATCTTAACTAATGCTGCTATTGTGATTATGAAGACTATGATTCAAAGTTGTTATTGTTTCTCCATCTTACAGATTTTTTTTTTATTTCAAATCTATGTTCCTAAGCTGTGCTTTTATTCCATCCTCTAAGTGCTAACACTGTTTTCTGGTTTAGTTCTAACTAATATTTTGGCCTTGTTATGTTAAGCTATACAGTTTCTTTGGCCATGTTAAGAAAGTTGGCAGAGCATGAAAATTCCAAAAATATGAGAGAAGATTCAGTCAGTGAATCCAACTGTATTTATGTAACGAGCAGTAACCTTGCAGAAAGAACCATATGAAGCTGGAAATGCAGCCTTCCTTGAGTATTCTGCGTGGTGAAACAAAGTAAGTCTGACAGCAGAATCAGGATTAAAATACAGTTGTGCCCTCTAACCATATAAGTAATCTCTCTGCACAGTAAGTCACCAATTTCTTCTGCTACACAAACAAAGAAAATAAAGCTGCTATCATGGGTAGGTGACATACTTTCTGTTTAAATGGTTGTAACTCCCTTTCCCTGCCTCTTTTGAAAAACTAATAGCTGCAAAAAAGAAAACAGAGCTGTCCTTAAAAAGCATGTAATCATAAGGCAGGCAGTCAAAGAGGGCAGCAGTCCACAGATTTCTAAAGCTGCCAAAACAAATGAGATGTGGCATCCTGTTTTTTTGGAGATGTTCACCGATGTAAGCATATAACAACTATTTGTTAAAATCTTCTCAAGGGCAGGTAACTGGATTCTATTTTAGCACAACATGTGAAGGATAGCACAAATCCCATGCAATCACCCTAACTAGGATTCCCAGCATAAAACAAAGTCATAGCTCCTGCAGAGGGCCGTCTAATGGTATGTGGTTTGCATGCAGACAGACAAAACCCATTTGTATGAGTGAGCCTTCAGTAGCTTTATTCTGGGCTCTTTCAGATTCTGGTGTCTCTCCTGGAGCTGTGAATGCTGCAGGGTTTCAGTGAAATAACAGAAGTATAAATTCTGAAGAGTGTTTAGCACCTGGATGCAGATGACAGTGCTATGTATCACTGAACATGTTCTGCAAAGGAATTGAGATAAAATTGAAGGAGTCTAATGCATATAGGTCCATTCTGATATACTCCATCCCAATCTCTAACAGAAACCACAATGAAGGCCCAAAGCATTAAAAATTATTACTATGGAAAAAGTCAGTGTGATATTTAAGATGTTCTTAGTCTGGAAATCTACTGTTGAAGTAAAAAGGTAGGTTTGGGCTTCTCCCAGTTTTTGTAGGTCAACTGCAGCCCTTGTGGCATACTTCGTGTGGTCCAAAGAAATAATATAGTATGGAGTTCATTTTGTTCATTTGTTGGGTAAAGAGAGCCCAAAATCACCCACAGAACTCAGGAGCTGAAACCAGCTTACAGGTAACTGCCAAAGTAAGCTAGAGGCCTGCAGGGTAAGTAGTTTAAAACTAAAGCAAACGAACGTGCACACTATTTCCAAGACATCTGTTACACTGCATTGTGTTTCTGGGCTTTGGGTTCTTTTTTTGGTTTTTTTTTGTTTTTTGGTTTTTTTTTGTTTTTTTGTTTTTTTTGGAGGGCCAAATAAATTCCTCCTGCTGAAAAGGCATCCTGAGAAAACCCCCTAAAATGCAACAAAATAATGGCTAGTTAGTGACAGAAGTACGTAACTGGAGGCAAATGGATCTCAGTTAAAGTACTGGCAAATTGCCTAGGATGGAGAACAAAAATTTTAATCATCTATTCCACCCATCAGGCAACTTTGAGATGCATAATTTGTTACTGGCACTTGGAGAACAGCAGCAACAACAAAAACTTAAGCTTTATGAGCACTGCTGCCAACTCCTAAAAGTTGCCAAGACACCAGTGACACTTTGGCAGAACGATACTGAAAGTTGATCATTTGTAACTAACTTTTCCTGCAGACCAGGGCCAACATGTAACTAGCTGCTAAAATTCAAGGCTCCTTTTTCTTGTTGTCAGATCTTACCTTACATGTCCTCTATACCTTATCTTATTTCTTTTCTGTTTGCTAATTAGGGCTTAGACAGATGAAATCTGGGATTGAGCAAGACTACAGTGAGCCTAGTATCAAGGAAGCTGCCAAAACCAGATAAGTCCGGTAGTAGTAGAAGAAAGCCAGGTATCAGTTTGACTGATAAGGCTGTGCCTCACTTGAGCATCATGTTTACAAGCAGGAGCAAGCTCCAGATTATAACTACTTTTTCCTTTCTGTGTAGTTCTTTTGTTTCTCTCATTTCCTGTTTCTGCTTTCTTCCCTCCAAAGAAAGCAGGACTGGTATTCCAACAGCAGAACACTGAGTGCCAAAACAATGATTTAACTAACATCCTTCTTTTTTTTTCCCTTCAAAAATACAATATCTTCTTTAAAGCCATCTAAAAAATTTTTAAAAGAAAAAAAAGAATACACACACACACAAAAAAAAACCTTCAAAACTTTCAATTATGCCTTTTTGCTAAGGAGTTTACAAACTCAGGCTCCTATATACGAAACTGCTATTGAATATTGTTCCAGTAGCAACTTCAGATTTCTTTCATAGAATGGCTTGGGTTGGAAGGGACCCCAAGGATCATCAATTCCAACCCCCCTTCTGCATGCAAGGCCACCAACCTCCAGATCTGGTTCTAGACCAGGCTGCCCAAGGCCCCATCCAACTGGCCTTGAACACCTCCAGTGACGGAGCATCCACAACCTCTCTGGGCAGCCTGTTCCATCACTTCACCACTCTCATAGTAAAGAACTTCCTTCCCCCTGACATCCAATCATCCAATTCTCTCTTTGAGCTTAAAACCATTCCCCCTTGTCCTATCACAATCTACCCTTGTAAAAAGTTGATTACCCTCCTGTTTATAATCCCCTTTTAAATGCTGGAAGGCTGCAATGAGGTCTATTCCTTTGCTTCCTAGCATCTTTATCTTCCTCACCTTTTGCTCAGTGAACATCATAAGCACAAAAATCCTTTCTTCTGTCAGTGCTCTTACCCTCTACCACAGACCTTGGAATATGCGAGAACTAGTTTCAGATTCTAAGTGGAAAGCAATGTACAAGTCAGAATTAATTGATGTCCCAGTTGACGTATTCTTTGTTCTGAGCCTTCCTTTTTGAGAAAAAGATATTGCAATATTCATGTTTTTAATTGGAATTCATGAGGTACTAATATTTAAAATGTCATGTATGCTTCAGAAAATGTGGATTAGGCACCTAAATTTGATACAATCCTGTAGCAAACACTCTTTAAGCATTTTTTTAATCATTATAGATTATTTTTTTTTTAATAGGTCAGCTAGCATCAATAAATTAAATCACAGGATTTCATTTTCCAAGTCTTAAACTTTTCTTAAGTTCATCTTGGGTTACATACCATCCCACTCCGCAGTAGTCTTTGTCAGCTTTATATGAAGAGAATCCACACATTCTGTGTACCATCAGTCTCTAAGACTTCACTGTCATAGGACATAATGAATCTCTAATACTTCTCTAGGTCTTCGCTATCCATTCTAAGTAAACATTTCTTAATTTTAAGACAGCTTCTTAAATGCAGTGAGAATCTAATATAATCACTGATTGTTTCATTAAATAGTCATGAAAAGTTAGAAGTGTGAGTAGAGTTTCTTTTCTATTCTTTTTCTTTTTTTTAGTATATGACCTTTCCTTTAGCAGGAAAATCTAGCTGGAAGCTACCCTATCTAACTCAACTATGCAGTGATGTGTCTAGACCTGTACTGCTGGTTTTTGATGAACGCTTTATGTCTGCTTACTAAAAATACCAGTTTTATATAACTTTTTTGTACCAACAAAGGCACTGAAATTTAAGAAGTTCTCTTTGCTGGGATGGAGTGATGGTGGCATTACAGCACTCATTGCAGCTGCAAAGTATCCAGCTCTTATCCACAAGATGGTTGTCTGGGGAGCAAACGCTAGTGTTACTCAAGAGGATGTGAGAATTTATAATGGTATGTATAAACTGAATGGCTAGAGAAATATCATGTTCTAGAATAATTAGTTTCATCTTCATCCAAGGATCTTAGTCACGTTACAGCTAAGGAGAGACAGAGCTGAGGGCACAACGAATTTAAAGCAACAGGGTACAAAATTTGCCAAGTTGTTACACATAGGGATAAACTAAAATCATAGGGAAAAATCTCCCAACAATTACTCCAGGGTAACGTAGCAGGATTAAAAAGAAGTCCTCATCAACAGCCGCTAATAAGTATAATTTCTAGTAGCTTCAGTATATTTCAGAAGGTAAGATTTTTGTTGCTATACCAAGTTCCTAAATTTAAATTCTAAGTAATCTTACTAACCCTTGGCTGAATTTACTTTCTCACATCTTGCACAACTTTTAGACATGGTCCACAGAAAATTGTTATGTTAACATGTAATAGCTTTTGCCTCTAGGGCACTTACAGTATGTAGTAAGAAAACAAGCTCATAACTTGCTATTTGGAGGTCAGAAAGCAAATTAATTATTCATGTAAAATCCCAGAATACCTTTCTAGTTTGCATTTCTTTTAAGTTAATTACTGTGGTTACAAAATCTTTCCAAAATAAATAAACACCGGATTTCTGATCGTTATTAAATTCATGCAAAATAAAATCTGAACATTTACTATCTAAAACAAAACAACAAAAATAACACTAGTTGAAATTAGACATGAAGAATTAACTGTAAAGTCTCTCAACAAGTGTAACTGAGGATAGTTTTATTTAAATGATTGGAGTTTGATTTATACCAGCTGTGGAACCTGGCTGTTTTTTCAGCCAAGTAACTAGTGTATGGGTTACACGTGTACTTAAATCACCTGTACCAAGTCATTTTTATTATCAGTAGTAGTAGCAGTAGTTTATTCTGTTTCTTTCTTAACTTTTTAAACACGCTACTTTAGTTCTCTACATGCTATTATATGAACAGAGGTTCTATTACATAATAATTACAAAATGTACATGAGTCAGAATCAGTCATTTGGAAAAAAAAAGTCTTACTCTGAAAGGACTGAAGGTAGCATCTTCTCCGTTGCTGACTTTTGGCCTTTCTGTGGATTGGTGCTTTCAGCATCTCTCTCTGGGTGATAAAGCTGCTTGAGTATCAGTGTATTTCATCTGTGGTTGAGGGTTTGGTGAGAGAGAAAGGTTTTCTTTTGGTACCTGTGTCAATTCAATATTTAGCTTTCTTCTTTCCCTGCCTTCATAAAATAAGGTCAGCAGCACAGATAAAACAGCAGATTTTATAATGGAAACAGTTGGTCAGTAAAGTCAGTAACAGATAGTCTGGGCTGATCAAACTTATTTCCCAGTGGTTACCAATCAGATGCTGTTAAAAAACAACACTTTCACTCAATCAGTACTGCTTTGCTCCTTTGGCTTCACAGGTTCTGTTTGTTAATTAATGCCAAACTCCTTCTTCCCCTTAATTCCTGTTTGAAGCCAATTAAGAGATCTGCTAATGGCGTGTATTATTCTTTGATGATTTGGTACTTTTCACTAAATAGGTCTCTTTCACATTCTCTGCTATGTCAACATTATTTTGAGCTTTCTTGATTTAAGAATTTAAACTGAAATACGGTTGAATGAAAGTGACCTTTATGGGTGTCTGATCTGTGACTTGTATTGAAAATTTTAGGGGAAAAATAGGTAAATTTGATGTCAGATTACTTCTACAATTATAGCTAGGATGTTGTGAGTCACTGGGCTCTATTAAGTAAAGTTACTTGTTTTTCTCTAAGACCATGGCAAATGTATAATGATGTCAGCCTGTTGGAATGCCTTAGTAAGAGCTTCATTCTTCTGAACAGTGCTAAGAATCATGGAAGAACTTCCTCCCATAAGCCAAAGCAAAAGGCTGAAGGATATAAAAAAGAGCTGCCAGCTCTGCCACACTGTTACAAAAATAGTTCTCTTTTTATACACAAAGTACCTCCTTGAATTTGTCTTCTTCATACCCTCAAAAAAAGAAAAATCAGAAGTCAGAGAACTGTCCTATGTATATAGTTTTGTTCTTTATGAATGTCATAAGCCAGTTTTGTAACTCACGCTCCAGCAGGGATAATAAAACAACAGTTTTTTAAAAACCTTTTCCCCACTAAGAATTGTTTAAAACCATTCAGTGCAGTTTCAAGTTTGAAATACATGTCTGCACTCAGCTTTGAAAAATTATGCAAACATTCACAGAATCACAGAATGGCCAGGGTTGGAAGGGACCTCAAGGATCATGAATCTCCAACCCCCCCGCCACATGCAGGGCCACCAACCTCCTCATTTAATGCTAGACCAGGCTGCCCAGGGCCCATACGTTGTCAGTATTGCATTTTGTCCTATTGCAGGTAAAATCCTAACGTATTTCAATGTTATCTTATGTAGGTATTCGAGATGTTTCAAAATGGAGTGAAAAGGTTAAGAAACCACTTGAAGAGCTGTATGGACATAAATACTTTGCAGAAACCTGTGAGGCTTGGGTAGATGGAATAACCCGCTTTGCTGAAAAATCAGGTGGTAAGGCTTCCATGGTGTTAATCTGAAGCAGTTATAGTAGCAGACAATTCTGGATAAGAATCCTAGTAGTCAGGAGAGGAAGGCCTCTTCATATGGCATTAAAAGCTGGGTCTGACTCACACTTATGAATAAAGCAGTTACTTCATAGACAGTTCACAGAACCAGCAAGGTACAGGAGGATAAAACATTTATGGAAATCATTAGTTGATGAGTCTCTTTGCTTGTTCTGCCATAAAACTACGTTAGTAAATAGTTTCTGTCATGCAGACTGAACAGGAGGGATTCTGCTAAGCTTTTTTCTCCTCTACTTTCTCAGTGTCAAAGAACTACCTCTTGGTGACATTTGTAAGCTCTCCAGAATGTCAGATGTGTTCATCTAAGTTTCTGAAAATGGGAGCTGAAACACTTTTTAAAAACTAGTAGCATATAATGAGTACAAAAAGAAGGACGTTCACATTTTGACAGCTCGAACTGAACAAAACATTAAAAAAAATACTATTGATGCAGCTTGGCTATTTAAAATCCAAAAGAATAGTTAAACCAGGCAATATAACCATTACTGAATGTTTATCTCTGAAGATTTCTCCAATTACTCTACATAGACTTTTGCAAAAAAAGGGTAAGTAGAAAGCCCAGGCCAGTTAAACTTTGAAGCCTCCCTTTATTTCAATATAGATGACTTCAGACAAGTGAATTTCTAGGATTTTTGTTTGTTTGTTTTGCAAATTAAATACTATTAACTTATTGTCTTTAAGTGGCTCAACTAGTACATACTCTATATGTAAAATTTATATAAAAATAAAGTCTTTATTGAGACATAGGTTTGCATGCCATGAAATTTAGTGGTAAATATGTTGGAATTTATCTCCTGTCCCCTGTATTTCCTGTCAAGAAAGGTACATGGAGCCTGCTTAGCTGCAGAAAAATGTAGAGGTCTGTAGTACTGGGCTCCATTTTAGGGTCAGTTCTCTTTAATGTTTTCATAAATGACTTGGATGCTGGATTAGAAATTGTTTTGAGCATGTTTGTTGATGATACTAAACTGGGAGTTGTTGACTCCATCAAGGATGGAGATACCTTGCAGAGAGATCTTGACAGATTAGAAATCAGGACATTCACCAACCACGTGAAGTTTAACAAGAGTGGGTGCTGGATTCTGCACCTGGGAAGGGGCAGTCCTGGCTATATGTACAAACTGGGAGATGAGATGCTGGGGAGAAGCCCCACTCAAAGAGATATGGGAGTCTTATAAACCTGTGTAACAAAATGTAGCATTGAATGCAAAAACAACAAAAACTAAGGCTGAAGAGAAAAAAGCAGGACTGAGGACAATAGCTTCATTTGCTGTGTCTGTTTCTGTTAATGACCACTAATGGAGCAAATTTCACTGCTTGTGTGTTACTTAAAAGAAATAAATATTAGTCCTGTTAACACACTTCTGTGGAATAATTGCATGCTATCCACCAGGAGAAACAATAGCTAGAACCCAAGTGGAGTTTGAGTCCTTTGCAGAAACAGCTTTGGTTCTTTCATTTTTATTTTTTTAAATGAAGTGTAACCTTCATTTATTTTCTCCCTAGGTAGTATCTGTCAACAGTTGCTGCCTCATATTAAATGTCCTACATTAATAATTCATGGTGAGAAAGACCCTTTGGTTCCACGCTTTCATGCAGAATACATCCATGAGCACATCAAAGGCTCCCGGTAAGTGACATGATGGAGTGTTTCTAACTGATTGTTAAAGAAAAGAAGAAATTAAAATCCACAATGTTTAAAAAAAAAAAAAGCATTTGGACAAATCGGTCCTGACATAAATGAAACTATTCTCAACTTCCCTGTCAAGTTATGCAAACTTGGGCCTTTACGTAAAAAGAAAGAAGAATCAGTAATTCATTAAGTACCTTCCTAATGTTCTCCAAAAGAAACTAAGGAAAGTCCTCTTGATCTTTCAACTTCTCACCAGATATATATATATATATTTCTTGTTATAGTCATTGCATTCCTTATATTGTGAGATACCTAATATCTGTTCCATTCAGTGGAGCAATGAATTTAGATGCTATGAATAGAGCAAGAGTACTAGTTAATAGAGAGAGGCAGAGGATACTGATCTCTGCTCTTGTTGATGTGAGCAACAATCTCTGATTTTATTTTTCAGAAGTTCCCTGAATTTGTTGTTTCAGAAAAGTGATATGGAAAAAAAAAAAAAATCATACAGCTATGTTCAAATATTACCCCATAAACAAGAAAAGTCAAGACATTCATTCTGAAAACCCAAAAATGCTAGCCATAAAAAGGAGGGATTCCACTACCTTTCTTTTCTTCATAGATTTGCATATAAATTCAAGGTTTCTATTACTATTCAGCAACAGATCATGCTGACTAACACTCAAGAGACAAATTAGTACTGAAACATTTTTATGAATGCAAAGTGTAAGAATCTGTTTCACTAATGTCATCTCTGTGAGAAATTGAGTGATGTGTTTACCTTAAAATCAGCTCTGCCATTCATAAAAGACATTATGCAACAGGAAAGATAAAGAGACCTTCCTAATAACCACATACAGACTTTTATTTTAAATGCTTGACAGTCAGTTACTCCCACAGATGCCCTGTTTAGAATACCTATAACCATGTTAGATTTCCCTGAAAAAATGCTAAGGCATGCCATAACAAAAACTAGATAAAGATCAGATAGCTTCTTCAGAAGGACCACAAGGGTAGAAAGTGTTAGAAGTTACCAAACAGTAAAACATAAAGCTGTTCTTTACGTGTCTTTGTGCTGAAGTGCTCTACCATATATGCATTTATCCAATAAGAAATTAAGCCAGTGATTAGATATCAGAAATACAGAACAAAGATAGGTACATGACCTCCTTTTTCTCTTGCTGCACTAAAGATATTTCATGAAAGGTGAAAAATTCTAAGGTTAGCATATTTTCAGTAATAATTTGAATATCACCTTTTCTTGCCTTGATTTCTCTCTGAATAGTAAATTAGAAAAGGATTTGTTGTTTGTAGTGCAGATACACTGTTTCTGTCATATTATGGCTAGAATTAGGTAATTTTAGGTATATCATTCTGGATGGTATTCATCACTGCTATTATGTTTGCATATCTGTATATTGCTTTGTCTTTGAAGAAACAGTCTTAATGAAATTCAGACAAATACTAGAAGAACTACATATGTTCACACCAGTGCTCTTTTCTATCTGAAACAAAGCATCACTTGATCACCACTAAAAGAATTATTGCCTTTGCTGTAGCAGGATTTAAATGGCATTAAGACAGCATAGCAAAGTATCAGACAACGTGGTCTTCAGCTGTTGAAGCTGATAAAAGTTGTTAAACAAGGAATTTCACAACATGATATATGTGCTAGAAGTACATGTGCTAGAAGTATACATGAAGTTTTTCCCAGAGAGAAAACAATGGCAATTAGTTTAGTCTTGTCTCGCCTATCAGTTAACAGCCTAAAGATTTAGACTATTCAGAGATTCTCCTAAACCTTTTCGTAGCTTAAGTCACAATTCAACTACAGAAGTACAGACTTCACTTTTTACTTTAAAAAGCTAGATTATATTAGTTCTGAATTTGTTTTTATTCAGAAAAATGAGACAATGCAAATGCCAATTGAGTTTGCTGTGGTTACAGATTTAGTTTCACCACCCAGTCTGTCCAGCACAGGCACTGTTCTCTGATAGAGGCAAAGCAGCTTAGGTGCTTGACATACTTTTTGATGCATCCTACTCACCTAAATTTCACTGTCATCTTTGCAGACCACTGAAGAGGTTCTTAAACTAGGTCTGAGACACAGATTTGTTTAAAGCATAGTTTATCCTTCCCAAAGCGGAGAAAGTCTGTTTGTTGTTTCAACTGTTCCTGTAGTTGACATTCTGATCCACATACACAGAAACAGTACATCAGTGTTACATCAATATTTTTACTTGGGAAACCAAGAGCAAAGGAAAAGGACAAACTGTTTACCTGTGCTTCCAGAATATAGTGCATATTCCGAATATTGTTTCCCCCCCCCCCCTTCTTTTTAGGTTGCATCTGATGCCAGAAGGAAAGCATAATCTACATCTGCGTTTTGCAGAAGAGTTCAACAGAGAAGTAGAAGAATTCTTACGGTGACCTAAACTGTAAAGTTAGAGGTATTTGTCCTTGCACTGTTTAGAAAATTTAGTGATTTCATTTTTCGTTCACATTAGGTATGAGTCCTGTAAAGAAAAGGAAAAAAAGATATTTGCATGACAGGGATCCATATTAACAATATATAAGCCTCTGTGGATCAGAATATACCACTGTACTTCAAGACATCTAACATGCCTTGAAACTTATTCAGCCAGAGGGGCAAGAAATAGATGTTCTTTGTCTGATGGGGGAGTTAAAAAAGACAGAAAACATGATCTAGAATGCATGCCTTTATGTGCTCTTAACATTATAAAGGACAAAAAACCATTGTAATAACTTGGGGTTCGGAACTGTTACATTGATAAAATCTGTCAAAGTTACAAGTGCAAAGAGGATAATTGGGTACACAGCATCTAAAGAACATGCTTTACCACTACTATCAAAAGTCATTCCATACGCATGCCAGCTTTAGAGAAGTTCTTCTGATAAGAGGGAACTTAAGCCTCATCCTCCTCTCCTTCCTCTTCAAATTCACCCTGCTCATCAGCAGTGGCATCCTGGTACTGCTGGTACTCTGAGACCAGGTCATTCATGTTGCTCTCCGCCTCCGTGAACTCCATCTCATCCATGCCCTCGCCCGTGTACCAGTGCAAGAAGGCCTTGCGCCGGAACATGGCCGTGAACTGCTCCGAGATCCTCTTGAAGAGCTCCTGGATGGCCGTGCTGTTCCCTATGAAGGTGGCGGACATCTTGAGCCCACGCGGGGGGATGTCGCAGACGGCCGTCTTCACGTTGTTGGGGATCCACTCCACAAAGTAGCTGCTGTTCTTGTTCTGCACGTTGAGCATCTGCTCGTCCACCTCCTTCATGGACATGCGGCCTCGGAAGATGGCGGCCACCGTCAGGTAGCGGCCGTGGCGGGGGTCGCAGGCGGCCATCATGTTCTTGGAGTCGAACATCTGCTGCGTCAGCTCGGGCACCGTCAGGGCTCGGTACTGCTGGCTGCCGCGGCTCGTCAGCGGGGCGAAGCCCGGCATGAAGAAGTGCAGCCGGGGGAAAGGCACCATGTTGACCGCCAGCTTGCGCAGGTCGGCGTTCAGCTGGCCGGGGAAGCGAAGGCAGGTGGTCACGCCGCTCATGGTGGCCGACACCAGGTGGTTGAGGTCCCCGTACGTGGGAGTGGTGAGCTTCAGGGTGCGGAAGCAGATGTCGTACAGGGCCTCGTTGTCGATGCAGTAGGTCTCATCCGTGTTCTCCACCAGCTGGTGCACAGAAAGGGTGGCATTGTAGGGCTCCACCACCGTGTCCGACACCTTGGGAGAGGGCATGACGCTGAACGTGTTCATGATGCGGTCGGGGTACTCCTCCCGGATCTTGCTGATGAGCAGGGTGCCCATCCCCGAGCCGGTGCCGCCGCCCAGCGAGTGGGTCAGCTGGAAGCCCTGCAGGCAGTCGCAGCTTTCCGACTCCTTCCTCACCACGTCCAGCACAGAGTCCACCAGCTCGGCGCCTTCGGTGTAGTGCCCCTTGGCCCAGTTGTTGCCGGCCCCGCTCTGACCTACGGGCAGACCAGCAGCAGCGAGCCACCTCAGTGCCCCGCAAGGAACGCAGGTCCACCTCCGCCCGCCCCACGGGGCTCACACCCCTTTCGTTCCCATCCCCAGAGCCCTGCTGGGATCCAGCCCCCCGGCTCACTCACGCGCCTGCTCTGAGCCTCCTGCAGGCTGGGGTCCTCGCTCACGCTGGGGGACGCCTCCACGCCACGCTCACTCACCAAAGACAAAGTTGTCGGGTCGGAAGATCTGTCCAAAGGGGCCGGAGCGCACCGAGTCCATTGTGCCGGGCTCCAGGTCAACCAGGATGGCACGGGGGACGTACTTGTTACCTACGGGAGGAACCAACGCAGCGTTATGGCCCTGCAGCCACAGCAGCACTGCTGTGCTCACTGAAGGCTCTCCATATTTCACTGGAGAGTGAAATAGCACTGCCTAGATCAGTGCTATCAGAGCCATTCTGAGAACAAAGCTCTGTTAGAAGTCGCTAGTAGATGACAACTCTTACTCAGGTATTTTTCGAGCTACGACCTGGCATTTCTGCCTTATTTATTTAAGGATGTCAGAGGATGCAGACAAACTCACCAGCAGCTTCATTGTAGTACACGTTGATCCTCTCCAGCTGCAGGTCGCTGTCCCCATGGTAGCTGCCAGTGGGGTCGATCCCATGCTCATCGCTGATGACCTCCCAGAACTGGAAAAAAATTTCGTGAAAGGGCAGCTGTTAACTACAGCTGGCCGGTGCCAATCACACGCGCTAGCAGTCCGTGCGCACAGCGTCCCCGACCACTCCCTAGCACGGTTGAGCAGCTGCCTGGGAGGAAGCTGCACCTCCATGAGTCAGTGCAGAAGAGTTTCCCTTTGGCCGCGGCAGCTGAATTAACAGAAGCAGCGCTGAGTAGAGGAGGGCAACAGGGCAGCTGCAGCGCTGGAATTCGAGCTAATTCATTTTTAGCACACATCCAAGGGGTGACAATACTCGCATACCCACCGATCTGAGACTCTTCTATTGTCTAGCCGTGGCTTAAGACCGCCTAAACCAGCCATGCTGTTCTACTGACACGGCAGCGTCACCGCAAGCCGACAGCAGCCCCAGCACACCGCCGGGGCTGGCCGTGCCGCCGCGCCCCTCTCCCTCAGGAGCCTCACGCGTGGTCTGCGAGGCGGCTCTGCGCGACCGCGGACTCGAGCCCGGGCAGCCCCGCTCCGGTCGCGGATAACCTCGGCGGAGCTGCAAGCTTCACCCCGCTGCCGGTCGCACGACCCTCGGCAGGCAGCCGAGAGGCGGCTCGTACCTTGGCGCCGATCTGGTTGCCGCACTGCCCGGCCTGGATGTGCACGATCTCACGCATGATGCCGGTATCGCGCCGCACGCGCTCGGTCCCCTCCCGCACCGTTCGCTGCGGCGGCCGCGCCCCGCTCCGCGCCTTAAATCGGGCGCTGCGCACCGCCCCTCGGTGACGTCACGCGGTAGCGGCGAGCAGCCAATGGGCGCGCGGGAGCGGGGCGGGGCTGCGGCATTGTCTCCCGCCGCGGGTCTGGCACCCGAGGGCGGACGGCGGAGCCGCCCCTTGGCGCCCAGCAGCGTCCGCGGGACGGGGCTCGGCCGGGGACGGCTGGAATTCAGGAATTGCAAATGATTTACACCGAGCTGCTTCTGCACCTGCTGGGGCTCGTGCCTTTGCTTGTCCGCTGCACCAGCAGAGCGTGCACTGCTGCGTTTTAGCAGCGCCTTCCAGCCTGTACTTCTAGCTCGTGCCTGCTGAGCTACGTTTTGACACCTTTGAAGCACGAGAATCATCGTTCTGTGGTTCAGACTCTTAAAACGAGCAGAAGTTGGAGGACAGCCATGATAAAGCCAAGAGCAGCTTTCAAGCAGTATGGTGCTGTTTCAGCTCGAGCTGTCAGACCGTCCATGCAAGGCTTCCAGTTGAGGAATGCAGAGGGCCAGCATGAAACATTACCCTGCTGCTAAAGCTTTTCTGGGGACTGTCTGGCAACAACTGTAACTTGATGTACAATCAGTGAATATGCAGGTGTTATAATTAAGAAATATCCAGGAAAGTTAGGCTAAGTAAGATTATTGCAACAGGAAGATAATAAATGGAAAATGCTTACCGATGTCGTAGGCTCACAATATTCTCCATGAGGAGCGATCTCCAGAAGAGATCCTTCCTCAGTGGCAGTCAGCATTTAAATGGGATCCAGGAGAGGTGAAGCCAGGCTCCATCCCTTCCTGTAGCGCAGGTGAATTACCTTCACCTGTGCTCCCATGGCTGACTCATTGTTTGCCTCAGGTGGTCAGTCAGAGGTTCAGGCCGTGATTCAGCAGTTCCCATACACTTAAACACCCATAGGAATGGGATATCTGTTTTTCTATAAGTGAACTTACATTCTACGTTAACAAAAACCCACTGTGCACCTCATTTGGGAAGATTTTTGACCTTGCTTCTAGCATCTCTGGTTGTTGACACATGGAAATAAACTAAACTGATCCAAGTCCATGGCAGATGGCTGTGATAGAAAGGACAGTTCAAGTGCAACAGAGAGAATGTGGTTTTTAAACCAAGATGTACATATGCCTGATCTGGCATAAGGTGTCCCTGGCCATGGCAGGGGAGTTGAACTAGATGGTATTTAAGGTCCCACCATTCTAAAATTCTATGATATATATCATAGAATCACAGAATGTCCAGGGTTGGAAGGGACCTCAAGGATCACGAATCTCCAACCCCCCTGCTGCAGGCAGGGCCACCAACCTCCTCATTTAATACTAGACCAGGCTGCCCAGGGTCCCATCCAGCCTGGCCTTGAACATCTCCAGGGATGGACGGGGCATCCACAGCCTCTCTGGGCAGCTGTTCCAGCACCTCACCACTCTCTCTGTAAAGAACTCTCCCCTGATATCCATCCTAAATCTTCCCTCCTTCAACTTAAAACCATTTCTCCTTGTCCTGCTGTTATCTACCCTTTCAAAGAGTTGAATCCCCTTCTCTTTATAGGTTCCCTTTGGGTACTGAAAGGCTGCAATGACTTCACCCCACAGCCCTCTCTGCTCTGGGCTGAACAAGCCCAGCTCCCTCAGCCTGTCAGAGGATAGGGCAAGCTTATCAAGGAAAGAGCAGTATGTGCCTTTTTATAATAGTGACTTTCCTTTAGTCATAGCAGTGCTACAAGAATCAGAGGAGAAGAAGGCAGCCCAAAAGGGATCGTGAGCATCCCAAGCAGCCCAGGTGATCTGTATTATGTAGTTAAGGGCTGACATTAGCTCTGCAGTGAGAGCTCCATGACATCTTGTCTGAGTGATATATCTGCATCTTCATTGCTGGACATAATAAATAAAATTGGATTGGGCAGAAACTTGATTGCAAATCATTAATCAATTTGCAGTTGTAAATAAAATGTTTTTTGTTTGACTTGCTGGCCTGGCAAGGACAGCTTTACAGCAGGACCAAGGAAGGGAAATGGCAGCTTCCAACAAGGTTGGCGAAGAGGGAGCAGCATGGTGTACCTCATATTCAACACTACAGGGCTGAAGGGAGTCAGTCTCAAGCATGTGCACACAAATATAGAAAGACCAATACCATGAGGACAGCATGGCAAACTCTCCCATGTTTGCTGGTGAATCAGCACAGCAGGAGGAATTAGCACAATGAGTGAGAGATCTGCACTTGCAGAACTATGGGGTTGTGGGGATCACAGAGACATGGTGGAATGCTGGAATGTTGCAATGGATGAATGAAAGCCCTTTAGAATGGACAGGGTAGGAAGGTGCAGAGGAGTTACCCTTTGTGTGAAGGAGCAGCAGAAACACGCAAAGCTCTGCCTGGAGATAAACGACGGTTTAAGGGGTCAAGATTAGAGGGCAAACTAATGTACGCTGTGTTGTGGTGGTTGTTTGCTATATGCTTCCTGAGCAGGAAGATATAGATGAGACCATCAAAGAACTGGAAAAAGCCTGACATCTACAGACCCTTATTCTCAAAGGGAACTTGAATCTTCTGAGTATCTCTTGCAGGATCTACAAAGCAGGATACAAGAACTCCTGGAAGTTTTGGAGGCAAATCAGTGATAACTTACTGTCATGAAGTCCAAAGGGGAGAGAGATCCTGCTGGACTTTCTTTCAAACAAGGAAGAACTGGTGAGGACTGGGAAGGATGGAGTCATCTTTGGCAGCAGTGGCCATAAGATTGCGTCAAGATCCTGAGAAAAAGTGAACAAGGTGAATAGCAGGATCACAACAAAGGGTTTCAGGGGATTGGCTTATCTGTTTGGAAAAATCCCGTGGGAGACTGTCTTGTAGAGAAGAGATCTGAGAGGACTAACTGACTTTCATCACTCACCTCCATGCAACACCTTAAGAATGGTGCTTTCTGACAAGTGGGACATCAAGCAAAGGCAGCAAGAGGCCTGGGCAGACAACAGGGAGCTGCTTGTTAAACACAGACATAAGAAAGAAACACAGGAGGTGAAAGTAGGGTCGTGTGACCTAAGAGGAATATAGAGACACTGTCCTGGTATACAGTGATAGGCTTAGGAACAAAGCTCACCCAGAGCTGAATCAAGCAAGGGATGTGAAGGACAGCAAAAACTACTGATCTATCTGCAGCAAATGTAAATTTTTGACCCGCTACTGAACACAGAGCTGATGACAAAGGACATGAAAAACACTGAGGTATTCAGCGTTGTCTTCTCCATGTTTTTATACTATTAAGGGATCTCAACCTTCTGAGACCTGTCAGAAAATCTGGAGCAATGAAAATTTATTCTTAGTAGAGGTGGATCTTCTTGAGGAAGATTTAGATGAATTGAACATGCAAAAAGTGTGTAGACATTGGTGAGATACACTCAAGTGCTGAGGGAGCTGTATAATGTCATTGTGAGGACATTTGGCAATCTTTGAAATATCACAGCAACCGGAAAACGTTCCTGAGGACTGGAAAAGGTAAATGTCACTGCTAACTTCAAGAGGAATAAGAAGGAGGATCAAAGAACAGGTCAGTCAGCCTTACCTCAATTCCTAGAAAGATGGGAGAATGAATTCTTCAGGAAACAACTTTTGAAAAATTAGGGTCAAAAAGTTGGTTGGCATTAGCCAGCATGGATTTACAAAGAGGCAGTTATGCCTGACTTAACTGACAGTCTTCAAGCACCAGTGCATGGTGGAGGCCATTCAGAAGGAAAACAGTTTTGCAGGAAGGGGCCTGGGGGTCTTGGGCACTGAGCTGAACGTAAGCCAACAGTATGACCTTGCTACAAAGTCACACAGCAATCTGAGCTGTGTTAGGAAGAGTTACCAGCAGTTCAAGGAAGGGACTCTCTGCCCTCTATTCAGCCGATGGTGAGAGACACCTAGAATTTTGCATTTAAATTCTTTACTTGGCTCCCCATTGCAAGAGAGAGATGAAGACATCATCCAGTGAAGAGCCGTAAAGGTTGAGAGACTAGAGACTCTCATCATGCAAGAAGAAACTGGGAGCTAGGACTGTCCTGGGGAATGATTGGGGTACCTTAGCAAGAATCTCATAAATACTTGAAGGGAAGCTGCTAAGAAGATAAAGCCTGGCTCTTCTCAGTAGTGCCCAATGACAGGAGGAGAGGCAATGTGCACAAACTGGAATATCAGAAACTAAACGTAAACATAGGAAAAACGTTTGATGTCAGACACTGGTACTTGTTGAATGGTATCTTAGGAGATATCCAGAACTTTGGACACTGATCAGCCCTGATCAGTCTACTGTGGCTGACCCTGCTGGGTATAGGATTGGACTAGATTATCTCAAGGGATACCTCCCCACTTCAGCAATTCATTGATGCTGCGAAAGGGAGAGGAGTAGACCAACATATGTGACAAGTAACATCAGATTGATGGTTTATTGGTCCTAGCACCACTCTGTACTATAACGTTAAATTAAAATTATAACAAAACGAACAGAATTTTACAGATGTGAGCTAATAGCTGATCTAGTAAATTACTAACACTTTCTTTGTTTTGCATTTGGCTGCTGTGGCCTTTGGAAAATAAGGTGGAGATTTTTCAAATTCAGTCCTCAGTTTTCTTCAGTGTATCGATGTGCAGACAAACTATGTCTCATTTCCTTCCATAGGGCAGAAACCTCAGCTGCAGTGAAATATCTTGAAGACAGACTGGCTCAAGCTTGGTAGTACATGGAATTACATGCTATTGCTTTTGCAACCTCAAAATATCCAAGATTATACTAGCAGGTTTTTTTTTTTTTTTTAATTGGCTTCTACATTCATTGTATTCTGCTATTGTATTTTCCAGACATATTTTTTGCAGTACTTAATCACAGGCAATCACTAGTACAACTTGTGCATATACATTTCTACATGCTGTGGGTGTAGCCTGCATTTTTTTAGGCAGCCCTGGGCTGCTACGTCTTCTCACTATTTGCAGAGCTGCAAAACAGCTGTCCCTCTTGGCATCTCTATGGGATATACACAAGCATTTAAGAGCTTTTTGGCTGCCAAGTTATTCTTGGAAATCTACAAAGCAACAGCTTGAAGCGTTCTTACTCCCCATCTGAAGGTACCTGGACAATCCCTAACATGTCTTCCTCCCACATACATACAGTGGCTTCCTAAGAGCTTTATTATTATACTCTTAAGGATTTTGAACTTTTAATTCACAGAAGCTATAACACCCATTTCTTTGTAGATCCTCACAGGTTTCTAGGGGTGTAACTCCAGATTAAAAAAAAAAATACCCATCTACAGCGAGGCTCATGTTTGTGTCTAAAAAGTTCCCTCATCTACAGTAATACTGAGCACTCACAAACACCCAGCAAAGAAAATTAAACATTAATTGCTTAAATGTCAATCCAGAATCCTACATTTTGGCAAATTAACACTATAAAAAACCCTTAGCCATTAATGGCATTTAAATGAACAGAATGGTTCACTATAGCGTTTTTAACAGGTTTTGGTTTCACAAATTTGAGGTACTTAATATCATGAACAAAAAATCCCAATACCTCATTCATAGATTTGCAGTGCCTGTGTGTGGGAACGCCCGTGTGCCCCTCTGCAGCCAAACCACTGCTTGCAGCTCAGCAGCCAGCTGAACAAAACTCTACCTTCCCCTGTTTCCAAGGCAACCGCAGAGCCTTGGAAATGAGCTGCACAAGGGAGGCAATGGAAATCTTAGCACGTTTTAACGTATCTGCAATTTCCTATTGTAGGATGGGGAATTGCAAACATACAAATACGGGAGCTGCTGAAGCATACACAATAATAGATTGAGCATCTGCCTATGGCTTTATTCTCATTTACAATGAGTGATAGCACATATTGCTCAGATGTGCATATCAGAAACAAAATGATTTTTTTTGAGTCTTCCTATTGAAATCAATGGATGTTGCTCTGTCCATTAGCTTTTTTGTCTAAATTCTACCAGACAATAACAGCATCACCACCTGATGCAATCTCTGAGATCACCTATGGTACTTAATCACTAGTGATGTGTGTTAAGAATATTTCCCCTAGCAAGAGGGTGGAATATTTGTGGAGGAATTTTTAATTCTAGTAATAAAATGATAACAAAAATCTATTTTTATCTCAGAATTACAACCCACTGCAGGCACTAAAAGCAGTTACATAGTAGTGCTGAGCACAGTTTTATGAATGAGCAAAAGCAATTTCACTGTAGAGACTTCTGTACTTGTGCTTTTTTCTTGGACTTAAATTTTTGCGTTCGGCCAAGAACAAAAGAAGAGAGAGGAGGAGCATGTAAGACAACATCACAGAACAATATAGGGCACTGTCAGTTCTGAAATAACTTCTCTTTTTTAAATAAGCACAGTTTTCCCCATGAGCCTAATGTTACTTCCATACTGTGGCTTCTCTTGGGAACTTAGCCTGTAACCTCTGAGTCAGGAATTTGTTTACATAGTCCTAAAGGACACGACAGTCTCTGCTCATCCGGCTTCCAAAAGTTACCATAACAAATACAATCATTATGATATCACTAAATGACTGCAGAAAGGGGAAAATATGTTTATCATCACCAGGCACAGATTTACTGAGAAGGAAAGAGGCAAAACAATGCAGCCTCTCATTACTTCCGCTTGGCACACCAGATGTGATGGGGTAGCTGCCAGATGGCTCCTGCCCCCAGCCAGCCTGCACCTACCTTTTAAGATCACTCAGAAGATGAAATCTGTTTGCTATCTCCATCAACTAAGGTCTTCAAGTCAATATACAACCGATTCCAGCATCGATACAAACGGAACGCTGCTATCATGTTTTCCAGGGCAGCCTATTTCCTACTTGTCAGTGGGAACAAGGAACAGACAGAGGCTTTGATCAGCTAGTCACAGTTTCTTTTGTTCCTCAGCCTCCTTGCTCTATCTTGCAATCTGATCATTACTTGTAATTCAAACCGACACCTAGCTAACTCCACGCTTTATCCTGGGAAATTTCTAATAGATGCCATAAAGGTGGGATTTGATATATATTGCTTAAAGTCACCCAGGTTCTTTGCAGGTGAGAACAGGGTGGTGTTGCTCCAACTAACTAGTTCCAGCCAACTAAGCACTTGCTCTGCTCTCCCCTGCAGACACTGTTTTTTGCCTTCTCTGTACCAGTTCTCACTTTGACACATTCCTTAATCCAATAAAAGGCTTCTTCCTTCTCATTTACCATATCTAGGTGGTTTAGGAAACTGATTCATAGAGGGGTCAGACATGCTTCAGAGGGAATTAAAACCTCTAAAGCAAGGCAGTGGGGTAGGACTATCCTTTTCAGCAGCTGAAGGATAATGAATGAGCCCCACCCATGGAGCTACCCACTTCTGTGAGCAGCAGCTCTCTTAAAGTCCTGGAAACCTTCAATCCAAACTCACTCTATGGCTTTCTCCCTGTCTTCTAGTGTGGAGCTGGAGTTTTCAAATACCAGTCATTCTACTAATTTATTAACAATAAAATCAGGATTATGCTGGATGCACAGTGGCAGACTAAGTCATGCTTGAATTTCATTTAATGCATGTAAAGCTTTTTTTTTTTTTTGAGGCCATTTGAATTCTGCATGAAAACCCTGTTTAATTATTCACTGTGGAGGCAGGCAGTGTATTTGTCACATCCATAGAAATATGCTGAAACATTTTTCACTGCAAAACAACACAAAGCTGTTTACTGAACAAACTACACAGCCTCTGCCAGGGTAGCCATTCCATCTCCTTGAGCAAGTGCTTTCACATTCTTCTTAAACTAAGTTGCTAGCATTTTTTTGCAATGATAAATACACCCTTGACAAGAAAAAAAATGCCTTGAAATTATCAGATGAGAAGCCAAGTGAGATAAATAATGATTATAAAAGATGATAGATCAGTCACTGGGACCAATTTGAAAATCTGTATCTCAGAAGAATCAAACATTAATAAATGGGAATTTAACAAAGCCAACTTGATGTTTTCTCAAGAGAAACTACAGCAGAGAAACAGATCAGTTGTTATTAAACTGCTCAGGGAGGAAGACAAGTTTATCACCTGCACTATTTTTTTTTTTGCTGGTAAGAACTGAGGGATTGGACTCCTCTCAATACCTGGCCTTCAACATGCATTAAAACAAACGTTCAAAGGGCTCTGGATAGGTAAGTGTCCCATAGAGTAACATCTAAGAAATGTCTTTTTTCCGAAATACTCCACAGCCTCAAGCACTTTGCTGTATGTCCAAATGCTTCCATTTTGATTTCTGATGTAGGCAAGCTAAGGATAACAGCCATCTAAAATGGAAGCATTGATACGTGGTAGCATGCACTTCCCCATTTTAACAAATAAAGAACAGAATGTGTTATTGGTGGAATATCAGAAGGCAGATGCTTAGCATGGCAATTTGAGATTGGTAGGAAAAAAATTCAAGACCTTTTGATCCAGTCACATGCAGAACTGCTACAAATACTACAAAGGTTTTTTTTTTTTTTTTTTTTTTTTGCACAGTGAAAGTTGGGACAAAATCTCACCTAAGTTGTCTTAAGCCCCTAACACAGTCATGAGATTTGCTTAATGAAGACAACAAATGTGAAAAAAATGCACAGGAATATTGAGGAGTGAGAGAACAGTGCCTCCCATGAGCCAAGTGTTACTCGTAGCTCCTAGGCAGGCTGCAGTGTCTGATTAGTCACTGGAAGTACACAGTAGTTACACTTTGATGTGCAATGGAAAAGTAACATCCCCTGGCAGAAAGGGAGTGACTACTCCTTCTACTTGGTACACATGATCTCTCTAGGGAGGATTTCCATTCCCTCAGCCCTTTAGCAAATAAGGTTTTCAGGCCCTATTACATAGATAAATAATCCAGTAACTGAGACACACCTCCCTGTGAAGCAGAGCTAATAGAACCTTAAAAAAAAAGATAGTAAGGTAATTTTGTAAAAAGACCTCAATGCAATAACTATGAAACTAATCACACTTTAAGCTAGTATCAATGTTCATCCTGATACAAACTTGTTATTCAGTTTAGAGAGCAGCAAAAGCAGCAAGTCAGAGAAGAACTCTTCCCTTCTGCATAGAATAGTATATTAAGTGTTCTGGCCCTGTTTTTTTGAGTTAAGAAAACCTGTTTCTCTAGGCACCACCACTACATTTTGCAGCAGTGCACTGCAACATCCATGTCACATAAGAGACAGTCTGCTTGTGGTTTGTCCGGGCATGGGGCACTTGCACAGATGCCTTGAATGATCTACCAGCACCATACTACTGTAGCATGGAACATGTGAGACTATCATCCAGAAGCAAGCTATTTCTTTAAAAAGAATTTTTTTTTTTTTTTTTGCCTCCACTTGTGCAGAGAATTAGCTGGAGGGAAGATTCTAGATTCCCTTATTTCTTCAGGTTGTAAATCAAGACTACAAACTTCTTTATCTCATACTTTCTGCAAAGAAGCTTTTGTCAACAGGACAGGCCCCATGGATTTCATTCTTAGATTATCCTGGGACTATCCTGTATTAAATGCAATCCTATTCTGATGTAGAAGGCCATCTCATATGTTGAGTGAAAGAAAATTACTCCAAACTGACAGATTGAAAAACATCTATTGGAAAGCAGATGTAGAGTGACATTCTCAGCAGATACTTGAATGTTTCAAGCTTTTGGATACTAGATCATGCAAAATTTGTGACAGAGGGTATCACAGTTTCAGAACCAGCCCATATACTGGACTATCCTTCCACAACACTGTACAATATCTTTAGACTGGGGTCCTAGAACAGTGAAAGAAAGAGTTGGCATCTTAGGTTACTAAACCCTAAGCCTCATCCCATTTTTATTCAAAGTGTTTACAGCCTTATTTAGCTTTATCATCTACACTTCCACCTGCAGACAGTTGTTCTCTTGTAGCTTGCATTAGCCAAGATGTTCTGCTAACACCTAAAAATGCCAGACATCAAACAAAACAGATGAAAGAGACAGCTTTCTTCCCTGACATCATCAACTCTAACTGTTAACAGGATTTCCAGGTCACCATTACTACATTTAAATGAAAGAAACCATTTGTTGATAAAACCTCTCAGCACAAGTGACTCATCTGGTTTAAACTGTACCCCACTGAGCCTGTAGTATCTACCATCATTTCTTCTAGAAAGGATGCTTCATGCAAGACCTTAAATCTTGGAGCTGTTTATCACACACACAAAAAAAAAAATCACCAGCTGATGTAGGTTAAGGCAATCAGATTATCTAATCTGAAATAGTTTCAGTGGTTCTGCTCTTCATGAAAGAAGTAGAGCTGTGAACACATGAAGAGACATTCATCTGTTGCTTGGCATACAGCAGTCGTCAGTTTTTATAATGAATGGTCCCCTAAGTGATAGATGCAGATAATGCTCAAAGGTAAAGCAGAAGAAAATTGTACTGCAGCTTCCAGTCACAATTCAAGACTAATCTTCCATTATAATTGGTTTACTAATTCTATCAAATAGTTTTAAGCCTCCCTTTTATCCCAGTATCCACTTTTCCTGTATTATCCTTAACTCCTACTAAAGTTACGTGGGAGGTGGGTTTTTTTTTTTTGGTATTATGGCTGGCAAATAAGCTGTGTAGGATGGACATGTTTCTCCACTTCCTAGAGGAAGAGAAACCGTAAGTAGAGCTACAGAAACAACGTTGTTTCAAAGCACGCAATGTAGGAAGGTGTTCCACCTTCTAATACAGGAGCTGTAGTGCAGTGGTTCCCTTGGGTAGCGATATTGAAGTGTTAGCTGAAGATATAGCCATTACACTAAGAAAAAGGATCTGAACTTGTTGAAAAATAGTGAAACTCTAAAGGTCCCACTGTAGAAAGAAGGATCTTTACTATCACTGTCAAAGACCAGATTCTCATGTTTTTGAGAAACTGAAGTTCCTCTCCAGCTTCCCTTCTCACCTTTAGGAAGAAAGCTGCTTCTGACAAACAGATTCAAGCACAATCCAGTTGGGTAATTTCAAGGGAAGGTTACTGTGACAACCAGACAGGTTGTTATTTCTCAAAGGGCCCAGGGGCAGCACACAGTAACTCAGTTACTAAAACAACCTCAATTTGTTTAATACTTAATCCCAGAACTGCTCAAGTTCTAAGAAACACAAGTGCTATTGTGAGTGCTGTATTTGTTTACAGACTGTTCAGGCATTTTAAGTGCTTCTCACCTCTCTTTTCAGAGGTTTCACCTGGAATGAAGGATAGAGATGAGGAAAGAAACAGCATGAAAAGCTTGTTGTTCTGCACACAATCTCAGATCTTACTAGAAGATAACAAGCCCATCAGCAACAGTATGCTCAAGCAGTAGAATCCATTAACAGAGACAAAACAGGCAAGATAATTAGTGCACAGTAGCTCCCTTTTAAGTCTTGATTCCAGTAATGCCTTCCCACAATTCCATAAAAGAAACACACAAGAGGTTGCAATTATGTGGATAGCTGTTCCTTCAGAGCAGTAAGGACCACAGTGTTTGTAGCATTACTAGTAGCTCTCAAAGTGTTGTTTGATTTTTTTAAGCATAAGAGCCCTTCCCTAAGCAGTGTTGGGGGAACTAAGAACTGTAAGCTCACATATGGGGTAACAACTATTCTAAGGGTAGGATTTTATTCTCATCCTGTAGAAGAGTCTCAGACATTATAATAACTGATGACTATGCTGTAGGCTCACTACATCTCCAATTCACTTAGGCTTCTTGTGACCTTTAAGTACGCAGTAACACAAATCCCACCACCCTCACCATAAAGAAGCTGAACTTACCTTAGCAAAGATGCACACGAGGATCCTGCTGCACTGCTCAGCTGCCTGGCTGGAGGTCCACTTCTTGTTGCAATTACTGAGAGCATCAAACAGCAGCAGTGTAAATACGTAATTGGGGTGTGAGAGACAGCTACTGTCAGGAAATGCACATGACTACTCCAGGACCTTGTTTATGCTCTGGGCAGCTTTGAGTCATGTTACTTTGAGATCTGCCTGTCATCTCCCCCCAGATCCCAAAGGGAATTGACTGCCCTGAGGGGTCATTCCCTCTTACAGAGAAGGCCCCCTTAGTGGCTGTTTGTTTTTTGGTAAACATTCACCTTGGAGAGTGTCTCCACACCTCAGAACAGAATTCAAGTTAACATCTCAGCTACCATTGTGCTCAGAAAACAGATCCTTCATACACTGCACATACAGTCTTTCTACTTAGAGAGGAAGGATCACAGATAAGCAAAGGATCAGGTAAATCCACAGCCAGCCACCCATATTCACAGCATATATGCCCTGAAACAAGCTCAATCAGAACTGCTTATATAGCAGTTGAAAAGCCTGCAGCTATCTTGTCAGATCAGTTTTGACAGTTTGTAACGTGGCATTCAATACCTTCTGGCTGACCTCACTACCATGTATGTCCATAAATAGAAGTTGCAATATCCTCAAGTGGAGCATCTTGTTTCTATTAGTTAAGGCAGCTTCCTCTGTAACAATAGAGTAACTGTTAAACATGAGTGCCTAATATTGAACTCACAGTGCCTGTGGATTAGCTACCCTCTTACAGTGCCCATACATTAACTACTCACTTAAGCTGAGTAAGTGCAGTTTATGTATTCTGCAAAATTAATGGCCTGAAAAATCTTGCTTTATTGACTTAAACCTTTCACTGAGGGTAAAGGCTTAGAATGAGAAGTGAAAGAGACAGAAAACTAGAAGAGTTATTTTCTAGAACTAGAGAGAAATAAGGCAGAGGACACAGTTTAGAACACAAAAAGCCTTTATGTTTGAGAAGTTAACCATTTCAACAGAAGACTCTGAAGTATTTTTGCAACTACTGTTACATTGGACAGTCGAGGATACAAAACTGCTGACAAAAGCAACAGTGGAGAGCACCAAATTAAGAAACGCATGCTTCAGCACAACTGCACAGATTTCTCCTCTCAATGAACACTTGCCTGCTCAGACTACACTTGACTTCTACCATTTCCACTTCATGCCTCATCCTCCTCTCCTTCCTCTTCAAATTCACCCTGCTCATCAGCAGTGGCATCCTGGTACTGCTGGTACTCTGAGACCAGGTCATTCATGTTGCTCTCCGCCTCCGTGAACTCCATCTCATCCATGCCCTCGCCCGTGTACCAGTGCAAGAAGGCCTTGCGCCGGAACATGGCCGTGAACTGCTCCGAGATCCTCTTGAAGAGCTCCTGGATGGCCGTGCTGTTCCCTATGAAGGTGGCGGACATCTTGAGCCCACGCGGGGGGATATCGCAGACGGCCGTCTTCACGTTGTTGGGGATCCACTCCACAAAGTAGCTGCTGTTCTTGTTCTGCACGTTGAGCATCTGCTCGTCCACCTCCTTCATGGACATGCGGCCTCGGAAGATGGCGGCCACCGTCAGGTAGCGGCCGTGGCGGGGGTCGCAGGCGGCCATCATGTTCTTGGAGTCGAACATCTGCTGCGTCAGCTCGGGCACCGTCAGGGCTCGGTACTGCTGGCTGCCGCGGCTCGTCAGCGGGGCGAAGCCCGGCATGAAGAAGTGCAGCCGGGGGAAAGGCACCATGTTGACCGCCAGCTTGCGCAGGTCGGCGTTCAGCTGGCCGGGGAAGCGAAGGCAGGTGGTCACGCCGCTCATGGTGGCCGACACCAGGTGGTTGAGGTCCCCGTACGTCGGAGTGGTGAGCTTCAGGGTGCGGAAGCAGATGTCGTACAGGGCCTCGTTGTCGATGCAGTAGGTCTCATCCGTGTTCTCCACCAGCTGGTGCACAGAAAGGGTGGCATTGTAGGGCTCCACCACCGTGTCCGACACCTTGGGAGAGGGCATGACGCTGAACGTGTTCATGATGCGGTCGGGGTACTCCTCCCGGATCTTGCTGATGAGCAGGGTGCCCATCCCCGAGCCGGTGCCGCCGCCCAGCGAGTGGGTCAGCTGGAAGCCCTGCAGGCAGTCGCAGCTTTCCGACTCCTTCCTCACCACGTCCAGCACAGAGTCCACCAGCTCGGCGCCTTCGGTGTAGTGCCCCTTGGCCCAGTTGTTGCCGGCCCCGCTCTGACCTACGGGCAGACCAGCAGCAGCGAGCCACCTCAGTGCCCCACAAGGAACGCAGGTCCACCTCCGCCCGCCCCACGGGGCTCACACCCCTTTCGTTCCCATCCCCAGAGCCCTGCTGGGATCCAGCCCCCCGGCTCACTCACGCGCCTGCTCTGAGCCTCCTGCAGGCTGGGGTCCTCGCTCACGCTGGGGGACGCCTCCACGCCACGCTCACTCACCAAAGACAAAGTTGTCGGGTCGGAAGATCTGTCCAAAGGGGCCAGAGCGCACCGAGTCCATTGTGCCGGGCTCCAGGTCAACCAGGATGGCACGGGGGACGTACTTGTTACCTACGGGAGGAACCAACGCAGCGTTATGGCCCTGCAGCCACAGCAGCACTGCTGTGCTCACTGTAGCCTCCCTGTAAGTGACCACCCATGGCATAAGGGCACTCATAGGAGCAAATCAGAAGCTAAGACACAAATCAGCTATAGGGCTGTGCCAGGAAGCAACATGCTGTGCACAGCTCTCCCAGCAGAACACACATGTGAGATCCCTGTGCCCTCCCCCACGGGAGATGGAGCTACTCCACGGAGCAGTTACCTGTGGCTTCATTGTAGTACACGTTGATCCTCTCCAGCTGCAGGTCGCTGTCCCCGTGGTAGCTGCCCGTGGGATCGATGCCGTGCTCATCACTGATGACCTCCCAGAACTGCAGGGACCACCAGAGGGACAGGGGCGTCACCACAGCCCCGCCCCCCCGACCACCGCCCCGCCACGCAGCGCGTGGAGACCCGCAGCCGCCCCACGATGCCGGGGTGTGGCACCGACGCCCCAGGACCCCGCAGCCCACGGAGACGGCGGCGAGCAGAATCGCTCCACCCCACGCCCACCTCGGAGCCGGGCCGAGCCCGCGCCACGGAACCGCTCCTTCGCCACCGGGAGCCGCCGGCAAGGAGGAGCCGAGCGGAACCGCTCGTGCCTGGGGACGTGGGGACCCGGTAGAGGAGCCCCGCTTCACGGCGCACGGAGACCGGCACGCGCGAACACGCGGTGGATCGCCGTACACTCGGCGGGCCTTACCTTGGCGCCGATCTGGTTGCCGCACTGCCCAGCCTGGATGTGCACGATCTCACGCATGATGCCGGTGTCTGCCGGTGCCGCGCTGCTCCCGCTCCGTCACCTCCCGCTCTTCGTGCTGCAGCGGCCGCGCCCCGCTCCGCGCCTTAAATCGGGGCGCTGCGCACCGCCCCTCGGTGACGTCACGCGGCAGCGGCGCGCGGCCAATGGGAGCGCGGGAGTGGGGCGGGGCTGCGGCGCCGGAACCTGTAGCACGGAGCGGGGGGCGGGGATGGGGGCGGGGCTTCGGGACGGCCCTTCGCGCACCGGGGCCGACGCCCGGACCCCGCCCTGCCCCGCCGCCGGCACCGGGGACAAAGGCGCGGGCTGCGGCGGGCGTCTAGGCCGGGACGGCGGCTTGGGGGTCGCGCCCCGGGGCTGCGTTCACCGCGTGGGTGCCGAAGCGTCCCACCGCCGCGGTGCCGGCGCCGCCGCTCCTCGGTTCCCGCTCGGCCCTTTGTTCGCCCGTCGCTGCCGCAGCGGCGGGCGGCGCCGGGAGGGGCGGGGGCTGTCACTGTCACTGTCACAGGGGGGTGTGCGAGCACCCGCCGTGAGCCGACGGCCGCTGCTGCCTGCGGGGCCTCGGTGCGCTCTGCCCCCCCGGCCGCAGGGCACGCACGCGGTAGCGGGGCGGTGAGGTTGGCCGCTTGTTGGTTTTTCCCCCAGATGTGAAGGAAGCGCACTGCCCCGAGCCGGGGAACGGCACGACGTCGGGACTCCTCTGTGTCGGGGTGCGGCAGTCCCGGGGGCACCCGGCGCGCCCTCCCTGTGCCCTTTGTCATCGCCCGTCTTCTTTGTCCCCGCCGGCCTCCCGTGCGACCCGACCGCACCGCGCGGGGTCTCCGCTCCTCTGATTTCTGCCTCCGTGCCAGAGCGTCCCACCTCCCTTTGTTAGCGCCGCAGCTGGGGGGGGGGGGGGAACTGGAAACGCAGCCGTGGGTTTGTTCTTCCACGGGGATTTGGGGAAAAATCCCATCACTTGCGCTCCCCGTGAAAGCCGTCTGCACTGGGCTGAGCCAGGAGCGATTCCATTGTCTGGCTGAGCACGCTTCGCCGGCAACGTGTAGTTTGAATTCCACGCGAAAGGTTTTTGCGGCACACTGAGGGTAGGGTGGACACCTCTACCATCGCTTGCCTAACAAGCAGCCCGCAGAACAGCAGCTCCCTCGGAGCGCCGCATGCTGCAGGTGCCGACCAAGTGGTGCCACTCTCCCTCGCTGCTGCTGAAAGGGCGGCTCGACTCGGCTGCAGCAGAACCGGTGCAAAATGCCGGGTCCAGTGTTATCTCCAGGTGTTCCGAGTGCCACACGCTGTGTGTTAGTTGCTTGCTACAAGATTTATTGGCATTGCAGGGAGTAGCTGATCTCGCTCATCCTCCTTACCTACGCTAAGCTCATTGCCAGCAGCTCCAGGCTCTGAAGGAAGCCATTTTAAAACCCAGTTCAAGAGAATGGATTATTAGCACCAGAAAGAAACCCACCCTGCCTACTTGTTCCTAGAAGAAATTAATTCACAGATTTGAAAGGGAGGAATACGTGTCTGTGTTTTCTATAGAACTTGTTGAGACTGGAAGGGAAAAAGAAAAAAAAAAAAAAAAAAAAAAAAAAAGGAAAAACAAGAAGAAAAGAGGTTATTTCCAAATGAAATACGGGGGGCGAGAGGGGAGAAGCAGGTCTGTGTGTTTCTATGTACCCCAGCTGAGGGCTGCAGTCATGCATGGGAACCACCCAGATAACTGCGGCAGCCTTTGGGCAGGGCTCGGTGCACTCATTGCAAATGCTCCACGAGGCCACTGCTTGCTGGGCTGCTCCTTTCTGCTGCCCGGCTTTTCCTCCCTGCACCCCCGTGTCTGCCGGCTGCGGGCTGGATGCCACCCTCAGCAGTTCCCCAGGCAACCGGCCCGGTGGCAGAAACAGGCTGAGCGGCAAAGGGAGGGGAACAAAAAACCCCGTGACGATTTCGCTCCCGGGGCTGATTTCCCATGGTGTAAAAGTGGTGTGGCTACACGAGCCAGGCAGCGGCAGCGGCAGCTCCCGGGTTGTTGTGCAGCCATCCCCGTCAGCCATAGGAGTGAGAGGAGCACAATGTGACCTCAGCACAGAGCTCGTTTAATGAAGCTCAGAGGATCGGGACGGTTTTCTCCAATGCATCCTCTCCCCGGTGCTGTTAGGGTTTGCATCCTCCCAGCTGGGAGCTGGGTGTGATCCCCTTCAGCCCTCTGCTGTCGGAGTGGTGGCTGATGGAAGCCAGAGGCCCTCGCAGGGGGCAGAACATGGCCAAGGGCGACCAATGAATGCCCCAGGGAAGGACTCGTCGTCTCATTTTGTGATATCTGCATTGGTGTGATGTGCTGCAGCAGTGTGTGTGCTCATTGGGATGCTTTTCCCAGGAGGAACTTGCTCTTCCTTTTGGAAACTGTGTGCCTACCACACATCCTCATCCAGGAGCACCCCGGGAGGATGCAAATGGCTCAAAGACCTGTAAACTATGAGAGAGGCTGGGGAGCTCCACGTGTAGGGGCACGGTTAGTGGGCATAGTGGTGGTAGGTTGATGGTTGGACTAGATAATCTTAGCGGTCTTTTTCAACCCTAAATATCCTATGATTTGGGAGATTTCACATTGGTTTCCAGGCTGAAGAAATGTTTTTGTCTCAACCTGTGCTGTCTGGAGGAAAAGGGTGTGAAGCAGCACGAGGCTGTATGCTTGGCATGCCTTCTCTGCAAGCTTGCCCCCACTCCTGCACAGCCCTGCTGCACAGCCTGGCCCAGGATCCTGAGAAAATCACTAAGCTCTGAGAAAGTCATTAGAGCAGAGCCCCGCCAGATAGGAGAAGGTAAAACTGCAGACAGAAAGAGGATTATAGGAACAGGATCATGGGTAGCTCCAGGGCAGAGGAGGATCAGCAGTGGTGCAGAAAGCCTTTCTGTAGGATGCTAAGGGAAGAGAAGAGGGAGGGCTGGGAAGGATGACTGCTTGGGGAGAGCTGCCGCCCGACGGTGCTTGCAGTGTGGGCATTTCTTGTTTTGGCTCATCCGTGCTGAGGCTCACAGGTGTGCCCTTACAGCAGCAAAGGGCGGTGTGAGCATCTAACAGCATCTCAAACCGTGTGTAGTAGATGAGTATAAACCACTGCAGTACAAAAGGGAGGTGGAAAATGGTGTCCGTAATTAGGAAATGATTGAGCAATTAGAAGGGCAGAGTTTTCCTGAGATGGTGCAGGAGTGCTGATGAGGAATCGATCCTCACATAAATCTCGTCGCATGGACACCGGGCACGGCAAGGTGCTCTATTGGTGCTGTGCTCCCTGAGCCAATGGCAGGGGGGCACTTGGTGCCTGTGTGCACGGCTCTTCGGGCATAAATATTCATAGCGTTCCAGCTCGGCACTAGTGCTGATGCAGCTGTTTCTTACGTTAATGTGGAACGAATTCACTGAATGCAAAAGAGCGAGGGATGAAAGAAAATATTCAGTTGCTAGTCTGAGTTGCTCTTGCAATCTGCTCTCAGTCGGTTTTGTCCTGAGCAGTCCCTTTGTGTGCGGTCTGAACCGAGATGGGCAGATTTGCATAGCTGGAGAATCTGGTGGCAAATTGCAACGTTAGAGGGCAAAAACACTGCAGGAACTTCATTTGCAGTCCCCGGGTCATGCTCTGGAACCACGACGACACACATCTCACATGCCCGGGAAATGCTTCTTTTTGCTTCAAGCCCTGTTGTTTAAACCTTATTCTCGTCCATCCCAAGGACACTCATCCTTGAAAACCCAATAGCAACACACTGCCCCGCATCCCTATGGATTCAGCATTCTACCGAATCCATTGCTAGCTAGGACGTGGTGTGTTAATGAAGCAGGGGCTCGGTAACCGGGTCGAACAAAGCATTTGTCAAGGTCTCCTGTCACCACCCCGCTCTCCCCTCCCTGCAGCAGCATTGCGGAGAGCAGCGCAGCTCCCTGCAAGGCAGAGCTGCTGTCAACTCGTTAACACTTTCTTTCTCTTTGCAAAAGGCACCGCTGTGCAAATGGATTGTAAAGATCTTATCAGGCTTTGCCTGCTCTCAGGTGCCTCTGATACACATCTTTCTGAAGGCTAAGGAAAAATAAAATGCTTTTGGAGGAGGAAAAAATGGCCTCAAATCATTCAAATATATATAAAATGTTAAATCTCTGGCTCATGGGAAAATAAAATGGCTGTTTGGAAAGATCTCTTTCTTCTCTCTCCCCAGGATCAGCTGCTCTCCTGCATTGGGCAGGAGAGAGGAGATCGGGGTGCCAGGAATTTGCAGTTGAGAAAAGCAGGATTTGGGGCGGCTGCGCTGCGCTATGCTTTCAGGAGAGCAGTGCAGCCTCTCCAGACGGCAGGATTCAAACAAAGGCTTTGATCACTTGGGTTATGAAGCTGGAAGCATCCTCACCAAACTGGGGCGGGTGGCAGATGTCGGCTCTGCTCCCAGCCCTATTTTTTTGGCAGCCCCTGCCCAGCAGCACACGCAGGCTTCGTGGAGCCGAGGGCACACCTCTGCCAGCCCTTGGGCGAGCGATAAGCAAGGCTTATAATTAACAGCTTATCCTCGGCTCTCAGAAGCCAGCAGGTGCTTTTTCAATTGATTTTGGTAGCGGCTGGTACAGATCCTGAATCTGTTGCAGAAAGGTATTATTCCCAAATGCTGTGAATTCCTTTGTCCTTCTCTCTTTCCCAGTTTTCCCATTTGTGGCTCTCTACAAGCTCTGGGGATGATTTTCACCTGATTTTTCTTGCCTCAGAAGAAGCACATAACAAAGGTGAGCTTTGTGGCACCCGGTGCTTGTGTTTGCCTCTCAACCCTGGGGAAGGACACCATCCAAGTGCTCAGCTCCGGCCACGCCTGGCACAGCTTCTCCAAATGCACAGCCAAGCTGGGAGATGGCTCCTCCTGCTTTCCAAGAGGCAGCAGGGAGCGATGCTCTCAGCTGCTGCTCAGGGGTGGGACACAAGCTTTTGGAGGTGCCTGCTGGGACCCCACGGGACTGAGAATACAGTAAAGGAGCTGTGGTAACATATTCCTGGAATAGCACGTTCTGTCAGCTCAGCAATTGTCTGGTCTGCTGCTGCACTAACAGGTAACACACCCTTCTTCTTGGATTTATTCTGCATTTATGGTGGTAGCGCTAAGAATTCTTCTATGTTTGAAAACTTTCATCCCCAGAGAACTGGGGACGAAGTGACATTTCTGAAGGTTACATCCTCTATAATCATCACTCATGTGAACTGGGTGCCAGCAGCAGTTTGACGCTTCTGCTAGGAAATCAGATGCACCCCCAATATCACATACAGATACTGAACTACCATGTGAGATATTTGCTTCTTGTGCTAAACTCCGTATCCAACAGAGCAGGAAGGAAAAGCAAAGCAGTTTCCAGCTTGAGGCAGCCCACCTCTGAGCAAACGCATGGGGCTGCCAGGGACAGTGCCAGGCTGTTAGCTCCACTCTCTGCCTGGGGAGGAGGAAGGAAAATAATCAAAGCTGATTTTGTCCAGCTGGTTTTGTTGAGAACGGAAAAGTTAAAAGGCTGTGGCAGGACTGTAAGAAGTAATGAAAGAGGGTGACTGTCTGGAGAGCTGGACTGAGACGCTGGCACTTGGTGCTCAAGAAAGAGGAAAACTGTGTGCAGACATGCCTGGACAAGCCGCAGGCTGCAGAATTAGCAAGGACTATTAAGCCCAGAGAGGAAAAGAAGATTCACGGAAATTTTGCCATCAGCAAAGGAAAAGCACCCAGAAAGACGGGGAGGAGGCCAGCAGTGCAGCCAGTCCCATGGCCACTGCAATAACAAACTATCCTTCCTGAAAAGGCATTTCATTCCCCACCAAAAGCAACCTGAACCTCAGACAGACCATGGTTTATAGGATAACCAGCACTGTGTGTTGAGTCACAGATTTCCGAGGCTAGAAACATAGCTGTGTGCTGCTTGAGCAGAAGCCTGCCTCAGCCCTTGCACTGGGAGCTGCAGCAGCCTCACATCCTTTCTGGATTCAAGCACATCCTGAGGATGCTGCACACCCAGTCTTGGTCCTGTTGGTGGCCTAAGGACAGAAAGATAGCAGCATCCATCATGTGTGCTGAGTGCCATGTGGGATCTGGGCCTTCCATCCAGCAGTATAAGGAAAAACATTGCTCAGTACCATCTTTTCACGCTTCTTCTCTCAGCCTTTCAAAAGCTCATTTCCACTAAGCTTTTGTGTCCCTTCTTCCAAGTCCTATCACAGCCCTGTCACAGGCATGTAGTAGCCAATAGCAGCTGCAACACAGCTTCTATGTGCTGGACTCAGTGCTCGCAAGCTGTCTGGGGTTTCTCCAGGGTGAAGTTCTCTATCTGTGTAAAAAATATGATTTCCATTTGATTGCACAAACCTCTTCTTGTCTTGAGGGAGCGATGAGTCACTCAGTGTCAGTGCCACGTCCAGCATCCACAGACAGACCCACGTGTCTGAGAAGCTCTGATAGATCTATGACAAGTTCTTCCCATGACTCATAACAACAAAAAGAAACCATTTACTCTGTGCTCAGAAAGCTCCTTGAGATCTGAGTTATGCAGATATTCATTCAACTGTAGGGAGACAGGCAGGGATTGCCACACTTCCAGTCTGCAGATGAATGAAATGAAGCAGAGTGGAAGGCATTTGAATACAGCCACAGCGCTAGGGAGGCGTGAAATCTGATTTCTGGCCCAGGTCACTGCAGCAGGTCACAGTGAGCTGCTGGCCACAGTGAGCTTCTGCACCCCACCCCATCAGAAATGCCAACAGCTGTGGATACCAACCCCATGAGAAGAAGAGGCTTTCCCCCAGGGGAATAGCTGCTACCTTAAGTCCTTTGAAAGTCAGGAACTGGATCTCCTTCAGTGATACCTAGCCAGGAATCCTCAGATGCACCTAAGATCCTGGCACCAGGGGGTTATTAGAGCAGTTCTGCTAACATTATAATAAACATGCAATTGCTTGTCATCTAGATTTTACATTTGCTTATATATGCTTTCTCAGATGTGAGCCTTTCAGGAGGAATTGACCTTGATATTGCTTTGGATCATGTAATTCATAGTAGGAGTTCAGTGCATTCCCCTTACAACTCTTTCTGAAGTTCAGCTTGAATTCTCTTTTGACCTTCTTTCTGTGCCCACAAAAAGAGGCCGAACAATGCTTGGTACAGATATTTTGAGACTTTGAGTGAACAAAGTACTATGGTTATGTTTGGACGGCCCAGGAGCAGTTTCCCATCACAGCTGAACACCTCTTGCTAGCTGCTGCCTCCTCTCCCTCAGCTCACCTTCCTCAAAGAGCTAAACTTGCTAACCAGAAGGAATAGCTTTGGTCAGCTTAGCTCCCCACATTGACTCATCAATGCATCTGACAAGGCCTAGGAAGCAGAACCAGGGTGGCCCCACCTAACATTGCCTTAGTTTGCCTCAGCAACTGCATGGTAGAAGCAGAAGCACTTCTCCCTTTCTTGGCTCCTTTTGCTAGCCTTATGCTGTCCTCCATTAGACCAAATGTTCGAGCAGAGGTATGGCCAGTTAGATCAAAGGAAGTTCAATATTCAGAGCAAGGTGAGGACCCTGGAAGCCCGGAGCTGTAACAGTTGCAACATCCTGGTACCACTAGACTCACTGGATGGAGGAGATGGAAGGTTTCCTTTGGCTTACCATAACAGGCATTTATTCTTCTGCAAAAAGACAACAAATTGAGAAACCTGGAATGTTCTGAGGCAGTCTTCACCTGATACATGTTAATGGTTAACTGCTTTTCTCACGTGTCAAATGCACACCTTATTCCCACAGAAGAAAATCTGCAGGATCGGTGACAAGTCGTGGCCCTACGGAGTCAGGGCTGGGACTGACACTCTGTAATATCTTCACCAATGACACTGACAGTGGAATCCAGTGTACTCTCACCAAGCTTGCAGATGACGCCAAACTGTTTAGTGCAGTTGACATACCCGAGGGATGGGATGCCATCCAGAGGGACCTTGACAGGCTCAATCAGTGAACCCAGGAGAACCTCATGAGGTTCAACAATGCCAAGTGCAAGGTCTTGCACCTGGGTCATGAAAACCGCTGCTAACAGTTCAAGCTGGGGAGTTAAAGAATAGAGCACAGCCCTGACAAAAAGGAGTTGGGGGTACTGATGAATGGCAAGCTGGACATGAGCCAGTAATATGCCCTCACAGCCCAGAAAGCCAACCATATCCTGGGCGGCATCCAAAGAAGCATGGCCAGCAGGTTGAGGCAGGTGATCCTGCCCCTCTCCTCCGTGTTGGTGAGACCTCACCTGAACTACTGTGTCCAGATGTGGAGACCTCAGTACAGGAGAAATGTGGACCCCGTTGGTGTGTGTTCAGAGGAGGGACACAACAATGATCCAAGGGGCGGAATACTTCCTACATGAGAACAGAATGAGAGAGCTGGGGCTGTTCAGCCTGGAGAAGAGAAGGTGCTGGGGAGACCTGATAGTGGCCTTTTCAGTACCTGAGGGGGTGTTTCAGGGTATGTTTGGATCTGAGAGACAGGATGTTTCAGGAGCAGAGGCAAGCAAACTATGCACTCAGAGCAGCACAGAGGGTTATGTGTTTTATTCAACATACACACACTCATACATACACAGGCATCCATTTTAGATAATCCCCATAAGCAGGCAGCAGAAACTCCCTAAGTAAGTGCGCTATTACTTATTGACTCTTGAGAGACGGCAAACCATCAAAAGGAGAAAGAAAGAACAGGCCCCCTGCTTCAAGGTGCACTTTTCCTCTCTCTCCCATCACAGCCTCTCTCTTGCTTTTTATTCTCCCTGGGGTCTGGCAGGTTTTTTTCCATTTGCACACTGTACCCGCGTGGTCAACATGTGATACAGAACCCAAGTGGAACACCTGCTTGCAAAACAAGTCTTCGCAAAAACAAGATAAACTGCCAAGGTCAGCTCTCTCTACAAAACAAGATATTTGCGGCTACGGCAACAAGTATCAGTTCCCTTAAAACTGTCAGGATACTTTGTTTCATCCCAGGATCATTCTTCAGTCAGGGCCTTTCAGGTCCCCAACACAAGAGGTGCTATTGAAAAGAAGGGACAGACTCTTCAGCAGGGTCTGTTGTAATATGACAAGAGGAAATGGTATCAAATTAAAAGAGGGGAGTTTTAGACTGGATATAAAAAAAAGTTCGTTTTTTCTTTTTTATGATAAGTGTGGTGAGGCACTGGAATAGGTTGCTCAGAGATGAGGATGCCCCATCCCTGGAGAGATGCAGCACTAGACTGGCTGGGGCTCTGAGCAACCTGATCTATCTGTAGGTGTCCCTGTTCATTGCAGGGAGCTGGACTAGATGATCTTTCAGAGCCCTTTCCAACTCAAAGGAGTCTGTGATTCTACAAAAATATTTGCTTCTCTCAGCAACATCCCAGTTCATAATCGTGTGCTTTACATCTGTTAGCCCTTAAGTTATCAGGAAGAAGATTTACTCATGGTTTAGAGGGAAAAGGTGGGCTGCAGATTCAGTGTCTAGGATTCAGTTGCTCCCGTGGGCAATATTACTTCTGGAGAAGAACAGGAAGAATAGAAGTGCATGCCTTTAAACCACACTCCTGGGGCTTGGACCTCATCACAGCAGCAACATAAATGCATCCCTATATACATATGCAGCACTTTTTTGCTACAGTATCATTGCTTTATCATTGATTTTCTGTCAGAGGCCTCACTGCAGTTGATGTTCATCTTGGCCTTGTACCTGACAGAACAGAGATGACAATTGCCTCAGCTTTCATAGCTACAAAATAAAGATGAGCATGTTAAAAGAAATGCAAGAGGTTTCCTGTGCTGCTGGATCATGCTCTCCTCTTGTTTTGTAGGGGCTGTGACAGCCTCGCAGCATTATAATTAGAACACGTGTTTCACACTTGATAGTCTGTCCTGCACAATTCCATTCACCCTTCACAACTGTGTGGCAAATCAGCACGCTCACCCTCCATTTACTTGCCAGGTGAATACTTTTCTGAGCTTGAACATGGACTCAGTGTGATTTACAGGCAGCAATTGTATTTCACAAAAGACCTTAAATATTTAGAACTGCATACATGCAGAAGGGCCCTCTAAGGGCACTCTAAGCCTTTTAAGGACTTGTTTTAAAGGGTTCTGGAGGTCTCAGGATCCCAGGGAAAGCTACCAGTGCTCCTTACCTCTGAGATGACTCCTGAGGAGAACAGAACATGGTGAAGTAAACGCAGTCCCCCCTCTTAGGGAGGAACAAGCCTGTAGGCAGCCTTGTGAGCAACACAAGAGACCTACACTTGGTGTAGTAACACCAAGGAAGAAACAAAGAGGACTGCTGCCCCAATTCCTACCCAGCAGGAGAGGCATGCTGGGCAGAAGCTCTACTAGATCAGAGCCTCCACTAGGACCGCGCAGAGCCGGCTCTGGCCTAATGTAGCAGAGAAACTGGCTCAGGGCATCCAGAAAAAGATTTACCTATGTGAATAAATGTCTGCAAGGCCCAGCACGCCTGCCTTTCACCCTAACTTCCCTTATGCTGCTGGAAAGCAGGGCTCAGCAGAAGCCCAACGCAGCTCAACCTAACCGTGCCCCACACTGCTGCTTTCCCCACTGGAAAACCTCCCCACCTGCAGGTGCTCTCACAGGCACCTCACCACCATCACCCGTGCAGCTCCTGATAGAAACACTACACAGTGCCCGCTTTTTTTTTTATTTATTTTTTTTATTTCCTCCTTTCCCTATTTCAGACCACAGCTTTAGCTCCGAACGCAGAGCAAACCCGTGGCTACCAGAAGCAGAAAGACGAGCGTGACACAAAGGGAAGAGCTCAGAGCCCACCAGCAGCCCGCAATCAGCACTCAGCCACTCCCAGCGCAGCTCTGCCACTCGTCTGCCTCATTACCACTAGAGGCGGACCCGCCGAACCTGACGGGTGCCGCTTCAGGAATGAGAACGCCAAACCCGCTCTCCGCAGCCGCCATTCTGAAGCCGCCATTTTGGAGGCCGCCATTTTGAAGGCCGCCATTTTGAAACCGCCATTTTGGAGGCCGCCCCTCCCCGCCCCGTCCCGCCGCTGTCTGGGCGGAGCTCCGCTCGGCGCCGCCCCCCGGTCCCGCTGCGGCCTGGCCGAGTAGATGGAGGCGGCGGGCGGCGGCGCGGCGCCGGGCTGCATCGATCTGCACGATTTCAGCGGGCAATTGGGTGAGCAGCGAGTGCACTTCCACGCCATGCGGCTGCAGGACTCGCTCTTCCTCTGGGTGGGCGCCGCGCCCGCCCTGTCCAGCCTGGCCGTGGCCATGTGCAGCCCTCGGGTGAGTGTGAGTGAGTGTGAGTGTGTGTGCCCCCGCCCGGTGCCGTTCCGCGGCTCAGCCCGCGCTGTGCTTTGCCCGCAGGACAGCGTGCCCGTGTCCACCTCGCTGCTCGGGGACCCCTCCGACACCGCCTCCGCCTGCCTGGCCCAGCGCCTGGGTACGTGCGGGGCCGCGGGACCGAACCGTAGCCCTGGGGTGGGGCTGGGGGCGGCGGGGGCGCCTCGTGTGGGCGGGCGGGCGGCCTTCCTGCCGGGCAGGAGGAATGCTTCTGGGGGGGCCGTGGCATCACAGAGAGACGGGACATCCCGAGTTGGAGGATGCCCACAAGAGCCATCGAGTCCCGCTCCAAACACTCTCAAACTCTGGCACTTGGGGCCGTGCTCACTGCCCTGGGCAGCCGTTTCCATGCTCAACACCCTCTGGTGCAGACCTTTCCCTAACCCCAGCTGCCCCTCCCCTGACGCAGCTCCATGCCGTTCCCTCAGCCCTGTCGCTGTCACACAGAGCAGAGCTCAGCGCTGCCCTCCGCTCCTGTGAGGAGCTGCAGCCGCCATCAGGCCTCTCCTCAGCTCCTCTGCTCTGGGCTGAGCAAACCCAGGGACCTCAGTCACCCTCATACCCCTTGCTGTCTAGGCCCTTCCCGTTTATATAGCTCTGCCTTGGATACTCTCTAATAGCTTTATGTCCTCACCGTATTGTAGTGGCCAAATGGCACCCAGTGCTGAAGGTGATTGCACCAAACCCTGTCATGTTTCTCACTGGTTAGCACCCACGTTCTGCCCTGGTGAGCTCCAAGCTGTCTCACAGGTGCCAGCGCTTGCTCTGCCGCTGCACCACGTAAGGCACACCTCTGGCATTGTCCCCTTCTTGTAACCATAGAATCATTGAGGTTGGAAAAAACCTCTAAGATCATCAACTCCAACCTTCAACCCATCGCTACCATGACCACTAAACCATGTCCTTGAGGTCTCCAGCCAGTGTTAGAGCATCCCGGTGTACCCACGGCACAACACCAATGCATGCAGTAACCCAAATGCATGCCTTCATCTCCTGACATGCCTCCTATTACAGCACATCCTGTCAATGCTTCTAGCACCTGCTTAGCTTCAGTGGCAGCCTTGTGCAGGTTATTGGAGCTCACTGGCCAGTGACTGGTATGGCTCCAGCGGGCAAACTGCTGATGTGCTTGATACTGGGTGTTAGATACAGGATGGTGCACTGCTTGCTTTCTCCTTACTTCTGTCATTTCAGTTGAAAAAGGTTGTGTAATTCTTCCTTGCAAACTGAATCCTGATCATGGGCATTGTGTCAAGAGCTTGTAGCAGCAGGCAGTTCCATGAGCCTGCCCCTACTTCTCTGTGGCCCAACACCTATATAAAAAAAGGTTGTTCAACAAGGCTTATTGTGAACAACCATCTCTATAACTTGTCTTTTATCAGTTACTGCTGTAGCCTCCCCTGATGGCAGCTCTTTCTCTTACCAGGTTTAGGCATCTCCACTGTCACTAGTAATTCTATGGGGTGCTGGATAACACAATTTCTTTACGTGTAGTTAGTGCATTGTCCTTATCTTTGTTACCGAGAGCTTGGTACTGGGATATCAGTTATTCTTGATCCTCACAGCATAACACGCCTTCATCTCTTCCTTCTCTTTGTGTGCCTGCAGTACCTGTCATTATTTTATTTTAAGCTTCCCATGCCCAGCTGGTCTTTTGGTGAGTGTTCCTGTCTGGCTCACCTCATGACTGCAGTTTTCCCCCTGGTCACCGTCACCTATGTTTTAATAAATTCTCTTCTCACTTGCAGTTTCCTGCGTAAGGAACACCCTACTGAGGAAGACCTGGGGACCTTTTTCACTTTGGGCTGGGAAGAGAAAGTCAATGACACACTTCTGGCTTTGACTAATTGCTTGCTTGCTGATCATATTAGCTAATGGGGTTTTGAGAAGAGAACTGAATCTTCTTTCTGAAATTCTACACCCTGGTTTCTAGGCTTGCTTTTGTCAGCTCAGCAATGTAATATGGGCCAAGTGTGCTTGCAGACACTCAGTCCAAAGCTGTTTTACACTGAAATCAGTGTAAAATTATTGCCAAGCCTCTCTGTGTTGTCTTTGTTCCATGGGCTGTGCAGCAAGGAGATGTGCGCTCTGCCCTGAGCAGAAATACCAAGCATCGCTTTGGCTGGCATTGAGCTTTCCTCCAGGGAATTAAATCCTCTGTACTCCCACAGCTTCTGCACTAACAGAGATGGCTGTTTGATCCCAGCCAGCCCCGTAGTTGAGGAAGCCTTCTTACCCATCCTGTCATCTTGGAACCTTTAGGCAGGCAATAGCTTCTTTTTCTGTGTGCTGTCACCACGTTTATGTCCCATTTCCATTCTGCTGTTGGCAGGCACTCGTTTAAGTAGCACACAATGCCATCTGGAGGCCAATAGTATTATTTCTTCTGCTTCTCAGTTGTGTTCCATCACCTGTGCTTTGTTCCTGCAGTGCCAGGTTCCCTGTTCTGGGGCAGGAATTTTGGTGTTCCCATGTGTCAGTGTATGCACATTCTCCCATTGTTTTCTTTACAGTCTGATCGACTTCCTAGCCCGAACAGCTGCATTTAGCGTACTGGCTCTGTCTTTTCCCCTTTTTTATTATTTTTCCATCCACTGATGAAAGAATATTTGCAGCATTCCCATTCCTACATGCCTATTTCTATCTGTACTGGGTGCAGAGACTGCTTCCCACAGCCTACCTCCATGCCCTGCCACTATTCTCTAACATGAGATGCATCTAACCTGTTGAGAAACCTGTATCCTAAAAGATTGTTCCCTGTGAGTTGGAGGAGCCCCCTTCTAGAGAAATCTTTGCATATGTGTAGCCTCTCTGTGCTAAACGGGTGAGCTGGTAGAATGGAAAATGGCAATAAACAGATTTGTATAAAGAAAATGCCTCAAAGGTGTAGTTAAGCTACATTTTATATATGTGTGTGTGTGTTAAAATATGATTATAAACATATATATTGGTTTTCTGAAATTAACTTTCCAACAAAGAAGGACTGAGATATTACACATTGTGGTGTCCTTACTTTCAGTTTTTAGATTTCAGATGATGTTTCTGAATGCTGAGTGAAACACTCTTGATTTCTCCTTGGGACTGGCAGCTCCCAGCTTACTCCTGTCATGAATGTGGTGTGACCTAAATACCATTTTTGTCTTTTATTTCATGCAACTATTTTAAACCTAGTGTCTGTTTTTCCCTATGGTGCTTCAACAGTTGAGCTTTAGCCATGTATTAAGGGAGTTACAAAACAGCAATGTCACAAAGGTAATATCTAAGTAGAATTCCATTTTATTTATAAAATGCTTCTTTGTATTATCTGTTCTACTCTGATAATTAAGTTTTCCTGCCCCCGTGGACATTGGTTTTGTCACTGTTAATTAGTTCTGTGATGGATGACATTTCTTAATTTTATAGCACCTCTCTCCAGGTAGTTACCAGTGCAGTAGCCCAGAAATTCTGATGTTCCTGGATACCACAAGTGAAGGGTAGAGAAAACACAGCCACTAACAGCAGGCCTTGACAAAAGCAATGCACAGCTTTGGGAGCCTTTTTAGGACATTCATAATGAAAAAAAAAACTTTGCTAATTGTGGTCTGATAAGTTTCTTGTTGACTTTCCCTCTGTGTTTTTCATGAACCAAGTGTCAGTGATGCAGTTTGAGCTTGGTCTGTCGTTTCACTTCCACTATCCTATATTTAAGAAGTGTCCAAAACACACAAAAGGCATGGGGAGGTTTTCTAGCAACTGGTGGTTTTTGCATCACTCCAAAAACTCATTCAGTCACCAGGTGGGATTATATTGCCCACTCTAGCACTGTGCAGAGCTTTGCAATGTGCGGGGTGCTTTACAACTTGGTCCTGGCATGTGGGAAGTAGAGAATGGTCTGGTAGGCATCTTCATGATTGTTTTTTGGAATGAATGCTTGAGTATCTCCATGGCTTTTGTAACGGAGTAAACTATGCCTGAATATTTTGTTCTGTGTTTTAGCCAAGAAGACCAAAAAACAGGTATTTGTCAGCTACAATCTGCCAAACACAGACAGCAGTTTCACCTTACTCATAGAAAACAGGATCAAGGAAGAAATGATGGCTTTTCCTGAGAAGTTCTGACTTTGCATCATTGTAAAATAACTGGAAGTTTTTGTTTCAGAAGAACTGAGTGCAGTTTTCACACTGCCATTAAGCAGTATACTTGTTTTGTATTGCATTGATTGAATTTGCATTTGTTATTAAATGTAACTGACCTAAATACAGTTGGACCTGGAATTTTTTTACCCCAGATTTGTACCCTGCCAAGCTGGGGACAGGTTGGTCGAGTAGAAAGATGCTGCCATGTAAGGACATCATTGCAGAAGTGCATACAATGTCTGGGCTGCTTCTTCTGCTGGGAAATCAGTGCCAAGTTATAGCAACTCATCTACCACGTGGTAGTTGAACGTGGCAGAGCAGCTTTTAGTTGTTCCTATGAACACCTGTGAGGGTACCAGAGAGCACTGTCTTTTGCTTGAGAAGGAAAATGATGGTAATAGCTGAAATGGGGGCTATTAGAATGGAACCACGTGGGTTTTGTATTCAGCGGCTGTAAAATACAATGAACATTACCTTGTTCTGTCATTTTAGTGCTGTTGTAGTAGCACTAAACATTGAATTTCTTTCCATCTTCTGGACACTGGGAGGCTTTCACAAAGGGTTTTCTGTACAGCCCTGACAGCGGCATAGAGGGAAAAAGCACAGCTTGACTTTTGGAGCAGTAAGTCTGCCAGCTGCTAGAAAAACATCATGTGTATAAATTGACCACACTCATTAGAAAAATCAGAGCAGTCAATACCACCACCGCTAGGCATTCTGTTGCTACAGCTCTAGACTTGCTTCTTGCTAGGATATCGTTTCAAAGGCAAATCCCCCTGCTATTTTGTTCAACAAAACAGGCAGATTAAAATTAACTATGTGAAAAAAAACCCCAAACCTCAAAATACACCACAGAGCCAATGGTGTAATGACTGTCTGTAGCTGTCAATACACGCTGTGCTATTGAGCAGTACCTACTCTTCACAGCAATTTTAGGAACATTGAGCATAGCAACCTGATGAGCAAATGGAGTATTTTTCTTTTTTATTGCAAGTTGAGCCCTGACTCAAACTTCTGATGCAATTGAAAACTCCAAGTTCACCAAAGGTTGGTGAGTGATGTTGGATCACAGCCAGTCTCCAGTTGTCTGAAGGAGCTGGAACGTCCATGGTTGCAGACCTGCTATCAGCACTGCACGTTCCACATGGGAGCACTGGGCCCGTTCTTACCTGGCAGGCACAGCCACCAATGCTTGGCTGCAGTTCAGGATCACGGCAGCAAAAGCAGCTGTTGGACGGGATTTTAATTTATACAGCCCAGGAAGCAGAGTCAGCTGTTCTTCAGTGACTGAATGCAGAGGATAATTAGTTGCAAATCAATGTGCAGATTTAATTAGCCTGAATTAAAATCGGATCATTCTGTTTGTAGAGGACCAAAAGTCACGGTGAGGGAGACGGACCACGGAAGGCAAACCGATGGGACAACATCTTTTTATTCTGTACATTTACATACAAAGTTTCTCAGTAGGTACAACGGATGTAACATCATGCAGACATTTAGCTTGTAAGACTGTTTTCAGTACTCGATTTAAGCTTGTGCTATGAGGAAGCACCACCAGACTATTCATGATCAAAACATACAGTAACACGATTCTTTAAAATTTCATCAGAAACCGCAATGGGGAGGGAAGTCTCACCCACAGACATAACACACTGTTACTCCTTTCCCAAAACATTTTACACAATACATTTAAAATGAGGTTTGTCATTTTTCTTAAAAAAAGTTACAGTGGGGGAGACGATCCCACACTTAATAGTGTTGTCTTATGTGCCAGCTACAGGTGCAACTTGACTTGACATTCACAGAGTTCATTTAATGGCACTTCTGCTTCCAATTTGGTGACCTTTAGTGTTTGGCTCCAGGAAGTGGCGACAGTTAAGCAAAATACTTCCATTAAAAAAATAAAAAAATAAAAAAATACCAACAACCGTACAACAAGCGTGCTCACCGAAACTGCAAGGTAAATCAGACAGAACCCTCTCACAGGTGCCAGAAAACACCTCCAAACAGATGACAGCTTTTTCCACGCTGTCTGTATCTGTCTGTAGCGTGTCAGGCAGCACAAGCATTACGGAAATCTTAAAAGGAAAGACAACCAAGATCAAGCATAATGTCACTTTCACATTTTTCTTTAAAACGAGAAAGTAGGAAGAAAGCCCTTGAATGGCAAGCCAAAAGACAAAAATCCACGGATGGGCTTAGAGGTTAACTGAAGGCTCAGAGAAAAGGGCTGACGTGGACAGGACAACTCGGAGCGCTTCCTGCACTGTGGTGGCCAGAAATGGCCGTTGCAGAAGAGCAGCTCCTGGCCGTAGCTGCAGAGGAGCGGAAGGAGGAGCCGATGGCTGAGCAGCGAGGCACTGAGCGTCTGCCTGCAGCACCCGACTGCTCCTCCGAGCTCTCCCACACCAGAGAAGCTTAAGAAAAGCTTTCCAGCTACACGAGCGTGGGAAGAAGGAAACAAAAACAGAAGAAAACACACATAATTGTTCATCCTTTCAGGAGAAGGTGCAAAATGAGCTACTGATCTTGTGTTCTATTATTACGACGGAGGCGGAGGGCCAAACCGGCCTGAGAAGCTGGGACTCCCCACACTGCACATCAGTACTGAGTATCTGTTTACAGGCAAACAAAAAAAGCCTGCAGTAATTCACGTCACTTTTTAAAGAATTAACAACAACAAAAAGCGCCAAATATTCCTGTCACCTTGTGTTCATTACATAAATGTTGATATGTTTAAACGAGCATTCTCTTCCCTGGGCCTGCCTGTCCTCAGAGAGCAAACACCAGAATAGGAAACGATAAAGCGCTGTGGACACCAGCGGTGAGCACACCGGGACCGCTGACAGTGCTGGAAGCAGCCAGCTGTGTGAATGGGCTCCAAGAGCCGTACCACAGCTTGAGTACACACAGAGACCTTTTCTATTCCCTTCAAACTTGTTCTGCCTCGTCAATTTCCCTTGTGAACCCACTTCTTCCCCCCAGTGTGCGTGGCTTGCCACAAAATTCTTATACTGAAGGCGAGAGGTACTGCACAAATTTGGCACGTGGATGCTGTGTGGACTTGAAAGGCCTTGGGTTATCCTTAGGTGAGCACAGATCCTGGAAGTCAGCACAGAACAGAAAGAGGGAAATGGCTGCTCTCAAGCTGGGCAATAAAACTTTGGTGTAAGGAAGATCAGGCTCTTGCCGTCACAGCAAGACTAGCAAAGATGAAAAAACAGTAGTGTAATTTTGGGCAAAATTTGCATCAACTGGTCCAGTGTTTCGTACCGGGCTCAGGAAGAACCCAAATGTCCACATCCTCTGTACAAAAATTAGTAGCTTTAGGACAACATTGCTATTCTGAACACGACAAACTCTGTCGCTTCTGCAGGTCTACTTGTCCTCCTGCTCAGCAGTTATCAGAGCTGTGCTGTGCACCTCAGTGCCTGCTGTGGCAGCACCTCTCTGATTTACTGGGAACTGGAAGAGGACATCAGCAGCCTAGTGGGAGATGGAAATTGTTAGGTTCAGTAGTTAGTAGACAATATATATACAGCAAAGGAGGAAGGGGGAGGGCAGGTAGAGGAGGAAAGTGCAAACAAGCGCTTTCCGTGCTTGCAAACGCAAGATGTACATCAAACAAAGTGGCAATCATATGGACACGCAATACAACATCAACATCCTGCTGCTCTGTTTGTTCAAACGTCTGCACTACTGCGCAATCACAAATGGATGGCCTGAGTGGAAAAGGTAAAGAGGGAGGGAGAGGAGAGAGGTTAACTACAATGCAAGAAAGCTGTTTGTTTACAGTGTCCTTGCATTGAACTGGATCCTCACAGTCATCACACAGTGAGAACCAAAAGCAGATGGCCAATGCAAGTAGTTGGTTTGGAGTCCGGAGGAAGGACGTCAAGTGGCCGTGATGGAAGTGCTATCCATACAGTATGTGACAAATTGGATGTTCACTTTCCTTAGAGTAGCAGAGTGGGATTGACCCAATTTCATTTTTTTTTTTCTTTTTTTCCTGAAAGAAAATCCTACAAAAGCAGTTGGGAAAGGGGGGAAGTACAGGTGAGCTCACCATGTGTTCATGGATCAGAACCAGAAAACATTTCAAAAACTCCCAAGACGGCCAACAGACATTAAATCATTCACAGGCTATCAATTCCTTCCTTTTTGATAGTCACTTAAACATTCTGTCCACTGAAATTGGTAACAAAACCTCTGGTTCTAAACACAGGCAGGGCAATGCCAGAACGCTCATTTCCCAGGAGTGGCAATCGCAGCCACGCTGCCTTGGGAAATAAAAGTAAAGACTGTAGCCAACGCTCCTTACTTTTTGTTACTGCTGGTCTGTGCTCTTCTAGAGCAGTCAGTTGTAGATTCAGGACCTCCTAGTAATTAAAGCCATTCTTGGCAAAACTAATTTTTGCATCATTGGTCAAATCATTTACATCTACATTAGTATTAAACACCAGCAGGAACAGTCTAAAATAAGTTAACAGACTCTTAAAATGAGTAAAGCTGATTCTCACTGAAAAATCAGCTTGTTTGGGTAGGATTTTCTTCAATGCATTTGGTGAAAAAAAAACCCGTACTAATTTAGAAAGTAACTTTTAAATGCACATGGGCTATAAAAAAAAAAAAACACAAGCTGCCTAAAATGCAGTCTGAATTTGAGTCACAACAGGTTTTGCTTTGTTTCTTCTTATTATTTTTTTGGTGTATACAAACACAGCAGGCAACCTGGGCACTTTGCCTTTCTACACAGGCAGAAGAATGTTGCACAAGTCAAAGTTTCAGTCGATTCAACTTTGCAGTGATACCTCCTTCCTTCAAAGGAACACAAAAACAAAACAAAAAACAACCTCCCCCCCATGGTTTCTTTCTTGGAATGGCCGCACCTCTTATAATAAGATGGCTTCATTTTTGTGATCTATGAAAGGAAAAGGAAATAAAGTGCTTCTTGAGAATAAATCAAAATAAATATACATATTTAATGGCAGGAAAAAAGAGTTCTGAAGGGCTACCTCCAGCCAGGTCTTTTCTCAGATGAGTATTTTCCCCCATAATTTTTTCAAGAGTGATCTGCACAACAGTTGATGATTCCTACAAGTTGCTTCGGCAACAGAGTTGAATTTTCCCAAGTCTGCATCTGCTCCATCACTGGTTTGTAAAACCTGCGCAAAACACCTCTGCCAAAAGTGCTGGTCCTCCTGCACAACAGCATCAAATAAAATACAAAAGGAAGGGGAGAAGGGGAAAACAAAAACAAAAACAAAACAAAACCTCTGAAGAAACAAACAAAAAAAAAAAGGAGAAAATCCACCCAGTTACATAGACTTCATCCCGTTGGCAGTGGTGTTCTCAGAGATGCCGTCGCTCACAGTTGCTGAGTCATGAAGGCCCGAGTAGTCCTTGAGTTCAGAGTTTGTCAGGAGCAGGGGCTGCTCACCCTTCTTGTGAGGCAGGAGGGGCTGCCTGGTGTAGTGCTCCCCGTCCGGGATGTTCTCGGGCAGGTTCTGATTCTTGCTCTCCGGCAGCAGCAGGATGCAGATGATGCAGATGAGCGTACAGCAGGCAAAGATGACGTGGTGCAGGAAGTAGCCTTTCTGGTTGTGCAGCTCCATGATGGGGGCGGTCAGACGGCCAAAACCTGCGCTGGCCAGGACCAGCCCCAGCCCTCCGCCCCTGCAAACATAGCAGAGGTGAGAGCACAGCCCCACACATCTGTGCTGGAAAAGCACTTGAACGACCCTTGGCCTTCAGGCTGTCTTACTGGGCAAGCAACTTGGGCACACAGACTCTGAAATCTCTGAGGCAGAGCTGTTTGCTCACAGCTTTTGTGCTGTGCAAAAAAAAAAAAAAAAGCTGTGTTGCTTTGCTGTTGTAGATCATTACTGCCTATCTGCTGCTATGGGGGGGGGAATAATCATACTCACCCAAGTATCTTTTCACACCCACATAACTGCACCTACATAAGCAGAAGAGCAGCTGTATTGTGCGAGTACGTGGCCAGCCCTCTAAAATATTCCAAGTGCTCTCGTATTTAATAAGGGCAAACAAGATTTTGCTTAGCATCCTGCTTAGACAAGACACACAAGAAGTGGTAGGTGTGGAACTCTGTTTTGGCTGTCCCCAAAGTATCTGGCAGCAAAGGCCACTGGAGGCAGGAGATGAGGCTTCACAGATCATTGCCTCATTCTGTTGTACCAAGCACTGAGTGCTGAAATATTTTTCCTATAAAATGTGTTGGGGCTGGAACCTCTACATGAACTGGTGTTGTACCAACATGAATCATTTTCAGGAGAAAAAAAAAGAGGTAACACAGCAAGTGGTTGAAATAGAAGAATAAGTCAAGAGTTCAGGGATTCATTTCTGAGAGTTCTTCCCTGACTCGCCATGAGTCAGGTGCCTCACCTCACTCTTGCCTTCCTTGTGTATTCATGTGCTGTGCATCAAGGGATGACAGAAAGGTGAATACAGGTAAATGCTTAAATTATAAATAGGGAACTTCATAGAATATTCCTTATGGCACAAATGCTTATTTATTTATTAAAGCAATGTGCCAGAGTACTGAGATAACACATGCAAGCACCAAAAAAGAGTGAAAATGCATTAAAGTTCAAAAAGAATCCTAAAGTGTGAAACCAGCCTCTTCTGTCACCCCACCATAAGAATGGAAATGTTTGCACTGGCTTCATTCCATGCCATTTCAACTCTGGGTCATGCAAGCAGCCCCTCTAGCAATGCCCTACCTTCCCTGAAGCCTCTCCAAGCCCTGCGCACACCCAGCCATGTGGTCAGGGCTGTCCCATCTCGCCTGGTGACACTGCGGATGTGTGCAGACCTGCTTCTGTGGCAGGAACACCGAGACCTCTGGGCTGTCACCCAAAGCTGTCCCCTTAGCTGCATCCCACAGAGCTGCAGCGTGCCCTTCCCAAGGCTCCCTCTCCTATAGAGGGAGGTCAGGCCCGGTGGCAGAGGTGTGCGGGTTTCAAAAAATGCTCTTTAGGACAAAACTTCCTGTATGTACCTTCTATTTCTCCAGACTTGGTAAAGCTCTTTTCACAGATAAGGGTGAATTTCCCCCAAATACTGCAAAAGTCCTAATTAAAACCTTGCCAGCTTTCCAAATGGCAATTTAGAAACCTTGCTGAATGCGCCCCTTGTGCAAGCAGCCTCCCTGCAGCTTCATTAACAGGCTCACATGGGTGCTCTGCAGAACTTCCCTCCTGAACACATGGTGAGCTGCTCTCCAAGTTGGCTCGCTCACATCAGCGCTTGCTACAGCTACACTGCATCTCAGCAAGCGAGGGGACCTGAGGTGATCCTTCAAAGCAGCTGCGGAAGGACATCAGAGAGGCTGAAAGGAAGCGGGAAAAGGCAACAAAGGCAGCTCTGTCATTACAAGGCAAGCAGCTTCACATTTGGAAGGGGAAAAAAATACAGTTTTTCTATGTCATGGCAGTAATTAGAACAAGCGTTACTTTATCCTGCCCTCAGAAACTGGCAGGAGAATGACTAAAGATATATGTTGGTGTGCTTGGTTTTTTTAATGTCTGACTATACTGCAAATATGAAAATGGGTAGGAAAAAAAAAAGCAAAAAAAGCAGAACGCTCTGAGAACAGGGAAGTAGTGCCACCACTAGGGAGCAGACAGAGCTCATGTTGCTGCACAGCAGTTAGCAGGTGGCCTGGCAGCCCTGCTCTGTCCTGACAGGGTCTGTGCCCAAAACGGCTGCCCTGTGCAGGCCAGGGGCTGCAGTGTCCATTGGAATGCAGCACAACATCCTCCGTGCTCTTGGCCTGAGCCCGACTGAGCCTAAGAGGAAGGACTCGCCCTTCTCAGCTTTGTACACAGCACCATCATCCTATTTTGAGTTGGCTGTTTGTCCTCAGAACCAACTGCTTATTAGGACTTCATCCCGTTTACTCAGCTGCTTCTAAAGTCATTCCCTGAACACTTCCTTTGCTCTTACCAGCCTTCTTCTTACATGAACAGCCCTGCTGGAGGCTCAGCTCCAGGCCAGAGTTTAGACACCCAAGGCCTTGACTCCTTTGAAAAGACCAGCCTGGGGTCCAGATCCTAGTTGACAGCACCATACCCTGCTGGAAACTCAGGTTGAGACGATGGATAAAACTCCTAATACAGCCATCACTGCCCACGCTTCATTTCTGTGCCTCTGGGATGAAGGCTAAAGCAGGACACCAAGAGAAATCCTGGTCCGGGTCTCTTCTCCCACTCATTAGTGACTGAGAACACAGAGGACAGGGAGAGGACACCACACATTCCTCAGTCCATTCATACGAAGCAGCTGTGAAACCCATGGTGGCATTCTCATCAAGATTACTGGAGATGGACTACCAGTGTTATTTGATGCTTAGAACCAGTAGCTGGAAGTCCCTGGTATAAATAAACCATTTGATCAGGGAAACCTCAAATCAGCCCCAATCTCTCACTACTTCTCTTTTCCATAAGACTCCTCAAGATTCATTAAGATGCACAGTATGATGCTCGAAACACTAAGGGACATCAGAATACCAATGGTGTTCTGGAAAAGAGGCAATGAGTCCAGAGCCCACCACAGCACAAGACACTTAACTCTACTTCCACCTGAGACATGTTGACAGACTGTCCTGAGAGCCGCAGCACAATTACAGCCCCAAGCAGATGTCATCAACAGGTTTGCAATGGTAGGACTGCAAAGCGCTGCGGAGTATCATCATCCCTATTTATAAATGGGAACCCTGAGGCACATCCAGCTATTGTCACTTGCTTGGTGTCACCCAGCAGAGCCAGGGGAAGCAGAACTTTGGTTCCCAGACAGGAATTTGTCCCCGTCTTTGTTACAACACGAGCAATTCAAGGAAAAAGCTTGCTAGGTTCACACTGCATATCTGACCCCACTTGTCAGATTCCGTTCTGGGATCCCATAGTAGACTCGGCCGATTCCTTATCTGCATGCCTTTCAAACAGAGATGAGGAGAAATTAAAGAGGCATAAAGAGACCAAATGACTGACAGGCACGTAAATATATAGCTGCTAGTGTTTTGGGCTGCTGTGCAATCTCCTCACCACTCATACTGCCCTTCCCTGTGAGAATAATATTATCTGTAAAATATATTCACAAAGTCAGAGAGCTTAGAAGAGCAGGCTGTGGACTGAGGGGACTGGTAAATCTGACAGTTTTGTTATAATGCTTTTACAAAGTTATTGAAAAAGCATGTAATTGGAGGGGAAGAGGGAAGCTCAGAATCTCTTCCTCCCTGCTCCCCTCTCCCTCCCACCCGTATGACCTACATTCCTATGAAATTCAATGGGAATCAGAGCGGACTCCTGAATTGCTGTGGCACTGCTGAAAGCATTATCCAGAACACACAAGCACAAACTTCGTGCCAGGAAAGATAACGGTGAATAAATAAAATGGTACATAAGCCACACGATACAAAGACAATTTACAGAAGGCTCTCCAGAGAAGATCATCTGCCTGAGTTCTACTACTGCCCAGCATGAGAGCACTCCCCTTCAGAGAAACACTGAGCCTTGGCTAAGATAGATCTGGGGGCAAACAGAAAGATGGCAAAGAGGTAAAGTATGATTCTGCAGTAAAGGCAAAACAAAGTGGTGCTGTAGGCAAGGCTGCAAATCCTCAGAGCACCTGTACACTCCTGCAGCACTGAACACTGCATACTGCAGCACCTCCTTTCCACTGAACCACTCCTATAGCAGGATTAACTCTCCCTACGGAGGCAGGGAACTGACTGAGGCTACGTCCTTTTCTGCTCACCTGTGTGAATCTATCTAATATCCAGCTGTGGGCTCACACAGTTACCACCTGTACAAATCCAGCAGGGTAAGCAAAGTAACAAAATGGTGCAAAACTACAGAATTCGCTTCAGTTAAGTAATTTAGACCATACCATGCTGTGAACAAATGCAGTTCATGTGATGACTGGCCTGCTGAAAATCACCACGATGGGGTATGAGGTGGAGCCATCTGAAACAGAGCCTCTCTGTCCTCAAATAGGCATTTACTTAGACAGACAGACTGCAGCGATTAAAAAGTGGCTCAGAAATTACTGTGTGGTTTCCAATTATGGGAGATTTCCCCCCTACCCCATACAACGTGTTAACTTACAGTTATCAAGAAAATGAGTTTAATTTCTTCCCTGCCCTTTAAGGTGAGGGGCCCTGGTGTCTCACCTTATTACTGTGGGTGTGATTTCAGCACAGAAGAATACGCTGAGACTTCCAACGGCATGCGAAGAAAACATCCCCACAATGGAAAATGCGGTAGAGAACTTGTCTTTGACACTGTCACTCATACCTGTCAAGACAAGGATGTGCATGAAAAGAGAGAATGAGGCCAAATCTCCAAGAAGGAAAACAAGAAAACAGGTCTACGTTACTCATTCTCCCTAAATAAGGATTTGAGTCATTTCTGTAAAGCTAATTTAAAACAGGTATTTATAAAATTCTTTCCCAAGCATCCAAGACACAAACACGGATGAAAAAAAATCATAATGTCATGCCAAAAATGGCAGTGATCTCTGCATTATTTATGCTCAGCCACCACAAAAAAGCAAAAGACCAAAAAAACCCCACCTATTTGGGCAGCCTTTTAGGCACCAGACACTTCCCTCCCAAATTTGACAGACAGGCAGACGCAGGAGGTGTTCATCAGGTTGCCAGCACCTACAGCTCACAGCCCTGGGTGCTGGAGAGGCTCTTGGGACAGCAGGGGAGGGAAACAGAAGTGCTCCCACTTCCATTACACCTGCCAATGCCCTGCGAGTGATGGGTCTGCAGACTGTTCCAACTCAGCTCGACCCTCACTGTGTTGAATCCAATGGATAGCCACCCACTTACATTCCTGCTGAAAATATCAGCTTTTGGGAGAGCAAAAAGTATATGACTCCTTAGGTCACAACTTTTGCAGCATACTGAACGATTCCCACAGCCTGCTGAGGGCTAAGCCCTTTCTGCCATGCACCCCAAGTCTGTAGGAGAGGACAAATCCTGCTGGCAGACAGGGATGTGAGTGAAGTGCTTTGCACACCAGGGCTCTGTGAGGCTCTTGGGCACTTTTTGTAACAATGACCCAGTGGGCACTGCTGGACAGAACAGACCTTGGAAAAGCTGGGCAAGGCCACGTCTGATCAGTCAGATGCTGAAGTTCCCCTGCAGCCCATCGCTGCACTGCCATGACAGTACTTAAGGTTGAAAAACAGTGTCTGTGTCCCCTTCTCAGAACAGACTTCAGCACTGCTTCCTGCACATTGCAGACATGTATGTAAACCGTACCTGAGTCTGGAAGTTGACTGTATTTTCCAATCACTGCGTCCAAGATCATGAAGTTACAATATGATAAAAATAAGAGAGGGAGAGAAAACAAGAGTGTACTGTTGTTACTCACGCAACTCATCCAGAGTAAAAAAGAAAAGGCAAGCCCCGCATGCCTCCCTCAGCCCCACGCACTCCTCCTGTCCCACAGCCCCCTGATGCAATGTGCCAGCTTCAGCCAAATGAATGCTAATGAAATGGTGATAATAACCACAGAGGCAAGGCATTCTGAAGAGACCCAGAATTACTGCTGGGCTAACACAAAGGCCTCTTTGTTGTTAACAAAGAAGGAGAAGAGAAACTGTCCCCATCCTGCAGCCCCAAGGAGATGACCAATGCAGGCTCTGCTTGGAAAGCAAAGCTCTCAGAGTAAGCATCACTGTGTGGTGAGTGACCTCCTCCCTTGGCAGCAAGGCAACCTAGGGTCTGGAGCAAGGACTAAGAAGGATGAGCCTCAATGCTTGCTGCTGATGGATACACTCGTCTCCCTTTCCCCCCTTCTGCAATTCCCATTTTGTTTGCTAATTACACCCAAATTATGCTAAACTGAAACATAAAGCTGTAACAGATTTAATATTTGGTACACCACTGCTTCTCTCTGAATGCTGTCCAGCAGTTTTGGGGAAGAAATGGGGTATGGTCTAAAGCAGGAAGAGACAAGCTCAAGGCTGCCTTTCTCTCCTCTTTTTACAAAGAAATAGGGGAAGGAAAGAAGGGACAGCCCACAGGAACAGGGCATCCACTCAAGTCCATGTATCAACACAGCAGAAAACACCTAGGGTCTATGGCTGTTTTCAGATTTTAGCAACTTTGTGTCACAGAATGGTCTGGGTTGGACTGGCCCACTCAGCTCCAACCCCTGCTGTGGGCAGGGCTGCCCCCCACCAGCTCAGGCTGCCCAGGGCCCATCCAACCTGGCCTTGAGCCTCCAGGGATGGAACACCACAGCTTCTCTGAGCAGCTGTACCCACAAAACCACACAAACCCATCACAGAAAAGGTTCTAGCAATTCTTACAGAATGTTCCTCCTCACCATCAGCCCTTGTTGTTGCTGAAAAACTGAAACCAGATCTTAATGGCTCCAGTGTACTTTCTCTCTACAAAGCAACTACGTTTACTACCTTGGCAGCCTCCACAAATATGTGATGCCCTTAGAAATAAAGATGAATGTATTGCAGAGACCCTGCTGGACACCATCATGAGAACCTGGAGTTTTGGGAGAACATACACACACATACATACATAGTGTGCATCTGCATGTCACAGTACTTCAGAACATGAGATGAGGCATGGAGCTTCTCCCCTTTCAGCTGATGCTTTTGGGCACAGTAAGCGTGCTCAAAGGAAATGTAAACATCTGTACCAAGTGGAGAGCAACACTGGAGTCTCCTCAATGTCCTGAAAGATATTCACTGTTCCCACCTTCCACTTCCACAAATAGTGTGTTCACTAAAGGTTGACTTGGTCAACACTTTCAGGAAACATAGTCTGTAAATATGGGCAACACTTGCTGGGCAAGGGCTCCCCCTCAACATGTGGGAACGTAAAAATCTTTCCATCCTCAATGCAAAAACCCTCTCTCATTAAAGCTCTGAAGTCATTTCTAAACTTAGAAGTGGAAAACAGCAACAACCAATGTTCTTGTGTTTGTCACAATTCCAGTTTGTCCAGAGGCACGTCTCAGTCTCCCAACAGCACCCAGAGGAGGGGGAGAGACTCTTGCTTTTGAAAGGAACAATCCCTCTGACAAGCTGCATCGCTTCCTGAAATCATACCTACATATGCACGTAGACCTTGCACACATGCCACAGCAGAAGTAGGGTTCCTCAGCTGTGTTTCTCTGCTACCCACACATTATTTGGAAGCAGCAAGATGGTCAGATTAGGCAGAAGACATGCACCTACTGCTTTAACTCCTGCTTCTTTTAGAGACCATGTAGAAAGCAGACCCAAGTGGGAAGATTCCTTCCTTCCCAAGCCCCTACCCATCGCATATTTCACTGAAATAAATGCTTTTTTGTTCACTTGTCTTTCCGTGATAGACCTAGAAGCAGCACCAACACTCAATGAGCTTCACCACTGGGACTCATCCAGAACACAATTCTTCTTCTTAATGAATCTAAGGCAACAACTGTTCGGAGAATCCTTCAGATAAATTCAGCTGCTGAAGCTAAGGTGTACTGCATGGCAAATCTGAGAGAGGTGATGGAAACATTCCTAGGTCCCTTATCCAAAGATCCTTGGAGGTGGGGGGGAAATCGACCTAGGCTGCATAACATTTTCCATCAACTCTATGAACATGTTAAAATCAATTCTTCCCTCCCATAAGAAAAAAACATGGAGAGGAGAGAACCTTCATCCAAAATTTGACAGTGAATTGTTAACTCTGACAGAGTGTAAATCTCTGTACCTGTACAGTGCAAGGAAACATCGAAAAGGAGACTCTTATGAGCACCTAACGGTGTTCTACTTTAACTGATATAAAAGGGAGTGAAAATATACTATAAGTGACATTTCTGCTATCACCGTCAGCAGGATCATACAGCATAGAAATCAGCCAAGTTCCCACACAGCTACTTGGCTGTCAGACTCTCCACCATCAACTGCTGTGACCATTTTACCCCTACGTGTCACACTCAGCCTCCTGTGGTCCTGAAAAGCGCATCTCCAACTCACAGTTCAGAAGGCCCAGCTGAAGAAGCGATGCCAGAGCTGTAAGGATCATGAAGAGCAGGAGCCCTCCTCTCCTCCCCAGGAACCCAACCACGGGGCACATGGCCAGGCAAGATGCCAGCGCAATCCCAGCCATGGTATAGTAGTCTGCATAGAAGTTCTGGGTAATCGTCATCTTCGCTTCGTGCCCCATCATGCTTTTTGCAAAACAGTGGTGAATGCCGTAGCCAGTCAGCCTAGGGAACAGGAAAGGGCAGCAAGAGATCATGACCATGTACTGCAATGTAATTCAACACAGGAACACAGTCACGTGGGAAGCATTTCTGCTGTGAGAATACGACGCCTACTGCAAAAAGACCCATCTCTAGTTAGTCTTCCAGGTGCTATCATTAAAATAAGACATTATTAAAAAAGAAAATTAAAAAAATCCTTATTCAAGTAGAGATTTGCAATCTACTGTCTTCCTTTGCACACCTTTTGGTCAAGATCAGGATATGATAAACTTCACAAGGACTCTTAGTACCTATTCAATGATCCTTATGGTCCCTTCCAACTTGGGATATTCTGTGATTTTAAGATTCTGTGACTGGTTTTCCCAACACATTTTGGAACCCCTCCCTCGAGCTATTTCCAATATATCCAACTGCTGACAGCCACTCAACCAGTACTGCTGTGACAGAACAACCTGTGTGCTTGGGCAGCAAAACACGTACAATACAAATATCTCTTCCAGAAAGACCCTCCTGCCCGTGGCACTGAATCATACTACAAATGGCATCTCACCCCCCACATTAGCCTGTTACAACTGAAAACCCCCTAGAAATAAGCATTTGAAGTCACACATTGTTCTGCAACAATTATTACTATGATGAAACAATAATCCCTAGTTCAGTCTACACATATATCACATTAGAGCAGTATCTCTCCTTTTAGAAGGTTCTTCACAATGCCAATAATTCCACATCTCGTTGCACTGTTATACTCCTCTTCTTCCTGTCCTTTCCTCTCAATGCAAGAAAGAAAAAATAAAGAAGACAAGGAAGGGAGAGTGGGGAGGCTGGAGGCAGAGAAATCACTGTGAGAAGCCCTAACGTCACTCAAGCATGGTGCCACGCTGCACTGCACCAGCACGGCTTTGGCAGGAGGTTGATGCTCTCAACTCAACAACCCCTCGAGCAGCAGCAGTACCTCTGCAGGGAAGGGCCTCCTGCCCCAGCACCTACACCTGACAAAACTGCTGCAAGCTCATGTCAAATGGATGGTGCCCCACAGAGCTGCAGAGCAGGTCTCCAAAAATGAATGGCAGGTGCATTATACTGATACACCTCTATCCTCCGAGTGTGAGGAACTTGAAGCACTTGTCAGTGTAAACTGGTTATTTAAGCATAGAAACAGCTGGGGAATACACAACTGCTGAGCACATGACTACTCGGAGCCTGGGGAATTTTTCTCGCTACCTTATGAATCAACACCACAATTCAGGAATACTTCCCCCAGCACTGCACTCCTCCCCCCAACAACAAACAGCTATGCAGTTACCTGCCATTATAGAGAAATGTCACCTGCCTTGGGTATCTGGATAACACCTCCTTCTAAGTGAAATATTGATTAGAAAAATCATTTTTTAATAATGGAGAAGCATTAACCAGTTTTTATCTTCTCCCTTTCTCTTGTCTGCATGCACACATGCTTGCTAAGGTTGATATTTAGGCCATAACCAATAAGCCAGATTAGCATATCATCTGTGCTTTGCTACCCAGTCTGCTTCCCCATGAATTGCTCAGTTATCTTGCTGAAACTGAAGATATTTATCTCCCTTGATAACTCACCACTCCCTGAGAAAGGTTCTTCCTCCGTGTTCCATTTACACTGCTAAAACTTAGTGCAGAGAATGCAACAGAATCAACAGAACTTAGATTTATTTTTTCACACCTCATAAAGACAAACCTGAAAGATATTTCCTTAAACACACATCAGCTGCACACTCTATATGGATGGCAAACAGCCTCCATACACTATTGCTCTAAGTCACTCTGTGGGCTCCCTAATTCTGGGTTAGGGAATTTCCAGATACGCATCACTAGAAAGGGTGTGGGTGAAAGGGAGAATTCCCCCATATTTCCACATACAGCTGTATGGGAACTGCTGAATCATGGTCTGAACCTCTGATGGATCACCTGAGGTGAGCAATGAATCAGCCCTGGGAGCACAGGTAAAGGCAATTCACCTCTGCTGCTGGAAGGGGTGGAGCCTGGCTGCACCTCTTCTAGACCCATTTAAGAGCTGACTACCAGTGGGAAAGGACCTCTTCTGTAGATCCCTCCTTTGGAGTTTTACAGTGAGCCTAGGACAAGGGTAAACACTCTATCTATTCTTTCTTTGGTGTAATAACCTACTTAGCCAAACTCTCTTATATTCCATAATTATAGCATCTGTATATTCACTGATTGTACAATGGCTAATTCTGGTTATTCAATCCATTTGCTCAGCCTAAGAAGAAAACACTGCATCAGCTTCAGAACCAGGCCAAATACTGAGAGGTGGCAAAGAGGAATGTAAAGCCCTATGAAGAGAGTTGGTTCTGCAACCAGTGCAGAAACTGTATGCCTCTCAGCGGCTGTCCTCTCTGTGTTAAGACTGCTCCATGTGCCTATTAGCAGGGACAACAGCTACAGAGTAGGGCCATGAACTGGGGAAGAAAAAAGCCACAAGAGCACAACAGACTTCCTAAGGAGAACAGGGGATGTGCAGATGTCCAGTCTGCTCCCACTTCCCACTAGAAAAATCTCAGAATCAAATTCAAATGGACATTCTAGAAAAATGAGAAAATTTCCTCTCTGTAAGCTGGGTTTTGTTAGAGGCTAAATTTGCAGCCTATCCATTTCCTTTTAATGGAGTGCTCAATTTTGGACAGCTCTCAGAGACTGTAACCAGCAAAATTCTCAGGCGGAGGCCTCACTTTGCACACGTAAGCATGTACTAGCAGAAGCTTCAGGACACAGGCATTGCATTGCTCTATTCTTGATTGGGAGATTTGAAACAACTTTGCAGTTTCTTTTTGAGGCCACATCAAGGGCACTGCTGTACAAGGGAGCAAGCTTGTGTTTGCTGGTAAGCAACGTCTTCCTCTGCGATGCAGCTATATCAGATGTAAACAACTCAGGCTTGTGCTCCTGTGGTATTAATAATTTCAAAAATCCCCTCCAGGATGCCAGCAGCAGATGTTTGCAAGTGTAAGCACGTGGCTGTGTGAGATGTCAGAGCAGTTCTGATGGCAGCGCTCTTGCAGCATGACACTTGGTGCTGCTGTCTGAGATGACTGACTATTTCCTCCACTTTGCCATATAAAATAGTTCCCTGCAACAGCTGGTACTTTTCCATGGTTTTTACCAGAGGCTTAAGCTAAGGGTCCCTCACTGGAGAGCCCCCATCATTTCCCATTGTTGCTTTCAGTTCACCAACCATAAAAAGAACTCGAGTAGAAACACAATATGAAACTTACGAGTTCACACACAATACCACAATGTTTTTCCACAGGTTCCTGGTTCCCACCACTTTGATAATGCAGACTTTCTTTGATCTCCTAGTGATCTCCTTTTCCAGCTCTGAAACAAAACAAAATGAACCAAATTATTTGGTTATCAGTGATAGGACTAATAGGATAGTGATAGCAGAGTTAATGGCCTTAAGTTGCACCAAGAGAGGTGCAGGTTTGATACTTGGAAAAATTTCTTCTAAGAAAGAGTGGTAAAGAACTGGAATGGGTTGCCCAGGGAGGTGTGGAGCCACTATCCCTGGAGTTATTCAGGAAATGCATGGATGTGGCACTGAGAGGCATGGTTAATAGTTGAACCAGATGATCTTAGTTGCCTCTTCTAACCTTATTGATTCTATTCTTTCAATGATGACAAAGAGAAGGAGCAGCTTAGTTTGTGAACTACTGATATCTCAGGGATGTCCTGGAGAGTAGGATACTGCTGATGGTTACACTAATGAAAGTTACAAGAAGCTCAACTGCCTGCCTGAATTCCATCCCAGGTTTTGCTCTTCTTCCAGGCTTCCCTCAGCAACCACTGCCTTAGGGGCTGACAAACTGCCCAAGAGTCCCTTCAGACAACAGCCTTCCCCCATGTGAAAACGTTATCTAGAAAGCAGGCAGTATGGAGCAGTAATGTGGTCCCAGCAAGCAAAACGTGCTGAAGAACTTCAGGATTCTGCTGACATCTAAACGCTCACGGAAAGCACCATTTTCATGGAAGGTCCCTGAGTTGTGCATTTCTGTAACAACACCTGAAATCCACTGGGAAGGACTGGAGTTCCAACCTGATTTATGGGGGAATCCTCTCAGATTTTTCTGAAACCTGTTTTTAAACAAAGTGGCCACAGCACTATGCCAGTTCATCCTCTTCCCCCTCATGTTTGAAATACTTGAAATCATTTTGAAAGATGCCCTAAACTGAAGACATTTCCTTAGGGAAAAAATCCTGAGCATCATCAGTGACTTTTTTGCATTTCAAAACTAAAGCTGTGTCATGTCCCTAAACTGCTGAGCTAACTGGAAGACAACTTCTATTTACAACCCTATAATAACACACAAACCTCTCAAATATCGCATCTGATACTCTCCCTGGTACAGGATGAAAGACACTGCTCAGTTCCAAAATATCATTAGCTTAGAGACAGAAAGTGAGCTCCTTCCTGCCCAGGATGCAACAGAGCCACTGTTCCCAAGCTATGGGAAACAGTGAAGTCACCATCCCTGGAGGTGTTCAAGATGTGGTACTGAGAACTGTGTTAGTGGACATGGTGGGGACAGGTTGGCAGTTGGACTAGGTGACGTTAGAGATCTTTTCCAGCCTGAATGATTCTATGATTCTAAGATACAAGAGCAGTGAGATAACCAGGAGGGCACAAAGCCTGCTGCAAGCAGAAGCCACAGCAGAATCACAAAAAACACTGCATCCCAGGAGCGCAAATCTCAACTATTTCTTAGGGCAAAGACTTCTACTGCTACTTTCCAGCCTGCTCCACAGCAGCAGCAGGGCCCCATTCTGCACCCTGCTTCCATTCCCCTTGTGCATGGGCAATCAGCCCAGTGTCCTCAGCTGCCCACACTGCACTGCCCTGGCCTCTGCTCTACTCACTGAACAGTAATCCCTTCAAGAGATGCAAGAAAAGGAAAAAAAAAAAAAAAAAAAGCAAACAACTACAGAGAAATGAGATAGACCAACTCTAATTTACAAGCAAAACAAAAGATGTATTTGTTTGCTGTTACTGGAAAACAGTGTCATAAAAATAATAAACCGAAGAAACACTATTTAGATGCAAATAGTCGTGCTGTTCACTGCTCACAGGTCACTCCTGGTCACCTATCTGCTGTAACTACAGGGAATGTTTCTGAGAAAAGAAATGAAAGGTATTTCATTGTACTTAATGACTGTACTTCAGCAGGATATTACGGCACTAGCCTCCTTATACCTGATAATATCCATTCTCCCCAGCATCTGTGCAGCGTGAGGCCCACAGAATCATAATAGCAGAGCTGGAGCAAAAGAGGAAATCGGTCAAATTAATATTTGCAAGACAGGAGCACCCAGCAGGCTCAGCAATGGATCGGGGCTATCTTAAAAAAGAAAGCAATAAAAATGGTGGTACTTAATCTCAAAGAGCAAGGTCAAAGTGATTTTTGTAGCAAGATTCTGGAAAGGATTAAACGGGAAGAAAATAATTCAGAACAACTAAAGTAGTTAGATAAGACAGTGTTGTAAAGTCCATAATTGAGCCCATGCTAAACCTTTTGCACTGAAAAAGTCAAACAAAGCAGAAGAAAAACTACAAGGCTTTGAAGAGCTTAACAGAAGATGACTGTTTACTAATCTGGCTCAAGAGAAACAACAAAAATCAATGCCCACACAATACACACTGTACAGACTTCTTGTGGGCATGAGGGTTCTCCCTCCATCTGTTTAAGTATGACCAGATCTGGGCTTTCAAAGCAAAACATTTCCTCCTCTGTCAGCAGAAGACTGTCCCTAATGAACGCTCTTTGGGCTTTCCCACTTTGGGTGTTTGTGTTTCTCAAAGTCATTCTTCATTGTCAATCTGTGCTTTGTTGAGCCACAACTTAGTTAAATGAAATTAAGAGGACACGATGCCATACATATATATTTAAGTCAGGTGCTATTTCCATTCTTCCATGAAATGTTGGTGGAATCTCTGGGCTCCACCACTTATTTTTCTCCCATCTTTTCAATTTCCAAAAAATCCAAATGTACTCACAAGTCACCACCTTCAGATGATTGGCTGTCCCCAAGTCTCTAATATAATACATCTTTCTGACGGCTTTCTCTATCCTTTATATATATATACCAACCAACAACAACAACAAGAACAAAAAAACAACCAAAAAAACAACTCATCCACCCCCACACAAACATTTACAATAGGCAAAACATCACTGAAATTGCAACAAATTAGGTATGTGACTGTGATTGGCCATCAGGAGAGTAGCAGCAGGGCCTTGGCAGCTCTTTGGCTGCCTAAACACTGCAGGTCAATGATACAATCTTAAAAGTCAAGCCAACATCCATTAAAGTCATGTGGAAGCAAACTATTGCTTGCCAGTTACAGCAAGAAAACTCCCCCTCCCCCAACCTTTTCTTTTATTTTGCACTGAAGTCCCCAGTTCAGAAGAAATTTGCATTAAACATTTCATTCTGACTGATACACCAGAAAGGCGAGTGTGAAAAATAAAAAAACATTTTTCCCTATGTACTCAGAGGCCCATTATGAGCTTTCCCATACTCCAGAGCCCACACACACTGCAGGCTTCCTATTCAAGGACTCAGTAGGAACACTGTCAGCATGCTAACTCTTCATGTCTCAGTGGAAATTAAAGCTATTCACTGGGACATTCTGACAGTCTCATAGGGAGGGGAACCCCACCAGCTTCCAGCTCCCAGCACTGCTGGGTTCTCGTGGGATCCACAGCATCTCAGGACCAAGGCTTTTAAAATCGTAAAGCATCTCTCAAGGCTTCAAATGAAGCCACTCATCTCTGCACTGCTTGGCAAAGGTAAAATGAACAAAGTTTGAAACCTCTGAAAAAGGATGTCCAAGGTGACAAACCTCATATGGTGGTAGTGTGTTGCTGGATTTTTCTGGCTGCTAAGTGCTACTGTCACTAGTGTTTTAAACATGAAAAGAGCTATGGAAGCATAACAGAAAGGCTCCATTGGTCCCCAGAGCTCAACAGCTCTGCAGCAGGAAGCAGACAGCTGAGCAACCTGCCACAGCCACAATGAGCTGCTGGTGTGCAGGGCTGTTCGTGCTTCCCATGATTTCTGTCTCCAGAAACTTGTCTGTGCTTGCTTTTGTCTTCAAGGACTAGCAGCCTGGCGTATTGTATTTTTGAAAAGCCTAATGTTGGAGGAGTATTGAAGGCTATCAAGTCACATACAAAAATATGAGCTGGGTAAAGAACTGACTGATGGAAAGGCAGCAAAAAGGGGCAGAAAAATGGAGATGACAGCTGGATGGAGAAGATTACTGCTGGGGTGACTTGTGTTATTCTCAAAAATGAAAACAATATTTAATAAACTCAGTAGGGAGTTTGGCACAAAACTTAGGAATGTGTCAATGATGACTGCTGATGACAGCGAGGCGCTATCAGCCATTCAGCACAGAAATGGGACAACAGAGATAAATGGATGAACCTGAGATCGTGTGTGGCAAAAGCAAGTTGGAAATGCAAAATACAACTCAGTGATTCAAGAGAAATGCTTCTGCTGGAATATGAGCTTTTAACAAGGACTGCAGTGCCACTGGCTCTATGCTGCTTGCTCTCTAACTACATGGCACCCTCATGTTGCATTCATAAAGTATTTCCAATTCAGACAATGAAATATGGGTACTCTTTTACACTTCTGGTCACCAACATTTGAGAAACTGAAGCCTTGGTAAGCCTATTTATCAAAGGAGGAGATAGAGAAGAACTCCAGCTGTCTGCTGATACAGTATAGGAAAAGAGAATAAGAAAATTAAGATGGAGCCAGTTGCAGAACAGGAGCAAATGGGAACAGAAAAAAGACAAAGAATCTGGACAGCTACAGTATATTTGAACTGAATGCTAAAATGTAGCCAAGTGTAAGAGTGATTTGGATGAGGGAATGGCTTTCCAACAAAAGCATGGGACAAAAAAGCTAACAGCATTTAAGATGAATCTAGGGTAATCAGAACAACTGCGTAACTCATTGACTACAACCACCAAGGACTGACTGCAATAATTTGTTTCAATCCCATGTTTCTAATTACATTCAAAAAAAGGTGGGAAAAACCAGACACAAAGTTGCCACTGCAATTTCTAGTTGCTCATACACATTATGATACAGCACTTAATTAGATGATCACACATTAGTTTCCTCTTCCAAAATGTTCAGTGCAGTCAGCAAATGAGCAGCTATTAATGATATTCTCTACCTTTCTCATTCAAGATGTGCCCCTGTGCCTTATTATTCAGACCTCACAGTGAATACAAAATCGTAGCTTTCCTCAAAGACATTCCCACAGTGCTGTCAGGATATTCACGTACTTCATAAATATCAATGAAATCACCTCCACTGCTTTCTCATAAAATTATTCCAGTTTTGCAATGCAGGGAAATGAAATGCAGAGGAATAACGTCCAGAATGAGAGAAAAATCACTCAGCATTTTTAGGAGTATAGCTTGAGAAATATGAGTGCTGGGTTGCTCAGAATCCACTGCATATTCATTGTAGGTACTGAAATAAACACTCTACCTTTCTGCAAACCAAGCCCCAGAAATACATGCTGTAGAGACACACACTGAAGAAACAATCATTGGTGACAACTAGAAGAGCTTAATTGCAGGGAATGTTCTATCATTGTGCACGAACATCCCTGGTGGACACAGACATGAGTACTGTTCTTCAGGAGCTATTCAGCTTCATTCCCCCAAGACTGCCCTCTTTCCTCCTGCAACCCTCTGGCTCATTCACTACACACCTTCCAAATTTTGCAACAAATGAGGAACAGACAACAGCTTCATTCCCACAGCATCATCCATCCTATGCACTGATTCATCCATCCTATGTCCTGTGAAAAAATAGGCTGCAGTCATGTTATTAAAGGCTGTATCATCTTATCTTCATGCCAGAAGGCCAAACAAGGGTTGCCCAGGCAACCTGACTTTTTGCATTTCTGAAAGCCTGGCTTGCCAATGTTTACATTCCTCTAACCTTATTTAAAAAAAAAAAAAAAAAACACACACCAACCCACAAAAACAAACAAACAAACAAAAAAATCACAAAACAAAACAACAACAAAAGACTATCTCAAAAGTCATTGTGTGGAGCTGTGTTTGGGCCATCATGTTTCAGATACCTACACAGGCATTACAGCTACCTGTGGCTGGAACTATGGAGGGAGCCTCAAGCAAGCTGGACAACAGAGAAGTGAGGCACACATTTTAGAAGTGGGTTTCACAGGAGAATTGTGGTGAGACTGCATCCTAGGGCTTGACAACTTGTTCTGGAGGGAGGAGGAAGCAAATGGTCACAGCCTCTTTGGTCTCTGTTCCCTAGCTCTCCTTCTTCCTTTCTCTACAGCCATTAATGCCCTCTGTCCCCCACTGCCTTTGTCCATGGAAGTCACCTTCAACTATCTTCATACTTTGCCCCCACAACTCTTTTCACTCTCCTACTCCCTTCTCCTCTCTATTAGCAGTCCCTGATTGGTTCTCTAGGTTTCCTCTCCTCGCCCCACATCCATGCCCTGTTCACAAAGGCATTGAGAGCACCAGGGTTTGCTGCAAGCCCTCCATGCCCAGCTCCCACTGAAATTCAGTCAAGCTTTAAGAGAAGCTGACCACCACCCAGCTGTTTCTTTGTTTTTATTTTTTATTTATTTTACAGCGTATTTGGCTTTTCCCAGTGGCACCACAAGGCACATCCTCAGTACAGTGCTCCCTTCTACCCCGTTGCCACTTCAAATCCTGTAGCTATCAGGTCATTACTGTCTTCACAGGGATACATACAGCCAGTGCACGCATCAGCTCCTCCTCCACTTCTGTATATCCAGCCAGCAAAAGAAGATTTACATTCATCAGTCTTACTCTTGTTGCTCACTACTTTTCCTGTACGGCATGCCTTGAAGGAGCTGCACAAGCTCCATCAGCTGCCACTGGCGGACAAGAGGGGACTGTCAGGAAAAAAATGAGCCCCTTCTGAAAACTGATTGGATATTCAAGAGGGCAACAGAAATCACTGCCTGCTGGCTGGTTTCCTTTAACACAGAAATCTCTTTTTTCTGTGAGACTTAAAGACTGCCTTTATTCCAATGGTTTGAACTGAATTTCCCACAATGTACCTGACTAACCCCTGGGACTTGCATGGGGTATTTAAGCTTGGCACTAATAAACTACCAAGAAACAAGATCTTGTAAAGGAACACATCCAGCAGGTTTGTATGGAGCAGCATCACATGAAGCTACCCCGTATTACTGAGCTAGGGAACTTGCTTTCTTCCTCTGCCTAATACACCTGGCTCTTCATCTATCCCTGTACTGTCTGTACACAGTACTGTAGTTGTAGCTGTGGTGGCCCAAAGGTACAATCAAAGGTTTTGTAGTTATTTTCTCATATTAGGAAAGGAGACCAGCTCAGACATAAGGTGAACTTTTTTTTTTTTTTTAAATTTTTTTAAAGAAAAATCCCCGGAAAACTACAGCTCTCCTAGCTGCAGTCAGCTTTCATATGCACACACAGTACTTGTCACCATCATACACTTTTGTAATTAAATCAGTATTATTTCTCCAAGCTGCAAAAATATTTTTGTGCCTTCTACCACTGAATGGCTCTACCTTAGAAAACAATGTCTATACACATTATGTCCACAACACCTTTCTGGTTTGTGTTTTCATCTAGAGTTGAGCAACAGAAACCATTTTTGATATTCTGCCCAGTCAAGCAGTTTTTTTTCTGTTAAGGAACATCTAGAACACCATTCACCGAAGAAGAAGATAGGCAAAATGACAGTAGGGCAGGCTTTCACAGAAACATTACGTCTGACAACCAGGTAACTGCAGCCAGGGCTTTCCCTGCTGTGCATTCCCAACAGCACCCACACACAGTGAGGGACTGGGTATCAGTGCAGCACAGACTAGTGTGCAGCATGTGATCTGTTCTGGACAACACACCTTAGGACATCTGGCACTCTGGGATTTCCAATACCCCTAAACACTCTTTACTCCCACACTTTAAGAAGTGCTTCCTTAGCCTTTACTTCACTAAAAATTGACCGTTCCATAACTGAATTTGAATACCTTAAGTTGGAAGGGTCCCACAAGGACAATCAAATCCAACTCTGGTCACCACACAGGACCGCACAAAATTCAAACCTTGTGTCAGAGAGCGTTGTCCCAACACTCCTTGAACTTGGGCAGCCCATTCCATGCCCACCGCCCTCTGGTGCAGACCCTTTCCCTAATCCAGCTGCCCTCCCCTAACACAGCTCCATGCCGTTCCCTCAGGCCCTGTCGCTGTCACACAGAGCAGAGCTCAGTGCTGCCCTCCGCTCCCTGTGAGGAGCTGCAGCCGCCATCAGGCCTCCCCTCAGCTCCTCTGCTCTGGGCTGAACAAACCAGACAACTTGGCCACTCCTCATGCATCTTGCCCTCCAGACCCTTCACCACCTTCACAGTCCTCCTTTGGATACTGTGATAGCTCTATGGAGTACAAAATGACATGCAGTACTCAAGGGGCTCGTGCTGTATCAGTGTAGTGTAGAGTGGGACTGTAAAGCTGTAATGAAAAATGTGTTTGTTCTCTATGCTCCACAGGGGAACAGAGAAGAGATGAGAAAGTTTTAGAAGAAACTGGAAGTGAAAAACCTCTACTAAATTAATATTATAAAAATATTTAATTTGCTCACGACTGAAGATGGCTTTATTCTGGCAGTGTTTTAAAATAGTTGTCAACAAAAAATTAACAAGCCTGCTTTATAAGTTACATTTCAAAATGCAGTGGGATAAAAATAATTAATTTGTTGCAACAATGAATTTAAACTTCCCTTGCAAAAAAAGGTGAACTGTTGAGCCAACTGGTAAAATTTCGAGACTTCAGAGATACTCAGTAAGTACATCTCTACTTTTCTTAAAAAAGAAAATACAACTGCAAAAATCACCAAATGGCAAAGTGTTCATAGCCAAAATCAAAAGGTGTACCAGTTGTCCCAGAGCAAAGCCCTTGCTAAGGGGGCAACCACCCATTTGTTTTGCAATTCAGAACATACACCGCCTTCACATCCTTAGGGCAGGTCACAGAATAACAAAATGGCTTGGCTTGGAAAAGACCTCAAGTATCATTAAGTTCCAAACCCCACAGGCAGGGTTGTCAACTGCTAAATCAAGTACTAGATCAGGTTGCTCAGGGGCCCATTCAACCTGGCCCTGAACACCTCCAGGGATGGGGCATCCACAGCCTCTCTGGGCAGCCTGTTCCAGCATCTCATCACTCTCTCAGCAAAAAATTTCTCCCCGACATCTAATTTAAATCTTCCCTCTTTTAGTTTAAAATCATTTCTCTTTGTCCTGTCATTATCTACCCATGAATAAAGTTGATTTCCCTTCTGTTTATAGTCTCTCATTAAATATTAGAAGGCCATAATGAGGTCTCCCCTCATATCGGCCTTTTCTTCCCAGACTGAACAAACCTGCGTCCTTCAGCCTACCTTCACAGGAGAGGTGCTTCAGCCCTTCAGTCATCTTCATGACCCTCTGTTGGACCCATTCCAAATGCCTGACATCCTTCCTGTGCTGGGGTCCCCAGACGTGGATACAGTACTGTAGCTGGGGCCTCACGAGGGTAGAGAAAAGGGGGACAATCCCCTCCCTTCCCTGCTGGTCAACTCCCTTCTGATGCAGCCCAGGATACTGTTGGCTTTCCAGGCTGCAAGCACACTGCTAGCTCATCTAATGCTTTTCATCTATCAGGACTGCTAAATCCTCCTCAGCAAGGCTACTCTCAAGGAGTTCTCCCAGTCTGTATACATATCTACAATTACCCTGATCCAACTGTAACACTTTACACTTGACTTTGTTGAATCTCATTAGGTTTACATGGGCCCACCTTCCAAGTTTATCAACGCCCCTCTGGATAGCATCCCTTGCTTCTGTTGCATCAACTGCACTGCTCAGCTTGGTGTCAACAACAAACTTGGTAAGGGTGCACTTAATCCCATCATCTATATCACTGATAAAGATGTCAAAGAGCACTGCTCCCTGGGAGACACTGCTCAGGTCACTGAGAAGATGAGGGTAATGTTAATTTGCTCTCAACCCCAATCCACATCTCTTGTCCAGCTTTAATTTGTCTGCCTACTACCTTGCAGGCTAAGCACTACCCTACCCATCAGCTGTCCATGTTGGTCTCCAGACACAGAACTGTTATCACAACCCCAACGTGAGCACTATTAAGACAATTCATTCTTCTCCTTAGAGCCATCTTCTAGAAGAACTCTGGAAAACTGCTCAAACAGAGCAAACAAGCTTTTAATTTTTTTTTCTGCCTAACACATGGGCCATGTTCTACAGCACAAAGAGGCTACAGAAGGTTGGTCTCCACTATGAGTAGCATAACCAAAGGGACAATTAAAAGCTTCCCTCCAACAATGGGAGCAGTACAGTTCTTCAGAAAGGAAAATACACCTGTTCACTGACCACAATTCAAAACTGCATTTTCTTCCATCTCAGAAATACTTCACCCATTTGAATGCTAATTATTTCTGTTATAGAACTGCTATAAGCTGCCAAAAAGTGTACATACAACTCCAGTAAACAGTTTGTTACACAAGGTACATTAATTTGACTGTTACAGGTGAGTAGAATTACGCTGGGGTTTCTAGCTGGAAGAGACTGTATGGGACAGCACATAGAGTAACTCAGTCACACAAGGCTACTATCACTAATACTAAACAGCAACACAACCGACCTGAATTGAAGTAAAATGTTTTCCAGTCATTTCAGAGAATAAAACAAATCACAAACAAAAACTCTCTCCATGCAGACAGGAAAGCTCAGCAATAGATTTAAGAAGAAATAGGAGTTATCAGCATCAGGCTGAATGGCATCCTCTCACACAGACAAGTACAGGCTTTTTGACCATTCCCTGCTACAGCAATGATGTCTTTGTGATTACAACATACAAAAACAGAAATATGTTTTCTTCTGCTTACAGACCCAACCAGACACATACCGACTCACTTTGATCAAATTCTTCACTCAGGATTTCTACTTCTCTCATGTCCTCACTCACACTATCAGTGCCCCCTTCAACCTACAAAGAGAGAAGGCCCTTCCAAAATCTTTACACTCATTTAACCCATTTGCTACTACTCTCATCTTAATGTTTCTAGAAAAATAAAGCATCGTTTTACAGCTAGATTAGGGAAGCCTTAACATGTGGGGTTGCAGAGAGAGTTTAAAAAGACAAAGGCAAGAAGAAAATAAATATATAGATAAAAACCCACTTCACACCAAAGAAAAAAAAATCCAGCATCAGCAAAGTGGCAGAACTGAGCACATTCTGTATTACTCAGGAAGGTGTGCAGAAGGTAACATGCTGACAACTATGATATCTAAATGTATTTGCAGGCCATACCACTGAGAGGTACAATAACACTGTTTTGCACATGAAAGGGAGTCCCTCCCTGAACAGGAGTGTGGCTCTACCATGAAACTGCTGGAAAAAGTAATCGCAAGTAATAGTCATAAAACCATTTTGATACTTAGCACTCCTCCAGGGACAATATAACTAGAAACAGCTTAAATAAATCCCTCTAGCACCAAGTTGCATCTTTATCGTTTTCCTTAAAGGAAACTCAAGTAATTATTTTCCCCCTAAAAATACACTTTATTTTGTCTGCAAATTCAAGTAACTAACTGGCTGAGAAAAGCTAAATTTAGACTTGGTTGGAAATCTCCAAGTCTAATTGTGAGACCTTTCATTGCCTCTGAATTTTCTCTAAGTTCCTTCATCTACCCTGAAGAAGATCTGCAGGACAGAGACAGGGATGGAGATCAGGAGCTGCTCCACACCCTTGAGCTTTTCAGAACTTTACCAAGAAAACGTCATTTACACTGCACAGCCATGTTGTGTGTGATGTAGATCTAAGAAACTTCAGACATGCAATTCACGTGCAAACAAGGTAATTAACACAGGTCTGCCAACTATTACAGAAATCACAGCAGTGGCCTTTGTGTGACTACCAAGCTGAAACACAGAACCAAACTGACATGAGCTACTCCAGAGACTCTTGACAGTGAGTACCAGCAAAGTATAGAAAGCATCATTCCTAACAGTGGGCAGGCGTGCAGGTGATGTACCCCTGCAGTCCCTCAGGTAAGAGTAGGTAGAGTATGAAACAGTGAAAAATCAACCCAAAACATTTCCACAGTGTTTTGGTGAATAGGTAGTCTGCAAGAGACACTGTAAAATGGGTATCTATGTGTACTATCAAGACTGTAGGATCAGAAGCCCCCAGGACAGCACTGCTCAGATAGAACAGGAGTAAGATTTGATACAGAAATAGGATGCGATTTAGTTCTGCCATGGGACTGATGTTTCAGAAATTGTGGCTTGGGTGTCACCACCTCACCTATCTGTGTGATGGGCAGGACCCCAGCCAGAAGCTTCCTTACAACAGTTACGAGAGCCATTCTAAGCTGACACACTGCAGCCATGGTAAAATCACCCAAAAGATGCTCCTAAAAGCATACGGCACTGCCAGATGAAATGTAATTACTAGAACTGTTCATCAGACTGTAATTTTAAATATGGTTCTGGACTTTAGAGCAGTTTTTCAAGAAAAACAAAATTAATGAGTAAGTGGAATGCTTTTTACAAACAGTAAATAGACTGTTTAAATCTGGATAATAACTTTAGAGAACTTTAGTAAAAAAATCTGAATGGGTGGATTCATGGATGCCTGTTCTACTCACCAGGCACCACTCCTTTGATGTCACTTTCTGCATTCATCCTGTTCTTGCGAGTGAGCTGCAGGATAAGTTCCTTGGATGCCTCAAACTGCTGCGTAGCCATCAGCCACCGTAGGGACTCTGGGAAGATACTTCAGAGATGGAAAATACATTAGGGTTGCTCCCCAGTTTCTGCCAGAGGAGAAGTATAGCAGGTAGCTGCTCATTTAAGTATTTGCAGGTAATACAACTATTTTCAAAAAGTGGAAAAATCATCTGTTAAAAATGTAAGAGAAAAAAGGCTCAGGGCACAGGAATTGGTGACATTCACTTTTACATTGATCCACAAACAATATAGGAACCATCCTATCACCTTGAGATGGGACATATTAGAATTTTATTATATATTAGAGGAGTTATGCCTATTAATACCGTTGCGAAAGAACAGGGAGAAGGGGAAAGCACTTTATGCAGGAGACATTTGCTGCCAGGCAGGGGATAGATGAGCTGTGCAGTTACACAGGATAATTCAGGCCACAGAAGGAAAACATCTGACAGAAGTGATTTGAATTCTCTTGTAAAGATGGAGATTAAAAAGTGAAAAATTACTTTCCAGGATTATAATGGAACAGAATTTTTTAATTTTTAAACATGTTAAAAATCTTCTTCCTCACATGCAGATTTTAAGGCATTCTTTTATATGGGTGAGTATGGAGTGTACTCCAGATAAAGTTCATTTGCTGCTATAAAAGTTTCTCCCAGTAAAGACAAGATTATGTTAATTGAGCTGCCTTACAAGCATACACACAAATGCACATACAGTCATAATATGAAAGAGTTTATTTTTCATCTGCTTGTTTCCCTCGAGTGCTGACATCCACCTGAATCTCCAGCTTAATTCTTCCCTATTTGTTTTTCAGGTAAGTTCATCTCATTTTCATTTAAAACAACCAACCAACCAAAAGCCACACAAAATAAAGATCTAAAAAAAAAACAAAAAAAAAAACACCCAAGAAACCCCTCCAACCACCACCACCACCACCAAAGCCCTACACTTCCATCAATACAGATACTTTCAGAACAGACTTTTTTTTTTCCTCTTGCTTTCACCTCATTTTCATTCATTTTCCAAAAGACTTCTCCAAGAATGAATTTATCAGCTTCTTTTAACTTCAAATATAAAGTAAACCTCATATTTCCTTCACAAAGCACTGACCCTTGCTGCAAATGCTGCCCCAGCTCTTCTAAGCAGTGGAGCAGTCAATTGTATGTTAGGTTACTACTTTTTAAGGTTACTGCAATATGGATCTCACCCTTAGCAAGAACTTAATCGTAGGTAAAGTACACATACGTGTGAGTGTATTTAGATGTATTTATACATACCACAGTATTATTGAACAGTCCTAACCAGAGCCCATTTCAGCAAACACAAAAACCCCAGGCAATGTAAATTCTGCTGCTTTGCCTATTACTCCTGTGTGTGTCATATCACATATCATCTCAGCGGGATTAATTTGTGTTCTCTGCCTGTCCTGTCCTGCCCAGCCAAAACACCACAAAGCTCTTGGAGATTTGGAAACAAGTTCTAGCATTTGCTATTACTATGATCCCTTGTGAAGAGGTTCCTGTTGAATTCTCCGAAGAAATGCAGGAGATTCTGCCTCAGCCATGTAGGGAGCATGCTATGTCCAGATGACTACTGGGGACTCACCCTGTCTATCATGTTTGTTAGGTATCTTCATTCTGCTTGGACACAGGTATCAACAAGCATTGCACTGGGTTCTATCCAGCAGTGGATTATAATGCTCTTCAGCTGGTGAGATCCCAGCAGGAGGCTTGAGAGTAGACCTGCAAACATTTTCTGTTTGCATGTGTACATCACATGGCTGGTTTGGGGGAACAGTACTGTACATTAGCAAGAACATTCTAGGCTATTCAACATCGAGGTATCACCAGCAAGATACTTATTACATACTGGAAATTGAGAAGGGAAAAGAAGTCATTATCTTACAAAAGACTTACAACTTTCTCCTGTGTGCTGCTTTCTGCCCTCAGCCAAGCTGTAGTATGTTCATCTATGTGAGCTCAGAGATGGGGAAGAGATTTCTACTTAAGGGATTACGGTGATGAATGGATGAGAACTCTATACCCAAGAGTTCTTTATCCAAGAACAGAAAAAATACAGAACTTAATTGTTGCGTGTCATAACAAGTTCTTACACGCTGCAACTTGTTAGGTGTTACAACCATCAACTTTCTTCTTTTCCAATCCACAGCAACTAAATATTTAAATGTAGCCAGCATTACTTTAAAATTAATTATCTACTCTGTTCTCACTGTTATTGTTTTGTACAATCCTGCTCTTGCAAGTCTCTGCTATGTTATGCCACCACTGTGTGTCACTCTTAAGACAGAAGCAAAAAGACATGTTTTTGGGAGGTTTATGAAGTTCTGGTAGGGATAGAGCCCCCCACTTCCCCAGGACAGACAGCACCAGGCCTGGAGCCCTTTGCCAAAGCACAGCCCATAGGGCTGACAGTGAAGAGCAGAAGGAGCCAGGCCAGAGAAGCGACCTCTGGGAGTGCTGCCCAGTGCAGGCCAGTCACCTGACTGTCAGGCTAGCACACAGTAATTTGGGCAAAACCTAGCAGGGAGGCTCAAGAGCTGGCCGCCCCATGCACACACTGGGCCCAGCCATAATACTCACAAAAGGAGGTGTGTTATTTTTAACCTAGATGGGCTAACCAAGGCCAAAGGAATGAACAGTGACTGCCCAGAACCACAGTGCAGGTTTAAGGAGAAAACTGAGCTGTGCAGCTACAATTCAAAGCAGTTAAGCTGGGACACATCCTTTTGCATCCATAAAGTGGAAGTGACTGCCAGAGAAATTACGAAGTACAACTTTCTGCCCAACAGCATATTCACCTACTGAGTCCTGACACATCAAAATGTAAAACTTATGGCTACTACAGTAAGCTATACCATTATTCCTTCTTACTTCACTGTCAAAACATCATACAGAGCGAGTAGAAGAACAAGGTAATAATTTATATGTATGGGGAAGCACCCTTACTTCCAGGCACCTCCAGCATTAGGAACCTGTGTTGCCTTTGACCCAAAGAGGAAGAAATACTTACACCCAGTAGAGCAGCATGAGCAGGAAGGGGCAGATGATGACAGCCTGGAGGACCTGCCAGTCCCTGCAGAGAGCAGCCAGCCCCGGCATCAGGAACTGCCCTGCCATCTCAATGAAGCTCGCCACCATGGTGATCATGAACCGGTGTGCAGGAGGGCAGAGCTCTATCCCTGAAACACAGAGCACAAGCAATGCATTTAGACCCCTCACAGGAGCACTTCCCCACAGCAGGCTGCCCAGCTTCATGAAATTCCACGGACTTAGCATCAAGACTTTTGGCCAGAGTTACGTACCATCCCATATATTCTGTTTCCTCATATATGTGGGCTTCAAATACCCTTGCAGCAATAGGGAAGCTCATTAGCAGCAGGCTGTGGTGCTAACACGTGCAACTTCTATGCACATACTGCATCTCCTGCAGACCTGCTGCATCTCTGATTGTCAGCCTATGCCTCCTTCCCCCCAAAAACATATATTTAAGGAGACTAGAAGATGAAAGATGATCCACAGATTTCATGTAAAGCCTTTTCACAATTCTAAAAGATACCAGACACCTCCCCAGTCAGTCTGCTGGAGGCAGAAGAGCACAGCTCTCAGCAGGATCCCAGCTCCTATGGGATGCTAGCTTCTCACAGCTAAACATGCTGCAACTCAGCTGGTTTCAAGCCAGATGCTGAGTGGATTGTTTCTGGGTTTGGTTTTTGTTTTCATAACAACTAGTCTTGATCAACTTTCAAACAAGACAGCCTTATATCTACCTTATCCTGTCTACCATCCTTCCTTTTGTTGTAGGGCAAATTACCACCATCACTGCTAGCATCGGTTGTTTCAGCTGCCCTGTGACAAGTGATGCCAGTAGATTAAAAGCTTCCTTAAATCCTGAATTGTGGCTACCTTTATTCTTGAGAAAATAAGAATTTATCAGAAGGGCAGCCTTTTCTTTTTCAAGAAACAGCATTAAAATTGGACTGTCTTTTTCAAATATACCCAAACATAAATGATGTTTTTGCTAGTAGGAATACAATAGAATCCCCTATTTCATATTTCTCACTTGCCTACATTCACTTCTACAGATTAATAACCAAGCACAATAAACCTGCCACGATTGTTATGCAGTACTTATCAGTATGCTGATACAGAAACACAAGCTCATAAACACTCATGATGTGTTGCTGTCAGTGCTGGTGTTTTACCTTGGGATGTTTCCTATAGTTATTTTAAATTATGATTTAATGGTTCTTAAAACTGTAATTGGAAAGCCATAAGACAATAGGAAGCTGCTCATTTATTCACTCTCTGATCTGTAGCTTGTTCAGTACTTATCGCTGTAACACAGATCTAAACTCACTGACCAGGAACTGGCTGCCCGCAGATCAAATATAGGATAAGGCACCACATGCTGTTTGTTTCCTTTTCTTTTGGCCAGTAGCAAAAAACACTGACGCTTTTTTGTCAACACGAAAGGGAAATGTATCTGTTGTGAAGCAGCCCAAATTTTCGTTAGTTCAACCAGAAACACAACAACTTTGGAAAATGAAGGGGGAGAAAAAACCTTCAAGACTCTCACTTGCTATAAAGGGCTTTTACGTTTTAATTAGGGAAATGAGATTAAAACACAGGACTTCTTATGACATTAATATGGCTTCAACCTTACTAACAAAGTATTCCAAGCCTTGGTGACCTTTTTTAATTGTGCAAAGAGTTCACTTCCATTTTATTTTTCTGATCTTCAAGTGTTTCTGTTTGTTTTCCTACGCCCTGAAGTCACAGTCACTCATGCTCCAGTATGCCTCCACTAAGTGCAAGGATGACTTTTGTTGCTATAGAAACAGGAAGTCTGCATTAGATAGGTGAGACTTTAGCATTTCAATCGCATTGCTCAGGTTAGTATAAGATAACAAAAATTCACTGAGACAAGAACAACTTTTTCATGATGTCAGGAAGAGGCATCAAAATAAAAAACTTATGCTCTTAGGAATCACTGGAGCATAATGTGTATAACTTCACACGCAGCAGTCAATCATTGTATAGGATGGAAATCTCCTCAGGGGTAGCTTGGCATCTATTTTTTTTTTTCTGGATAGTCACAGGCCTTTTTTTGCCTTTTCCTCTGGAAGAGCTGGAAAGGGGGAAAAAAGTCCTTGCAGTAGCTGAGTGAGCATGACCTTAAAGCATCATCAGCAAGTGCTCTGCTTAAAAGAAATATTGCATCTCTGTTGAAATGTTCTACATATCAGGACAGTCTACTGACTTTCCACAACCTCTGCCTTCGATTTGATTCAATAAAATATTCAGTGCTGCTGTTTTTAGCAAGCATTTAGCAGTCGGGCTTTTTCCAGCCTTGTCAGTAAAGCCACTGCAGCACCTCTATGCAGGACTAGCAAGGGCTTCCTGATGTTCTCACCAGTGCCACAATGAGTTCACCCAGTTCACAAGAGACATTACCAACCCATGTGAAATCTGTAAGACAGAAATCAGCTCTCTGGCAAATCCAGTGAGAAAACTCCAGCTCTCCCCTTTAGCAAAAAGGCTTTCACCTCAAATACCTTGCTGAGTGTAGAGAGTCAAGCAAATCCCTGACACAGAAATGACCATCAGTATTATAAACTCCTGAACACATCCATTTGCTCTTGGAAAACATAGTGTGGGCGAGGAGAGAGGCACTGAGAAGACTTTGCTTATTTGCCCCATAGTTCTGTTCCCAAAGACAAGTGCCTCCCCACACATGTGATGCAGTTGTGGGCCCTGCATGCACCACGAACATGAGACACACACCACGAGCTTTGGTGCACAGCCCAGGCTCTTATGGGAGACGCAGAAATGAAAGGCAGAACTCTGCTCTGGAAGTCTATCTGTGTGCCATTTCACTAGTGAAATGAGCAAATCAATGAACACTAGCCTTACAGTCTGCAAACCTGCCACACAGAGAGACAGTGTGAACCATGTCACTCTGACAAGAGTATCAACCATTTTTGGTAGCTGCGTGCTGCGCTCAGTGTAACTCCAAGGCTAACAAACAGGATGTACAGAGATGTCCCCAGGCACCAAGGGAACAGAACCAGACCCTGGACACATTGCTACAGTCAGTCTCATGCAGTATCCTGCAAGACAAGTGTTAAGACTGGTGATGAACAAAACCACTGTGACAGTGTGTGAGAGGAACAAATGAGCTGGCACCAGAAATAGGCAGAGCATGGAACTGGCACACATCTGCCATGTCAATCACAGCCCTTCTGCAACTTCACCCAAGTAAAAGGGGAAAGGACATGCCTAAAGGTATCAAAAAATGTGAAGAACATGATCATGGTCATAGATTATCAGGACCAAGAGGGGAAAAAAAAAAAGAGAAATTAAATTCATTAAGTCTGTCTGAGAGTTATGAGGGATGAGAGAAAACAAAGAAGCAAAAAATTCTAAACATCAGTGCCCTCAAGAGTATGAAAGATCCAAATTGGGTTGCTGCTGTCTGCCAAGAACAGCCTCAGGGATGTGATGAGGGCTCAGCAGCCACTGTCTCATGTCCTCTGTGCTACACAGATCACATAGACATAGCACATCTGGTGGCTGTGAGCAGAGGGATGCAAAATTGTGCATGAAAGAAATTCATGAGAGAATGAGCGTGATTGTGCAAAATAAACCCACTAGAGATACTGGGGAAAAAAAAATCAAATCACTTTGTTGTTCTGTAAAGGTCTCTCACTGTATTATTTAGAAATCTCATGGGAATTTTTCAAATATTAGCCAAGGGAATAATAACCAAAGCACCAATGCTGGCTGCTCCCAATCACAAGAACAAGCTCAAGAAAAGGACATTCAAGTGAACAATTTTTGGTGTACCAACTATGAGGACGGATTTCAGAGCACTCACAACTCCACTGCTGATTCACACACTGGCCTTCTTGCTCTACCCTCCAGCATTGCAGCAAAGGCCCCGCTTAGTCCCTAACAGAGCAACATGTACTCCTAGGATGTTTTAATCCTTCTGGATCACAGAATCATAGATTAGCTTGGGTTGTAAGGGATATTAAAGATTGATCTGTTCTGAATCCCTTGCTGCAGGCAGGGCTGCCCCCCACCAGCTCAGACTGTCCAGAGCTCCATCCAACTTGGCCATGAGCGCCTCCGGGGATGGGGCACCACAGCTACTCTGGATAGCTTTCTCACTGCCTCACCGCCTTCTGAGTAAAGAGTTTCCTCTTAACACTGAACCTAAATCTCCCCTCTTTTAGCTTAATACTGTTCTCCCTTGTCCTATCACTACCATGTAAAAAGTCTAAATCCTTTCTGTTTTTAAGATCCTTTAGGTACTGGAAGACAATGAGGTCTCCCTGGAGCCCTTTCTTCTCCAGGCTGAACAAGCCCAGCTCCCTCCTCCCTCAGCCTATCTTCACTGGAGAGGTGCTCCAGTCCTCTGACCATCCTTGTGGCCTACCTCTGGGCCTGTTCCAACAGCTCCACATCTTTACTGTGCTGGGGGCTCTAGAACTCGGGTGGGCCTCATTAGTGTGGAGTAGAGAGGAAAAATCACCTCCCTCACCTGTCACAAGGCTTTTCCCCTCAAGAACCTGAAGGGACCAATGTCTGTTTATGTCTTTTTATCTGGAAACCAGTGTGGCTGCAAATGGTTCTGGAGCAGAGCAGAAAATGTTTCCAGTGCGACACCATAAGCAGATGAAGTACGGCACATCTCAGGATTGCATTTGTCTTTGATGCATGTGCTGAGAGCTATTAGTCCCAAAAGCTTTCACTTCCTTTTTAAAATCAGTTTTGGAAACATAGATACAGCTGGCTAAAGGCAACAGGGCTCTAAACTGTTCAGTGCCAGAATTAATTGCCATCCCAACAGCTCACCAAAAAAGCTCGGATTTACAGAAAAGGACAGCACTGCACCACATGGCCCTGCATGGCTGGCAAGGTTTACAAGGCCGGGGGCTGGGAGCTGAGGTCATGGTTCAAGTGAGAGAAGGGAGCTCATGGGAGGCTCTGCAGAGGAGATGGACATGCAGACAGGTAACCATGAAGGAAGGACTACATTAACACTGTGCTGACTCCTGCAGCCACAAAGCATGGCCCCAAACCTGCTATGCAGGCTGGGGAGGGACTAAGGGACGTAGACAGCCTTTCCCACTAGGTCTTAGCCTTGTGCACTGATAATAGACCTCTTGCTTCAGATTTCAGAAAGACCCTCATTTGTTCACAAAGGCTGACATTTGCACAAGAATGAATAGCAAAGACTTTCATTTTAAAAAGAAAAAAAAAGAAGAAAAAGTAGTAAACCATTTGCAAATAATACATCGGGAGGGAAAAGAGGTTAAGTCACACTGCCTGAAGAACTCTTTAGCATTCGCTCACCCATCTCTGGTCCCAAAGCACAAAGCAATTCTCTCAACGCACTCCGTATGCCAGGTACATTACAAACCACAGGCTAACTGCTTTCTGTGCCTTTGCAGTTTTCTCTCCCCTCCAAGTTTCAGTCTATGAGCTGCCAAGGCTGTAATTATATAGGATAATCCCTTGGAGAAAATGGCCAGGAAAAAACACCTGAAGGCTGGGCAACAGCATTCTCACTGGAAAAAAAAATCCTTGAGGAGATGGTCTGACTATGGATTCATTTTCAGTTTCATATTATATTTTTTAAAATGCGGAAGGAAGGAAGGAAGGAAGGAAGGAAGGCAGGAAGGAAGGAAGGAAGGAAGGAAGGAAGGAAGGAAGGAAGGAAGGAAGGAAGGAAAGAGAGTTTTTGGCAGTTTTCACCACATTACTATCTACCCAAAAGTCTTAGTTCCTTCACTCCAAGGGCTCTCAAGATGCAGCCCTTACCCTAAAAGGGAGAACAGTCAGTTCTGCAACAAAGCCCTCATTACAAGCTGAGTGGAGGAAAGCTCAGGCAATGTAGTGTTATGTGTAAAATGCAGGGCACCTGAAATCATTAGTGTCAGTAGCATTATACACCCTGTGCGCGGCACGCTCTAGCACCTAGTGATCCTGGGGACTGCTGAGAGGTGACCCCATTCTACTGCTCTGTATTTCCCAATTTCCACCAAGCTTTCTCAAAACCCAGGGGCCTCTTCCTTCAAGACTCCTCTGTGGGATTTGCCCTCAGCTGGGAGCAGATCATTCCGCTGGATTTTCCTAGAGGAACACAGCCCCCATGCCAGCCCGTGGCTAGACTACCAGATACTATTACAGCAGAAGCTATTAATAACTCCCCAGCAAGCCTTTAAGTTTGCAGCTGGCTGCCAGGGGAAAAATAAATACATGAATAAAATCCAGCAAATACCTGCATATATATCGAAATTTCCAGGTGGTTACAGACTCAAACTTGTAAGTGCCGCACACCCTGCTCAGGAGCTCAATCCTCTCCTTGCCTCAATCAGCATGCTTCTAATTCAGCACAGGTTAAGCCTGCTTGCGTTCCTGGCTCAGTTTAGACACAGTGCTTTTTCTTGATCATTTTGGTTGTCACCAGAAGCAGCTAAGGAAGCACGCTGTGTAAATACAGTTTATTAAGGAACAGCAAATAAAGCGGCATGTGGAAGGAAAGGTTATCGCACACACCGCAATCAGCCAATTCGTGTAAACAAATGACAGAGATGGAGAGAAAGAAAAGGAAAAATCTAATTTCCTCTCTGGAGAAATTCAATCTGTTGTCAAGCAAAGAGAGCTGTAACAGACTAACCTTCAAATAAGAGAAATGGGGTTATTTTCCTTCTACACAGCACAGGACAAAAGTTATCCTAAAATGTATGGGAAAGGACACTGATGCTCCTTCAAAAGTACTTTTCTACGCATCTCAGGGTCGATTTCTTTTAAACACACACTATCCCACCAATTACACCCAATGAATGTGTTTAACTATTCAACCAGCCACATGCAAACATGTAACCTGAGGTGGCAGAGGGAATGGTTTTAAACTGAGACAGGGGAGGTTTAAGTTAGATATTAGGAGGAAGTTTTTCACACAGAGGGTGGTGAAGCACTGTAACAGGTTGCCCAAGGAGGCTGTGGATGCCCCATTCCTGAAGGCATTCAGGGCCAGGCTGGATGTGACTCTGGGCAGCCTGGTCTGCTGGTTGGCGACCCTGCACATAGCAGGGGGGCTGAAATTAGGTGATCATTGTAGTTCTTTTCAACCCAGGCCATTCTATGATTCTATGACTGTGATGGGCAGCCCAGTCATATCTCACCACACACATAGTGGCACTCCCCATGCCTGGGCAGGGCATGCACCTGGCGCTATCAGGCTGAGCTAGGAAATAAATATCTAATTTGAATGTTTTTTTCTCACCAAAACTGCACTACTCAATGCTCATTTTGTGTACAGGCACCAGTGTATTGTAACAGCTGCTGCTAGGCAAAGCACCCTCCAGCCTCAATACCCAATTTCTGCCAGCATGAGCACCACAATGTGCAGTCACACAGCACTGGCCAAGATGGCAACACCTCTTGTCCAAAATCCAGCCAAAACAGAAGGCTCAGCATTTCCTGACTTCTCCCCGTAAGAGAAATGAGCCAGCCCGGTAACACGTTCTCACCTCAGACTTTCCAAAACCGCATCAGTATTTGTTTTCATTTTTGTCCCAGAGTAAGATAGCCTGGAATTGTTGCATTCTTCCTTGTTCCAGAAAGTTGGCTTGCTCAAAAAGAAGCATGCAGTTGATCACATGACTATTTTGCAAACCTAACACCTCTGTTGTTCACGCCAGCTGGCACCCTCCTCCTGGCAGGTTCTAAATCACAATTGGCATCTTTCTGATGGGGATGAAAAAAAGCAGCTGAAACAAAAACCACCGTGCAAGAAGCATCAGAGCATCTCTATTTTTTTTTTTTCTTCAAATGAGGGGAAGCCTGCATTTGTTGGATAATTTAAACAATACTGTAGTCACTTAAACTATAAAAGGAGAAGAAAATCAATAGCTGCCAATGCGCATGGCCATCTCCTAATTAACCAAATGACAAATAATTTTCCAACAGCAGCTATTTCTATATCTCAGCTCACAACCTTCAGACAGATGACAATTACCAGAAAGGTGAGCACAAACAGCCTAATACCTTGTTTGGGGTTTATTAAATGTTCCTCCCCAAGACAGCAGGGCAGCAAACACTTTGTGCCTTTAGCTTGTATAAACTTAATAACAAATCACCTAAATGTTTTTATACACAAGGTCTAAGCAGATATTTGGGTGAGTGGTTCTTAAACTTCCATACACTGCTGTAAACACACACATATAGTCTCTATATGTATATAGAGATACATACACATAACTGTCAAGCAGGCTGACAACTCAGCCTAAAGTATTTTGTAAGTGCATCTGTGAGAAGCTATGACACGTTGGGCCCCCAGGGTGCCCTTGTTTTTCAAGATTTACACTGGACACTCTAAATAGAAGTCTTGCAAACAATGTGAAAGAGGAACTCAGGAATTCGGAACCGATAAGCTGTTGCTCTTCAGCTGTGTTCATTAGGGTACCCACCTGCTGGAAAAAGAAATGCTGTACAGACTAGCAGGAAACTTTCGCCTTAATGGTGCTCTGAGATTCAGCATGAAAACTGACACAGATCAGGGGAAGGCAAAGACAGGAACATAGAATAAAAGTGCTCACACGGCAACCGAGGAAGTGGAACTCCTTAGAGTGACCAACTTGAAGATGCAGAATAGTACAAGAGCCACAGGCATTACATGTCCACGTAAATTGCTCTGGTTTGTATGCCCACACAATACCAAAACAGCCCATCCAAAAACATCAGCTTGGATTTGAAGTTTTCTAAGGGTAGGAGCTCTGAAAAATTTATGAGCTAGTTCAACACTGTATGTTAAATCCAAGCAGACTAGTCCTAGCAGGGGAAAATACCTCATAAAATTGTGTTAAAAGTGGAATATTTCTGCTGAACAGATGGCAAAACATCGCTGCTCCTTATTCATTTGTAATAACTGGAAATGAGAAAGGTGACATCTCTTCATAACTCCCTTTCACAGAGATTAACAGAGATGTTCCTTTGCAGAAGAGCCTGCAGAGGACGCTGGCTCTCAGCAGTGAAAAACCTTTCATTCAACTGTCACTAACAGTGGAGCTTCGAAGATGGCAACACTTGCTGATTTGTTCCAAACAAAACCAGAACGAATTGCTGAACTAATTAATAACATAATATTTAAAAGAAACTAAGCTTCTTGGAAAAAATCCAGCTGCACTTCATAGAAGTGGATTTCATTTGCTCTGATGACAGTGTTAGCAAACTTCGTACACATCACAATTGCAAACAGAATTGTCAAGATACATACATGCACTCCTCTGCCCTTTGGAGGCTAATATTTAACCTTTCCTTATCAACTCCCAAGCAGTTCTTTACCTGACTTATGCATTTCACATGCAGTGGGTAAGACTGAGATGTGTTTCACTGCTTATGATGATGCAAAGTCAGAGGCAAGGTAAGAGCTATGGGCAGAGGCAACGCCAGGAGACCTGGCACAGATCTCACCAGCCTGAGTGCAACTGTGCAGCAGTAAGGTCACGGGATTTGAGGGAGATTGTATCTCTACTAAGTTCTGCTGTTTGACTTGTCTGCCTTGAAGACAAATGCAAATAGCAAGCAACATCTCAGTTACAATCATATTATCATTTGTACAACAATACATGGACTACTCACTGTCAACAACACAACTCTGATATCCTCTGCAGGCAGTGCCTGTACTGCACAGCATGTTGTGTTAGATGTTCCCTGCTCAGGGGGCAGTTTTAGGTATGTGAAAGAACCCTTTTGCATTTACCACCCTTTTGTTGCAATAGAGAAGGGGACAGGGAAGAAGAAAGAAGATGGGAAGGTGGGGGAGAGGGAGAGGGAAAACCGTGGAACGATAGATTGTTCTCAGTTTATCATCAAGGTTTCCTTCTGTAATGCAAAAGCATTAGCACTTCTGCATAAGATTTACTGATGTCAAGGAAAGTACATGGAGGCAAGTTACCATTCATAAGGTTAATAGAGAGGCACATTACTGAAGGTGGCCAGCTGGTTCAGCTTCCAACAAGCCGTCATTAGTGGGGGCAGCCCTGGAGATTCCCCTGCAGATACTGGTGGTGGCCGGCAAGATGTCCACATGCTCCTTAGTACAGTGGCCATACACATAACAGTGGGAGACAATAAAGCATTGTGCATCGGGATAAGCAAGGATACCTAGTTACAAGTTACAAAGCAGTTTCTCACAAACAAACTTCTTCCAGCTACCTGCAGAAGCTAGAGCCAGTTTACTTACATTCCCAAGCTAACATGAGCCCCTTCTCATGGACTAGTTGCCTGTTCTGTAGTTTTCTACATATCTTCCCACACTAAACTATGAACAAATCACTCTGTTGCTTAACACAAGAGGAATAGTTAAGTCACATTTTCCAAATTTTCCTTCTGATCTTCTTCCCAGTAAAGAGATAAGAAGGAAAAGGCAGAACTGGAAAAGTATGAGAGCTGAGCTCAGCTTTCAGCTCAGACTGAAAACTGCAAACCTTTGTTCTGCAACCATACCCACCACTTAAAGGAATATGGTAAACTAGACAAGTATATCCATCCCTGAGACAAGCATTGAGTGATGGGAGAAAAAAGGTTGCTGTTTGGATGGCCCTGCCACTCCCTGTCCATAAGGTCTCCTCAAATGGCCCTAGGCAGTGCTGACCCACTGGCAAAAAGATTCCAATGCAACTTTTAAGCTGCATAGTCCAATTAGGAAAACCACTCCATTACTTAACATCCTGAATTTACCAAGATCACAGAATGGCTTGGTTTGGAAGGGACCTCGAAGTTCGTCTAGTTCCAATCCCCCAGGGCTGCTATCTACTAAATTTGGCACTAGATCAGGCAGCCCCTGGCTCCATCCAACTTGACCTTGAACACCTCCAGGGATGGGGCAGCCATAGCTTCTCTGGGTGACCCTTGCTAGTGCCTCACCACCTTCTCAGTGAAGATACTCACTAATGAGCTATATCTATAAGGCAATCTAGTTTGTACGCCTGCAAAGAATAGCTAAATCCATAAGATCTATTCTTACTTAAAAGAAGTGTAGACATTGTTCGAAAAATTAAAATTAATGTTCACTTCCATTTATACGTGTTTACAGAAGCAGAGAAAACGTGAGCTGCTGCTCTGTCTTGCTGAGTAATGTTTCTAATCAAAATTTAAAGGCAAAAACTAAAGACATTTGGAAGTGCTGTAAACCCTTCAGCTATGACAGACATGTGGAGAGTGCCGCCATAGAACAGTCGTATTTGTTAAGCTGAACTCCAAGGCTTGTACAATGAAGGAAAAAGCTCAGAAGGCTTCATAATTGGGACACATCTTGAATTCTGAGCCATAGGCAAAAATAAGCAAGTAAACAAGGAGGAGTAACACGAGAGTCATAAAAATAAAGAGAAGAACTGTTCTTTTAGAACAGGTCCTAAACAATAAAACAAAATACAATTTAAAGTTGCAAAACACAAAGCTTCCATAGGCATACTGTGCTATTTATGGACTACAGGAAGAAAAACAGTTCTATTATTTTCCTTTTCAGTTTTTATTATTCCAAGTGAAGTCTCAGAAGAAGGGCTTTTTGCCATCTTGGGGTCTGGAGGAGGGATTAAAGGAACTTTCTAACCATGAGATCTGAGGATCAGAACATGTGGTGGTAAAATTAAGTGGCTTACATTACATGTGGTGAAGATTACCACAACTACCACTACCTTACCTCATTATCTTTGAACTTGATGGTCAAAATGAGAAAAAGTAGACATGTCTAAAGACACAAGGCCCACAAGTTCCACATGGAGAGCACAAACAGAGGTGGCCACGGCTCTCTGATCTCTGCCCATGCTTCCATAATCTGAGGCAGTTCCCACATGAGACTGCAGGGAAAGGTAAAACAAGCAGAAGTCTGTTCAGACTACTGTGCTTGCTTGCACAATACTTGCAGACATCTTGTGCAGCACTGCTAGCTTCTCTGCCAGCCATCTATTTTTCACAAAGCAATTTTAAGCTCAGGTTTCTAAGAACAGGAGCTTCTATTATTGCTAGTGTTTCCTTATTTTAAGGGATTTTCCTATATAGTTAAGCCACGATAAAACACACACTCTACAAAATCATGCAATATGCAACGCTTCACTTGAACTGCTTCTTCAGTCACTTCCTCACATTTACAGTTTCACCAGATGTTCCACATGGAAGAAGGAATTCCATTTCTACCAAGAGCAAAAATAGATGAAAGCAAGCTCTTTTCTAAACAAAACTACCTTCGTCCAAAGGAGAGGAAATGCCTGGTGCTCTTAAGTATTGGATGATGAAACAGCCTGAGTCCCAGGCGAGTGAGGTGCCAGACATCTGCTCTGCAGTGCACAGCCTGACAGAGACTGAAAGGGATCTGGCTTTCAAAGGGTTACATGGTACTCCACTGGCCTTAAACAACAAAAATCCCAACCCCTATAATCACATTTCAGTGGAAAAATCTCCACTCAGGGTACATGCTGCATTCACAATAAACACCACTGGCATCATGACTCTTCTACACATTCATGAGCCAGTAAAATACACCATTAATTTCTTTACAAAATTCTATTTGTCATAATGAGCTTTTATTTTGCTGGGGATATCTGCATCTGTGTACAACCATGCCTGAACAGTTCAGAATTTGCCTGTGAAAGAAACACAGATCTCATTTTAATGCAGAAAAAGGCATTCATCAGTCTGGGTATAGAGGTAACATTTCTAAGTGAAGAACCAGCACCACAGGCTTCTCATCTCAAAATTTCTTCTGCTTTACTGTGAGCTGATGCCAAGTACCCAGATGCCCGCAACACATTTTTTGTTTTTATTGTATAAATAAACTTAGGAAGTGGATCTGCTAAATTAAACATCTGGCTACATTAGATACACAAGGGGTGGGTGGTTGAGGGTCCATCACTCTGAGAGCAAGGGGCTCTTCCCACACTGAGCAGAGCTGAATGCACAGCCACTCTGAAGATCATATATAGTAAACTAAAAGAGGTTGGATGTAAGGAAAAAGTCTTTTACAGTAAGCATGGTGAGGCACAGGAACAGATGCCCCGTCCCTGGAGACACACAAAGTCAGGTTGGTTGAGGCTCTGAGCGACCTGGTGTAGCTGTAGGTGCTGCTGTTCACTGCAGTGGAATTGGGCTAAATGTCCAACTATTTGAAAGGGTCCCTTCCAACTCAAATGATTCTATGATTCTATATTCCAGTACTCACTGCATGACAGCACACTGCCTGTAAATACACAAACAACCTGCAAAGCTTCCACTACCTATCATGAGTTAGCCTCACTCCCAAATGCAGACAACACCCTTTGCCTGCGTAGAGTTAAACAGTGGGAATAACCCTCAACTTGAGTTGGAATTTCCTCTAACCTATTCAGAAGCTGTGGCTCAGATCACTTTGCATCTGGCATTGCAGACCTATAAATAACACAGCCAGGCACCCGTGTGCATTTGATTAAAATAAACCCTCCTAAGAGGTAGGCCACCTTTGAAATGGAAACAAATAGAAATGGGAAAGTTGAGGGTGTACAAGCCTGAGAAGTGCTGAGCTAACTATTATCAGAATGCCACTGTCACCACGATGCTGCTGTCTCCAGCAACCCTTCTGCATGGCCACAACAATCAAAGCAAAAGCAACTGTACTGTGGTGCTAATTTTTAATTTGGGAGGATGTGAATCAAGGGAGGGATTGGGAACCACATAGGAAAAAAAGTAAAACAATCACCCAGGTACAAGCCTAACCACATTAATATATTTATTACTACAATTGTGGCTGACAAAAAGCAATACGCAAGTTCCTAAAAGGAGAATACAAATATAGGCAGCACAGAAATTAAACCAGGCAAATTGTTTATTAAGAAAAAGAAAATTGCCTGCAGCATAGATACCAAGATAACGATGTAATTGGTTCCCAGCCCTACACAGCTCATCAAAAGCAGCGCAGCTTGGCAATGAGCACCAACACAAAACTACCTCTTCCCTCCTGTGCTTGGGACTGCTTTTCCTGCAGGTGTCCCCTGTAGCCCTATGGGCACAATACAGCCAGATGGGTGAGAAGCTCAGTGAGCACTGCCGTTTGTGCCCTTTCTCTCCCACAGGGAACTTGATTTACAGCCAATTTCTGAACTCCAGATATGAGAAATTGGAAATGCTGATACAGACATGGCTGCGGGGTTTTCGGCAGCGCAGCATGGTTTTAATATTGACCCAGCTGGCTGCTGGAGAATCATCTGCAAACAGTGGCGGAGATTAAGATCTGAAGCATGGTAGTAACTTCATTTCAAAATCCTCCTCCAGAACTGGAAAACTCCCTAGGCAGTCCACCACACAAAGGACAGCAAGCAGCAAAAAATATCCAAGTTCTGTGCAAAGAAGGAAAAGCGTGGGCATGAAAGGCTTGCACTGATTTATTATTGGCTCATCAGTAGCTACATACAAAACCAACCATAAAAGCAACAGCTGTAAAATATTTTTCATTTCAACAATTATTGCACACCCTTCCTAAAAGATACAAAGATTTTTCCATTGTAGCAAATGCTTGCACAAGCATAACAAAGAGGAAACAGATGCTGAGGAGTTAAAAAAAAAAAAAAAAAAAAAAGATAGAAAAATAGAAAGGAAGAAAAAAAAGAAAGTAAAATTAAATGGATTTGATTTTGGATCCTCTCCCTCACCTAAACATGAATAATGTAACAATTTCAGTGTGTCAGTGTACTGAAACACAGAACCGCAAGGCATCAACTCCAGACTAAACCATTAGGAAGAATATATTAATGTTATTTAGAGACATGCAGGAAACAAAGAAAAATGACTGGAATTGGTACTACTAAGAGCATCTACATGCCTGAACACTGCACACCTACACTGAACTATTTATAGCAAATTTAAAGCCCTAGATCTACTTATTAATTTTCATACATCATATCAGATTGCCTATTAAAAGGATTTTCCCTTTTCTTGGTAGTCAATTATTCATAGATCTCCTAGAAACATTCACAGAAGACAATTTATTTCAGAAAAGATTAGGAAATTGTCATTATGAAGAAATTTGAGCTTATTATTTAAGACAGAAATAGGACAGTAGATAATGGGACACAAATGGCCAATATCAGAATAATCATGGGAAAATCAATCTGGACATTCTCAATGAGTACAATTGGTACTAGGTGAAATAATACAATCACAGCAGCAATAAACCAACATTTTCAGCTAGAGAATGTACTTCAAGCAGAAATTCTTACATTTACAATATTCCTGTAGTCCATGTAACAGGCTTTCCTAGATCTGACGCTTCCCTCAGCTGTGTTTCCACTTTGTGACTGACCATGCTACTTCCACTTAAAACACACTGTGTTCTGAAATAGCCAAATAGACATCTGTACTACAAAAAGCACTGTGATGTATAACAGACATGATAATCAAAGAAGAGTATAAGGTATAGACAACTCACAGGATATGTTTCTTTTGATTATACCTTGTGCCAAAGCAGTCGAGAGAAAAAGCTTGTCTGTTTCAGGCTCTTACTTCCCTGATGTTAAAACACTCAGTGGCTATGGGCTGCAGTACATGCAGTTGGTTGATGTTTATCCCACTCACACTACACAGCTCTGAACACCAAAGGATCCTAACACAGAACATAACTGCCTCTCAAAATACGCAGGAGTTACTACACTTTCACTCAACAGCTGCCGGTTCCTGGCACAGGGTAGAACAGCTTTGCAGAAATCCACAGCAATACTTCACTCCAGCTTAAGAAAGCAGCAAAACTAATCCTTGCTCTGACAAGAGATGGGGAATTTGCCATAGAATGGGATCTGCAATGCCCTTCTACCAGGATGCGATCTGGGTTTCTGTGTCTTGGCAGAACACTGGTTGGGCAAAAGAGTACTTCATCTCCTGACTTTTGTCTCAAGTAGGGCAACTACAATTGCCCCATGGATTTTGGAAATGATCTGTAATGCTTCAGAATAAAGGGAAGATGCGTTTTCTTCAAGAACCAATTGACGTCCTAACAGAGTTAACATGCACTGCTGTCATTCTCCAACAACCTGGCTAATTGAAAATATCATTAAAAGATTCATAGTCTGGGCCCAACAACAACTGAAGCAAGTTTTCTGAGGTTTGGATGGTTAAAAATTGATAGCAACTGGGAATATTTGAGACATTATTTCCTTCTGAACCTTACAGAACTAAAATATCATGTTGAATATAAACAAGGCTGAAACAGCTAGCTGCAGAATTGTCTGAAGTGTGGTCAACATCTTGCTTTCACCAGTGCTATTTGCTGCTGGCAAACCAGGACTAGTTTATCCCCTTTTCTGGAAAATGGAATTCATTTCTTCCATGTAAGTAAACTTCCCCTCATTCAATTTTCTTTTTGTATGAAATACAGAAAAACAGGTTGGTTTTCAAAAATAAATAAGATATACAAATAAAATTACAAGTGAAACTACTAGGTAGATCAGGCAGTGAAATAAGGCCAGAAGCTGGCAGCCTTTTGGTCCCCAGCATGTTCACAGCTGTGCAGCCCTAGGGACCACATCTGGCACCAGGGGAACATTCTTTACCAGTTATACACCAAATGATCCTCAATGCACTTCTTGGCAAGGAAGCAAACAAAGCACTGAATTTCCAAGGAAATGTAGATGAAGTGGGAGGGTGATTGTGATTTTGACAAAGCTTTAAGATAACTAGTGATGCATGAAAGCATTCTGGGAGATTTTTGTGTAAAGCATCTAAAAAACATCCACAAGACAACAGAAGAGTCTTTTCTCCACTTATCGTTGCTCGAATTAAAACTGATCCCTGTAGTAAGGCATACACTGAAGCTTATGAAGGCCTATGGCCAAATGCACCTTATACAGGACCAGAATATGCAGAACTATGGCTAAAAAAAAAAGTTTTCTCTGACTGAAGCACATTCCCTATGAAAAGCTTGCTAACAAATGCTGTAAGAGCTACAAACAGAGGCTTTGTGCTAGAGTTACACGGTACAATGTAACACGGTAGGACACATACATGCTTAACATCTTTGGAATGAAAGAAGGAAAGGAATAGATAATTTATTTGTACATCTACAATGCTGGCAATAAAGCAGATTTCCATATCTTGTATTGAAGACAACCACATAGCAATTTACAGTGTTATGTACTTGGTACTGTGGGCCAAATCTGCTCCTTATCCAAAGACACAGATGTGAGGCTTAATAAACGATCCTCAAAAGAAGCACAGCCTGAACTCCCTTCCTTCCCATTTTCTTCAGCTAGCAGCTATGTGCCACGTCCCCCAAGTCCCATCTTGGCAATGTGTGCATTTGAAACACTTCAGCAGCCACCGTCTTTGAGAGGGGCCACAGGGTCTCCTTTGAATTGGGTTAGCTGTTAGAAAGAGGAAGATCCTCTTAAGTCTCATAAGTAGTGTGAAAAGACAAAAGAAATAGAGCTTGAAAAATAGTATCTTTTTCCTCAGGAGCCAGACTGAGGATGCCTTCTGCATGGGAAATCAAGGAACACAAGTTGGGGCTAGTTGAGAATTAAGATATTTCTCTTCCTAATGGGCTTCTTTGGAGACACTACCCGTAATACATGTTTTGCCTACTTGTTCGCAGCAGTGCTGCCTGCTTACACAAGCAGGCAGTGTGCCAGGTCTCTGCACTGAGGAGAGCTGCAGAACGAGCAGAGGGAAGCATCACTCCTTCAGAGATCAGTCTTCCCTCCCAGAGTATCTGCATTCCAAGCAGCCTGGCACTTCCTTCCCACAGCCAAAGCCATCCATCTCAGACATTTTTTTGCTTTTCGCTTGTTCATCAGCACTCTTGCAAACCAACCATAGGGATTATTCTTCCCTTTATCAGGGTAACAACCAGCCCCAAAGCCGTCGTTACCTAACAGTGAGATCATAGATTCATAAAGGTTGAAAAAGACCACTAAGATCATCTAGTCCAACCATCAACCCATCACCACCATACTCATTAACCATCTCCCTCAGCACTGTTTATACCCTTCTGTTGAACATCTCCAGAACAGTGTCTCCACCATTTTCCCAGGCAGTCCGTTCCAAGACCTCACCACTGTTTAAGAAGAAATTTTTCCTAATATCCAATTCGAATTTCTCTTGGCACAACTTAAGGCCACCACCTCTCACCCTTTTGCTAGTAACCTAGGAAAAGTGACCAACCTTCATTTTGCTAAAACCTCCTTTCAGGGACTTGCAGGGAGCAACAGTTTCCTTTGCCCCGAGCCTCCTCTTCTCCAGGCTAAAGAATCTCCAGGCTTTTGTTGCCCTTCTCCAGACACGTTCAATGTCTTTCTTGTAGCGAGGAGCACAAAACTGGACAAAGTACTTGAGGTGCAGCCTCATCAGAGCTGAACACAGAGGGACGATCACCTCCCTCATCCTGCTGGCTGCACTACTTCTGATTCAAACCAGGATGTCATTGGCTGGGGCATACTGCTGGCTCATGTTCAGCCTATACTCGGCTGCTGTTCTGTGGAAGAACTCATGTTTTTACCATGTACTGTTGCATCTAAATGGATTGGAGCTCCATACAAACTTGTCTACTACCCTTCACATCATTTTTTATAGCTATGGCTAAGTCATTTCCAGAACTTGAGAACACCTGGGTCTCCACTCCATCTACAAAGCAGACATAAACTCAGATAATACAGCTGCTTTCCAGTGTTGGCTAACACCTGTTGAAATCATCAAGCACACTGAAGTAAGCTGATGGTGAGATGGTACGCCTTGACTGCATCCAATTCTGGGGCCCCAACACAAGACGGACATGGAGCTATTGGAGTGGGCCCAGAAGAGAGCCATGAAGATGATCAGAGATTTGAAGCACCTTCCCCTATGAGGACAGGCTGAGAGAGTGGGGACTCTCCAGCCTGGAAAAGAGATGGCTCTGAGAAGCTTATAGTGGCCTTTGTATGCAAACTGCTGAATCACAGCCTGAACCTCTGTTTGACGACCTGAAGCAAGCAATGAGTCTGCCACAGGAGCACAGGTGAAGGTAATTCACCTGTGCTACTGGAAGGGATGGAGCCTGGCTTCACCTCTCCTAGATCCCGTTTAAGTGCTGACTGCCACTGAGGAAGGATCTCTTCTGGAGATCGCTCCTCATGGAGAATATTGTGAGCCTACAACATTTGTAAGCATTTTCCATTTATTATCTTCCTGTTGCAATAATCTTACTTAGCCTAACTTTCCTGGATATTTCTTAATTATAACATCTGTATATTCATTGATTGTACAGGCTTTCCTGTACAGAAGTACCAGAAGGGGCCAACAGGAAAGCTGGGGAGGGACTTTTTATAAGGGCATGTAGAGACAAGATGAGGAAAAATGGCTTTAAACTGGAAGAGGGTAGATTTAGACTAGGTATGAGGAAGAAATCTTTACTGTGAGGGTGGTGAGACATTAGAACAAGCATCCCAGTGAGGCTGTGGATGCCCCCACTCCAGAGGAGTTCAAGGCCAGGCTGGATGAGTCTTTGAGCAACCTGATCTAGAGGGAGGTGTCCCTGCCAATAGCAGGGGGCTGGACCTAGATGATCTTAAGCGTCCTTCCAACCCAAACCATTCTATGAGTCTATGATTCTATGACTGTGTGATTTCACCCAAGCATAGGCAAAATATATATTTTTTTTACATCAAGGAACTGTTGAAAAGAAGAAATAAGAATAACATCTATGTCTGATGCTGCCTTTTTTTCTTTATTCATAGAAATTTAAAAACAACAACAAAAAACCCTATAAATTTAATATCTGTTCTTTCTGAATCACTGTTTCTCCTTCCTCTGCTGGGAACACACCTACCTGAATAGATATAAGGTAATCTTTCTCATTCCCATACTCCTGACTTAAGAATTATGCCAACCTACCTGCAAAGCAACATCTAAGCACAGTCTTCTCTGATATAAGGACTGTCATACATCACAGGAATGAGGTAGGAAACAAAGGTAAATCTGGAAAGTCAAATGTGTTATAAAAGTTTTTGTTGTTGCTCTTCCCCCTCTCACCGTACTGGAGGAGCCCAGGTATTCCAAAGATGAGTTGAGAGATGCTCCTTCTCACATGATGAGCAGTTTCTGTAACACCTTAAGTCTGATCTGCTGACAAGTGCATTGCTGAAGTATCGGATAGTCCACAGAGATCTTGCCTTATTTTTGACATACACACCTAGCTACTTAGTTTTTAATCCCCAGTGCACTGCAATATATAGGACTAGCCTTCCTTCCTAGAAGACCTGCTTGAGTATGTTTTTTATCTTGGTATGATGTTTACCCAATTTTAAAATCAGGCTACCAGCAAAAGCAAGACCCGCTGGGGTGGGAGATGGTTTAGGGAATGAGGAACCTTTCCACTCCAAATCACACTTCTGTAGCTGATTTAAATTAATCTGAATTTCTTAATCAAATCCTTTTAGTTTTACTACTGAAATCAAAGTATGCTTACTTTAATCAGAACTAATTCTAAAAAAATTTTAAACCAAATTAATTGAAAAAGAGGGGTGGCCAGCAGGGACAGAGAGGTGATTGTTCCCCTCTACTCTGCTCTTGTGAGGCCCCATCTGGAATACTGCGACCACGTCTGGAGCCCCCAGTACAAGAAAGACAGGGAGCTGCTGGAGAGGGTCCAGAGGAGGGCCACAAAGATGATCAGGGGACTGGAGCACCTCCCCTATGAGGACAGGCTGAAAGAGCTGGGCTTGTTCAGCCTGGAGAAAAGAAGGCTGCGGGGTGACCTCATTGCAGCCTTTCAGTACCTAAAGGGAGCCTACAAACAGGAGGGGAATCAACTCTTTGAAAGGGTGAGTGACAGCAGGACAAGGGGAAATGGTTTTAAGCTGAGGGAAGGGAGATTTAGGTTGGACGTCAGGGGGAAATTCTTTACAGAGAGAGTGGTGAGGTGCTGGAACAGGCTGCCCAGGGAGGTTGTGGATGCCCCGTCCCTGGAGGTGTTCAAGGCCAGATTGGATGGAGCCCTGGGAAGTCTGGTCTAGCATTAGGTGGAATAGTTGGTGGCCCTGCGTGTGGCAGGGGGGTTGGAGATTCATGATCCTTGAGGTCCCTTCCAACCCTGGCAATTCTGTGATTCTGTGAAAAGTATATTCAAGCAATATATGATTTGCTGTGAAAGCTTTAAAGAAAGACAGATGCTGAAGTCACAGCAGTCCTTGACTAATGCTCTGAAACAGGAGTTCGCAGAAAGTCTTCCTAATTTTTCACAACTCCACTTCTCCACAAACGTGCAAAGAATTAATTTAAGTTTATTTCAGTTGGTTTAAAGTAACCTATTACTACAGGCTTTGAATCTGATGCTGAAAATGACCTGAGGGGAGGTTTCAGGACACCAAAGGCTTACTCATCTCTTCCCTCCGGTATATGCTATGTTATCTACAGTAATATCTAAAGTCTTGAAGGACATGGTGACCAGAAACAAAAAGCCACAATGCCCCCTTTGTTTAAAGAGATTGGGTGGCTGTAAAGAACAGAAACACATTTTGATAAATTTTCATCTCACTTAAGCAAAAAAAGCTTGTGAACAAGCTTTTATTTTACTAATTATTAGTCTTTAAATGCTGTTTGTGCTTTTCAACTCCATTTTCCATCCAAATGTAGCTTGGCACAAGCCACAAGAAAAAAAAAACAGCTATTAATCAGGATCTGAGCAAGTGTGAGCTAAGCCCTACAACTGCCTCAGTAAGAACACGTACAGAGAGATATAGTGTGCACCCACTCCGTTTTCCAGGAACAGAGCCAAATGAATGTGAAAACTATACTTAATTACGAGTCATCATATTTGAATTACTACCAGTGATCACTTCCTCTTGGAAAAGCATCTTAAATAATTTAGTTCTTATTTTAAGATAGAGTTTCAGCCTGAAGGCAAGAATATAAAATCTATGGCCAACTCTTGGTGTTTCCCACACCAAATATTCTATTTTAAGATATGATGTGAAATTGGAATTTGGACTCAGCAGCTGGATCCAGCTTTTGCAATTACTGGCGACATCACTGCAATTTTGTGGCATACATTAAGCAGCATACGACCCTGCTGCAGACCCTGACCTGAGTGAATGGGGCTGTTACTGCAAGTACGCGTTGAGCGGTTTAAGAACAAACATTTGTAACCTGGCCCTGAACACACAGATGTTCTCATATTCCCAACATGCATTTTGCATGTATTTCCATGCTCATAAAGCAGAAATTTCTAAAAACACTGAATTATGATTCTTTTACACTGACTGTGGTTGAAGAACCAGTGTCCTTGCCATAAACCCTACAGGTGCAAACCAAAAAACAAACAAAAACTCAAAACCATATTTGCTGCATCATAAAACCATAACCTCAGTATTCTAGCACACCGTAACAATATCTTACTGATGGCATTTTTGTTGAGACAGAACTGTGCAGTTATCAGGTGGTACGATGTGGCCAGATTGCTATTACTTCTCAATTTTTCCAAGACTAGAATATTTTGCAATAACAATATCAGATGTTCCTTTCGAAAACACTTTTCTTGGGGGAAATAAAAAAGGAGGCAGCAGAAGTGGCTTTGATTTGAAAAGCTCTTCCTCAATTAAAATGTACAGAAGAGCACTCTTTACGTACTGCTTTGACATTAGATTTTTGATATTGCTTTGACAGTATTTTTTGAAATAAAGTTCTCTATGAAGCTCTTAACCTTGATTTTTATTTTTTATTTTTTTTTTAAAACGGCTCTTAAATATCAGAAGCAAAAATTGACAGCAAACAACTAGAGGGAAAGAAAAAGCACCCAAGACAATAGGAAATGAATTTACAGAGCAAATGACACTTTGGTCTGGGAGATTAGACAAGTGGATTTAAATCGACTTAATTAAATTTAAATTCACTTTTATGTGTGTTCACTACAGTTCCGTTTTTTAAATATATCCCTTTGTAGGTTCATTCCATTTCCCAGAACAGTCTTATTGCCAGGCATGTAAATTCAACTGGGTTTGAACGATCACAAGACATTTTTCCCATTCAAGGGCTTAAGGGACATCCAAAGCACTCTAAGTAAGGAAACACATATCCTAGCAGCTTCTTTCCAGCTTTCTTTAAATAAGAGAAGGGAACTAATATGTTTACATTCAAGTGGGTTTGATTTTGACCTTTGAATGAATGACATTTTCAGACAAATGAATACACTGGATGTACATCAGTGAAAACGTGAAACTCAAGAGATTTCTAAATGCCATCCAGCTGCCGTTCCAGAAGGAGCCATATCCCAGGAGTGTCACTAGATATCTTAAGAACATCAATGCATGCGTAAGGATTTCCTTGGTCTGCTAGTCTGTGCATTAAATGTAACTAAAACCTCTCACTCTAACTGCAAATACATCTTGGTTTGAATCAACAAACCAGAAAAGCAATAGCCCAAAGACCCCTAGGGCTCCTTGGGCTGGATTTCTCCAGCACTAACTGATATAACATCTTTGTGCACACATGAAGTTCATTACTCTGTTTTGACTGTTTCTATGCCAGATAACTTCAAAGCACTGAAGCAAGTTCAAGAAATCCTACAAAATACAGAGACTTTTGGTCTACAGACATGGCTATATAATCAGTATGAGAAAAAGAAGTCTCTGCTGGGGATACTGCTCTACAAACAGCAATCTTCACCTCAAAAACTGCTTTATCAAATAGCATTAAAAAAATAACAAGAAAACTTTTCTTCACAAGGAGATTCCTAGTCCCTTTGGAGAAAGGCAGAAAGAAGCTGCAACCTTGCTTACATGCAGACCAACACTTACCGCACCCAAAGCAGCCTAGCATAGGCTTTGTGAGAGGCAGATGATAATCTAAAGGCATACAGCTCATTGCACTGGTGTGGCACCTTAGAGACATGGTGTAGATGAGGGCTCATCTAAACATCCCTCTGACACCTGAACAGTACTTGAGGGGGGCTCCAAGACAGGACTGAGTTCCATGATCTGGTGGGACACTCCCACCTTCTCTATTTCAGCTCTTCTTTTCAAGAGTGGGGAACAGAGGGCTCTGCTCTGTGTGAGGCAAGTTGCTCATTAAGTATAAAGCACCTAACTGGGAGACCCTCATTTCCTCTCAAGAAAGATGCTTGGGAACAACATGCTTCCCAAGAAACAATGGCCTTCACTCAGAAAGTGGAAACACTGTCACAACCATCCTGCTACCCTGCCTGAGCGATCATGCCATGCTGAGATGCATTTTATCACCAGCCACTCCCTGGCCAGAAGGTTACCTGCACCTGCATTGGTGACCAAATCTCAGTCAGATCTCGAGAGATTCAAGCCCCACAAGCCCTGCCCAGCATGGGTTTAGTAAAGCCTCCTGTCAACAAAATCAGATCAACCAGTTTCAGAGTTTGCTATCTATTTGTTTAAACTAAAAGGAGAGGGCACTTCCTTTTATTTTTGAGCTGCGCTACTTTACTCAGCTGCTCCAGGAGAGCTGGAAATGTTTCACACTGCACCCACTTGTCCAGGAAGCTTCAGGACACGTAAGCATTTCCTAGGCCTGTCAGCCATATAATGAGACTTCAAAGTTCAAGTTTAGTTAATTGGCAAAGTCATTAGGTCAGTCATTACTACTTCTCCATAGGCATGCACAGGGTTTTAAGTGAAACCTCTGTGGCCACCTACACAGGAGGAGGGCGTGGGCTGAGGTCCTGTTTACAGAAGCACTTGACATTATAAACATGTGGAAACTTGGCAATGGCTAGCAAAGCTGAAACACCCTATGAGCTTTTACCTATTTCACTACCTACTCAAATACTTTTGTAAGAGCCTCTTCCTGCCTTTCAGATGATGCTCAGCACCCCCAGAAGGCACTGAATGCTGGGCATTTTAACATGGCGGGGACAACACAAAGCAGCTGCCACGTGCCTGGCCTGCAGCCCTGCCAATCTCAGTTCCAGGCACTCCTCCTCTTCAGCTTTCCAAATTTTAAGTCTAGTAACACCTACTTTCAAAGAGAGGGCCAGAATAATAGTGAGGAGCTGCATACCAAGCTTGTGGTCTTTACCTCAAAATGAGGGCCTTGCAAACAAACGAGATCAAACTCAGATGGCTCCTCAGGAAGGGCCATGGTGCAAAGGGTATGCTGAAACTGGTCAACGGGCTCAAAAGGGATGGGGGCAAGAAAAAGGAAGAACGAACGGGGAAGGAGAGGAGGATACACAATAACCAAATGAGCTAAATTAGTTGATATTTGTAGGCAAACAGGCTTAGAAAAAAATCAGTTAACGGAATGACAAGTATCTAGGCTCAGGGATGCAGGACACTGAAGGCAAGGACAGGAAACGTGGAGTGTTCTTTCCAGCTGTGGCCCATACCAGAGCCACCTGGCAATGCTTGGGTTGCTTCCTCACAAGACCAGTAGTTCCCAGACACCACAGGGGACAAACTATGAACTACTGTTGAACTACAGAGCCAGGGAAAGGACACTCCTAAGGAAAGTACTAATCGCTTTCACGGCAGCTATCACACTTTCAAACAACTTTGTACCAGCCTTCTTGGCATGCCAAAGAGACATGCAATAGTGTTTTAAATGGTCTGATTCCCAACCTGCACATCATGCTGATTTACACTGTCACCAATTTGAATAAGCTACAACACCTGGCTAGAACAACCACACCCAGAAAGTTCAGTTCAGACCCTCACTCTCAAAATTAATGAACCACTAAAATATCCATAACTTAGCCTTGGTGCAGCAAGTCCTAACAATTACCATAAGCTGATGATAACTTGTACCTTGCACTCTTAAGTAGTCTCATAGTAAGAAGGCAAGTCTTCTATCTCTTATAAGTCAGTTAAAATATGAAATGTATAGAAAGCAGCAATAAGCCAAGAAGAAAAAATTTCTTCTTTCACACCAACTTGGCTTGATATTCCAGAAAAAAATAATCTGCAGTTAGTATGCACGATATGATTTTTCATTTGTTGATGAAAAACTGAGCACGAGTCAGCAGTGTGTGCTTGAAGGCCAATGGTATCCTGATTCCATCAGAAGAGGGGTGGCCAGCAGAGAGAGGGACGTGGTTGTCCCCCTCTACTGTGCCTTCACGAGGCCCCAGCTGGAGTACTCTGTACAAGTCTGGGCCTCTCAAAACAGGAAAGATGTGGAGCTTTTTTGAAGAGGGTCCAGAAGAGGACCATGAAGATGATCAGAGGGCTGGAGCACTTCTCCTATGAAGATGCACTGAAGGAACCAGGCTTGTTCAGTCTGGAGAAGAGAAGGATGCAGGGAGACCTCATTTCAGCCTTGCAATATTTAAAGAGAGTTTATAAACATGAGGGAAATTAACTTTTTACAAGGGTAGATAATGATAGGACAGGGAAAAATGGTTTTAAACTAAAGGAGAGATTTAAATTAGATGTTAGGGAGCAGTTTTTTACTGAGAGAGTGACAAGGTGCTGGCACAGGCTGCCTAGAGAGAGGATGTGGATGCCCCACCCCTGGAGGTGCTTAAAGCCAGGTTGGATGTGGCCCTGGACAATCTGATCTAGCAGCTGACAACGCTGACGTAACACAGGGTTGGAACTTGATGCTTGAGGTCCCTTCCAATCCAAGCCATTCTTCGATTCTTTGATATAACAAGCACTATGGAAAACAGAGAAATGTGTTGGCAGCGCAGAGCATGAAATGACACAGGCCATTTGTCTGCCAAAAGCAAAGATTGTTTGGATTAAATAAAACTAATTGTTAAATGTTTGCCTGTGCCAAGAAAGCTTGACCCTGACTTTTGAGAAAAATATATTAATTTGTTGATAACAATAATACTAACAAATTAAAGTTTCAATTATGCATTATTTAGTGCCTGGAAGAAAAAAAAAACAAAAAACAACAAAACACACCACTTTATACATACTCCGTATAAACTGCTGAAGCTATACAACCATACTGCTTGACACTATTAGCACTGTGCTGAGATTCTCTCCCCCTCCCCACAGTTCTGACCAATTCATTCAGTACAGTCACAATCAGTTCAGTGTTGCGCAGGGCAGAATGAAAGCTAACCAAGTTATTCTCCCCATTCTTGCTGAAGACTTGGCAGTGCATATAAACTGGGAAACAATTTTAATTCAGCATTTCAGAAGCTTAAAGTAAACATGCTAAACTAACATTGTAAAGAAGCTTTGCTTTTAACAACAACAGTTTTGTGCTACAAATCCCAGAAAAGTAAGGAGAATGTATGGCATACAGCAAATCCAGCCTGATACCTGTATTTCTACATCAATCCTGCCAGTCCCTCTACTTATACAAATGGTTATGAGCATTTATCTTGAAGAAATGACAGCACTGCCTTACATAAATAATACACCTTTCAGAGCCCAACCAGGCAATCAAAATTAAAAACAAAAAGAAAAAACCAACAGTGAACTAATGCTCTTTGTCACACTGGCAGCTAATCAAGCTGTCTTCCTTATGCTCCCCTCCCCCTTACCGTCAATCATCTGATTTCATTTCAGCTGCTTTTCCTTCACATGTTACAATATGTCACCTCTCTGCTCACAAATACTTGATGATTACTAATAAAAGACGTATTGGAAATTAACTTAAAGAGAACAGGCTGAGGACAAAGTAGCTTGTGTAATTCTATGTAAGATGCCAGTTTTTCCACAGTGCCACCAACACAGTAATAAACATGGAGACAAATATATCCTTGCTACAAACAAAAACCCTGCAAAACCCCTGTGCAGTGGCTTTTGTGGGTTTTTTTTGCTTTTTATTTTTTGTTTTTAAGCTTTTTTTCCCTCTTCTCATTTGCTATGTCATGGACATGAAGATCACTTTGCTGACACCTCTCAGTTGGATCATACTCAACATATACATTCCAGCATATACTTCCAGCATGCATGGAGACTCACCCCAAGCATAATGTAATCACAGTTTTTGTGCACCTCAGCTCTATCTGAAGTAATCAGCCAATTTGCATTCATTTAGTTTGGATGACTCGCATACTTGCCAAAGCATACAAGCTGCTGGGAGCAAGGAAGTTCACTTACTACTTCAATTTGAACCATTGCTCTTAGGCTAGCATGCGAACTGTAGCATAGTAACAACTATACATTTTAAAGTGACAAGAAAAGAAATGCTAATTGTTCCCACAGTGAACCTGCTAGCTTCTAACTTTCACTGAAGGAAGAAAGCTTTTCTTCTTCCTAAATGGGTGTCTAAAATTAGAACATGGTTTAAGGAAAAGCTTAATGACTGAGAGGACACACTCCTCCTTCAGAAGCACTTTCCAGTTTTAACAAAGGGAGAGTGGAACAACCCCAAAGAGCAGGAAGAAATGAAGCAGAACTGTGACAATTTGGCCATATCATATTGATAGATCACACCTATCAATAGATCTCAGCTTTCAAAAAATCTCAGCAACGCTACAATCAAGAACATTGTTGTCTTACAGCAAGAAGATAGAAACAATTTAAACCTTTACAGAAAGCACAGCCCTTCGGAACAATTTTAATACAGCCTTACACTTAATGCACCAAGGGCTCTGACCCTGCTGGAAGCAGCTGCTAATGTTGAAGAATGTTTTAGACACTTTTTTTCATTGTTACTTTGGGCCACATTAATAGTAATGGCCCACTGTGCAAAGCTAAAAAGGACACAAAATTAGAGCCTTGTCAAATTAGTTGTAACACTAAGTAAGAGCAAGAAAGCTAAAACATATCAGACAAGGAAGTGCCTGAACTCAGCAGAGGGTGAAGAGCTAAATGGAGAGTCTTACAATTCAAATGAATGCGAGCAATGAGCCAGGCTAGATTTGTCCCAGGACACAAGAACATTTGACGATGGAAAGGGACCAGAAGGATGTGTAAATGACAAACAGAAATCATCCAGCCAAAAACCGAGCATTCCACAGCTGCAGCAACTGAAAATGGCATGAACTACTCAGTTCTTCAGGCACACAGGACTAAATTTTTCCCAGGTGAATGTGGCAGGGATGACCTTCCCCCTAATCATATCAGGGAAAGACAGATGTGCTTATTTTCCTCATCTCACATGAGATCTCTGCAGTATCTCCCAGGCTATCTGTAATAATGAGAAAGATCTGTGATTTCCACTGCAGATCCTGTGTGGTAATCTTCTCTTTGCAGAAAACCATTTCAATTTTATTTGCACATCTAACTATATATTTCTGTTCTCCCTCCTCTCCTAGTATAGTTCGAAACACAGGCACTCTTGCAGAGTGAAAACAAAGATACTGCCAAGAAGCACAACTGAATATAAATGGATTCACCAAAAATGAAGGAAACCTAAGATACTACCAGAACCTGAACGTTCCAGATAAAAGTTTCTGAATCAGCACATCTGGAAGTTCTCTGTATAGCCTTCTTTTCCTGTTACTGCCTTGGATAGCTCTGCACTACATGGAGTACCATCAAGAATGCACAGAACAGATGCTCAGGAAGACACTTTTCTATGCCTCCTCAACCCTCCTTAGTGTATCTAACAGAGATGCCTAGCCAAACTTTTTAAGTTTTAACTCAAGGCTGAAATTGATTTTGATTCTTCAATGAAATGTTCTCCCTCATCTTCTTTTTAGCTGTTGTTCACGTTTTCTTTATTTAAAAACAGATCAAGCAGCTTCTAAATTTAGACTTTTTGCTCAACTCATCTTCCAAAAATATTCATATACCTTTTTTTTAATTCATGCCTACATCAAATTTGGAAAATAATTAGCGGTATCTCCTTTGTTGTGGCTGTCTAGGAGCTATATATATATATACATGCAGAATGGCAGAAGTTCCCAGGTCATTGCTAGTACATCTCACTCCTGGCTCTACAAATCTTCACCCACACAAAGACTATTATTAATTAATATATGAGAGAGAGAGAAAGAAAAGTGGGAAGAGCTGGAAACTAGCACAGAAAAGCATCTTCATCTCCAGAATGTTCAAGTCCTTTTCCAAGCTGACCAACTTCACATTAACTACCATCCTGAATGCAAAGTACTTCTAATCACGCCCTGGCACTTTTTGTAATCAAATCCCACCAACTAACTAACACCTCAGCTTGTCATCCAGATTATGGCAAGACCTTGTTCATGAGGAGAAGGATTTTGTCTGAAGCACTACTAGTGACAAACAGAAAATAGATTACCAGCATTGAAAATTCTGCACAACCTGCTTCTACAATCCAGGATTTCCATGACAGTATTAAGAATGACCAACAAAAGCAGAAAGAAACCTCTTCATCACTCACCTAATCTGAAGCACTCATCTTCATTCTGAAATGCAGAGAGGATACATGGAAGTGATCATGCCCTAGCAAAAGAAGACTCCCACCTCCTGTAAAACTCTCAACAATCAGACTGCTAATACTCAGTGAGATAGTTAATAGAGTCTGAACTAAAGAAGGAAGACACGAGTTTTTGAAATTCTGATGGAGACAGATTCAAGCATAAAAGTACTCAACAACTGAGTACAGAGCTGATACAGGAAGGGGACACAAGAGGATGACATCTCAACAACTTGAGTTATAAGTGTTTGCAAGACAAACAGGGAGGAGAAAAACCCATGAGAAAGACTTGGAAAATTACAAGGTAACAGGAACAAAAAGCTTCCAGTTCACACTGCTTGTTTACAAGATTTACAACATTCTTTCTCAACTGGCCCTGTTGTAACCTATTGTTAATACACGCTAAGCCCTACTGTATTTAAGCTACCAAAAAATGAGTATAACTGTGATGAATACCTGGCATTGCCTTGTGCTGATACATCTTCTGGCAGCGCTACACTAATTGAAATCCTCTGTCTTTTCCCTAAGATTACCTGTCTTTTAGCTTGGTACAGCCTGCAGCGTATTGTGCGTAGTCTATATTTTTGCATGCTCTTCTTTTAGTAACCCAATGAATAATTTAGTCCAGTTGATGATAAATCCTTTTGTGCACTTCGGGCATCCTCCCCTCAAGACTATCAATGCAGTCCCAAAATACTGAACTGATGGCAATTAAGTGGGTGTATCGACTGCTCCTCTCTGCCTGTATTTGGCCTGTTTCATAAGAAATATAGTTCAGAACACAGGTCAATAAGCGCAGAAGAGATTTTACCAAAATCCATACAGCAAGAACAGAGAGGTACTCCAAGGGTGCTTCATTGTTGTTGTTCCTTTAAAAGAAAAAAAGAGACACTTGGTATAAACACCTCTTTCTCCTCCAGTTCTGAGGAAAACACAGATGTCTCCCTGTACTGCACCATGGAGCATCTCATCAGCACTGACTCCGTCCTCTCTGAAATTCAAAAAACCCTTTTCTTGCTTTGTTCACAGGCAGGACCAGGAGAGAGCTCTGCACCATGGCTATGCTAAAGTCATTCACGCACAGCATGTGTATTCCCTGCAACACAGAAACTGTGCCATGTTTCCAAATAGCATCACAGGTTGTTTACAGAGACAAGCCAACTAAAGATATTTTTACCTTCATCTCCCAAGACTGATTTATAATTAGTACAGCCTTTGAACAAGATACACTTGCAGCACAGCATCAACAGGCTCACTCTAAAGAAAGCTCCATGAAGTGCCTGTGGCCTTACCAGGACAGCTTTCCTTAATGACTTTTGGTATAACAGAGGCCACCCAAATGCAGACATGGGAGGGGTGCTGGACACAGTGCAGACTGGGAGTTGTGAGTGAAGAAAAGCACCTTGCAGGTGGAACTCCCCCAGGAAGAAGTATTCTTTCTCCAAGCGGATGATGCTCCCTGCAACCTCTGTGTGACTGATCTGTCAAAAGTTTCTTCCCTTCTACAGATATCTTAAGATTTGCTCTGCTGCTGTGTGGACACACAGCAGCTCCTTTGAATAAACACCTACATGGCAGCGACCACCAGCATGCTTTGCATTGGCTGACACTGCAGCATCCCTTCCATTTGCCTGAAGCCTCTCTACAGCTCTGTGCTTTGCTCACAGAAGTGTGGGCCATACAGCTCAGGTCTGAAGTGCTCTGAAGTGCCTGGAGCTTCCAATATAGATTGCTGTTGTAGTGTTTCTCACTACACACAAATACCACAACTCCATCTGCAACAAAGGCTTCCTTGTGCAGCACAGCACAGCCTGAGAGGGGATCACAAAGGCATGTAGCAAGGGAGTAGGAAAGTAGAGAAACTGAGCCAGAAGAGGGAGAGCAACAGGAAATCTGAATTCAGCTGTCTCCTCCTCCTCCCCCTCTCCTCATTATAGTGAAATACTAGGTGACTCAAACTTTGCAGCACTCCATTCACTTTGTGTTTACCAAAAGCAGAAGAGAGCAAGGGAACCCCCCTGGGGTCCCACTATCCCCCAGGTGCTAGGCTGCTGCTCCTATGGTGGCCTCCAGGCACCCAGCATTTGAAAGGCAGCAACTAGAGGGCAAGGGAAGCTAAAGTCAGATAACACTTCAGGTCTCATTCCTGGGACAAGGCAATTATAAACCCTCCATTTGCCCAGCTCCATCAATTGCCAGGTCAGGTAGTTTCACCCAGCAATTTGCCTGCCCAAATAAAACCGCACAGAAGTCAGCACCAAAGCAAAAACAGAGAGTAAAGTCCATAAATTGCAGTGACATCCACCCTGAACTCTTATCTTCTTAAAAAAGAAGGTCTGGGGGTTTAAATGCAAGCAGAAATATTTATGACAATCTAAGCAACCCTCCTAAACATAATTAGCAGCCTTGTTTTGTTCAGTCATGAGGTCACAAAGACTCCTCTCCTATTCTGCCAGTTTTCACTATAAAAAAAAGGCACCAGAAACCTCATAGATGAAGCCCACACTAAATTAACTCGGCTTCCTGTCTTCCTTTGGCTCAAATAAGCAAACACATTACCTCAGGAGAAACAACACTTGCTACCTGCACCAGTGAGACTTCAGGACATTTCAACACAAATGGAAAGCCTAATCAAAACACCCGCAGCGTGTTTTGCAGTGAGCTAAGAAACAGACACCATCCACTGGGATCTGCTTCGTTAGATGTGCTCATGCTGCTCCTGACAAAATGCTGTCCCCCTTCCACAAATTTCTTTGCAGTTTCTCAGCCTGCTAAGGCTCCTCCTCCTATCACAGCTTTACCCTTCCACCAGGAAAAAGCTCCTTTTGCTCCCTTCTGCTGGAAGTTAGCCAAAAAGTAACAACATCACTTCCTACAGCAGGTTCTGCTTTTACAGCACACACATCTTTGCAGCATTTCTCACATTTTCAAGGGAGGCAAAATATTAGGTGAATATATGCAAGCAACAGCACTTTCTAGCTCCCATACACTGAGCAGCAAACGATTCTGGGCTGTAAATTAAAGACTTCCAAGTCCTGAATTGGCCGTCGGTGCCTAAAAACTAATAGTTGAGTTGCTTTGCCTTAGCCATCCTGACTGCAGCTACTTCAGAAAAGAGAAAGAATCCCATGGAAAATGCTGGCCCGTTTCCAAGATAAATAAATAGCGATAAACTGAGAACAGCTGAAATCATAATTACAGACAACAGTCGGTTTGGTGCTGCATATGGAGTAGGCAGGGAGAATGGATAAAAACCTCTCAAAAGTAGAAGAAAACAAGAGGCAACTTATGACCTCCAGAACAGTGTGGCTACAGGTCAGCGGTGTAAGAAAAAAAGCATGCAACACAAAACATATTTCTTGTGAATGTGTGCGTGTCAGAGCCCTGCACACAGATCTGGCTCCTGGTGAGAAGTGTGGTCTAATGCTGGCACTAAGCTGTGCTCCTCCGTTCCAGGAAGGAAGAATACTCAAGTATGTGCACTCCAACTCACAGTTTTTCACATCAACAACACAAACTGCAGGACAGCAGAAAATTGTTTTGCTTTTGTACAACTATCCCTTAAAAGATGTTACTTTTTGAAAACAAAATTGGTAATTAATTTGTTTCTAAAGTAAAATGCATACAGCTTTACAACAAACAGGCAGTATTTCTGATGACTCAAAGCATCGCTGCTATAGCAGCATTCCAAACTAAACTGTAGACCTCAGCAATCCTAGAAATGTGCGTGCTCCAACGTCTGAAATGAAGAGCTGTGCATTTCTGTGATCACAGTGGGAAGTGCATACTTTGCTCTGATGGCGCACCACTGCCTGTTGGATGTCCTGTTGAAAACTGACAAACGACTAAAATAGCACCAAACTGAAAAACAATACTGTTCTTTCAACCAGCCATCAATACTAACCAGTACTCATCATGTTACTAACACCACTGCAGAGAATCGAGGAGCACAGGCTTCATTTTAACCAATTTTCTCTGTTGATTCAGAAAGAAACACTGTCCCATCAAGTGATGCCAGGCACTAACTGTACAATTAAGCTGCTCCAGGCAATCCATACAATCTTGTCTGGGAACTGAGCAGTGCCCCAACCAGATTAAAAGCAGTTAGATGAGGCAGTATGATATTACCCTGGTCTTTTGCCTCTGGAAACTAGGGTTAATACACAGGATCAGCCACAAAGGCAACACTGGTGGCCTTAACTGCACGGACTGCTAAAAAAAAAAAGGTTAAAAAGGCAAAAAAAACAGCGCTGAGGAAGTCTCCACTTAGATATCATTGACTGATTGCAGAGACCTTCAGAATTTAAGCTCTACATATTTTTGAATACAACAAAGCAGGGAGGGGATCAATTCAAAGGGCTAAGGTTGGCCATCAGCACTCAATGCACTAGCTGGAAACACATTTTCTTAGAGATATGGCTCTCCACTTCTCTGTCCACGTCTTCCCACTCCTTGGGCTTTAGTAACTAAACCAGAACCACATTATTACTCCTTTCATCTCAAAAAGCTTCTTTGTCCTTTCTCTGCCCAACATGCTTTTGCCAGTTCTGCTTTCATGCCATGTGAGTATCAACCAGACTTAATGAGAAGTGGAAGAGCAGGCAGGACAAAGCCCAGCACACAACTGTGACTCTCCCACCTGAAAAAAAGCAGCAGGAGCTGCTCAGCTCAGAGAACACTGCTAGAAAATCCAAGGGGTCTCAGGAAGAAAATGGGTACTGGCACAGGGAGCAAGGACAGAGTCCTCCTGCTTCACACCACTCATGCTGAAGCAGAGGTGTTCCATCCCTTGAATCATTTTTGTGGCCCTCCTCTGGATGGGCTCCAAGAGGTCCACATCTCCCCTGTACTGAGGACTCCACATCTGGACAAAGCACTCCAGATGAGGTCTCAGAGCTCAGAGTAGAGGGGCAGGAGCACCTCCCTCAACCTGCTGGCCATGCTTCTCTTGATGCAGCCCAGGATACAGTTGGCTTTCTGGGCTATGAGGGCACACTGCTGGCTCATGTCCAGCTTGCCATCCACCAGTACATTTTGGCAAGGCTGTGCTTAATTCTTTCATCCCCCAGCTTGTACTGATAGCTGGGGTTGCATTTTGATTTGCTGGACCTTGTAAAGTTCTGCTGGGTTCACTGCTTGAGCCTGTCTAGGTCTCTCTGGATGGCACCCTGTCCCTTGGGTATGTGAACCACACCGCATGGCTTGATGTCATCTGCAAACTTGCTGAGAGTGCATTTGATCCCACTGTTGATGTCACTGATAAAGATAATAAAGAGCATCAGTCCCAGCACTGACACCTGAGGAATACCACTTGTCACTGATATAGATTGGTAGGTGCTCCAACAGACTTTATTTTCATTTGTAGTTTTACTTCAGTTCCCACCCCTCCAGGTAGCATCACAACCATTCATTTTCATCAACTCTCCTTTGAAATAATGAAGTGAATTAGAAAATATAAGTAATAGGCACCTTGTGCACAGCAGTAGCAGCTTCCTCCCTCCCTTCACCTTCTTTCCTTGCACACCCTGTCTATTTGCGTCACTCATCAACAAACCAACAGAGAGATTGTGAAGATTAAGAACTCTTAAATACCTGTATTTTTCCTTTAAACTAATCAAGATGACAAATACTGGGAGATTGCAGATAAGATCTGTCAGATTTGAGCAGACACTCCTTAGCACTATTACCTTTTAGAAGTCAGGTTAGTCTCCAATAAATCCCAAATTCAGATATTCAGAATACAAACAGGCATTTGTGCTCTCAGATCATCTAGTTCTGAGAGGAAAAGCAGAACGCATTTGTTTGAATGAGAAATAGTTGCTATTAACTGACTGGAATTAGGTTTCACTTCAGTGCATTTGATCCAACTGAATTCCAAACCATCCGTTCATAAACACGAGATGCAAGGAGGCACAAATAAAGTCTTCCAGCCTTTGCTGCATGTCACTGAGATGAGCAACTCCAGCAACTCCAGTACTTAGTTAAATCCAAAAGTTGGTACAGATGCTGAAACCTCAGCAATTTCTCAACAGATTAATTTATTGTACTGTCTCTTGAGGGGAGAAGTTTTAAGCCTCTGAAATGTATATCGAAGTACACAGCTAGCTTTAAGCAGGAGATGACAAACAATTGCTAAGTTGGCTGTCCTCCAGTTAATCAGCCTGCTTTGACGACTCAGATTCATCTGCGAACTGCTGTTGAAAACCAATTGCTTGTTTAATGGGGCAGAAAGATGAAATCAATTTCAATATGCACATCTAAAGTGTCCCTCTTATGTAAAAGGGCTGCCTGAAGGAGTAGGGGACACTCTTCCTTCTGGTTGCACCGCTTCCGCTTGCAATCTGCTCTCCCTACAAGTGCAGAACTATAAATTTACATGATCTTTTCGGTGTACAGCATCCTCACGCTGAGAACTTGTCCCTGGCCTTCAAGGAGATGACAGCCTTACACCCAAGTGAGATCAGTTCACACTGACTCATCAGGTGTTTCATTAAGAAGCTGTGCCAGCAAAGAAACTAAACCCAGGAAGTAATGAGAATGCCAGCTGCTCTGCTACCAGCACCCACAGTGCCCTACAAAGGGGTGGCAATGAGTGAAGAAACAGATCAAGCTGTTCTGTCCAGGGAATCCATCTGAAGGTTATAATAGACATAAGCCATTAAGTGCCACCACCAGGGAATCGCCATCAGTAGTGAGGCAGACAGGCATGGCATTATATGACTTTGTTCAGGTGAAGACCGTTTCCACTGGATCAAAAGTGCATGCAATGCCATCAGCAAATCCATCGTGACACAAATGCGTGACTTGCTCCTTCTCCCTGCTCCATGGGGAGCCACAGTGGTTCAACATCCCCTAAAATACTGAGAAAAATTGGGAAGGGGAGCCTAGAAGAGAGAGGAAAGAGTGGCAGCAAAGTTCGGGGCAGTGCAGGTAGGGAGAATGGCACAGGATCTCACACACATACAAAAAAGCACTCTCCTCCTGCTTACAAAGAACGTGAGCGTTGCCAATAGAGCCAAGCACACCAGCAGTAAGGAGCCAGTTCTGTCTGCCTGTGTATTTAGCACCTGATCTGAGACCATTTTACCATCAGATGCAACTAAATTCACAATTTGTATCTGCCAACCTTTCATTATACACCTTAAAGATATTACCTTTAGAGGATAAAGTACATAGAAAGGTTAAATGATTCCACGCTACACACACAAAAAAAAAAATACAAAAGAAACAAAATAAAAATCATTAAGAGTGGTACTTTGGAATATATTCCTCCAGAACGGAGTTCCAGCAGAGCCCAGGACAGTAGGAGTGGGGCAGCTTCTCAGCTCTTGCCTTTGCTGCACTATTTAAAGGCTTTCCAGGAGCTTCCCAAAAAAGGCTCTGACTTCACGCCCAAAGGCTTTGGACTGTTGCCATAATCCTCATTTAAATGAACGGAAGAAGGAATACTTCCTTGGTTATCAGGTACAAACACACGCTGACACTGATGTCTGCAGAGTTTGGGAAACAACTGTCTCTCCTACCTCACACCCATGCAGCACACAAGGTATCTCTGAGAACATCTCAGGCCATTCTACACTATGCTCAGTCAGCATCTTCTGTAAACCAGTTTCAGTTCATTGCTAAGAACTTCACGCAGAGAAATAGAAAAGAGGAGATTATGCCGACAGTAGATTATATATATTGTGTGTGTGGGATAGGGGGACTCTATCCCACAACAAATTTTAATTTTGACATCTGTTTTCACCCAAGTCTGTCCTTGTTGCCTACGAATTCCCACAATACCACAGAGTAGATCAGCAAAGAAGGCTGCAGTAAAAATATACGATCCAGGAGTCTGAGCATGAGGAATGGAATAAATATCACATTTATGAGCATCGCATTACTTTCAGAGACCGCAGAAATTAAATTTGACCCAGAACAAGACATTTACGATTTCCACAGCATAGAGAGATGCCACGGAAATGGAGCGTCTTCTGCAGAACGTTTATCTCAAGGCAATACAGCTTTCAAAAGAAGAAATGTGCATATGTTTTTAGGCAACCTTCCCCTCCTGTAAGTCATCTGCCACGACTTCCATTTAGTGCTTTATCAGGCACCTTTTATCTATTTTCCTCCATTTACTCATACACCCATGTTTGCTGGGTCTGCTGCTAAAATCTCAGAACTCCAAATGGAGGAGGGTAAAAAACAACAAAAAAAAAGGACTCATCAAAAATAGTGAGCTGAGAGAGTTTCACCCCCTTCACATGTGTGAACTGCAAGCTTAGCTAGAGGCTATATATGCACACCACTCCTCATTTCTTTAACTTCCTTTACTGGGGTCCAAAGGCTGTTGCCATTCCTTGCCATAGCACAGTGTTGTGATTTCCTCCCTTTTGGATTCACTCCACCTGAAGCGTATTCTCCAGTACACGAGAGCCTCATCTGCTTTCAGGTCATTCTCAATGCACACAGACAATAGATGTGTGAGAAGGAAAGGCTGCGTTCCCTCAACTCCACTGCTGATGCAATCTCATAGCAAGCGTAAGGCGGATCTCTTAAAACACAAAGGGTAATAGCTCAAGACATGCCTCTGAATTTCCTTAATCCCTCTTGTCTTGCACATCTGATTTCAAGTGCAAAACTGGCTAAACAGGAGGAGCTTCTCCATGTGAGTTCATCCTCAGGAGTCAGCATGCAAGCAAAGAGTGAAAACGCAGCTCTCCTGCACGGCGACCACAGCAATGGGAAAGCTATGGCTGTGATCACTGAGCAACAGCATCTGCTGGGATCACACCCACAGCACAGTTCTCAGGCTTTCCTTAAGGATCACTAGGAAAAAGCAGTGACATTCCATCTAATACATTATACACCAAATGACTGACTTAAAATTGTCTGACGGTTTTATAGCAGCAGTAGTGCTTCACAGCAGCTATGCACTGTACAAGCATAACTGCATTGCAGCAGAAAAAAATGGAGATATTCTGGCTTGGCATTTAACCTTGTTACAGTAACACCTTAAACGCAAGTCAAAATTCTACTATTTGAAGTTAGAATTATGCATAATGTTTTGCAGACCAATATTCTTGATTCAGAATCATCAGGGCAAATATATTTTTCTATAAATCTTGGTGAACTTCTCTTAATACATTGTGCGTTGCAGCATACCTTTCTCACTGGTCTTTTCCAAAGAATAAGTACTACACCCTTCCAGTGCCAAGAAAGCAAGCCTTCCTTTTTGGTACTGCTATTTATAGCAAAAAAAATATGGGCGATATTTGAAGCCTAAATGCATGACTCCAGAAACTTCCCTTTGTATTACTCAGTTTTATTTTAAAATAGAGATGTACACTGTAGTCAGACATTGTCAGGCAACAACCTAAGAAGCAATCAAAAATTTATTAAGAAACAACGGGGGAAAAAAACACACAAAAACCTATAAAAATCCCAAAGACTTTGGGGAAGACCAAGGTCATATGAGCTGTGTTCAGCGCAAAGTGAACCTTTCAGCATCTTTATACTAGATGCAAGCAATACCATTTCTGCCCCCTCAGTCTTAACTTTTTATTCCCCTCTAAAGCCAAAAATAAAACCTCGTCTTCTCTTTAAAACATTTAATTTACTGAAAGAACAGCAACCAAATGACCTTTCGTGAGTTTTTCCAGTATTACAGTATCAGATTGATGGTCTGCATTTCTGCTCCCAAAGGTTTAGAGTTGCCAAGTCCACAATCAAGTTGTTTTACTCTGAATCACGCATTATTTGTTGTCATCAGCAGACTGGAGGCTTCTATTTATTCACTAATTTAGATGTTGCTAAGAAAAGCCAGCCAGAAAATTGGAAGTCTCATAGGCAAGACCTGATCATATTTGGTTCTCCAACTGAGTTTTAGAAGTTTTAAACAAATACAAACCCAGTTTCCTCACACCAAGAGCTGAAGTAAATAAAGTTAAACAAAGCCATACAGATCACTATAAATCATTTTTAAGAGTCCTTCTCTCTGCTGCCAGTTCATCCACTCATCTCCAATGCACGTTATTGCCCAGAAGACACGAAAGGCCTTCCATCTGCTACTATTGCAAACAGTCAGCTATCCTGGGAGGAAATGTCAACCTGTCCAAGACACACATTTAAGCTAACACATTAAACCTGCTGTATCTGCCAAGCTGCAATTAAACACAGTATAATCTCTGAAAAGCCTGTAAGAAAGATATCCTGAATTCCGTGTTCAAGAATGACCCACGCAGAATAAAGGCAAGCTTCACAGTGACTTGTAGCAGACTAATCTGTTTTTAACAGGAGAATTTCCAGACTTCAGGTTGCTCAACAAGCATTCAAGAATGAAACTGCATCTAGAGCAGGGCACCACAGCAAGCTAAATTTGTATCTCCTTCCAAGAGCAGGGAAAAAGCATCAGTCTATTTCAGCAGTGCAATTTTGATATTTTAGATACTTCCAGGGATCAGAGCACGGAGGAGATCTGTATCTTCTCCATAAAAAGCCCACCAGCCCTACACTGTGTGGGCCAGTGAGATATATCTCAGAGATTTCCACTTCTGCATTCAGAACCATAGTGCAGCTGGGTGGTTGCAGCGAGTGGCACCAGGCAGGGACACACACCTGGGCTGAAGTAAGGATGGAAACATCGCATAAATAGATGCTTTCTCATCACAACAGACCTCACACTATGATGTCCGACCAGGAAAAGGCATTAATATGCCCCATGCAAGTGCTGCCAGGCACTCAGAGCACCAGGAGGGCAATACTGCCTGGATCTGCGCAGACTAGCACGATGCACAGCCTGCTCCTCTTAGCTGTGTTTTTGTTTCTGAAATAGCTAGAATACAAAATCTTTCATTGTTGCTGTTACACTTCACTGGATAGGAGTGGATTTCTTCTTTCAGAAAAGTTACCTGTCACATTCCCTCTTACCAGGAAGAATAGAGAAGACACAGCTGCTGTACACACTATGTACTCTGTTTTCCTTACTCTTCCTCTTTGGGTCATGCACAGGCTATTCTTGTTCTCTGCCTTGCCATGCGTATTACTGTCTCCAGAGCCGTGTGAAGCACCTAACCTCAGCCAAGGAAGGAGACTAAAATGTCAGGACAAATGTCAGCTGCACAGATACTTATTTTTTATTTTTAGTTTATTGAGATGTAACGGTCAAGAAGAGTGAAGTTTGTCTCCTTAAAAAGTTGAATCATCAGGTTAAAAGCTTACAAGGTGCAGACTGAACTTCACATAGTCTCTCCTAGATGTATCACAACCACTAAGAATGAAGTAAGCAAGAAAAGGACAGGATAGTCCATAACTCTAACTGCAAATGTAGCATCTCAAAAGACTGACCTGGGTAGAGACAAACACTGTATAATCAAAGCTTCTCCTGTCCAAATTCCAAAACGTTCAAGTGCAGTAACTGCTTTTCTCTACTCCACAGATACATGAGAAGCCATTTTTCCAATCAATGACTAACAATGACAGCTTTATTTCTTTAAAGAAATATTCTTTAAATCTATTTCAAAGCAGAGTTGTTTTTAATGGATCTATAAACCAGAGGCTCTTTAATTAATTTTCTTCAAGCCTCCTAGAAATAGATCTGTTTTTGTCTTGAAAAACAAGTCTGTCAAGTTTGAGATTAAACCCCCCTTTTCAAGCCAGGGCTATAAAGGAAACCAAAATGGGATTTTACTAGAAATGCTGGTTGCAATTGCAACACAAGCTACTTCTACCATTATACAGTTTTTAAGTCACTCTTGTTCTTCCTCCCTGCCTTCAATCCATTTTTGTTTGCTATAATTAAAAAACCCACAAAGCCCAAAACCCATTTTTTCTTAAAATGCTTTCCCTATCTAACATTATTGATTCTGCTTCCTGTGTGTTTTTGGTGCTTCTTTTGCTTCTAACCTCCCTTATAAAGTCGCAAACCACGTTCTGCGTACCCAGGATGCAGCTATACTGCCAGCACAGCACCAAGATCTAGGTGAAAACATCACTGTGTCTGGAAGAGGGCCTTTCAGAGGAGCTGAGAGCAGCACTGTACTCCCCACCACAAAGAAAACTTGATAGATTCATTAATCTGTTTATTTTAAACAATGATTCCTGGTCCACGAGCCTAAACGTGTGTTGAACTGAATGCTTCACAGAGAAAACACCCTCCTAATTTATCCACACCATTAGCCTGAATGATTGGATAACAGCTGGCACGAAAAGCAACTTACCTAAGCCTCAGCACTGGGTACTTATTTCCAACAGATGATTGTTAATTGCAGCACTCTGGCAGAGTTTGCCCTCCACCACAACACCAAATGCCTCCTCACCCACAGCTAAGGAACAGTGCTCCGTGGCCACCTCTGCCAGCAATTACCCTCCTCAGAGGGCACACAGAAGAACGAATGAAATACATGCCCCCTATTACGTTGATGATGTGAAGTAAGCCACTGGTGGAGATGTATTTGCACTCCAGTGCCTGACTACATTGGAGACGACTGAAGCTTTACCATACAAACTAAGAGTATGCCTCTACAGAAGGCAATCTCCACCACAGATAGGACTGAAAGGTAGAAGAGAGAAACCACAAGAATGGTTTATCTGATCTGAATTCCTGTGAATACAAGCTGAACTGAGATACTGGGCATCCAGGAACCAGGGAAACCATAGACTCATTAGGTTGAAAGAGACTGCTAAGGTCATCAAGCCCAGCCATCAACCCATCACCACCAGGCACACTAATCCATGTCCCTCAGTCCCACACATCTGCATGCTTCTTAAACACCTCCAGGGACAGTGACTCTACCAATTCCCTGGGCAGCCTGTTCCAATGCATTACCACTTTCTGAGAATTTTTTTTCCTAATCCAACCTGAATCACAGAGGTTCAGGAATGCAGACACTGAACAGAGGAAGCTAACAGTGAGCCACACTCCCATTCACACTTCAGCACAGAAACCCTTCATCAGGAGATAGCCATACTTCCAAACCAGGCTGCCATCTTCAAATGCTCCTTTTCTTCAAGAGACTGCTTGTTTTAGATCAGCCAACCAAGTCTAAACTCAGTATGATCAGCAGCTCAAAGATTCAGTACTGAACACACTGGGTGCCTAGACAGAACATTAAGCTCAGGTTGTAGAACTGAAGGTGTGCTTGCAGAGATGTGTGTGTTGCTCAGTAGAATCCAGTGAACTGATTTCTTGTCTCACAACTCATAACATAACCAGAATTTGAAGAATGCAAGCAAACAAGTTTTCAAACTAGCAACTAACACTTGTGCCTAAACTCATCTGTAAGAACTACATGATTGTATGTACAGTTCATTTAAGAGGGGATGAAATGCTCTCAAAAAACATAGCTCATACTCATAACTGCAGCATGTGCTTCATGAAAAAAATTAGAGTAGCATTCTTTAAAGAAAAAAAATGAGTTACATGAGAACTGGTGCAGCATGTTGTCAGCCTACAGAATTTAGTCATACAAATAAAGGCAAGAATTAAAACAAAAGTGAACTTTATTATATCTGACAAAATAATATGCATTTTTGGAAATACTGCAGTGAGCACTGCCCGCAAATTTCAGCTTAGACTGAAATTTAATTAAGTTGAACTAGTAAAAAAATTCCATGGGGTCGTGTTATTTGTAGGTGAGAAAATAAGAGTCATGTCCATGTAACTGGGGATGGAAATTTGGCTAGTCTTGTTAAATTAAGGTTCCTCTTGAAAGGCACATAAATATTTATGTGAATTTGTGTGCTGACATTTGTTGCTGGACTTTATTTAAGTCACTACAGATAACTGCTAAATCCACCTTCCACATACACACTTTTTTCCTCAATGCACATCCTGTTCCCACTTGGATTTTTCTGACAAGTCCATAAGAAAAAGTAGGAAAGGGAAATGAAACACTGTTCATAGGTGATTTATGAACCTATGATTTCCTCCTTCTGCAGCAGAAAGTAACAGCAAGATGTGCATTCATCCATGCCTCCCTGGAAGAAACATCTGGGAAAAGCTCAAGCCTGTGTACTGACTGCCTTCCAGGCAGCTCTTGAGCTCTCCTGTCCATCTCATTTCCAGCACTTGCACTACCAGCTTAAAGGTTCTGCGGGGTGCAGGGAGACAGATCTCAGCCAAGGGAAGGGGACAGCTAAATCTCAGTGAGCCATCAGACTCAGCAGAATAGGCTGCACATGCATGGCTTCAACAAAGGAAGCTTTCTGTAGCAGATTCAGTTTCCTGCCAGGAAAAAGAATAAATAAATAAAAATCATGACTGACAGAATTTTCACATCCCTGTCTCCGATCCACTTGCGTTTCTCAGAGAAGAAACACACTTCTCAGATCATGGAAGTATAGATTGGTGATCAGTTGACGGTTGGACTTAATGATCTTAGAGGTCTTTTCCAGCCTTAAAAATTCCACGATTACCCACAAAGCTGTGATGTCAGATACACAGCAGTACTAAGGGTCTGCTCATCCCTCCAGCACAGCTCTAAGTCTGCTCACCATTACTCAACTTAAAGAAGTAACAAGAATTTCTAGAAATGTCATTATAGTTATGATTGGTTACAAGAAACTGCACAACAGAAGGTATGATTTCTCATAGTAACCTCCGAGGAGATCTGGAGAGAATACTGTTCCCCTTAGGCATATTTTAAAGAATTGATACAAATTTATTTCATATTGGCTGCCTCAAACAGTAAAGCATTTCCAGAATTTGGGAAAAAGTGTTCACAATGCTCCAAGAGCATTCACAAAGTTAAAACAAGCGAGCCAGACAGTACTCCATGGGCAGGCTCCACATCTCTGGAAGAGTTCACACCACTCTAAACAGAAAAAAAAGGAAAGAATCATCAAGGACAAGGAGGCCAGTAGACTCTATTAGGACTCACAACTTAATTCTACCAAATAGGTCCAAATCATTTAGCAATCAATGGCCACTTTAGAGGGATTTCTATGCGGTAGAGCCCTCCATAATCACCCCTCCCAGACCTGAGTTGGATGACTCAGAAAGGAGAAGGCTGGTTACGTGAGCAGAAGAAGGGTGGTTATGTAAACAGAAGGTAGGTGGCTTAACAACCTTGCTCTTGTCACCAAGTGTCAGCCAAGAGAACTGCGTGTTACTGCAGAACTGAAGCACATGTCAATGCGCTGGAACACAGCCGGATGTTTTCCACTTCCTCTGATTTGAAGAAGGCATTACAGTGTTTTTAATTTTGTTGGTTAAGATGGAACAGAATAGGCTTGGAACCTGTGGCCTGCAGCACCTTACCTGCCTTGCCTAACCAACACCATGTTTGCTGCTGAAGAGTCAGGAGGGGAAAATGGAGAATAAAAATTGAGCAATTATTGCTTATACCACTCCAGCTTCAATGGAGCTGGGGGTTGTGTGCTTGAAGGTGCTTCAGAGCCCAGCATCCTGAGTCCACACGCTTCTTAGCTCATTCTCCAGCATTAGCAAGCTTTCTAGCATGCTGCTCCAGCTTCCCAGGATATGCATTGAAAAAAAAAAAAAAGGCAGCTTAAGAAATCACACTGAGCCTCTCTCAGGTCAGTGCCTTGTAATTTTCACAAGTAACAGGTTAGGTTGACCTAGCTACAAATGAGAAAGATACATCACAGCTGGGCATCTTAACCAGTCTGGAAACCTTTGCCAGCACTCTTCAGCCTTTCCAAACAAGCTGTTATTTTTCACTGTGTTTCTACCTTTTCCCTCCTACCAATGAAAGGGAGAAAACAATGTGCCTACTCATCCCACTACTATGCATTAAAGGTGCACCCCTGCTTCCTCACTCCAACCTGCGGAGATGATGTCTCCCTTTCAGCACAGCTATTTTCAGAGCCTATTTACTGTTCCATTCAAGCCTAGGCTTTCTAATTTCACAGCCTAATCTGCAGTTCAGCCACCCATGAAACAACCAAACAGCCTGCAAATCCACACCACAGCTCCTGCTGCCTGATCTCAGGTGTGATCACCAGTGCTGCTATGGGAGCTGCAGAAAAATACTTTCCGCCTCCACCTCCTTTTTAAATGTAATTAACACCATCATCCCAGCTTCTGCTCTTGGTAATGACAGTTTCTGCATCCCCAGGCCCAAAAAACACCTAAAGGCAGGTGAGAAGAAACTTCCAGGCACATCTTGCTGGCAGCAGGATCTTTGTCCTGCCCTTGGAGGAACGGGTAAAGATTCTCCACAGAACTACTGATGCCAGCACAGCCTTGACAGTGTCATGGGTGCAGACCTCGTGCTTGCAGCCCTGCCAGCTCCTGCATCAGCACATACGGGTTGTGAAACCCAGCCCTAGGGAAGTGCAGTGTGAGGCCACAGCAATATCCCTGCCAGGCTACAGGGACCCAGCGGCCACTCCCTTCATGCTCTCCAGAGTCACATTTGCTGCTCACTCTTGTGGTTTCCACATCTGCTGAGCATACTTTGTCCCACAGGGCTGGCAGCCAGAGTAGAGCTATTTGTGGGGAGAGGCACACCTTCACCAGCTGTAAAGGCCTGCAGGCATCAGCTGAGGCAGCACTCAGACACACCTGGCACTGCTCAGGGTTGTTCCCCTTTGCCTCCCTTTCAAGGCCAATTCCACCTAGGATCAGCCACAGGTCTTCCCATCCCAATGGGTCAAACTTCAGCCTGAGAGCAGGCTACAGCACCCCACCCCCAGCCGATGTGAGATGCCCACCCTGCTGTCTCTGCACTCTCCTACTCAGCCAACACAGTCACCGAACCAGCAACCCATGTTCTGTGCATCAGGCTGTAGTGCACAGCACACTGGGCAGAAGAGGTGGGAAGCACCATCATGAAACAGAAGCCTCTCAAATCTGCCTGTTTCACAGAATTGTAGTTTATTCAGGTGAAAAGAACCATCTCCCTCTTATTCTCCCAAACAAGGCCATGAACGTAGCACTGAGAAGAAAAATCCCAGTTCATTCCTCCTCTGCTTGCCCCGTTCACAGCAACTGCCAACACCTGTGCACAGACCATTTCTTCCTGCAGGTTGACCAGAAGTTTCATCTGAAATCCTTTCCCAGCAAAAGTTTTGACAAAAACTAAAACAACTGCATGACAGCTTTTCATCTTAGCTAAGGAAACTACTTAGATTTGTTAAGTCCTGAGCAGCAAGATGCTGTGCAGAATCACAGAATTATTCAGGTTGGAAAATATCTTTAAGGTCATCAAGTCCAACCATCGCATAACACTACCAGGATCACCACTAAACCATATTCATAAGCACCACATCCACACGTCTCTTAAATCCTCCTGGGATGCAGACTCCGCCAGCTATTCCAGTATCTAGATATCTTTCCAGGAAGATATTCTTCAAAACACCCAATCTAAACCTCTGCTGGTGCAACACAAGGCCATTTCCTCACATCCTGTCAGATTTGTCACCTGAGAAAACAGGCCAAACAGCATCTCACTGCAGCCTCCTTTCCAATGTGCAGAACCTGTAAGAAGCCAGCTCACGGCATTGCTGAAGCCAGCCTGCAGTGGCACAGAAGGCAAGGCCTGTCCCAGGGCTTGCTCAGCACACTGGCAGGGACCCATAGGAAAACCACATTAGGCTGTTGGGCAGAGCACTGTGTGAACGGTGAAGGCTACTCAAGTTCAGCAGCTCTGTTTCAAAGGCAGCACTCTGGTGCTATTCCCACCCCTAGAGCATCAGGATGGTTATTTACAATTTCCCTGAGGGGGGCCATAAATCCAAGCATCTTTGCAGGCTGTATAATCCTGTAGAGTTTTCTTCTGCATAATACTATCGGAAACTTCAGCTGGTGTCTCTTTCTGGCTGAATAAACTTTCTATTTTCTGTTGTTCTGCTCAGGGCAACCAAGTGAGAATTCTGGGGCCCAAAGCTTTGGTGGAAGAAACCAAAACCAGTAACAGAAAGAGAAAAGGGGGTATGAAACAGAAGAGGACTCCACAGAAGGTTGCAATGCCTATGCAGACACACACCCACTTGCAAAGGGCACACTCACGTAAGCAGTTGCAAGCAAACACCTCAATTATGGTGGGTGGTGGGCCTGAAATCAAATTCAAGCCCTTGATCTGAATCAAACAGAGCATGGACTAACCCTGCTCTTCCATTTGTTTTGAATGGGACCTGGTCTGCAAACTACTGTCAAACTACTCCAACACAACACAGACTCTCTCACCTTCACAATGGAATTTTTATATATATCCTAACAAAAATTTTCAGTTGCAATAACTCTCTTAAATTTTTTTTAAAAGCCCAACAACAAAGCAACCAAGAAAAACGTACATACTTCAATGAGCAGTGAAAAACCCAAACTACTTTAAATTCCAGCTGAATATCCTATTGGTAAGAGCTGTCCTTGGAAGGGAAGATCTTTCTTCACAGATCATGATGAGCATTTGGAGTCAACTGCAGCAGCAGAGATTAGGTTTGATGCTAGTTATACTTTGCAACAACTCTGTCTACATTGGTTTCTTCCATTCTAGCAAGATCTCTAGGGTCACTAAGTAAAAGGGTTAATGAAGTTTCACTGATATTATATAGAGTAGTGGTGGGGGAATACAAAAGAAGATTTCATGTCTTCAATAACAGTTTTATTTTTTGATGAAGAATTCTTGCTAGGAATTACAGAATCACAGAATTGTAGGGGCTGGAAGGGACCGTCTAGTCCAACCCCACTGTCAAAGTGGGATTATATCACTAAAGGCAAGAGAAGCAAAGGAAAAAAAGTGAAACACTCTCGGGTACTGTACTATCTACTACAAAGAAGTGCAAAAGAACAAAGCATTGTGTATTCTAGTCAGGTTCTTTCCCCCATGGCACAGTCTCAAAACACAAAAACAAATACTGTAGAGCTTAATACCCCACATAGAGGATACTGCAGTATCTATAACCCATACGGATTTAACATCTATGATGGGAAGTGAATAAAATTTTATGAAGATTTGTACAGCAAGTCCCAGAATATATTTAGGCAATAATTTTCCAGAGTCATAATAAAAAGGGAGAAATGTACTTTTCCTCAGGTGGTGTACTACCCGTTTATCACAAACAGCAAAGGAAGCACAAGCACACAGAGCTCCCTGGAGTGCATCCCAGTGACACATTGAGGGCTGGCAGTACTGCACGTGCACCCTCTGAAGGCACAGCCTCTGGAGAGGGCTTCCATATATTTTGACAGCAAGTTTACCAGGCATCTCCCCTAGATATTATGAGTACACAGACATTTCTCATAGGCTTTCCTTCAAGATTCTCTCAGATTTTATCCCCCTTGAAATACTCAAAAAACAAAGGAGCAAAAACTACAAAGAATCAAGAAGCCTTGATAAGAAGACATCAGGCTCCTCGTCTCACATTTCTGCTGTACTTCACAATCCAAGGCAGGGACAAGAGACCTCCTAGCTGCAAAGTAGCAGGGGAATTTCTGAAATAGTTCCAGACAGGAAAAGTGTAGAGTCTCCTACTGAGCTTAGAATTGCTTCGTACCAACCTAAAGAGATAGCTGCAAAAATCCCTACTTTGTTATTAAAACACAGGCTGAAGCTTTTTTCAAAGGGTATGATTCTGAATTGTTTGCTTTTAGGAAAGCAGGATGCCCCAGAACAGCTACATACTCTGTAAATATACATTTGGATGGGCTGTAAAAGTATACTCACGCAATGCGTACAGGGAGAGGACTATTCCAGCCAGGCAAAACCCCTCAAAAAACCTGAGTGTGCTGAACATTGTCACATTCACTGAGAGTGCCACAGTCAGTCCAAATATCAAAATGAATATGACAGAGAAGAGCAGTATGGGCCGTCGACCAACCCTAAAAATAAGAAAGGAAGTAGAGAGAAATGGTGTTAAAAGCCAGGGTGGACATAACACTCCAGCATTACAAAGAGCACAAATCATGCAATGCCTTTTAAATATTCCCACTCATTTTTAATGCTTGTTCCATTTTCCCCACCTCCTGCTTACTAAAAACCACTTGATTCTTCAGTCAGCTTTACATTGACAGATTAACTTCAGGTGGAATTAAGCAGGGTCACCATGTGATTTGTTACTTCTTGACTAAGACATCAGTCGGCCAATTGCACAACACCAACAGTGAACAAAGAAACTTCTACGAACTACAACAGAACCATAAACAAATATCTTGGAGATCAAAAACAGCTTCTCAGAGCTTTCAGTAGCAGATGAGATGGGTTTATATTATATATGTTACATGATAGCATATATTATTTCCCCACAGCCTACAGCCACTGAGCTTATTGCAAAGGTCTCTTCTTCCCAACAAACGTGCTTTCCAGCCTCCTCTGCAAGAGAAGCACGCTCAAAAGATCACTTTTCTTAGCCTTGTTATTAAGGACAAGCCTAAGAAACAGGCACTGAATGTAAAAACAGGGCTTGTGCTGCTTCCCTAATCCTCAGGCAGCTGACAGTAATGCTTGCAGGAAAGTGGTGAGCTCCACTCTTCCATCCGTGTCACATCCCCACAGTGGCTGAAAAGACCCACAAAACCAGCTAAGGAGGGAGAAGAGGAGGAAGAAACCACTCCAAAGCAGACACTGGAACTGAGGTGCATTTTCAGCTCTCCTTGGCAGAGAAGATTTTCAGCTGCAGGTAAGGATGAGGAACTATGCTGCTACTAAACATAGGGCACCTGCTGCAGAAGTCAGCTCCTATGCAAAGCCTCATATTCCTTTTACATGTCTCACATGCTCACTGTTCATAATTCCCCTTCCACCCCTCCCCCCCTCATGTGCAAGGCTGGTAATATGAAGCACCAGAGCACGCTGCTATTTTTAAGCAAAAATTGGATCGTTATGTGGAGATTTCCAAAATTTTTCAACTTGTCAACTCCCACAAGTTTTCCAGTGGAACTGAGGATTTCTTTCAGTCAGCTCCATATGCCATTTCTACAAAGAATATATGAACTTGCTTTTCGTAGGCAGCTTTCACAGACCCATTCAAAGCAGACTGTCAGCTGCAAGCCAGCTATCTGGCTGAATGTCAGCACAATAAAGAGCATATAAACATCACTACCTAATCCAGTTTCACATACTGAAGTGTTTCGATTCAATTATTTGATTGTTACCAGCAGCTGTAAAGTGTATTTCATACATGCAGTCACAACTAAAACTTTGAATTTTGTTTTAAAGAGGAACAAGATCAATGAAATAGAGGACAAAGGGATGGAAAGGAGATATCATATTTGTTGCCTTTGGAAACTGGAAAAGCAAACCAGTAATTGTATCATCACTTACACTTTTTCAAAGTACACCAGAGATGATGATATTGGACAGGTTTTTGGGTTTTGATTCTTTTTTTTTCCAGCTGCATCATCAACTGCAGGGTATTTCACCAAGACTTAACTCATTGGTGGAGTCAGGAGTTGGGACTCAAGGATCTGTATGGGTCCCTTACAACTCAACATATTCTCTCCTACGAAAGCAGCAAGTACCAGGAGGCAGGCTGGAGACTACAAGGTCAAAGCAGATGGTTCTTCATCAGGGTGCAAATGCCTGATGTCAGAGATGAGCCTGAGGGTGAGAACACAGCTTTTCTTCCCCCTAAGCGTTTTGCAATGTGCTGGGAACACGGGGGACACGATGGCAGTTGCTGACGCCTGTGCTCTACGTTTTGTGTTTATGGGGCACATAGCACTTGGGCAGGGAGGGAAAGTACCTCATACCAAACCTTGAATACGAAAACCGCGAACTCTGTGTTATTGGTGATGTGCACAGAATTTCACAGCCTGGTTTTCGTAACAGTCAAGCTGCAATTCATACTAATTAGTATTTGTGGAAGCGTTTTATGGATGAAAGGCATTAGGCAAGCCCTCGGAATTAGGAGTTTAATTCTCATCACAAGCCTGACCTGCCATTTCCTGATGCTGATTAAAAAAGGCTCCATGCTTCACAGACATCAGTTCCCTTCCTCCCCTCCTCCCATCCTCTTTATTTGAGGTTACCCATCATTAGGGCTTGGAATTTCTCCTACCATTATACAAATTATGTAAATGAACGTTTGCTGCTAACAAAGAATCAGGAGATCCTCCTGGGCTTCTGAAAGCCCCCCGAGCCACTTAGTACCTCCTCCCAGAGACAAAGCTAGCATTTCTCCTCATCCCAAAATTCATTACATTTCTCAAAAAAAGAAATCAGAACTGCAGGGCAGCTATCAGCCACATTGCTGGTGATCCAGCAGCGTTTTGACAGGAAGCTGTCTTAAAAGTATATAAATCCTTTTATGTGTAGACAGAGTTATTTGACTAAAACTACATGGAAACGCTTGTGAGAGATTAAATCATACACAGTCTCCCTTGTAAAACAGCCCTGGGATGCTATCTGCTGCCATCCACACTACTTCAGAGAGAGATTTCCATGCCACAACAGTCTCAGCCTACACCACATATTATTATGTGTATCAGATGTTAAATTCTGCCTACACAGGTAAATAACTAGGAATACAAGCAACCACAGGCTTCTGATCAACCTGCAACCTACCCAGAATGATACGCAGATGCATCAGATACTTCCAGAGTCAGAGGTGCAGGGCAAAGGCAAATGTTTTGAGGACAGGACCTGCCCTTCCCATGCTCTTACGCATGTGCCTTGCCACCCTTGAGAAGGCTGGTCCTTCAGCCAATCTCATTATTCTTCCAGTGCCATTCTTTGCAGGCTCTCTCAGTTTTGGGATCTGAACTGGCACAAAGGCTCCAAGGAGTACCAGGGCAGGGAAGGAAGAGGCACAGACTTTCTGCCTTGATGCCACACAGCCACCAAGCGTGCCTGCTCCAGAGGGACCCTTCCACAGTAACCTTTACAGCTCCTGATCTGAAATAAGAGTGCCAGCAGCACCCTGCCTAAACAGGCAGCTTACTCAGCCTTTGGACACTGCTTGTTCTTACACGGCCACAAGTTTGCAGATCTTCTTCCTATGGATTTATCACACACAGCTACTGAAGCTTGCACACCACCTACTGTATATTGAACACAGACCACTCAGTCCACTTAGCAAATTATCATAATGCATACTATACTTTGGCCATGTACAGCTTTAAAAACCTTTCAAAAAGGAAAAGCAAAGCTCCAGATCTTATGGACTCAAAAACAAACAAACAAAAAAACACCAAAAAACCCAAAACAAAATACACACTACACAACCAAACAGCAATAAATCAACCAGTCTAAACCCAACACCCAAAGCCTCCTCTGATTACCTAAACTGGATAGTGATATACAAGTGAAATGAGAATTTTGAAAGATTGTAGTACTCTTGTATATCAATCTGGCATACTTGCCTGCTCTTGCTTTGGATTGACTTTTTTAAAAAATAATTTTATTTCTTCCAAGTACAATCCCCTTTGTATTTGTCTTTCCACTCAACCCCCAGTCTTAGAGTAAAATTCAAACGGTGATTGAATAACAAAGCTAATCCAGGTGCTCTTTCAACAGCACCACTGCCACTACCAAATGAAAAAGGACTATCCCAGCGCAGGACTACCTTGCTGCATCAGTTACATTAGATGGCAATGATGGGACACAAGAGGAGCACAGGGATCAGCTCTGGTGGCAGCAGCCAGCGCAATGCAATGCTTGCAAAAGGACAAGAGGTGCACTCTTTCCCCCCAGTTACTAAATTACCCTTTTCTCCATCACATTACACCTGTCAAACTGTCTGTCCTTAAACTCTCTTAATCTTACTGTAGGGAAAACACACAAAAAGAATGTGGTACAGCAAACTACACACTGAGGAGAGAAACGGATAGAAGAACAGGGCACTCCTTTCTCAGAGAACTATTAAATCTGCTTAATGCATCTCTCCCTTGAAGCCAGTGCCTTAGGCAACAAGTTGTTCACTTATTTGTGACGTACTTGTCAACTACAGCAGCATTTCCCTAGCTTGGCAGTAAGCCTGCTTCCTCCATACAAACTCTTATTTTGGAAAAACAAATGAGAACCCTCATTTGTTTCCCCACTATACTTTGTACATGTTGTTACAGCCCTGTTTTACCATGGCATTTTAATCAAATTGAATTGTATTTCACCATGCCCATTCCCTGCTTCACTGAGAAGTCATAATTCTTCACTTGCCTAAAAACATTTAATGACTGTTCAAGAAGAAAGACGTAGTTTTGCTATAAAAGTTGAGACGCATTGCTGCACAGCTGCAGGGAGCCTTTTCTCTACTCGTTGACTGATGAGCCATCACTGGGGCTTTTTAGAATTTCTGTAATAAGCAACTCCTTCCTTTCCTGGTTTAGCAAACGGTGGAACAGTTAACTTGGGGCCATCTAAAGCACTGACACGGGCAACTGTGCTGGAACCACTGAAACGACTGGGATGGCATCACAGCTACTGTTTCAGATTCAGCAAGTTTCCATTTAAATCACTTGAATCAGGGCTTTAATTTTCTTCCCCTTCTCCTGCACTACAAGACCCTCTTTTTGCATAAAAACTGAACTTTTTGAACAACTAGGGAACCTCAATGTTTTCAGTACTGTAATTTAAGGAACTGCATTTTGTGTGTTTAAATCTAATACCCCAATATCAGCACCACATAAGTCTGAGATTCCTTAACATGAATTCAGAATGTTTGCTTAACAACAACTTTAAATATGGAACAACTGAAAGGTTTGCAACAGTTTTCTACCACTCTTAAAAATCACTGTACAGCACAGGGTTGACATCACACAACTCTCTTCTACTCAGTCAAATCAATGCTGCTCTCAACTTCCTCTTACCTTGTCTCCTAGTTCAGAAGAAGAAAAAAGAAAACCTAAACCAAAGACTTCACTTACATGATTACCAAATACATACTTCTGCACCAGCTCTACAGCTGTAATAAATTGTATCAGCAGGAAATAACTAAGTTAACTATCAAATAGCTTATTTTTCTTGTTATTTACCTTGGAGCACATTACTCAGTTCAAGCAATTAACACACAGTTTTAAACTGTTCATCACATTCTTTTCAGAACCTGAAAATCATTAAGCAAAGGTTCTTTATGAAATAGATAAAAACCTAATCAATATTTAATATTGACATTAATTGATATACTGCATTAAAAGATATTGCACTTACCAGTCAGCTATACATCCTGTTATCAAGTGGCCGAAGATTAATCCTACAAGTAGGGAGAATTTTGCAATGTGGACTTTCCAGGCAGAATCACAAACAAGATCCCACTGGAAGAAAGACAGATAAAACAAAATTAGTTACGAAATTCTCAAATGCTTTTAAAGATACTAACACTGAAATAGACTGTTTTTCAAGCTTCATTCTTAGCATGAGTGATGGAAATTTATGCAGTTCTGTGGAACAGCGGGGAAAAGCTTTCCCCCTCAAATCAAGCCCCAAATCCCATGAAGTTCACATAAAGAGTAATTTGAGTAAGTTTAATCAGGCCCTTATTTACAGAAGGGGAGCACCCAGCACAGAAATCTCTCCCTCCTTAGGCCACTTTTGTTTAGACACTATGGGGCTCAACTGGCACTTCTGATGTAATTAGGGTGCACCACCATAATGCCCCCAAACACCTACTGCTAGACAACCCAGAAGGATGCTCTGCTACTGACTTATATGGCATCACTTGGATACAGCAGGAAAAGTAGCTCTTTTGCCACAAGATCCCAGAGGTTTCTGGTTTCAGGCTCCCATATGCAAAATGGGAAGATGTTTCTGGTGTCAGAAAAACATCCTGAGATGTGGAAGGTGACAAAGACTAATGATATGTCCTGTCAGACCAGCTCTTCATATTGAGCCGGAGAGCCTTAGTACAGCAGCCTCCAACACAGCTCACAAATCAGACAGGAGCCAAACTTTCATTCCAGAGCTACCCCTAATACCAAAAACACCCTTTTCATCCAAAAGAAGAGCAAATGGACCACACTCTGAAGCCCATTATTAAGGCACTCCCACCTTTCCATGAGAAAGACGGGAAAAATAAAGGTCCCTTAGCTTCCCTAACCTTCAAGATGTTTTCCTCTTAGGCTCAGACTAAGCCTCAGAAGAGTCAGGCTGCATTCCTGGCTTTAGCCCAACATCCTCATTGCTCTCAGACAGGCAACTTAGTCTCTCTTGGGCGTAAAGTGTAGATAGCCCTATTGTATCCTTGAATAAATGTAGGAAGGCATGTTTGCTCGTGATTTGTAAAGTGTTCAAATATTGATGGTAACAGGAGCCATACACATTTAATAAAAAATAAGTACAGCCAACTTTGGAGGATCAGATACTTCAGAATTAAAACTTTACAGAAAAAACAACTGTTTGTGTATAATGTAATTGTAGTGGCTGTCCCAAAAATATTTACTGAAATCTAACGGCCAATCATGCAAAATAAAAACATGAATTTGTTCTCAAAAGTCAGAATGCAACTTCAAAACAAACCTTCCCTCAAAAGAGCTCAATTAGGTGCACTGCAGCATTAGGCATCTTCATGACATGCAGCTCTGACTCATCCATTTGGTTCAACATCACAGAAGATATCCTCCCCAAAATGTACCATCTCACCAAGAAGCACAGCACTTCTGTGGCTAAAAGAAACGTGCCAGCTTTCTGCAAACACTTAAACTCAAAAATACATTAAACGAAAACAAAAGCCTGAGTTTGTCACTGTACTGCCTTGTCTGATTCTCTACACCATTCTGCAAGCTGCATATTGAAGGTACACAAAGCAACCAGAAGCAAGTGGTATGGGTATTTTTTTTGCCACCAAATAGCTATTGGCTATCTACAGCAAGTAGTTCAGCAAGGCAGCGAGAACTGCTCTTTGAAGCTCTTGACATCTTCAAAGTATTTTAGTAGGAATTATATTTCTTCCACTTAATATCTGCAATTATTAAGAATCAATTTTTAGTTTGCAACAAAAACGTCCAGGCGAGCTGCAAACAAAACCACATTTAGGAGGTACCTCTGAGTTCCAGGCAAACTTTCAGAAGTTCCTGGGCTTATTTTCACAATCCAGAAGGGCTGTGTAGCGCTTAGAAATGAGAAACCCCTTAAATATAGATTATAAATTAAAGGTATTAAAGACAGCCATATTTATACACAAGCACTTCCTAAAGACAATCTCTGTAAGTTGCTCATTTTTATTTTATTACTGATAATAAGATGAGCAGTAACACCACAAAAAGAACCCAAGGCCCATTTACCTACAGGGCCTACCGCTGCCAGCCACAATGGCTGGCCACCACTGGGGCCCAGACAGGGAACGCAGCATGCCAGGCCAGGCAGAGGTGAAAGTTCATGGCTGGAGGAGACCAAGCCTCACAAAGGGCTGTTGTGAAATTCCAGGCCGGGACAACATGCCAGACACTAAATTGTCCACTTTAGCACATAGAGCAGGAGCTTAAAAACAGAAGAAAGGTTAAACTCTCAGCAAGTCTTTCAGTAATGCCTGTAGTGCACTTTCTGATAAGCTATCTGGGAACCACGTGTCTGTTTGCTCTCAAGGCTCTTGCCCAACTCCTCGGCCACTCTGAAAGCAAAAACATCTATTTCCGTGCCAATCCCATGTTTGGCCACTCGCTGCCTTCTGAAGGCTCTCTCTGCAGTCCAGTGTAAGTCAACTGAGAACAGAAACATCTGTTTCTGGATATTATCCGAAACATTATGGACATTTATCCATGAGAGCAGCATAACGGGGCACAGGCAGATGCAGCCAAAGCCTGCCTATACACTGCGGCTTACTACAAGCACCAGTAGTTTTGTCCTGTAAAAAGGATCATCAGGTCTGCTCCACAAAGAAAGCAAGCACAAGCTCCCATGTCACTGCACACTGGGAAGGGCAATTCAAATGGCACTCCAAGTAAATGTGCACCAGAAGACTGTTTTGGCCAGAGACTAGACGCTAATCTCCTATCACCTCTTACAAAAGGCAGACCAACGTGTTTCAAGGAGAGAGACCAGTAAATCCTATAGCTGCTCTGGCAGAAACCCATAGTCTCCCTCTTATTTGGGAGTTACCAGCCTGCAGCCTGAAGGAAGGGTGCTGGGAGAGAAAACCCAGGGTTCACTGTGAATCTATCTTCCATCCACCTTCATAGTGTAAAAGATATGAAAGTGATATGCTGAGGCAACAGGTTATGCTTTAAAAACACCCAGAGCTATATAAAGCATGGCATGGGATCTTATAAAAAAAAAAAGTAACTTCTGTAACAACGTAGAGAATCTCACCTGAGCAGATGTGCAATACATTGCAAGTGTTTTTTACATGCTGACAGCACTTTTTGTCAAAGCCTAAGAAGTCACACCTTTAGCATCTTAATGTTTAACTGATCTCATTGAGTCACCACCCATGCTGAGAGTCACTATGCTTCAAAAGCCAGAAGTCAAGCTTGAGGACTGTTAGAAACATGCTTCAGAAGACACGTGGCAGAAATTAATGCACCTCAAATGTAACCATCCCATATCTTCCTTACGTGAGATGAAAGTCTGGACAGGACTCACGCAGCAAGCCCAGATTTGTTGTGAAATTAAGGCAACAGTTTTATGTAAAATGCAAATGTAAAAACTGTTCCTTGCCTGTTTCCTTCGTCCCTGGAAAAGAGGTGCCACCTTGCGATCCCCAGCCTCTAAATATTATGTATGCCACAGCCAGCTCGGGCAGCCCCAGACCCCTCTGGTGAGAAGCCCCATGTTGCTATGGCAGTTTGGAAACAAAAATCAATTACATGTCACTGACACCCATTCCTGATTCATCACTTTATTATCAGACCTTGGCGGTTTTCCCTACATGGCTCTGAAACCCATCTTTTTTCTCTATTTCCATGTAAGCACCTTGTATAGTGAGAGTTTATGACACCTTGCATTCTCTCAGTATTTTTCCCAAAAATATGAACCACAAAATTAAAAAAACAAAACAACAAATAAAACAAGCTACATAGAAAATAAGAATTAAAAAAGTGATGTTTTTCATACCCTATATATAACAAAAAGCAAAACCATCTCCAGGTCCTTACTGTTGGAGGAAAAACTCCAAGTCAGTAGACCAAGGTACAACCAGAAAAACAGCAAATATACTCCCCCTCAAAAAAAAAAAAAGACAAAAAAACAACACAACCAAAAAAGCAGAACAGTCAGTCCTTCTATCATACTACTAATGCCTTTTCCCAGGACAACTCTCCTCTCCTTGTTCTCTCAGTCTCCAGCCAGAAGCAACAACCTGGCCGTGTTTTAACGTTAAAGTTTGAGAAAACATACAAGATCCAGAAAACATCACAATGCTCAGCTCTACAGAAAGTAACCCTGCAGCTGTGTCACAGAAGGGGCTGCAGGAGAAGCCACCCAGAGACACACACCACACTGTCCACAGCACAGAGTTCATTTTACTGACAGACATCCTTGAACAAAAAACCCACCAGATCAACAACAAATCAAGACAAAAAATACAACAGGGGCAGCCCCATCACACTTCCAGCCTCTCCTTCCTGCCAGCAGTAGCAACAAAAGAGCATTTAATCTTTTTAATCTTCAAGGCTCAGGGCAGCAATGCCTCTCTGTTGAGCACACAGTTGGGCAAAACACTCCCCAATCTTCCAATGTACTTCAAGCATCAATAAATTGTTCTTGGGAACACCTGGCATTTTTGATCACCAATACAGCCAGCTGTGTGTAAGTACATAACATTTCAAAATGGTGATTTGAGGTTTAAAATATAAACCAAATAATCCAGAAAGGCTTCAGGAAAAGGGACAACAATAAATTCCTTTTTCTTTGACCAGCCACATTCAGAAGCAATAGTCTCTAAGATAAGTCTTGCCCACTGATGAGAGGAAATCCCTGCAAGAGCCCTATGTTCTTATCAGGTACAACTGATTTACCTGGAAAATGAAAGAGTCAAGGAAAAAAAGAGAACAACAGGAAAGTTTGTTGTATGTTTGCTTACAAGAGCTACTCAAAGAAACATGCACCTCCTATACTGGAATGCCTGAACCCAGAACACCAGGCTTTCAAGATGCTTCCTTCCTGCACACTACCCCATATATTTAACTTCCTTCAACCTCACCCTAAGTGGATGCTTTTGTTAAATAAATAAATGTTAAAATAAATGCTTCTACTAAAATCACTACTAAGCAAGCACCCACTAATATTCAAGGAGGCAAGGGGGTTGATAACTGCCCAAGTTTGGAAGAACTTTTACTCAGGTAGCAAGAAATTGTTAGCATGGTATCAACCGTTTGGGTGTAGCTACTTTTGACTACTGCCACAAAGTCAAGAGTTTGGGGGACAGAGGAAAGGGGAGAGAGAAAGAAGCGGACGCATGAGCCAGAGGACATGTGCTCAGCAGGCTTCCCAGAAAGATACAATTAGATCACACAGTGTTGCATGAAAGCAGTTTTGTGTACCTATGCAAACTGTTTCCATACCTTCAAAACAGTACACAACTGTTGACTTCACAAGCTTACCTTACAGTTTCTGAAGTTGTTGAAATTCATCTTTGGGACAGACATGACTTCGCTGTGAAACTTCTACTCTAATTTTTGAAGCGTTCTTTTTTTTTTTTGAAGTCTGGTATTTCAGCCTTACAAATAAAGCATGCAGGCTGGGTGCCACACTATCACACATCACTATGCAAATACCGACACATAAAACAATTCTCCCACCTGCTTTGCAAACTTCAGCTCCTTCACAAAGAGGGAAACCTAACGCACAGAGTACATCAAGATACTCTCAGCCCTGTATAATACCCCAGGGTAAACAGGTTGGCCCTGCTACTCCCTGTGATGTGATGCTGACTGCTGTGCTCCTCCAGCATAGCTCTGCACCCCAACTCCATGCCTGCCAACCAAGCTGCTCCACTCATATCTTTGTGCACAGCATCGTATTTGATGCCTTTTTATCATGGCTCAGCTGAGATAGTCTTCTCCCGACCGTGGTGACATTGCCCCAAAAGTGGTGTGATCAAAAAAAAAAAAAAGCCACAAACTTCAAAAACACAAGACCATAGAAACAGACTTTGTCTCTCAGTCACTAAGTTAACACAGAAAAGGCTTCTGTTTAAAATTTCATTGCTCTGCACTAAATTACTCCCTAGTTTATGCAACAGGTGAAGATGACCTTCTAAGCCACTACACCCAACAACCACTACACCAGCAGAATCCAACAGTAAGGAGATACAATCTGAAACACTACAGAACTAGAAAGGTTTCTTCTAATCTACAGTTCCATCTTTTGAACAGGAGCAATTAGCTCTTCTGTTCCCAGCCTCAGTCCCATCTCAGATCTGTTTCTTTTCCCCACTGGGACAGGGAAGAAGGAAGTTTGCTAGGTAAATAATCATCAGTAATACACTAACAATTAAAAGATGATTTGTTAATCATATGACAGTCTTGTGAATACTCAACATGATTAAATCAGCTTTAGTAGCATCCACATACCACCCACTTCTCTATCACTTCTTTCATTTTCATTAGCAGTTCCCTTTATCCTGAGACATTCTGATCTTCTCCAGAATTCACCCTAGTAAGATTAGTTGACTAACTTGTTTTCCAGCTGTTATAATTTGCTTCCCCTTTTGCTAACTCCACAATATCATCTAGCATCAAAGCACTGGGAGACAGAAAGTCTTGCCTGCAGCTTTCACGGACACTACATTCACATGTAGGATACTTTCACCTCCCTTCTACATCTGTGCTGCATCTTTTCTACATATGTTCTGACATCACAAGGAAACCACTGTCACAAATCTGACTGACTTCAAACCTATGCTTTGTTTTAATACCCACAGATGTTTGCTACCCTCCAGGTGCATGAAAAGACTAAGATAATGACACCTCTCACCAGAACTGACTGAGACATGCAAAAATCTTTTTTTACAGTGTCCTAATGCCACACCTCAGTTTTCAGCTAACCACACTTATTCTGGAAAGGCACATTCTGGTGGGACTGGCTTCATGATCCAGATAAACAGAAAACTGAACAAGTTGTCAAGTTGCTATCTTGAACAGGTCTAAGCACTGTAAATAGAAGTCATACGTAAAGAATCCACAATGTTTTAGTTAAATATTAACATTCACTATCATTTGATTATCAAAACCAAGTTAACACTTTCAAGGCCAGTATTTTTCAGGACAATACATATTTGAAACAAAACACACAGGCCTTAAGTACTGGAAGAAAAATCTCAAAAATGCCAAGCATGGGACAAAACTCCTGAACAGGGAGAAGGCAAGGAGACGAGAAAAGGAAGCCACTTCTAAGGAGAAACACTTACTCAAAGTCACTGCAGGTAAAAAGATCAGACGCCTTAATTTTGACACGCAATTACTACTGCCATGACCCTGCCCTCTCATCATTGTAACTCAGGTAAGAAAGGCCTATCCTCAACAATGTCTGTAGGTTGGACACTAACACTGCAGACATCCTCAGGACTTCAGCCCAGGGGTCAATAGAAGACTGGGCAGCACCAGAGTACTGCACAGAACACAGACAGTACTCGAGCCAAAATGAATTCCTCTAGACCCATCCTGCTGGGGATGAGCACCTATCTGGTGCTCTGAAACAGTGCACAAGTGTAGGTATAAACTACATGCTTCTGGGTAAATTGAACTTACCTTACAAGCAGCATTCCTGATTTTCCTGACCCTGTTTTTTGTGTACCTAAATACGTGTCCCAAGAACAAGTACCAGAAAATATTCATTTATCTGATGTTTTGTTCTTGGTGTTTCATTGGGACAACCCATATCTGGGGCTTTATCTCAGCTGTAAATTAAATACAGAATAGAAAGCGTAAAAACCTCTATACTATTGAACTTTCCTCTCAAGGAGAAGATGAGAAATTTAAAAAAGAACTTTTTTACCTATAGTTGCTGATGGATAACACTGAGACATGCAGCGACACTGCAGGAGCACAAGGGCAGGAAGGAGCAGGGGAATGGCTGTTCCAGGTAGTGCAGAAGGGGGCATGGATGGAAACTAGAAGGCTAATGAGGAAAACAGAACCAAAGCAACATGAAAGCTTAAATCTCTTTTTGCACCTTCTGAATTTAGCAGCTCTCTAGAATTTATCTGGAAAACTTTAATTTAAGCCAACGGTTTTCAAGTGAAGGAAAACCACAAATCTCATGCTATTCCAGAGCATTACTTCATTAAAAACGGACACCCTCACAACCAGCTGGCCTGTAATCCTCATCTCAGTGTTACCATGACAAACAGCATGACCAGCTCCAGATTAAATGTTTTTCCTAAACTCCAGTTCATCATCCTTGACAATTTCTTTAAGAAAACTATGAGGGCATCTTTTACAACCACACACTTGCAGCCAGAGTAAGCAGAGAGAAAACTGCTAAAGCACATTAGAAATGAAACCGCCTGAACAGTTGGTAAATACACACTGAAGCTTACAACTCCTGCCACAACAGGTGCAGGGCTGGTATGTGTAGACTGAATGACTGAGATACAGGATCTACCAGGGAGTGGAAACAAAAACAAACAGAACTCCAACCTTTTCAAACACAAATCCCAAACAAAAAAACAGTGGTTTCACACACTCACAGAAAATGAGGAATAGGAAAGGTCCAAAAATCAGTCCGATTTCTCAAACTGAGAATGATGTGAAGATTTTGTAATGTGAAGCTACCTTCCCAAATGGTTATAGTTTGTGCTGTTTATAGAAGCAAAAAACTTACAGTAGGTTGAAATCAGATCCCAGTATCCAAGACACTATCTTCAAGCTGATAATAAACATTAACTCTGTACACATTCCCTCTAGCACAGCAAATCCACACCAAACAGAAAACAAAGTCTGTATGAGTCCTGGTGGCAATATCGATCTTAATGTAGTTGTTGTTTCCTACAACAATTGCTTAAAAGTATTTTGGTGTGTACATACCACCCCCCCAGAAGTAAATAAAAACAATGTGTGAGCTCACTAGGTACATATTTATCATCTAGTGAAATCACAGTTGGTTATCGCATACATCAGCACATGATAACGCACAGTTTGCAGGCAAAGCCAGCTCAGTACAGCTCCAACACTGGGAAATGTGGGTACTGTGACAAAAATGGCCATCCATACCTGCACTCTGCTCGGCCAGAATGCACACAGATTCATGCCTTGTTTTAGGATGGCGTTCATTAGCAGCCCAGTAAGTGGAAAGCCTCATTACATGCTCAATCCATACAAGACAAGCATGGGCAAAGGCAATACACTAGTTTTGATCTTACTGCCGCTAGCCCAGCTACTGCACTGGGTACTATAACTTGAGGGTTTAATAGATTTGGGATTAAGTAGAAGTTACTCAGCCAGGAGCCCAAAACCATGTCCAGACAGCTTTCAAGTATGTCCAAGGATGACTCTCCATAGGCACTGTGCCAAAGCTTGGTCACTCCTCCTTTTGGGAAGGACCTTGCCAGAGATCCCTTTGAATTAATAACTGTGTTATAAAAGCACACTTGAAATGCACACTTGTCTCCTACTCCAAGAAATACCAACCTATGAGCAGTGCCAAATTTACTGCTGTTATCACATGCAGATTTGTGTTGTAACCACCCAGGTTACTTGCAGTTACCTGCAATAATCCTGTAAGAACATCACTGCAGCCCAGGGCATGAGTCAACACACAGAGCCATTTCACCTCATTAACTCAGCAAAAAACTCAAGAGAGAAAAAGAAAATGATTATTTAAAAAAAAAAAAAAATTAAAATTTCTGCCAGATTAGCAAGACAAAATAACAGAAGACCAGACCAGAAAAATGCCATAACTGCAAGAAAGAGAAGGAAATAAAACCTGGCAGGGCACAAACATGTCCTTGCAGAGGCAAAGAGCATCACATAACTGCTTGAACTAACCCAAGCCCCCACCAAGACAGCGCTGCCCCATGCTCACAGCTGGACCACACAGGGGTTCCCTTGAATTAAGCTCCCCTTTTCCAGGGAAGACAATTTGCTGGAGGCCCAGCCAAACTGGAATGAGAAAGATTAAACCAGAAGCAAGTAGGTAAAATCATGGCACGTTCCTTGTGAAGGAAGATGATTCAACCCAAATCAAGTGGGAAGCAAAGAGCCAAGAGGAACAGCACTGCAGCAAAACAAAGCATCCGGAATAGAAAAGCAGCCACAACAAGAATTCCCGTGTGACCAGACATGAAATACTATTACATAATTGTTCTAGATGATTAAAAAGCAGCCTCCAACTAACCACTTCGCCCTACACTGCTGATCTGGAATGCCATGAGCACGCATGGAGAGATGCTGCACTACCATCCACTGCAATTTAATCAAGCCTCAGTCATTGCCCATTGCCAGCTCCTGGTGTCCATTCTACAGATTAGCATTCAAAACACCACCACATCACCACATAACAATACTGAACACAGCAGACTGGTCATCTTGGTAACAAAGGGAAAAGCAACAGCCATCAGCCCCATGAAAACTTCGCCCCAGGAGTACAGCTGGCTTTGCAGACCGATAGAAGATGCAGCCATTAAAAAGTGACAAGAAGGCTGGAAAAGTCCCTGCTAAGTACACACTCCAATTTCCTGATACACTGCACAGCAATGTACATTTAACTGTAATTATGTTGCTTGTTATGTCAGTGTTAATAATTTATTGGAATAGCCACTCTGCAAATACCCAAAGTGAGACTCAGCTTTCTCCTTTTCAAAAAAAGAAGGAAATATTTCTCAGCATCCATCCTTTGGACAGCAGTGAGACACGGTCTATTTACATGATCCACTTGCTAGCTTTCGGCCCGAAGGACAGTTCAGGATATGTGTATCATAAGTGATACGGGCGCACTCTGTTTGTAGTGATGTGACAGTGGTGATGATGTGACAAAGAACAGCTGAAAATCTTCCAAGAAGCATTTAGCATTAAGAAGCCTCACAAGAGAATTCTCCTAGAGAGATATTCTCCTAGGGATATTTACACATGAAACAGCTCAAGACCAAGATTTATGCACCAAGACAGGGCATGAGCTCAGATCCATGATTTAATACGGCCACTGGAATTCCTGTGGTTAAATTATGCACCTGACCTCTTTGCTATATGTATCTCAACGGCATTAAATAACGAGCAGCACGTCCTTTATTTACCTCTCCCAGTTCTAATGACTGGCAGCACTATAAAAAGCAGTGCTCCCAGTGACTCATTGGAGGAGGGCAGGGCGATGGCAGTGCTAGGTGAGGCAGCGCTGGCCTCCAAGGAGCATGAGGCCACCACCAGCCCCAGCAGCCTCCTGGGTCAGAGCAGGGAGCAGCCAGACACAAGTAAGGCTGGATCACAACTCCACAAGCCCCAAGTGTGATGTAGGATGGGTCAGCTGAGAAAACAGGGGCAGAGACACAACACTGGATTGAGGTACCATGAGAGGAGAGGACGTGGAAACAGTGGAACTTAGAGTAATAGAATCATCAAGGTTGAAAATGACCACTAAGATCATCTACCATCAACCCATCACGTATATGCACACTAATTCGTGTCCCTCAGTGCCATATCTACGCAGTTCTTGAACACCTCCAGGGACAGTGACTTCACCACCACCTTGGGCAGCCTGTTCCAATGCATTACCACAAGAACAAAGTGGCTTAGTGGCCAAACAAAAGTGCATTTTTTATTGATATACTTTTGGCTCTGTTTATGATATTTCCATATAACCCTTGGCTATTACGTAGATGACTGTATATTAGACTAAGATTTAATAAAACTCTATTTTGAAAGATGAGAACATTGCATAATCTTTTACAGAAACTACTGTTGAGAGGAGTTAAGGGAGATCTGAATATCTTGCGATGGAAACACCTCCTCACTCTCCCAGCAAAGTTCCTTTGCCCCAAGGCCAGTGGGATGCACACAAGGAAAATCAGCAGTGATGAGGAATGCTCCCACACCACAGGAGTGCCTGGCGATTTATGGGAGGAAGACAATTCAGCCATACACTGACGCTCTGTTTGGGTTTTCTCTCTTTCTTTACTGTGATGAAAACAGACAGCACACCCACCCAGAAAGCCCCAAAGAGAACAAAAACACAAGCCAGGGAGGAATCCTGACCCCATAAAAGCAATCTAATTATAATTATAAGGGATTAGAAATTGAAGAGAAAAAGCTGCCAAGTTTTTGGAAGCAAACACACAACAAGAACTCCACACTGAAAAAACCCAGAGTCTCAAAAGATGATTATTATTCTTTCTAGTAGAAAACAAGACAGCAGGGACCACAGCTGTTTATTTATCCATTAAAATTGATCTGCCCTTTGCCGCAAGTTCTTCCAAAGAACACTTCATTATTATTATTATTAAGAAAGCATGCAAGATAGCAAACTAACTCTCCCTCGACCTTCTGAGGCCAACGTGACGATGACCTTCACAAGATTCCCAACATTTTGAGAAAAATTTTTGTTACAGTTCGCACTAGAAGGAAATATTTCAAGATCATTTCTTTACACTCCAGCATCGGTGTGAAGCCCAGAAACATACGAATCATTCCACCTCTGGTTATAAACAGAAGGAAATCTGCTTCTCTTAAATGTCAAAATTCATTATGCACTCTAACACCACAAGCCAACCAAGTCCACCATGTGCCTGTGCTTTCCTCATGGAAGGAGGGCAGCAGACTTGTTTTAAATTCATTCTGGATTCAAGTTTTTGGAGGATTTGCTTTGCTAGTTTTCCCAGTGTTGCACACGCTTTCGAGGGACACAAAGAAAAACTGCCGTGATTTCCAACGATTAATACCAGTGCCTGCTGGCAGAGCAAAGCACGAGCATACCGGCCACCCAGTCACTGCTGCATTGCTTTCTCCCAACCAGATAAGCACAGCTAATCCCTAACACGCTTCTAGGCAGGAAGTAATTGTGCTGAGTTTGGGGTTTTGAGTCAAAGGGGAACCACTTTCCTGGTGTAACAGTTCAAATCTGCACTTCCAAGAGCTACAGATAACACAGCACTTTCAAGAGCTCTCTGTTAACACCACCAGGCCCATGGCAGAGTTCTCACACAGCCAAAGCACGAGGAAAATCTGAGAAGGTGAAGAGATCAAGCTTTCTTTTGAAAATAGGAAGCATTCAGCCTCCCTCATCAGAATTTTTCCACTTTAGCCACTGCACCAGGGAGCAGAAAACAGAGTTGTAGACCTCAGAAGAGGTATACAACATGCACGAGACATTTCCTCTCTTATTACTCTGTTGAAAACCGTATCAAAGGTGTGACTGTAGAACAAGAGACATTCGCAGAACTTTGTCCATTTCCCTGTACCATCAGTTTCCCTGTGCACCAGCCCAGCTCTTGGCTCTGACGGCACACACACAGAACTGAGAGGCACCTTGCTTGCGCCCTGCCCCAGCCCTCCCATGGCACCCGCCTGGGACAGACCCACGTTCTGGACCAGCCAGACACGCACACGAACAGCGCTGAGAACGCCATCCCGAGACACAAGACTAAGACAAACCCACTCAGCAATGGGGACAGGATAAGGGGGAAGGGGAGGATCGGTTCCGGGCGGGTGGGAACCCGGGGACCCAACAGCCCTCCGCTCACCTTGCTGACGACGTTCTGGACGAGGCCGGCCCGGATGCGGTAGTGCCACTCGTGGCAATCGCACTCGCTGGCGTTTCCCGCAACGGGGGTGGGCAGAGCGGCCGGGGGGAAGATGCTGCCGTTGCCGCTGCGATTGCCGTGGCCGGGAGCCACGCTCCAGTTGCCCTGCCCGTCGGCCTGCCGGCACCAGAAGTCCGGCTGATCCAGCAGGAAGGAGTCCGAGAACTTGCTGAAGCCGATGAAGAGGGCCGGCACCCAGGTGAGCAGCACCAGGGTGCGCTGGTACCCGCCGCCCAGCCCCCCGAGGAAGGGCAGCACCGAGCCGTCGTAGTCGAGCAGCAGAGGGCTGCAAGCGGCGGCGGGCGGCGGCACCGCCTGGATCTCGGCGGCCCCGGCGGGGGGCGGCCCCGGGGGGGGAGCGGCGGCGCCCGGCACGGAGCCGTTCTCCTCGGGCAGCGGCCGGCCCCCGCCGCCCGCCTCGCGGCGCCGCTCTATCGCCATGCGGCCGCCCGGGGGGCCTCACATAGGGGGGGGCACGGCGGCAGCCCTGGCGCCCGGCGGCTGCCGGCGAGGCGGAGGGCAGCTTTTTCTCCTCCTCCCTCTTGTGCCGTCCGCGCACGCACACCTTGCGGCGGAGCGGGGCGAGCAGAGGGGGCGGCGGCGGCGGCGAGCCCCTCGCCCTGCGGGCGCGGAGGGCTGCGGCTGGCGGCGGGCCCCCCTCGCCGTGCCCGTGCGTCAGGCGGCACTCATCCCCGCGCTCCCTTCCCCCCTCCGAGCGGCACCGCCGAAAATAAAGGGAAGGATCCAGCCGGAGCCGAGCATGCGATGGGCCACGGGAGAGGGAAAAGGGAAAGAAAAAAGGGAAAAAAAAAAAAAAAAAACAATAACGAAGGAAGCACACAAAAAATCCCGCAGCCCAATCACCCTGCGAACCAAACCCGGCAACAGCGAACCAAGCAAAACCGGTGCAGCAGGGCTCTGCGAACACGCCTCCTCTCCCGGTTTTGGTGAGGAGGAGGAGGAGGGAGGAGAAGAAAGGCGAAGGAAGGAGGGGAAGAAAACAGCAGCTCCCGATGCGGCTGCCCGGCTCCCAGCTAAAGGGCCCCCCCCGGCCGCGGCAGCAGCGGCGGCGGCAGCCCCCAGCACCCCCCCGCGGGCCCCTGGCCGCCCCCCGTCCCGCACATCTGGCTCAGCAGCAGCGGGCGGCCCCGCCGGCCTCTCCGCGGCCCGGGCTGCGGGAGCGCCGCCGCCGCCCGCCTCTCTCCTCGCCTCGGCTACTCGCCCCGCGCCGAGCCCGGCCGCCCGGCCCTCCGCCTCCCGGCAGCCCCCACCTGCCGGCCCGGCCCTCCGCTCCGCCCCCGACCGCGCCGGGCAGCCGCACCTGCTCCCGCCGCGCCGCGCCGCGCCGCCGGCCCGGCTCCCCGCAGGGACCCGCCGCCGGGGGCGGCCCCGCACCGCACCGCCCCGCTGAAGGCAGAGGGCTGGGAGCGGCGGGCCCGCGGCGCTGCGCGGATCAATTATTTACGCGGTGCGCCTTTACTAATGCAGTGCGGCTGCGGTTGGCTGCGCTGCAGGAGGAGGAGCGGCTGAGGGGGGTTAGGGCTGCGGGGCGAGGGGGCACTTGGGGGAGTAGAAGCGGGGCGAGGGGGGGGGGTCTGCGTCTCTTCGGAGCCGCGCGAGCTTAAACTAATCGTGTGAGTGCCTCCCGTTAATTGTAACGTAGGCATTTCGGATTGGTGAAGGTTACTTTTGTGTTCGGCTGAACCCGCTTGGGCACGTAAGTGCCTCAGCCTGTGCATTACTGAGCTATGCAGTTGTTTCTTTCTATGGAAGAAAAGAAGCAGAGATTGCAGATCAATAGGTGCTCGTACACAGGAACGTGGTTAGTGAGCAGAAAATACGTGAGTGCATTAGTAGAGGAATGGCATCTTCACTGAATGTAAATGGAAGAGCAGGTTTGTGATGGACAACCAGATCTGGTCTCTGCGAGTGAGTTACGGTGCATCATTAACTCCTTGGATCTCGTTCCCCTCAGCTCCTTCCTTACAAAGACACCATGAGGCCCTTGCTCTACCAGTGGCTCTGGATCCTGTCTGCATGGCTTCCCTCAGCACCGCTCGCAGGACCCCAGTCCCTGTGGCCTCCTGCATCGGGCAGCCCCCCACCCCACTCCTCACACGCTTTGCCATCCCATCTGCTTCCACCGTTCCCTACTCAACAGCTGTGACCCAGGACGTCCCCACCCTTCTCCATGACTGTTATCGCACCCTTCCACAACCCTGCTGCCTCATGACTCCCCGTTGCCTTCACGTAGCTCGGCTTGCTGGCTCACGTAGGCCTCAGCCTGCTAGCCCCCTCCTGCAACAGTGCTGCCTCCTGTTGCTTCCAGTTGCATTTCTGTAGATTATTTTTAATTCCCATTTCATCCTCTTCTGGTCACTCCCCAGTTAGTGCTGACCCCTTTGGAAATGCATCTGTAATCCACTCGATTGCCAGGAAATGACCAATAACTGCTGGCATCAGTTCCGTGCCCACTACCTGACATTTTCACATAAACTGACCTTCATTTATGAACAGAGGCACAGAACCTAACTAAGGTCACTCCGTTCTTCCACAATAAGGTCTGTTCTGCTGCTGTCAAGGGCAATTTGGTCAGCTTGACCCTCCTGACTATTTGCAATGGATTTTCCTGTTTGTTCTGGGAAGAAAATGGCTGCCTGCTCTCTGTGTTTTTGAAGCGCCTTTCCACAGAAAGGCCCCACTCGTGCTTTTCCATCAGCACATTCTTCAGTTGCCCTTCCCAAGCTCCCAGGGATGGACAGTAATTTTTCCAGCCTTTCCAGAGCCACTCCTTTCAGCACCCTCACCCACAGCCAGGCTGTGTGAGACTTGCACACCTCTACTTGCTTGAATGCTTTTGTACTTCTTTCCTTTTCCTTTGTCGCTGCTGTGTGTAATGGCAATCACCTAATCACAAGCAACCTCTCTTAGCAAAGCCTGGTGCACAGAAGGTATTAGGCACTCTGAGCCTTCCCAGCATCAGTCAATAGCTTTGTCTCTGATGACTAATTCACTTTCTTTTGACTTCCTCTCCCCGCTGCTGTACTTACTGAATGATTTCATGTTACTTGTGATGCTCTCACTAGTTGAGTTTTATTTTCTGCATCAGCTTTTTGCACTTTGTCCCTGCAGGCTCCTGCTATCCAGTGCTTAACCCACAGAACCTCACCTGATTTCTCCATGTTTTTGCCATGATGAGCTTGTGATTTACCTCAGTCGGTTGCTCACTACTCTTCCTGGATGCCTTCTGCAATAGGACTGGCCTAGCAGTTCCCTAATACCCCCAGCTCTCATTTTCCACAAATGACAAGGCCTACAGCTAGCAAAAATAAACAGAAATGACCTTTGGGAACAGAGGACAAACTGTAGATTTGAGAAATCTGACTAAAAGCGAGGAACAGAAAACTTTGGAAGAGATAGAAGGGAAAAAATCATCCAAGTGATGGAAAGCCTCCCCAGCAAGGACAAGCTGAAAGAGCTGGGACTGTTCAGCCTGGAGAAGAGAAGGCTCTGTGAAGACCTCATAGCAGCCTTCCAGTATCTAAAGTGGGGTCTATAAGAAAGAAGGGTCAATCTCTTTAGTAGGATCTGTTGAGATAGAAGGGGAAATGGTTTCAAAAAGAGGGCAGATTTAGATTGGGTATAAGGAAGAAGTTTGGGGTTTTTTTTAATGATAAGGCTAGTGAGGCATTGGAACAATTTGCCCAGAGAGGTGGCAGATGCCCCATTCCTTGAGACACACAAGGTCAGGCTGGACAGGGCTCTGAGCACCTGATGCAGCTGTAGGTGTCCTTGTTCATAGCAGGGGAGTTGGACTAGATGACTTTTTAAGGGTCCCTTCCAACTCAAATGGTTCTGTGATTCTATGAAGAGAAAAGCCTCAGAGACAGGGGTTGGAGTGATGTGAATGAGTAGATATGTAGAAACTGAATAAAATCCTACAAGGCAATGGAAAGCGTATAACGAGAGGTGACAATTTCTCAAGCTGTCCATATACGTTCATGCAAAACAGCTCTTCTGGGCTGCTCCTGTGTTCTAAGGTATTGTTTGGAACAGAAAATTTCCAAGGTGTATATTGCTGGGAATCACATATTTTTATGTAGCAGAAGTTTTCCCATCCTTGAAATAGGGATCCTCAAGAGACTGTTTCTGGGTCCAGGAGGGTTGAGGACAAAAAAAAAAAAAAGGAAAGAAAATACATTTTTAGTAGCTAAGAAATGTTTTTTTGAAGAAAAAGTAGTATTGAAGTAGTACTTCACTGAAAGTATCTTTCAAATAACAGAAAGGTCATTACATGTTCTGGTGAAAATTGATTTTGATTTGAATTGAGAAACAAAAACAGTTTGAAAGGAATATTCCAAGTATGGTGGTTACACACAAATAAATGTTGAAGGTAAGATTACAGAAGCAAGCCTTTCACTCCTGTACAGGGCTTCTTAACCAGTCCTCACTGACCTCTGACAGAAGATGAAGTATCTTTGGGTTGCCTGTTTGTTAGGAAACAAAAAAAAATATCATTGAAAAGATAGGTTGTACTCAAGAATGACTCAATGTCTTTCAGCATATTTTTTCCACTGTCACTGAATTATATTAAGGAAGTTGCACGCTGTTAACGTGTGTTCTCAGCAGTTTGGGGAGGAGGAACAGGAAAGGTGGCTTTGGTCTCTTCTGCTGTTCAGACTGAAAGGAACACTCTGTTCCCTGCCATAACGTGGAGGAATCTCAACGCTGGAGCAGCACTGGAAACCAGTGAGCATCACCCTGGGCAGAGCAAGCCCCTGGTCTCATAATGGGCATCCTGTCTGTCAGCACCCAGCCACAGCTTGCAGGATTTAGAGTCAGGACCCAGACAAATATCATCGTGTTTACAGAGAAGGAAAAGAAACCGAATTTCCTTAGCCTTTGAGTTAGCATTTCCATATTCTTGGAAGGCAAGCCATGGCAGTATGAAGAGCACCTGGCACAAATTCCTGTTTTATGTAGAATTTGCTACAGCCTCATTTCGTGTAATAACAACCATGGCTATATTTTACTGTTCTATGGGATGTATGCTTGGTTGCCTTTTTTATCTAAAATAATCTTGTACTGTGGAGGTAAAGTTATGACAATGCAATAAATCAAAGCTACTTGGTACAAAGACTGGTTAATAAAGTAGCCTATTAGAATGCACACTATTTATATAATGAAGAAAACCAAGAAGAGTTCATAGGATCATGGAATAATTCAGGTTGGAAAGGACCAGAAGGATCATATTCCAGCTATGGGATCAGATCAGATCAGGATGCACAGGGCATTATCCAGATGCAACGGGGAATTTTTCAGTTCATGACAGCAAGGTATACTGTGAGAGTTGGGTGTGGGACAAGGAAGAGAGACGAATTAATTAAAAATGGTAAAAATGGCTGAACTATGTGGGAAACAGGCAGAAAAGCCTGTGCTCATTTCAGCACTCTCCCCATTAATCCTGGGATTAAACTAAAGACACTCAACTTTTACCATTCTTCTGATGTCAGCAAATATTAGTGAAGCTCACTGGCAAAATGTCCCATCCCTCCCTGTTGCAGATACAAGCAGAAAATGGCAACCTATTACTTGTACCATTCATGCTGCTGGCAGAAGTCTGTACCGCTATGCAGGATGGTGTGCAGCGAGGGAAAGCTTCCCATTCTCTGTCCACCAGGGATGTTTATTATCCTAAACCCAGGGAAAATTACCTGTACAGTAGCTATTGGAAAAGATAATGAATGTTGCAAAGCCAAGCAACCTGGCGTTGGTAAATGCTGCAACTAAGATTCCTTGGGTAATTTGTTATGGGTTAATTTGTGCCCCAAATCTTGTGCGTATACATTCCAGTGCAACCTTTAATTATGTGCGCATTATGATGCAATCTATAATTGCACCCTTACATACAATATTTCTTGTAGAACTCTTACCATTTTCAAAAAAAGTTTAAAAAGGAAAAAAAAAAATAGATGGCCACTTAAGAAGCCCTGACTCTCAGCGGGATTTGGGCTCTTAAAATACCTTTGAGAATCTGGGTCTTAATGAGGAGCGATTCAATATTTTGTTTTCTCTTTGTTCAGTATGGAGCCACATGACTTATTTAATGCACTATCTTCAAACTCTGCTCTCAAGATCTAATGATTAATGTCCTCATGAGCTTTTTTATAGTTCTCCCCTATGAAGTATACAAGTGTTTCACAAATATTAATGCATTTATTTTCACGGCATCTCCATAAGATAAAGATTTATTGCCATTCTTTTTATTGGGAAACCCAGAGGCAGATAGGTTAAGGTGAAAACTATGAAGTTTTGGGTGCCTAACTTGCAGCTCCTAGCAGTTTAGCATTCTTGAGCACAGTGCAGCATTTTGTATTTTCAAAGCACAGCTACTCTTGGCAACCGTGATCATGCAGTGCTTTTGTACATCAGAGTCCGGAGTCTCAAGGCATGCACTCATAAAAGGAGACAAAAGCAACTGGAATAACATCAGATGAGGCTCGGAGGAAGAGGCAGAAGCCTGACATCACTCCTGGGCAAAATGTTGAAGCTGCTGAGGCAGCACTTGATTAATAAAGAATTAAAACCGAGTAAGATAATTAGAGACAGTTGACCTGGATTTTAGAAAAAGAAACCCTGCCACACTACCAATTCTTAAATGAGCTCATAAATTTGGTTAATGAAGATGGAGGTCCTCCTGTACTGTATTAGCAACTGGAGAGTAAGAAAGATAAACCTGTGGTAGCTCTATGTTACTGGGTTGTTCTCTTCTAGTGGTGACACCAGAACAGCTGAATTCCATCAGCTTCTTGGGATCATTTCCTTGCTAGAAATTAGTTCCCTTTGCAGTCTGCGTGCAGAAGTGCTCCTGCATTCACCCCTGCTTCAGAGCAGGGCAAATTGGCAAAGTTCATTCTGACGGCCAATTTAAATTGCATGAGCTTGTCAGGAGAATTCTCCGTGAGTGGAGTTAAGGAGCTAGCTCAGATATTTCTATACCTGTCAGCTGTCGCCCAGCTGTCTTTCTAAATGATGAATTCAATTCCCTGCAGAAGCAGTGGCACACCTCAGCTCTTCTTGCAGCCTCCCACCTCGTTTATGATTCACCGCTACGACAAACGGGGCAGGGTCGTATGAGGAACAGCCTTCCTCACTGCAAAGTGACCCACATTGAAAGCAGGTTTGTCCTGTTCACCAAATAAGGCAAACCCTCCATGGAAAAAGCAGGAGGTACTCATGTAATTAAAGGCTTTTGTCCCAGTACAAACAGAAACACTGCACTCATTATTTATACATGTGTAACATAGACGTGTGAATACAGACACACACAGAGACCAAATTAGATTTACATAGGCTTCTTTACCCACTGTTATTCTTTACTTTCAAGTGTTTGATTTTGCATTCTTTGTGGTGTTTTAATGTAAGGTTTTTTCTCTGTGTGTATACATTAAAACAATGCAAAAAACAATGAGTGCTCACACAAGACAAGTTACACAGTGTGTATAATTTTTAGACACAGATGGTTTGAATGCCTTAATGGAATGTAGGGAAATTAGGTAGGAATTAAGTCAGTCCAGTGGCTTTTTTATTTTAAACAGATCTTCAAATACTAGAATTAAATAAATTAAATGAAATGAACAATTAAGTTAAATTAAATTAAACACAGGCTTTGAGCTGGATTCCTGCTTCGAAGGACCAAAGTCTCAAACAGCATTCATTCTACATTCCCTTGGTCATGAGACTGTAGTCAAATATCTGATGTTGAACATCACCAAGTGTAAATATATTGTATATATTTTCTGCATCCTCCTCTGAGGCTGCTGACAGATTCTTCGCAGAAATAACGAGACTGGAATAGTAATCCTTAGAGTTTGGTAGAAAGATGGGTGCATTTTCACCTATAATGGGAGTCACAACCAGCTACATGCAGATGGCTACTGCCACTTTTACGGTGTAACTTGATTTCTAATGGGAATGCGAAAGCCAGACAGCACCTAGGATATTCCTTGAGGATTTAGAGGAAAGGAATCATGACACCCTGAGGTAGCTCAATGACTCAGAATGCAGCCCTCAGACAGATAAATTACACCTTGCATGCAGACTAACTGTGCAAGTGTGTGTATGTGCTACCGAAAATAACCAAACAAATGTAAGGACAGCAGCTCACAGCCTAATTGCCTCGAATGTATTAATCACTAGGTTCCAATCTTGCAGGACTAAACTGGCATATTTAATAAGGATAGAACATATAATCAAGAAACTCATTTGCACATGAAATATTTCCCTTTGCTTTTTTAAAAATTACATCTGAGTAAAAGAAACGCTCAATGGAAATTGTTTCATTCCATGCCTGCTCCTCTACTGCACACGCAAGCTCCGACTCACCTGGCATCCAAATGGCTTTGCTATGGGTGAGTGAACTCCAAGGAACACAGTCTTCATATTTCCTTGATCCTGCCCATCCTTTTTTGCATTATATGGCATTCTCTGATGCTGTTCCCTAAATCACAGACAGGAATCAGTGGGACAACTGGCAAAGACCCTGCTAAATTTGACCAGCCTTAATACAGCCCAGGATACTCTACCATTGCCTATCCACAGGGAGTACCCGCATCATTGGCCATAGTTCATCTCCTGGTTTGGGTTCTCCACAATAAATCCTTTCAAAAATATCAAGAAGAGCATATTCTCAATTCTCTGCATACCATCCGACCGTGACCGTGCACATATGGTTTAAGTGGGAAACAAGAGTGTTAATTAGTTCAAGTCAGAGAAAGTGCATGTTGATTTTGCTCAAGAAAATTGTTATGAAAAAAAATAACCGCCACAAGAACAAAGGGAAAAGAAAGAGGTGGGGGGGAAATCATAGCTTTTTATTTTTTATTTTTTATTTTCTATCAACACGTGAAGATTTGGGAGAGAACAGGCTTGCACTGCTAGGAGTTAAATAGCTTGTAGCTACCTAGAATCCAGGTCAGCTTGTGTAAATACAGCTCTGTGGTGCGGTCAGCTCAGCAGACTTTGTCTTTCCAGGCACATCCACCAGTTTGTACCCTACCCACAAAGGTCAGTACTCCCTCTCCAGCACTCTAGCAATGTTGTCTTGCATTGTTAGACCTGATCCTGGAAATACCAAGCTCCTATTTAACAACACATTTTGTTGTTTGTTGGTTGGCATTTGTTGTTGTTGTTGTTGGCTTTTTTTTTTTTTTTCCAGCCTGAGCATATGCAGCCTAAGATCAGTGAGCAGCTGATTTTGATTTTGCTCTGGAGCAGGTAGGATGTGGCTCAGCAGGACGCTACCCTGTGTGTCCATGGGGAGGTGAAGCCATCAGGCCTACCAAGTGTTCTGCATCAAATGGCTGCCTCAGACCTGCCTCAGCCTGTTCTGCTGATGCTGGGTCTGTGGAGTCTGAGAACACAGCAGCCAGCTAGAAAAGGCAAATTGCTCTCCATCTGGAGGCATCTAGTTAGCAACATATTGCTTGGAGGGAACAGCTGCCAGCAGCAGCCAGTGGAGAATGGGAGGTTACACCTGGGGAGAGGAGAAATGCTACAAGAGAGGGAAACAACATCTGGTGTGCGGAGGTCTGGCTTAAGGAAAAAGAGAAACAGCAAATAGTAAACAATACTGGGAAGAGACAAACTTGGTTTAGGATGACAGGGGAAAGGGAAATTAAACTTTCCTCCCTGCGAAGTTCCTGTTTGTGGTTCATAGAACTATAGAATCTTTTGTATTGGAAGGGACCCTTAAAGGCCCTCTAGTCCAACTCCCCTGCAATGAACAGGGGCATCCACAGCTACATCAGGTTGCTCAGAGCCTCCTCCACACCTTGGATGTCTCCAGGGACGGTGCACCAACCATCTCTCTGGGCAACCTGTTCCAGTACCTCACCACCCTTATCATTAAAAATTTCATCCTTATATCCAATCTAAATCTTTCCTCTTTTAGTTTGAAACCATTTCCTCTTGTCTTACCAAGTGGTTAACATACAAAAGGACAGAGGAGCATATATGAGAAGTGCAGACTTTGCTGTGGAAGTTGTACTCCCCTGTACCCATTTGCTGATCAGGCTGCAGAGCAGGCATGGCCAATGGCCTCCATCACCAGGGAAGAGTGTGATTTTTGCTAGCAAACCCACTTTTCTCTTAAGACAACCACTATTTTCTACCATCTTCCTCAGGAAGAAATGAACCAGGCTGCAAGTAGCAAGCATTTTAAAAAACAATCTGTACTGGTGACCGCAGCTGTTGTAAATTGTTCCCTCTTGTGACTTGTCATGGGAGAACATGAAAGGCCTCCACCAGCTTCGTGGTTCTTTGGGATGAGATAGGAAATAAGCCAAACCTGTCTTGGCAAACATCTCACATATCTCATTGCTTAGTTGCTCTGCCAGCTACCTCAGGGGGACATTTTCATGTCTTGCTCCTTCCCATAGTGATGAAGTTCCTGGTTTTGTCAGAAGGCTGCATACGTTTATTAGCTTTAATACTGTTTCTGGATTTTTAGGTGGGGGAGACACTGTCAGGCTAGATTCTCAGTGGTGTTGACCCATCTGCAATCTCTCAACTCAGTGCCAAATAATGATCCTCAATAGTCACCTCTCTGGCTCCTCATTTTCATAACCTCCCCCCTAGCTGGTGACTTAAGTGGTGCCCAGTTCAGCTTCTCCTCTGCAGCACTTACTTGTGTTCCTCACACGTGTCACCCCTCTATACTGCCCTGATACCTACAAAATGAGGACCAATCTGCGTAATTATGCTGCAGTTCTCCATTAACCTCTCTCACTTATTTTTAAAAGCATGTTGCTATGGGAGAATGCTCCTGGAGTCAGTTATTTCATTTTTTTTTCTTAGAGCTTAAACCCATTCTTCTCATATTTTCAGCTCAGAGGACAAACCTTTATTCCATTAGTTAATGCAGATGCAAACTGTGTTGTTCACTCATCAAAGACCTCAGATCAGTGCACGTTGGGCATTAGCTGACAGTAAAAAAAGGAAGAAGGTGACGGGTAACAAGTTTTAAAGTTTAAGACCAAGTTTCTTTACCAGATTTCATTATAGATAGAAAAAGTAGGTGTGGTACAAAGCTCATAATTACTTCTTTTAAAAACAGAAATAGAAGAACAGAGTCCAAGCTGGATGAAGTTCACAGGCTGCTGTTTTCTTTAAGTGAATTTAACTAAATCTTCTGTGAACTTTAAATCAGACTTCTTTGCTGCCTTTGCCTTCTAATTGCAGGAGGTGCAGACTCCTGAGCTGTGACAGATATTAGGCATCCATAATCCTCTCATTTTTCAGGTTGGCTGCTACTGTCATGGAAAACATTGGTATCAGCTTCACCTTTTTGCAAAACAGTCAGCATTTGGTTTGGCTGAACAAAAAATATTTTGGAATGGACCTCAGTGACCTTCTGCAAATTGATAGCTGGCTTTCAACAAGCAAAGCTGAGTCATCAGTTGAATGGGGTTGAAATTCAACCCATATATCTGTAGCGAATCTTGCATTTCCAGTGCAATAGGCTTTGTGACATTCAGGTTTTAAAACAGCTTTGAAGTGCCCCTGATCAGAGTTTCACTGTGTTGGATTTGTTACACATGATACCTGGGAGGAAGTGAATTTAGACGGTTTAGTCATTTGGGTTCTCCTGTTCTGTATACATTTTCCTGAGAAATTTCCAGTTCCTCAGAGGGAAAAAAATTCTGGCTCCATCCAAAATCAGACTCTTCTCGTAGATTTGGTGCTGAAGTGAGCAAGTGGTTCACCTTCTTTTATTAACAAGCCCCTTCTTTGTGGGTTTTGTGACAAGGTTTTGATGTGAAGTCCACAATGTTGGCAACATCCTTTTCAAATCTAGTCCACCAATACAGGGAAATTTAGGCTCCTCTGGACCAGAAGGACTGTGTCATCAATTTTACTGAATGTTTTAGGATGTTTGTTGAACTTCTGAACCTTCTTCAACCTCTCCCATCAAGTACAGTGCAACAAAATTTTCACAGAGTGAACAGTTTCATTGCTGGCAGACTACTTAACTGGGCAGAGGGAAGCAAGATACATAATACTTTTATTTCACCTCCCAAAATGTAACACCTCCTTTAAACATTTAATTAAATTCTGTTTTCAGATTTTACCAACAGTGTCAAGAGAATCCCTGGGATCAGTACCTTCCATAACAGTTTCCTAGAGTGCCAAGTTTCCAGCTTACAGCCTTCTCTGACAGCCTGATTGCAAAGCCTGCTGCAGGCTGCCATTTCACAAGCTGCATCATAATATTATTCTCAGTAATTGGTAAGTCTCAGCTTTAGCAGGAATTATACAGATCCTGTAACCACTTTCTGTAATCCGGTGAATGCTACGTGAGCAGTCATGTTGTTACCCACTACAGCAGGCACAGAACCGCTTGTACTTTATAATAAAGTGCTGTAATTTGCCCACCACAGCTCAGTCCATTATTTTTTTTAAAACTTCCCTTGTGCTTTAAGGAACCATGGTTTCCATTATCTCATTTTAAACAAATGAGGTTTGAGTATTTGTTGTGAGTCTTTGAAACGCTGGGGTGACAGTCTGCTTATACACAAAGAAACTGAAATTAGCTTCAAGTCTACATCTCCATGCAGGGATGTATTTTCCTCCTGTTGAGCATAATGGCTTTAGATGCAGGGTGGGTTTTTTTGTTGTTGTTTGTGGGTATTGGTTTGATGATGTTGGGTTTTTTTTACAAAATTAAGTGTTGTGCTTAGTATATCAGGATGTTGCCTTTTACCTTCTTCTTCCTCAAAAGTAAGTTACCGCTTACTTTCGTTGTTCACTTTGAAGGACTTCATCTGTTTTGTGGGAATATACAAAAGCCCAGTGTTTCCAGTGTTTGTCTTGAGCAGTTTTTTTTCCCCCAAAGAAGGAACAGAAACAGTATGAAAATGTTTTCTGGGCACTTAGTTGCACTTTGCACAAAGCAATTTGCATCCAAAATTCACTACAGAAGCAAAATTTGCTGTCACAGGTATCTGAACAATGAGATCACTGCTGAAAAGAGAGTGAAACCAGGCATGAAGAGAGATAAGCCATGTTTTCCAGAGCTATAGGCATAAATTATGGCTAATAAAGTACCTCAAAAACCCAAGCAGGCAATTAGCCTTTGATTCTAATTGCTGGTAGCAAGGGACAGTCTGAGCACTATCCAATCTCCCTCACATTTTCAGCATCTAGTTTAAATGCCATGTAAGATGTGTGAAGTTTGGAGCCTATCATACCTTTGCAGCCAGGGTTAAGAGCTGGACACTTCCAGAGAGCAATGCATAGCATCCAAAGCTGCCTGCCTTACATTAGCTGTTGTGTGTCTATCCACACTAAACTCTTTCTACCAGCTACCTCAGTATAGCTAAACTTAAAACACATATATTTCTTTTTCAAACAGAAGAAACAGTGTATAATTACTCACCCCTTCAGGAATCCAGAATTCCTTAAAATCCTGAATATTAAGGGAAATGCAATTTTAACAATAATCTATGGTACTCAGCTAATCTGGATTATTTTCCTGCTTTTACACACATGCTGTACTTTTTCTCAAGGTCTAGGACATAGTGGAGAAGAAGGAGCTCGTCTCTTTGCTATTCATTTTACTGGAAAAATGACTACTTCTCACAAAATGAACCCCAAATCCAAAGTCTCAGAGGTCAGAGCTCAGAGTTTTCAAATCCAAAGGCTTTGAAAAGGTCCAGAAGGCAGAACAAGGCGACGCCATGCATTCCTTGTGCTTTGGCACAGTGAGGCTTGAGTGAAGAACAACGAAACCAAGACTCAGCGGGGCCAGGTTTCCACCACACTTCCTGCCCTTAGGAAAAATTTCTTCTCAGAAAGAGTGGTGAGGCACAGACTACCTAGGGGGGAGGTGGAGTTACTGTCACTGGAGTTGTTCAAGAAAAATGTAGATGTGGCGCTGAGGGACATAGTGGGCATGATGGGGATGGGTTGGCGGTTGGACTCGATGAGCTTAGAGGTCTTTCCAATCTTAACAACTCTGATTTTAAGACAAGTGGTTCCAGCCTGCAGCAGGACAGCTGAGCAGGCAATGGGGCATTTCTCCTCACCTTGGAGATGTGGGGAGAAAAGGGGCCACGGTTTCACACACAGAAATGTGCTGCAGGAGGAGAGGAAGCAGCACAGTGAGAAGAGATGTACTTGAGTGCAGAGCCCAGGTTCATTGACCTGATTTTTAGGGATAAGGATGAAAGGCACTAGAGCACACTCTGGGGATCTTCAGCTTGGTGCTACTCAGAGTCGGTTGATGCCCTGGGGAGGATCTGCCTGTAATCCCTCTGAGGCTATCAGAAGATGTATACTCCTTAGGGCCCAGTAAGAACAAGTTTTTAAAAGTCTCTAGAGGGAGTATGAAAAACAACATTTAACTATTTAACTGAATGCCCTTCCTGGTAATAACACAAGAGTGTATGTCTACCTTCTTCTCACCAGAATGTGGGACAGTGATTTATCAGTCCCCATGGAAGACCTCTACTCTCTGCTGGAGAGCTCACGTGCAGAAAAGCTGGGATGCTCTTACTTCTAGATAACTAATAGATGTTAATTAATGGCATCAGTCTGTAAAATCCTGCTTGTGATTCAATGCAAGAACAATTCAATAATGTCATGTATTATGCTGGGTGTACATGTCAAGCAGATATTCAATATATTAGTTGTTTCCCAGGCAATTGTAACAATTTTTTTTTTCCTTCCCCTTGTCCCCCCCCACCCTTTTTTTTTCCTTCCCCTGAGAGAGTAAAATGTTTCAATTGACTCAATTCTCCATCATAATTTTACTGTTTAATCCCCAGGGCCAGAGCAATTACTTTCCTTTTTCCTTTGATATCCGATGCCCTCCAGCTGGGTGCTAGATTAGCAGACCCAGGTGCTAAATTTAGTAGAATTAGTGTGCATAAGCACTAATTAAACTAGTCACAGCAGCCACTGCCTTCTTCACCACGAATACCTTCCAGGCATCCCCTTAAAAAAGAAGACGTGTGAATTTACAGGCTTCCTGAGGAGCCGCACTGGGTACGGAGGGCTGCTGACTGTAATCCCCAATTTAGCTACACAGTGTGGAGCAGCACTTTCCTGAGTTACCTCATCTGAGAGGGCCAGTGCCAGCCTAGAGAGGACTATTGCATTCATAGTCTGGAAACAGAGCTGCCTTCAGCTGTCCCAGGAGGGAGGCATGGCATCTGGGTTATGTGCTACCTGGGTGTAAGACCTGGAGTACCCACCTCCTCAGAGCTTACATCTGAAGGCATCGTTCTACACTGCAGCTGAAAGAGCAGCAGCTCTCACAATCCAGCACTTTCTCACAGTTTCTTTTCCACACTCAGTAGACAATTTCTCTAACTGCTGCTTCTGCAGATGTAGGCTGGGGTCTCTGCATTCAAGAGAGGCCTCCTTTATTTTTTTACTTCCTGTGAAACATGGGAAAAATGAAAATTCTCTGGGTGATTTCTACCTTCATTTGTGCAAGGGCAATGACATTCCCTTTAGAGGATGTCTTTTAGTGATGCCATGGAAACCTCCCCATTTTTAAAGGATTTGAGCAGTGTAATTCACTGGAAGTTGCAGAACAACTACTGGTGTACCAGGGAAGAGAATTCAGCTTGTTCTCCTTGAACATGAAAATGAAGATCTTGAAACAAATAACTAACAAACAAAATCCCTTAATCTGGAGTACTCTCTTGAAGCAGAATTCATCCCTGATAATGATCTACCACAAAATGTACCAATTAAGCCCTGGTTGAGTCCTCAAAATAGGTCTTCAAGACGCGTCTGTTTTGTGCTGATTCTCTCCACAGGAGCTAAGTGCACTCCAAGCTCTATTTGTTTGCTGAAACCAAGAGAAAGACAGCAAGGCTTTCTGCAGAACCCAGGCTCTCACAGCTCACTCAAGCTGTTGGCATTTTGTTTAATCATTAAGGAATGGGTATACATGTGTTTTGGAGTCTCCATTTAAATGCATTACCAAGTAGCTGTGTGCTGCTCTGTGTTGTAATTGTATGGTTTTCTTAAACTTTCTGGTTTACTGTGTACCTTTGCTACAAGCGAAAAAAGGCAGCACATCCATTTTGAGCCTTTAAGACAACTGACCCTGAGCAGTCAGCAAGGGCAGAAGAAGATTGCTGGTATCACCAACCAGCTGCAATATAGTGGGAATAACACTGAAAGAGATGAGGTAAAAACAAATGAGTAGATAGTGTCCCCACAGCTCCAGTGGTATTTCATGAAAATGTTCAAGTGAGCTTGTATTGTTTGCCTGAAATTTAGGAAGTTGACTTAAATGATAAGCACAACTCACCAATTCAGCACAAGTAAACTGATAGCTTGAGCTCAGTAGATTAGGCTTTGAATATTGCTGTCATCATTCTTACTGGGAAGATGGAGAAAAGCTCTTGAAATGAAAGGGGGAAGTGCCCCATGTAGCCCTCTGGATTTGAAGGCAAATCATGTTAAGATGAGATGGTAGATGCTATGGGGACTGGCTCTAAGCCTCTGTGTTGTGCAAGACTGTTATTTTTCTCAAGTGATTTTTCAGAAAGGTGCATTAAATGGTTTTCTCTAAGCTAGAGCAGAAAAAGTATGTGTATTTGTGCTCCTGAGCACTGCTGTCTGCTCTATCAGGTTAGCATGTGACTCTGGTATGTTGTGCAATACTTACGAACGTAAGTCTTCAGAAACTGACTGCTAGTCATTTAAAACAGGTGTTGTCTATTTTGTTCCATGATGCAGAGCCTGCTGTAGCAGACCTCCTGACTTCTGGCTGAACTCACTTTTTACCATCCCCACCTATTACTGGGCTTTAGTTTCACTGGAGCTGTCCTCTGAGCTAATTAGCGTATGGCAGTGAGCTGGGGAATATGTAGGTGACATCCATTTTCTGACACAGATAGCAATTAAAGGTGTGAAATTTCAACAGCAAGGTTAAAAGCCTGAATAAATCACCATAAGGCAAAACACATGCTAATAATATATTTCTCTATCATGCTGTGCACATAAATACCAAAGAAACCTCACTGCACTACTATGATTACTATTATCATGTCATCTGGGCAAGTTTTTATGCAGAGATCATAAATTTGCATTCAAAGACTGATGTGCACACTACTCCGTGTCATACATTCCCCAGGGCAATGTCATGGTGGTGGTGGTGGTGGTGGTGGTGGTGCTAGGAGAAGCAATGACTGGCAAAGGTCTCACATCATGCTGATGCTAAGTCTGTGACAGGGATTCATGATTCCTGACTGCCAGTACCAGGCGTGTAACATTCAGCAGACAAATATCTGTTCACCCTTTTATCTTCCTTAACTCCAGTTTCCCTCTTAAAGTCAAGAACTGCCAAAGCCAAGAATTGTTGAACAAAGCCTTCTCCCAGTCCCCTTTTAGGACTCACAAACCAGTCACAGAGACTCTGTAGTAGGTAGAGTGGCTGCAAAACATGTAGATATGTGAAATTCCTGTAAAACACCCTGGGAATCCAAACATGCCATTTTCAATTTTTTTTTAAACCTAGTAATCAGTGCTTCAGACTGTGGGGCAGAATCGTAGCATATCCCAAACTGGAAAGGAATCACAAGGATCATCGAGTCCACACAGGACCACCCAAAGTTCAAACCCTATGTCTGGTCTGAGAGCATTGTCCCATTGCCTCCTGAACTTGAGGATAGCCAATAAAGCCCAATTATTCCATCCAAACAGCACAAATCTCAAAGGTAATCTAGTTTGATCGCTTGTACAACACCTAAATAACAGCTAATAATGCACTAAGATCCCCAAATGGTGCTATGTATAAAAGAAATTTGACTGGTATGTTTGTACTATTTATTCTGTAAGTCTTCATGTTCTCTGCTGGAGGTCTAAATTAGAACCTCGTCTTTCTGCACTTCCTGCTCCTAGAATGAGATTCCTCAGTCACAGGTTGGCAAAGGAAGGCTGGACAGCATTCACTTTTCAAGATACAAGTACTCCCATTTGTACAGACTACCGTGATCATTTAGGAACAGCACAGTTTGCTTTCTCCTCTGACAAAGATTGAGCTGCCTCTGTAGTATATTCCATCAGACTGAGCCCTACTCCACTTGCTTGTGTCAGGTGGCTCACTGAAGGGAGCTATGGGGCAATGAACTGACATAGCTAAGGTAGGATCACGGACTCAGGGTGGGAATGGAAATCCATGCCAAAAAAGGCCTCTCAGAGCACAGGGCACCTACCCTGTGGCAAGCACATCTGTTCTTTTATAAATTGCAACAGTCTGACATTTCACCTAAGCCAGGTGCACCTTCGAGGTCCCTGTTCTCTTTTCCCCCCATCACAGTCGCACATACTTGAAACCTGCCATTTGCACGCACAGTGGCAGATGTTCCCGTGCCTCCCTCACTTCTCAGCAGGTAGGAGTTTCATCGTAAATGTTATTCATGGGCATCTAGTGGATTAAGAACACCTAAAAAAATAAAGTTTTTTTTTTTAATTTTTTTTTTTATTCCAGCTATCTAACCTAAACTGTCACGAATAGAGCACAAGATGGCCATAATACAGCGCAGGATCTTCCTTGCCTGTATGCAAAAGCCCAGGAGCCACAAGCAGCTCTCTGATATTTAAAGGGTCATCAATATCATTGAATCCAAAGAGATGGAGTTTCTAACTTCTCCTGACAGTATGCAACTTAAGTGCAGTTAAAAATACAGACAGTGGGTTTTCAAGCGCGAGGGAATGCAGTGCCAGCAATTTGAGGTCTGTGCTGTTGCACACAGAAGTTGCACACTGGGCAGTTTTTGGTTTTAGTCCTGAAGGTAGAACTGTGAGATTTATAGGAGATGACGACAGTGATTTTGACCCACTGTCCTTTCTGCAACTAGTGCCCTTGCTCTTCATGCTGTTGCTCTTGGTGAGCACTCGTAGTGAGGCTCAGAACAGCACCACATCATCAGCACAGCAGCTCCTTTCAAACAAGAAAATCCACTGCAATAGCTGTGCTATTACCCTTCCTCCAAAGCATGCCCTGTATGCTCCATCTGCCCGCATGCATGGTTAACTGAGTGCTAGACACAACTTGACAACACATTATTTATTTGAATGCACTTTGGCATGTCAGATAGTTCTCTATTAAAATAAGGAGAATTACAGGCACCTCCTTTTTCCTCAGGGTTTTCTGATGCAAAGGACCACTTTATTAGCATGTTCCACAGTAAGGAAGTCGTCACAGTCTCTCTTGCTTATCTATCATCATTTCCTTAAAACTTACAGACATCTAGCATCACTGATATCTCAAGTACCTCTGTCAATTTAGAATGAAATTTGCCAATAAAACTAAGAAGAATTGTGTAGGAAGACAAACAGATGACATGGCTCAACAAACTGCTTATCTTAAGAAACCAGGCTACAAAAATGACAAACAAATAAAACAAAGACACCAGAGCAGCCTCCCTCTCCCCCAGGCTGTGAGCAACTACATCCTTCCTTTTGACAAAGAGACACAGGCGTTTGTCCCAGAGGAGAGGAAGAAAACACAATGCAAAAACCGGCCTGCATAGGAAGCATTCCTGTCAGGTTTAAAAAAAGCATAGCCATTCTTCTTTCTCACCCTTTGAAAACAATTTTTCCTCCATGGAACAACTCCCAGTGCTGAATGCAAGCCCTCAGCAAGGTGCACTGACGTGGTGCTGGATGCCATCAGCCAGTGGCACCAGGCAGCCCGACCTCCAGGCTCTGAAGGCTGGAGACCAAGGCAAAGGCAAGCACGGTCCGTGCAAGAGCACAAGTGCACGCGTGGGGCCAATTGGCCTTTCGGAGCCTGTGAATAGCTCCTCAGGGGCAGGAGAGCAGCCAAGGGGCAGTGTGAAGGCCAGCTGGAGCAGGAAGCTCGCTGCGGGGCCTGTGGCAGGCAATGGGCGATGAGGACACTGCAGCAGGGGACAATTATTTTGTAAAGTGAGGCTCTCCCCTGTTGGCAAGCCCCGCAGCAATAGAATTCATTCTTTTCGGGAGGGTAAAAATAAAAGCAACTAGCTTTTATTTGTGTGAGGGAGGAGGGTAAAAATAAAAGCAACTAGCAGTTTTATTATTATTACTAATTTGCATAACAAAAATTTATCTTGCTCACTGCCTTCTAGCACTGGAGCTCCCTGTGCTAGATAAGTTTTGAAGTGTCTTAAAACCACTCTGAAATCAAGTTTCTGCCTCTCTTACAGGCTGAGCTTTGCCTTTCTCTCCGATTTCTGACATTCTCTGTTTGTAGAGAGGAGAAGACAGAAGAAAGCAATAAGAGTTAAAAAAACAACTGTGCATAGATAGACTTCAACAGTGTAATCTTTCTGTGCCAGTGAAAACTTACCCTTCTCTTTTGTTACTTGGATAATAAACCTTCCATGAGGCTCACGCTACCTGGCAACCAGCAATGAAACAAGAGTTTCTTCTGGCTCTGTCCAACGCTCCGTTTTGTACCAGTTTCCAGACCAGGATGAGCTCAGCATCCTAATCTGGTTTAGGTGAGGGCTCCACCACTGCTTCCTAGCCTGCTTTATTACAGCCCATGTCAGACTCAGCTGCTGCGAACTGAGCCTGTTGGCAGGCTGCTGAGCCTGTTGTGCATGTAACATCTCACCTGTGTTGGGTCCTGAATGCAGCATGAGCCTCCCTCTTTTCTCATGCAGGCTTTAGTCTGCAAGTGAGGCACAGTAAACTGAGAAGCTGTATTGCTTTCAGGTTCCTGCTCCATCCTGCAGTTCACAAATGTTAAACTTGCTGACACTACAAAACAGCATCCAGGCCGTGGCTATCACAGACTCCCAGAAGGGCTGAGGCTGGCCCTCTGGGTCCATTCAACCCCTGTTCCAGCAGTGACACCCAAAGCAGAGTGCCCAGGCCTCTGTCCAGGTGGCTGCTAGAGATCTCCAGCAAGAGACTCCGCAGTCCCTGTGGGTAATCTATTCTAGGCTGCTGTAGTAATCTGTATTTCTACCGGCACAAAGTCATAACTGTAAGTCCCAGTATCCAAACACATCAATCTACATGCAAGAGCCTGGGACTGTAATTATCCACTAGACCTTAATGAGACTAAAGATTAATAATGCTCTGATGTCAAATGTTTCCACAGATTTACAGCTGATATCTTACATTTGTCCATAGTTGAACTCTGTGACTTCCTTATTTACTGCAGTATTGCCAAGATGCAGAAACAAAAGTCCATGAAGAAATACTGTAGTAGGACAAAACAAGCTTAGTGTTTTTCAGATGATCTCAGACCTTTATGCTGAAGCAGATTTTATTTCAAATAAAGCGATCTGCTTCTGCTCTGAATTACCCGCAGCGTATGCCCCAGTCAGACCAAGACTGCATATTTCTAAGTTAAATCCCTTAAATCTGCACAGAGCAGTAAAGAAAGCTCTGAACTTTCTGCTGTGAGAGCAGGATTGCAGGGCAACTGTAAAAGAGTCTGGGCTGCAGCACAGAGCTGTCAGCAAGCAACTGAAGGGCTGGCGAGAGCCCCCCCAGGCTGTTAGGAAATGATGGATCTCACAGGGCAAGGGGCAGCAGGACGTGTGGGTGGGCAGGGCAGACGAACAAACTGCATTCTTCTCCTCCCACAGGATTTTCTTTACTCCTAAACATGCAGATAAAATAGGGGAAAGAGACACATTTTTCAAACCCAGGCAGCTCGTTGAAGATTTATGTTCGATCTCCAACTCCAGTGAAAAGGAAACAAAAAGGATTTATAAGGAATGAGATGAAGATAAATGCAAAAAAAAAGGTCACAATGCTGTAAGATGAATGAATGGGCCGGCCTCTTGGAACAGCACGCTCAGTGCGGCTTACCCTAAAAGCGGCTGTTGAATAAGCAGAAGTTTTTCAGAAGAGAGTAATAGAGCACATCAAAGGCTTAGAAAGGTTCAGTGTTAAAGTGATGGAACCCCCTGGGTTTGTCACTCTAAGGAGAAGCTAAACACAGGAGATGAAGAAGCAAAATAAATTATGAGTGGTTCAAGGTGTAGAAACTGTTCTCCTTGATTCGTCACTGCAGCAAGGGGATTGCTGATGACTTCAAAATTATGAGAGAGGGTGAACATTGTAGGGCAAGGAGCTCCATGCCCCAGGGTGCTGGCAAAGACAATTCAGAAATACGACAATTTCTGAGGCTACTGAGAGCCAAGGCACAGATAATTAGACAAGTTTATGAAGAGAGATTAAATTTTATTCCTTAGATCTTAAACCAGTCTGAAATCATTAGGGACCTGGGTGTGGCTGAGCATGGGCTGCTGAACAGGGATCTTAGAATATGGGCTTCTGGAGAGAGGGTGCTTGAGCATGTGGGTGCACTGTCCATCTCAGGTCAGAGTCTGTGTAATGAAAGACCCCTTGCAGTTCACACACAAATAGTGGGAATGTTACAGGCTTGCTTCAGAGATCAGAATATTTATTAAGGTACTCAGCCTAGGAAGCCTTGGTTTCTACTAATCTTTGAGTGACGTTATCCTGGAAGAAATTCAAGACCCTTGCCATTTCCTCTCCAGTTCTTCTGTAGACACTGAATTGACTTATGAGATTTAGCTTTTGAATACAAGCTAGTATTTACTTGTTCACTGGCAGCAGCAGGATGCAGCAGCCATAGGCATGCCAACCCCCAGGCGGCATGTGGATGCGTTTATAGAACCATTAAGGCTGGAAAAGACCACTACAATCATCTAGTCCAACTGTCGACCAAAGAACACCATGCCCACTAACCATGTCCCTCAGTGCCTTATCCACATGTTCCTTCAATAGCTCTAGGGATGATGACTCCACCATTTCTCTGGGAGCTCTGTTCCAATTACTAGTCCTAAGAAAAAGTTTTTCCTAATGTCCAAAACCTGACCCTTCCATTGGCAGCACAGCAAGCAGGCACTGGTTTTGCCTTGGTCTCGTAAGAGCCCTTGGGTTTCTCCACAAAGAAGCAATAATTGGCTCCTGAACACCTCATGCAAAAGGCTGGTAACACACTGTGGGTCTGCTCTGCATGGACCACTCTTCATTTAGGGACGCTTAGCTTGACTTCATCCAAATCTCTGCAAACAGCACTCTTGCTTTCCTCGGTTAACACAACTGTGGCTTGCACATCAGCTATCTCCATTAGAAAACAATTAGTCCCTGATCTCTTTTATCTTTATGATATCTGATGGGGGGAAATTATTCAGTCAATTAGGTGGTGATGCTGCACCGGCAGCTTTTTACTTGAAACTCCAGATAGACAAGTCAGGCCAGATTTTGTCACTGTTAATCAATAAGTCTCAGAGTACAATGTCAAAGAAACCCACGTTCCCTCAAAAGTGTCATTAATGACATCGGATGAGCTAAAATAAGAGTTCCAATAGATATAACAAGACACCTTGAAATTAACTCCATTATATTCCAAATATTATTTCAGTCTTCACAGTGAAGGAGGGACCATTAACTGAGCACCTACTGAGGACGATAACTGTAACCAGGAAAAAGCTGATTAAGGCCTTCACATTTTTAAGGATTGTAAGACCACTGTTTATTTTACAAAGCAGCAATACTGAGGACAGTGATGAATTGTTGTAATTACAGTGCCTCAACCACTGGATGCAATGCATTCTGTTAAAAAATATATTAAAATATGGATTTTTCCATCTGCGATTGGGCAGGATGCTCTGTAGTGCAAGCATCAGCAGAGATCTGCCAGGAGTGACCCAGTGTCCTTGGCTGCAGCAAAGCCAGGCCACCAGGAAGGAGTATGCCTACACTGGGGTAAATGAGGGCAGAAATTGACTGAAATGAGAATTTCAGCCTTCTCTTTGCCACTATGCTCTATTAGTGGTTTTTGTTATTGAAGCCAGGAATTCCCAAGTGGGCATAGAAAGAAGTTCCTATTCATTTTAAACAACTCTCATCTGACTAACTCACTCTGTAATCTAAAATTAGGGAGTCTCAGAGGAATATAATCTCTTCTGGTCTTTTCTGCTGATGAAATACTACTTGATCATAAGAAGTCACACAAAGGCATCAAAGCCCATTATATGGTTCATGTTCACCTTTGGCTTCTCTGGCTCCTCATTAGTCAACTGTGAGATCAGTTCAGTGTGCCAATGGCCTCAGGTATTGCATCATTTGCCTAAGAGGAACAGCAAGGAGCGAAAAACGTTTTACTGGAGTTTGCATCATTCTTTCAGTTTTTCCTTTAATTGATAGAACAAAGGCTAGCTATAAGCAGAGAGAAACCCCTTTACAAACCAACTTGTAAAATATAAACCCTGCATCATAGAATCCTTAGATTCTAGGGATCCTTAAAGGTCATCTAGTACAACTCCCCTGCAGTGAATAGGGGCATCCACAGCTGCATCAGGTTGTTCAGAGCCCAGCTTTGAATGCCTCCAGGGATAGGGCTTCCACCAGCTCTCTGGGCAACATATTCCAGTGCCTCACCATCTCTTTTCCTTACATCTAACCTAAATTTCCCCTCTTTAAGTTTGAAACCATTTCTCCTTATTCTGTCATCACAGACCCTGCAAGAAAGTCTGTCTTCTTCTTTCCAACAGCCCCCCTTTAGATTCTGAAAGCTGCTCTTAGGTTTCCCTGGAGCCTTCTCTTCTCCAGCCTGAACAGCCCCAGCTCTCTCAGCCTGTCCTCATAGGAGAGGTGTTCCATCCCTTGAAATATTTTTGTGGCCCTCCTCTGGACATGCTCCAACAGGTCTATGTCCTATGTCCAGCAAAATAAGGATGTAGGCGTTTTTGAAGAGAGCAAGATGCTGGAATAAATGAGACATGTTCTTCACTATAGGATGTACAGATCACAAGAGCACAGTTGAGACATTCAACTTCATTTGTGAATTTCACTAACCAGATCAGGGTTAGCCCAAAGCAGAGGCCGATAGCCTCTTCTTCTAGCTGTTAGTTATACTATATATAGCAATTCTTAAACAATGGACTCAAGCCCTACATTTGTTCCTGAATTATCAGGGAATCTGTGAGCAAGAGCATGATTTAGGATTGCTTTCAAAGAAGGTTGAGGAAAAGTAGTTTTTTTTAAAAAACTTCTGATTGCCACATTCAAAGAAAAAAGTAACAAGTGACAAATGCAAAAGTCAGCATCGCATGGAAACAATCCCTGGCACTGTACACTTGGTGACTGCGAGGAGCAGAGAAATTTGTGAATCCCATTAATTCTCCACTAATTATTATGTAGTTTTGTTGTCATTTTAAGATTTTGTCTCACCTGATGTTCAGTAGGATACTGCCACCTACTCTGATTTGAAATCTGACAGTCCTCCGTGGTGATAATTCCACCAGGGAAAAAGCAATGTGGTCTTTTTCTTCTAAAGGTTTTTTTCTCATCAGCTGAATCAGCACAACAGAAACTGCTGGGGATCTTCTGAAGAGGAGCTAATGGTGGGACACATCTCTGGGCAGGAAGAGGAGTGAGAGACACGAGGCAGCAGGAAAGAAGAGGGTCAGCTTGATACAATTCATCTCTGCATTCCTCAGTGCTTAGGACCTGTGGGAGAACACTTAAGCACCTAAATACAGGAGGCTTTCCTTGGAGCGGAGGCTACCTGGACCTCTGAGTTGGCCCCAGGAAGGTAAAGATGAGGCACCATCATGGCTCTACCATATCAGAGCAGACCTCAGCCTCCAAGCCCTACACTAATCAGGGCGTATTTCTCTTATGCTCTTCCAAGTTCACTCCTAATCCATGGGGCCACAGCACTATGATGCCCAACACACTCTCCTTAAAACGCTGAGGGCTAGAAAGGTCTGTACAGAGACATAGTAGCTCTTATGGCACGGCCAGTATCCAAATAAATGAGCTCTCAGAGATGCAAGTTCACCTTCAGGTCTTAACACTTGCTGGGTTTTCTTCCTGGCTCTATCAAGTTGTTCCAATAACCAATTTTAAATCTTCTTACAGCTTCAGGCCACTGCTGCCAGCAACAACACAAATGCAAGATAGTGCAGGCAGAGCTGCAGTACATCAGCTGCTGTGTACCCTTCACACAAAAGCATAAGTTTGGGGCCATTTCTGCAGGGTGAGGGTGACAGAAGTTGTTCATTTTCTAATTTTCTGTGTAAAATGATGCAATGTGATTGTTTTTCAAACAATCCCAGCACCCTCCTCTCTGCAAATTAAGGTTTTCCTATTCATTAGTGGAAAAGCCCTTCTGCTAAAAATGTATATTTAGCATTTTCTGAAAATCCACTGTACTCGGCCAAACCTGACTACACTACATGTACACCATTCCTATAGGATGTGCTCTGCCAGGAATTAATGGAAAGCTATGGGACTCCCCATGCAGATGCTGCTCTTTGCTGCCTGTCACTCTGCAGCTAGCCACTTTCTTCACTGAAAGAAAGAGTGATTTAAAACTGGGGGGTAGAAGGGAACAACCCCCAGAACTCACCAAGTCTAAGGCCAAAGGGTCTTTAGAGACATTTTGTAGTAATGAGAGGGAAGAAAGGAGACACCAGGACTGTCTGTAGACAGACGGCAGCCCAAGATAATGGCCACAGGAGTTATCTAGAAATGGTGAAGGTGAGCATAAGGCAAGGAGTAGGACAAGCCATTTTTTGTCCAACTCCTGGCGAAGGAGCCCCACACCCCTAGCATTGATCAACCCAGAGAAGATCAACCTGTCACTCTGTCAACTTGTCCATGTTGGGCTGAGTCATCCACCAGCTGGTCAATCACACGGACATAAAATCCACAGAGCTGATTTCCTGTTGTTTGCATAGTTCCTTTGTCTTAGTTCAACATACATGCTTGTGGGTAGCATTTGAAAGCTTTCAATCCCTCACGGAAAGCTAAGGCAAATCACCCACCTTAATCCTTATCCAGAAATTTATTAGTCTTCAATAAATACTACATAAGACTTCTTCTCTGGCTTTACTTCCTTATTTTGATGCAAAGAATGAAAAGTACTCACTCAATCCGCAGTCATTTAATATATTGTTTTATTCTTGTCAAAGCTCAGCATGAGACTATTGGCCTTCCTCATGGCATACTGTCCAGCCCCCGTGGTGAGGACAGAATTCGTCTTTTCCTCATGGCCTCATCCACACTGCACTACAGCATCCAAGTCCTTGGAGAATACTAACAAACTTACATAACCCCCCTGAAAATGCCCCATTGTCCTTATTTTACAGAGAGGCAACAGACACACAGGGAGATATAGCTTTCTTGGAAGGTCAAAATTATGTACTCAGAGCACATTTTGCCAATTCCTGTTTAAATTTTGAGGGTTTAATGCATCAAACCAGCTTGCAGATGGGCACAGTAATGGGAATGACCAAGAGCAGCAGAACAGCGGTAGCACCTCACCAGAGCTCTGTAGCTCAGGCTGGGAAGGAATCCCTTTCTCCAGGACCTCCAGGACCACATTCAGGTGCCAGAGACTGCTTTCACCTTCTACCAATTCATTCACCACATGCCTTCCAACTTCTGCTGCTAGCAAAGAAGGGGTAGAAGACAGTTTCAGGGTAAATGGGAATGAATGGAAAGGACCTGGAAGACTGGCAATTCCCAAAAACATTAACAGGAGTGTTATCTGAAGTTCTGAAACCCAACCTTTGATGCTTCAAGTACATACTTCCTGCAATACTTTTAAACAAACATCCAATTAATTATCAGCCATTGACATTCATGTGTTCAATATTGATTAGCAACTCTGCATTAAATTAAAACTTCTGTCCAAAGTGTGCGGAATCGCCACGTGGTTGGCCAGGAACTGACTGCCCAGAAGCAATTATTCTCTTTTAATCCTACCTCATTTGTTCAGAACAGAGCAGAGGATGGTGGGAAGCTCTCTCTGGGGAGAGAATTTACTGCTTGTGTTAGTAGAGTGCCTTGGGAAGGAGCAGAGCAGATCTTAACTGGAGTGGGGAATAAAGCACTACCCATTGGGCTGCAGCATGGATGGTACCATCTAGTGCAGCTCAAGAAATGGTCTGAAAACGTTTGGCCAGCATGATGCTCTTCTGGTAGGAGTTTAATTGGTTAGCAGAAAAAAAAAACAAAAACAAGAATAAAAAACAGCTATTCAAGGTAAATTTTATGAATGCCAGATAGTAAGGAACAGCTTACAAAACCAACCCTTAAATCTGCTGCCCCAAGGCTCCCTGCCACTACTTTGTGTTTCTTCAGCTGCAGAATGAAATTGCAACAAGTTCCCCTCTGCGGGTGCTGCTCAGTGGAGATCTCAGTGTTGATTTCTTCATCCTGCAGGGGATGTGGCTCGCTGCAAGGACTGTGCTTCTGCCCAAAGAGCTACGTGTGTTTGTGGGGGTATCTATTTGGTCTGAGTGTGTATGTGCTAGGGATGAGAGGGGATTTTTTTTTTTTTTTTTTTTTTTTTGAAGTTTAGTTGTTTGGAGAAAGAAATAATTTACGTAGTTCACTGTGCTCAAATGAAGTCGACTTTGGCTTAGAAAACAAAACAAACATAACCCCTAGAGCTTGTGTGTACAGTCTGTATTCAGTCTTTCTAGGTATTTACATTCTGTTATGGAGCTTCAGAAGTTTGCACTGGTAATTTGTTTGCCCTAGAGTCATACCAAACACTTAACCCATCAGCACACATCTCAACAAGAACCTTTCTTACTTCTGTGTCATCACTGTAGACACGCAAAATAGCTTAGATACCCTCAAATAAAAAGCAGATGAACGTTCAAAAATCAGTAAAAGTTGATTTTGTTAAAGAGCTTGAGGGTACAAGCTGTAAAAGGAAAGAAAGTTAAAAAGTCTTTTAGCAGTGTATATTGGAAACTTCTCATATGCATAGCAAAGTATTTTCACTGCTGCTTGCAGAAACATCTCGCACATTCCACATCTAGGGTTGTTCACAATAAACAACGTTTTTGCCTGTTCAATACTGAGAAGTGTGCCTTAAAAATTGAATAAAAGGAGAAAAAAGTGCCCCTCTCCACCCCTGCTGTCAAGCTTACTTTTTGTGCCTACTGGGCATCTTGAAGGTGCTACAGGAAGGTAAAATTAATAAAAATAACCCCACATGTTACCAAGGACAATTTAAACTCTATACCAAAACAATTCATAGTCACTCTAGACAGCTAGAAGGATTCCCTACCTAGGAGGACTCATCTCTTTTCTCAGGTTAGAAAACTGCCCAGTTACAAAGGTATGGGACATTTTGTGAATGTACCCTAGTACTGAATTTGATTCAATGTTGTTCCATAAAAGAAAACCTTTTCCTGCTCTTTTGTTGCACCAGGAAACCAGAGTCTCAGCATGGCACTCCTCCCTCTAGGAATGATGTCAGTATTCTCTCCAACCGGTTTGTGATGAGATCTTCTCATTTGGTTGTTGCGGCCATCCAGCAGGCACAGATCGTCACCAAAATGGCCTGGTGATAGAATTCCCTCAGTCACAGACTGTAAAATACACGCATGTCTGGAGCATTGCTTAAAGTGATGTTAAAACCCTTTCTTTGAGCCCCGTGGCTATTTCTCCTATATGGTACACCACAGCCAGTTATCTACTTGTCAAGGAGATAACTCCCTCCATCACTGCAGCTCAACAGCACTGCTAAAGCCAACAAGTGCTCCAAAAGTGAAGCTCAGCATGCTGTGGTTATCCTGCATTTCTAATGGAAACGTTTTTTTCCAGCAGCTTCCTTTGCTCACAGCTGACTCTAGATCAGTTACCCTGACATAACGAGAGGAGAGTCCACAGCCCTAGGATATTACACCAGGAAACAAAAGAGAAACAATCAATTTCCTTTTGTTCCTTTGTACAGAGTTGACAGTGGGGATCCTCTTCTCCAGGTATTCCTCAAATACTGTTTTACCTCATTCATTCTCCTTCAGTGACCCTTGCTTTAAACATCAGCCCTCAGCAATAGAGGATTACAGAACAAGCATGAAAAATAACAGCATCTGAACATCTCTTTCCACAGACTGTCTAAATTTCTTCCCTTTGACACCAATGTTCCTGCTATCCCCAGCACTACCACTAAAGTTCTTGGTAGCGGAGGGCTGGAAGTCAGCTCAGCAGATGCTGCAAATGCCACTGCTCCCTGCTGAGCTCATTTGAGAGACTGCTGCTTGCAAATTTAGCTCTGATTAAGTGCTTGGAGACTGGGAGCACTGGAGAATGAAATTCTCATTCTCCTTCCTGGAACTGGCACAGCATTAGGCACTGTTCATCTAAGCTTTCTCCAAGCAGTGATCAACTTAGGGAAGTTGAATGTCTTCATGTCCTGCTGGCTTCTGCGCTAGAAATAAAAAAGAATGCCAATACATATGATGGCACTGTGGTGTTGATGGTGGAGAGCAAGGATTTTGACCAAAACTGAAGACTCATCTGAACTCTTAAATCTGATTTTAGACCTCCAGTTCTGATTTTAGATTTTGCTCCAGGCACGTGTGCTCTTTCTCTGTTCAAAACAGTCACATTTTCAGTACATTTATAGACGCTTGAGCAACTACTAGAAAGAGTGGATTGGTGATCCAGAAATCAGAAGGCTTGGTAATGTTTGGCCCCTTTTAGAGTGACCTTTTAATCCACTGCTAGAAAGTACTTCTAAAAATCACAGTAATTCATACTGCCAAAGAGTCTTAACGCTCAGCAAAAAAAAAAAAAAAAAAAAAAAAGAAAAGAAAAAAAGAAAAAAGAAAAAAAAGCAGCACTAGCTATAAATTTCAAAGAAAATAGAGAAAATAGTTAAAAACATAGTTTCAGTTTAAAATATCAGTTATTTTCACACAACAACCATTCTTCAACATGGTACCATTTAATCACTGCCATGTAACTATGAGCACAATGTTTTTTTGCAATACATAATTTTCTCTGCCATCAAAATATCACCGTGAGCAACACCTCACGGGAAACACATTAAAGAATGTAAACCTGCTTGATTACTGCTGTGGGATCAGTTATGTCAGCAACGCCAAGCAAAATTATGGGTCACACAATAACCCACAACATCAGCCCCGTGCCTACCATTAATTTGTGCACAAGCAGATTTCAAAAGGTTGCTGTCTTCACAGCCTCAGCATGTCCTGCAGAAAGGATCTGATGCCTCCAAACCAGAGCTGACCACGTCTACGTGAAGTGCCAAGAAATAGCACCCAGGAACTGAAGTAATATTAGTGCATGAAGCAGTAATGAGAAAAGAATGAAGTCACGGGGAAGAAGGAAATGGGGACAGACACACTGGGGAAAACGTTCTTTGACAGTTGATATACCCAAGAATTGGGAACAAAGAACCCCAGGGAAGATCACTTGGTCTACTACATGCAAACCGAACATTCCCACATAGGCAATTTTTGTTATATACACTGTGCAAGAGGGAGAGAGGTAGTTGGCCTCGTAAATGGTTTAGGAAAAAATACAGATTTTATTGACAAAAAAATCTAGCTATGCTGAATTGAATGGATCTACAGATGCCTTCACCTCTGAGGTACAGGCTTCAAAAGGAAGATTTCCAAGCAAGAAAACATTGAAGTCTGAGAGTTCTTGCACAGCTCTCAGGGTTATTCACATACAAGAGTTCATATTAGTAGGACGTTGGCACACACTGGTCGTACAGTATGAAATACATTTCCTGGAAGCCCAGAAAAACACTTCCCTCTTGTTCAAAATGGAATTTGTCTAGAAGTCCTGAATATCATGATGTATTAAGTTGAGAGATTGCAAACAGGAAAAGCACTCGTTTGACAATATGAAAATATACATGACTCCATTCTCAGGAGGTCTTACTTTACTTTCTTTTTAAATTGCTAATGTACAGAACTGAACTGACGGGCTTTCTATTTCAGGATGTTAAACATATTGGGCTCCAAGAGCAATTAAGAGATGACTAATACATTTGTGCTCTTCTTCCTTCGCTCGTTTTTATTGCTGTGCTTTATTTTTCCAATTTACTTGTTTCTCAAGGTGGTTCTTTAACCTCTCCAGGGGAGTGCATTGACTTTTGTCACCATATTCCCAAGAGTAAATGTGCAGGGAGTCTGGTTCCTCATGCTGAGGTTTAAGGATATTAAAAAGAGCAGGACAGAGGCAGCTGGAGGCCAAGGGCTCTGCTGAACTTGTCAATAACTCATCTAGGCTGGGGAAAGCAGAGGGAGAAATTTTTTCCAGTTCCTTCTGCCACCACAGAACTTCCTTCAGCAAACTTCATATCTTGGCTCTGCTACAGTCAATTCCCAAAGCATGTCTGTGAATGTCTAAACCTAAACAAACAGGAAGCAATGACAGCCTTGGGGACTAGTGGCTGCTGTGAACTCAGACTTAGGGAAAGTTTGGGGGCTCGAAAATGTGGGAAAGTTTGCTCATATTTCTTGCTGCTAGACTAGCAAATGAAGACTATCCAGTTGCTGTAGTGACTGGGGGAACTAACATCAGCTGGCTCTTATGCCTAAATACATCCTGAAATTCATATGCATGAGCACACGAAGACTGGAAAATAAACCTCTAGACTCAAGAGTGTGGCTGATCTAACACACATCAGATTATTGCTTTTCCCAGGCAATGTGATTTCCTAAAGAAGAAATCACTGCAACTTGAGTTAAAAGACCTAAGGCAGGCTATTTAATTGCGCTACTCCAAGATTGGTGATGTTTTGCATGATCCCATCTTCTGCTGAGTCTCCCTGCACCCCTTTGTGCTGTGTGTGTATTCAACACTATTTCCTAGAACAAGACTTCTGGGAATACAAGTTGGAAGACATTCAGATATCTCAAGCTTGCAGACTCTTTGCATCATGTCCCCTGCAAAACAAGCTTCCTTTATGAGGACAGAATAGGCAGTCTATTGATGTCTGTGTTGCAGGACAGAAGACCACCATAGAGCAAGCTTCACCATGGCAGTGTTCTAATAGCTACAGCAATTTGCAGGAGGTGCTACAGACTGCTGGAGTCATATTCCCTATGGAGACCCCAGGCACTCATAACTGCTTTCTCCTCACTTGTCTCTGTCCATATGAGTCTCAGCACACCCAAAGGTGCAGCACCCACTGTCTTGCCACCAGTCCTCAAGGACTCCAATATATTTTTGGTGCAAACAGGGCTGGCTTTTCAGTAGCACTATTGGAGACAGGACCTGGCTACCAAGAGAGGAGAGAAGTAGCCACTTTGGAGACATATGGTAAGGCAGCCTCTCCACTAATACAACCATGACTGGCCAAAGTTGCTGGGGAAAGAGTGGGACTTGTACCCACTGTCACTGTAGGAAACATAACCTTCCTGGGCACTAATATCTAGTTGTACCAGCCCACTAGTACAGAGGAAGAGGCCTTGCTAGATTTTTGTGATGATCATCATGTGACTGAAAATCATAATTGCAAACACAGAGCAGAGGGGCTCAGGGTAGCTGTAGAGCTAAATACACAGACAATTTTAAAAATGCGTTGTGAAGTGTGCTGCAGGTATTTAAAGTTTCCAAGTGGAAAGTTCAGGCTCTACGTCACGTGAGCAGCTGGACTGTCAAAGGCTGGACTTTCAGTTGCAGTGAGGACTGCACAGATCTCCTTTAATTGGTGGTCTAGGCCTCTTAAAAAGGTAAGGTACATAAAATCAGCCTCTAAAGAGCATAGTTCAGTGTATAGCATTTTAGGTACTGTTGCTTTGAGAGCTGAAATAACCTTTAAAGTTCAGGTATAGATTTTACCATAAAAAATAGCCACCAATGTATGCAAAGTTGAACATGTTACTAATGGTAACACTGGGCACATAATAAAGTATCTTTGGGAGCAAACCACAATTATCATTACTTTTTTTGCTTGGCAGAACCAAGACTACAGAAGTAAACGTTTATTTCTTAACAAAACCAGGGACAAAATAACTAAGAGTTCCATTTTTATAATGGTTTGATTCAATTTCCTTAAGCTTAAATAAATAAAAAAGCCATTAGAAATAAGCAATTAAGCATCAAAATATATTCTATATGCTTGTGTTTCAAGATGTTTTTAATTCTGCTCAGTTATTGACTGAATTTGACTCAGGATTCTGAGTAATTCTGATCTGAATTTCTCAGTTGATCTGCCACTCACCAGAAATGCTTTGCTTCTTTCTAATTAGGGGTCCAGTTGGCAAGATTAACAGTTTCCTGATTTAAAACTAGACTGTACTTGATCGTATTGCATGTCTGAACATCAGTTCCCTCTAAATGTTGAAGGTAGATTAAAAATCTTTCAGGCATGATTTCGTCGTAATCAATCTTCTAGCAAAGGAGAATGCATTCACACCAAACTAGAAAGAAAAAAATGTGCAAGTCCAAGCTGGAAGAGCAGCTGTTAGAGGATGCTAAGTGAATCAGCAATGTTAGAGTTTCCTGAAGAAAAGATGTATTGTCGTATTACCTAGCTCATTTTCAACTCCTAGTAGTTAGTGACTCCTCCAGCGTCAAATTTCAACGTCACAAATTTCAATATGCACATTGTGCTTACAAGGTTAGAGGAAGGTAGAGGTGCCATAAGAAACCTCTCATGGATGTTCCCAGCTGCAGAGAAGGCTCCCCTTTTGGTAGATGAAGAGCAAACTTCTATCTACAAGGAGAGGGGGACAAGGAGAAATAGTTTCAAACTAAGAGTGGAGATTTAGATTGGATGGAAGGATTAAGCTTTTTACAGTAGCGGTGGAGAGGCATTGGCACAGGTTGCCCAGAGAGGTGGAGGATGCCCTGTCTCTGGAGACATCCAAGATCAGGCTGGATGGGGCTCTGAGCAACCTGATGTAGCTGTAGGTGTCCCTGTTCATTGCAGGGGAGATGGACTAGATGGCCTTCAAGAGACCCTACCAACTCAAACGATTCTATGATTCTATTCTATGAACCCTCAAAAGAAGACAAGTGCATCAGAGATGCTGAGCTATGGACACAAAACATTTGGAAACCACGTACTATTACTTCCTCAGTGTGCAGATCTTTTTCTAGTTTCTTGCACCATTTTTAAAGACTAGTAAAAAAAACACAACACCAGTTGTTCATTTGCAGATGAAGGGTGACACAGTCCCATCTGTTGGAGGCTCATGCCCCAGTTCAGCACAAGAACTGCAGAGGGGCTGGGTAGAGGAAGCGAGACATAGAACAGCATTCACCAAGTAAATCCTGGCTGTGTTTCTAGCTCTGCAGTTGCTCTCACCTCCCATGTGCATGGAGAGCCATGGCTAAGGAGTCACCACACTATGCAGGAGCAGGTAGCAGTGTCAGGCCTGGGGCACAGCCCAGACCAGAACATTTATGTCCTGCTTCTTGCTAAAATGAAGCTGCAGATATGAGCTAGAATTGAGGAAAATTGTCAGGCTAGTCCCAGCAATCACTGACAGTTTAAAAAAAAAAGAAAAGAAAAAGGAAGATAAAGCAAATAGGCAAACTCCCAATACGTTCTCTGTTTGGAGAATGTTTTGAAAGCCAGTGGAGAAGGCTACAGCAATAACAAAGGGCTGCGTGGAGCAGCACATATGCTACGTACAAATCTGGATAGCCCTGGTGCAGAAAGAGCAGCGTATCTCCAGCTCTGTGGCTTGACACCAGGAAATGCAAATCCTGATAACAGTACACGATGAAGATATCATAACCTAGCTGGAAACATTCCCTCAACTCCCTGCCAAGGAAAATGGTCGAGCCCAGGCTATTAAGCTGCGATAGCTACCTACCCACTTTATTAGCGTGCACTGAATTTGTTTTGTTTAAACGACTCCTTAGGGGAACAAAGAGCGGAAACAGGCATTGCACTTGTTGCATATTTACCACTGAACTCATTCAGCTCCATTACAAGCAGGCAAAGATTTCAAAGCCTTTGCTCACAGGTTGGAAAGTTTACTAAGACCTTATTCATAGATCAAACCTAGCATTAGGTCAGCATTTCCTAACCTCTCTTTATTTTCATTTTTGAAATGGAAGAACTATTTAAGATTTTGGAAAGAAAGATAACTCAAAGTGGTACATTAAGATCCCATACCTTTCACTAACATCCATATAAAACCTAGGTTAATCTTAATGCTCATTTATTGCTTCCCCCATACTCCCACAGTTCTCCAACTAGATTTGCTTGCTCTGATTTTCTTTCCCCTTCACTTGCACGTCCAAGCTCTAAAGTTTCACAGACCACAAGTGGAGAAGCACTGCACTATGAGCCACTCTCCTGACAACCACATATGCCCTGTTCCACAGAATAAAGTAAGACCTAGTAGATGCAGCGTTCAGTGGTCATTATCCCACCCAGTATCCATGAATTGCTAAAATTGAAGCATTTAGGAGCTCTACACATTCTTCCTCTTTACTTTTTTTTTTTTTTTTAAACCATTAAAGCCTTAACACTACTGAAAAACCCTGGAGCTGAGTAACACAGACCTGATACCTGCTTACCACATCTCTGGGCCTCCAAGATGTCCAGGCTCATCCAGACTGCAACAAGGCCTCAGCTTGGAGCAATCAGACATGATAAAGCAATACTTCCAAAACCTTGTAACATGAGGGGGTTCAGAGTCATTTTGCCAGGAAATTAATAGCCAAGCTTCTGCAACATCAACTTCGACTCAGGATGTGCTCAAAACAACTGCAACCGGAAGACAGATGGTCAAAAAGGTCTACTTTAAAGGCAGCCTAATCTTCTCAGCACCTTCCCCTTGGCTCCAGCACTCAAGTTACAGGGTCAACCCTTGGCTCAGATCTGCAGGGCCTCTCGTAGCCCAAGCCTGGTTCACGCTACAAGCTGCATAGCTTGGATAAACAAGGACATGAAACGCACATGCTTCCATGAGGACAACAAGCCACGTGGACAATAAACAGATGATTTCAATGAGAATAACTGCAAACTCCCATGCTTTTTTCATATGCTGAGTCTGTTCAAGATATCACCCTCATGCAAATAGTCAGACCTACTAAAAAGTGGCTCTAGGCTTTTAAAGAGTAGAAGTGAGTGTATATGTAAGGGCAAGGGAGTGGAGAATAAGATATTTTTGAAATAAAGTTCTACCTTGCATTTGATCTTTTCACTTCAACATTAAGTGATATTAAAAGGAGTCCACTCTAATTTTTGTGTCATTCATAAAGCCAAAACCAGGAATAAAAAAAAAACAAGTACAAATGTTTAAGGCATGCATTCATGCTTCCAGATTTACCAACAGTGGACTTCCCCCTTTCATACCAAGAGTAAACAGAGCCTCTGGAAGACCGTGACTAGAAGTGATTTTGTGAGCCTCCCTGGGGCAGCCCCTGCTTCTTCCAGAAAGTGAAGGAAGAGCTCAACAGCAATTTGCCAAACCAAACCCATCTTTCCCCTCAACATTTTCAGGATAGGGGGTTGAAACCTTTTAAATTGTATTTACAGCTTTGGAAAAATCTCTCTATTTACCGACAGGTATTTTAGAAAAGACATCACAGTTTTTCCTATGACTTCAGAAATAACATTTCCAGTGCTCTTTGTATTTATCATTCATAGACAAAGAGTAACGATCTTCTGCGGCACGGTGCGTGAAGCAGTGATGCAGCCTTTTGTGCCTTTTATCGCCACCCAGATGGGCAGCTGCCTGCAGTTGGCCTCATCACTCCACTCTGAGCGGGGCTGATAACACACTTTGCTCCTCCAGCAATGACTGTCAGCATCCCGAAGGCAAAAGAGCTGCCGTAGGTATCCAGAAACCTGTTCTAGAAACAGGGTTAGAGGGGTTGGTTTGTCCTCCTTACTCTTACTTCCAAGCAGGATAAAAAAAAGCACCTGACCAGATGGAACAGATCCAGCTTTTCTGATCAGATTATTTCTTATTAGTGAACAATGACTACTTCTAGCAAAGATAAAAAACAAATACTGCAGAGGAACAGATGAGGTTAGGGAGAAAAAGCCAGGGCGGGTCTGGAAGGAGTCCACAGAGGAAAGTCCCCAATAAATGCCTCACCACAAGCCTGCAGCTGGGCGTTGGAAATAACCTCTTGCTGTACGTGTGGTGTGGTGCCTACCGGGAAGATCAAGTACTTGAGGACAAAGGCAAAGCGCAAGCATAAACACAAACACACACAAAAAAACCAAAAATATAAACTAAGAAATAGATTTAAATATAAATAAAACTAGGTTTACAATCAGAAATGGGATTCCCCAATTCCTGTTAGAAGCCTGTGTTTCCAGTAACAGAGAAACCCAGACTGAAGAAGCAAAAATTGAAGGGATAAAACAAGACAAAGCATTCTTCCTTGTCATTGGGTCAATGCAGGTGAAGACTGCACCATGTATAAGGCATTCTAGCACATGTCATACAAATCCCATTGTAAATTAAAGGCAAGCACAGCTATTTTAAAGGTGGAAGGAAGCTGCACAGGGTGGGATACAGCTGAAACATGTGTTGACTGAAAGCAAAGAATTTGTGCCAGACGAGTGACGCACTTGTACCTCAAAACCCCACCCTCACCTCACTGAGGACCAGGTATTACTGAAACTTCAGAGGAGACTTCCTTGTTCTTAACAGTAGCTCTGCATATTTGCTAAATATTTGCTTAAAGGTATTTGCTGGAATTCCTATCAGAGGTGACCTCCTGGCCCAGAGCTGCTGTTTGTGGAAGGACGGGCGGTACCTGGAGGCAGAGAGGGTGATGTGCAAATAGCATAGGGGAGAGTGACCAGAGGGCAGGCTTTATTCCCTGCACTTTTTAATTAGTTTTGTCTTGTATACAAGGTACTGAAAATTCAGAAAAGAAAGTCCATCATGACAGAGAACAAGCAGAAAAGTACATATTTGCAGCCCAAAGGAGAGCCTTTGAAAGACCTGAGGAAGCTGATCTTTCAGTTTGATCATCAGGCCAAACATCATTTGCTATCCCCTCTTGCAATCCCTTTGGCAGACAGGGAAGCCCCTTGGCTCACGCAGGCTCTCTGCCATCCCTGCCCAATTCCCTCTCTGAGCCACTGCATCAGGAAGGTGTCACCAACGGACTGCAGGGGACAGATACCTTCCCTAGTCCCTTGGTGTCAGCCTTCATGCCTCGTTCTACACAAAGACTTTCCAGAATCCCACATATGCCAATACTTTGTTGAGCCACCTCAACCCATGCTATCGCTCTACTGTTCTTAAGCAAAGCACAGCTGCATCCCAGCCCAGAAGCAGGGGGGGCACGGTCCTCCCAGAGCCAAGTAAGCCCTGTATCTGCTCACCAGTCCCCAGAAGAGGAACAAAGTGTTAATTCTCTCCCTCACAGCTCCCTGGCTGCTTTCCCTACTGTAATATCTGTACAAAGCTGCACAGAGGAAAAAGCCGCCTGTTCACAGCCATTTGGGAGTGAAAGATTAAAAAAAAAGAAAAAGAAAACAGTGACACTGTTACACACACTCAGAGACGCCTTTGTATGCAAAAGCGAGGGAGCCAGCAGAGATATCTCCAGCAGCTCACAAACAGTAGAGCAAACTGGGGTGGAATTAGCAACAAACTCATTGGGATGCAATCTAATCACACTGGCCAAAGGCACATTTGCTACATAACCTTGCTGGTGTGCTTTCAAACACCCTCTGTCCTTGAATTCCTTCAGTTGAGGCAGGGCAGCTGTTCCTCTGCTATTACTATACTAAAAGTATTGGGATATCCCCAGTGGCGGTGGATTAGAGCTGCTGGAAAGGAGCTGGTTAACAGCAATCATTGCTGGCTTGTACCCCAATAGTCTCACCATGCTCTCATTCCTCTGCATCCTATTCAGTATTTCCCTTTGCCATACAGGCATTAAGCCTCAGCATTACAGGGTAGGAATAAATAGCGATCACCTCTCAGAGCCAGAGCAGCAAAACACAGGCTCACGAGCCAGCCAGCAGCCTCCCACAGCTATCAGATAGGCAAAGATAGTGAGGTTATACTGAGGTCAAACCCTGCCCGGATAAAAGAGGAAGCCAAACAAGTCTCTAACCACAACTGTGTGATCAAGTGGTCAGGTGTTTTGAACCAGACTACTGTAGCTCAACCAACTCCTTCCCTTCCTATAAATGAGGTTATAAATACCTATTTCATCAGCTGTGCTGCAGGAGCAAGTTCCTCACTTAGTAGAGAGAATAATTAATCGCTTTGTGAACAAGTCACTGAACTGTAATCAGACCTTTGCTATTAGCTGACTTTAATAGACAGATGATTAGCTAGGAAGAGCTCAGCATCCTCCAGAGCGTATAACAGAAAGTGTTGCCCAAGCTGAGGCTGCCTGGCCCCATTTTGCTGCAAAACCGGCAGGATTAGTGTTTCAGATGCACATGCAGGTAACCTGCACCAGATGTCAATGCTAATTTTTTAGACTTCCACTGCAATGACTCCTAGAGGCTAAATACAGGAAGGCTTCCTACAGCTAGATCTATGCCTTTCTTAGGCATTTATTATGCTAATGACTCTGTTCTCATATTAGCCAGTGTAATCTGTGAACCATCAAAATAAAGCCAAGTGTCCTGGAAACCAAGATATATGATTAAGGTACAATAAAGGCAGAAGCTACCATCATTGCATTTAGATGTCAGTCAACCTATCAGGTTACCCCAATTCCATACATTTTGCTTTTTCAGTAAAGCACATTCCTGGACGTGTTCAACAAATGCATAGATGTGGCACTGAAGGACACGGTTAGTGTGCAAGCTGGTGGTGGGTTGGTGGTAGACGAGGTGATCCTAGAGGTCTTTCCCAAACTTAATGATAAAAGCCCTACCAAATGCAGTTCTGGAAGTGCTGCAAAAGGTAGCAGAAAGATGGGAGTGCTGTTCCCCTAGGCCAGTGCTGGTCAGGCTCTTCGTTAGATGTAGGAGCAACCAGCTAGAAAATGAAATAGACTGTGAGGTAAGATGTCAGAGCATATTCTGCAGAAAAACATTCTTCACTGAAGCACCTCAGGACTTGCTGGAAGTTTCTAGCTATTGCCAGGTAAAGCATTTGAGCAAACAGCTCAGCTACAGGAGCAGCAAGCCCCCAGCACCCCTCTGTGCTGTCGAGCTTGCCACCAGCAGAACTGCTGTGTTTCATCCATTATTGAGCAACTCCTGCCAGCTCTCGTTCACATAGATCACCTGGCATAAATAAGTAAACGCCATACATACAAGCCTGTAACAGGGGAGAGTGATAAAAGCTAACAAGCAGGCAGGCTTACTGCATTCTCTCGTATTATAGAGAGACACCACAAATTTCACTAGCACCCATTATGCTGAGATCCAGGATGATTTTTACTCAGTTAAACACCAGGGAAGTATTTTCATGCTCTTTCTCAGCAAAAGTTTACCTGTGCAAATTTTCCCTCCCCACAACCTGTTCCATTAAGTGTCTTTAGAATACTTAAAAAGGCCAACAATAATTTCCAGGGGGAAAAAAAAAAGCGTCCATAGTGAGTACAGTGTGTTCTAACCCCCATAACTGCCAGCAAGAATCCCTATAAACCATCTGTAGTGCGACTTCTTGTGTCGGGACCAACCTAGCAAACAAGGAAGAAAGCTTATCGCCACATTGCTGCACATCCAGCAACTTACAGGCTTTGTCTGCAGCCTTGACTTCAAGCGAGGCTGAGTCCAAAAGTAGCAGATCCTGCACAAGAGGCTTCCTTGTTAACCAAGGCAGTAATGACACCTAGGCTTTGTGATCTTCATTCCTGACCTGCTTCCAGCATCTCAGCATTGTGCTGTGGCAGGCAAATGAAAGCAGTCTGCATTCTCCCATTACTTGCTAATCCTGGGAAAGACTTCTGGATGCTGCCCTGCTCCAGGGAAAGACGCTGCACAATGCTAACCCATGCAGTTTGGTGCATCACAAAGCTCTTGCTTTCTCTTTCTCTGAACCAGTAGCTCTCATGATCGTGCTACAAGCCATAGTCATGCCCATTCATGATGGCCAAAGTTCTTAATTGAAAAAATCCAAAACTTCACAAGCAAACAACCCCAACACAACCAGCCAATCTCTCAAAAAAGATGTGCACATTAGTTCTACGGCCACATTCAAGTGGCAGCCTAATCAACCAAAAAGGAAACAGAATCTTAAGAGAAAGAAAAAGGATGCTTTTATTTTGACTAGGAGACAAAATCGTCACTCAATCACTATTGTCTCTGTAGTAAAGAAAGGAAAAAAGGAAGAAATGGTCAGGAGTACCAGCTGGGATTCATCAGTACATTGTGTAAGCAAATTGCAAAGTAGTTGATGTACCAAAAGCTTTGGAAAAATTCTAGAGCACAAAGTAAGTGATAAATGCTATTGATCGGTTTTTGGACATCGCAACACCTTATTAGATAATTTATTTACGCAGAAGGTAGCATAGTTAAGATTTGTATAATTTCATTTCTCACAGGACCTAATAGAGCAGCAAATATTCAACACTCCTAGAATGCTGATGGCACACTTAGTCATACACACATCTTTACCATCCAAATTGCCCATATCTCTTTAAGGCACTCCAGGAAATTAAAGCACATCAGAGCAAGGTGCTTCTAAGGCAGCAAAATAAAACTAAGCTATTTCAGAAGTTATTAGTACAGCAAAATTGATCAGGTACTTAAGAGTTCATTAGAGCATAGGGAAGTCAAGAGCTTTTTTTGTGAGCTACATGAGTTGTCCCAAAGGTAATGCCTCCTGCTTATTTCCATGGAAACTATAACAGATACAAAGAACACAACTACACTATTTGATAGAGAAAATTTTCTGCTACAAAACGCTATTTTTCAACACAGTCACTACCATTAGTTCTGTGTTTTTGTCAGTGAAGAGCCTGCATGCAGCGCCTGTAAAAAATCTGCACCAGCAGAAGTCACCCATTGCTTCACAGCTGCTATGATGGCATCCTTGCCAGGAAAATGTTGCCCACACAGCCTAAACAGATGGAAATCAGAAGGCACCAAATCCAGACTATAAGTGAGCGTGGTAGGACAGTCCAGCCAACCTTGGCAATGTGCTCCACAGTCTTCACTCTGGAATGTGGCCTGGTGTTATTGTGTTGCAAAAGAAGGATTATCTTCTCCTCTGGCCTGACTCTGGAAGTTAGAGCCTTCAGCTTAGTTAGTGCATCGCAATGCATCAGTCAGAGTCGATGTTTTGTCTGGGTTCCAGAAACCCAGAAGGATCACTATTTTCCTAACCCAAAAGACAGTGTGTATCACTTTACCTGCTGAGGCTGTGTCTTGAGCATAGTCTTTGATGAGGAATTCACATGTAATCACTCCATGGACTGCCGTTTTGCCTCTGGTTCATAGCAGTGACACCACATCTCATCACTGGTAATTATGCGATCCAAGAAACTGTCACCTTCAGCCTCATATTGGCTTGCTAGGTCCTGACAAACTTGCATACCGTGCTTTTTCTGTTCCTACACATGCATTCGTGGGACTCACCCAGTGACAACTTTGTGATATTCCAAAATTGCTATCATTTCTAATGCACTGAAGCCAATATCCAGCTGCATACACAGTTCCCTTGTCATAAATCACCAATTCGCATGGATGGGCTACCTGATCGAGACACTCTTCATGTCATGATGTAGCAGCCATCCATGGCCATCTGGAATGTGGCTTGTCTTTCATATCACTGTCGCCAGAGCTGAAAGGCACCACCCACTACCTCACTGTGCTCACATCCACTGTTTGGTCTCCAGAGCTGTTCAGCAAGTATCGATAGATGTCAATGGATGTCATTTTTTCTGCATGGAGGAGTTCAGCAACACACCTCTGCTTCATACACACTTTCATGCCAGACTGCTCCTCTGCTTCCGTTTGTCACACAGCAACAATGTGTAAGGCAACTTCTATTGCCATACCACCACCAACTGCCTCTGACATCATGAGCCAGCATAATAAAATAGGAGGCATTGCTTTTGGAGGAGCCCTCATATAAAGCCAGGCTCACTTATCTAATTTTCAGCTTCCCATAAAGCAATGGAAAATTTTAAGCAGCAGCTTACAGCTAGGCTATATACAAACCTATTTACATTAAAAAAAAAAAGCAATTTCTAACATGATAGAGTGTACACACATCTGAGGACCATTACTTCCCTATAATGCTATCAGGGTAATATAAGTCTTCAAGATTCAGTAGTAAACTGAAACTTAAATGTTTCTTTCAGAAGCGGAGCATGTGTCTGGATGTTCACCTCAGCTGGCTTCCATTAGCATTTTTCCCCTTTTATGGGAACTGCTGAATCACAGCCTGAACCTCTGGTTGACCACCTGAGGCAAGCAATGAGTCAGCCATGGGAGCACAGGGGAAGGTAATTCACCTGTGCTACCGGAAGGGATGGAGTCTGGCTCCACCTCTCCTAGACACATTTAAGTGCTTCAAAATAGCACCTGCATTAATGTCAGCCAAATTTTACAGAGGATGAGATTATCTTTTAAGAGTTCTGCTTATCTGCAAATGTTTTGAGCAATGGATTTAGTGAAGGGCTTTGCACGCATAAGGGAGAGAGACCTTTTAGATCTAAGAGAAGGTTACCTGGAGGGCAGCAGAGCCCTGGAGAGGACACTGCCTGCCCAGTGCCTACTTCAGCTTCTCTATCTTCATCCATCAGGATCTAACACTGCAGAAAGTTCAGCCCCCTGGCTGAGTCAAAGCTCCTATCAAATACAAAGCCTACAGCAAGGAGCACCACAAACACTGGCTGCACCATGTATCCATCTCCAAAGCCTTTAGAAGACTAGTAGCATTTTAGCTAAAGACTAGTATTTGCCAAATCTCGTTCTCCTTTGTGTGTCTGTCAGGGTCAACACAATTTCTGATCCTGTCCTGAGCAGAGGAATGGATGGTCTTTGCTGCTGAATCTCAAACTCTCAAGAGTTTGCTTAGGTTTTGCACCAGATTGGACAAGAGGCTTCCTCACACACGGGCATGAATCTTACCAGGGTAGATCTCTTTCCAACCCATAACTTTCACCAGGTTTGTGTGACAATTCCACTGCTGAGAATAGAAGAAAACTATGAGTAGTCAAGTTTTGCTATGATGGAGCAACTCCAGTAAAGCCAGTAGGACAGCACCTGAATGAAATCATCACACAGATAACTCACTGACATTTCCATATGCCTTTCTGGTTACCGTATCCAAATTCTTGGTCTGATATTTCCAGAGAAAGAGGTCATAGCTGGACTTGATGAAAACATTTGTTTTAAAACCCCAGCTGCAACTTCTGCTGTGGAAATCCTTTTTACTAAGTTGAAGTGGTTCTGTCTTTTTTTTCCCCCTTCTGTTAAATAAAAAGGGAAACAACTTATAATTAGAATGATATGTACTCCCCAGATGCTTTAGAGTTCCCAGAATTAATTCTGGGTTTGAGATAATGTTAAATACTCAAAGGTTTCTCAAGAAAAAGCATTTTAAAGAAGAGAAAGAGCTCACACACAAAAAAAGCTGATTTAATGTTCTGATTCCAGGTTTGCTTGTTTACTTTTGTGAAACAAACACTTCAAGCTAAAATTAGATCTTGGTAGCATCTCCCTATGCCCACAGTTCTTCATGCTCTTAGAAATATTTGCAAATTCCTTCCTCTTCCATCCCGGTCTGACCTTGATCTTGGGTCCTCCACATCAATTGCAAGTTGCCAGGTAGAAGGACAAGGCATGGCAAGGTAAGCAGGGATGTCTCAGCTGACAAAGACCAGTGCCTCAGAAATGCCTTTTCACCAGTGAACTGAATCAGTACATGGGCAGATGCACGATAAGATTTTCAGGGATAAGAAAAGCAAGCTGGAAATTAGTTCACTTGTGTATATGCTGCAAATCTAGCGTTCATCTTGGTGGAAATGCTGTAATATGTTTTTCCTGCCTAAGGAATTTTCAGTCTGTCCCTCTCATGAGTCAGTTTTCCCAGCCAAGACACAACCTGGGAGGAAATAGATCTGTTCTACCTGCCCAAACTTCTCTGAAGCAGTTCTCTGGGCGGGCTCATGTCCCAGGAACACACACAGAGTGTCCGCTTACCCTGTCACAGGGCCAGGAAAACAGCAGTATGAAGTGTCAGAGCTTGTCAGGGCTCATCAGCTGGGGAAAAGTTTCACTATTTCCCTTGGGCATCAGCACTCTGCATCTTGCAGAGGCTGATTTTAATGGGGCAAGCTTCAGTAGGGAGATAGGGAGATTAGGTATTGCTGTTGTTAATGTGCCAAGAAAATTCAGGTTTCTTACCTTAACAGAAGTCAAATAGGAAAGTTATATTAAGAGGAAACCCACACAGAAAGAGTAGGAGAGGTGTGTGTCTGGTTAAGGACACAATCTTGCAATCACCATCTTTGCAGGAGTCAATTGGCTCAGCAAAGTGATCATTATCTTCTGATGGCAATTTAATCTCCATTTGGTTCACCCCAGACAAGTTTCCATAACATCAAAGGGCAGCTGCACTAATTGGTATCTCAGTCAGTCAGGGCAGAGCACTAAATAGGGATGTGAGGAGGCAGGGCAGCCTCCAGCTGGGAAGAAGTCAGTCCTGCTTCATCCCAATCAAGGAACCACTGGATTTAATTGGACTCTACATTTTAGACAATAGTTGATAAAAATGCAGACTTATTTCTGGTACTACCTGTGCTGTCACGGTGTTCAAGCTGAACTTCTAAAGGATCACAAAGGAATACCTCTGATTTAGCCACCATGGATAAATTCCCTTTCTGAATTGTATGAAAGGCAGATCATTAGAAATCCAAGAAATTATTATTTCGACTATGCAAATACTATTTTTTATTTAATATTACCAAAATAATGGGAAGCCACATGTCTAAGAAATAACATCAGTTTTATTTTTCCAAGTCATTAATAACATATGAAGGCCAAAAAAAGATTTGAAAATAAGAATTTAAAGGAGACTGATCTCTCTACTATTGCCAGCCAAGAGAAGGTATAGATACAAGAGCCAAAGGCAGAAAATGAGAAGGGAGCATGCAAGTTTTAGACATAAATTAGTCCAGTGTTCAGGAAAGCAAAATACAAGCTGGGTCTCCACCAAACACTGGTTTCTGTGTCTTGTCAGTAAGTTCTCCTTCCCAGCTCTCAGCCTACATCCTGTATCACTTATTGCTTAATGAATCCCTGAGGGGTTTAGGTATTTAATACTGCAACACAAGATATCTTCGAAGAAAGAAATTAAAGCAATGGCACCTATTCTTCAATTGAAGAATTAATCATAGTGGACCAGATTCCCTCTGAAAGCAGCTGTGCTCAACACAGCAGCAGAGATGGCACCTCCAGAATCACGGGAAAGCTTAGTCCAATCTGGCAAGAGTGTCAGCAGCCCAGGTAGTACTCTGTTTAATGCCACTGGCCCAAATTCCTGCAGTGCTGCCTTGGGCAGAGGATCAATCATGCCCAAACCGTTCCCTGACAAACAGCAACAAAGCAGAAGAGAAAAGTGGATCCAGGAGCTTGCCTGAAGAAATTTCCAGGCTAGCAGATCTAGCACCCATTACTTGTAACTGGAATCCTGCCTGCAGCTCTCATGAGGAGGGAACTGGCCTCTGTGTTGGACAGAGACAGAACTGCATTGGCAAGTGCTCCTAGAAAAGACACAGAAACAGAATGATTCTGCTAGTAGGCCTTATCTCTGTTCAGCTAGGGAAATGAGCCAAACTGACAGAAAGAACTTCCCAGGGGCCCTGGCCAATATTAAAAAGCCAATGAAGTTGGCTCTACATACTGTTATCATCGTGGCAACATCCCTACATGGTCATGGAACAGTTCTAAATAGTGCAAGTGGGCAAGAGCTCAGTGGGCAACGTAAGTTTGACCCTGTGGAGAGAGGCACTGTGCTGCCTTAGTAACACCAGAATCCCCATAAGCTCTGTTTGGACTCTTCAAGTGGGCTTGAGAACATGCAAAGATGTTGTGATGGTTGCTTTTTTGTGAGGATGAGCTCCACCTGTCTGGGGTAGCACTGACATTGCAAACAATAGCTCCTCTGTTCAAGGCAGCCATAAGTTTCGCATTCATAGATACAGGTTCACATCAAGATATGACAATTATCTACCTTTCTTGCCTCCTGAAGTACACATCTAAGTAGTATTAGGATGAAGGCCTATCATACACAGTTTGTTTGAAATTGTCATCTCTAAACCACATCACAATTTAGTAGTACTTCACTGTAAGCAGCACAGGGGCACTGTTTAAGAATATTAACAAAGAACAGAGAAGAGAAAATTGATCTGGGAGGGAATAGGGAGGGAGTAATAGCATACAAAGCTTTGTGAATGGAAAGCTTATCTTGCACTCCATTCCCACAGGACAAATTGGAACAGTTTACACATAAGGGGCATTTTCATGCATCACAGCTATTAGCTGGAAACCCTGAACTCCTCAAGGTGTGTCAGGCCATCTTTGACTATAATCACTGATAATTATAGAAGATGTGCAGGCACTGCCCGCTGCTCTGAAACCCCAAGATGGGCTGAATCTCAGATCAGTTTCCATCCATCAAACCAGCATCAGATGATACCCCAGGTTTACACCACCTGTAACAGTGATTCCATTCTGACTTGCCAGCTCTAAAAGCCTAATGACAAACTCTATAGAGATTGGTGCTTTTTTTAATGGGATCACACAAGAGAAGAAAGAAATCAAATCTCAGAGCATTCAGCAGGGCAGAGATTTCACTCTTGCCTGTGGATGCTAGCAAATAATGACCACACTTCAGTTAATACCTACTAGGTATCCCACACCACCAGATCACACTGCCTGAGAGCCACAGGGCATCTCTGCAGCGTCAGGCAGCTGCTCCATCTACTGGATTAAACCTACAGCTCAGCTCTCCCCATGCACCACGTGCATAGGCCTTGGTGACAGTCAATGAATCACAATTATGAATAATGTTAGAAAGCCCAGGAAGGTCACGAGCACTACAGATGTCCGAACACTGTGGGTAAGCTTAGTCATTAGAATGGGGAATAAAGAGGAAAAATGGTAAAGGCCATGGGCAGGCTGGCTGCTCTCCAGTTACCCTGGGCTTAGTCAGGCACTTGAAAGTTAATTTAGGAAGCAACATGACTAAAGTCAAACTGTAAATGAGTTCCTTAAAGCAGATAAACAAATTAGCATTGATGCTGCTGTTTCTATGTTTCCAGGTTTCACAGAATGTGAAGTGACTGATGATGCATGCAGAAAGTCTTGCAACAAAGGAGATTGGTATTTGCTGAAACAGGGCAGCCACATCCTGGAGTTCACCTTCTGCTGGGACTTAATGCTGTCATATTTGGTCTTCCACACTCACAGATGCAGGCACCCAGAAGTGAAAAGGATTGCTTTTTCCTCCTGTATCTCTCTACTCCTTGTGCATTTTTACCAGGACAAGCTAAGTGTTAGTGGGGGAAAGATATATTTGTTTCTTCTTTTGTGCAACTATTTATAGCTGCACAAAGATGCAAAATAAAATGTTTTTGCCTTACCAATCTTGAAATTAATAAAAAGTTTCAGGACAAGATGAAGAGATTTCTTTCTTTAAAATGAGCATCATACTTAAGCACAGGGTGGGGAAGTTCAAATGATACGCAGCAGGGGAGTTTAGATTTTACTTGTTTCTTTTCTTTCTAGGACACACTACATTTCTTCCTATAAAAACCTCAAAAACTCAGTGTGATAGGAATGGAAGCTGGGACAAGGCAGACTAATAATGAAAACTATGTCAGTAAAATGCATCTGAGCCATAAATTTCATGAGTTGAAGCAAACTACCAAAACTAGGCAGACTATGCTAGAGCACAAGGATGTTAATCCATATCACCATTATTAAAAGAATTCCTCTTGAGGAAAAAAAGCTCGATTTGGGAATCAAAGAATACACAATTTATTACTAGTTGTTCAAGGAATACACACTTCATTCCTGGCTGTGATGGAGAAGCTTTGTGTGGTGCTGAGTTAGCTGTTATTCCCCCATCAGTGTGATAGTTGTTATACTTTATTCACACCACCTGCATTACAGCACATTCACTTGCATCCTGCAATGAGAGGTTCTGCATGAAGTATTATTACTCTTAAATGAAATGATTTACAGCACCTGCCAACTGAACTATCATCTTTACCCAAAATACTTTCTGTTCCATGAAAGATGGCACTGGAAGAAATTCTCAAAACATGAAAGTGAGGACTCCCTGAAAGTCACTGTAATTTGAATTATCTTTTGGATCACCAATGCCAGTGCTGTTGTTTCTTCTCATTTGCTGCTTCTCTTATTTAGTGGAACTTACTGAGGACACCCAGCTCTTATCCTCATTTAGGCTATTTGGGTCAGAAGCTGGCATAAAGGACTAAGAACAGGGGTAGGTCTTTCCTTCCAGATGTCTGCTTCCATGATCTGAAAACATAAGTGCTTGCCAGCCCCAAGGGAGCCTGTGGTGGCTGACTGTGTTACACCCTCATTCCTAACCCCTGAGTCATGGTAGAGGGGCAGTAAGATTAGTCAAAAGGATCAAGGAGATCACTCGCACAGCACATACTTGCAGGTGACCTGATAGCAACCTTTCAATATTTTAAGGAACATTACAGGAAGGAAGGGGACAGCCTCTTTAGCAGGGCCTGTGGTGATGGAACAAGCTTACTCTTCAAGCTCAAAGAGTAAGTTTAGGTCAGGCATAAGGAAAAGGTCTTTTACAATGAGGGTGCTGAGGCACTGAAACAGGCTGCCCAGTGATGTGGTTGATGCCGTGCCCCTGGACCATGCACAGAGGGTTTTTTATATAAAAAAAGATGTCAGTTCTGTGTTCTGCACACTGGTAAATACAACTTAAGATTACAAAGTTTGCAGTATCACCATTGGAATAGGGCATTTCCACTTAAAACACAAGGCACTACCAGTAGTCTACAGTGAGGAATTGCTTTGTTTCTTCCAGATTTCATAGTTCAAGGAAAAGATAAGAGGCTTTCAAACTCCTAACGAAGGCTGTGGTGAGTTAGTGGACTCTGCTGCCTTTCCTGAAGTCTTTCTATGCAATGCATACAGAGCTCAGTGAATTCTTGAGGGCAAACTGGGAGCACTTAATACCACTTCCCACTCTCTGTACCTCCAACCTGGTAATTTAGGAGGGAGGACCAAGCCAACAGGCTGGGGTAATGAAAATGGTAGTGAAGTTTGATTGATCTCAGTGAACAATGTTTTAAAAAACTAATACAAATAACCCAAACAAGCAGTCAAAAAGCCCCCAGACTCTCACAGCAGGCTGCCCAGCTTCTCATTCCTTCCTTGACCCAGCAGAACTTAGTCTTCATGCCTAATCTATCACTGAGCACATCATTGAGTGCTGCCGTAAGTGCCAGACAGTGCTGATCACTCTGCAATAGATGTCTAGTGATCTTATAGGTGTTTAATGATCTAAAAGTTCATAGCATGTTTGGTTTTTTTGCTAGCATTTCACAGCACTATCTCCTCAGCAAGTCTGAGGTGCAGGAGCCCAGCAAGTCACTTTACTGTGCCACCAGAGTACTGAGTGGGAGCAGATAATGTCTGGGTCCTGAACAATGTCCAGGCTCCTGAGCTTGAATCAGCTGGCAGGATGGGTTTTTCTTTGCAGACAGATGACTTTGTGCCCATTAAACAGCACATTACTTACACTTACAACTTAGTGAATAGCTGTTGCCTTTGCCATCAATATTCAAGATGACACTGCAAATGCAATGCTCTCAGGTACCTAAGGGAACGTTATCTGAGCTACTGCCTCCCAAGATGCTGCAAATTTTGCAACCTGTGCTCTCATTATCACTATCTTAAAACATTTGTTTATGTTTTCTCTCTTATCACAGACAGAAAGCTTTATTTGAAATGCAGTTATCTTTCAGAGAAAACAATACCATAAAGCGTGGCACGACCTACATGACCTCAGCAGGGGACTGAGCAGAACACCACACCAGGCTGCTATTCCTTAGGCTGAGATTAAAAAAATCATTAATACTGTAGAAGTAGAAGGCTGATCCAGATTAAATATACTCAAACACTTTTGTCAGAAGGACCAATTGCAGTCTGAAATGTGCACACTTTATAGGATAGCTAGATCCAGAAGCTTCAATCCAGGTGCAACAGATGAACAATAATTGATCCTCAGCTTGCTGTAAAACAGGTGATACACTGACATGTTTTCAGGAAATTGGAACTGGCAGAAAGTAATTACACTGTCCTGGCAGTTTGTCTCTTGTGGTTGTAGCATTTTTGATCTGGTTTACAGAAAGTTTATCTCCCCAGTGACAGCAGAGGAATTGATGGCTGCTGATGCACAGACAGCTCCCCTTGCAAAGGAGATCCAGGTGGAAGCACTAGTCTGAGGTTTCTTCCCAGGACGTGGCTGGCAGTCCTTCCTCTGATTCACCGCAAAACCTCCCAGCCCCAAGGACTGGTTTGCACTAAATAGTTCCCAGTTTAACTACAATCTGTTATTAAACTGATTCAGTTAATCCTTCAGAAACTCCTTGAGGGACACAGTGAAATTCATTTATAGCAGTTATGGCTTACAGCAATTTATCTTTCAGCTGGTAAGTTAATTGTGAGATCAATTTAGAACTTGGTATTGGGTTAATAAACTACCAATGTAAGACATCAGCTATCAGACTGCCTCCAGTTGTGTTTTCAGGTGATGTTTTCAGCAACCAATTACTGATTAGTCAAACTATTCGTACAGGCCAGCCCCAAATACCCTGCCCCAATTACGTGTTCTTTGCTTCTAAACATTGAGCAACACGCAAGTGAATGACTTGTCTGTCCTCTGGGAAACAAATGGGTAACATAAGCATTGCTCGACCCATTTTTAAACAAGAGGTCAACATGCAGAAAAACAAAGCTGGAGCAATGAAGGATTTGACCTACAGGTTCTCCTTTCAGCTTCTCTCAAAGAGTCCCAGCATTAAGGAGTGTATTAGCAAACAGTGATTTTCACACACACAGGCTTTCCATGCCTATCCCAGCCCCTAATTAGAGCCTTACATGTTTTGTGCAGCTATCCCCTAGGACAAAACCATTAGCTGCTCTTACAATACATAAGAGAACAGACCCCTGTTATCAGAAGCTTGGAGAAGACAATGCCAAAAACTGCTTGAAACAAAGGAGAGTTTCAGCTAAAAGCAGGTTCTCCTGTGACAGTAGTTTTCCCAAGTAGGCTTCCCTCCTAATCAGCACCTTAAGATTAATTACCTACAGAAACAAATATATAAGTGGGATTAAATTAATAAAATTAAATAAGATTAATGAATTTTTTTTTATGATAGCAGAGGAACAGCATAAAAAGAGACCAAACCCCCCTTACTTAACTGCTTCCATCAGAGACAGTGACATACTGCAGCCATTTTAGGGAACAGTGTCCCCAGGACACACATTTCAGCTTGGTGGTCAGCCCTGGGCATTTCCCAGTTTCATTATCAATGGACAGATCTTTTCTGTTTCATCAGTGCATGCTTTTGAAGTCCTGTGCTATTTTGGGAGGGCGCTAGGTGTCAAAGCTGTGCACTGAGATACTTTGAAGCTTTTATTTTTGTTTTTGAGTTCTTCTTGGAGTTAATGTTAACTTCCATTTTCCTTGCTTTGGCATTTTCCAGGGTTCTTTTGGGATTGTCTATGCCATCTGGGCAGAGCTCATTAGTTTCATTGATGGCTTTTGCCTCCCAGTGTATAAGTACTGCTCAGCATGGCAGCTTCAAGAAACTGATGTGATGCTATTACCTTTTTTAAGCTTCTAGTGTATGCTGCTCAGTGGCAGGTGATCTACAACATATTAGAAGATTCTTATCACCTATCCAGTATTCCCACAGTCTTGTTCACTCTAGTACTGAAGTCACATGCCCATCCAATGCCTTTTAAAGTACATTGAGACATACAGTGGAAGACATTCATCTTCACACTCATCTAGCAACTCTTCATCAGGATCATGTGAGATGTCTCAAAGCTGAGACTGGCCTCGTTTTCAAGCTTTGCAACTACTTATTTCATTCACAGCTCTTTACAGAGCTCATTCATACTCAAATCCCCTCAAAGAAGCTTCCACACTCTCATCCTCTAATTATATCCACAGCATTCCCTTTCACATCCAAGCCCTCCCCACATCTTTCAGCAAAGACACGGATATCCAGGCAAGTCTCACCCAGCACTGTGGAGAAATCTCTCACTATGATAGGCAGTCCAATTCTCTCCTGCAGCAAAAATCTGCTGGGCAGAGAAGCACCCTCAAGGTCACAACCCCACAAGCCACTACTATTAGGGCTACATTCTTGTTCACTCTCTGGTATAAAATTATTACAGCAACACTGGATGAACCCCAGCTTTGCTAGTCCTCTGAGATGGGGAGCACCAACAGCTCCTTCCTACCCAGCTGCACTCACATCAAAGTAATCCAAATAAAAGGAATAAGTAAGAGTGGAAGGGAAGATAGGTGACCCTGTCTGCTTGCACATGCTGTAAAAAGTGAACAGCTCTGTGGCAAACCTCAAGGTACAATCCACTTTGAGGTAGCACAGGGAGAAAGTAGAGGGCCATTTTCCCCATGCTAACGGCAAGCAAGTTTGGGCTGGCAGAATTGTTTGCAAGGATGCAGAGCTCAAGTACCCCAGAGGAAAACCACCAAGCAGGGCTGGTGAAACTTATGGATTTCCATTGGAGACACAGCATTTCTTCAGTGTTTCAGGAGGAAGTTTCTAGCCAGCTCTGAGCAGTGCCAATAATGTAGAACCTAACCCATGAGACCATGGTTTACAGAAGCTTTACTACTTGAACAGAAGTTAAGATCCAGCCCCTGAGCAGTTTGGTATGCTGAAACACCAGAATGAAACAAAACAACTGATCATTTAAAAGTTGTCTCACACCAGGGTCAACTGGGCTGGAGAGTAACATTGAGCAGGACAGGGCATAGTATGGTGCTTTGGTCTCTGCTCTGAGGGTATTACCCAGCAAAGAACACCATTAGGAGCACTGCATGACTACCAAAAAACCATTCCAGGCCCAGTGGCCTTTCATGCAGTGGTAAGTTTCTGCCAGGCCAGACAGCTGAGGGAACATGGTATTCGTATGCAATCTGATCTGCAGATCTGTACAAGAGAAGGCATTGGTTTGGGTTTCTGCCACCTTTGCTGGCACAGACAGGAAACATGATCTCGTTGTCCTGGTGTTCATACAAAGTGTGACAGGAAACACCAAATGAAAAAAAAAAGGGCTCAACAGAAGTCTGCCTTTAAATATATTGTAGGTCATTAGTTATCCAAAGCCAGTCTGTGTAATCAGTTTTCCAGTTCAGATCTTGGTTTATTATCTGAATTAAACTAAAAGACTCCTAAACTGAAAAATTCAAGAAATGCTAGCAAAGGGAAAATGGCCATCTTAGATGGTTAAAGCCTCATGACCTTGCAGTAGGCTTGGTTCCAAATCCATTTACTTTTACTACATAGGTTGATACCTTTACATTAAATATTATTATTCCTTATCTAAAGAAAGGATCAGCTGCCACCCAGTGGAATTAGAGATCTCTGCATTATACTTAGCTCCTGCTGTTACTTCATCACCCCTGTGGCTACACAATTTCCTGTTCAACAGTAAAGCTTGATTTGTTTGCAGTATTCCCTTGCATATAGATGACTCGGCATGTCAGAATTGTCACCATTTCCATTTACAAGGGAAGCTGAGGCCAGTGAGGGCCAAGTGATCTCCCCAGTCACACAAGTTCAGAAACAGAGCTAAGACCAGACAATGCCTCTCCCTGAGAGATGTCTTAAGCACAGGTGCTGCTGAGCCAAAGAGGTCCTACCATAATAGAGTTGGAAGCAGAAGGGACATCATAGATCAGGGGAAGAGATAGGCAGGCACACAGCAGGGTTAAGGCTGCCATATTTATAATGTGGTCAGTCAGTTGCCCAAGCTCTCTTTTTGGTCTTCCACATTTCCTTACAAGTGAAACAAGCAAGCAGTCTGTTTTAAGAGATGCCTGCAAGGATGCTGTGAGCTGTCATCAGTTATTTTCCACTCTAGGAAAGCATGCTCTGTTACTGCAAGAAAGACCTTGACATATGGCAGGAGCTAGAGGTGAAAGACAGAGCTGTCAGTACAGCTGGCAGTGCAGCTCCTTGCAATAAGCAGGCAGCCAGGATGTTTGAGATATAAAGAATGAAGAAGTGCTATGCAGAAGCATCCACAGCTCTAACCAAAACATGGACAGAAACAGTCCTTGCATTAGGCTTTGAACACCTTGCATTCAGTGGTAGCATAACCAACATACTAGGGCTTACAGGGAACCTGAAGTCCAACAATCCCTCCTCTGTCTACACAATTAACAGAAGCTTTCAGCCTCTGAGGCTTTCCAGTGAAATAAAACTGGAATAGTTGGAATACTTCTGTGCCATCCTACACAAGCACATTTCTGAGCTGCAGCCCTACATGTAACAGATATAAGAACAGACAAATGCCATACAGGGGCAGAAGACCACTGGAAATCAGCATTGGCAGCAAGAGAAGCACTTGTTTTTAAGGGCAGTGCGCATGTATACGTGTATACACATACTCTGCTTGGAAGATAAAGAGCAATGTCAGATTCAAAAGAGACTCAGATTCTGAAAAAGAAGGTTCAGAGCCATTTGCAAAGATAAGCCTTCTCCAACCTAAAGTACAATAGCAGGATATATATATAAGCAGGTCACTTCTGAGAAGAAAAACACTTTGTTCCTTCTGCTGCCATCCTGAAAGACATTCAAACAGCCATCATCAGTAAGTGCACAGCTTTTCTGTCCTCCTTGACCATCTACATTTGATCCCCCAGGTCTCACCCAGAGGATCCAGGTAGCTCAGAACACAAAACACAAACTTCAGTATTTTAAGGATTCATGAGAGAGTGCCCAGCAGGGCAGGAATAACACAAATTACTGGCAAACAGGAGCCTCACTGTTCACTCTTGTTCATTTACTGAGTCCCTTTAAAAGAAAAAGGTTTTAAGGATGCTGAACAGGAGATGAACACATGCAGCATGCTTCCTGTGAAAGTCAGTGAAAACCATTGCTGTTTGATAGTTTTCCCTTTCCTAATGAGCTTCCACATCACTGGAAGCTCACTTCAAACCAAGAGCCTATCGCAACTCAGTGCCCCAGACCAACCCCAAGTTGCAGTAGCATTATCTCTATTGGGTAGCATCAAGAAATCCTCAAGCTTTCCTTTGTTAGACTTCCTAAGCTGAGAATGTCAGACGAATATTAGCAAGCTCTATATTTTTAAGTAGGTCACTTCTATCTTTACTTTCTTACCTCAAGAAGAGAGGAAGAAAAGGCACTTCCTATTGCTATGTGGTAGGATTTTAGAAGAGTTTCCATAGAAAGCCTCCCTACATGTAGCAGCAGCAATCCTCCCCCAGCATTATCTTCTACTTAACCTTACATTGCTGTTTCAAATCCACAACTGGTGCAAATCAGTGACTGATTGACTACACTGGTCAGAAGACAAATGATTCTGATTAGTGAGAAAAGAAAGCTGTGGTTCAGAAATCCAAATTGATCTGGCCACACACAACCAGATCTAGACACAAATCTGAACAGAGCAATTCCAGGAAAGTCTCAAAATTAGCAGAGGGGAACAGGAGGAAAGATAAATGTGTAAATAGACATCTTACTTACCAGGCTGACTTTATTAAATCTGTTGCTCTGGATGCACAGAAAATTAAAGCCAGAGGACATACTTCGCCAGGTCATCACATAATGGACATTGTATCCAGGCACACAGACTGCTAAGTCTTCTATCTAGGCTGATAGCCTCACTCCCTAAACAGGCCTTGACAGGTGAGATACCATCATGCTCCAAGAAGGCAGTCACAGCAGACCACACATACGTAGTGCCATCTGTCTCTCCCTCAGGAATGCACATCTTTGAATCTCCAATTGTACTTCCATTCTCCCTGAACTTATGGAATGACATCTGTAAATACACAAGGTGCACTGATAAACTCACATTTTAAACTTTGCATATTGAAATTGATGTTGTCCTGGCTTTCCTGGCATGCTTGATTTCCTCAGTGCTTTTATTTCAAAAAAGAAAAAGTACATCCCAGTCTTGAAGCCTAAAGCATCAGAGTGATGTCCATAGTTACACTCCTTAGAGTGAATCCAAGGATTCACATAGACTGACCATCTCTCAAAGTAAACCACACTTTCTTGCTTGGCAAGGAACTACCACAGTGCATGCGTGCACAAACCATAAATGAATGTTATAAAACAATGCAGAAAACTATAACCAGAACCAGCCTTTCCCAGCAAATTGGGCCCTACTTACACTACATGTTTCCCTGCATGAGGACAGGTTTCAGTTCACCCAAGAAACCCATGTCATCAGATCTGTCCAGCATGAAGAGATAGCTTTTATCTTGGCAGTGTTAGAAGCAGTGCTGTAGCACATGCTCACAAGTAGGAAGAAATGTGATGCCAAGAGGCTTCATCTCCAACCCTAGGCTGATAGCTTCAGGGACCAGGCAGTATGTTAAGGGAACCCACTAGGAGAGTTTTCCTTTTGGACCCTCTAAACTGATCTGCTCTGTGCAGCCAGCAGCCTGTGGGGGTCCCCTCTCCATTCATCTTGGCACTCTCATGTCTCTCAGACAGAAGGTCTCATTTTTGGGTGGTCCCGTGTGGAGCCAGGAGATGGATTTGGTGAATATCCTGAATTTCTAATTCAGGATATTCTTTGAGTCTATGCTTGTTGAGGGTCCTCCAAACACACTCATTCTAATCAAACAACATTCAAGGCTAATGAACACAGAAAATGGGAAAATAACTTCCTCTAACAGATTTCAAATGAATTTACTTGAAGTTTCAGACAATTGCAACTCTCCAGACTGCTGTTAGCTAGAAATTTCACTAGCATTACACCCTTACTTCTGTTCTGCACTAATTCCACAACAATGAAAATAAGTCAATTTATTTCAGGAACTTTTTGTCCAGGAAAAATAGTTAACATACCAATCATCTCTCAATCTCTAAGCATTTGTCTACAAGCCATGAGAGCTAAAGCTTTTTATCTTCAACATTTTTTCCTCGTGATTTAAACACACATCAAAAAGACAGAAGAATGCTAGTGGACCTCAGTGTATACAGTTCAGCTGTCCCTAGCACTAGCTATACATACTGATACTTGAAAGTTGATAATATAGGTAAGATTTTGTAACTGTATGAAGACGCTCAAGTAGCTACACATAATAAAGTAAAAATAGTGCATAGTTTCAAACAAGCTGTTGCAAGTACTTCATGGTGCCCAAGAAAATTACCCCACCAAGAATACTCACTCTTCCCAACAAATTAGATGTGGATTTGAGGTATCCAGGTTCTGTTTTCTACAATACCTTCTTACTGGGCACCCAAAATAAGCAGCTTAATACATCCAGTAAGAGACCAGCTTCCTAACAAAGAAGGCACCCAGGCCTGGAAACTGCACCTCCACTCTGCCTGCATCCAAGAGATTCCATTGGGCTTCTTCAAAGGCTACTGTAACTACTAACAGAGGCTGGCTGCTGGGTATGGTGTGACTGTGTACAAGAAACCTAACTCAGAGCAGAACCTTGCTAGTAAAAAACAACCACCCCAAAACACGATGTGGATTTACTTATCCCTCCTTCAATTGTTAACCTGCTGGCGAGTAGGGAAAGGGCAGATGAGAGGAGCTAAAATGAAACAACTGGAAGGATTTTGATAACTCAGAATTGAGTACCAGGAAATGACAGCACAGAGGAAACATCCTAAAAAAACTAAGAAACAACAAAATTTATCTTGGGAAACTTTCACTCTGAATATTCTCCAGAATTTTGAAGTTATGCTGTCCCTGTCCACAATGAAGGATTTCCTTGTATTAGGTTCAGTACAATAGGATGGTTCCTGCCACAAATAACTCATGCTTAATGAGTTATTAACTTACTGAACAGACACAGGCTGCAAACAAATGCCTGCAGGGAGGATAATTTGGCTTTGTTTTTGGGATGTAATAATCAAATATCTAACCAACATTAGCAGCAGCTTCAATTCCTGTCTGCATGAAGGTTTTTGGTAAAATAAAAGCTGATTCTGAAGAAAAGCTTTTCTATCTTAGATCAATCACTAGGAGAGGATGGCATATCTGAGATCTAGTGAGATTTCTTGGCCCTTCAGGATGCAGTTCTTTCCTATAGTACTCCACTGTCTTCCCTATTAATATGCTGGCTTACATCCTCATAGACAAGATCATTCCTATGTCTTCTTGCCTCACTTTCAGGCCACTTGCAGATTTGGGAACAAGCAAAACAGATGCCAGCATATAGGAACTGCAGCTGTCACCAACTTCTCTGCCTGCAGATGTAGGAGCATGCTTCTCAAATAATCTCTTTTCTCACTTTTGTCTCATCTTCCTTACTGGAGATTGTAAACCTCTTTGTTAACAATGAAGACCGATGTCACTGAGTTAAGTTATTTTAGTACTGAAACTGATGTGTAAAACCACCATTTCCACAAATTTGTCCTTATGGATACATATTGCCACTCGATCAGCTGTTGCATGGGCATCTGAGGCTTTAGAATACAGTAGTAATCAACAAACATAACTAATTGTAAAGTCTGGTGAACACTCAAAAGATACCTCTCGAGTAGACAAGGCATCACATCTACAAGATGGAAGCAACAGAAGTGAGAAGGATGATTTCACTGATAGACTTCAAGCAACATGATCACTATTTTCTTACAACTCATTTACAGCCAGTGAATGCAACAGAAACAGATTCCTCTCAGACATCACCAGTCTAAGCTCAGAGCCATCAGATGGCAGAGAAATAAAGAAACAGGCTTCCTTTATAAACATAGCACATATTTTCCTTCAACTTTTGCTCTTAAATCCCTATCTTGGGATGTTTGAGGAAGAAGTAATACTAGAACATCTAGAAGCACTGCAGAGACTAAGTCTATTACTTAAAAACTCCAACACGTAGACAGAAGTTTGTTTCCTTCCTGCAGTACCAAGTGGCATTCACCACTGCTTTACATCATTTACAGCTGCATTCCTACCATCACTCATGGTATGTGCTGTTATGCAACAAAGCAGCAGCAACCACCACCAAAACTACTCCTCTGAAAGTTGACACTAACATCAGAAACACTTGTAAACAGGTCTGGATCAAACAATGCATTTTGACTTTGGACAGTCATATAGGAATACACCAAAACACCACTTATCCACCTCACAGGGCCATGGGAGGGCCAGAATCTACAAGTAATAGCCAAATTGATCTTACAACTGTTTTAGAGGCAAGCTACACTGTAGATTTCATCTGCCAAGAGAGCCTTTGTGGCCCTTTCCTCAGCAAGCAGAACATCATCTGGGCAAATAGAGGCTAGTTCCTCTATGGAATGTGTCTGCATACAGTGCTGCTGCTTAATGTGAAAACCCTGACGTGCAAACACTGTTGCTAGAGGCACAGCTTTAAATTCTATCAGTCCCATGGGCTTAACACACTTTTACTGTTGATAGATACGGTTATAGATGGATATGGTTGATGTGTTAGAGGTTTGGTGTGAGTTTTGTATGCAACCTTACACTGATACAACTGCAAAGCAGCCAGGGAACACAAATTGCTTCAACTCTGTCCCAACCATTATTTTAGCTCCAGCCCAGTATTTGGATCCAAGTTCTTTACTCATTTAGACTGTAAAGGTTTTTTTTTTTTTTAGGCATATGAGAATAGCTGGTAATATCACACATATATGGGAGTCAAAGGTATGCACACAGTCATAGATATCTATGTATATACTTGGCTCTGAAGGGTCATTCCTTCAATCACGCTAGAAAATGTCAGTCTTAAAAGAATTGTTTTCCCTAGAAACAGCATTATGCTGATAAGAATGACATGCAGACTCTTTCCAGATTGCTATATTGCAATTATTAGGGGAACAAGAATGCAAATTATTGCAAACAAAAATGAAACACAATCACAGTATTGTCTGTACCACATAATGTTTCAAATTACCCTCAAACAGCTGTGATAATTAGCTAGGAAGTAATTCAGTATCATAAAAGTTCTTTGTTACAAGAAAAAAATAATAGGAAAGCCCTAGTAAAAGTGAGAAAGCTGAACTCAAGGAGCAAACTGAATAAGCATCTTGCTTGGGCTCAGCACGTAAGTCCCAGGAAGAACCCCACCTTTAAAAATAATCTGTTCAGCCCCATTCCATTTTAGAAACACATGATTGTGTGCTTGAAATAAGTAAGAGATGAGCAGAAAAAGCAAAGAGTGATCAGAAACTACTGAACCCATTGAAGCCATCCCTCTGCAGCCACAGGCTAGCCAGACTCTGATACTAAACTAAAGCAAGTGTTCACTGTACCCAAAGTACACACAAAAATGTTGGAGAAAATGAACAGTCATTTAGGAACGAGTCAGACAGTACTGATTTACACAAAAGCTGAAGGGATGCAGGAAGATGGAAGCCTCACAGCACCTGGCTAATACAAATGTGGCAGCCCATTGCTTCCTACTGTAAGGTAGAGATCCATCTGTGTAGTGGAGCATGTATTTCTGCCATAATGAGGAGGTTTAGGGTAGACAGGTGTGATATCATCACTGGTGCTACAGCCAGAAAGAGAAGGATTCAAGCAAGAGCCTGGTTGTCTCACAGAGCAAGTACAGAAACACAGCTCTGAGGGAAAATCCAGGATAGAAAACACAGCCACAGAGTAAATGGACACTTGCAGCAAGGTAGTAATAGTAGATTTGTTTTGTATGTTTAGCAAGCCACTGAAAAGCAAGGTCTGTCACTGTCATGCAGATCGTAAGTGATATTTGGAATTCCTCATTCAAGAGAGATTAAGTGTGACCATTTACATCTTTCTCTGCCACATAGCCCTCTGAGCTCATGAAATGTAGGTTGCAATACCGTTATTTAGTAGTTCTTAGTAAAAGGCAGCATCTGACAATGTGAAAGGTATTAATATTTACACTCAACTGAGAGCAAGCTGCTTGTCAGTATCATTCATCTACTGAACACCAAAGCCTTGTCTCTTGAGTCACTGCAGCTCATCTTTTTTTCCTTTCAACTTAGCTGCCTTTCTTGCTGTGACCTATTTTCTAGGGAACATACGCTCAGCTAATGCTGGGAGATCAAATCAGAACTGCAGCTACGCTTCCTTTGAAGAGAGATACATCCTCTGCATTTGAAATACAGCATATTGGTTTCTTTCTGGCACTTATTTCTAAATGGAAACACTAAATCTGATGGGAAGCTTAACTAATCAGAGAATCAGCCATCCTTATTACCAAAAGCACTTCTGGATTACAGCAACAGAAGCTCATTTTTTTCCTCAAAGCAGGTTGGGATAGCTCTACAAGTAAATCAGTTGCTACCTTTTCTCTGTAATTCCCAATAAAAGGCAGATGGGAATAGCTCTGCTGGTCTGACTTCTGATTAATTTGTTCCCAGCTCTACTTACATGGATATGTTCACTATTCTGAAGCCTGCTAGACCCTCACCAAGTATAGAATCAATAAGGTCGGAAACTACTTCTAAGATCATCTAGTTCAATCATTAACCCATCCCCACCATGCCCACCAACCATGTCCCTCAGTGCCACCACCACACATTTCTTGAATACCTCCAGGAATGGTGACTTCACCACTTCCCTGGGCAGCCTGTGCTCACCACTCTGAGAATGTTTTCCTAATATCCAACCTGAACCTGCCCTCGTATAACTTCAGAACATTACCACTCATCCTATCACTGTTACCTGGGAGAAAAGGCTGACACCCACCTCACCACAACCTCCTTTCAAGTGACTGTAGAGAGCAATAAAGCCTCCCTGAGCCTCCTCCTCTCCAGAAGAAAAAGTTCCAGTTGCCTCAGCCACTCCTCATAAGGCTGCTGGCCTTCCACAGATTCTTTGCCCTTCTTCGGACATGCATGTTAACCTGCTTGAACCCAGCAGGAAGAAATATCTTTGGGATTCTCCTTATGTTAAGCTCAGCATGAGACATGCTCAGATTTGCTCCAGCACCTTCCCACAAAAGCTAGATTCTCCTGAGCAGCACTCAGACCTGGCCTTCCTTTCACTGGCTCCAAGTTAAGGGGAAAAAATCCAAATCACGCAGTGGAAATCCCCTCTCTCCAGAGTATATGAATTCTTCCCAGCTCAAACCACAAAGTGGAGGCTGTTCATTGGAAAGAAAGATCCAGAATAGGCTGCAATAGGTAGGTCTAGACAAATTTAGCTCTAGAAAAGTAAAATTTTCAGTTACACAACTGCTGAGCTGCAATCTTTGCTATACACTGCAGCTCTAAGTTGAACATAATGGTTTTAACAGAGTACATTTTCCTCATGATCTCATAGCTGCTCCTCAAGTCTGTGCCTGACACGTGCCTTTAGCAGGCCATTCTCCAACATCTCCCCACTTTTCTCCCTATGGACTTCATGCACACAGAGCAAGTTCTCCAGATATTAGAAGTTACCTTAAAAGTTCCCCTTCCCCCAGAAGGGTACTGCTGCTAGCTTGTGAACATTAGAAGACAGCTACTGCATAGACAGAGTCAGAGCAAGCTCTGCTACTGCAAATGGCTCCATTAATCTTTTACATCATGGGTCAAGGGTCATACCTAAAGCTCTCATCAAGTGAATGGGCATCTTTCCATTTGCTTCACACTGTGAGCTGAATCGAGACCTTGGCCTCCATCCAAGAGCCCCTGCACTTTTGACTGCACATTTACCTGCTGCAACTGGAAAGAGGCTGAACTGATCCTGTAAACATTTCCCTGTTTTTAAGCTACAGAAATGCTTCCGTACACCCAGATCTACAGCTTTCGGAGCTGCAGTTTTTGAAGTGGTTCAGTTAGAAAAAAAGCTTTATTTTTAAAAACAGCTTTGATCTTTTGACTTGTCAATTTTTAGTTTTTATACAGTATATACAAGTAAAAGGCAAGTTCAAGAAAAGAGCTGTAAGAGTACATCCACAGTACTTTTAAGCTACATGTTTCCTGTGCTAGAGGATAAAAGGCTAGGTCTTTTAGGCTAGGTCAGCTGGAAAACACAATGTTCCTTCAAGATAGCAAATTGTCAGACCCTCAGATCATCTCTTTGCTTGTCCATTGTCCAAAGAGACTTGGCCTCAGTGAAGGAGGAAAGTGCAGAATTTGATCAGCAACCAAGAAAGTCCTGAGAACAGACTTCTTTTCTCCAGCTGTTTCCCATCATGTTCCTCTATGTATCAACTTTAGACAGACTAACCCAAGGGACCAGTGCTTTATGATCTAAAAAAAAAAAGAAAGCACATGCCCTAGTGCTGATTTTTCATATTTCCTTCCACTCAGTCTTGCATGCATCTTGACGGATACTATCTGTAAACCAGGGGTGGTTTTTTTCCTTTTTTGCTATTTTCATATAATTTCAGTGCATACCAGGTCACAGCGAGATAGCCTTGAGGAATTTGATGCAGTGGATTTAACACACAGCTACAGACATCATAGAAACCTTCTGCAAGATTACCTTGACCTTCTGGCACATGAGCAGCCAACTTCCAAATGAATTATAACTATCCTCATATTCAAAGTGTAGTAACATCATGCAGAGGGCCGACTGTCAGGAGTAACAAATAACAGAAGGAATTAATCACTGCCACATTCTGCAGTTCTGCCCTGAAATGACCAAAAGACACTAATGCCAGTCAGGCCCATGCCCCAGTTTTCAGAAGTAGCCAGCATGTTGCTATTAGCACAGCATTTTAGTCCAACGCAATTGCTTTCCTGTCTCTAAGCTGTTTTTGTAAAGGCTGATATGAACTCCTTAGCTGCTTAGGTTTTACTGAAGTTTCTATTCTGCTTATATTAATTTAGAGGCAAATAACACTCATTATGGATCCTAATTAGTACTAAGTTGGCAGAGAGATGATGTATTAAAATACAATGTTTAATGAGTATGTGGCAGATATTAGTCATCTCATTTAACACAGCTGGCAGAGGCTCCTCTCACAACAGAGTAGGCTGGTGAAAAGGAACCAACTACAAACACTTCTGTCCTTCGCAGAAGCATTTATGGACCACTAGTTGACCTATTAGGTCACCAATAAACATCTGTCAGAAGCTCTCCCCATCAGTCAACACTGCTCTGCTGGAAGACCCTCTCAACTTCAGGAGGCCATGGTGACCAAGCAACACAAGCTGCATTCAGTCACATACCCAGCAGAAACCTGTCCATCGCAGCCAGTAGTTGCTTAAGTCTTCAGCAGCAACAACTTCACAAGAGCACACTACAAAATACAGATATCCCGTGGTGCTAAGCTGCCACCTGCAATAAATAGCGAGGAATTCATTTTAATCGCTTCATTAGAATATGAAAGTCACAAAGCATTCTGCTTTAGGAACTGAATGTTTATTGCCATTTGTAGTGTTTTACTGCTTGATAAGCTCCCCTAAATGGCTAGCTGCTCTTTCCATCAAAAACTCATTTCATTTTCTTAAGTACTGCAGAGCTGTAGAAATTGCAAACAAAAAGCCATCTGCAATTTGGGCTTTATAAGTCTAAAAATCTACACTTAAAATTAATTGGGAGGTTTTAGGGTATGTTTAGCCAAAAGGCTCACATTTAACAGTAGCTAGATAACAAAACTTTAAGAAATTAATGAAAATAAAATACATTAACATAAATCCTTTGATAGCCTTGCCTGGAATATCAGTCAGTCTCCTGAGTGCTTTTATCAGCACCCACGAGATGCAGCTGCACTCACCTTGGAGATGTTAGTGTCTGCTCAAACAGAGCTGCATTGAAGACAAAGCTACAGTTAAACACCATGGATGATGAGAAAAGGAAAAGTAACTACTAAGCTTACCTGTAATCTGCTCTTCTCCTTTTCACTACAGTCAGGACTTGCAGAACATTAATCAAAGTTGCCTGATTGACCATGAGCAGCACATTTTTATTAAAGGGTGACTTGGGTAACTTAATTATTCTGTCCAGGCTACAAATGCATGCAGATGCTCTGCAATGACCTCTTCTAAAAGGCCTTCTAACTTACCCTCTGCTTTTGTAGTACGAGCTCCCTAGAGTTTTGTTAGGAGAAGTAATGAGTTCTTTAGTTACTACCAAAAGACCAAGGTTTGCTTCAGTCTTATAGCCACCAGGTAACATGCATCATAAAAAAAGGGTTTAAAGCATGCCCTGTACTACCTCCTGTAAAGACTGCCAACACTCTTTACGGGCTCAACAAATCAAGCACTGTGCTGAGCTGGCCAGAGAGCCCCAAGTGCCTGCCAGTTCTATCAAGGACTGTAATGGCAAGAAAGAAACCTGCAAAATCCAGAGTTTTGAGAAGGATGCAATGTTCAGTTTGGTTCTTTCCTCCAGATAAAGTGGAAACATACTCCTGAGTGAAAGAGAGAAAGCACTTTTCTTCCTTACTTACATAAGGAAACCACACAAGTTGGTTTAATAGCATATTTTGCAACATCGGCTGTTCCCTACCCTTTAACACTCAAACCACTACAGAAATAACAGTGCTTTCAGCAATCTGCAAAGACACAGCAGTAAAAGAGCACTGCATTTCACAGCAAGACAAGGGGGCTGAGAATAATGTCATTTTTTTCCTCATTTCACATTGGCTTTTACCTAGTGTGGAATGGCCATTATGGATACAAAGCACATTTTCCTTGCTCCATGTGTTGATTTGTGAATTTGCTCTCTGCAGATTTCTTATTCCAAGAGCAACCGTGTCCTTGTAACCATGGAAACCACTTTCAGCAAATTCCCTCGAAATACAGAAGCAGAAGGATGCAGAAGAACAAACATTTTAAGAAGGTTTTTACACAAGGAGTATGACAGCATCTCCACAGAAGCATTCCAAGCGGCTTGAGGATTATGCAGAAATGGATAAAGTCACAGGTTCCTGATGCTAGAGGGCTGGCTGCCAGGCTGCTTGTCTTCCTAACTGGACTCAAAACAGAGGACTTAGGCTCAGACTACACAGAAGACTTGCACTCATACAGTGCTGGAGCTTTCCTGAATCAGGGGACTCAGCACTGAATTTTCATGGAAGTATAGGACAATCCAGCAAGAATCCCATCCATTTTTATCATGTTTTTAGGAATGATAACTTGAATTGCCTTCAAAAGAAAAAAAATAAAGGCATGCACCTGTATAAAACCATAAGGAAAGAGGAAGAGTCATCTGAACAGATCTTAGTCTTCCTAGTTTAGTTTCCTGCCTGCAGCAGGGCCTGTAAATGGAAGAGTAAATACCATTTGGGACACCCTTCCACCCTAATGCCTCTCACCAGTAATTCCCCAACTTCAAGGGACTCCTTGAGCCTGCTGAAGTTTGTCTAGATAGTAAAACTCAAGGCAAATCTTCTCCAAGTACTTTTCCAGGGTTCCTTCCAAATCACATCAGCTTCTTACACCAGCACCATCCTCCTGCAGGCAGCACAACAGGCATCACCCACTCCACATGAACCACCACCTCTGTTCACAGTGAACTAGTCTGCTAGTGCCACTTCATGGCCCTCTGTACTCATGCTAGAAGAAATAGTCTCCTATTCATTCACCCCTTCTACATCACTCATTATTTTGTATATCTGTATTATATCATCCACACAGTCCTTTTCCAAGGATGGAAAACTCAGTCTGCTCAGTAAGACAATATCTTTCTCCTCCTGCTGCTGCAACACATCTTAACATGGAAAAAATAGAGCTGTGGAGAGGACGATGAATCTCCAGGGTATGTACTGGCTTTTCTTTTAGCTGCTATATTTTTCATTACTACTGAACAATAAATGGTTATAGTTATTATAAACCCAGTGTCATACTTAAATGACAGTAATTAAATCAGAGCCCAATTTTTATGTGAGGCCTTTACCAGAACTTAGACTTACTAGCATTAAATTTCATCTATTATCATACATCTCAAACTTAGCAAGTCCTTCCCTATCCCTCAGCACCTCCAGAACACCTAGATGAATACCACCAGACCTGAATGTCCATTATTTTCATTTTGTTCATTTGTAGCTCTGCCTGTTTCACTATTACTTCAAAATTCAGGCTGATTATTTGCTGAACTCCTACTGGAAAGAATATTAGGAATTTCCCCAGCTTCCTCCTCTGCAGCAAGCAGAAAACTAATTAGCTCCTTTGCAGTAGCCTTGTCCACACGGCTGTTAGATGACCCCAGTAATTTCTAGTGGACTTCAATCTTTGTTTAACCATGCAGCCTCTTCCCCTCCCTGGGATTTCACAGCTGTTGCTCAAGGCAGCACTGGCAATGTGCAGCTGTGTGACCTTGGATCTGGTTGCTGGAAACAGAGCTGGGAGAAGCCTTGCCGGGTGCCTCCACTCCTCTTTCCCTTGGGAGAGGCATTGACCCTTCCCTTGGTCCCTGCCCAAGCTATGTGGGAGACCTTGAGCCCAAACTTAGTCATCACCAGCCCAGATCCAATAAGTCAACTTTCCAGCCTTAGCCCTTCTCATCCCCTATGGACTCATCTGACTAGCTGGACTCCTGGATGTATGCCAGCATCACCCAACCTGCCCAGCCATGACCTGCCAGCCTTCCTCACCCCTGCCCCCTACTCCTGGGGACAAGGTAGGAGGAGAAGACTGCTTCGTTCACCTCACCAGTCCTCAAATTGGATTCATACTATGTTACAGTAATTAAGCTCCAGACTCATGAAGACTAAATATGAGGTGTGTTTTTGGATAGAGAGATAGAGAGGAGGGACCTCCTCTTTGCTCTGCTGTTAGACAAGGACGCAGGGCAGCTGCATACTCCACATTTCCTGTGCATGACCTTCATCTACTTGCTTAAATGCTCCCCATTGGTCTCTCTCATTCTAGGAAGGGATGCAAGTATCCTCCTGAGAGGAAAGGCACACAGCTTCCTCCCTCCCTGTAACCGGTGCCAACAGCAGCAGCCCTGACCAGGGCTGGGAGGTCTGGAAGCAGGCCATTAGCCTGAGCAAGTTCAGAGGCTTTATTTACAGGGCTGGGACAAGATAAGCTACAGAGAAGACCTTGGTTCTCCCCTGTGTGTAACAGAGATATCATGCAGGCACTAGGATATAAATAGGGCATCAGGTATTTTTCCTAAGCTTTATACCAATATACTTACACTTGCAGAAAGAAGCTCTCCATGTAAAAGCAGCAAGAAAAGTCTTTACTACTGAGTATACTGTATTAAATTTCTTATGTTAGCATCACTGGTTTGAGACTTACTTGCAGGCTTGCCTTTTAAAATGTATGTTCTAGCAACAATATTACTATGCTAAGCTATAAAGACCTGTACCTCACCTCTCACTAGGCTTTAGAAAACCACACCTGCAATATTACCTTCAGAAAAACAGAACTAACACAAATTTTGGTAACTGCATGTTGAGGTACACAGAAATTTTCTTAAATAAAATTCAGTGTAAGGTCTACAGTCATGTTTCAGCAGGCTGCAAATCTAAATTTCAGTGGGGTACCAAGAGAACCTTGGAGGGCAGGAAGCTGTAACACCAGGCTCTCTCAGCATAAGATTCACCCTTGAAATTAAAATAGCTCTCCATTCCCAATCCTTTTTTAAGGAAAGCCAAGGTAGTTATACAGAGCTCCAGATTTTAGAGTTTTTACCCTTCACTCCTTCCTATGTTGTTGCATAAGTTGTCACTTAGTAACAAAGCATTAGAAGAGGAGGAAGAAAAAGAGGGAAATAAATGAAAAGTTTGAATGTATCTTATAATGGAACAGTTCAGAGTATGAACTGTATGAATACGTGGGAAGCTAGGTCTACAGGAAGAGGCTACATTCTCCTTATTTTTAGGAGATTGGATACAGTTAGTAGAGCATTCAGGAACACAGTGAAGATTATGAAGGAAGTCTGCATTCTGAGCAGGGAGTTCCACAGAGCATGGACAGTCTGTTATTGGTAATAATTGCAGTAGATCACAAGAGACTGCTCAGATCTGCAGTTGGAATGGAGTGAGGGCTTTGACTTTTGGTCTAAGAGGCTCCCAGGAAATGCTCAACATCTACTGCATGAAGTTGACTACCATCTATCACCCAAAGGAAAGACATCTCCACCTCCCAGCCCAGCAATTTGGTAATGCCTCAGCTGCCACACACAAGTGGGTGGTCTGTTATCCCAAGCGCTAAAAAAAAATAAAAATAAATCAGGACTGCACATTACACCGAGCATCTTTTCTCCCAGGTCTTTCCTACTCATAAGGAATAAGGCTGCAGCAGACCTGGAGAGAAATCCAGGCCTTCCCCTGGTTCCACAGGATGGTGAGGGAAACACAGCATCACACCAGCTGGCACAGCAGCAGACCCGGCTCAGCTCTGTCCTAATACTGATTTCCAGGTGGCTCATTTGGGAACAGCCTGGCTGCCTGAAAGCCATCAGCTGTGCACAGAGTAAAGGCATCTTGAATCCCAATCAAAGCAGCAATTAGATTTTGCCAATTAAATTTCACCACTTGTTAAAGTGCAGTAGCAGCGAGGTAGAAAGCTGATGAGATAGGAATAGCTTCTTTGGTGGAAATAGCCTAATGCAGGTTTTATTCAGGATAACCCTTCTTCCACATACATGCTCCATGCATTTCCTTTTAACCCAAAATTCCATGTTCACAAGCGTCTCTGTTCCTGATCTGTAATCACAATCCTTGCACCAGCCATGACAGCACTCAGCTATTTCTAGCCCCACAGCCTGGAGTCCCATTGATTAGCAATACGTCAGCCTGCTCCATGGGCCAGAATGGTAACATCACCATAGACAGACAGGATATTTCCCCTATTCAGGCTGATTAAAGGAGGCTCCCGAGTGAACAAATCTAACTGCATACAAAGCACAGAAGATAAATATCTCCCTTTGCAGCTATTACTGAATTACCATTGATATGCCTAGTAAGCTTGCACATTAAGATCTAATTGCTTCCTGCTTCCCTCATTAACCTAAAGCACTCTACCAGTGAAAATCCTACTCTTCCAGGAGGTACCACAGTGCCTGACAGCCTCTGATCATCCTAAAGCTGTGGATCTGGAGCTGCAATCTCAAAGCTGCCTAAAGTAATGATGCCGTCTTCTCTACTTATCACAGTCATGTAAGTGCTCTGCAACACTCCCTTGTCTCACTAAGCAGTATATTTCTCTGCCCTATTTGCCTCATAGAAACCCTAGCACTGTGGGTCTACAGAAAATAACACTTGTTTTTCATTTAAGCATTTTAAACCCTTTAAACCAAAGCTTGATAGATTAATTATCTATTGCAATAGTACCTATTACTATATCCTTAACCCGAAGTTTCTGTTTGCTATCATCTGCTAACACTCCTCATTTGCCAGATCTTGCCTCATCAGTCAAATATCTAGTCAACTATCCTCCACATCTGGCAATCCTTCACCATGTATCAGGTTGTTAAGCACAGAGATTTAATTGTAAACCTTCTTACAGCCTGGTGAACTGCAGGTCTGGACACTGCAATACAAGATGGGTTAAATCTCCTGGACTTGGGGAGATTGCTCAATCAGCTCACAACCAAAGCCCAAGATGGGAGTGTTCTCCTACCTGCACTTCAGTAGTGGTGAAAGGAGAAAGGAAATCAAAGCTGCTCACTCTGAAAAAAAAGTCACCCTACACTTGAAAATGACCAACACTGTCCATGGCTGTGCAGACTCCCCAGTTACACGCCAACAAAAAATAAACATGGAAAGCTTCCAGTAACCCAGTGTCAGCCTTAAAACCTGTACATTGCTCATTCCTAGAAGCTACACATGAACATACTTCATTTTACTTTAAAGCCTAATAGCTTATTAAATCTTCACAGATATTAATGTCACATCAGTGTTTATAAAGCGTCTGTGTTCTCAAGATGAAAAAACACCCAAAAATAATATTTTTAGATATCACTGTGAAGAACTCCTCTATAACAGAAAGGTACATACACACCAGTGTCAGCAAGTGCTTGTAAAGATGTGGTTTATCACAAGCAGAACAGATGAACTCACTGTGAGCAGAACAAGGTGGTGACAGCAAGGGGTCTTCACCAGCTACCCCATGAGCACCAAGCAATGCACCAGCCAGATCAGAGAGCAACCCAGGAGCAGAGGCTCTTTCAGCTAGGTTGCACTGAAATAGAGCCTAGTAAGGGGTGGGGACAACCCAGATAGGGGTATCAGGTCAATCAGAGGTATTAGTACCCTCTAGGCCATGGCACCTGCACCCACATACATTCTTAGTCCTACAGAGAAGTGAAGTATGCAATAAAGGATACCTAGGCACTAAATGAAATAAAAGCTGAAATAGATAAATTCTTTACATGAATTGTGCCAAGCATTTTTAAGGGATAAACACAGTAAGTTTTGTTGCTGCTAAACATCTATTCCTACAAAGGAGAACACATTCACCTTATACAAGGGCTCCTGATTACACACAGTAGATTTTGTTCCAACAAGGCCAACCAGGACAGCACCATTCCTTGCAGGATAACTAGCAAGGAAATGCATGATTCTACACCCAGATAATATCGCTACAGGAGAACACCATCGTCGTGAATTCTGTTCAACATAGCCATAATAGTTACAAGGGAAAATAATAGACAGCTGTTGTCACAACACAGTAAAAACCATAACAAGACAGCAGAACAGTGAAGTCTACTTAGATCGACTTAGATACAATAGCAGCAGGCATATAAACAAGTAGCAAAAAAAAACCCAACACAAACAAACAAACGACACAACTGCTTACCTTCACAAGGCCCAGAAGATCCTCAGGTAGATAGAGAACTCCAGCAAAATACCCTCACTTCCACTGCCAGCACTTAAATGAGGTCTGGTAAGGGGTCCATTCTGTCTCCACCCCTTCCAGTCACTCAGCTGCACTGCTTACACCTGAGCTCCTCTGCCTTCCCACCAGGTGCTCAATCAGTGGTTCAGGCCATGATTTAGCATTTCTGCTACAGTTGTTCTTCTGGGAGTGGTGGTGGGTGTTGTTTTCTTCATTTTACATAAGCAAGTTGCTTTCTGCTGTGTGTAACTATTTATATCTCCAGTTTCACCTTGTACCAAGGTGATACAGCCAAGCAAGAGGTCATGATTGCTTGCAGATGGTTTCCAAATCAAACTACAATGCTAAATGAAACTAACCTCCCTATGGAAATTACAAAGCTGCCTGCAGGCCCCCACAATGCTGTGTGTATTGTAAGGTTAGAAGAGAATACCAGAAGGTGGTGCTGAGGGCACTCCTGCTGCATGGGCTGGGGTCTCATCCATGTCCTGCTGGCAGTAGTGGGCCCCTTTACAGCTGGAACGAGTCAGATCCTCAGTTCAGAGATGCAGGCAATCTTGCCAGGCAGCAAAAAGTGAATTTTACTACTACATAGAGTATCTTTAGATGTGAAGGAGCTTTTCTCTACCTCCCAACAAGTTCCTGTAACAGCAGCCTTTCAAGCAAAGAATGACAGGAAAACCTTTGTAGCAACCCTGTCCTATGATACAAGGCATCTGCCTGCTAGCACTAGGCCAAAACCAAGCACTGCAAAATCCTGTCCTTGCTACCTCTTGCTGCCCTGTGTGATATGGAAGTTTGAGCTGTTCTCTCTCTCACCAGTGCATGTGGGGTTATAAGCTATAACTGTAAGGATAGATGCTATGTGAGCAGTGCCTGGGAGACCCCAAGGAATTATGAATTAGCACAATTCAATAAAAAAATGCATCTGAACAACCTCCACATCTTCACTGTTGTTCTGATCTTTTATGTGAGCACAAATTCCCATTATTAAATCTATCTATCTATACAGTATTACCTTGGTGCGTTTCCCTTGTCTAAATCCCCCAATGTATGTATTGCTAACAGTATTAACTGTAATGAGAACGGGTTTAGAGCAAGAAGAAATTACCTGACAACAGGGAAAATGAGAATGTTCTGTGTGCTATAAAACTTGGGAACAGCACTTCAGGGTGTGAATATTTCCATAAGAAAGCAATTACATTGATGAAAGCTGACTGGTAAATAGTTTGAATAATTTGTGTGTGTGTGGGGAAGGGAATTCAGAGGTAGCTGACTGAGACAGGAATGAGCATTATTGTAGGAAGCAATGAGAAAATAGTCATCTATTTTTTCAGAGAGTTTGGTGCTGACTTACAGACTATTCCTGCTATAAAGTGTGGCCTTGGAATCAAGGCTGTGCTTTTTAAAGGTATCAGCTATAACAAATAATAACAAAAAGAGCGATGGACAAGATGTTGCATAGAGTGATATCAAGTTTCTGATGCAGCACACACTGAGATGAATGGTAGTGCTTTGCACCCCTGAAGTTGCTTCCTGCAAAAATCTGACATGCAGCATGCAGGCCCAGAGTCCACCCACAGGCCTCACTGTGCTGCTCACCCCTATGGCCTAGAGCCCCACATCAGCCCTGGGGCCCTCAGCCCCTGCCCCATCATGCTGCAGGGTGCAGGGCCCCAGCTCCCCACAGCCTGCCCACCATCCCTGTCCAGCCAGGCCCACTCAAAAGCCCATGGCCTGGCCCAGCTTTGGTCTGTCCCTGTACCCAGGAGGTGCTGGGCCTGCCCTGCTCTCCCCAGTGCTCTTACCTTCAGCTTGAGAAACTGGAAATGCAGGAAAGAAAAGGAAGAATACCCAACGTGTCCAATTAATGAAAAGGATAAAAAGTTACACATAGCAGATGTTAAGCACTTAAGCAAAGGACTACAAGGAGTGTTTCTGCAGGCTGATTTATACATTGTTATCCAGGCACCAGCAGCAAAGAAATCCTTACGCTTTAGCTATGAGGTCTTTGCCCACGCACAAAGCTTGCCATTGATTCAGGTCCTATATCCCCTTTCTTACACCTAGGACCTGCCAATGTGAGAGAGAGCCCTTTGCAAAGAGGCTGCAACTACACAGTCCCAGCAGTCAAGCAAGAGTCCAAATAGGGGTCCATCTTTGCACCAGTGCTCTTCAACATCTTTATCAGTGACCTGAGTGCATCCTTTTTTGTTTGCAGACAACAATGAGTTGTGTGGTGCAGTTCATAGGACAGTAAGAAGGGATGCCATCTAGAGGGACCAGGACAGGCTTGAGGAGTAGCTCCATGTGAAATACAATAGGGTTCAACAAAGCCAAGTGCAAGGTGTTGCAATTGGGTTGAGACAACCCCAGGTATTTAATTGTGCAAACTGGGAGAATTCATGGAGAGTAGCCCTATGGAGAATGACTTGGGGATCCTGGTGAATGAAAAGCTGGACATGGACAAGAACAGAGTGCTCTTGCAGCCCGGAAGGTCAATGACATCCTGAGCTACATCAGAAGAGACGTGACCAACAGGGACAGGAAGGGGATTGTCCCCTTCTTCTCTGTCCTTGTGATGCCACAGGTGGAGTACTACATCCAAATCTGGTGCCCCCAACACAAGAATGAGCTGTTGGAGCAGGTCCAGAGGAGGCCACAAAGGTAAACACAAGGCTGGAGCACCTCACCTATGAAGAAAGGTTAAGGGAGCTTGGTTTGTTCAGCCTGGAGAAGAGAAGGCTGCAAGGAGACCTTGTTGAAGCTTTCCAGTACTTAAAAGGAGTTTATGACCAGGAGGGAGACAACTTCTACATATTCTGATAGTGATAGGACAGGGGAGAATGGTTTTAAAGTAAAAGAGGGGAGATTTAGGTGAGAAGTTGTAAGAAATTCTTTACTCAGAGTGGTGAGGCAGTGGCACAGCTGCCCAGAGAAGCTGTGGTGCCCCATCCCTGGAGGTGCTCAAGGCCAGGTTGAATGGGGCCCTGGGCAACCTGAGCTGGTGGGGGCAGCCCTGCCCATAGCTGGGGGCTGGAACAAGATGATCTTTAAAGTCCCTTCCAACTCAAGCCATTCTATAATTCTATGATAGGCAACCAATCTAGTGATAAGTTTCTTTCCGCTTACTAAGCACTACAACACTAGAGTTGTATTTCACCGATGGCTTTTGTCTTTTGCACTCTGAATACCTCCAAAGGCTTGTTTACATGAACTATTTACACAAACAGTTTATATGAACTGGCAAACAAATATACATTAAGTGTCTGCCACCATGACCACAAGCCATGCAAACTCTATCATTTTACTCCTTTTCAGGAGGACTGGACCACGGAAATCACCATTTCCCATACAACTACTGTGAAACAGGAATGGAGAACACCTGCCTGTGCTCCAGGTCCTCCCTGCCCTTGCCTGCGGAGCAGCTTGTATTCCCAGCACCCCTAGACAAAGAGTAAGCCAGGAGCTCTGGTATGACCACCCAGCCTTGAGCTCTGCAGACAGAGCCTATTTAGATGTCCGGTGGCAATGAGCTCCTTATGACTGATGGGAACCATGAAAGAGTGGCAGCAGTGCAGTGACAACCCTGGAAAAAAATTAAGGCAAATGCTTTGAGCAGACAAGCCTGGATGATTTCCTGTTTCTCAAGACATTTTTTTATCCTCCCAGCAGAGAAGCAACTGCAAGACAAGAATGTTTCTTACAGCCACAATGGTGAAAGAAGAGGAAGAACCCACCAAATGTTTTGTGGGTTTGTTTTAAGGTATTCACTTCTGTGAGATAAATTCTTTTCTGTGAAGGATTGTTTCAAGATTTGAAAATTCCCCAAAAGGGAAAAATGCATGTAAACTCTCCCTTGATGCCCAACAAACACTTGCAAGGATGTTTTGTGACCTGGAAGAGTCATTCCAAAAGAAGAAAAATGTTTGATCCGCAGAGTGAGCACTTGGGCCTCCACTTTGCCATCTTTTATTACCTTCTGAATGCTTGATGGTTCAGCTGACAGTTCCTACAGGCCAAGGTCTCCTCTCACTTTTGTGTAACACTGAGGACATTACCTGGGAAGCTGAGTGGCCCAAGCACCATATGAAGAGCTATCAGGACACAGGAGAAGTGTGTGCCTGTTCAGTGGTGATGTTGTTACCCCAGCACTGCGGAGGAACATTACTCAGTCTGGCCTGACAGAGTAATTCAGAGTACTTTAAGACATGAGCTGGAGAACAGCTGGTCAAAATAGAATCCTGCAGAAATGCAGACAATTCTGAAGACTGTACCATGACATACACAAGCAAGAAGGCTCCACTGGAAACTTAAATTCAAACTTCTAACTTTCTACTGTTTCACTCAAATAGAGGTGCTGATCTCTGCTCGCTGATGACAGTGACAGGACCTGAGGGAACAGCATAGGGCTACTTCGGCTGGGTCAGGCTGGAGGTTAGGAAATGGTTCTTCACCAAAGGGTGGTGGGCATGGAACAGGCTGCCCAGGGCAGTGGGCATGGCCCCAAGTGCCGGAGTTCAAGGAATGTTTGGACTGTGCTCTCATAAGGTTTGGTGGTGCTGCACAGAGCCAGCAGTTGGACTCAGGGTACCTTGTGGTCCCTTCCAGTAGAATCAACTCTTCTATGATTCTAAATACTGTCTTAATAATCATTTAACAAAACCTTGAGCACACACAATCTGCGTCTTGAATTGTAAAAGGCAAGCTTCTTTTTATTCCTCAAAGACTGCTTCACCACAGATCTATTTTGAATGTATGAACCTACTACATGCATAATTCATACTCTGAACCTCTCCCAGTTGTAGAGACCTGGTCCACTGGAGAAAGTTGCAGCGATTTAACCAAAGGTAATTTTAAATTGATTCTGTGCACAAAGCAATATACACAGTCATTTACATTCCTTTGATTTATCAAATAAATACATTTTAGTGAAGTGAAATAAGTTACACAGCAACACCACTTGAAAATACTTGATAAAAATAGCTTCTGAAAAATCCAAGTAAAATGGTGCAACTTCTGTTTGCAGATGAGTTCCTTCTCATTACACTCCTCCTTCCATGAAGATTTCAACATGCATGCAACCGTTTAAAATGAGGAATGTGTTTTTACCTTTCAAAAATTAGCAGTGTTTCTCTTTCATTTTTAAATGATAGATCTTAAAGTGCTTTGAAAAAGGTAAGTAATTATAATGGGGTTAAAAATTCTTAAGAACATTCAAACAAACCAGGGGACAATAGCACGACCAAAAACAGTGACACTTCGGTGCTCTAGAAAACATAATACTAGGAAAGACATGAGGAGACAAAGTAGATTCACCAAAAGCAACATGGTATGCTGACAGTAGAACCAGGGACTGAAATCAAATATTTGAACTCTCAATCCAACACATTTATTTACTAGATACTAACCCACCACGATTAACTTAAATCACTAAAGAATTGAAGAATTATAACTAACAAAATTAAAGACAAACAAACAAACAAACAAAGAAACACATTTTAAACTCAAGAGTCTGTTCAGAAAGCCTTACACAAGTATGGGCATATCCCCTTCTATTTCAGAAGTTTAATGTACAAAGATCTCCATGATCTTCAAAAAGCATATGCGCCAGACTAGTTTTCACTTAAGGTTGTAAAAGTGCAGAATTCCTCCACTGAACTTAGTGGCATTAAGCCACATACACCTATACACAAGATCAACAGTGAGGCTAAGACGTTTCACATGAGCATGTAAGGTATTGGCAGTATAGGCAACTCATGCAGCATAGGAGAAGTTGTGTAAACTCAGCATTTTTTCAAAACTATTGGAAACAAGGAGGATTCGGCATGATTGTGAAAGAATCTTCAGAGATGGAAAAAGAAAAAGAAAGAAGCCACCATCTCAAGTTGCAAAGTGTACTGACAGTGAGTTATATTTTATTTCATTTAAAATATATTTAAAAAACATACTGTGTAAAAGAATTAGGATTCTAAATAATTTATTATTTACATTAGCAAATGCTGTTTGACTGTTATTCTACAGACAGAAATGAGAAGTCTGCAAAGGAAGGGAGTTGTACCAACTTCTTCAGGACAACGTAAGCCCCTCTACAAGGAAATGTTCAAAATGTCCTCTTTCACATTTCAATCCCTCCAATTTCATATTTGCAATTAGAACACAAAAAGCTCAACGACAGGCCATGACAGTGAGTGCTGAGCTCTCACCATGAGAGCTTGGAGATCATAGCACTCTGCAAGAGAGAGACCCCAACGAGATTTTAACCTTGCACTACTCAGTAGTCAAGAGGTTGCAGGTTGCAATCCTGCTCGTGCTTCCACTGTCACCAATGCATTCACGTGACAACAAAGCCTGCACCCAGCCCTGCAGGCGTATCTCAGAAAGCCAGAAAGACCCTTTGAGTCAGGCAGGCCTGGGAGTGGGTGTTTTTCCTACTATTGTAGGCACGCTGTAGCTTATTGTTCTTTTTCAGTCCAAACACGCAATCTCATTGGCTTCCTCCCCATCCTCTGGGTAGAAACATACATAGGGAACTATCTCTCTGATGTAAACAACTGTAAGCACCATTCACATTTTCTGGTCCACGTGACAAAATTCATATCCAAGTGCCTGTCGTAGCCTTGACCGCCCTTAGCAGGGCAGCTCAGCTTTCCCACCAGCTTTCCATATCTCTGACATCATTCAGGTACCTAAACATCGTGTGTAGCCCATTGCAATGCCAGCTGCTGTCTGCTTTACTACTGGTGGAAAGAGGGAAAGAGTAGTCATCTCTTCGGTGATTACATAAAAACCCAGGATTAAAAGAAGTAAAGCAGTCAGCTCGTGTACTGTATCCTAGAGGCACTCAATGGTGTTTCTGACGTCTCGTGTAAGGCACCAGTCATCCGGCAGCTGAGCAAGAAGTGACCTTCAAGGCATCCATTAAGCAATTGCAGAGGGAACTGACAAAATTCAGCTGGTTTGCTTGCCTTCTCACTTACACAGCATAAAAAGAGTGGGCACAACATCTGGGGAAGTTTCTGGTGGTATCCTAAAAGAGGAAGCCTCAACTTGCACTGCAAGCCAAGAAGCATGGGTGATAGCACACCACAGCACGAGTTCTAGTGGCTGTATCAGAGCTGCAGTTACCACAGACATTGCAGGGATTTCCTCAAGTCCCAGGAGGCCTCTGCTGCCTTGTTTTCATGGAAAATGAGTTTGTTGTTCACAGTGAAGCAGCTACCTCCTTACAAGACATCTTTGCAAGACACAACAGAAGGCCAGACTACAAAGCCAGCTTTGTGGTGTACTTGCTGCAGCTTCTTAGCTGTTGGTCTTGCCTGCACAGCCTTATTCACTGAGATGCAATGCTGGAGATAGCAGAGCTTATGGACGAAGAGGTTGGCTGGATGCTGGCTGACTGTGGCATTGAACAGTCTCAGTCCAGAATATCAGTCTCAAATGGGACCAGATGGTAGTATGTCAAATTGGTGACATATGCCGTTGGGTCATCACTGTCTTCTAGCTCTGAGGTAAAGTCACTCACACTTTCAAACCTAAAGAAATTAAAACAAAACAAACAAACAAACAAAAAAAGGCATTAAGTCATAGAATCATAGAATGGCTTAGATTGGACAGATCTTAAAGGCCATCTGGTTCCAGGGTCAGGGCTATCACCCACCAGCTCAGGCTGCTGAGGGCCCCATCCAATCTGGCCTTGAACACCTCTGGGGACGGGACATCCACAACTTCTCTGGGCAGCTGTGCCACTTCCTCACCATTCTCTGAGTAAAGAATTTCCTGTTATCATCTAATCTCATCTCTTTTAGTTTAAAGCCATTCTCCCTTACAACCATTCCCCCTTGTCCTACCATTCTCAGAATATGTAAAAAGTCAGCCTCGCTCCTATTAATAAGCTCTCTTTAAGTACTGTAAGGCTGCAATGAGGTCTCCCCAGAGCTTTCTCTTCTAGACTGAACAAGTCCAGTTCCTTCAGCCTGTCTTCATAGGGGAGGTGCTTCAGCCTTCTGATCATCTTCTTGACTCTCTCCTGGGCTTGCTCCAACAGCTCCATGTCTTTCCTGTGCTGGGGGGTCCCAGGCCTGGACACAGTACTACAGCTGAGGCCTCACAAGGTCAGAGCAGAGGGGAACAATCACCTCCTTTGCCCTGCTGGCCATCCCTCTTTTGATGCAAAAAGACATTAATATTGATGAAAAAAAAAAAAAGTAATTGATATGAATTTTAAAAATTCAATGTAGATGGAATTTGAAGAAAAGTACTGGGGGAGAAGGAAAAGGCTAGAATATCTGGAGACTGATCCCCAGAAATTTTTGAGAAAAGACATTTCTGAGGGTCATTTGGAAAAAGAGTTGTAGGCAAGAATGTCTCTATCAGTATCTCAGGTTAAGTTTCTGGGTAAATTTAACACATGGACTTGCTTTACAGCAGAGTAGTGTTGCAGTAGTAGTACTTCTAACGCTGGTTTACAGCTTGAACTTTGCGAAGCTCAGTTTGCAAGGCAAAGATCTAGAGTCCCAGTTCTTTTTTTTGAAATCATCAGTGTCTCACTCCCTCTCCTGGCAGCTTGAAATTAAAACATATGCAAGAAGTTCTCAAGCAAAGTCCATGAAAATCAACTGTGAATAGTGAAATTACAGTTTCGTGACATCAGCCTACATATCATTCTCCTGATGCTGAAAGACCAGAAATTATATCTTCTGTCACTTATGTGAACCAAAATGCAGCACTCACTAAAGAGGGTTGAGATATAAGTGAAAAACATTGCTCTCCATGCCCTTAAATAAACAGAAAACCTTCTTTGTAACCCCTATGGAGACGAATGAGCAAAGGGGTTTGCTTTCAGTAAAACAAGAGAGCTATTCCCTTTTACAGCTGTGCCAAAACACAAATACACAGCACGTTAAGAAAGCAAATTCTCAATCTCTTTAGATAGCAGTCTGCACTGAAAGGAGCTTTTTATGACTTCTCTCCAGTACGACACAGACTCTTCACAGCACTTGTCATTATCATACCTGAACTTTACATCTCATGACATCTAGTAACTATGTTCAGTTGAAGTTGACCTGGATCAAAACCACGATAAATTCATTTTCAACTTCTAGGGCTTTTCTCCTACTAACAAACAAATAATTTCCTGGGACACAGCCTTTATTAGGCAACTCTGGATACCTCTGGAATTAGAGCTTTCCAAGTCTAGAAAAATCACACAGAAACTACTCAGAACTGATCCCATCCACCTTCTTCTCATCACAGCCACGTTTATGAATCAACCATAGGACAATGAGAACTATGGTGCGTGCACATAAGTCATCTTGTTCTCTCTGAATTTCAAAGCTACTAGTGTTAAGGAAGGAAGCTGCAAGTGAGCTCTGGAAAAGTGAGTCATGAAGCTGAGGTCCACATTCTTCCATTTTATTCTCACAGCATTTGGCAGTGACATGAAATGCCTCGGTTCCCACACAAATGCAGAACGGAAACTGCCTTTGTATGCAGATTGAACTTGTACCTATGAAGTGAAAGGGTGAGAGTCTCCTCCCTGCATTTGTCTTTTTATAAAGACAGATGTTCAAGACAAATAGGAAACAATGACTACAGCATCCCTCCTACAGAGTCTCGCTGCCCTCCCTATGGCAGTTGGACTCCTGCAGTTAAATAATGCAATTGCAGACATCCTTCTAACTTCAACCGAGAGAGACCTAAGAATCAAGTACGTCACAAGATCTAAAAAGACTGGTAGGATAAAGAAACAGATAACATCTCCCACTCCTCCCTCTTCTCAAAACTCAATTTCTTGGAAAGCATCACAGCTTATTGGATAGCAGAGTGCCTACATCCTAGAATGTATGGACACAGATGGCTCTGTCCCTTTTCCACACTCCTGCCGGTCCTTCTCAATCCTAAACTATGAGAACCACAACTTTTTGAATGGAAACTCAAGGATTTTTCTCCTGCAGTGCTGTTGCTATGATCTTTACTCACAACCATGGAAGAACTCAGTGTCAACTGAGCTTCAAATGTTTATTGCCTTCATTTCCCTGCTCCCTCCAAGTTGTTTGCTTGCCTGCATGCGTGGGAACATGTGCAGAAGGGATTTGACTTAGTTTCTGGCAGCTAACTCCCAGCTGATGTTGTGCTGTCCTACAGACCACTAGAGGCCCAGGAACAACAGTTACGAAACACCAGTGGGGCAGACAGAATGACAATGCCAGAAAAGGAAGCAAGAAAGCTATTCAGACTCAGCTTTCTTTCTCTCGCCAATTATAGAAAATCAGACTATTGCACCTGGAAGGCCACACAGATTTTGTAGTACTTCAGTCTCGCTGATAAGGTACTACAAGCAGCATGTGAGATACAAAGAAGTGACATTCACATGCTGTGGGAAAGCAGAAAGCATTCTTTGCTGCTGGAAAGAAAGTGCAGGCACAGAAGTCTGCAAAGCAATGCTCTGCAGTGCTTGGAAGAAACCAAACCCAGTAAATCAGTTACAACTAGAAGCTGTGTAACACATAAAACTATCAATAGGTCTTTCCCTAAAATAAAGTTTACAGAACTCTCAACACATTATGTGCAAGCAGTATCTGAACAGAACTCCTTCCATTTAAGAATAAAAAGCATAGGAGCAGCATTTCCTTTTCTTGTCAAGTGTAGGATTTTTTTTTCCTGAAAACCTTCTGCACCTAACTTTACCAGCTCCATGCTGCTTTTGCATTGCCACACATGAAAGTTTCTCCTGTGAACAACAAGATGCTTGCACCACCACCACCACTGTCCTTAAAATATATGCCTGTTACTGGAGCAAGTTTGCCAAAAAGGCAGCATGTCCAGTTCCAAAGCCTCTGCTGCCTGCTGCTGGCTGGAAAGACAGAAGTGGAAACAGCCCTGGCAGAGGAAGGTACTTCTATGTAATAAAACCAAAGAGTTTGGATGCATTTATTTACCACCTCTGCTTTGAGAAGCACTGCAGAGTACTGAAAGAAGCACATAAGAGCTGCTTTTGCCACGTGGAGGCTGAGCACACTGGGTTCACCACATTTTGCAACAATGTGGTATTCTGCCAACTAAAATTAGAGAAAATGAAGGAAGCAAAAAGCAATAACAGAGTAAGCAACTCCAGCTTGCAAAAACACGATAGTTTCTTTTGCAAGAAGTTTCAGATTTTTCAGATGATGGACCACTCGGTGGCTAACCCAGCAAGCAATCCAACAGCTAACCAGTGTAGCAGGGCCTTGGCAAATGAATGCTATTGGGTGCTTCTATCAAAAAAATACGCTTGCTTTGCAAAATGTCTGATTCAAGTACATCAGCAACCAAAACGCGTATGGATTTTTACTGAAAGGAAAAACTCCCCATTTGAGGATAGACAAGTCCACAAGGAATTAAGTCTAATTTCAGAATAGAAAATATGAATTCTGTAAATCCAAATTTACAGAAAACAAAAAGGAACTGCAAAGGGTTTTGAAAGGTTTATAAGCTTCCTTTCCAGGTTCCTAGTCTACACTTAAAAATATAGGAAACTTTTGTATTTAAAAATAATTCAGTCTTTACAAGACAGCTTTTCTACGTGAGTGCCATTACTTCCAGGCCACTACCTCCCAGATATAAAATACAGCTAAGTTTAGGTCACCATGTACAACAGACATTTAAAATTTATTAACTTCTTTGTACTCAATTTAACTTCTTTCAGGGGAGTTAAAATAAAGATGCACAAAGCTGAGCTGTTATTTTGGATTAATTTCTTCCACCACAGTTTCTGGGAAACTACACCTACCACCCAGTTTTCATCATATTAATATTTTCCTGCCTCAGTATTTTCTGATTTTTTGTGTAGGACAAACATTGGGATGACAACTAGATGAATAAGTTTTTGATCCCAGACCACTAAGTTTTCCTTGTGCCAAAGCATTCTTTTAAATCAATACCTTTTGAAATAATAAAAATGAGGCAGGACGAGGCCTTCTTTGGTAATCTGCTCTAATAATTTCATAGAATCATAGAGTGGTTTGGGTTGGAAGGGACTTCTAAGATCATCTAGATCCAACCACCCTGCTGTAGGCAGGGACACCTCCCACTAGATCAGGGAGACCATTTATCATTCTCGATACTAAAAGATGATCTACTAGGAGCTATCAACTTTAATGTCCAGACAGTGGTCTCATTTAATTACGTCCAGTGCATCATTTCGGCCTCATTAGTAAAAGCGTATGAATTTAAATGCTGTTAGTAAGTTTTAGGCTCAAAACAGTAAGTGTTAAACATTTTTTCTTATAAAAATTAACAGAAAGACTTTGAGAAATTGCAGTGGAGCCAGATACATTTCAGACTCTGACAAAATCTTGTCAACCTGTAAGCCCTTCTGCAGACTGGCAATGATCACATTTCAAATGTGGCAAGACGAATTCAAAGATAAAGCCTCCATAAGGCTTTTAGGGTTCTGTTTCCATCATTTTGATTGCTCTAATGAAAATACAGGTCAATGTTTCTCACTGAAAATATTTAAATGTTTCATTACTTGAAGCTCACCAAAACATCAATCACTTTCCATGACAGAAATCAACAGGAGCTGACTTCCATCGGTACCCATCTGTCAATACTGTACTGACTTAAGACCTAAATGAAAGCCTTCCTGGTTACTGGTCTCTGACCCCAAAATATCTACACGCATTAGCAGGCAGAATTTACAAATAAGGCTAATCTAACATGCTTCCTCCTTAATGAAATACATGTTTCAGCAACTCAAAGAGTGTAGCAGCACCTGAGCAGCTGCCCAGCTTCATTTGATAAAGTTCAGGGATATATTTCCCTCGTCACAGAATGGTGTTTTGCTTCCCTAAGAAATATTTGGGATAGTCTGCCTGTGGGGATCCTTCAGTTTCCACATTTGGATTCAAGTCAGCTCTCTTCACGGTCATGAGAGAAAGAAGTTCCTCTATTCTCACTAGCAGAATCCCTATGATAGCCACAGCTTTTTTCTTACAGACAGGACCAACTGAGATCAATTTCTAGAGAGCCATTGAATCCATTTTAATGGAAAGAGCTGTGAAGCCTTAGCCATCAGACCCAGTAATCTTCAACCAGTTAGAACGACAACTGCACCAGTCTTGCTCCTACACAGAGAATAGCATCTTGCTATGGAAATAAAAAACAGCCAAAAAGTGACTGTTGATCTGAAGCCTGACAGCATTAAGTGTGCATAAACCACACTTACAAGTGTTCTGCTGAATCCACATCCAGGTGCTTCTCTTTTCCATTGGGTATACTGTGGTCGATGACTATTGTTTCAGTGTTCGCTAAACAAAATCCATTTGATCGCATGATTTCTGTCAGAAGAATAAAGAGAAACAAGATGAGAATCCAAGAAACAGAAAGCTGGAAGTAACTGCACATCATACATAGTTGACATGATTGTGAAAAGGGATGTGCATATAACATTGAACATCGGTACAGGAAAGCAGAAAAAGAGTTTGTTCCACAGCTTCTTACACCTACAGATTGCCAGTGCTTAAGCAATCCTATTCGCATAATCAATTCCTGATACAGAGCATCTGAAGCAAGGCCTGGTTTCAGTCCAATAATGCCAGTGGCAAAATAGGCATCACTTTTAGCAGAATGGGAGCCCATCCGTATAGTTGCAATCTACCATTTCTCATAATTGTGTTTTTCCTGGACAGATTTCCAAGGCTTAAACAAGTTAAGCAGGGGAAAAAAAGAAAAAAAAGAAAAAACAAGCAAAAAAAAAGCCCATAACAGGAGAAAGGAAATAAAAAGTTACATTCCAAATTATCTGAGCAATCATAATTAAGTTATGTAAAACAATACTGTCTTCTATGCTGCCCCCAATTCTACTTGTTTGTCATTGTGTAACAAGTCTCCAATCCAGAAAGGCTAAACTTACATCTAATTCCACTCACTAACTACCAGGGAAAGTGTTTAAAACTAAAGAGCAGTATTTGTTGTGAATGAGAAGTTTAACCATATTCGTATTATATAGAAAGGCAAACTAGGCAAGTCACAAGGACTTTTTCTAATCATACAATGTCAGATGATGCCAACACAACAGGAATGTACTTCTCTAAAGAGTGGGAAAGGAGAATAGAGAGAGGAAGGAGGTAATTTTTAAGTGTACATCTGCATATTACTGCATAAAAGCCAAGCTAGAATTCACTTTCATAGTTTTCTGAAGAAAGTCTGTACTGTGTTGCAACCTGCTTCAGCAGAATATGTTTGGGGGTGCTAAGACATAGAAAACCAACACATTCACACTTCAGCCAAGACTCATATTAAGCCAGCATTGTGCTGCAGAATACAATTTAAACCATAAATTCAAATTCAGCTTCCATCAAAGAGGAGGAGCTTTCTCTCTTCCCCATCACTCATCACTCTGAACAGGCCCACACAATGGGCAGTTTGTTTTTTTCAGAGCGCACAGAATTTGTTGATCTATTTTTCTGAGCCTGCAAGGCATGCAGAAAGCTGCACTATGACCAAAAAGAATGCCACAATTTTTCCTACTGTCCTTGCCATGACCTAAAAATTACAGCATTTTATTGCAGTTCAAACCGCTTTGTTAACATTTACTGCCACCTACTGACAGCACCGACAGACTCCAAAACCATTCCCAGTGTGCAATATTCAGATGAGGCAAATATCATTTCATCATCAGATTGCCACCTAAGTTCTAAAAATTTATTTTTGGCAACCAGTTAGATGATGAAACAGACTACCACATGGTGCTTCTGAATAGCTGCATAAGCCTTCCTCCGTTCTTCCTCCAATTAATTAGGTATGACTCAGCTACTAAAATCAATTTAGTTCACTTAAAATAAAAACATGTTATTGTTCTGCTAACATGGGGGTGACTACGTTGAAAAATAGCGTTTTGTAGCTGAAAATTTGCTCTCCCAAACTGTGTGATTGTGCTCTTTGTATCTGTTGTAATTTCCACAGAAATAAGTAGGAGACGCTACTTTCAGAGTCACGTATGTACTGCTGGATCCCTCCTTTCATAATAGGCAGGTGCAAGGACTCACTTTGCAGCCCCTGCTCTCACAGGGCAGCAATATATTTCGGACAGAAAACAGTGAATATGTTCTCAGGGTTCTGTACTGAAAACATTTCCATGTGCTCAGAAGAAAAGCATGTAAACCACATCCAACCTGTGGAGGATGACAAATGCCAGGAAACACACACATGAGAAATTTCACCTTTGATTTCTACATCAACTCAGCACATCATCCAAAGCTCCCTACTCACAAGAGGAACATTAAACACACTTGCTGGCTCCTACCTCCTGGGCTCAAGGAGCCAGACCTGCACCATCCTCTTTGCAGTACAGCTCCTGGGGCGCTGCTTGATGAGCACTATCCTGTGCTGCACTGCAGCCTCTGCTCAGGGGCTCAATGAGAAAGCACCAGACTGGCTGGCAAGACCACTTTTTTTTGCCTAGGCACTGTGTTAGGCAGTATGTTTCAAAATAGTTATTGGTGGGCTCCTAAGCAATTTACCATTTAATTAAAAGAATATTTAACCCATGACTAATTTGCTTAGTACCAGAGCTCAGGACCAGAAACAAAAATAGAAATCTACCCTGTTCATGAGATCAATCCTTAAGACACACTGTCTACATCTTTAGCATGTTGACACGCTGCCTAGTCATTAAGCTAAGTACTGTTAGTACCTATGAAAGCAGATATATTTCATCCTAAAGATCTTATGCACCTTGGAGAACTATGTGGTATTTCACTCTTACTTCATTCACCAAAATAAGCCCTTTTGGTGACACTAAAACTGCCACCTCTTTGGATAGTTCACAGACTGCAAGCTCCTAAGGAGAAATCTGCAGTTCCCATTAAGCTCAAAGGAAACTTTTCAATAGAGAAATACAAATCTGTACACACCAAATGTCCTTACTCCTTTTAACAACAGACAGTAGCAGATTCAGTGGGGGTGGGCTGAAAGGATGGGTGAGTATAGAATGATACTGCTCTCCAGTTTACCTTCCAGCAGGCTGTGGTTTAGAAACTTGCTACTGTCTCCATCTGTGACAGGTCTCAATGTACTCTTCATCCATTTGCTTGCTTAATTCCTTTTTGAAGTCATTCATACTTTCAGTTCCATGATATCTTATGACAATGACTTCACTCCCTAGCCAAGCTCTGGATGAAAACAGCAGAATATTTAGCCTTTATTTTGTTTGTTTATAGCCTATTATCTGCCAGCTTTACTGGATAATTGATGTTACTGTTTGGTGAGAAGTACATGATAACTAAACCTTCTCTCATTCAGTTTTGTAGGCTTCCATCATAACCCTACTGTTATCTCTTTTCAAAGATTCAGTGTAGTTCTTTGACCTTTTTCTTGGAGAAGCTGTTCAATGACTATAAACCCTATACTTTATTTGTGTGTTTTAAGATTTAATTATTTCCTGTCCGAGGTAGAGAGACCAAAATTGCGCACACTGTGTTCAAGGTGCAATGCTTCTCCTTCCTTCTTTCCTAACAGTATTTAATATTCTCACGACTGCTTTTGCTATTTGCTTGGAGAAAGAACAAAGAGAACAACAAATTATTTAGATGACTGTTAGAAGCAAACAACTCTTACCTGATATTTTAACTGGACTTTGAAAGCTTGGTTGAATTTTATGGACATTGTCATTCTTTAGAACTTGGTCCAAAGGAGATCTCTCAAAGAATGTGAGGACTACTTCAGATCTTGAATACTTAAAAAGAGAAAAAGAAAGAGACATCCATTTCTATTACCAACACTTTGCTTTGTTTCTCTCCACCCTTTACATCACTTCCTAGTACAACAGAAAGACTTATTACAAGCAACTGCCTGGAGACATCATTACATAGTTCTGACACTCAGCACTTCTCCAAGATATTCAGTGAATTGTTGCTTCTTTTACATTTTGGCACAAGCCACCACTTCCTAATCTGCATGCAAGTGTGTGTCACCATCAAGGCAGAGTCAAGCTGGGCTAAGTGTGGAACTTGGCTTACTCACCTTCCATGGCATGTTTATTATAGTCTTCAGAAGCTTTTCCACTTCATTAAGTCTGGCTTCTATATCATGGGCTTCTTTTATTGTGATGAGCCCTAGAAACAAAGTAAACAGACTGTGGGCATAGGCTTCGTACACATTTTCATGTGTACACACACTTAAGCAGCCAGAAGCACCAGCTCATGAAGATGTGGAAAGAACTCAAATATTGTGCCTTCCAGAAATAAGACTTCTAACCCACACTGATGATAAAATATGTACCCAAACAAAGGTGGGTGTAGTTACACAGTCTCAGGCCTGACACAAGTTCAGCTGTTTATGATCACGTTTAGGAGCTGCAAGACAAGCAGAAGTAGAACCACCTACACCCTCACCCAGTTTTGCTACACAGTATTGCCAGCAACAATAATCAAAATGCTGTTTGCTGCTTCCCAGAACCATGATTCATCCTTTTTCTGTCAATAAAAAGCAGAAGAAAACCTAAGAACGCCAAAAAACACAACCCACAGATCAGATGAAAAGGCAAAACACAAACTAAACAAAAGGCTTCGAGAGCAGACATGTAAATCCCAATGACAAGTCCACAGATTTCTCAGTACCACATTCTTCAAGTGCAAAACAACTGTTCGGATTTTTGATTTTTTTAATTACAGAATTATCACAGAGCTGCAGAAAAGACTGACATGGAAATTTTGTGTTCTGTTGTCCAGAATGATGCATTACAATGCTTCTAATTTTGAATTGCTCGATAGGGTGATTTTCAAGTGTAATACCATATTCCATATATATATTCTGCAGGGTGTCCATAGCTTCCCTCTCTCCTAGCAGGGCCAGGGAAATCTAGCACAGGTCATATGCACGTACAGGTGTATGATGTGAAGCAAACCCCAGTATCTGACATCTCTCTAACAGCCCCATTATTTCTGGTGTTGCAACTGCACTTGTTCTAATCCAACCATTGATTTGCCTCTATATGTGTGCAGTTTTTCCAGTGCATAAGATACACGTGTGAACTGAAATACCTAAGAGACTACTAAAGTCTACAAGATTCACTAGTTAAAACAAATAAATGCATAAATAAGATGAGTGAAAGTTGGAGCAGAAAAAGACCTGATAAACCAAAACCATCTACACAAAAATTAAAACAATGAAAAAAAGAAAAAACAAGCCAAAAGTAGACATCTGCAAAGCAGTCTGTGAGAAGTCACCTCAATGTACTAAAATGCTAAGCACTAAACTTGTCTAAGTGCAATCTCTATTTAAAAGACAGAGGTACAGAAAGAGCTGTCAAACCCGCACAGTCTGGGGCCAACATTCATGGGATGTTTCTGCCTGCATCAGCCCAAGTTGAGTTACTGGTGTGATGTGACCACATACAAACTTTCCTGACAAAAGCATGACTTTGGAGCTGCCAGCTCTCCTCAAATTACAGACCCAAATAAAACGAGACTGTCTCTGGAGCAGCCAGGCTTACTTGACGGTTGTCACACAAAATAATAAGCCTTTCTACTGCTCGACATCCCTCATTTTGCATTTATTCCTTTATGTGAGCTTCACTGCCACCTCTTTGGCACAGCGTGCTCCCTCCTCTGACAGTAGAAACAGGCCTAGAAGCACAGCAGCGTATCCTGATCTGGCTGGTGTGCACCACAGTCAAGTAGCTTCGCATGGAGACTCTCTGAAAGGCTGTAAACATGAATTAACTCATCCACAGGATCCATAGGTTGTGTGTTAGCTGGGTGGTGCTTGATGCCTCAGCCCTGACCTGCAGATCAGCACACTTCATCTTCCTAACTGCTGGGTGCATGCAGGCCTGGGTGGCTCCACGTTGCCCCATCTGCAAGTATGTGCCTGTCCCACATCTGATGGAAAAGAAAAAAATCCACCTCAGCAACAACAGTGTGCAGTGTACTCTGAGGGAAAGCAGCCAAGCAGTTGGGATTTTCTCTCATTAGTAATCAAGACAGGCATCTGCAGCTCTGCGCAGCCTTGCTAAGCCTCAGTGAGAGAAGCCAGGACAGCCAACAGCCCGCAGTACCTCCACAGCTCACCCCAGGGGAGGCTTCACAGCTCCCTGCCTTCACCACGAAATCCAGCCCCACATACTTCTCGCCTGGGCTGCTGCAGAGGCACCCGGCACACAAACCCACCGGGAAACTGGCATGGAACGTTCCAACATCTAACACAGTAACCACTGTTTCCTACTGAAGCTTTTACTGATATCAAAACCAAAAGGCAGACAGCGTAGGAAGGAGAGTAGGTGACACATCAGCGGGTCAGATGCCTATATACATGCTGAATGGCTGTGGATGTGCAGCTCTGGGGTGCAAAGCTGCTGACCCACTGTGGTCGGTTGCAGGGAACTGAGCTTGCTGGGGAGCGGCCTTCCTGTGTGGCAGCCCAAGCATACAGAAACCACCTGACTGTCCATATATATGCTGAGCCCTGTAATTTCTTCTGCACGAGCTACAGAGATTGCAAGGCTTTCATTTATCGTCAGTCTAAAAGGCTCTGTTTTTAAGAGTTAGCAGATGTGCCAGCGGTTTTCAACTCATCATGGGCTGTGATCCCACATCCCGAGGGACTGCTAACAGCCCAACATCTGCACTGCCCTCAGCCAGATGCCAATGCACAGGCACTGGGAGGAGTGGAGCCTGGTCCCTCCCCTCACTTCCTTCCAGCCCTCCTGACTGCTTGCTGTCACAAGCCCCAACACAAATGTGCCACGATGTCCTGATACCCAGCATGACTGGGCTGGCTGTTCATACATTGGCCACGTATGCAGTATGGCAGCCTACTCGTCATGAGGGGAGTGGAGGAGTGGATGGGCAGTGCTGATCTCTGCTCACTGCTGACAGTGACAGGACCTGAGAGAACGGCATGAGGCTCCATCAGGGGAGGGTCAGGCCCTGGAACAGCCTCCCCATGGAAGTAAACTGCTGGAGTTCAAGGAGCACTAGGGCAATGCTCTCAGAAATATGGTTTGAATGTTGGGTGGTCCTTTGTGGAGCCAGGAGTTGGATTTGCTGATCCTTATGGGTCTCTTCCAACTCAGGATATTCTGTGACTCTATGATCTGTATGGCAGCCACAGAGTATCCTGAAGCCTCTGTTTCTGTCTCTGCTCACAGAGCAAAAGTGTGTGCCTATCTTTTCATCTTTCTGAGTCCCTTTCTTCAGACAGCTCACCCTAAAATAAAAGAGAAGACACTAACAAAGCAGCCAGTAGCCCAGAACCAGTTATGCTTTCTTCCACTTGTTCAGTATGCCACAGAGCTGTGCTCAAAGCTGGGAAATCTCTCAGTGAGGTCATGGTGAAATGCTGTTCTCATGCCTTTCCCTCTGCCCTGACTGCTGGCTGACTGCTAATTGAAAACATGTGCAAACTCCTCCCAGGAAAACTTTGCTCTCTGTCTTGTTACCCGTACTGTGCTTAGACAATTAACTATCATTTCAAGTGATTTAAATACTATAAACACCTGTGTTTATAGGGCTTGAGGTAAATGGGAGCCTTGCTGGCTCCATTTTCTTTATTTATTTTACTACAAAGCCATCTGCCAAATACGAGAAATCCCTAGGATTTTTTTTCACCCTGCTCACAAGAGAGCCCACATGCTGGGTCAAGGGAGGGACAATAGAGGCACATCGTGTGACCAAGAGTGGCACTTGCCCATACCTGGGATGTTCGTTTTCAGCAGTGTTCTGCTGTGTGCACAGCCCCTGCAACCAGTGACCTAATTTTAGGGGAGGAGAGCTCCCCTTTACATCTTCCCTGACCAAGAGCCCCAAGCAGAGTTCTTAAGACTGGATGAACAGGATTTGCCCACAATTTGAGACCGTGCAGACATAGTAACTTCACACATAGCAACACATCTGTGGAAAAACACAGCACAAACAGCAGCATGGGCCTACAGCATCTTTTCCTGCTATGGGACCCTGGTGCCAGAGCAGCTGCAGGAGCCTTGCAGATCAGGCAAGCAGCTGTGTCCCTGGCACGCTCGGCCATGGTGTGGGAGAGAGGCCCAGAGCTGAGAAGAAACAGGAAACGAGCTCAGCAGATGAGGAGCATGGCCTGGGAGCCAGTTAGTGATGTCAGCATCCAGCCTTGACAGCCTGTCCTATTGCTGCCCTATGAGCCACCAAGTCTGAGTCTGCAGCTAGTGACATGCTGACAACCAGTTCTGACACACCACACAGCTTGTAATGAGACTGTGACGTGGCCCTGATGGCTGATGCCCTCAATGATGAACTTGTCTCAGGAGTCCTTTAGGGCCTTCCAAGGAAGAGCGAATCCATCCCTAAATCAAGTATGTGTCATAAATCACTCCTTGGTGATGACTCAAAATCATCTGTTTTTCTAGAGAGGTGTTGCTATGTACAAACTCTGCTATGTGTGCATGACCTCAAACTGTGGGCAAACCCTGTTTCTCCAGTCTGAAGGACTCCCCTTGAGGCTTTTGGTCAGGAGAAGAATGAAGAATAACCAAGAGATCTCCTGCTTTCTCCAAATTATTTACAGAATCATAGAACCATAGAATCATTAAGGTTGGAAAAGACCACTATGATCATCTAGTCCAACCATCCACCTACCACCAACATTGCCCACTAAAAACTTCAGCAAGTATAGGTGACTGAGCAAGAACAGAAGTCAAACAAAAGGGTACTTTTGAAGATATGTGCAAGATGAAATAGTGATGCTATTAATACTATGTATTACAGTATATACTTAAAGATTAAAATATTGCATTGAGCTCTGCTCACCTAATCTTCTTCCCAGCCCCTGTGAGGAAGATGGCAAAGAAGATATCAAAGTGAAAAAAGAAATAGCAGAGAAATACATGCAGAAATCTCAGTGTGTTTTGCTGACTCTCCGCTGCAATGAAGATTTACGGCCTATAGATTCTTATCTTGAACCCATCCTTATCTCTTCGCACAAGTCCGTGACTGGCAATTATGGATTACAGATCTTTAAGGAAGACATCTAAGCTGTCTTGCACAGATGACCCTCCTGACCAGACTGTATGGCTTCAACAGGAGATATGCCTCTTTTCCCCACTTGCAGTATTAATTAATACAACAGTGCTCAATCTTTTATATCTTTATTTTTTCTTTCCCTCTTTTATATCATTACTTCTTCTTTCCCTCAGATATGTTCAAACTCTTGTGTATGTGCAAATAAAGCCACGTTCCAGGATGAAGATAGAGCAAGAAGGTCCCAGCCACAAGGAGGTATATGCTATCACAAAATGATGTACAATGGAAGGGACTTCAGCTGGTCCAATCCTCCATCCAAAGGAGGGTCAGAGCAAGTTACTGAGAGCCATGTTCAGTTGACTTCTGGATATATAAATGCTGCTAGAAGGACAAAGCAATATTTAGAGGCAAAAAAAAAAAAAAAAAAATCCACCAGAAAAAAAAACCAAAAAAAAACAAGATGGGAAAGATTGCTTCACACTACATTTCTTCAATAATTCTGCAGAAATAACACCACAGGAGTCCATTCAGTCCAAAGATGTGCTAAGATCCAGAGAAGGGCAGATAATTAGAGGCAATGAGGGATACCGGAGCTCCAATTACAAAAGACCAGGATACCACTTTTTTCTTCTCTATAGGTGATTTATACTGTCTTCTAGGGCATCTGATTCTCATCACATGGAATAAAATCCCAGACCTGTGTCTGTGGTTTTAGTCAGGCAGCACTTGTAGCTCCTTGCTGATGCCTCTTTCTTAATTTTACTGATCTCATCTCTCGGGGAAGATGCATTTGCCCCTTCCCACACAAGAAAATCCATCCACCTCATGCATATGACAAGCCACTGCAGTCCCTGAAGCTGTTACAAAGGGTGTGCTATTCATGCAGTATCACTGACATGGTACACTTTGGTGACAATGCTTGGGGAGCAGAGAAAAAGGTACGATAGAGTTGAAAAGAGAGATGCAGGAGGATAGATGTTTGGACTTTGAAGATATTGAAATCAATCTGTGTCTAACAGAAAGACAGAGAGTTTTCACAATCTTGAATGCTCTTAGCTCTAGCACAAGCCACTGCTTCCTTGACAGATCACACAGAGCAGATGTAAAAACACGGATGGCACAAAGTAAGCTCAAACTGTCCCAATGACATCACCCAGAACAGGGACTGTGGCCGTGGCCATCTGAGGGCCCTGGCACACTTCTCAGTTAAAGCTAAGCAGCCCAGACATCCAGCTGCTAGGCTTTTCATGCAGGATTGAGAGATGGGGAAACGGCACCTCCCAGTGACAGACCTCAGCAGATAGCCCTTCCCCACTGAGCTCCCGTCTTGATGCCTGATGAGCCACAAGAAACGAGATGTCAAGGAAGCACAAGATAAAAGTGAGCCAAGCAGTCAATGCCTAATGAAAAATGCAAGCTCCTACAGCCACTTTCAGTGCTGGTTTCTTATCAGGTGAGACCTGTCATCAGAAAACAACCTCATTTCCATTCCTCCCCACCGAAATCCCCCCATACACATACTGCCTCAGTCCACCACAAAAAGGCAACTTGTGCCCAGCTTTATAACAACATGGCAAGCTTCATTTATCTCCAGCATTACTGATGAACCATGAAATTCAGCTAATAAAAAAACCAACCCCAGAAGCCCCAAACTCAATTTCAGTCTTACAGCACTGCTAGAGTCTGATAACCGAGAGCAGCATCCTTTGTCAGCCAGACAGACGCTCTGAGCGAGCCCCACTAATGAACTGTTGACAATGTCAACAATGGGAAGAGCACAATAGATGCAGTGTATTTATCTGCATTGTCACAGCACCCAAACAGCTGCTGTCTGTGGAAAGCACTATGCTGCTTCTGTGGAGTTCCCTCTCTGCATAAATCACGCTCCCAGATGGCCCTGTAAACAACAACAGTGTAATGCAGCATATAGAAAACTGTAAGCTATGAATACAGCGTTCGTAGCAAAATGTGCAGGAAAACATAACGTTCCCAGACGGCTCTTCAGGAACTCTGCTCTGCACAAGGCCTTTAGGCTGCAGCCCTGCAGGATTTCCCAAGCACTTCCTGGCACATGTCTTCCTGGTGATGCAGGAAAGAGACGGAGCTCAGCATCGGCCACCAGGAAGGGCTGCCCAGAGGCTGCTGCAGGAGAGGGGAGAGTTGCTCTGTGCTATGAGCATGCTGCACACAAAGCTTCCATTGGAAATCTCCTCTGCGGCTGGACAGCTTTTATGGTTGGACAAAGGTTGCGCGCCAGCATGGCAGATGATAAGAGAAAAGCTCTGGGGAGCCACAGGTAAACCCTGGTGGCAATAATCAGGCGAGGGAAGCCTGAAAGGGAAGAGAACCGAAAGGCCTGGTGCTGTCAGGAGTTGGACTCGATGATCCTTATGGGTCCTTTCCAACTTGGGATATTCTGTGATTCTGTAATTCTGTATTCTATGCCTGCACTGAGGTTGGGGCCAGATGTATGACTGCACTGAAGCTCCATCAGGCCTTAGGATATATCTTCTCCAAGAATCCCCAGAAGTAATATTTAGAGAAAACAGAAGGTTAGAAAAAAAGAGTTCTTTCCCAGATTAATACTTCACTTCCAGCATCTATTGGGTCTATTGTAACTACTGCAAAATCACTGATTTTGACTCAGCTTCCAGGTCCACAAGGCTGTCTTTCTCATAAAGAAATTTAAATACAAAAGCAGTTCACTCTGCATACAGAAACAGACCAGTGGCATTAAGAGTGAACCAGCCCATGCTTTTCTGTGATCTTCTTTCCTGCACTTGCCTGGAGGAAGGGAAGGGCACATTTCAGACACAAATCAGATACCAGCAGTGAATCATACTCAGTCACACTGCAGGTAGGCACTTACCAGGCCCTGTTTACTGGCTCCCCAGTAGGATGCCTCAAGTTGGCCCTCCACATCACAACGCACTCCAGATGCATGCATGGAGTGCACTTTGCCACATGGTGTTGTCAATTCTTAAAGGTGTGTCACAACCCCTAGGGCCTCCTCCTCCCTCCTACCAAAGGATGGATAAGGCAACAGCAGGTGCAGAATGTCATACCTCCCATCCCATCCTCTGCAAACACCCACACATCCAAGGAACAGGAGTGACTGCACAATGGTAATAACCGGCTCCTGCTGATACTGCTGACATTTAAAAAATAATCACCTTTCTTTGTAAAGAAGTTAGAAAGGTGAAAAAGCTCAGCCTTGCACTCCTCATATCCCTCACACACAGCATACTGTGGCCTCACCCAGCCGTAGGATAATCCTGGCTCTTTTAATGCTCCTTAAGCAAATCTGTAGGAGTATTGGACTCCTTCAATGCAATGCAAGTTTGGTTTGCAACATTTTACCACTTCCTCCAGATAAAAGGCACAGCTAATATTCAGATTCCTTCATAAAGATAAACACACACATAAGCACATTTCTTATGCATATACATGATGTCTGTATGCATAAGATGTATATATGAAAATATACACACAGATGTATATGACTGAGTGCTCAGGCACAAGACTGTGCTTTCACCAGGTGTTTTTGCTGAGTTAAATATACTGAGCTTTGGACCTCTGCCTTCAAACAGAACATGAAGAACCCATGCATACGCCAGAGGTTTTTCTAAGGGCCACCTATGCATCATACAGTGTGCGCTCACAGCCAGGTATCGCTGGCATCAGCATCACTTAGCCAAATGGGACTCTTATTCAGGTTCAGTATTAAGAATTCTCCTCAGAAAGAGTGGTGAGGCACAGGAATGGGCTGCTCAGGGAGGTGGTAGAGTCATCATCCCTGGAAGGAAAGAGTAGATGCAGTACTTTGGGACATGGGTCAGTGGGTGATAATGGTGGCACATGGACAGTTGGATTGGATGATCTTAGAGGCCTTTTCCAACCTTAATGATTCTACAGTTCTATGATTCCGTGTCCCAGCATCATGAACTTACACATGCTTTGGGCAGTCACTTTAGAGCACAAGCACACTCAGCAAAGTCATTTTCTTCAGCACAGGAGCAGCTTCATTTCAAGGAGTATTATTGAAATTGTGAAGCATGCGGCGACTGCTGAGAAGCCACTCCTGACTGTACTCTGTCTCTGCTGCAGAGTGAACCCCCACCTCCTCTCCAGGCTGAATAGATTACCATCTGCTTCTATTAGCTTCCCATTTTTCAAATCCTGGACTGATGCTTTGCTCACTGTAGATTCTACAGGGGTCTGCTCCCTAGGGAAAGATGGGTGAAGGTTGCCGGTTCCGAGTCTTAGGGAAGAATCGAAAATGCTTCCTCTTGCAAAATAATTTGCAAAAGCAAAGTTTGGAGGCACTTAAGAGAGGCGAGAAGGGCTGCTGGCCGCCTCGGCAGGGGACGAGCGGGGACTGAACCCCGCTCCGCCGCCCCCAACCCCGGCCGCCTGCAGAGGGCAGCCGGCACCGCCGCGCCGCCGGGGCGATGCCGCCGCCTCGAGATGCGCCGGGACCCGGCACGGAGCGGGGTCCGCTTTGCCCCATTCAATCCCCGGTGCGCGGGATGCCGCAGCCCCCGGATGGCGAGAGACGAGACTCGGGGGAAGGCTTCTCCAGCTTCTCCCCGAAGAAAGCGCACATCGGATACCGGCTTCTCCCCGCTCCCGTTCAGCCGAACTACCCGGACAGCTGGGGAGACTGGAAAAGCGCACATCGATCTACGAGATAGATGCTCCGTGCCGCGCGACACGCTTGATATAATTCAGAGCAAAAAGCAGCGCTGTCATCGAAAATATCCCCCAAACGTCAAACGCATTAAAAGCGGCCCGAGAGCGGCCCCAACCCTCCCGAGCGTGGTTCGCACCCCCGGGCTGCGTCACCTCCTTCGGAAACCAAAAGGCAGAAGGAGCGCGGCGCTGACTGCTCTGCAATCCTGGCTTCGCAGAAAGTTATGCGAGGAATTGCGCTCGCTCCACACTCGCTCCGACCACTGCCAAGCGACGCAGCGTCTTTTTTCTTTCTTTCCCCCCCCCCCCCCCAGTCCCCGTGGCAAACAACACGCCGACACGCGGGGGCTGTCCGCCGCAGCCCTTCTCCCGCAGCCCCACCGGCCCTCCCCGGAGGCACAGAGGGGCAGGGACCTAACGCCCGCAGAATCCATAATAATAACAAAAACGGCGCAGTGCGAACCAACGGCCCGGGAGGAGTTTCCGACCGCGAAAGGCCGCCTCCCTGTCGCGCCCCGTCCCGACCCGTCCCGCCGCTCGCCCCCTGCCCGCCCCGGGGACGCCCGCCCGCCCCGCCCGGGGAAGGCAGCGGGGAAGAGGCGAAGCCGTGCCCGGACCTTGGAGCAAAGGGGAGCGGGAGAGCTCGGGCCGGTCTTCGGGGAAGGAGTCGAGGAGGCGCTTGAAGAGGCGGCCCAGGTCGGAGTAGCTGCGGTGCAGGTAGAGGATGTTGCGGTCCGACCACTCGGTGCGGATCTCGTAGAACTCCTCTTCGTCGCCCCGCCGGCTGATGATGAGTCGCCGGATGCCGTTCACCCAGCAGCCCCGCACGTACATGTTCACCAGCGAAGTGCCTTCGAACACGGCCGAGGCCATCCCGCCGCCGGCGGAGGGCGAAGCGAAGCGCCCCGCCCGCCGCCGCCGAGTTAAGGGGAGGAGGAGGAAAAGGAGGAGGAGGAGGAGGAGGAGGACGGGGGGTGCCACCCGGCGCACCCCCCGGGGCGGGGGAGCGGGACGGCCGGGCCCGGCCCCTTCTGCTCCCCCCCCTCCCCTCCTCCTGCGGGAGGGCTCAGCCCCGCGGGCGGGCGGCGAGTCGGGGGGGGCTGCGCCCCGCACCCCGGCCCCCCTCGGCCCTCCTCCCCGCCCGCCCCTCCGCCCGCTGCTCCGCGGATCCTCCTCTTCCTTCTTGGGACGGTTTCGCAGACGCCACAGACATGACGAGGAAATTTTTCCCCCTCCCAGTGACCCTAGAAGTTTTTCTTTTTTTTTAAATCATTTAAACTTCCAGCCCGGCCGCTGAGGAAGGAAGCGGGGGAATACGCAGCGCACACTGCCTCCGGTTGCTGCGCGCCTCGCTGTCAGCGCCCAGCACCGCCCCAAGGCAGCCCCAATGCCGGGGGGAGCGGGAAGGCGGCACCGCCGGGGGCAGGGAGTGCCGCGACACTGGGGTAAAGAGGGACAAAGAGAGGAAGCAGAGGGCTCGGGGCTTGCTCAGCCTCAAGATGCCCAGGGGCTGCAAATGTGTACGTGGATGACGGCGAAGCCAATGACAGCGTGTGGTGATGCGGGATGTGTCGCTCGGGATGGTGCCCCTCTGGGCTCCACTGGGAGCATCCCGTGGGAAAGGGGCTCAGAGCTTGAATTCCCGGCCTGCCATGACCCAGGGAAGGGAAGGCTATATCTTTATCAGTAACATCTTTATCAGTGACACAGATGATGGGATGGAGTGCCCCCTCAGCAAGTTTGTGGACAACATCAACCTGAGTAGTGCAGTTGGTACGACAGCAGCAAGAGATGCCATTCAAAGGGACCTGAAGAAGCTTGAAAGGTGGGCTCAAGTGAACATAATGAGTTTCTATAAGGCCAAGTGCAAGGTATTACACCTGGGTTGTGGCAATCCCAGATTCCACAGAGTGGAAGAAGAATTCATTGAGAGCAGCTCTGCCAAGAGGGACTTGGGGGTTTTGGCCGATGAACTTAATATGAGCCAGCAGTGTGAGCTTGCAGTGCGGAAGGCCAACGGTATCCTGGGCTGCATCAGAAGAGGGGTGGCCAGCAGGGAGGAGATTGTCCCCCTCTGCTCTGCCTTTGTGAAGCTCCATCCGGAGTACTGCGTCCAGGTCTGCAGCCCGTAGCACAAGAAAGACAGAGCTGTTGAAGTGGCTTCAGAGGAGGACCACAAAGATGATCAAAGGGCTGAAGCACTTCTCTTAAGATAGTTTGAGGGAGCTGGGTTTGTTCAGCCTGGGGAAGTGAAGGCTCTGAGGAGACCACAGTGCAGCCTTCCAGTATCTAAAGGGAGTTTATTAACAGGAATAGGACTGACTTTTTACATGGCTCTGAGGAGACCACAGTGCAGCCTTCCATTATCTAAAGGGAGTTTATTAACAGGAATAGGACTGACTTTTTACATGGTCTGATAGTGACAGGACAAGGGGGAACAGCTTTAAAGTAAAAAGGGAGATTTAGGGGAGATGCTAATAGGAAATTATTTACTCAGAGGGCAGTGAGGCAGTGGCACAGCTGCCTACAGAAGCTGTGGGTATCCCATCCCTGGAGGTGTTCAAGCCCAGGTTAGATGGGCCACTGGGCAGCTTGAGACGATGGGTGGCAACTCTCACAGCAGAGTGTTGGAACTGGGTGGACTTTGAGGCCCCTTCCAAACTAAGCCATTCTATGATTGTATGATTCCTGCGTGCAACATTTTTGGGGAGGTTGGAGATCATTTCCTCACACGACCTAATATCAAATTTAAGTTAATTCTGCTACCATGACACCCATGGTTCATGAGTCCAAGAATTCACATGGTAACAACGCAGGGGCTGTTTAGCCATTTGGAAGAATTGTTGGAAGCCAGAGATGAAAACACTGTTAAAGATATTGACCAATGAATGGCGTTTGGTCTTTATGGTAAAGCAATTCCAAACCTATAAGTGCAGTTATGTCCCACTCTCCCTATTTGAATACATAATTGCATATTTCCTTAACTTCTTCGTAATAAAATTGGTCTTACTTCCATTTGAAGCACAATCAGATGTAACAAATGCACTCAACGAAGCCCTACCAGGGGCACGCATGCACCTGGTTCCTGCAGCCTCACTCTGCAGCACCTGCAGCCATTTCTTTCATGAAACCTGAAGCTGTAAAATCAGGACTTGAGATATTGAAGCAGATGCTGGGGAGCTCAGAGTCCCCAGACTGCCCTCACTGTGGCTAGGCTGGGCCTTGAGCTGTCCTACAAAGCCTGACAAAGGGAGCAACCTGGGGCACAGGCTCTCCCTGTGTTCAGTGCAGTGCAGTGTGTGGCACAGGCCCACCCACTTCACCTTGGCTCACTACAAAAGGGTTCCCACAACCCCATTGGGCTTGACATCCCACATTCAGCAGATGTGGGCCGCTTGGAATATGCAGTGCAGCTTTGCAGGAAAGGAACCGCTGCAAACCTTTGTCCTACAGGAGGATCTTGACACAGTTTATTTTGTTTGGGATGGGCTTTTCTAAGCTCTCCTCTTGTTCCAGTACTAGGTGGTCTCTCCAGCCCTTTAGTGCTAAAACAACACAATATGAGAAAATAAAATGCCTTCTCTTCTGAGAGTTGCTGTGGAAACCTGAAATAACCACAGATCTGAAAGAAGAGAAACTAATAGGAAGAAAGCTGCAAAGCTTGTTGGAGTTCAAAATGCATCTGGACAACACTCTCAGGCATATGGTCTGATTTTTGGGTGGTCCTGTGCAGAGGCAGGAGTTGGACTCAAAGATCATTATGAGACTCTACGATTCTATGAAGACCGAGCCCCTTCTTAAAAAGATGTCAGCTTTGAGTTGCTTCTAACTATGCACATGGCTTCTGCTTGCTCTTATTGGCATTTTTTGCCTTTGCAATGGAATAAATGTTGCCGTCATCAGCCTGCCCACAAGCGTATGCAGCCCTGCAGACCTCCCAGCACCTCACAGAGCTCTGGCTGCAGCTGGGTTCAGCAGGGCTTTGGCTAGGAGTTCTCCACTTCTGCTGGGTAATGGCTCAAGCATGGAATGGCTGGTTCTGTTTTTCTCTTTCAGTCTGACAGGTGCTACCCTTCCAACTCTATTATCAGGCAAAAGCCTATCATGCTTGCACATGAAAAATGAGCTTGCAACAAATTTTTTCCTTCTAAAGAACTTGGAGTTGACCTAGTGATACCAGATCCTGATTGTTAAGAATATGAAAAGTAGACATATCCCTGTATTTGGTTCTCATCCCAGCTGGCAGGACACATACCTCTCACCATGTCCTCTCCCCTAGCTGCTATATGTAGCAGTATAATGCCAGCCTGCCGCTAAGCCTGGGCACAACTGCCCTTTGTGAAGGTTGGCTTAGTAATAACAGTCTGGGACTGCATGGCTCTGTTAAAGTTTCATTGCAAAATGCTCACACACAGGAAAGCAATGTTTGCATGGGAATAGCGGCGTGCTGAGAAGGAAGGCAGCCCTTGCAAGATTTTTTGCACCGTGGAAAATAAAATGGATGAGCAGTGAGGATGGGCAGTCACGAGGGACACGGACATCTTGCAGATGAAAGTATCTTTTATTATCAGCACCTTCTATTGTGCCTATACCAATTGTACCTGTCATGCACTTTTAAAAGTACATAGAGGGCATTCATTTGCATTTGACTAGTTTTCCATATGTATGCAGCATGGGCAGAGGCGCTGCGCAGCAGATGCTCTTTAGCAGAAAATGGGGAACACGTATTTGCCTTTTTTAAAAGAAAGGCTGTTATGGAGAGACATTTCATTCCTTTTTGCATGATGTGTTGGGTTGCTATTTTCCATATTTAAATTTGGAGACAGAAGTAATTAGTGGCAATTGCACCTGAGAGAATAAAGATGCTGGCTGAGTATGTGTTTTATCCCCTTGCCTTTTTGTGATCTGATTGTTTTACTGGAACCATATAATACCACGGGGATGCAAATATTCTCCTAAGCACTTATTATCTTCATTTCTACCTAGGAATTTTTCAGTCTTGCATTCAGTTTCACAAACCAGTAATCATTCATTTAAAATGCATGTAGAATACACACCACATGCTGCTCATCAGGCAAGGTGACCCTGGCCCTTTGAAGATTGATCTGGCTAAAAATTCACTCAAATCTTCAACTGATGCAGCAAAACTGCCTGAATGTGAGTGCCAAATCATGGGGTTTAAGAAGCCTAAGAGCAGGTAACTTCCTTCTTATGCTGCGAACTATTGCTAGAAACACAACTGAAGATGAATGAATCTGTGCTTCTAAACTCATGGTGTGCTGTGACATCTGCTAGCCCCGTCTTTTCAGGCTTCCTTATCCATACCGTGGTAATGTCAGGGATATTTGCCTCTCACATACAAACATGCTATGAAGACTTCTGAAAGCCATTCCCAGATGGCCTTCTGGGCTGCACGTGCACACTGCTAACTCACGTCCAACTTTTTTTGTCCCCGAGTCTTCCTCCGCAGGGCTGCTTTCAATGAGTTCTTTCCCAGACCATACACATGTCTGGGATTGCCCCAGCTCTCTTCCCTGTGCAAAGATGTGTACAGGTGTACAGGTTTGCCAGAAGATCTGGGTGAACACTGCAGCATGGTGGCATGCAGCTGGAAGAAGGAAGCAGAGGCAGAGAGGGAAGGTGTTTCCTTCATTTGACACTGCCACCAAAACCCATTCCTTTGGTACATCTGCTGGAAACAGTCTGAGAAGAGCAGGAGGAAGGATAACACCTTCTGGGAGGAAGAGGCTTTCTGGTTGTTCAAGTCTTCCCTTGCTCAAGGAGGCTGACTTTCTATATTCCTGTAAATAAGCAAAAATTGCACCCAGGCTCCTGACTCCATTAATAATTTCTCTTTCTAACAGGAACAAGCATTCAGGATTCAAACATTTCAGCAAGCTGCTTAACAACTTAAAGAGCAGGAACACTTCCCAGACCTGGAGTCACCAAAGACGTCTTGCCTGATGAATTTGTTAAATCATTCCTGCTATGAAAACATGGCCTGGCTTCTGAAGCAAAGGAAAAAGTCACATTTCCAGCCTCAGATCCGTGAGCAGGGGGGAATAGAGCCGATGCGAAGACATTCAGCTCATTTTGCTCTGCTGCCACTGCAGCACTAGAACAAATAAAATACCATTCCTCTTGCTCAACAGTACCAAAAATCATTCGGAAAGCAAGAAGAGCTTTATCCACTTACATATACAGTGAAAACAAGACAGTGAGTTTTGAAGAGCAGCCCATGCCTCTGTAATACCTGCAAGCAATGGGGAGTAGGCCACCTTTTTATTTTCTCCTACGACGTGCAACTTTCTGCTAATTGTTTGGGTTTCATTTGTTTTCCATTTTAAAGAGCAATGCAAGGGCAAAGCAGCTCCTGATGGTCTAGTCTTTAGTTCACGTGACAAGATCATCTGAACACCACTGGTGAGATTAAATGAGCTCATGAGCGAAGCATCCTTTCATGCTCCTGTGGGGCTGCTGGACTGCGTGAGGCTTGAGCACACAGCCAGAGCACTGCTGGGATTCTCTATTCTCACTTTGTTCTCCTCTCTCCCCCAGGCTGATTCTGTGAAGTACTGAGCCCTCCTGGACGTTAAAAAGTGCTCAATATCCTTCCAGCTTTGGCTACCTCATAATATGGCCTTTAATGTATGCACAACCTATTTTTAGAATCTATAACATGTTTTCTGGGTAAAACACTGCTTGAAAGACCCCTTCCTTTCCCTCTGAGTTGACATTGAATTTGATTTAATAGAAGAGCCTGAAATTCTTTCCATTAAAAAGCGTATTATAAATGCTCAAGGAGCTGTAACTGCAGTTGAAAGCTAGGTATATTCCTGCCAAAGGGTAAACTAGCTTCATGTAATAGGAGAATAGTTGTAGTGGAACAACTTACCCTTTATGAGCCTTTTTCCTAGAGACAACATAGAAAGTATGTCTTCACTATGCTTCCAGCAGAGCAAAATAAATTAAATATACCTGCAGGTTACTGAAAAAAACCCAAAACACTGGCATAAAAATATGCAAGACAAAATTTATCTGCATTTTCAGACTCTTAGCCCACTGCAGTCAACCAAGTGGGCAATAAAAGTCCACAGCGCTGGGATTTGGTACGGCTTGTAATGATCCCGTGTATGGCCTAAGACTGCACATCTGTATTGCACATCGAAATAGAAAGCCTTAAAGTGCTCAGCAATGACAAGCATTATAATTCTGAGTCTGCAGAAGGGGAGACAGAGCCCTAGAGCAGAGAAAGCAGCTTGCCTAAGCCTGTAGAAAGAAGCTGTCTTAGAGGTTGAAATATTTGCAGCACTTGGCACATGGACTTGTATACAGCCTTTAGAGAACATACTGTTTTGCAGGGAAAAAATCACATTGCATATTTCCATTAGACCTATAAATGCAAAAGTGAACAATCTGCACATGCTAAGAGGTTGTGGCTTTTTCTTTAATATCATGGTGCTCTAATGTTTTTCCTCTTTATTGTGAAGAAATATCATCCAGCCTAAAAACAGTAGGATGAGCATAATAACTTCAAGCTGGGCATTTTTTTGCTACTGTTGTTAGCAACTGGAACAAATTCTTCCTTTGCTCTCCCTGCACCACCCTAGGAGAAGCAACTGGCTTTGTTTTAGATGCTGGCAACTCTGTCTGTATCCCAAGTAGTGACAACTCTCACTGAAAACATATGAGCCATCCAGCTGAACTGCAGTACCCTGCTCTTGAACTCAATTTTAAGGGCACAAAATTTTAAGGGCTTAGCTATGTGAATATGGAGCCCTTCAGCACTTGCTCGTGGCAAGAAGTTCTTAATGAAAGGAACACATACGGAAGTTGCAGCAACAAGAATGCCAAATATGAAAGAAATGCAGGATTGGATCCTGAGCCTGATGAACAGGTATTACTGAATTGCATTCATTCACATAGCTGCATCCATAAGTTATAGCTCATCAGTGTTTGCTGCTACAAATGCTTCGAGTCAAAACAAGCGTGAGTGATTGGATGTTCTACACAGCATAATTAGAGATGTAAACAGTGGCTGCCATTGCAGAAACTAGAGCAATATGCTAAGTAATTACCTGAGTTATTTCAGTCCAGCCATATTCTGTATCCTTAGTGTAATTACAGGAATTAAAGTCAAGCCCATCATACCTTTGGTAGTTCAGTTTGTGTGTAACAACATGTTCCTCAATTTTTATGATGTCCCCTCTATAACCAGGGTGGCCCACACTCTCCCCCATTTTTAGTTGTCAAAGCCACAACGTAAAGGCCCATTAATGAAAACAAGGCTAATTATGCTTTATTCAGAATGGCTTCAGAGGGGATCCCTTCTAAAAAACAGCAGAGTGGGGAGTCCACACACTGTGTCCCATTCTGCCTTAAAAATGAAGCAAAATCTCACAATGAATGTCTCTATGTTCCTGAGTTCTTTTCATGCTTAATGTGTCTATGTGAATGTACCAAATACAAATGAAGCTTGAATAATACACAACTATTTTTCCTTTGTTTTCCTATATTGCTCAGCATTCTATTTTTCAAATTCTTCCCAATAGCAAGAAAGAAACAATTTCCCTGCCCCCTTCTTTTTTGTTTCTTTTTCCTCTTACTCAGGAAGGAGCTGGTAGTGAATCTGTTAGGACCATTGTGCTATATTCACCAGTGTAACTTAGTGCAACTCATGTGTGAATTGAGGCTCTCTTTCCTATGAGAAAAGATATTTCCCCATATGATAAGTACTTTCCCTAAAGCCCTGTTATTATTTGTCAAATTATAAAGGCCAGAATACCTTGAACATATGTGTGGTTCATACATGCATTATACATAGTGAAGGTCATATAAGTTAGCATAGCACCTCTTAATAAAAAAAGACAAAATATAATGGACAACTCTCATTATTCTCAATACAAAGAGGCTGACAAAGCACCTACAAAACTTCCATCCTTGCATAGGCCAGTGATAACTTCTTCCTTAAAAGATAAGTTCAGTAACTTCAACCAAGGGTTGACTCTCAACTAAGAGTGAAGCCACAAAGGAACGTGAAGAATAACACAAAAGATATGCAACGGTTTCAGTACAAATAATTGCTGCAAAAACAGCTTCTATCCATGTTAAAAGCCTTTGGGTTTGATTCTACAACTGCTCCAAGCAGAAAAATACATACTGTTTCACCAGTAATGGTATTTTGTTTGTTTTATTTGGATGAAAGGGGGATGCAGTGACAGTGGGAATTATTTCCATACTTGTAGAATATGCTGAGTTGGGAAGGGACCCACAGAGATCATCGAGTCCAACTCCTGGCTCCACTCAGCACTACCCAAAATCAAAACCCACAATTCAATATACAGCACATTTGCTAATCCCACTATAAACCAGCTTAAGTTTCAAACAAGGTCGGGTTCAAATTAGACCAGCTAAAATATCTACAGAATCCTCCTTTTTCAGCAAACAGTGTTGTCACATCCCATGGGACAGAACCTATGTAACATGGTGCACCAACCCAACTCACTCTGTGAGACAGGAGCATTTACAAAAGTACAAGGTCTTGATTACTGCTGCAAGCAGAGCCTATGCTAATGCAATATTCTATGGCAAGATTACTGTAATTTTAATGCTTATCTTCTTCAGGCCTCCACAGCATAGTTTTAGCCCAAGTCATCACTATACAAGCCTGATGCAGTCCTTTATCCAGGACCGTCTATATCTTCTGCTGCTTCAGTGAAACTAATATAAATAGAATAGAAACAAACACAGAAATTAATTGTCTTAGAAGCTTGCAGTTGTGCATACAATCACTGACTCCAGAAAATAGCTGGTAAATAAGACAGTTCAAGGAGCAGAGGTTTAAATGGCAATAGTTAAAAAGAATGTGACTTCAAAAATCTAAGCATGTAATATAATGAGAAAACAAAGAATTGTGTAATACAGACATCTAATGGGAAATGCATATTGTTATACGGATACTAAGGAAAATAATTAACCAAAGAAGAAATTGAAGATGTCTAGAGATAAAAGCAAAAGGTTTTCTGAAGAATTCTGCTAAGGAATTTATGAATGAAGGCTGAAAGCTTTTCTCAACTTCAGTTCAGGGACTATGAGTAAAAGAGGTTTTCTCAGCTTCTGTAGACGGGAGCCTCTACACAAACAGGGATTCACTGCTGCAGGAACATCATCTTGGCTCTCTCATCCCAGACCCTGGCAGCTTAATCAGTAACATTAAATGATGTAATTATATAAGTAAAGAGATAGGATAGTACAGTCTTATCTTAATGTAAATACAGTACAAATTGCATCCTCTGACTAGTTTGTTGTTCAAGCTGGCTCTCTTCAGTTGCTGCCTGGAAAAAACTGAGGTTTATTTTTCTGCTATCACTTATCAATTGTCTAATTTCCCATTTGCCTAACCCAAGCACGGGTGACAAAAACTGCCCAGAATGGTTACATGCAGCTGCTATACAAGGACTCACAATTTTTCTCTTTTAATCTTTAGTGAACATCTTACACTAGTTTCTTACATTATCTCATGATAACAACTACACATCGGCCTACTAAAAAAGATTAAATAAGAGGTATATACAATTAGCTGAATGTTTCTTCTCCAAATGAGATGTATATTCCACTACTAAGCACAATTTTCCTTGAATTACATACTTTTGGAAACCCACTTGATAGTGTGGATTCCAAGCACATGCTTTGCTTCAAGGAAGTAATAGTTTTATGAGACTGTTTTCTTTGCCTTTCAATTGCTTTCCCATAGCAATTGTGATCCAAACAACACAACACTGCCTGCAAAGTGAAACTCCCAAACAAAATAATCTGGAAATAAAAGCACTGCTAACGTTACAGGAATACTGTTTGTTCACAGGGTACCAAACACAAATCAAGATTTTTTTAGTTTCTGCAAGGATGGTCTAATCATTCAGCTTGCAAGAGTGGATGGGAACAGAAAGGGAAATAGCCTCCTTCCTTAGCGTTAAAGATATTAATTCCCTTAAGAACAGGAAAGTTCTTTGCATCTGAGCATTTTGGAGTGATGTCACTACACAAACACAGCCTCATCGGTGCAAATCTTCAGGGAGCTATGACTGCACCAACGTACAGGCATGTGTCAGCACAGTTAAACACAGGTGCCAGTTAAATCCACGCTGAAGTAGGCAGACAATCAGAGATTTACAGCTAAATGCTTCAGCGGGGGCACAACTGAAGCTTTCTTTTCCTTCCTAGAAAGAAGACTAGGAATGATCTAATGAAGACACAGGCATCTGCATAGATGAAAAAGAGATGAAGATCTTGATAAGATCTACAGGGAATAAGAAAACAGACAAGTCTATAGCTTCAAAAGCACAGCAGCTTTCTTGTCTTTATTGCTGCACAGAAAAATCAATGCCAGGGCTCTGTATCCTCCTATCCTGAAAGGAAGCAAGAAAAACAAAGGCAAAACAGCCTAAAAACAGCCATCTGCTTTGGGGGAGCTGTCAGTGGCATGATTTGCAATATGTGATGGACTGAAGCAAGCATGTCCTTCTGGCAGGTGGGGTGGCCACAGGCTTTTGTTCTTGCCTTGGCTGGGTTCACAACACTACCTTCTTTTGAGCTAGAAGTTGAGCAGCTTCTCTCTTTTGAGTGACTTGATTCCCACTGTCAAAAAAACCCAAACACCTGTCTCCTGACACCTAACACCTAAAGTTATTAGGAACATAAGTATTTTGTATATAGCAGCTGAGTAAAACAAGGGAAACTCTTTTGACTTCCTCTCCTCCCCAGCTTTCATTTTAAAAAAGTGTGTGTGTGTGGGGGGGAGAGTTTCAACTGCCTCCTAATTGTTCCTCAGCTTCCTGTCAAAAGATCCAAACTAAATCCCAGGAAACTTGTCATTCCCTGTCTGAGGCAGAGCTCATGAGAACAATAGATGGCTACAATCAATGGTTCTGCAAAGACTTGTTAAAATATAAGCTTGCATTGCTACGCACTATTGAATAGCTCTAATGCAGCTCTATTGGAGCTCCTAATACATTTCTGCTGTAAGTGCTGTGAGCTGAAAGTCACCACCTAATTTATCTTTTAGCTTTTCTGATGGTTGCTAGGAAGAACTATCTCCTTCTAAAAAATAGATGGAATATAAAGGTCAACAAAGAAATTTACAATAATACAACATAAAATCGTGGCAGTCTAATTTAACACAGAAGAGCTCATTTTTTCCCAAAGCCATCATTTCTCATCTTCATTTCAGTTTCAAAGACTGATGATGCCGTAACGCCTAAGATGGTGAAATAGATTGGCCCTTGAGTCATTAGTTATTCTTCATATCCTTCTCAACGTTATCTCACTAATTCAACTTGATTAGATTAGCAGTTTCTCTTGTTGTAAGCCCCAAACTTGTTTATCTTGAAGCACTAAAAGTAGTTTCCCAAAGCCATATCTGGTATCCAAATGGGTTGTCCTGATATTCCCAGAAAAAAAAATAACCCTCCTTTCTTCCTGAAGCAATGACAGAGTTGTCTAGTTGAACAGCATGGCAGATGGAACCTGAGCAGCTCGCCCTTCATGTGTTTGCCACTGCCAGGTAGAAACCCCATCACAGGACTAAGGGAAATAAATATCAGAATACAAAGCAGGTTCTATTTTCTATGAAGTTGCCACTGTCCTGTGCTTGCTTTCCACCGCTGTCAGCACAAAACTATTAAAATGCATAATTTATTGCAGGTTGCTTGAATATATCTGAAAAGATAATCTCTATTAGGGTCTCCCTATTCAAATCTTGCACAGATTTCCTCTAGTAGCAGAGGACATTAAAGAAGTAGGAGATTTGAGAATGATTTATTTGAGAAGAATATAAAGTGTCATATCTTATTTTCATCTCTCATTGCTGACACTCATTTGAATCTCCCATTCAGCACTGGGAACACCCAAGTTATCAGCTGTTCCCACTCATTTGGAAACTTGAAAGATAAAATCTGAAAACAGTCAACAGGACTGGAGGCCCAAATCCCGTTTGTCTGGTCTTGAGGCAGAACCAACCGCACGCTGAATTAGTTCTTTGCTCCACAAGAAAGCATGAAGCATAGATATGTATAAGCATCAGTGGTTTATTTGGAGAGATTCGACCCAACCATGGCACATCAAGAAGATTAAGAGGCCAAGTGAAACACAACATTCTCTGTCCTGGTAAGAACTGGGAGGAGTAATGACCAAACTCTGAAAATCAGACTGTTTACAAGAAGCATTTCTGCATATGAATATCTAGTGCCTACCCACAGGCAACCAAGCTTGACCAAGTCATACAGCTTAAAAATATCAAGATCACCAAGGAAATTCTGTGGAAAAGAAACCAAGAATAAAACTCTTATTGTCCTTTCACTACAAGGCTTTCTTTCTTCTTCTGTTAAAGTAATTCATTTTGTACAGACTTAACAAGCTAAATCTTAAATTCCCTCCTAAAACAAACTTGGATCCAAGCTACCCTGAGCATTAGTTTGTGTAACTGAGATCCAAATTCAGACTTCCATTCTTCTTCATTCCTTACCAGGCAGCCTCTCCTCTCTATCAAAATAAAGCATAGATTTCAGAATTAGGAATTCATCTCTACGTAAGTAATTAGAGGTACATTTTTTGCAGTGTTTTTTGCCTCATTAAAGGCACTATGGTATTTTTGAAAGGTAATGATGGCTGTTACGACTAATGATCATTTAGAAATAGAAGTGTTCCTGCAGGATAAACTTCCTGTATGCGTCTCAGTCTCCCATGGAGATCGTTAACAGAAGCATCGTCACTGCCTTTCACTTCCCAAGGACAGGAAAGACCATTGGAAGGACTCCATCACAGTTATTAGGTCACACGTTTCTTTTGCTCAGAAAGGGTGGCTGAGGTCTTTAACTCCTTAAATAAAGATCCTCAGAAAGCTCAAGATCTTGTCCCTGAGTTGGAGAGGAAAGCTATCGAGGAGCAAGCCCTGGCTTTACTGGCAGCTGAAGGCTGCCTGGCCAGCAGCAGCGCTGCTGAGGAGGTGCCAGGGTGTTGTTGAGAAGCAGGCTGGACAGGAGCCCCAGCACAGCAGCCAGGAAGGCCAGAAGCAGCCCGGGCTGCACCAATAGCACCTCAGGCAGCGTACAGGGCAGTGGTTATTCCCTTTTTCTTGGCACCGCATTAAGACTGGAACATGGCATTTGGTGCTGGCCCCTGGGACAAGAAGGATGATCACGCAGTGCAAGTCCAGGCAACTGGCGCACTGCCAGCGAGGAGAGCTGAGGGACCAGGGATTGCTCAGCCTTGAGAAGAGACAGCTTCAAGGACCTGACATCTCTGAGAAGAGACACAGGGGCTCAGTTTGCCCAGACAGTCTGTGCAACCTCAGACCTTGAAGATTTCAAGGATGTGGCTGGTCAAAGCTCTGAACAACCTGCTCTTATCTCATGCCTAATCCTGCTTTGGGAAGGAGGTTGGACTAGAGACCTACTGAGGTGCTTTCTAATCTAAATCTTTTTAATAGATGTAAGATTTCTATGCAAACAAGTTTAAAAAAAAAATCAACTCTTTATCACAGTAGATCTACAAAGATTTAGGAAGCAGAACTTTTCAGATTCAATGTACAGAATCAAAACCAAACAACATCCCTGTTCCTCAATCTGTAATACTGAACGTTACATTACAATTTATTTCAGATATTGCTATTTGACAAGTAAACTTTTTTTCTGACTAGTTATTTCAGAGATTAACGAGTTTAGGATTTAGAAGAAAGAAATCCCTCATTTCTCCTGGCAGGTATCCATAGCAAAGCAATTATTAAAGATTAACTGCTGCTTAAGCTTCTGAAATAGGACTTTTGCCTGTTTCTTCCAAGAAAATCCCTGCTTCCCCACTGTACAAACATAAAACCAGACTAAATCCATTTGTGTCATCCAGAGATTCTTATCCTGTCTATCGTGGTCTGAGTCTGAATGACTCCCAAAGAAAGAAATTTCTCCTGATATATACCGGAGGGATTGAGAAATGTATGACCCTCTGAATCTCAGCATAAATGACTGTACAAGAAACAAAAAAGCAACCAAACCAAAACAAACAAAAGCAACCAGGTTATGTATTTTTTAAGAAGAATAAAAAGTCATCAAAAGAAAACAGTGAGTGAGTATCATTCCTTTTGGCATAAGGCACAAGTAGGAAGCTTTGTAAACACTAAGTTCTGAAATTTACATGCTATATAAATTGGTCAAAGGGGTCTGTGGGACCTGAGCCAGGGAAGTGTGCTCCATGAGGACTTCTAAAGTCCTGTCAACAATATAAGAATAGTCATGAAATGCCCAAAGTGCTTATTACTGCATTTCCCATCAAAGGGCCAGACAACGTACTGCCTTCTTACAGAAATGAAAGGAGTCAGAAACCACTTGCGAGTCATACAGCTGCATTAACTCATTAGACACTGAAAACCATGGGCCTGGTTTAATTCTTCTTAATGACTACACTGACGATGACCAACTTGAGAAAGATGTTCAGGATCTGGTTCCACATGAAAAAAAGCTTTTAACTAAACCCTGGGCACATTTTAGCCTTTTGATCTAAACAGACAGTCTTTATGGCAACTTTTAGGGTGAAAAGTAAGATTTGTGCTGAAAACCTACCTCATTTCATGCTTTGAAATGGTACACTTCTGTTTTCAAAATAATTTCCTCTCCTCCTTGGGTAACGCATGTCTAAATATTCCGTCATACACATCTGTATTTTAAAAAGCACTCCAGAATGAATCCCTTTCCCCTGACAGGAAAAATGCTTTTGGGAATTTGTAGGAGGACTAGAAATTTAACAACAACATGCAGAGTAAAATATTAAAATCATATAATGCCTTTTAAGAAACCAAACTTTCAAAAAGTGGCATTTTCATTTGTTCTGGTCTTTGGAAGTTCTGTGATGGAAAGCCCTGCCCATGCATTTTCTTGCTTTGAAGTCCTAACACATTTGTAAAATAGGAAAAAATTGAATCTGGAACATTGGGTCTATAATTACATATCATCATACAAAATAAGGGGGAATAAAAAGCACATGCTTCCTCGAGCTGTAATGACCTTGCCCATAATGGAGATGGTAAAGCCTCAGGATAAAATTCTAGTTTTGCTGCAGTTGACACACAGGATTTCACCCTCAGAATTTCCCTTTGAGGACATGACCCTTTCCTTGTTTTGGTTTAGGTCTGTTAGTTTTAATGATGACTTGCAATGACACACAACTCCCATGTACCAAAAGGAAAAAAGCCTGGGTGTGCAAAATTATTTACCTCACGCACAAAAAAGAAGCTTTCTTTAATAATACGGACATCATTGATAAATAGAGAATTGATCTCTGTACTTTTAAGAAGAACAAGTTTCTATTCTAGGTAATATTTAGCAGCCCATAATTACAATAAGTTGGCAAAGTCTTAATTTTAAACAAAACATAAGGGATACATACATTTTTTTTCCTTAAGAGCAAATATTTTTCTTTGTAATCAAAGTAAGAAATTCATTACATGTACAAACTGCTTTCTTTTTAGGAGTGTGTTATGTGTCTCTAACATACTACTCTAGATAGGGAAAGATATTCCAGTAACAGATCTAGTGTTTACAGTGGAGGAAGAAGGCCATTGATCAAAAAAGACTGCATGAAACAAAGATTAGGAATAGTAATTTTTACATGTCATGAGATTCTGGGACATGTAAGAAGGAACTACTAGCAATCAGAAAGTTTATTTTTTCCCTTTTCTGAAATGTTTTCATCATAACTTTCTAGGGTTGTTACTAACAGTAAATGACAGATAGAAAAATAAAGAATAGCATTTTAAAATCTTTGCTCATTTTTGCTTGTCTACAGTAAATGCACTGCACAAAAAGGAAGACAAAGGAAATCAAAAGAGACTGTTTCTCTTGCAGTAGTAGTAAGTAGAAAAAAGCAGTGTATTTGCTAGCAATCACTTGTGTACCTTCCCAAATTATGATGAAATAAGCTCTCAATTGCATTTAAGGGCAATTTCATCTTCACTGCACTGATTCACGAAGGGTAAATACATGAATGCTGCCTTGTTACAGCATACTGAACAGGCACGCCTGGTGATGCACTGATGATCAGTGATCCAGGTCACACATGATATGTATTTACCAGTAAGTTCAAAAGGAAGCACACTTGAACACTACTGCTATCTAGCCCTATCACATATGTTTTGTTAACCTTGCTTTCAAATTATGTTTTGCATCCTGTTTTTAAGCCTGTAATTCTGGTTGGATCAGATCATTTAACACAGATTATTACCAAGACTTGCCCAGAAGTAACAGTTTTGGGAAAGCTTTGTTAATGTCTCTCGGATCATTCCTTCCTCATTTCTGGTATAGGACTATAACTACAACCCAAGAGTACCTTTTGGTATATGGCATATTGTGTAATAAAGTACACTGCAGTTGACATACAATTCACCTGCTCTTCTGCAACATGTAATACTATGCTGTTGTTACGACATATTGTGCCCTGAGTCAATCTCAGTAAAATATTACAAACATTTCCATATTAGATTATCATAATTTACCTTCATTTTAAAGTACTTCAAAGGATTAAACCTCAAATTTCCTTGTGCCCAAAGAAAATTAATGCATCGGAAATGCTAAATTCTGTAATATTACTGTCTTCTCTTTTGCCATGTTTCTGGTCATTCCCTGTCCACTGATACATAGTGAAGTCATTTATCTGAAAGCCAAGCTGGCACACTACTGAAGAAAAGATTCTCTTAAACAATTGCTGTGCTTTAAATTTCAATAGCTATTATGGTGATTGATGGTGAATAACAAAGCAGTCATGTAAGTGGCAAAACCCTACTTTGTGCCACTCTTCTTTGGTCATTTAGACTAATAAATGAAGTAAAATCTTTTCCCGACGTCCGTTCCCTCAAAAAAGAGAATGAATCATTTTAGACAAGCAAAGTATAATACCATTACTGAACATTGCACTGGATTCCCTAACAGTTCCAGACTCATGTTGACTTTTCCCATTGCTGAACCAGTTGCCCCAGAGGAGACATTTAGAATTAAAGGGAACACAAAGCTTGACTCTAATATTTTAGTCTGTAGAACACATCCACAGATTCTTGAAGCTGATATCTGACAAAGCATCTGTATTCAAGATCTTCAATAATATACAAACTTAAATAGTTTTCATACAAAGTGGTAGCAGAGCAATGTGGTCTAAAATAACTTAGGAAAGAATGCTATCTACTGCATGCTCTATGTTGTTGTTTTCATTAAGTTTGTGAGGATTTATTATTTGTTTTACTGTAGGCTACAACATTCCAAGAAATAATGAAAACATCAGAGTCTGAGGAAAGACAGAAGAAGACAGTACTTATTTGGCATGCCTATTTTAAGATAAGGAAACAAAAGAAATGCCAAAGCGTGCTCCTTCCTCATCTTTCTGACATCACTGGATTTTGGCTCAAGTGCTTATTAAATCCCACTTGAAGAAAACAATCTCCTATTGGGGCCTAAATAATTCAGAAAGCAAAACTGAGGGCTAAAACATGGAGGCAGCATCTTGTAGTTAGGGAAACAAAGGAACGTGAGAGGAGATTAGTAAGACTGAAGGTGCCCAAGAGTCCCAAAGACCCCCTGGTGTCTCCCAAACCTCTACTGTGATATGCCCCCTGCAAACATAACCAGAAGCAATATTTTTATGGGAACAGGAGAGCATTCTGCTTTTCTTCACCCCAAGTACTGGGTCTAATCAGCACTTTTGTCCTGCTTAATTCAGTTAGTCACAAATGCTGGAATGGAGGATGAGGTGGCACTCACTTCCACAGTAATTAATTGTGATTTCATAAAAGCATCGTTATGTTATTTGTTTAGACAAAAGGAAGTTGAAATAATTCAATAGTTAAAAGTTACAGATATACCAACTATAATCATGCTGTGTACAGGCAAAACTCTTCATTCAAGCAATTACACCACATCTGATTAAATATGATGGAAGAAGATATAGAGAAAGTGTATGTAACAATGCAATTTAGCAGGAACAAGTGTTCTTACTTTCTCTGTAGTTGGAATGAAACACTGAGGGACACTCAGAATGGTTAATTCAGAACACTTAACTGGGGTAAAGGAGATCCACATCCAATTCTCCCCAGAAAGAGAAGTTTCTCTTGAAACTTTTAACAAGTCTCTTCTAATGAGTATTTGGTGTGAATTATTTTTCTCTACTTTAAGAAATTCCAACGTTTGGGTATTTCCCTTATTTTATGTCAGAGCCAAAGACTCTAGCAGAGATGGAGCCCAAATGTCTTGATTCAGAACCTGAAGGGACACTTCTTGCCAACGTGCAGCAGTTCATGAACCTGTAAGTCATCTTGATGAAACTGTAAGATCAAACCTTTCTCTGAGACCAAACTGCACACTGGAGCAGGCAAAAGAAGAAAGCCTTGTGTGTGGACAAAAAGAAAAGTGGCTTCGTCTTTCTGGTTTTGTGGCACAGCCCCACATGCAATTGCTCTGGCTCCTGTTTGGAACAGGAGAGCAGCAGAAACAAACCACGCTCTAATTTAGTGGCTTCCTTGCTGAGAATGGATCTGTATTTTAATTTTGTTTTAGTCAGCAGCAGTTCTCCCACTTACTTTTAACAGATCTTAAGTTTATACATGTTTGCTTCTATTTGTCACTTCAAAAGCTCAGTTTGTCATAACTGGTTCCTATTGCGAGTTTTCCCTTAAGCATTTCAAATGTACTTGTCTAGACATTACCTCTATATATCAGGTCAACATTATTTTCTCAGTTGTGCTCAGCTCTGAGCAATAATTCCCTCCTGTGTGGTAAGTGCTACAAAGACCTTCCCCTTCAAAATCCAGAAGGAGGATAAAGGTGGTATTTTTCTTACATAGAAATAGCACTCACCTGCCTTACATATAGTTTGAAGACCCAAAGAAAACTGTTTTAAAATGAGTTTGCACTCAAACTCTTCCCACTTTCATTTGCCTACACTTTCATTTTCAGATGTGTTACAAAAAGGAGCTGAAGAACGAGCTTTTGTATTTGGTTGGTTGTTTTGAAAGCCATCAGAAGTTTTTTTTCTCCTCAATTTTACAGCCAAACATTTTCTTGGAAAATAATATAAAAAGTAATAGACAGAAAGTAATACCAGCTTCTCTTTTCTCCACTAGGAATTAAAAAAACCCTGAGAGGAAATGATGGGCTCTCTACACACACATATACGCTAACACTTTCATCTTCTCTATTAGAAATCTAGGACATTAAAGAGCATTTCAGCATGCTAGCTACATTTCCCTTCACAATTTTATTCATCTTTGCAGAAAATGAAGTCTATTTCCAGTCAGCACACCATAACAGCAAAAACATTTTAAGAGCTCGCTTGGACGAACACCTTATCAGAAGGTGCTCCATATGAGTCAGGCAGGGCATTCCCAGGCACAGAGCCATCCAGCTGTGCAAGCTGCTGTGCAAAGAGAAATTCAACTTTGCCCAACATTTTCTTTCTTCCTTCCCTCCTTTCCTTCTTCTTCTTTTTTTTTTTTTTCCCAATAGAAGTAACTGAAGGGTTAACATTTTCAAAGATTGCTATGTGTTCAGCCAAGATTAGTGGCGGACAGAATTATCTGGGTGCACCAGGAGTGCAGCACAGAACCCACCGGGGCATGTAGAGAGGTAATGAATGCCTCTATGAGGAAGAGCGCAAAAGGAAACTCTTTGCACATACACAAACCAGATTTTTATCACTTGAAAAGGGTTCTTTTAAGGACACTCTCCAAGGACAGGTTTGGGAATTTTTTGATAGCTACTATGTCACTTCCTTCTTGTCTCACAGAAGATGAATTAATGCTTTTTGACAGACTCATACAACTCAGATAATTCACAGCCAGCCATCACATACCATACAATTTAAACGAGCGTGAAAATAAAACAATACGAAAGGTTTGGAGTTTTTAAAAACAGCCTTTTACAATTTCAGCTCAAATTTGCTGCCACTGAAGATGGTTGTGCTCTGGGGCTTTCAGCAGCAGCAGACTTAGCTTGCAGCTCTGGACACTTAATCCAAAAAGAGCTTATTTTCAGGTCAGTTGTTCCGAAAATCTAAATCTAATGGTAGAGGACACTACTGCTATACTGCCTTATAAAACCAATTTGCAGCTATAAGCTTAGGCTACTGTTAAATACTGAACAAAATCTTCACTGGGCTTGCTGGTGTATGCATTTAGAAATGTGAACAAGGAAGAAAGATAAGAAAGGTATCTTTGTACTGCTGTATACTGGCCTTTTGCCTTTGGGGAGATCTGCAAACTGCAAAATTGCAAATCCCATCAACTGCAAACTTTGACTTGGTGAATTCAGTAATGCAAAGGAGCAACAGAGCTTACAATGCAGGAAAGAGGAGACTTAGAAAACAATACTTGAAAGGTTAACACAAGCCAATTAACAGGTAATTTTGGTAACTGAGTATTCACCTAAAATTTATTACAAATATAAATAGGATAGTTTAGTTGTAGGATACAAGAGAATTATAGAATGGCTTGGGTTGGAAGGGACCTCAGAGTCCACTCAGTCCCAACCCCCTTCTATGGGCAGAGCAGCCACCCACCAGCTCAGGCTGCCCAGGGCCCCATTCAACCTGGCCTTGAACACCTCCAGGGATGGGGCAACACAGCTTCTCTGGGCAACTGTGCCACTGCCTCACCACCCTCTGAATAAAGAATTCCGTCTGACATCTTGTCTAAATCTCCCAGTTTTTAGTTTAAAACCACATCCCCTTGTCCTATCACTATCAGACCATATAAAATGTTAATCTCCCTCTTAGCTCCCTTTACTTCAGGTACTGGAAGGCTGCACTGTGGTCTCCCCAGAGACTGTTCTTCTCCAGGCTGCACAAACCCAGCTGCCTCAGCCTGCCTTCATAACAGAGCTGATCATCTTTCTGGCCTGGTCCTCCCCTGGACCTGCTCCAACAGTTCCACAGCTTTGTTGTGCTGGAAACCTCAGGCCAGAATGCAGAACTGCAGGTGAGGCCTCATGAGAGCAGAGTGAGAGGGAAGAGGAGATACAATCACCTCCCTTGCTATGCTGGCCACCCTTGTAATTGAACCAGCAACCTAAGGATTCCCACAGGAGGCACCTCTACAGTCCACTGCTCTACCAGCTGAGTGTCCTTGAAGGCCACAGACACCTTAAATAATGGAGACTGGAGACTGGAAACTGGCCAAAGTGAGAGCTACTGGTGTAGAAGGGACCTGACAGTACCTTGTTGGCAGGCTGGGCCACATCTGCAGGGGTACAGGTGACAGACCAGCAGACCTTAATGCTCCTCTCCTTCCCAGATGGTCTTCTTGACACACTTTTAAAAGTGACACTATGAAAGGCAAAATGAAGTAGGGTGAAACTGGTCAGTATGGGAGACATCAGAACTCCTGGTAGAATGGAACAGGGAGGAAAAAATACTGGTGGCCTCCCCATATTTCAAGTACTTTCCCATATAGCAAGAGGCTGCTACATGGGAAAGGACAACACTCACATCCCCTGCCAAGTGGCTGCGGGACACATGCTCTGAAAAAGGGGATGGTAAGAAAAAAGAAAGTACTGGAATGCAAACATCCTCTCAAGTGCAATGAAATACAGCCTATGGGAGCAACAAAGCGTGTAACCTTGCAGTTCAAATGCAAAACCAAGTTATGTCAGTTCTTTGTAGGTGACCTCTCAGATGTACGTACACGTACATAACCAGATGAGACAGTTAGGTGCAAAGGAAGAGCCAGCAGCAATGATTGAATATAAAATGACAAGCCTTTTCAGAATAATGGGCTTGTTTCAGATAAGGTTTATATTAATAGGCTTCTGGGGCAAACTACTGCAGTCTAACTCATCTCACCAAGGCCACAGAGCTGAAGAGTTGGAAACCAAAGATTACATCTGAATATGGTTCTATTTCAGTTTCAACCAAAACTTCCAGAAAACTCTTCAGAGGTGGCAACAGCCATTCTGCAAAGACTTCCAGGCCATGCCAAGGCCCCTCCCAAATTAGATCCCAGATCTAGGAGGGATGGAACATCTTAGAATTTCAGATCTCACCTAATACTACCATTCACAGCTGGAGATTGATATCTGGAAAATACATATATGTAACAGGGGAGAATGTATGACTTGAGCTTCTCCCTAAGGGAAAAGAAAATAGCAAGAGTTAAGAAAAATAAGAGATTCCATGCAAAAAAGGCAGGAGGTGTTTGCAATAAGTGTTTCCGTCCATGAACAGCACTTTTCAGTTTGGAGGCAAAAGAAGTGGGGTCATGACCAAAATTTGAGATGTGACAGAGAAAGCCAGAGAGGTTAATTGCCAAGAAAAAAAAAAACTATTAGATGTGAAACCCCAGCTCACAGAATAATGTGCATTTTGACACTGATTTCAGTGCAGTCAAGCCTTCACTGCAGGTTTCTTCAGGGCAAGACAAGGTAATTTCCTTGAGCTGCAAAGGAAAGCGAGTAATTTCCTCTCTCTTTCCTTTGCTTGAGATATTTTCAAGTTTACTGAATATGGCACAGAGAGGACTTTGCATAAGCCAGGGTAAAGCACAGCCTTTGTGTAACTTCTCCTGATTCTGCTGTAACAGCACTCGCGACAGGGCTCACTTTGGCCTGATAACCTCGGTCAGTGTCTCGCTCATAGTGACAGCCCCCAGAGTTTGTTCCTGCTTCAAAGCATTGTCTAGAATACTCAGGTCTCTGTTAAAGACTGATTTCCAAATATCTCTTATGTCAAATTTATTGTGCTGCACAAAAGTATAGGGCGGAAGACAAAAGCAGCACATTTCATCAGAATGACTAAATTTTATGGAATAGGGCACAAGCATATCTAGCTCTGTCTTCTCACAAGCCCAACCCAAATTTACATTTACCTGACATGGAAGTCCTGAAAGTAGAGCTCTAGAGATGACACAAAAATAACTGCATTCATTTCAAGCCACAGCACGCCTCTAGAAGTTGCATCTCTCTCTCTGTGACTGCAAGCTAATGGAAACTTCTCTAGAAAGAGCATTAGTATAGTCCCAGTGCCCTTCTGAAGCCCTCTTTGGTGCTATTTCTCCCACAGTAGGTATATCATTTCTCTTTTGAGCTGCACGCTTACCCTTTTGAAAAAGTCAGCCACTATTTTCTGTCCTCTTATCTCCAACCCCAAATGACTGCATTTCAAGATGGCCTGGAAAGTCTACAACAAGCCTTCTCTCTATCTCTGGGCTCAACTACAATTTGGTTCTCCATGGTCTAAAATAAACCTTTCTGGCCCCTCAAGCAATGTAAACTCTTTAATAAACCTTCGTCAGAGAGACACTTGTTGCACAACTTCCTGGCACTTTTCCTGCCCTGAGATCAGTACAGTTAACACTCAGTATGAGGGAACAGTAAGGTATTGCAATTCACAGCTTTTTTTTTTTTTAATCCCTTTTTAACACCTTTAGCTCCTGAAGATACTTTCCCTATGGCTCCAGACTCCAACATTGAAGTCGCATACTTTCTTCGCAAAAAAATCAGCAACTACTTTTTGCTCCTGAGCAGTTCATATGAGCCTGAACATTGCTTTTCCAACACAAATAAACCAATATTTTCTTAGGGGAGGAAAATAATGGTTTAGATTAATACTTCAACTAATACTGATCAAAGAGTAACATCCAAAATTTTTCTAGCCAGAAATGAAATCTAAAATAAATGTCTCACTGTGTCACCCACAGCTTCCTCACCTATGTACAGTGGTGAAAGCATAGCACTAGGAGTTCCCACAGCTACTTTCATTAGGAAAATCATAATTTGCTTGTTTGTTCAAAACCACTAACCTTTATGGAACAGAGTTTGCTGTCTACCATTACATTATTAACTACAGTGTCTGCAGAGCATCTTACAGTGTTGGCAAATACAATGCTAGAGTGACAACAGCAATCCTGTAATTGAAAGAGAATCACAAGGGACAACTATAATAAAAATCAGCAGCACAGACAGCTGGGCTAGCCAGGCCGAATTTCTTATAAGGACTTCAGGAAGCTCTGCAGAAAGGATTTTGAAAGGTACTTCATTTTAATTTCTTTTCATTGCCCAGAAGTCAATTAAATCACAGCTAACTGCTGTTGGAAAACCCATGTGGTGCATCGTCAGTTGTTTTTAAAATCTGATCTCTTCAAATTCCTCTGTGATTTTTTTTGCTAGCTTTATGCAAGTTTCAAAGAATCACAACCCTCACAGGAGGCTTACAGGTGAAGAGAAAACATCACCACCATGGTGTTTTTCATTGGGTAACAGCTGTCACATTCAGAAAAATAACTTCTGTTCTTCAGTATTTTTCTCTGCCTACTGTTTTAAACTAGCATCAGTAACTTACAGTCAAGTAAATAGTCTAGAAAGTCCATGAGGATGTAGCACTCATGCCACAGTTCTTATGAAAACAAAACAAAACAAAAGAACAAACAATGAAAAAATAACTTAGAAAAGTCTGTCTCCAGTGAGTGTTACTACTATGCAGTTAACAGAGGGTAGTCAAAGTGTCTGCTTCTTACCTGGAGGCTGAGATAATTGTATCGTGTGATCTTCTTGGCATCTGCCAGCTCAGTGAAATAATAACCCAGAGCTGTTCCTGCACTCTTCCATGATCTCACAGTGTTAGTGGCCAAGTAAGCTCTTGTTTTGACTCATGTGGAACAGTATTGGTGCCAGTCTCCATTCTCTGCACCGACTACGGAGCAAAAGGAAAACAAGGTCTGAAATGCATCACTCGTTAGAAAGTGCCAGGGTTTCCTTTCACTTTAAACTGCAGTGCTTGGAGTTAAGAAGTTTTATTGCTATCATGTCAACGTGGCAAGCCTTTGGTCTGTGAAATCATTAATCCTCCCAGCACTTCCCCTCCTAGATTTATGTCCTTCAGACAAGCCAATCTTCCAAGTGTTTCACAATGTTGCAATTATCACTGTCTCTTGGCATCAAAGTAAACACATAAGGAGAAAGCCTGTGTAGGTAACCACAGGAACAGGTAAGGAGTCAGGAAAGCCAAGTTTGATGCAGAACTGGGTGACGTAGCCTCCAGGAGGGGTTCAGCTGTCTTCCCAACCTGAAGTAAACACATCTTTCCTTAGGCAATAAGGAGGAGTCATCAGTGTTACCTCCCTTTGCAGCTACTTGTGAACCTAATACAAATTTTGATACAGCTTCATAGCTTACATCACAAACTTAATTGGATGCAGCTACAGGAGGAAGGTCTGGGCACAAAAACAGAGAAAAGCATTTTTAAAGGTATTCAGGAAATACATCCAGGGCATTAAGAAGCCTAGATGCCATTTCCAGGAGTGATTTAGGTCTGTGAAACAAAGTCTCAGTGATGTGCAAGAGGGTTTCAGTTGAGTGACAGCCTGACTTTTAGTTGTTCATCCCACAAAAAGTGGAAAGGCACCCAATAACCTATAAAATCTGAGCCTGGGCCCCCATTTACTGTCAAGACTATGGACCTTTGCAGTTTACCCTTTGCATATTTTCTAAGGCATTCACCCCTTTACTTTTCCATGGTAGAAGGATCAAGCCTAAGTGATAAACCTGCCAAATAGTACAGGCAGTACTTTAGAAACACCAGAGCTATCTATCTGATGATCTACCAGATACACTCTGCTTTAAAACATAAAAGCAGAGTGGTCTTCTGGAATAGTGAGCCAACTAGCAATAATTTGAAAGTTTTTATTTTGGAGCTACAAGTATTTGGAAGGGAAATATGATTTATCCTTAAATATCCCTGTTGCCTCCAAAAACTCCACGGAAAGCATTACTTTATATGGGCAAAAGGAAAAAAAAAAAAAAAAAAGGAAGTGCATAAGAAATAATTCAGCCACGTGGGTAAGCAGATGAGTTGGTTCAAATACATTTTCTCTAATTAAACACTTCCGAATAAAGAATGAAAATATCACTGTGTAGAGCAGTACATCCAAGGAAACATCAGCTCTGAGGTGAGAATTGTTGTGAGCGAGCTGCTGCAGGGCAAGAAGGCACTACTCGTACAGAGGTTATTTCTGCAGCTGAAAAAATGGTCTGGGGCAAATTTCAGAATGACAGAGTTCAGTTTACCATGGCCATATAGTGAAGAAAGATTACTTAAAAACTTAAATAATTGCTAAGCACCTGCTAAGTGGTCAATATTGTTATAATAGTCATGGCTGCACTGGGGAGGCTGGTTTTGCAGGCTTGGAAGGCCTGCAGTGTAGTTTTTATAAGAAGCATTGAATGTTTCAGTGCCTGGAGAGACAGCCAGTTGTACTGAGCCAAGGAAAGCATGCAACAGTCAGGAGCTTCACTGAAATTTCCAACTCACTGATTTTCAGATCCCTCTTTCGTAAACTGAGGGTGAAGTTTCTCTAACTCATAGAAGTGTTTTGAGAACAAGCTAATGTCTATGAAATACTGTGAAAGTAGAGTGGTTAGAATATAATTTTATTGTGTTTATCTTCATACTTCCTTAAAATCACTGTCCCATAACAAGACCTCAAACACTTTAACAACTGTTTCTTTACATTTATGTAACCAGACATTATGGATGCATGTGTGAGTTTATGCTGGTGCAGACAAGAATCTGTATCAAGACCTTCATCTAGATCATTATAAAAACATTTTTTTTCCCACAGAAGAATGCTCCTGGTTTTCTTCCAGACATTTTCACGAGAGAAAAGAATCACAGGTCCAGGGCACCTGAGCTGGTCATCTACCCTCCAGGTTCAATCAAATCATAGAATCATAGAATCATAGCATCATTAAGGTCAGAAAATCTCTAAGGTTCTCTAGTCCAATCGTCAACCTATCACCACCAACCTATCACCACCATGCCCACTAACCATATCCCTCAGTGCCACATCTCCATCTTTCTTGAACACCTCCAGAGATGGTGACTCCGCCATCTCCCTCGGCAGCCTGTTCCACCACCTCACCACTTTTTCAGAGAAATTTTTCCTAACATCCAATCTGAATCTCCCTTGGAGCAATTTGAGGCCATTCCCTCTTGTCCTATCATTAGTCATGTGGGAGAAGAGGCCAATCCCCACCTCGCTACCCTTCATGTAGTCTAGAGAGTAATAACGTCTCCTCATCTGCACTTCTTCACTCAACTAAACAATCCCAGTTTCCTCAGCGATTCATCGTAAGATTTGTTCTCCAGGCCCTCCCCAGCTTCAGTGCCCTTCTCTGGACGTGCTCCAGGGCCTCAATGTCTTTCTTGTGGGGGGCCCAGTACTGAACACAGTACATGAGGTGTGGCCTCAACAATGCAAAGTAGAGTGGGATGATCACCTCCCCAGTCCTGATGACTACAAATGTCAAACATCACCCATACAAAGCAAGAATGGACTGTGTCTAAAGGAGCTGTTGGAATGAAACTGAAGCTACCAGCAGCTAGCAAAAAATCAATAATACATTTACAAACTAAAAACCCCAACTGTATGACATACATTACAGTCATATACTGCTGTCTGAGAGAAGGGGGAAAAACTCAGTCATCTGGCATAAGGGTCATGCAGCTACTGCTTCTTCCATTTTTTGCAGTGAACAATACATCTAAATAGAATATTTTTTCCTCTCTCACATACTAGCTAATTAAAAATAGCCATGGTGTTACAGGACATCTGTAAATGGCCTTGTGTGGAAGCTTTGTATTCCACTGGTAATTACAATTATTCTCTTATTGCAACAGACTTCAGCTTCGCTAAATCAGCCATTTATTTTCTCAGCTGCCAGGGCCATAGCTGAAAACACAGGAACCATTCAACTTCCATCCTCCTCTCTCACACTGTAGTATACAAGAAACATCCACATAGTCTTCAGTTTTCATAACACATTTTACTCTTTTAGCTCAGAGCAGATTTCCACTAATAACGTACACATTCAAGGCAAAATCTAGCTCTTTTGGGACAGCAGATTTCCAATGCAAAAAAATTCCAATGCTTCTTTTTTTTTTAATCTTTTTTTCCCATAGTCACGTTTCTTCCTCTAAAGTGCTGTGAGAGCAAATCCCAAGATGTAACATGCAAAACCACTGAAAATGTCCAGATCCCATATCAAGCCGTAGTCTTTAATACAGGCTGGACCTTCTGCCTGTGTCAGAACCGGGCAGTTTCACAATGAGTTTCATAATAATTGGCATAGCTCTGGTTTTAGGGACTTTCTCTGAAAGAGATTTTGGAGACAGACTTCTAATTCTGATATTGGTTCTTCAGAAATATCCTTATTTACTATTCCTTGCAGAGAAAAGAAATCCAGTTTCTTGCAGGCAGTTTCAGATTTTTAAAGGCAAGAATGAAGACAGTATTTTGGGAAATATCACAGTGAATAGTTTTCTATTACGCATGAAAATATGTATAGGAACCTGAATTCCTCTTCAGAATAGAGCAACCAAAGCAGAGGAACGATGCTGCTGCTGCTTGCTTACACCCAGATCTGGGCATGTTGGGCTAAAATTGTGTGTGTGTGTGTGTATTTACAATATGCTATAATTACAGCTATGCATATAATGCTGTTTCTTGGAGGGGGTAAGTGACCTAAAAATTTGGTACAAAATCATACAATAGTTTAAGTTAAAAAAAAAAAAGTGAAAACTGCAGATAGCCAAAATAATTGACTTCTTCATATAACATTTTTTCTACTTCGAAAATTGACCAAATGTGATTTGAAAAGAAATTTAAATAGGTCAACAAAATTTGGATGCTGCTGAAATATTCTACCCAATCAAAACAGCTGTTTTGTTTACTTTTCCAGGAAAGAGGGGAATTAATTGATTTCATTTGTGCTTCCCACATATGAAAGCAACCAATCTGCAGCGTGTGCTGGAGTCATCGGTGAATGTCTTATCTTGTGACCCAACATGACTAACCCCACAAGGCCTGCTGGTTTCCGACTGGCTGCTGCTCTATGGGAGTGCTCACCATTCTCCTGTGCACTCTTTGAACTGTCAGGGAAACATCCAGCTCCTCTTCCTATGTGCCAACCCGCTGCTGCCGCAGCATTTCCCTGTATAGCCTTATGCTTACTTGGAGTGCTGTAAACCTGAACATGTGCCTACACTGACAAAATATAAGGCTTTAATTAAGGCTGTTTTAAACACTAGTCATTCCTCAGATTTCCTCCCACTGAGTCATTAGTTTATTTTTGTAACTCTGAGCCAGCCGTGCCTGTGGTGGCAGCATTGGAGCTACTGGCAGGGAAAGGTCTCGTGGGGACGGTCACTTCTCCAAAAAAAGACATTTGTTACTCTCCTTGCACTACCTTTCCTCCTCACACTGAACCACAGCCAAAGGCAAAAAAAGGAAATGCAGTTCCTGGGTGTGGGGCAGAGAGGCACTGTGCTGGTGGGGTGAGGCACTCGGGAGGCTGAGGGGTCACCAAGACTTCTCCGCTGGGGCCTACTTCTGCAAGAGCATCCTCCCCCCACACAGGCTGCATGAGCAATGGCTGGTCTGCTGGTCTTCAACCAGCTTCCTGAAATGTCTTTGCCAGTAGGGCCAGAGGGCTGCATTGGTCAAAATAAACACTGATGAGCCTCCTCACCTGCTTCCAGCCGAGGTGCAAGGAAAGCTTACTGCAGCAAACCAGTGGACACCGCGCACCATTACAGTCATGGCAGGATCACCCACATTTGCTCCTTCCTGCAGCTGAGTTACATTTTCAGCTCTGCCATCACTATCAGTGCTGATCTTACTCTTTCCTCCTGGTTCCTCAGCTCTGCCCTTCATATCACTATTTGTCCTTCCCAGCCCCTTCCAGCATGGTGGGGCCAAGCAGCCCTGGGCTGTTTCACTTTATGCTCTGCTTGTGCCTATTACAAGTGAGCAAATCTTGGGAGGAATTACAAACACAATGGGCATTCAATCTGCCTATACCACACTCTTCTATATTTTTTCCCACACTACACTCCCCTAAGGACAGCATGCAGGGCCTGGAAGAGTGATAGGCATTGCAGTAGAAGTGGTTGCAGCAGTGGCATGTCCCTAAGCCCACTTTGGCACACTGTCTTGGTGTCTCATGCTTTAGCTTTGCTTGCTCTAAAGCAGTGTTGAACACCTGCAGAAGCTAAAACTGAGCTCTTTCAGAAGTTTTTCACACAGAAGGTGGTGACAGACTGGAACAGGTTGCCCAAGGAGGTTGTGGATGCCCCATCCCTGGTGGCGTTCAAGGCCAGGCTGGATGTGGCTCTGGGCAGCCTGGTCTGGTGATTGGTGACCCTGCACATAGCAGGGGGGTTGTACTAGATGATCACTGTGGTCCTTTTCAACCCACATTCTATGTCATTCTATGATTCTATGATTCCACCAGAAAGATCCTAATGCAGGAAACAATGTGGTTTGTAAAATATGTTCTGTATTATGAGCTTGTTGTTTTAGATGATGGTTTTCCACATCTTGTCACAAGGTGCGTCTTCAGATACCATGTCAGTAAAACTTCATTACTAACAGTCAACATATATGCATTCCTTAAAAATGGCATACAATGGACAAAAGTAAGCAAATAAGGGAATAGCTGTGCCAATGCCTCACAAATCGAATTAAAAAAGAAAAATTGAAATCAGTACTCACTTGATTTTCCATTGAGGTATATACCAATGTTACCTTCACATTAGAACATGCAAGAAGAACTAGGCACTGCAAGAACCAGGCACTGCTGCTGATTTTTGTGTTGCTTGTTTACTGTAGGAATTGCAGAGACAACCACTGTTCTATGCACTGTCTGTTGAGCTACAGCAACATGTTGCTTTTCACCGGGTCTTATCAGCTATGCCACTGAATGGTCCTTAAGCCAAAGCCCCTCTTTGAAAGGAAAGTATGTCGTTGCAAACATGCTACTTTGGCATCTCAAAGTTTTCCAGCTAATCTCTTCTGAGGCACCAGAAGCACAGTTTCAAGAATCAAGGGATAAAAGATGTACAGCTGTCATGAGTGCCTGGCAACTTCCTTTTCATAATCCTGGAAAATAAATAACCTTTTGCTAGCTTTTTGCTTGCAGAATTCACAGGAATTGTCACCTAGGCATAATCCCTACTTTTAAGAAGGAAAAAAAAATCCAGCCACGCAATCCTGTGTTGGCAATCCAATAAAGAATATTAAAAAAGATTAGATGCTCCTAATAGTTTCTGTACCTTTTATAGGTACATAATTGCCCACCTAGATTGGATTTTTCTATGGTATTTTCAGCTACCTCTCTTGCTACAACTTACATTGGTACATCTTACAAGGCCATGACTAGCATTATTTTGCTGGCTTGTCAAAAAGCCAAACTGCTTCTCCCTCCAAGCATTGCTCTGCAACCCCTCTTGCAGCAAGGGCTGCATTTTCCAAGGCCTGGGATAGGATGCCAAAGCACTGATGTCATTTGCCTGGACCGCTAGGCCCTTCTTTTCCTGTTTCTCTTCACTCAACAAACTCCTGAATCATTCCAGCTCCACCATGTGACTCAGAGTTTGTTCCATAAATAATTGGAAGAGGGAGCCCAGAGCAACAAAAACAGACCTGAAAGTGCTGGAATGAGACTGGTTGCCTTGGTGTTGTGAGGTGGTATTTTTTTCCCTTTCCATAAGGAAATCTGCTCTTTAAAAAGGAAAAATGAAAAGTCATCTGCTTTATTTAGAAAGACTTAGCAATACATGCTTTGTTCCCTGTATGAGGCCAAGCTGATGTCACCACCAGCAGCTGGCTGATTAATATTTTTCAGCATAGCTTCATCTATTCCTCAAACCCTTATACTGAAGTTGGGACGAGAGGATCCCAAATTGATTTGGCTGAATGCAAGTCAGAGGAAGAACTTTCTCTGATGGCTCCACTTGCGCTGTTGTAGGTATTTATTAGGCAGCAGACATTTTACTTGCAATGGTGATAAGACCCTGCCATCCTCTTAGCACCTTCCAGACAATAGTTAGGACATATTAATTATATTAACCTTGAAAAACTGCTGTGAAGTAAAGAAGAATCTTTACCTATCTTATCTCCATTTTGAACACAAGACAACAAGTCAAGGGCAAGAACAGCTATTTATGCCAACAGCCAATAAATCTCCTTTAAAACATGAGTAAAATAACAGGACTGGGTTTTTGTATCACTCACATGGTGCATATTAAAGTAAAAAGGTTACATACTTTGTTAGGTGGATTGGATGAACTACACATAAAATAAGTCTTATCTAAGCAAGAGCAAGGAGAAGTATCACAGAGTTCTGACACACTGGAAAAATGTGGGAGTAATATCGCAAGGTAGCAAGCAAGCAAAGAAATAAATTGCATTCAGGGCCAAATATCTCTCCATACGGTATGCTCCACGACAAGGATAATTTAGACACGTAAGAGGAATTTAGCTGACCTATTTTCCAATGTACACCATTGATCTAGACAGTAGGTATTAGTGGTGACAGAAGGTTACTGCATATGTGGGGCAGTCTGATATTGCAGGCATACCCCAAATAGGCCTACGCCATTTTCCTGAGGCACTGCTGACTTGTGTGGGCACTGCTTCTACTGGACAGTTCACATCTGAATGTACCATATCACCTGTTCTGACCTCCGTTCTACTAGTTTCTGTGTTGCCCAAATGGATTAACACAGTCTATAGCACATTTACATACAGCCATGAAAAGTTTAAAGACCGACAGGACTGTGTTTGTACCTCAGAATTATCACCATGGGAACACATTTACACCATGTGAAACAGCTGTGCCTGTTGACAACTGGAGCCCATTTCTGTTGGACATCTCCAAATCACTCCTGTGATTATTAACTTATCCTTGACTGGGCTCTGTTGCTCATTTTTACAGGTTTGAGTGCAAAATGGGAATTGATGTCAGAGCATCTCTGGTAAACTTCTGATAGGAAGTTGAAGTGATCACAAGAAGAAAAAAAAAGAAGCATCAAAATAATAATGATGCAAGAAAAAAATAGTAAAATTCTCAAACACTCATATTTATTCATCACAGAAGGCTGTTCTTCAACTATTTTGCCAATGAATGCTTTAGGGCATTTCTTCTGCCTTCAGCCCTCAGGTGAAGTTCAGCATCTGTCATACAGGTCTGCTGTGTCTCAGCTGCTCATGGCTTGGTCATTACCCATGGGTCAGACCAGAGCCATTCTCCACAGAAAGGCACTAGTCTTCTCATCTTCTAAGGCCAGTCTTTCAGTCAAACTATGGCACTGATACTCTCTTGCTGTGATTCAGCAAATTTTCTCACCCACTTCAATGAGACTTGACACTGTGATAACAGGGAAATTTCTTCCTTTCTTTCTATACTTTCAGGAAACAAACAAACAAACAAAAAAATCAGACTGTCACTTACTGGACCCCATTTGTCTACTTTTTGGGACAATCTAAGTCTCCAGTGTACTGGATCTGCTTTCTTTTCATTTCTTTTGGTCCATGTTAACTTAGCCTTTTACTTATGTTTTTCTTCCACAATACAAAATAATCTTTCTTGTCCTCACGTGGCTGGAAATTCACCAGCATGATTTGATCTGTGGCGGAAGGGGCAATCCCAAATGTCCCTTTGGTAGGATATTTCAGGTGCACAGAAGAACTGCTTGCCTGAGGATGCTGCTGTTGGGTCCTCCAGCAATAATCCTTGCTGAAAACTGCTGGAAAATATCAGTGCTAGAGTAGGTAGAAATATCAGGTAAAATATGCAGGAGTATCTCTTCACAATGCATTCTGCAAACAGTATCCTGACAACTTTATTTCTTCACACCAACCTTTCCTATTTGTAATCATAGCAAGTTTATCTTAAAAGCAGTCATGAATCCTATTTGCAGGGCTACTGTTAGAATGCCTAGAAACTATTTTCTAATTTCAAGCTTAAATTTATTCCTAGTCATTTGTATTCTGGAGCATCCACGGCTCCTTTTCTCCTCTCTGGTATTTACCCACCTGATACATTTCCAGACAGCAAACATATCCCATTTCTGCTTTTGTTTTGTAAAGTTAAACAAATCATTCCCTTCAATTTCCTACTGTAAGGCAGGATCACTGTCATGCTGATCTTTCTCACTGCCCTCTTCTGCATCTACCAGTTCTAATTCTCCTTGCTTCAAGAAGAGTGACCAAAAATATTTGTGGTATTACAATTAAAATCCACTCAAAATAGGGAGAAAAAGGATTGGTTTTGAAGACCAGCTTAAAACTTGTAAAAAAAAAGTCTCAAATTAGAACAAAACTTTCATTCCTTATATTTGTGGAGAAAGACTCTAAGAACAGCAATATGTGACTTCTTTAAAAAGAAGAGTAGATGGCTTATTGGCCATCATCGCTAATACTATGTATAATTGTTTTATAATTGAATCTTAGATTCAAAAAGCAGCTGATAGAAAATAAACTGTAAAGTTTGTGAGATGTCTACTGTGTCACACTGACATTGTTCCTATCCCTACATACGGGTTTAAGGGAGTAGAAGTTAAGTGAAAGTCTATTCACTGATTTCAGCAGAAAAACAGCTTCAGAGATGTCATTCCAAATGTTTGAGCCAGTTTTTAAGTCCACAACATTTGCCTTCTTTAGTCAGAAGTAGAATGTAATGCAAGACATCTTACATCCTTGTAGCCCCAGCATTTGCCTCTTACTGCAATATATCCAATCTAAGTCCTGATATAACTCTTGCAACTGGTCAAAATTATTTTCTGTATCCTCCTGCACATGGTAGGTTTCATGGAGCAAAGTTTGGTGGATGCTTTCCTAAGAGCATCCTTTGACATGCACAGAAGCTTTCAAAGATTTGTGAAAGACCACAGACATTTTATTTTGGTAGGCCAGATGTAGAAATGACCTCACACTGAAAAGTGAATGGCTTTACCTGGCAATTATTTCAGTGGCTTTGTTCCTGCAGTCCCAGGAGGGATTGCCATCAACTGTGAAGTAATCACAACGTAATCACAGCAGATACCATCAGTTTGCCACAACAGGAGACCTTCCAGTGAAAACGTGTCACCGTCTGGTACCATACTATCTTGCCTGAATGCATTCCACAGGCAGGAAAAGGAGAAAGCCAGGAGATTCTCACTGCCATTTGCATTCTGTCCTTCACATCTGAAAAATTATATTATGAACAAAACAAAGAAATATATGAAGGCACTAGAGCCAGAGCGCCAGCAACGTCCTCAGAGTATTGGACTGACCTTCTTTCTAAGCTGTTTTTGAAACCATCGAAAATAGAGGGTTTCTTCTATACTTACAATAAAAATAATGTTCAAAAAAGACAAAAAACATGTCAGAACTGACTCACGCAATCGCCCCACTTCAACACTTACTATTCTCCTGTCTCAAGAACAGTTATTGTCCTTATTTGACCAGGTTCATTCAAACTGCACATATTTTGTAGATTAGATTTATATATGCATAAGCTAGCGTTCTACTCGTATACAGTAAGCAACTCCCTTGGGCTTTAACTTCTCCAATATTCTGTCATTCTAGGGTTTGTAGTGCATGCCCAGTTGGGTTTCCGTAGCAATGGGAAAGAGTTGTTTCTAGGTCTGTTCATTTGGAGATATTTGAAACATAAATCTCGTTTATACCACAGAAGATTTTTCAAGGTATCACATGGGGACAACAAAACACACTTTTGCCATTATTAGCTGAAGTCACAGGGAATTCACTGTTTTAAAGAGGGCTCTCACTCTTGTGTCTGCTCTATTTTCTTGCAAGAGACTCTGTACACATACTTATTCATGGATGAGAACAGTTACAGCAGAAATCTAATTGAGTTTTAAATTTGCTTACTAACATTTTCTTGACCTAAGGCTCACTGTATCAGTTATCGCTAGAGAGAAAAGCATAAAAGTCACATTAACTAGAAGAGTTCTGATATAGGGACAGAAGCCAATGCAAAAGGCTGAATCCTTCCCTCCCAAAGTCTTCAGCAGGCTAGTACTGGGAGGGAATCTGGGTTATCAGACAGAATTTGATGTCTCAGGAATAGGTCCACAGCCTGAGTTTAAATCTTCCATTCTCATCCCAAAGATCTATTAGTTCTTCTGCCTTAGATGCTAAACCTAGTAAATTCAAGCATGCTCGTGATATGCCTATGAAATTCCAACACTGTTACCTATGCTAATAAACTGTGAGAGAGCCCCCTGGCATGAAATTAGCCTGCTCCAGCTATTGCTTTCCCAGGCAACTTTCGCACCTGTTTTGGTATTAGGAGCATGCCAGGAACCACCCCCAGGCAGCAGCTTGCGTGTAGCCACCTAGCACAGACAAACCCAGTTCAGCAGTGTAGATGGAGATTGTTCCACACCAGTTGGCCTCAGTGGTTGGGAACATTCACAGGCAAGTTTAGTTTACTAGTATAAATCCAGCCTAAATCCTTTTACAAAATTACAAAGTCAAATCAAATTATTGCTGAAAAGCTGTTACACGTATGGTTTTAATTGTGTACTGTTTTGTATGTAATGCATTTTCTGGGCTAATTAGTGTGTTCCAGTTATATACACTGCTAAAATTTTACAGCAGAGTTAACAGTAGAGCTGTTGTGATACAGAACTCCTTCAGAAAGGCTGTATGATGAACCAAATCCTTTAGAATGACAGGAGTGGATGAGCCTAAAAAAAGCCTTTTTGAGGACAAGTTTCACCATGACCTAAGTTGCTACTGCTAAATCTTTTCTACACGTGACAATCTCATGAAAATTTTCTCCTGTGTCACTGTAATTGCCTTCCACACCCCAGAGATAGGCACAATCTGAAACAATTCCAATTGCTCTCTTATGACAGAGCAAACTTGGAAAGACAGATGTGAATGACTGGAGGACTGACGAACTCTAGAGTACAATATTTTTAACACCAGTCACATGACTTGGGGTTGTTCCATTCAATTCCTGAAATAAATATAGTATCTTATTTTCTTCAAATACAAATACAATACATTCAAATTGCAAGGGAACTCCAAAGGTCTCTAGTCCAACCTCCTCCTCAAAGCAGACCTAGTTAAATTAGGTTGTTCAGCAGCTTATTCAGTATTCCCTAACATATTTACAGAAAGTAGTAACATTTGTATGCCACAGACTCTATTGAAGCAGTAAGCATGAAACAAGATGTGGTTTCTGTATTAGTGATTTCTGTACCTTTTAAGCATATATCTTGTCAGTGATGTGAACCACAATTGTAAACATTTTTATTCTTCTCTTTATGCCCTAATGAGCCAAACTCAGATTGCACTACAACCAGAATTCTTGCTTTTCTCAGTTTCCAAGGTCAAGATTTGGGAAGTATATTTTAAACGTATGATTTGTTATGTGAATGAATACAGAAAGCTCAATGTTTAAAAGTCCACTCCTTATCCTCTCATATTAAAAACACAGATGAGTGAGGGCCAAACAAATATTCTCCCTTTTGTGTCTGTATCTGTATATATGATGCCAGGTAGGCAGATGAACACCAAAAAAAATAATCGAAATGTGCAACAGTCCTTAAAAGAGTTTATAACGTATAACATATAACCTTTAAAGCAATTGGTCTGGGCCTTTAATAATAAGGACAGCTGAGCTCAGTTCAGTTCACTGTGATTGATGATAATTCTGATTGCTCCCACTAACAGGCTTGCTGTAGGATGAACAATAAGAAAAAAAATTCCACTACTTTCACCCTGAGCACCCACATACCATTTAATCAGACATGAATCCATCAAACCTATGTGTCACAAAGGCTACTCTCCCTGTTGAAATACTTTATTGGATCAGGGCAAGAGACTATACCATTCACTGAGCATTTAGGCCAGCACAGGTACACCCTGTCGCATGATTAGTTCCCTAAGCAAGCATTAATAGGATTAATTATAGGACATTTTTTTCTAACAAAGATTCAAAACCTTGTGACAGATGATATATCATAATCTGACTACTATTTAATTCAGTCTTGAACAGACTGCTAATATGAGCTTTGTTATTTGGTCTGCATCTTTTGTAGTGACTCATGTTGTGAGACATTTGTCAGGGGAATATTCATATAAACAAGTGTCATGGACATGACAACAAGAAATAATACAATCAGGGCAAACAGACACAGTATTATAAAGGGAGGTCAAATTATAGTTCCATTAACCTTGAGAGCATCTTTTTAAAAGGAGATGGAAAAAGAAAACAACACAAACAACCAAACCTAACCTCCAGCTAAAAATAGGAGCTTTTCAGCTGAGCTCTTTTTACCAGAGCAAATATTTATAGATTGCTCAAAAATCCTGAATAAAGGGAGTTTCAGTGGAGACTGACAGGTTCTTAACTAAAACAGTGTTAACAGGTACCATGATGAGGCTTCTCTACCTTTTACCATAGGACCATCGTTTGCAGTCTCTAAAACCGTGCATATTCACACTACATAATTAGAACTCCTCAGAGTAAAGCAAATGATCATTCCAGGAGCTTAAAAAAAAAGTTAGTAAGTAAATTAAAAAAACAAAACAAAACAAAACGAAGGCTTTCAGATTTCTGTCATATCCATCAAAAAAGTCTTGGAATAAAATGGAGAGAGAAAGATCTGTTTAAAACAAAACAAAACCAAACCAACAATAGCACGCCTTTGACTGGCATCGATGTACAACAGGAAGCAATGGGGAACTCAGGACAGAGGGGCAGAGCACTCAGATTCTTAAAACTGCATTTTGTTATTTAAGAGCTATCTTTGTTCATTTTCTAACTTTCTACCAGAGAATCAAAACTGTCAAAACTGTAAAGAAGTTAGCAAGAGACCTGCAAAGGGAGCCTTGGGAGAGCTTTCTCCGGTGACAGTAATAACTCAGAGTGTATTTAAGTAAACTCACGTGCTAAATCCTGTGAAAAAATGATGGGTTTCATTTACCACCAGCAATTTCAGTAGAAACTGTCTCCTTTCCATTCTTTGCAATTCCATCTCAACTCTTTTTTAGGGCCAGTTGAGTGGCTGAGGTCTCAGTAAGTTCAAGATACAGAGATATTTGGCTCTAGAGCTTGGATTTGGCTAAGTGCAGAGGTGTGGTACAGCAACAAGGACCAGAACCGGGCTAAATTCTGCAAGTGTTCAGGACTCAGCATGTCCACACATCTAGATTGCCTATCCTCCTCCCCAACAGAAATGGAGCCTGTGATGTAGAAGAATTAACAGTTACAAAGACACAAGGTCTCCATTAATCCCTATGACTTTTATCTATCTTCGTCAATGTGATTTTGCTTATGACTCAATCACCAAGATAATTCTGGAAGCTTTCATTCTGGTGATTCCAAAGCATTCTTTTCTTATTATGATAATGTTAGCATTTATTTGGGGCGTGGCACATAACTTGGATATAAATTTTGGCTGAGGGCTAAGGCTGAGAAGAGTGAAAGTGTCTTTTTGCAGGAGATTAACTTTCTTAATTTATCTCAGTACTTACTGTGCACACCTTAAATATTTAACTTTGAAACAACAACCTAAAACACATTTTAAAAGGCTATAATAGACATTGCAAATTACTGGTCCTTCCTATATCATATTTAGAAAAGTTTTTACTAAGAGAATTGGCTTTAAACCAGTAAATAAACAATGCCTCTTGTTCTGTTTCAGATAGCTTGGGGGGGGGGGGGGGTGGAAAATCAGAAAAAAAAAATTGTCTGGCTTTTCTTGTTTTGTTAATAAAATAAATGCTATATTGGTGTTTTGTTCTCCTAGTGAACACCATTTAGTAATAATTGCTTAAGAATTCGTTACCTTTCAACACAACACTTCTTTGACTTTGTGTATCAGATTTAGATTTTCTCTCAGTGCCAGTCATAGCAGCAATGCATGCCAGCTACTGTCCTTCTCACAAGTGGCTGCCTTCCAAAAACTTAGGCTATATATAACTTCTTGAGTGTTTGAGGAATTCGGGGAATGAAAAAACTCCAGCAGAATAATTTGAATAGGTCTGTGGTAGAAGTATGAGACCTATCCCTGCATTTCCTAATTAATGGAATAGATGTTTTGCTGGGCCATGTTTAGTATGTTACACCTCCAACCCACCTAAGGTTTGGATTCTGTATATCTCCTTCAGTGACAATGCTCTCGTGAACTTCTATCAGCTACCATTCTCTTCAAAGCTATTCATTTCTACTACTCCAGCACCTTCCTAGTGATGCCACTTGTAGATTAGAAATGCATGTTTGAATAAACTTTAGGTAGAATCACTTTGCTGTTAGGGACACCATCCAGAGGGACCTTGACAAACTTGAAAGGTGGGCCTTTAACAATAAGGGCCTAATGAGGCCCTTAATATAACAAATATAGCAAAGTGCACCTGATGTTGTACAGCTTCATGCAGTTGGTGACTGCCCAGCTCTCTGATTTGTCTAGAACACTCTGCAAGGCCTCTCTGTCCTCAAGGGAGTCAACAGCTCCTCCCAATCTACTGTATCTGCAAACTTAGTAAACCTTCAGATCTTGTACCCGAGTAATTGATGAGGAATCAAAAGAGAACTGGCCCTAAAATGGAGTCCTGTCCACCAGTGACTGCCTGCCAGCCTGATGTAACTCCATTCATTAGAAACCATCAAACATTTGAACCTGACTCATCAGTCAGTTGCTCACCCATTGCACTGCGTTTTTTGAAGCTGTATGCTGGACATTTTGCTGAAATCTAAGACTACATCAACCAACTTCTCTTCATCAAGTAGGTACCTCGTTATAAAATGAGACTTAAGTTTTTTAAACAGGGCCTTGCTCTTGCGAGCCTGTGTTTGCTGTGACCAATGACATTATTTTTCAGCTGTTTTTTAATAGCTCCTACAATAATCTCCATAATTTTATCAGGCACTAACGTGAGACTGACAGGCCTGTAATTATCAGGTCTTCTTTCTTGCTCTTTCTGAAAACAGGGACATTTGCCAGCTCCCAGTTGATTAGGACCTCTCCAAATTCCCAAGACTGCTGAAAAATATGGGAAAGAGGTCTTGTGATGATATTACCCAGCTCTTGGGAGTACCTTGGGATGAACCCCATTAGGTTCCAAGTGGTTAAATCGTTGCAGAAGGACTCCAGGGTTTATCTCAGGATGCAGCACATCAGCTCAGTTCAAGTGGAGGATTCTTACTGCCCAAGTTTAGAATACTTGTTTTAATTAATGGAGACAAGAAACCTCCTTCATGTACGCACTCTCAGTCACTTTCTAGAGGTTCCATTGGCTGCACATGATGCCTACAATTTTATTTCAGTCTTTCAAACTAGATGAATAAAATAGCTGAGGTGAATGTTCCCTATGTCTCTGTACTTCTATCACTCTGTGGGCTAAAGGAAATTAACAGGATCTCCAGCATTGCAGATTGCTTATATCTCAGAAAAACTATTACAAATGCATATTTGCAAAAGCCATTCAAACAACAGTATGTAACAAATTGTTCTGAAGAAGAAAATCCTCACTTAGCAGTCAAAAATTAGATAATTTCTAAATATTCTCTTACTTAATTTCTTATATAATTGCCAGACATTGAAATTTTATCTGGACACTCTTGTATGCTACACAATAACAATTTCCACCTCTTTTGTTTTAACTCCATACGTGGTGCTGAACACAGTTCATCTGGATCTCGTGTTTTTGCATTCCACCTCTCCGTTAAGTGTGCAAATGCAGCAGATACACCAGAAGGAGTTAAGTTTCAGACCATCTAGGAGAAGGTTGCAATTCTGAAGTTCTTTTTCTTTCTTTGTTCAAATTTCCTATTCATCGAGTAGAGTGAGGATATGTATCTCTGTTCTTTGTTCCCTATAGATACACTTCATTCTTCAAAGATGCAGGAGGAAAATCAGCTTCTCATACAGCAGGATAAGGACAGTGGTTTCAGTAACTATTATTACGAAATGTAAAGTTAAAGGCTCTTAGCTGCAAGACAGTGGAGACCACCCCCAACAGAGCTTTATAAACTATGCTGCAGTCATTCTTCATTGTTCTATCTTTACACTATCAAGCATGGGAGCAGAACAATGGAGCCAGCAAGTGATTAAGACGTAACGTGTAACAACCTTCCACAAATTTTGGAGCTTTTTAATACTTCAGTTCACAACCTGATGTAGCTGTAGGTATGTCTCTGTTTATTGCAGGGGAGTTGGACTAGATGACCTTAAAGGATCTCTTCCAACTCAAAGAATTCTATGATTCCATTACAGAGTTCTTGTGTGTTTGTACACTTGTGTAGCAGTTCTCAGTGAGGATTTTTTTGGCTGTCCCTCATGCTCACAGAAGCAGGCATGTGGCAACTGGGGCTGAGCATAAAAAGGAAGACATAGGGGAAAGTTAAAAGGTGTTAAAATATTAATGGTCATTTTCTTTTGTTTTTCAATACGTAACAGCTAAACATATTCATCTTGTTAGCACCGTCATAGTAATGAATAACCCAGTCTGTTCTGGTTTCTCATGATATTGTTCTCCTAAATCTCCTCTGCATTATACTTGTGTGCATACATGCACACACACTCTGATAAACTGCTGTGATCCCACCAGCTAAAGAGTATTACAGCCAGTGCTGGCACCAGCAGAGCAGGGAAGGAAGTACAGCATATTTTTGAACAATGATGCTAAGCAAGCTATTAATTAGAATTTGTTATGTTCAGCTCATTCCAGAACACTGTACTGAAGGCACAGTACAAATGTCCTTTCTAAAATATTTTTCCCCTTGTAAGACTCACATTCATGCAGAAGGCAGATGTGCATTTGTGGTTTGCAGCCTTTCAATAAATAAGTTGTCCTACCAACAAAAACTCAACAACCCAGAGAAAGCAACAGATAAACCCAGTTTCTAAAAAAGCAAGACATCTTCCTGATACGAGGATGTCACACATAAATGTACTTGAACAGAACATCTGTTGTGTATAATCTGATAGTAGTTTAGTTTTTGTAATGCATAGATTCTAAAACACAGATGCATGATTAAAGGACAGTCCTCATCCTGTGCTACACCCTCCCTATAGATGGAATAAAACCTCACTTCTGCCAGATCGCTGCCTTACAGTCAGCAAACATTTGGACAGCCTACGACCCTACAGCTTGCTTAATGGAGTACCAGCCTTGTATCAGCCAACCTGAGCCTTTGTCCTTGTGAAATCATGCCAAAAGCTGCTCAGGCCAGGGACAGATGTCCTTTGTTCCAGAACAGATGCGGCCTTGCTTTGTGCCCTTTCTTTCACAGCCTCCTGGCTGGGCTGCAGTGGCACCCTGTCCCTAACGTGCCATGTCTGACATCTGCTGTAGCAGCACAGGGGACATCCTTGCCTCGGATGTGGAACAGCTGTGTGCATTGTAAAGGCGCTGATGCTGTGCAGCTGCCAGCATCCACTCACTGCTGTTACCACATATGTGCATGTGGGGGGCTGCTCACCCCTGTGTCTGCCTTCACTGACTGCAAGAGGTGACATGCTCATGACTGCCTTTGACTGAAATTGGTGACATCAGTGCCGAGGAGGTAAACCAGCAGGATGTGGGAAATCACTATGGCTGAGTCAGCAAGCTTAGCTACACTCCTGCCTATTGATCTTGCAGCAGTCTGTGCAGGAGGCTCCACGCTGCACCACACTTGATCAGTACATTCAGAAATGTTTAAGAATGGTCCCAGCTCTCCGAAAGCAGAACAAAATATCTAAATTTGCACCACTGACTGGCTTCTTCTTGCACTTCTCTCCCCTGGGCATTGACACATGTTTCATCTCTCCCCCAGCACTAAGCATCTCCCAAAGATTAACATGCAATTTCTTCCAAGCAGACTAATCTCACCCATTGTCTAAACTTGCACAATGCACCCTTCAAACAAGAAGTGCAAGTAAGGTCATTTGTACACCTTCTCCTTGTCCCTCCTACATGACAAGCCAAGAGACCAACATCAAACAGTTTTAGACTTTGGATTTGGTTTATACACTGCAGTAAAATAACTATCCAAAACGTAACAAGACAGGAGAAACATTCCTTGGGTATATTCATAGACTCCACAGGCATTTCCTCAGAGATACTCTTTGAAACTTGGCAGACAGCTTCCTTCCCAGACAAAGGCTCTTCTATCTTTTCTACATGACTTGTTGCACAGGCAACTTCCTAGGCTTGCCACTTGGACTCTGATTTTCAGTCACAACCTTCATCCGAGAGGCCCTCAGAAATCCTTCAGTGCTGCTGTCAATCCCTGTGGGAAATGCGGTCAGTGCCAAGGAAGAGGAGCTGATGTTTATCACAGGCAACAATTGGGTGGCTCTTTGCCAAGCAGAAGTGAGGTCCAAGGGTCATGTATGCCCTTGCTCTGCTGCCTATTCTGAATGAATACTAAGGACCCCAAAAGGCAGCAGTTTCTATTGCCTTGTGCTGTATGTTCTTTCTTGGTATTTCAAGGATATTTTTAAAAATTACTCTTCTGGTCACAGTTTACATCTGTTTCGTGGGGGCTTTTTTTGTTTGGTTAGGTTTTTTTTTGTTTTTGTTTTTCCCCCAGAGTTGGTGGATGGTCAATTAACCAGAGGCTGGAGAAATCAGCAAGTTTTTGTTTGCAGTCATTCATGCAAATCTTCCTCTGCTTTCAGTCTGAGCTGATTTGCAATGACAAACAACTAAAATAAACACACTTATAACACTGCCTGACTCAGAATCAACTGAAGTATTGCATGACTTTTAGGTAAGAGCGTAGACCAGTCTAAATGTACTTCATCTTTGAAAGAGATCCATCAACAGATAGGCCTTCCTTTAAACCAAAAGCTGATACAGTTAGACTGAGATTTCTTCCTGGAAGCAGCAATTTCAGGGGAAATATTCACAGAGTAAAAGCTAAGCCATGAGCAGGAGCCTCTCACTTCAGCCTTTTGGGTTAACTCCACTCCCTCAGCTCCTGCATTGCATAATCAGGAGAAAACACCATTCAAACAATTCCCTGGATATTCCCTTAACGCGCCCGCTCCTCACTCCACATGGTTCATCATCAGCTCTGCCAACACACCTCTTTGTGAGGCCAAAGTGTAAAACCAATTAGGGGAAGGATCTGTTTTAAAAACAAACAAACAAAAGAACAAACCATAATCATTTGTGGAAGAGGAAGGGATAAGGAGTTATAACCTAAACTGGTTCCCTGATCTCATTTAGAGTGGGATCCCACAAGCACTATGTTAGCCCAATTGGGTGGGGCTCCTGGAAAGTAGAGTGGGAATTAAGAGCAGGCAGAGACAGACCAAGCACGATGCCTTGCCAAATCATGATCTTCCCCACAGGGACGTGGGCTATGTAAGGCAGTTCTGCTGCTGCAGCACCCTTCAGATCATGCCACACCACAGGGCAGCCTGAGAATCAGCTTTAAATCCCTGCAAGTCTTCAAAAGAAGATATAACATCTATAGTTTTAGCGGGGAAATAGAACAGAGGGTAGATCATTGCTCCTTGCCTTTTATGATTAGATCCTGATCTAGAGTCCACTGAATTCATTTGAAGGGCTGTTACCGAGTGCACCTTTTCAGATCCAGACTTCAAATCAAATATTTTAAAGACTTTATCAATTCCTACATTGGATGCAAAGCACTGAGAAAAAAGCACGGCAAAAGATACAAAACAGGAGAATTAAACACAGAGAGGCAGAAGCAGCTGTACACCACTGAAACAAGATGTTACTATGAGATACAGTTTATAATAATTAGTTGATCAACGTGCTATGCAAGGGATTTTCTCCATTTTGAACCAGTAGAAGCACAGATGGGGTCTTTAATAGAACTGGCATGTGTCTGGATTTATTTTTTTTTTTAAGGCTGCACAATTTTACAACCACTACTAATATTTGTGTGCATTGATATCATGCTAAGAGTACTCAAACTTTAGAGAATTAACATTGTCAAAATGGCTTTCTGCCCATCTGGTGACATTGAAATTGCAATAGTTCTTGTCCAGAACAGCAGTAGTGGTTAGGGCCAGATTGTATAGATCCACAAACTTCTCCTAAATAGTAGCAATAGTAGTAATGTGTTTGGAAGCCACTTAAGAAATATAATTTTTGCCGTGCTTTCAGCTAGAGTCACAGTGACAGGCATCTTGATGAAGCTCAAGCAACAGATTTGCTTTGGAGGCAAAATAAGAAACAAGCTTTCACAACTCCTGTTTCAGTACTTCTGCAATAGTTTCCAGGTAAAAGCAGTACATCATAGTCACCAGGCTACACCAACAAGCCACGTTCAGGAGCATTCCAAAGCAATTCACCATGCTCCTGTCCATCCACTAATTTCCCAAATGTCCTCTCCATTACAAGTTTACCACTTCAGCCACCCTCTTCATATAACCATCATACAAAACCTGAAACCTGGGACAGTGTAGGGACCTTTCTCAAGAGGTGGTTCCAACCACAAGAGGCCTATTTTGGAGGTGACAATAGCCCCTTTGGACAAAGGTGGACTGTCCCACATGACAGCAGTCTGATCCCAGCCACAGTCCACTTACTGAGTCTTCTGATTGCCTGTTCACAGGTGTACTAAGCGGCCAGATTTTCTACAGCAAATTTGAAGAAGAATCATTACCTCTTCTTCATTCATCTCTGTCACTGACAACTGAAGAAAATAAATCAAGCAACACCATCAGGAATAAAAAGCCTTAGAAAAAGAAATGGCTTCAAGAAATGTGTATTCTGCCTTTCTCCAAGGACAGTGCTGGAAACACATTTTGTCCTAGAATTTCCACAAGGAGCAATTAACTACTGGAGATCAGAAAATAAGTATGAGTCAAGACCATAAAACCTGGATGCATTAAAAAAGATCAGTACTAGGGGAGCACACATAGACACCCTTTCAAAATTTACCTAGTGCTATCAGTTGAGCTGATCTCCACCAGTTCATACTAAGTACAGGAGGCCCTCCGAGCAACTCATCATCTTTGAAATACTTATTTTAAAAGGCCAGCTACAGCAAGAAAGCAGAAACTTAAGCTAGGCGTCTATCAAAGACTTATGCATACGCCCTCAGAGGATATTCCAGCATTTGGAAACTCCTAATACCAGTCCAAATATTCTGCAGAAATGTTGGAGGATGTGTCCAGGCTCCTTAGATACAACACATTTATATGCTACTTCAGTTTTTACCTGTTTTTAAAAGCACAACTATCTTAAGAAAACAGTAAAGCATAGTAACTGAGGCAACCATAATCCAATAATATAGGAATCAAGAATATCTCTGAAAGGCTTCTTTCAATGGGCTGTACTACAAATAAACTTTCTGTTAGTTTGATTTTATTAGAAACATCGGTGGATCAACAGCACTGAAAACTGAGGCTAATATAGGCAGCCAGTGCACAGCCTGGCATCAGGATGAATGTTACTGATCCAGAATAAGCTGCAAATTCTGGGACATCAGATGACAAACAAAAAAACCAACAACCCACAGAAATCAAGCTCTGGAGCAGCTAACATAAAAAGTGCAATGCCAATAGAGCCACAAATTTTCTCCAGTATGTTTGTCATACAGATTATTGCCTCCTCAACTTCTGGTAGCTTAAACAGAAGGTTTTTGGAGGGAAATTCCTCAGAGATAATCAACTCAGCTTTCTAAATTCTTGAGCTCTGCACTAGGCCCACTCACAGTTTTGGCTCCCTATTGCAGCTCTCTGCTCTAAGTTCTTTTCTTGCTCAACTATTTATAGCTCCCAATTAGTGCAAAATGTCTGCAGGGCACTTATTAAAAATAAGTAAAAAATCTTCATATCAGTGGTGAGGCCAAATTCGGAAAGCCAGAAGTATATCAAAATACATCCTATCTCTCTCTCTCTTTTTTTTTTTTTTGGTTCTTTTTTTTTGCCGTTTGCCCTGAGTCTCCACAATCATTACCTATGATGGGCAAACACAAGAAAAATACCATCACCTATAGCAGCAATTCTCAGCTTCAGATTGTGAATCACCATTTATACACACAGTGCTTTTCTTTAAGAGAAATACTAAAGTAGTCCCTAGAAGGAATGTGTCACAGACATGCTAACATGGTTACAATACTGACCAAAAGGACTGTATGACCACCTTTTTTACATTATAAAGTGCTTTTATATAGAGTGGGAATTTTCACTGACACAACAACGCCCTGTTATAACTCATGAAAATATTTCATAGTTCCATGAAAGGATATAACCAGAAGTAACATTGTATTAACACCAGAAATAGTGCTGCCAGCAGGAGCAAGGAAATGATCATCCCATTGTACTCAGCTCTGGTGCACTGTGTTCAGCGTTGGGCCCATCACTACAAGAAAGACACTGAGGCCCTGGAGAGTGCTCAGAAAAGGGCAACAAAATGTGAAGGATCTGGAGCACAAGTCTTATGGGGAGCAGCTGAGGGGAGGGGGATTGTTCAGTCTGGAGAAGAGAGGGCTCAGGGGAGACCTTGTTCTTACAGCTACCTGAAGGGAGGTTGTGGTGAGGGGAGGTCAGCCTCTTCTGTGTAACTAACAATAGGACGAGAAGGAATGCCCTAAAGCTGTGCCAGTTTTGACGTTAGGAAACATTTCTCTGAAGAGTGGTTAGGAATGGGCTGCCCAGGGAGGTGGTAGAGTCATCGTCCCTGGAGGCGTTCAATAAATGTTTAGATATTATACTGAGGGACATGATTTAGTGGGAAATATTGGTGGCAGGTGGATGGTAGGTCTGGACGATCTCGGAGGTCTTTTCCAACCTTGATTCTATGATTCTACTGTAGGTTACATTCTTCAGGTTCTGCACAAAACTTAGACTGAAACAAGTCTCAATAGCTTTTTTGTTTGTTTTTAATATACACATTTCCTACTTCCAATCCACTCCCTGGTACTGGTATATGTGTCTAACTTTGCATGGTGCAGTTGTCTTGTAGCCCTGGAAAATACTGTCTTCATTGCACTGTCAATTTATTCACTTAGTGCAGCTATAAAATAGTGCATGCAACTGATAAATACTACTATTAGTGAAGTAATACATTCCCTTAGCCAAACAGTAACATCTTTTTTATAAAGTGTATTTGTTTTTTGACACTTTATTATGTTGACTCCTAAAAAACAGAAGCAATACTTTCATTATTTATATAGCCAAAGTCAAAGGATGCTCAATTCACTTCCTTCCAGGAAAAAAGGATGTTGAATATCTGATATACAGGATTAGTGAAGTCTGCAGTGACCTATTCTAGTATATTCTGTATTGTTAAAAATCACTGAACCTTACAGAGGAAGAGGAACAAGGGGCTTAAGGGTTGCCATTCATTTAAGATAGTTTCACAAATAAATTAAGTTTCCTGAAGGAAATGGGTAAGTCAAAATGACAAAAAAAAGTTAACTAAAACACGGGTAAATGTCACCAACCAAAGCAAAGGGTCATGAGAAACTGTTTGAGGGTCTGACGTCTGTCTGAGACTCTCTGGGTACTACTTTAAAAGAAATATTTGCTAGAAAAGAAGAAAAAAAAAAAACACAAGAGAAACATCTCTAGATGCAAAACTTCAAGATTACAAAAACTTTGCTTATCTCTAGCTCAGCCCCTCAGCAAATCTGTTAGCTGCTAGAAATAGTGCAGAAATGCACTGAAAATGGAATCAACTTTAAAGACATCACTTTAATGGCAGATGAGATGTGGGCTCCTTCCATCCAGACCTCAACAGAATAAGAGTGGGCAGTGCTTGTAAGTGGGATTTTGGCTAGGGCTCTCCAGTCTGAAATATCATAGATAAAGAGATTAATGCAGACAGAAGTGTAAGTTAAAAAGCTGAGATCATAATTTGGAATTAACTAAAGCACTTTGCACGCAGGTCCTTCCTACATGTCAGTGCATTTTCTTAGCACACTGCAGCTCATGGTCCCTCTTGCTGACACATCCCAGCCCAGCTGGTGCTGTGCACATTGTGAAATTCACCCTCATGGAACAACATGCACCCGTGCCACTGCACCCACTACTTCTAAAGTAACTTGTTGGTTCAAAAGAGCTTTGCAGGTTTGCTGTAAGGCACAGTGAGGCCATCAGAACTGTTCATGAGCAAATTGCAGCTGTGCTTGTACCTTCCCTCCCTCAGAAACAACAAGGTGCAGGACCACATTTGTGCTGATCCCTAAGTGCAATTCTTGCTAATTTTGACCTTTCATTGTACAGATGACATTCTTAGGTATGTTTAACTAGCTCCAAGCTACTATGCCTATCTAAAAAAGCAGTATCAATTATTAATAAATGATAATACATAATTAATAGTAACACTCAGTAGCAATTCTGTCTTGTACTGGTCTGGCTACAGGGTAACCAAGCTTTACATTGAAACATACTAGAAGACGAATTTTAACATCATCCTATTATTTAAGTGATATTTTACTGCATATTTCTAGGGTTACCAAAAGGCAACAACTCCATTCGTGGAGTCCAGTACTGGCCAGGTATACCCATTCTACAGTACATCAATGTATTTATGAGTCCAATGACATAAGAGTATAGAATGAATTATACAGGCAGAGATAGACTTTCTCAGAGCTATAAATGGCCAAGGTGAGGGCAGAGCAATGCTAATGAGTCAGCACTGCACACATACACAAACTTGTTTGTGAATCTAGAAAGCTGTTGAGCTGCACTCCCTTTTCCTTCAGCACGCCTTCCACAGGAGTGCTGTTATAGCAGCAGCAAGGTCCTTTCTGCAGAGGAAAATGAGGTCTGGGTCATATAGCAGCTGGCTGGCAGCTTACCTGCAGAACTGAGAACAGCAGTCTGGTCCCTTAAGCTATGGGGCCATGTCCCATTGAGTCAGTCACATGCAAGGGGAGCATCTTGCTAAAATAAGAGGAATGTGGCTTGGTAGGGCTTCCCGCTCACCAGGAACATTGGCTTCTGCTCCTGTCTGCTCAAGACCTTTCTCAAGCTGGCACTCATTTCAAACAGATTTACTGAAAGGATTCGTAATTATCAGCCTTCATAACTTTCAGCATTAACTACGGTCATTCTCAAAACTACCAAATAAATTGAATACAGATGAGCAAATTGGAGCCATTGGAGACAATGAAAAAGCAGAGCAGCAGAAGAAAAGTTAAGTAGAAAAATGGAACTCAGAGACATTCAAATCCTGTCAGTGTCCACTAAAGTATGAGAGCAATGGCCTCCTCTGGGAGACAAGAACTGTGCTTAGAATAGCATTTCAAGAGGCAGAAGATACATTAATGAATTTGATTTTGTTTGAAAACTTTTAATTGGACTTTTGGGGTAGGGAAATTCAGGGCATCAGATACAACATCACAATTTTCTGGAAGAAACTCTCTGCCCAAAAGCTCTACATAGCAAAGCAGGCATGTTATCACTACACTTTCCTTACAGTGTGAATTCTCCAATACCTTGGAGTAAGTAAAGGTCTGTTTCCACACTCAGCAAAAAGGAACAACAAACTGCAGGAGGAATGGTGGGGAGAACACTGTGCTGTATGGAACAGTAATGATCCAGGCCTGGCTGTTATGTTTGTAAGGACTTCAACTCTCTCCTGCTCCTCTCCGAAGCAGAAAGGGGAAATATTTTGGCAGCACCATTATGTACCAACAGCCTGTCCATACTGTTCCACTTTTGCTCACTCCTGGCTTTTCTTGGAAAGGAAGAGATTTTTAGATGTACAAGAAAATGCATCTGTTTTTTGGTGGGCTTTTTTGTTTGTTTGTTTTTACAAAGCATATTGTAGCCAAACTATGATTCCTGCTCAGTGATAGATGTACAACAACGTGTATTGAAGTCATCTTTTGAATTTTTCAAAGTAGAAAAAGTACTTCCATCTCCTGCTGGGAGCAAAGCTACATTCTGCTGATCACAGTGACTTCTCACAGTGATCGCTTCCAGAGAGAATAAGATAAACCGTCAGCATTTGCTGACCATAAGGCTTTAGAAGTCCCAGTCATAAACAAGCAGCACATTCGCTCTCACAGATGTGTAAATTTCAGTTGCAAACCCTTAATAAATAGTTATTCATCTACCTCTCCCTGTTATATTTCTCAAAAGCTTTGAGCAGAAGTCTTACTTCTTCGCTTTTACAGCTGGCTTTAAAGATCTGAACACACACAAACACACTTGTAAACTCTGAAGCCTCATCTAACCATTGAAGCCTTTCAAAATGTCAAGTATGGATTTGAATCCTCTGACAGAAACTGTATAATTTTGGAGATCTATTTCCACTACAGCCAGACATGGCAGAAAGCACTCTGGACTAGAACTAGGTTTATGAGCATCTGTCTGAGACTCTTCTAAACAGTGCTTTTTTTTTTTTTTTTATTTCTACATTGAAGAACTTCTAAAAAATCTCACCTCTTTTCTGTCTCCCATTTTCCTCCTTTTAATGAATTCACTAGCTCATGGCTGCCTTCTGATGTGCTATGCTACAGGGATGGCATCTGGTATAGTTCCTGTTCACATTAGCCAAAAAGAACCAAACCAGTGCATACATCATATTTTTTCTTGGAATTCTTCATCTTTCAAAACATCCACATTATTTTGCACACACACAGCAGCCAGTTCCAGATTTCTTCAGAGATCTGACCTAGGGTGGTGAGGCAGCGGCACAGCTGCCCAGAGAAGGAGGCTCAAGGCCAGGTTGGATGGAGCCCTGGGCAGCCTGAGCTAGAGGGGGCAGCTCTGCCCACATTTGGAGGTTGGAACTGGATGGACTTTAATGTCCCTTCCAATCCAAGCTATTCTATTATTCTGTGATCTTTAGCCTGATTGCTTCTGAACTTATGAAACCTAATAATCATCCTCAATTTTGTTTCTAAAAATCATAACCAATGCAACTGCATCCATTCTTCTGGTTGCACCTTGCAACTGAGAGCTCCATGTCTGGGAGGAGGACGTTGCCAGCATCAAGCTACCATGCAAAAGATGCTTCAGGAGTCATTCCTGGTGAATCACTGGGAATTGTAGGTGGAATTTCTATTTCTTCCTCTGCCACACTGTAAAGTCATCGTCTACTCTGAAATGTACGGTACTTGCAAACTGCTTTTGCCAGCGGTTAAATACATTTTGTTCGCACACCACAAAGACTTCTCTGTACAATAGTGCCAAAAATGTCTAGGAATTCTGCTTGGCTTCGTTTATATCTCTCTGGATGTTGTACATGCTGTATTTTCATACATTAGGGATTCTTATAGAATTTATCATTAACAGTAATGATTTCCAGGAGAATTGCTGGCTCAGCTTTAAGAGTGAATAGCTTCATCCTTAGTTTAGCACTTCTGTCAGGCTAGGATCAAATCCAGACACTCGTTCAATTTTTCTTTTAGTGGATCATCTACGCTTAATCTTAGCCTCTGACAAACAGGATTAAGAAAACTCTCTATTTTTGTGCAAGGCCCCAAATCCATACATAAACACTGTAATTTACTACATAATGGCAGTTCTTTCAAGGGATAAATGTAAGGAGCAATAACAATTGTGCCTTTTCTGAGAAGTTCTTGTTTCCAGGGGTAAAAAAAAAAAAAAACACCCACCCAGCTGAAGTGGTAAGTGTGTGACCTTCAGGTCTGACCTTCACAATGCCCCACAAATCCTGCTGCAGAGCAGGAGGATCAGCACAGTCTTTTTCATCCAGAAAATTGAATGAGATTAGATAGAACAGCAACAATTTCTCACCTGATCCATCATGAAAATGAGGTTTGCTTAATTGCTTTGGAGATTTCAAAGGTCAAATTCATCCACTGAGTTGCAGGAAGCATGGTGGAGTTCAGTTTAGTTTCACTGCAGCAAACAACTTTTAAGTTCTATTGATATTAACGTGCCTGTAGAGGTCTGGAAATGAAATCACTGACTAGGGAAGGCTTAATGTGCTACGATATTTTAACAATAGAATAAGTTTCTAAGAGTCCAGTGTGCATTTTGATTTTTGATGGTGACTAAAAAAAAAAATTCCATGGAGACCTCAAAAAAGAGGAGATAAGGGTTTCCGAAGTAAAATGGTTTCTGTTGTTAATTTTACAAACAAAAGGTTTTTCTGCTGTAAACACTTTTGAATGCAACATTTTCCTTGTTAGAGAAAATTCCCTTTTTGGTCAAAATCAAAAATCAAACTAAGAAAGGAGAAAAAATGTTCTGAACAATTTCTACAAATATTCTGAGGTACAGCTTTGCCTTCTGGTTCAGCCATGGTAGGCTAGATAACTACAAACACTGGATGCTTTTATAAACATACATGTAAATTTCCCTGTTCCTATTTCCTTCACTGCAAAGCTTGTAGGAACAAGAAGGGGGGAAAGCCTTGAGAAGCACTGCTGTTCTTACTCTGACTTACTCTGGATCTCCCCACTGAGGCCCTGACATGAACTCCAGAGAGATTTTCACACATGGCACTGTGGTGTTTTTCTCTTCGCAATGAAGTGTATCAAACTATTATTTCTCTACTATCCCACAGCTCCCATAAAGAGCTAAAACCAGAACCTTTTCACCTGAGCACTGTGTTTGAAGGGTGAACATAGACCTCACAGAAGAGGAAAAGGGCAGTATTTTTTTGTTGTTTGAAAAGTCTGGTGAACTCTGAAATATAGAAAGCACTTGTTATACAAATTTATTTAGCATGTGAAATTTTAACCTAAGAAACTTTAAATAAATGAAGAGCTTTATATGGGGATAATAAGCCTCCAAATAATATTCCGTCAGGGAGTATTTCAGAGAACCTCATGGAAATGAATATAATAAGAGTTAAATTGTTCCTGGTCCAATAGTAGATTTTTCTTAAAATAAATGCAATGAAAGCATCCTCCCTTGAGTATCGTTTGTTACTCTGGAGCCAAAATCCTCTCTTATTTACACATAAATCTAGGGGCCTTATTTGCAGGGTAGCAGTTGCCTTTGACTTGCTTGCCAAAGCATGCTGTCTCCATCACTCCAGGTACAACCAACATCTGGTATCAGGCCGTGGCTCTCAACAGACATATTCCAGAGATGTAGTGGGATAACCACATTCAGAGCTTAATTCTCATGCTTATGGCTAATGAAAGCCTGATGTTGCTGAGGTTTATGTACCAGTGGAGGCCAGCCCATATCTGAACTGGGGTAGCTTAAATTACCACGTACAACAGCGTTCAAACTCCTTTTACAGCAGTAAGAAAAAAAAAAATCCATTTGAATCTGGCTCAAGAAAGGCAAGGTTATTACTCATATCCCAAGGAGATAGGGTATGTGTGATGAACTCAAAATGCTATTAAAGGAGAACAGATTCCAGTTATGATAGGCCAAGTAAGTGCTGGTTTCACCAGCACACTGTTAATTACACATTCAGTCTTCCACATAATGAAAAAAGTCTCATGAAGTGTCTACAAAAGAGGCTTGCAGATTTGCAGAGAATGAAACCAGCAATGACAAATGTCAGCAGTAGCATACGCTGAGGGCATGAATAATGCATAACACAGAACTGTAGAGCTGTAAGTAGAGAAATAATCAAAACCATGGATCTTTTTTTTTTTTTTTTTTTCTCCCCTGCTCTCTACAGCTTTATAAATTCTAATTTCCAAAGCACTTCTTAGCACCCAAACGGTTTCAGGAATTGTTTCTGACTGAGAAAACAGATGAATGCTCATGGTGGCTTCTACTCTTTGATTAACCATCCAGATCTGGTCAGTCAACCATTGTGTTATCTTATGTATCTACTTGTGTCACTGCCTGGAGTTCTACTTGACCATCCCCAGCAAAAGCCAGGATTTAGCTGCCTTTACCTGCTTTCCTCCCCAGACAGGTCTTCATAAAAACAGTGAGGCTGATCAGAGGAAACGTGTAGTCACCACTTTCTGCCATATTACTTTGGTTTCTAAGATTTTCCAGTGGGAATCTCCTGGAAGGCAGCTTTAGGGCAGCAGCTGAGGGTGGAGAAGCATTTAACCATACTATGTCCCCAAACACTACTGATGGAGTTACTGAGTTGGGCTTTCTGGCAGATGGTACCCAAAAACTGCCAGAGCAGAAATTCATGCTTCCCCAATGGCTACAGGATGCATTGCAATTGCCTGAGGTGAGGGTTTGCTTTCATAATCATTTGCTTAACTAAACAGATGCCCATGGACTTTAGAAGGCATCAACACATGCTGCTATGGTGGAGTTAGCACAACCAGTTCCTGGAGGAAAAACAGACACACACCATAGGGAAGGGAGATACCGAGAGATACCATGGGAGAGTGGCACTGCCAGTCTGCAAGGATGTCAAGGAAGAGACCTCAGGTTGAAGTTCTGCAAAATGCTTCCCTCTGCCATGATTAATATTTAAAATGGGATTTCAATAAATTCTTACCTGAATGAGGCAGCACTGATCTAATTTTCCTCTGACACTAGCTCACACTAGCACACAAACAAGATCACCACTTCTCCACAGCCATTTCAATACTCGAATGGGAGGAAAATACCATTTAGCTCACAGCCAAACCACATTTGGTTCATGGCAAGCTGTATGCCTTTTATTCAGCATCATCTTACACAGCTGGTTATCTCCATCACTTATCTTTTCCACTACACTGTATATATATACGTGCAAACATATACATTACGTGGTTTTAAATTACTGAGTAATTAAGTACCGCCTGATTTCCTACACAGAAATCCACACTGAGAGTTCCAACAGGATATTCAATCATGCTTTCAGTGCATTATACACAATGGCAAACTTCTTAACCATTTGATCATATGCTGTTTAATCTATAGGAGCCTCATCTTGTTCCGTCCACAGAAAAGATGGTGTCTGGAAATGCAGCAGCACTGTAAGACAACGTAATACCGTTGTGGCTCTGGTTGTTATGCTTGAGGTGACAGCTGTTTTACAGTCTTTCTCTTCAGCACTGTTTGCTGCACAGTTCTACATCATTTTATCCAGCCTGAACAATTCTTTCTAAACTAAAATGATTTATAATGTGGAAAACACCAAGTTGTATCTCATATCCCAAAGGGAGTAGAATTAAACTTGCACAGGTGAAATGCTTTGAAGTATTTATAGCCACTTAAGAACTTTGCAACTTTTCTTTCTTTCCAGTGACTTCAGCGACATTTGTTTCAAAGAAGCAAACTCCAGGAAGGAGAGCAGGTTGTTTTTAATACAGAAATCCAATCATGTGAAACATGAGTATTGGGGCTGGAAACCCAAACAACTTTGCCCAAAACAGACAAACAGTGAGATGGTCTTCGGCAGCACAACCTAGCTTTCTTCCAGAAGCATCATCGCAGCCCACATAACAAGGGCCTTTATGTATTAAAATGCTACACTCTTATGCATGCATGTGCAAACACAATGGAGCACTGAGAGACTATCTATTCAATGGGCACTGCCATACTATTTATGCACGCGTGCATGGGCAAAGCTAATGAAGTACAGAGACAACTTGATTTATTCTATGACCAATAACAGCAAATGCACAGGAAAGAGATTTTTAAGAGGCTGTTAATTCAATCATCTCATAACTTGTTTCTTCCCAGCACCAGAAGACATATCAACTATCCAGAGATACAATTTCTCTAAAAATTCAAGCCTATGCTTAATTCCAGGTTTACACCAATATACTGCAAACCCAGTTACAATCAGAAGCTAAAAATACAGGTGGCACTTGAGAATGCTTTCCATACTCAGTGCCTTGTTTTCTGTTAAACGTTTTTCCACAGTCTCTTGCTGAAGTCATAAACAATACAAGAAAAAGCTGCAAAGGTGTTTGCTTTTTCTTTTCTGGAAATGAAAATCAAGCATTTTTTCTTTCATCTTGAAAAACTGCTGAACTCTTGTGGAAAAAGAAGGGAAAAAAAAGAGGTTGATGTACCAAGAACAAGTGGGACAAGTACAAGTCAGAGAAGGAAATGCTGGATCAGACTATCTGAAGAGCATGAATTGATGCTTAGCAACCAGCTAAGGACTTGCATCATCGCAGATGCCAAAACAAACTGGCCCAGAACAGAATGCTCTTTTCCCATATTTCACCTATTAATACTTTAGGCATTCCTAGTTTTCAAATGGAAAACTGCATATTTTTAAATAAGCAATATCAAAGAATAAAAATATTGCAGAAAATTTACATTAGACCCAGAAAAAAAAGTAAAATAACATATGCTGCACAGTGCTAATGGTCTTGAAGAATTTAATCTTTTTGCATGGTTCTGGCATCCTGCCCTGCAGTGTTAAGTATTGGGCGTATTTCTGCAAGGCGGGAAGAACTCTGAAGAGAAGCAGGAGGCTCACATATTTTGAGGAGATGCTTGTGACTTCACAGGTTGGGATTTAATATTGTATGAATGAGTTTCAACCACGGTAGGTTGTCAATTAACTTTCTTCTAAGAAAACATATTACCTGCAATGGGTTCCCTAGGGTGATACTTGGTACAAGGGACACAGATCCTTTCTAAGTGGTAAATGGTCTGGCAGCAGAGGCACTTACACCATTCTACCACTGATGTATCTCATTCAGCAGCTGCTCACAGTTTACTTTGAAACTGTTGCATATCCGGACAGATCGTTTCAGGTTCAGCACAAATAACAACAACAAAAACCAAAAACAAAACAAACAACAACAACAACAAAAAAAAAACAAAAAATGAAATAAAATCCCAAATACTCAAAACTATCCTTGTTGCATCTCCCTGCAACTCTACTTATCACCTCAGTACAGGCAGGGAAACTGAGCTGAGAGAGTACAGGAGTTATGCTGCAAGAGCTCCTCATTTTGGGTCCCTCCAGGCTTTGCTTACTGTAGAGACAAGCATGTCTCACTCCCAAAAGCTTTAGTTCAGAAAAGCTCAGCTTGAATCAAAGTACTTTAAATGCTGCTGTTCCTGGGTGATAATTCATAGGGCGTTTCAGGTCAGGAGGTAAGCTGGTTGTGGCACGCTACTTAAAATTTCTTTTTAAGTCCAGGAGAAGAGGCAGTGAAGTGTCAGTGAATTCTGGTTAATGAAGAGTGAGAATTGGGAAAACCAATGACAATTAAGACCAGACTGCTGTTGCCCTGTGCTGCAGTCTTCTCCTGCACTGTTTTGCCTTGGTAGAACATTATCTTCCTTACACAACAACAGATGCAGGTCAGCAAGATCTCAGAATTGCATCTACCCTGGGCTTCCACCCATCGTCATCAGCACCAGACTAAATATCTCACCTGTATATGGCGTGCATATTGGACTGCTCTGTTGTAGCATGTACTGATGAAATTTTACAAAAGCTAGCAGGAACTTCCAAGATACTTCTTCCACTCAACCTGCACAGCCACTCTGAGTATTCTCAAATTACTGCAGCAGCTTAGGTGAGTTATGACAAGGCAGTCCTTCTCTGAGAAGCACAGAAGAACAATCATAACAAGGCTACTGAGGGTTATGAATGAGATATCGGGGCCTTTCAGAGAGCTGGCTGTATTGTCTGCCTCCAGCTTGCATCATCCATTTCTAAGGATGATGAGAATGACAGAGTTCTTCCAACCAAAGTAGTACATTATGCCTCTTAAAAAAATATGCATTTCCAAACGCTGCAAGAATAGCTCAAACATCTGAACAGATTTTGAACCTTGAAAGCCAGTAAACTGGAGTGACCCACCTCAGCCTTTTTTAGGGGTACTTTCAATTTCCAGGAGAACATGTCAGGTGTTTTTTAACTATGTCAGCACAGCAATTCTTTTAAGAGGCATTTCTAGCCACTAGTTTTAAATCCTTTGTTTTCTTTTGCTTTGCACAATAAAATTTTCCATCTTCACATAAATCTCCCTTTCCTGTTCTAAGTAGCAACTTACTCCTGCCCCATACATTTGCAGAGTGAAGCCATTTATAAGTCTCTCCATCAATAACAACAGAGAGAATTAAGTTGGGTAACATGAAGACTTACCAGACTGCCATCTGGAAATCAGATTTTAGAGATATCAGCAATAAAGAAAGAGGCCTGCTACTTGCATAGCTATTTGAATAAAGAGAACTCACTTGAATACCAAAAACACTTCTCTTTTAGAGAGTTAAGTTCCCAGGCTCGCTCCTCTCAAATCCCTGGGGAACAAGGACCTGGGTGATTGGCTTCTCTTGCCAGGAAGGATGCAAACTGAACCTTGTATCTATAGACATTTTCAGTTGCTTAAACTCTGAGCTACTCATAATTGTGATGTGGGCCAAATCACATAATATTGCCAAAATTACATTTATTTCTGCAGGACTTACTAAAAGTATTGTGACAACCACACTACTCCAATGGTAACATTCAAGTAAAAGTGTAGCATTTTCAAATGCTAAAGCCTCTTCCACAATAAGCCTGTGAAGTTGCAATGTTTTCTACAAAGCCCAACTAACATAGTCAAATTTTGTATTTCTAAAGCATACAGAGCTTCCTCGTTTCCTAGGGGTCCGCCTGTTCATCTCCTGTGATAAAACTGCTGAACGGTTCAGTGATCAGTGACGCAACAGATGCTAAACTGTAGTGGATGCTCCACATCAAACTGTTTTGGAAATACTGCCCCTTGGCTCTCAAAAGAGACGCTAGCAGAAAAATAGAAAGCACAATGGAAATTCTAGAAAAGACTGTTTTTAAACATAGCAGAAATGACAGTTTTGAATAAGTGAGAGGAGGTCATAAACTTGCTACGGCTTACCCTAAATCTCAGCTGATACTCTTTCTTATGATGTATTTGGACATATAGTGCATGATCTGTGAGAGTTTGTCTGGAAAAAGCTTGCTTTACTCGTTAGGTTTTACTGGATGGTATTGAAAGAATGCTCTCAACATCCCTGGATCAGGTTCTACGACCCTTAACTTACTACATTAAAACTCACTAGTGAGCCTTATTTTCCATCATTCTGCATTCATGTCATTAAAGAAGGCTTTAAGAGTCCCAGATGTGTTGCAGAACAACAAAGCCTCAAAGTTTCTGCATTTCTACGAGTTAGCATTGCTCCTACTGCAGTGCTGACTGCAGTTTTCCTGCCCCACTTCAAATCACATATACAGAAACTCCTTTCTCTTGCCTGTTAGCTCAAGAGGTTTTTCCCTCTGTTCTGATATTTACCCCTGCAATCCCTTAATTTGGCAACATATTCAGGGAAATGACTTAAGAAGTCAATAAGCAGGGGCAGAATTAATGAAACTATCTTATTCAGAAAGATATTAAAAATGTAAAGGTCATTTTATTAAACATATTTCAGAAGAAACCTATTTCAAATTCTACTAGATAATGGTTCTAGTTGTCAAATACATGCCCTAATTGAAAAGTAAGAATCATTACAACTTATCCAGTAAGGATATATGCTGCATTGACTGGAATGTAACAAACCCCAGACACATGTAGGCCACTAATGAAGGGAGAGATGTCAATCCTTCCAGGCAATACAAACCAGAGATTACTGCAATCTTGGTGTACACACTAGAACAAATTTTTCCCTCTTTCCTCATTTTGCCATTGATATCAGTGCCTACATCGTCCAAAATCACAACAAATTACAGAGCAGAAGAGTTACAACTCCCTAAGAATTTCTGCACTGTAAGCAATACTGCAAATCATATTGCTGAAATAAAACAATAGCTGGAAAAAGTTTTTCTCATTTCTGTGAGAGCAGCTTGATTATTTAATATTCTTATAGATCTATTTATTACTTATTTCTGGAACTTTCCTGTATTTTTAATCAGGCAAAAGATCACCAAAGTTTTTTCTTGACCAAAGGAAAGGCTGCACATATAAGGAAGGGAAAGGAGAAAAGAGCTTTGTGAGATGTGGAGCACCTGCTGTTCCCAGGGAGATGTGTTTTTGGGATTGGGTTCATGGATGGGCTCCAAAAACACTCTGAGTTAGATTTAAGGCAATCATCTACATATCCAGATGAGATGCAGTATTGATTTTCCTTCTATTTTACAGCATCACTCAAACCTAACCACTATGCTACGCTTTTAAATCATTGCAAAATATTTCTACTTCTCACAGTAGGACACATCACATATTTGGTAACTCCTAGCAACAACAATAGCTGAATAAGTATCTTATTGGCTTATAATGAAAACACTTTTTAAAATCTACTTTTTTTCCACATTGTACTTGCAAGGGGGAACTGTAATTACTCCTTCATGAGAGTCATGATGCACAGTCTGGTTTTGGCACCTTTAACCTAGCCTCAAGTGTGCTAATTAGCCACTGCTGTGATAAAGAAGCTAAGTCTTAAAAGACATGTATCTGATTTATATTAAAAGGATCTGTTGCTGGATTAACTAATTCAGGTCTATGCAGCCAGCAGTGCATCTCCAGCATGGATGTAATTTACAACAGCAGAACCACAGTATTTGCCAACCTTCCTTGAAGTCAACCTATAACTATGTAATAGCTATACTTGTATAAGTGTATTTACATGAAGAGATTTTCTTGGCCCAGCTTCACTAGCTAGAAACCACACTTTTTCATACCCCTGGTTGCTACTGCTGTGCCAACAGAAGCCTGCAACATAGCTCTGGCCACAGATCTGCCTGCAGCGTGGTTCTCCAGAGAGATTTGATTCATGTCAAACAACATAGCTGTATTTACAGAACATAAGGAGATTTATAAACTACCATACTAAACTGATATCATTCCTTGTTAGAAAGGGGATGTCAGATTCTGTAGGAGTCGTTCCAGTGGAGAGACTATAGCCTCCTCACTTCCACCAGCACAGAATCAGCGCAAGCCTACTAATTTCTTCAGACATGACCCAGCTTTATACCAGTGAAAGAGAACACAAGTTCTTGTTTTGTAGTTGGACTCATTGATCCTTATGAGTACCTTCAAACTTGGGATATTCTATAATTCTGTGCTTCTAACTTGGCCCTAAAATCAATGCTGTTTGGTGCTAGTGACACTGAATTCTGAGCTTCTTTCACTTTCAGGTGATTGGGTTGGGTGGCTTTCAGCTAGGCCTAGTTACCTCTTCACTAGAACATTTTTTTTCCCCCAATTAAATTATCAAAGCACCTAGGATTTTTGCCTCAGGAGAACGAAGACAAATTGCTTTGCAGTTGCAATGTGATTTAGAAAAACGATGTAAAGATTATGAGGGAAACTTGCATCAACATTTTTTACCATCATGATTTATTCCAGCTCTTGACCTGAGCTCAAAAATCCATGCTGATGCATGCAATGCAAGTCAAACACCATGACATAATGCCATTTCTCACAGTTTCAAGCCTTCTTCTAGCAACACTGTGTTTCTAATACTCTCTCGGAGGACACAGCAGTGACAAAGTTTGAGATATGCATTAGTTTCTTCTAATTCAGTGAGCTTCTTGCTACTTCTGCTACATACCCACAGTGCTATTGTGAAAATAGCCCCCAAATTTGGTGTCAGCACCAAGTCACATGCCCTTCACACTTCTGAGTTGCTTAGCAGCTCCCATTTCTTTCCAGGTATCACTGCATGGAGAGATGTTTAAATTGTTCTCTCTCCTGCTGGATGACAGCCAGCACAACATACAATTTCAGGCAGGTTTGATGCAGAGCCAATATTCTGCCTAACAGTGTGAAAGCATTCACAAAATGAAAAAAAGAATGAAATGGCTTTGCTAGTGGCTTGATCCCCCTTTGATTTTTAAATGACACTGTAATCAAATGCAGGAGCATGAAGTCAGAAAGCAACGCCAAATAGAACCCATGTACTTCACTACCCAGTATGGGAAGTGAAGCACCATATCCCCAAAAGCTCTGCAGAACAGAGCATGCTCACTGGAAGAACAGTTGTAAGAGCAAATGAAGACAGACAAAAATTCAGAAAAATGGGTCTAGAGTTTATAGTGGAAATAAGAATGACTTCATGGCCACAGAGAACCATGAAGCTCTGGAGCAGGTTTCCAATAGGACAGAAAACTCTCTGAATGGAATTTGATAAATTAAACAGAATTCATTTAATTCTTGGGATAGAAAGGATGAGACTCAGTGACCCGAGAGCTCCTTTGCACACCTGTATTTCAGAAGGAACTGTACTGTGATGTTAGCTAATAGTTCTAAAACTTAGCTACTCCAGTCCTTTACAGCAGGCATGTTTTCCTAGTTACATTTTGCTCCAGCGTGATACAGGCAGGAACAGACATGGCTTCATTCCTAAACAACTTTTAAAGAGTAGAAGGAGAAAACAGTTCTTCTATGTAGGACTCCTGCCAGCAGTTCTGGAAGCTGGATCTGTTGTCCTTATGCTTAGCAATATAGATACACAACACCAACTTCATTCCATTTTAAGGAGCATATGGTCTGTCTAGCATGCACTTGAACCACTGCCATTTCATTCTAGCCTGGCTGTTTTGTAACAGCAATAGAAAATGATTTAAAATCCATCTATTTCACTAGTAGCACCTTTTCCAACCCGTGCAACTCATCACCCAGTTAGAGTCACAGTTTCAAACAACTAAACTTAACTTTACTCTGCAGCAGTGCAGAAAAAAATGACCTGCCAGCATTTAACCATCCAAAGCACATGGCTAAAATATTTCAAAAGATATTACACAGAATACACGTTGTATAATAAATGTTTAGCTATGAGGTGAAATGGTAAACTTAAATATATTGATCAACTTCAGAGATCAAGGACTAAGCGTGACACTGCATGGAACAGTGGCAGCTTCGTGAGCAAGAGGGTAAAGAAGTGAAAGAGCTGATGATCTCGAGTCACAAAGGGACAGACAAACAAAACTGATATGACTGTTAACACAAGAGAAGCATAATAGAATAACCATTCTGGATAAAAGTCTGACAAAAATGGTAAGCTTAACCATGTTTGTTTATTATTGTAATTGTATTACTTTGTAAAATATTATTTCAGAAAGCATTTTAAAAGAGCAAAATTAGGTCAAACAAATGCTGTTCTTTTGTGATGGTAAGTTTGCCAGAAAAATTAACATAACTGAACAACCCTGTTATTTCTCCTATGCAGGGCAATGAGTTGACTGAATAAGGACCACTAATCGCAGCACTGTAGAAACAGCTGGCAATAATGAATTCAAATTGATCTCTATAGTAAGAAAAGTGGAAATGTGTTGTGATAGGCCAATATCTTAATGAATGCACACACTGCTTGACTTCAAGTACGGCATTTGAGAAACTCAAAGGAACAGCATGATTCGACAAATGCTTGCTAATGAATGCAAGAGTTGTAAAAGGAAAACTTAAGATTATAAAAAATGTATGGTGGTACATTGGCTGTTTTACAGCTTGTGCTGTACTAGCATCTTCACAGCCACAGTGTAAAATAAAAAAATGTTAGCGTTGCCATTCTTAGATTATCATACATTTTTATTGTGCAAAGCAGAGAGGAAACAGGATATCACTCCTGTGAGTTGTGTGCCATCCAGAAAACATACTATAGACTGACAACTTATAAGTTGCTTTTTGACCACATTGATTGCAATTACAGAATAAAGAATAATTGTAGCAGGAAGGCTAGAGAAAATGCTTCTCCACAGAGGCCTAGCATACCTGGCTTATTGAAAAAGAAAATAAAGAAAGATCTGATTATGGTGTGCATGCACACCTTCATGGTGAAAGACAGCTGGTGTCCAAGGGCTGCCTAACCTACAACAGAAATGCTTTGCAAGAATCAAGAGTAAGACATTAAAGCTAAAAATAGCAACAAATTCAGAAATAAGCAATAATTTAGCTCTGACAAATTACTGAAACAGATTATGACTAGAAGTAGCACATTTCTTTTTTGGTTTTAGATAATGTTTTAATTAAACATAATCCACCTTCTGTGAGTTGGCACAGAAAAGTTCTGTGGAATGGACTGCAAGGAACAGGCAAGGTAGAAGATGTGATACAGACTTTTGGGGCCAACCCTGCTTTGAAATCAGTCAATTCTCAATACTCTAGCACACTGCCAACTCCCTCAACTCTACAGTTTTGCCAAGTTTCCTGTGAAAACAAAACACGTCTTAGTGCTCAACACAGACATGGGTCTGTCCCATTGCCTCTTGGTAAGTAATTCTGAAAACCAATGCCAGTTTTAAGCAACTTCAACAGAAAGGTAAGGGGGTTCTAAAATACTAAATTATTGAATGGTTTGTGAAGACAGAAGAGATCTCACATTCCCCATAGAGGAAACAGCTACAGCATTAGACACCAAGGAATCCACAAGTGATGAGGCAAGATGCATGTACAAACTTTGAAATAAGGCTGCTTTAGTTTTGTGTGAGAATATGATGAAGGCAACATCATGCTATGACTACTGATCTAAAATGCAGCCTGCATCCTGGTGTTGATACAACCTTAAAAACTAAACAAGAGTGCATTAGTTTTTCTTCAAATCTGTTATACAGTAGGCATCTTGCATGAATCTTAGTCTGAGGAACTCTACAAGGTATAGCAGAAAAAAAGAAGATGGACAACATTGCTTTTCTTACTCATCTGAATTTCACAGTCAGCATTAGGCTGCATGGACTGCAATTAACAGAAACTCCAAAAAGGAAAAGTTTTAATAAGTCGTCTGATTACTGGTAACATTTGACAGAAAATCTAAGCTGGAAAAAGGTCCCTTGCTTTCACAACATAAGGTTTGCAGGGAGCAGAGATCCCATCTGTGGCCACATCTAAGAAGCAACCACCTCTCCCCCCTTATGCTCCCATCAAGGAGGATTAATTACACCCAGGAATTAACTACTACCTCCATTGGCTCTAGAACAAATCCAAGTGCCTAATTTTAGACAAAACACAACTTCTCCAGCTACTAAAGTCTGTAAAGATGGATTACACACCTGGCTCCAAGGGAGCTGATACCAGATTAGGTCAGGGAGATTTCAGTGCTGACCAGCACAATCTCTTTAAGAAGAGTAGGGAGTAAAATGCCAGCAGAACAGTGCATGGATTCAATGTTAATAACATGTCTGATATCAACATTTAAACATATCTGTTATCTACAGGAAGGAAAACACAACAGAATGAAGACAATGCAATGTCCATCCATTAAAAGGCATGTATTTGACGGGAAAAAAACGTCCCAAGTCAACAGGACATGTTTGTCTACTTCATTAGGAGATATTCTATTAAATGACCTGTATCTGCCTGTTCTTTAAGCTGTGACTAAGACAACTTTAATTGCATCCTGTGAAAGGTGTGCTGCATTGCTTACTTGCTGTTATAGAAACAGGAATTAAAACTGTCATGTAAGAATGGAGATGCTGCATCTCCATACAGTGGTTGGCTCATGAAGAAAAGGCATTCCAATCATCAAGATATCATTTCCAAAAGTCAGAAACAGACGCCTTGACACAGTCATACTAATGCTGAGGAAGTGATGTTCTGAGTATGTGAAATGCTTACACTAGGTTGCCATTTCCTTGTATTTGTGTATGAACAAAGAATAGCAACAATGGTAACACAGCTATATCACATGGCATTTTCTGATCCTGTAACACTAACATTGGACACACCCCTCTTAGAACACAAGGAGAGTCAAAGAGATTGTCTCAGAGCAAGTGACTCAGTGTCAGTGCCCTGACAATCCCATTCTGGGACTGAGCTGCTCACACACACAACTCCAGAAGCAGGGCTAGTGGGGACACACACACAGGACAAGAAGCCCCAGTTTCTTGTTGACCCACACTGGCAGGAAGCAATAACGTTCTTGTCAAAATATTCCCCATGACGCAGAAGGAGAGCTACATATTTCTTTCCCCGAGGATAAAAATTACTAATAATTACAGCAACGCATTCTGTTCTCCTGCAAGGCTTGAATAGACAAGGCTCTGAGCCCCACCTGTAAAGAACAAAATTCCTCAGCTCCTAACAGCAGTTAACCACTACAATTCAGAACAGAGCAAGTTAACAAGGATTAGATGCAAGTCAGCCAGCACTTCCAGCAAGAGGTTATGGGCATACCTCTGAATATGCCTGGATAGGAACACAGAGAGCTTCCCTGGGCTACGGTGCCTTGTCACCACTCAGTGGGTGTGGAGCTTCCAAGGCAATGGCCAAAAACAATGCTGAACATCAGTTTACAGCACGGAGCTTTTGCCTACCCCTCATCTGTTGGTGCATCTGTGTGTCACCTCCTTGCATACCTTCTGGTACCTGAGGCTCGCCAGGCAGCTGCTTACTGTGAAAACAACCAGTGTACTGTACACGGGGAAAAGTAATCCATGCATGGTTTTGGGGATACTTCCTACATACACTGCTGCTGTATTTGTAGTCAATTTATTTCTGTTGGCCTTGTACTGTCATACACAGAATGATCATTCAAAAGAACTTAAAGACATAGAGTTTAGATTTTCAATACATTTGAAAAATTATCTAAGATGCCTTTGAGCAATGCAATCCACAAATGTATATCATATGTATCTCAAACTCCTCCTTAGGTACAATCATGAAGAAAATAACGTACCAAAAAAATGCATTACCTTGCAGAGCAGAGCTAATGTTTTAACCACTGGTCTTCCAACAATAACAAAAATAAGGCTTTAGTAATTCTATAAAAGTCAGATTTCTCCCTCCTTTTTAGTTTCATTAGCTATCTTGAATTTGTTTTCAAGAAGGATCTTCTTGGGGAGGGAAGTTAACTTTCTTCTCTATTGTTACTTCTGTTCTAAAAAAGGACAGGTATATTTTAAAGTGCTGATAAATGATGTAAACTATTTTTCCAGATTGCCCAGAGAGATTATGGAGTCTCCATTAGAAATATTTCCAAGCTGCCTGGACAAGTCCTGGGCAATTGGCTCTAAGTGGGCTTACCTAAGCAGAGGAACCAGACGAGATGACCTCCAGAAGTCCCTTTCAACCTCAACCAGACTCATTCTGTGATCCCCTCTCTAACTTCTGCCCTTGACTTGCTTTGTAGTCTTCAGCAAAAAATCTGTTCTGCCAGATATTCTCATCACTCCTAAAGAAAGGGCCCTGACTATAAAAAGCTAGAGGAACATCTGAAATCACTGCTTCAAACAAACTCAGTATCTGTTAGTCAGTAGGAAAAGAAGAAAATATCTACACAACATAATTATGAGGACTAATTCCCATTCCATTCAATATAAAAGATCTAAATATCCTCTGGAATAGAAATTAAAACCCTCATGTTTCATGCATAAATAACACTTTCACAGGAGCATTTAATTAGACCCATTTCCAAAAGGCTTTCATCTTTCGTATTCTCATAGGAAACACAATATGAAACTCTGCCCTTCCATGCAAGAAAAGTGATTCAAACTGCCATACAATATCTAAACATTAGTATCTATAAGTTATTACTTTTTCCAGTCAGAGGAAACTCCAGCCATCAAACAAAGGGTTAGACTGGGACGGGTTGCCCAGAGAGGTGGTGGATACTCCATTCCTGGAGACACTCAAGGTCAGGTTGGACACGGTTCTGAGCAACACGATGTAGCTGCAAGTGTCCCTGTTAATTACAGGGGAGTTGGACTACGTGGCCTTTAAAGGTCCCTTCCAACTCAAATGATTCTATGTGAAGTGAATTCCGTCCATAAGGAAGCATGTAAATCTGAAGATTAAGGGCAAAACTCAGTCCTACATTCAGCCTTGCCTCTTAAATTGAAGGTTTCCTGCTCACAGCATCAATATCTTCTGGACTGGACTCTGAGACGCTCACCTGTAGTTCAGTATATAACCTAAGCCAAGACACCAGGTTGCTCTAGACACTCAAAGCTTGGTGTTTAGTGCTCCTACAACATTTTCCAGATCCAACCTTCAGTCACTTTTGGAAGAACATCATGTCAATTTGGAGTTCTATAAATTTAAGCCTTATTTTAATCCTAAATTACTATCCTTAGGAACAACCTAGATTTGTTTTTCACAGGCTTGCCTACAAACAGCAGGAGATTGGGATTGTCCAAACTGGACAACCATAAAATAACACTGGCAGTCAAGTGATAACATGGACCACACTAATCTGTGGTTTACTACAGATAGGCAAATTGGAGAGGAAGAACAAAGTATTATCCACTGTTCTAATATACACATACATGAAATATAAAGCAAACAAAAAATGTTAAATTCTTCCTGGCACCATTAAATCAGTTTAAAGCAAGCAGCCATATCTAAATGGGAGCTACAGGAAAAAAGGGGACAGATTCTTTAGCAGCGTCTGTGGCAATAAAACAAGGGGTAACAGCTTCAAACTTAGGGGAGGGTAGATTTAGGTTAGATATAAGGAAAAAATCTTTTATAGTGAAAGTGGTGAGGTTCTTGAACAAGCTACCCAGTGATGTGGTTGATGCTCCGTCCCTGTAGACTTCCAAGGCAAGGCTGGACAGACCCTGGGCAACCTGATCTATTTGTGAATGTCCCTGTTCATTGCAGGGGAGTTGGACTACATAACCTTTAGAGGTCCCTTCCAACTCTAAGGATTCTATGATAAAATTGGCAAAAATATGGACATAGAAATGATCCGAATCAAGACAAAAATCATTCTATCCCAAAGCCATCTAATAGCCTTCACATGGACTTGTGTTCAGACATTTATGCACCAATTAGGTGGTAAAACATCTTCACCAATGTTGGCAGAACGTTGTTTAAAATAGGCCCTAAGGTGTGATTTTAAATCAGTTTAATTAAAATGGTACAGAAAGTTGTGTTAATCCTCTGAGATGCCATTAGTGTTTCAGCTTCATGTTCTAGCCATGTGTGAGTAATTGCGCATGCAAGACTAAACCTGTGGCCAACATCAGACAGTGTGATTAATCCCAGGGAAATCTGGCAAGAAATGAATATGTTTATTATCTGTTGTATAACTCATCCCCTACTAATAGTTATACATATTTTCATTAGGTACAGTGCATGATCTTATTAATACTTGATCAAGGAAAATGGAATTTCTGATATCAGCAGGAATCCAGTCTTGCAATTGCCTAGCAAAGTGTTTTAGGCAACTTTCATAATATACGACAGCAGAAACTCCCAGATGGTTAGCTAAATAGGACATTTGTCCTGATTTATATAAAAGAACTCTACTACAGGTAATACTAAAAAAAACCAATCCACCACAAATTTGGGGAATTAGTTGAATGTTCAGCACATAACCAGAATCTGCCCCTAAAGGATTACACTGATACCAGCAAGTCTGTAGAGACAGATATTTCCCTATGCAGTTTCCAATTAAAATATGCATTATTTATAGCAGCAGAACTTTCAGCTCAACGTAACAAGACAAAGAGTCCTTTGTCAACTTGTTACAATCCCTAATCTATGCTGAGGCTGCACTCTGTGGAACAAGTGCTCTATGTAAAGTCTTTCCTGACAGACAAGGGAAATAGAAGGAAAAGGAATGCAAGGGACAGTTTGTTAAAAAGAAAAAACATTTAACAGCTTTATAGCAGTTGCACAGAAAACATTCCTCAGTTTCTCCTTGTAATCGCATACATTCACACTCGAGAGAGGACATATTGCTTACATTTACTGGTTTACACAGAAAAAAAAAAACAAGGCATATTTTGATATTCCTTGGAAAAATTGTGCTTGAAACCAGAATATGGCTAAGAAAATTTGTAATATATGTGAAAATTGAGCTAGCAACAGTTTACTGATTAAAAATATTCAATATTAGTAAATGACAGTTTTATATGATAGACGCATCAGTCTTCCATAATAGCTATTCCTGAAAGATCAGGGTGTGTGGACGTGGCTAGGATCCCAAGATGCCTTATACTACAAATGAGAAACGTGTTAGGACTGCCACTTTCTGTACCTATATTTTGTTCCCTTTCTACAGTGCAAAGAAGCATTTTTGATGGACCATGCTACATTCTTATTAAAAAACAGACATACTAAAATACTTCACAACAGAATTACTGCAGTGCCTGAAGATACTGTAAAGAACAGATTTGGCTCTATAAGTCATACCTTGCAAGTACAAAAACTGCTATCAGCAGACACTTTTTTCAATACACTAATGCTGAATATTTCTGCAAACTTACAATCGGCTAATAAATACACTAGAAAATAAGAAACAAAGCACTTATTTTATATTCACAATCAATTCTTAATTGTACAACCTGCTACTGTACAACCTGCACTAACAACAGTGGGGAAAAAAGGAAAAAAAAAAAATCAGCACATTACAAATTCCAGGGAGCATGCAACTGCACCATGCTTTGCCTGCAGCTCTGCTGCTCCAAGCTGTACTTCTGCCTGCTCTCAAATGCTAGTGCTGAGCTTAAAGCTTATAAGAATGAAACAAAAAAGACAGAATACTGTCAAAAGTAATCTCTAGTAATTTGCTAAGTGGTACAGACCATTCTTCACAACGTTACTAAAAAAATTCCCTAAATAACATAGGCATTAAATTGCTTACACCACAATTGTCAAGGTGACATTAAAACTAAAGCTCAGTCCACTTAACAACTATTAGAAGTCCCCTTGTGCTTTTTGCTAGATTGGGACTGTTGATCTGAATTTTGGCTCAATTCCAGTTCAGTTAATTAAATTCCACACATCTACATCCTTTCTGCAGTTCATATCTTTTGCTGCTACTAAACGCTATTAAACAATGAACATGCAAAATCAATGTCCTCTGGGTTTAACATCAGCAAGGATCAAAATATTTCCCCAAAGCAAAGTTAGTGAAAAGCTGCTGGAATAGTTGAGTAAAGCACAGCTGTTGTTAAAATGAGTACTTACCATTCAAGCAATTTAAAGAACCATTAGAATATTGCAGCATTTTGAGTGGTATATAAAGTGTAAAAAATTATTTCTTCTTAGTAATTATGCATGGCCTCAGCTGCAATGTTCAACTGTTACACACCCATACGAAGAGGGACCAAGCATTTGTGGCTGGTGCATGTTTCCAACCTTTCCTGTTCTGGCTGTATAGCAGGAAGATGTGGTCTGTGATGTGTACCAGTTTCTAATAGAAAAAAAAAGTATCATCCTTTCAGAAAAAAAAAATTAGAAATAAATTTAAATATTCTCGTTAATCTTTAAGATGCCTTCTACTACTTGCCAAAAGCTACTCTATACATATCTCCTTTTACTTATTTTCCTTCAAACTAAGGGAAATGAAATTTTTGCAAAGAGAAATTTATCTTGTTGAACCAGTGGATTCTTTATAATTATGTTTAAGAGAACGGGGTAAGCACAATTCAGTCACTGTTTACTTCTACCTAGTAGGAGTTGCAATGTTAATCTCATTATTTTTAGCAAGTTACATTTCCTGAGCAGCATTCATAACTAATGACAGACTCCACAAAACCACGACGGTCAAAGAACGTCAGAATAAAAGCAGACCTCTAACAGTCTAAAGCTAGAAAATATTTCTTTCCTCTAAGCTGATCCTCCTTAAAGTGAGCAATTTTCGTCTGTCTGAATTTGGTTAAGCTTGACTTCAGTGACTAAATACAGCTTTGACTTGGGCCAGATTACAGCAGATACATTTTGCTTTAAAAAAAGCCAGTAAACAATTTAATGATTTTTTATCCCGTTATGAGAGTCACCACATCAGCGGATTCTCTTGAATAATTTACTACTTTATACAGAGATCCATACTGAAAACGAGACTTTAGCACAGAAATCAGTTCAGTGTCAGCTTTGGTAAATTTCAACAGATTCTGCCTTCAAGCATCAAACTAATCATTTGTAATTAAGCAAAATATATGACGAAGATGTAAACAGAATGAAAAACCAACCAATGTTTACCCTCTGTGCAACACAAATCCTCACACTCCTTACATCAAGTTGGAGCTACAACCTCTACCACAACATGCACACAGATTGTTAGGACAACCATCTTAACTGATTTGAGTATGTGCTTCTAATTGCCACATAAGGACCATTCTCTCTTCTTCCAGACCACCCCTAACTTTCAGCACAAAAGTCTGACAATGCCAGCAGCTTCTTTATTTGCCAGGATGCTCTGCTGGAAGTTTATTTAACCTAAAGTTCCATAAGAAGTGATGTGTGTGTAAAGGTGGGCTGGGAAGTGGCTAATGAGGTTCTTGAACACAGGTGATATTTCTTAATGAGTTTTCAGATAAGTTGTTTGTCAAGGGAAGCATAGTAGCAAAAACTACAGGCAAATGCCTCACTAGTACAATGTTAGTGTATGTGAGAAGATACAAACTTGTCTTCTGAATTCTGTAAGAAATTGAAAGTGTATCAGTCATTAGTACCAGCAGTAAGCAGTGCAAAAACACAAGCAGCCAGTCTCCAGCTTCCAGTACTACCAAACAGTAGGTCAGCAGGATGAGTAATCACTAACAAGATTGCAACGCTCTGCCCAGTGACACAGCTGGACCAGTACATGGCTCTCCCAGCTCCTAGCTCAGTAATCTCAATTATAGCATGCCCTCTTCCCAACTGAGAGTTTTTAGACTTAAAATACTTTCATGTAAAATAAGACAATACCTTTCACCAGATCTTTTGTCTACCACTGGAATAAGCAAGTTGAGTTTGCTCCACTTTTTCAGCAAGGTTTCTGTTTTAGTTTCAGTTTGTTACCTGTAGGTATATCCATTCCTTGAAATTAAAACCTCTCAACAGACATTAAAAATACAACCTCCTACAAGCACAAGTCTGCCGATCAGCTCTTTTGTCTTTACCAGACATGCATGCATTTACATAGTTAAAATAAATTGCTCCAGTACACAACTACACACGGCACAGATGCACACTTGAGCACATGCTTGTGTATCTGCACATAATTCCAGCTCAACACAGTGAACACTGCAGACCAGTCAGAATATATAGTTCTGACTTCACAGTTGTAACAATCATCAAGGTTGGAAAAGACCTTCAAGATTACCTCGCCAATTCGTCCACCTACCACTATTATTTTCCCACTAACCCATGTCCTTCAGTGCAACATGTAAATGTTTCTTGAACACCCCCAAGGACAGTGACTCCACCACTCCCTGAGCAGCCCATTCCAGCACCTCTCACCCTTCCAGACAGTAAATTTTTTTCTAATATGCGACTTGACCTCCCTTGGCACAACTTGAGGCCGTTCTCTCTAGTGCCACTGCTAGTTACACAGAAGAAGTAACTGCATTCCATCAATTTTGCCTAACAAAAAAGGGGCAATTCTCAAAATAAAGGATTTAATTATAACATACATAGTGTTATGAACTCACTCTACACTGAAATATGAGGCCTGCTACATACTTCTCTATGATTTTAAATCCTGCCCAGAGTCAGTACAACTATCGTTTGGTCCTAATCAAAACCTCTGATCTATTAGACCAGGCAAATACCAAATCTAGGATCTAACCCTTGGGTTCCCCCTGTACTCAGTCTAACTAGAACACCACTATATACAGACTGTAAGAGAATCCAGACTGAGACATGGGCATTAGTTTCAGCATTTGTTACCTAACATCAACCAGATATCGCAATTTATGAATTTGTAATATAAGATGCTTTGTATCTAAGTGTCCTCCATACTCCTCTCCTCTCCTCCCACCCTCCCCCAAGCCAATATTGAAGATGTCTACTTTGGCAAAAGCAACTAACAGTGTTATGAGATCGGAATCAAAATCAAATCATCTACAGTAGGATTCATCCTAAATTATGTTAGCCAACTATGTTTCCTCTGTAAAGTTAACTACAGGCAGCCAGAAAGTAACCCTATGTGGGTTACTGCCCACACATTTAAGTGTCTTAAGTGAAATTAAGATGCCTTGTGGGAATGCCCATCATTTTCCACCACAGAAGTGGAACTACAGAGATGTCAGATTAAACAAGAAACAAAGTAGACTAAATATAACTCTTAGACGTAATAAATATACCATACCAGTTTAAAAATGTGGTACTGAAAATATTTATGGGTTTTCTATATACAGGGTTGTGGCTCTCAGGCAGTGGTGTTATGTGAACAGAACAAACAAAAGACTATTCACTTTCTCAGAGTATGCTTACATAGACAAACAACTTCTCTTTTTCCCTCTCAGACCTAACAAGAAATATAATTGAGCAATTTGGTATATGAGAAAATTTTTTACTGCACAAATGAAGAAAAGCTTGGGCTTTCAAGTTATGATTGACAAAAGAGTAAACATTTTCCCATACATTCTTATTAAGCAGCACAGAATTCTTTACATCCCTATCTGTATTATCATCAGGAATGCTTTTCAGAAAATCCTTTTGCAGGCTTTGGCAGCAAAGCTATCGAAAATGTGAACCTATTGGACTCCGTGCCATCAAAGGCAGTTATCTGACTTTGCAGTCACTAAGTAATGCAGATATCTCATGTAAATTTACCTCTCTCCTTCCAGATCACTTTGAGCTTTCTATATGACAGAATCCTTATAGTAATAACATTGTAAATGGACCAGACTGATACACATTTAAATTCTGGAGTTCATTATGCACACATACAGATACTGATATGTGCAGAGATGCAATTTAAATTAAATTTCATGGCAATTCTGAATTATGATAAAGAGTTGCCACCTTCAGGCTTCACTACACTCTTTTTCAGTAATGATGTAGGACCAGTGTCTGTGCTAAACTCAGAGCACAAATAAATGAAAAAGCATATTGTAAAAGAGACAAAAATACTATGACATATCACATAATTGTTTAAGAAATAAATTTTCAGTAGTGGAGCAATTTCAATATGAGTCTTCTGTTATGCTTAGTTCTGTCCTAGAACTAAAGCTTAAGTGATAGAAGAGGAAGCAATGCCTTGTGCCTACTATAATAATGTATAAAGATATTGGTTACTCATGTTCTGCTCTATTTTCTGTGGAGCCCACCACAGAATTTCCATTTCTCTCAAGTTCTCCAACTACTGCTTGTTCCTGTTCATATAACAGGACATACATAATACCTCCTAGAAAATAAACAAATGCAAGCAAGTACTTACTTCTGTAACTGGAACAGTAGGCAACCATTTGTAATTAAAAAAAAAAAAAGGCAATTTGAATAATCAAAGAGTGTAATGTTTACAATTCTGTATTTCTACCCAGCTGCTGAGAACATTAGGAAAAGGCTTTTTTTCCTGTTATTACATTACTTAGTTTCTGAAAACCTCAGAGTGAAGAAGGAATTTACTTCAAGACTCATAGAATGGTTTGGGTTGGAAGGGACTTGTACGATGATGTAGTTCCAACACCCTGCTACAGTCAGGGACACCTCCCTCTAGACCAGGTTGCTCAAAGCCCCATCCAGCCTGGCCTGGAAAGCCTCAGGGAGGGGACATCCACAGCCTCACTGGGCTACCTGTTCCAGTGCCTCACTACCTTCACAGTGAAGCATTTCTAATATCCAGTCTAGTCTTTTGATAGATGCATTTCCAGATTTTACATGTGGCATCAAAAGATTCTCCATGAATAGCTCTAGTTTTGCAATCATAATCATCCCCATCAAGTCCTCTTCTCACCAACCACAGCATACTCCAAGAAGTGACTTGTGGACATTAGCTTATCCTAGATTTAACCTTTGGAGTTTTAAAAAAAAGCAAAGCAAATAGTACATCACTTATCATACAGAGTTTAAATACACAAGAATTTAACATTTAGACAGTCTCTAGGGCTGCTAAGTATATGCTTTCAACATGTATTTCAGCTTTACTTAGACTAGCTAATGCTCCTTCTCATCTCATGACACGTTCTGACAACACCGTAAAATGAAATGAGTTAGCAGCAACAGAAACGTGTTCATTTCCTCAACCAGCAGAGGTGGGAGGTTGAAACCAAAACTACAAGCAAACAAAACAGTGTGAAGAAGCAGTATTATACACAACTACTACAGGAAATTAGGAAACACAATCGCTGAATGAATACATAAACATACATGTCACTATCATTTGTCCTAGTTCCTTTGTATATACGAATATTGCCACCTTTCTCTCCATTTTCTCTCACCTTTCTCCACATTTTCTGTTCCAAACATTTTTTTGAATAATCAGTGCAGAAGTTATGTACTGCTAACTGTACAGAGGGGGGACTGAACTGTAAAGAGGGGACAGAAAGCAATTTCTTTAAATAAAAAAGCCTTCAGAGAGCCAAGCTCACTAAGGTGTCTTATTTGCTTATTTGCTTTTATTAATGGGAAGAAGTACATATCTCAAAGTGCACTGTTTTTTTCTTAAAGCCAGTAAAAGTACAGAATTTGTCTGACAAAGAATTATTTACTTACCAACCTCATGATCAGAGTGGACATCTGCAAGGCCTCTCACTAGCATACTGCCACAAGTGCTGCCACTTGAATTAATGGAGTAATAAGAACACATTTCATGGGTTTCTCACCTACCAACAAAGAGAAAGCAAGCATGAAATATACAGTAACTTCTATGGGAGGGGAGGAGGGTGAAATTCAAAAGAAAAACCAGTGGATTAACATTTACAATGCATCCTCAAATTTGCAGCTCATCTTTCACATGGTCTTGATGCTAATGAAGCATGATCTTACATAACAGTCTGGGCAGTTAAAGGTTATTATCTGTTTTATGAGTCAAAGACCTGCTTCCACCATAAGTTTCATCAATATAAACTGGCCAGAATCATTTCCAATTCTCACTTTGATATTTTTTTCCCCCGGAATCCAAGTTCTATGCTGACTTTCAGCATTCTCAATGAAACAGATAAATAATAAGAAGAAACACAAAACCTTTCCTCAGAACAGGAAAATGCAGCAGAACAGGAAATTTTCAAAAAGCAAAAGGAAATAACACAAAGGGAATGTCACTGTAACTTAATGAAGAAAGCACACAAGGAATTTTCTGAAAAGACACAACATCTAGGTCACAGACACAAAGATAAACAATGCCTTTCAATCATAAAGACATTGGGAGTTATATTATTTAATAACTACCCTTTTCTTTCATCTGCATTCCCACCTGCAATTTCTAATTTGAGATATTTATCTTCATATTTTTCTTATGTACCACAATCCTGAAATGCACCTAACTAGACAGAAACCACGAACTGAGAAAATAAAACACAACTGCAGAATCACTGAATGGCTGAGGTTGGAAGACACCTGTGGAAGACATCTGGCCCAATCCCCTCCCAAAAGATCTATTTTCTTTTTTTAAAAACAGAAAAACATGCAAAACAAATAATTTTGAGTTAAATAAAAGTGAAGAGATGTTAAGAACTGAAGTGCTGACACCAATTGTGGTATAGCAATAATTCTCAAGACAGCATTTTAAGACAACATTATCACAAGTAACTCTCAAACTCCAGTTTTATTAATGTTACCTTCTAGGAACTAATGCAGGGGATACAACAGTGTACTAATTAAATGTGCGTGTGATTTGTCAGCATGATGTAAAGCAAGGTTTTGTTTTTGCTCTTTCATTTCTAATGGTTAGTCCCAGTCGTCAATGGAGAAGCAGAAAGGAAGAAGCTGACAACAACTCGAGGAGCAGTTGTCAAAAGCTTGACATCTAGATAACAAACTACATTTTCACAGGTAATAAGCAGCTTCCCAGAATTCATTACACGCATTTACTGAAGATAACATAGCAAGTCAGTGGCAGAACAATAGCAGAAAGAAATTGCTCTGAACTGTAATCTTTCTTGATAATGAAGGTTAAAATAAGAAAAATGAACTTGCTTTATTCATTTTTGGCAACAGTTTAATTTATTGAGCATGGTTCTGGTCACTTGTTCTACTTTTGCACCTGAACGTCATCAGCAGTGCTTGGTCAGTGTCTAGTGGACCTCCCAGATGTCATCAGTTCTCTCTTCTTTAGATACCACTGCCTTCTTAACTTTCAAAGCCTGTCAGATGCTTTCTCCCGAAGCTAAGAATACTGAATAGAGTACACATGGCACACTTGCTACCACGTCGACTGAAAGCCATCTGTGTCAGCAGCACAAAATGTCTATCAGCCCCTTCACACTTACGTTTCCTGCCAGACATCTGCCCACCCTTCTCTCCTGCCATGTGCTACACCTGGGGTTCCAGCACTGCAAGATGGAGCACCACCCACATCATCTAAGTGTCAGTGCACCGTATTCCTGACAAACCACTGCAAAAGCATTTCATTCCTTACACTTTTTTAAAAGTTAATTTTCCCTATGTAGGTGATAGTGGCTATATCCTATTCATTATGCTATAGGATGAGTTCTTTGCAAGATTTACTTCAACACTGCTACAAGCTGCTAAGCATCTTCCCCCTGTCCTGTCAACCCACTTACAATATACATTAAGCAGCAGATTTCAGGAGGCTATTAAAGCAACACAGCACATTGCTATTCAATTCATTCAGTTAAATTTGTTTTCCAATCCTGTAAAATGCTCAGTTCAAAAAAGGAGAAAGCTTAATTATGCAAGTGCCTACAAGACAGAGCAGACTCAAACGTTCCAAGCAGACAGTGGTGAAAGTACGTTGTGTTTAAATTCATGATTGCTAATACAAGTGCCTTCATTTTGGCATAATGATGGACTTAATATAACCATAGTAATATGAAGTCTACGTAAACTTGACTAGGACAGAAGAAAACCCAGAGCATTACTCAGAGAGGCTGTGCCTTTCAATATTCCAACAATAAACTTTAAAACAGAACGTTGAAGTGGGAGCTTACCAGGAAATGAAATGGAATATAGCCAAAATGGACAAACAATCTACTACATGAAAAAAATCTTGAAATATGCAAGAACACGCAGGTTGATTTAAGATTTGTAAAGACATTTCCATTCTTTTTCAGCAATTATGTACCAGTACAGAATTAGAAATAGTGAACTGGTTGAAGTCCACGGCCCTCCAAACTAGCAAAGACATCTTTCTCAGTTAATGCACTAGGGATGCAAGATGTCCTTGTCTTTGTAATACCTATAGCTTGTCATAGGTGTCTTCCGAATGCACATCTTAAACCAGGATTTTCTTGTGTAAGCAACTCAAACACATCCTTAAAGACTAACATCCACAAATGCCAGAGAAATCATGAAGTTCAAAATTTGGAAAATCCCTTCTATTGCACAAAAGAAGCACTCTTAAAAAGCATTCAATATTTAACTGTGCATTTGTTTTATTTCCTTCAGCAGTTCATCTAAGTGACAACAAAAACAGGACATGTAATCCCCCAGTTTCAATCCATACACACTGTATCAGAGAGAGGCCTTGAGCCTTGTTTTGTACTTGCAGTAATGGCAGTGGAAGGCTTTGATGTCCACATGCATTCCCACAGATCTCTGCCCAGCTAACTTAAAAAACACTTCCTGACAGAAAGGAAATGAACCTTGTCATAGCTGGAAAATCAGCATCTATTTTCCTGTCTAAGTGGTCTGAAGGAACGAAGTACCTCAGCAACTGTATTATTTTAAGTTTTTGATGATTTTTATCATTTTTATCTGAGGTTATTAGTTAAATAGGAAATCTATCATTAAAGGAGGTGTGAGAGCGTAATGTTTCCTATCAGATCTGTCTAGCAAGTAATTCAGTTACTTTGCTACTACTTATTTATGTTCCCAGAATGAGAGTTTCCTGTACTGAAACGATTTACTAGAAGTCAATACTGCATAATGCAACACAACTGTATTGGATCGCTGTATTTTGTTGATTGGATTGTCTACTTATGTTTTCTAGAAATGGTTTGTCTGCATGAAAGACAGATTCTACCCTCTCCATGGCATGACTTGTTACTCTTTCAAGCCCACAAGAGGAATTAACTCAAACAGAAAAATTATGTGTCAGAACTACGTATGTGCTTATAAACAAAGAAAGGATTTCTAGGAAACAAAATTGTAAAACACTTACAGATCATAAACATGCTGTTCCAAATTCCCTCATTTGCCAGATTGTTCCCCACACCGTGCTTGTAATACCTCAAAAACATGCAACACCCCTAGCATTTAGAACTCCTGAAAGCTCAGAAATAGAGGAAGTGCTGGTTGTTCACAAATTCATCTATCATGGACACATCACGTCTTTAGCACACAGTAATATGGGGAGAAATAACTAGGGAACAACTTGAAAACCCACGTCCTGTGGAAGTCAAATATAGGAGAATTGAAAGGTGCTTACATCTCTACCCAGATTATTGATCAACACTCAGCAGAAGGAAACAATACCTGTAAAAAATTAACTACTAAGTAAATACTAACTCTAAATACAAGCAGTACATTCACATTTTATATGGTAATAAACCAGGTTAGTCATTCTTTAAACATTCTAACACAGCTATTTTCAGGATACATTTGTGAAGAAAAAGTCCTGCCATCTTGAAAACAAAGTATCTTAGAAAACAATGAAGTTAGCTTATATTATACTCAACTCTTCTACTGGTAGAATCATCCCTGCTAATTCCAAAGAAAGACTGAATCATATGGCTGTTATTTTATGTAAAAGGACTCAGAACAAGAAAGATGCAAAAAGTGGGGTTAATCCTCAATTATGCATGTAGCTTAATACTTTCTTGCTTAACGAATAAAAGCCCCTTCATTTGCATGATGGAACTAAAGTACTTGAGGAGCTGCTGAAGTGTTTGATGCATACAAGACATGAGAGCTAAAACAATGATCTCAGTAGAACCAAGGGCCTACGGGGAAAAAACCTGGGATTTAAACAGTGGGCTTCAAGATGAAAGCCAACTCTGAAAGGCAAACAGTACCACTCTGAATAACCCTTTGTATTAATTTTCCCCCTTCTTCCCTAAATATTTGTGTTCTCTCAAGGGAAAAGACTATCAGAGAAAAACACTGAGAGATCTAGATGCCCAACTCTTACAAGATAGACAATTTTTTAGAGCTATGAAACAGACCAAAAAATGCAGAAGTTGATTTCTGTAATAGTTCTGCAAGTCCAATACAAGCACAGTAGTTGAAACGTATATAATGTGCTGATTAACAGACCGGGAAAACATTCTTTGTTAACACTTCTATTCATTGAAATCAGAATTAAAACTGTACTTTTATGCATTTAAAGGACGTCTTTCACAGTGACATAACAGAACAACCTTCTTCTGTTGGTGGATTAAATGCTTTGTACAAGAGTAGAGCTATTTGGACTTTCCAGCTGTTTCAATTAATCTTTATAAAGTTTAAGCCCAGCTGCCTGTTTCTAACACAAGTATCAGCTTTAAATACAAATTTCAGAATTCTGACAAAGGTTTGTAGTTTGCACTACAGACATTGCAGGCAACGCCTATCACATGCCATGTCTGTGGTGCAAACTACCCACAGTTTCTCTTTTTCTTTAAGGAGAAAAGAAGGACCGTGTGACTAGGAGATCTTCGAAGGCTAAGGAACAAGAATCCAAAGGAACTGAAGTTATAATATGGATGGTTTAACCTTTCATCTTTCAGATGTAAATAAGTCATGTTTGAAACAGTGGGCAATTCAGACCCATCAAAGCACAGTTTTTTTCTTTATTTTTGGATCAGAATGGATTATAATGAGTATTCTTCAGTTTTGGGCTCCATAAATGTCTCCCATGCTACGAAATTTATGATCTTAATGAAACAGTCAGTCAAGACTGTCAATAAATCAGTCCTGTCAAGAATCAGTTTCATTCTTCATAGTTAGCTTCTGAACAGTGAATATCAGTATCTGATTATCACACATGCCACTACAATCTTCCCTTCTTTACAAGAACTAGAAGATAAAATTCATCAGCTGAAGAGGTAAGATTGCCCTATCTCTGTGGTTTCTTGCTAACTGCTTCTATTGTAACTTAAGCAGAGTTATGGCCACACACCTCCATGAAAGTTACAGCATTAGGCAGTCAGCACATAATCAGAAAACACCACAAGTGGGTAATACTGTACACCTCCACACATTTTTAAATGATAAAGTTATAGATCATTGCTGAAAGAAAGCAGTAACATTAGGCTACATTGCTCAGTATTACTAGTATTCCCTCTGAAATGAAGCCATAAACTCACAAGCACTGTCAGCAGAAAGCATGAGCCATTCTTGTATTTGAATTAATACAGGAATTAAAAGCTCCACTGTATTTAGTACGCTTTCAGCTTTATTTTCTGCCAGGAAAAGAATGGCCACGGGAGGACTACCTTGAAATGTAACTTTTTTTTTTTTTAAACTTGAAAGACAAAAAATGCCAAATATTTGAAAAACCTGAGCACAACTTCAGAGACTAACATATATATATATAGCATCATGCAGCTCAGTTGTTCTGCTACTTCATCCTTTAAAGCATACACACCCCTAATGCCACAGTCAAAAATACTAAACCTGCAAACTACCTTTTCAATATAAATTTGAAATAGATTTTATTCAAACACTACTTTTTAAAACTGAAAAGAATGAAGACTCTGAAGCCATACATTTTGTATGTAAAAATCATCATTTTCAATTGGATGCCTCAGGAACACTGAAAAGCATTTGAGAAGTAAAAGCCATCACCGTGTTGCTCCTTTGCTGCCATCTTCTGGGGAAAAAAAAGAAACAAAACCAGGCAAACAGCTGGTCTGCCTTTGGTTATTTACTCACTTACTCAAACAACTCAGCCTTGTGACAACATACCTCTTCTGGTTTAAAGGCTTTGCTTTGTTTTTAAGTTTTAATTTTAAAATATCAATTCACTCTGAAATATTTCCTGAACTCCCAAGCAAGCGATAACCTGGGCATAATGAGATACTACTGGGGAAGAAGAGAAAGAGAGGCTGCTTGCTTTGGCACTCTGGAACTGTACACAGCAGCACAGACAGTGCTTCCAGAATCACAGCCAGCACAGCAGGTTATCTGTATGCCATTCTGCCAACCAGCAATTTAGCCTAAGCTCCTGACACTGCACTGAGCTGGCTGCAGGTCACAACAGACTTTGTTGCGCCAGCGCTGCAGCAGAATTGGGGCCTTTATGCAAAGGAGCACAACAACAAGTTGTTAATTTGGCCTTCCAAAGTTTTTTTTAGAAAGAAACAGAGTTAACCTGAAACTTGCTGTACCAGAAAGATAGCACAGCAAAACTCAAATCAGAACTAGATATTAAAAATTTAAGTAAGTTCTTCACCTTTACTGTAACCAGAAGCATCGTTCCAGGGACAGCTCAAGGGACCTGTTCCATAAAAGCACCTTTTACTTCTGAAATAGAGGTGTTCAGCATTTACCAGATAACATGCCTCATATATAATCCTATACTAAGCCTCAGTTGTCATAATCTGCTTGTTCAAAAACAGCTGTAGTTATAGAACAGTGTAAAATGTTTAACCTTGTACAATTATACTTCACAAAAGTACAGCTTCAAAATACATCAGTGCAAACATAAGAGCAGCTTGGCTACCTGAATTTGTTACAATAACCAGAACGTGCTTTGACTCCGACAAGGCTTGTTAACTACTTAGTAGAAAAAAAAAAAGATGTTTATGTGAAAGGTACATCATTAGCATGTCCATCTACTCTGCAGCTAACAGCAAAGCTGCTACCTGTGGAAAGCTTTCTCGTTAAAGTAAGCAAGCTGGCAAGCAGTAAATAAACAAATGTGTCAGAATTAATTGCTCTACAATAGGGATCTACACAACTACTTACATCAAAACAAACAGAAGAGCAAGTTTTGCTATAATATGGGCCATCCCTATCACAGGTACTGTGTGAAAATCCACTTGAATTCCTCTTTCTAGTTGTTCTTTTTTGTTGTTGTTGGACCACAAGGGATTATCTTCAGCTTTCATCTCTTCCTCTCTTTCATTTGCTTACTTCTAATGAATTTGATTGCAATGTCCATTAACCTAATGTCTGGTTTTGAGTACTTAACCACAAATAGAACACAAAAGGGATGGAGATGTTTTGTGATTTCTCTTTTTTTTTTTTAAACTCCACACTAGAAATTAAGAAATAAATTAAGTAAACTCAATTCAAAAAGAAACCCAGAAGTATGGTATCAACCAATATTACCCTCAGTGACAGAAAAAGGCTTAAGACACTTTTAGGTAAAGGATGGTCTTAAAGGGACATTTGAAATAGCATAATCTTCATAAATCAGTCCAATAAGAAAAAAACCTTGCAGGTCATTCTGCATTATGCTTGTGAAAAACTCACATGGGGGAAAAAAAGCTTCTCAGAAGAGCTAGACAAGATATTTGATTTTAGCAGTAAGGCAGAATTAGATCTAATTCTATTGAATGCAGTTAACATTGAGGAAATAGTTACTCTTTTTTACTTCCACAGTTATTATAAACACAGTAAATGTGATGACTTACAGCAATACTGAACTGCCATTTACAAACACTTTATAAAAGAAGAAAATATCATTGTGGATGCACACGTTCATCATAAAATTACTACAGTGCTGCTCAGCGCAGAGAAAAACAAGGTGAAATAAGCACAAGTGATAATGACAACAGTAGCACTTGGAAAGACACTTCCATCTTTGATATACTTGTTGCCATAAAAAACAGCCTGTCTTTTTTTTTAAACAATCAGAAAGCAGAGATTCGTGATTTTCAATAATCTCATTTGATTCAAACCTGTTGGCTGTACTACATAAAATGCTTTCATTGTACAGAAGCTGTGTCTAAAAAAGTACATTTTATTAAATTGTTTTCTAAGTTTCTTCAGTAGAATTTCCAACTCCCATTGTAAGTGTAGATAAAAGACAAACTCAGAAAGCCCCATCCCTGGAGACACTCAAGATAAGGCTGGATGGGGCTCTGAGCAACATGATGTAGCTGCAGGTGTCCCTGTACATTGCAGGAGAGTTGGACTAGATGGCCTGTAAGGATCCCTTCCAACTCAAACAATTCTGTGATTCTCTTATATTTACAAAATATAACTATTATGCTGTAAGGAACTGATTTTGATTAGTTACTTTTTATTACATTAGGAATATCCAACTAGTAAGCACTCCTCCTTATACTGCTGTTAAAAATAACAAAATTATAATTACATTGTTAAAACTACTATCAGTGAGGCAACAAATACTTCCAGTGCAAAAAAAGCCAAGTTTGAGATACACAGTGCTGCGTGTTCAGCACATTTTGTACAACATGGAGAAAAAAGCCTGCTACGTGATTGAGAAGACAGTGTTTGTTCCAGAGCAATGGGAAACTGATGTACTTAAGCCCCTGTAAAGACAGAAGCACTGTACCGCTGGCTAAGAATACATTCATCTACATAAAACACCATTTGGCTCAGTGGGGAGGATAAGTCATCAATTTTGTGACCATTTTTAGACTAAACAATGACCAAAAAACCCACCAAGCTTGCATATGTCATATGTGTTCCTTGATACAGCATACTCAAGAAAGCATTACGAATAAACAAACACCTGACCTTGCACACAGCCTGTGGCAGCTCCATGCTCCAGTGGAGTCGGGTCACCAGTACAACACTGCCAACACAGCATGTGTACCAGAATGCAGTTATAGAGGTGAAGCTGGCTAGAGGGTCTAAATGTCTCAGGACCTAAGGAAGAAATATGCACGTGTAACAGCGTGCTGCATAGTTTCGTAGCCTGAGAACTAAGAACATACAGCATATCCTGATAAAGTCGATGGTTTTTTGGTCATTTTTTTCACTATGTTCAGATAGATTCTCAACATAGCTCCCTAAACACAAGATATATCTTATATTAGAAAGCAATCAAACTGGCTGCTCATTAAGTTTGCTAAGACTAGAAATAAAAAATTAGGAACTGCCAAAATTAAAGTTACCTCAGCAACCTTAACTTCATTGCTTTTTGGCTTGTTGTTTAATGAGTATTGAGTGTATAGACAAGTCTAACAAAGCACTATCAGTTCTATGCACTGAACTTGGGAGGGATCACAAGGAAAAAAGATTGTGACTGTACACAGTTAAGCAACTGAACGTCTTGCAAGTGTATCTATATACTCATGCAGACAAGTACTCCACAACTTCTACTGTGAGCTTTCTTGACTTATCAAATATGTTTACTTTTGGAAACAAGACGTTTAAGAAGTCAAAAGTTGAGATTTTGCAGTGGAGAACTACACTTGAACTCCTTGGCACAACTGAAACTATTAGATACATCAGAAACTTCTGATGCTTGAACTAATTCCTGTTTCAGTAATATCAGCAAGAGTGAAAAAGCAGCAAACACATATGCTGTTATATTAATGCTAGATTGCTTACTTGACACAAAATCCCTTCCTTCAACTTCAAGCCATCCTCTCACCTAAGTTACTTTCATTCTCCAGGACATGCTATACTATTTCATTCTTTGCTCGCTATGCCAAACCTCCAACAGTAGTTGCCCTTGCATGAAATTTCACTTGAGTCCATTTCCTAATCTCATCCTGAGCTCTAGCAACTTCTCACAGGTTTTTCCATTTCCACTGCACTTCAATATTCAGATTTTTTTAAGTTGCTCTCTACCAAAAAATAAAATAAAATAAAATAAAATAAAATAAAATTCAAAACCTCTAGAACCAATGAAAAACAGCCCAGCTTTCTTAGTTGTCATCCCTGTCCCCCTAATGCACGAAACATTATTAGCTCTACAGTAAGGTGTCCTCAATACTCAATGAATTTTTCAGGGGCCGTGGAGAGGTCAAATCTCAACAGATTTCTGCATAAGGAGAACACCTTTCAAGTCTTCTGAAGAAAGACACCATCTGAAAAACACTTGGGTCCTTCCTGCAAGCCATGGGTTAGCAGGACTCTTTAAATAAAAAACAGCACACTCTTGCTGTTTGCACTTAACACTGTGAACACTATGTTTTTTTCCATGTGCAGCATAGAAAGTTGGTTGAACCACTTTGCTTGATCTTTTAAAAGAAAAGTGTCAGCTGAAAGCAAAGAACCAGTACGGAAAGAGAAAACATCAGCCAATACAGTTTCATAGAAGTAATGACAGAAGATCTTGGGTTGGAAGGGACCTTAAAATCCATCCCGTTTCAACCCGTTGCTGCAGGCAGGGTTGCCACTCACAAGATCAGGCAAGATAGAAGTCAAGGGAGAAAATCATCTTCTAAATAACTGTGGCAACAAAGCAGTCTATCCAGAGCAGTGAAAGAATACTTTGTGGTTTTATGTTAAAACTAGTAGAAGTTAGCAATTAAAATACAAAGTAATTGTGAGAAATGCAGGCATGTGATTAATTCATCTCATTCCTGCTTTCAGAGGAAGTGATTCTTCGCATGACTTTAGGTAAAATTTATCAGCATGAAGAGGAACTGCTTCTAGATACATACTGCCTTTATTGCTATTAAAAAAAAAAAAAAAAAAGTGAAATTAAAGGCAAATTTGGTGATGTCAAGATTCCGCAAGAATGCCCAATTTCCCCTGCAAGAAACAAAACAACAGACAGTCCTTAGAAAGTTGCACTTAAGAAATCTTTAAATCAGCCATATTTGAATGGAACTAGATGAAATGGATAGCAGCCTATCAAATATTATATATTTTCTTGACAGATTCACTCTGCTTTAGTTAATCTCATTAAATAAAAACATCTGTTAGAAGTCAGAGCACAGTCAGGTCACTCCAAACAACAACATTCTAAGCACCACAAGTTGAGGGAACTGCAGGTTGAGTTCTAAGGAACTGGAGCTGCTAGAAGTACGAACTGCAGTATGCACATCATTGAAGGTTCAGGACTAATCAGAAGGAGACCAAACTCTTTGTCAAAATGATCTAAATTTGTTAGCTGGAGCACAACTAGCCTTCACTTAGAAGTATCAGAATTCTGACTGACATTCCAGTCAAGTTGTTACAAAGACAGAAAAGCTTTATGCCTGAAGCACCCTTTAGATTGGACATATTAAGCATCACAGTATTCTCTCCCCACAACTGAAGGATTGTGTTCATTAACAAAAAGCAGTGAAATTTTGAGATAACACAGAGCCTTCATCATATGGAAGAAGAATCTTTACCTGCTGCAGATAGAAAGTTCTCATAGAATAAGATGAAACACTGATCTGTTTTACACACACGAGTCTGTTGCCTCGTTCCACATGCAGAATCCAGCACATGCCCTTGCTAAACTTCATGTGGTTGGTGATCGCCCAGCTCCCTCACTTGTCTTGATCTCTTTGCTTGGCCTCTCTACCTTTGAGGCAGTTTACAGCTCCTCCCAGTTTACTATTATCCAAACTTAACATACTTTCAAGTCCTATATCCAAGAAGAAAATGTTATAGAAAACCATCCCTAAAACGGGAGCCTTGTAGAACTCCACCAGCGACTGGCCACCAGCCTGATGTAACCCTACTTAACCACTGCGCTTTGAGCTGTATGCTGGACATTTTGTCAAGGATACTGTGAGAAACAGTATTGAAAGTTTCACTGGAATCCAAAAACATTACATCAATGACCTCCCATAGTCAACCAGCTGGGCAACCTGGTCAAAGTTTATTAAAGAGCACTTTCTTCCCTCTTGTTAACCTATGCTCACTCTGACCAATGACTGCATTGTCTTTCAGGTGTTTTTCCACTAACTCCCAGAATAATCTCCATAATTTTGCCAGGCACTGAAATGAAACTGACAGGCCTGTAATTATCAAGGTCCTATTTCTTGCCCTTTGTGAAAACTGGGACAATATTTGCCGGCTTCCAGTCAGCTGGGACTACTTCAGATTCCCCAGACCATTGAAAATAGATAGAGGTCTTGCAATGACATCAGACAGAAACTAGAGTGCCCTGGAATGAATCCCATTGGGCCCTATAGACTTATATGTCCAGCTGGAGTTGGATTATTAGTTATTGTTATTTATTATATTGTTATTTATTTGTTATACTCAAACTTCATACAGTTTTAAAGTACTTTGTAGGTTGCCCTTTTTTCAATGCCTTATGAATTCAGTTCAGATAGATCGTACTTCAGAAGAAAGCATAGTTCCTGATCACGAAGACACAATTTGGTGGCAAAAGCAAGGAGAGCTCAGCACTGAACATGCTCAATACCTTCTTTCTCTCCTTCATCAAACAGGCAACAACAGCAAAGGATAGCAAGCAGTTCTCAATTTTTAACTACAGACTGAGGTGTTCACAAAATGGATAGCTGTAGCAGCTATTTTGATGTGAATTATGGAGCACATGAAGAACACTGAAAGAAGAAATACTTAAGAAACAAGCAAAATATCCAAGTATCAAAAGACTTTCGTGGTGGGATGCAATATCCTTTAGATATCTTCTAAGCACATCTTCTGACAGTCTAAATTTAGTCTGGAGAAAGCTCTCACTGGAGGTTGTGGGTTTTGCATTAAGAACTGGTTTATTGTAAACGTAATCAAAACCACTAACCCTTTTCTGTAGAGGTTTTAATATAAAATCATTGCATTCTGGTGCAGCTTCTAAAGAATAAAAAGATAACAAGCAACACAATTAGTCTTTCAGTTCTTTTGACTCTATTCGTGATAGAGATGGTAAACTGTTACTACATAGCCTATGCAATTTTAACCATTACTTCAGATAGAAAGCTAAAATTAGGAAAACTTTCTGCATGTATTAACAGTGAATAGTTATCTTCAAAATTCATTGCCCCTTGAATGTGATGGAAATTGTAAAACAAACATCTCAGAAAACATAGTCCCAGGATGGCTTCTCACTACAGTAGCAAAAAAGGTGAATTGTGATCTTCTTTCAAAAGAAGGAAAGGAAGGGACAGGAAGGAAATTAAGCCATTAAGTAGGGAATTGTAACTGTCAGTACAAAGCAGCCCTCCTTTCACTTCAGGAAATACTGCTTAGATAGGTACTTGTAAGTCTCTTCAACATAATAATCATTTGTTTCGAAATCATGTTACATAAGTAGCAGGAGCTGTCACAACTTCACATCTCTCTTTGCATTTTCCTACCAAAAGTTAGCGGGGACTGCAGCATTGCTCTCTACTTTCAGTTACACGCAAATAAGTGGAGAGACCGCAGTTGTGAAACAAGAAAAACACTCTGCTTCCAGCTCTATAAGTGACTTTTTTATTTTTTCAGTTACTTTGCCTTCAAGAATTCTGCTACTGCTTTCTACAGGAAGTCTACTTCTAGCCAATAACCGAGGAGTTGTATTTCAGAAAAACCCCACCTATCCCGAAGGTAAACAAGTAGACTTCAAACCTGGACAGCAGAACAGAATCTAAAGTCCTTAAAACCAATACCACAACACAGATGCAAAGTCTGGCCCAGCCACAATCACAAGAACCCTGTTACACCACATACCTGCAGCTAACATTGACTGTTTTCTTATCTGACTACTGCTCGTTTCCAAAGCACTCCTGTAATCCATCACCTCGTTCTATAGACATTATGCACTGGCCTCACTGAGCAGAAATAGGGGAAAGAGATAAAGCTATAGTGGGATGAACTGCCTACCCAAAGAGAGCTTCTTCCCAAGCTTGTTTGCCACTAGCTTGCTTTGGTAAGCAACAACAACAACAACAACAACAACAAGTAATTCCCTGCCTTCTCAATCACTTAGTACAAAGGCAACACCTGCAGTCAACGTAAAGAAGATCAGCCCTGGAACACTGGAATTTTGTCTCCTTTTCTGACTCAGGAGATGCAGATTAAGTTACTTTGTCAGTCTTACCCTTATGAACAGAGACAATGTTTAGCTATTAGCTACTTCACGTAACTTAAGAGAGAAAAACAAACAAACAAACAAAAAAAACAGTAATCTTCGCAGAATCATTAAGGTTGAAAAAGACCTCTAAGATCAGCTAGCTCAACTATCAAGCCATGCTCATGTGCCATGTTCCTCAGTACCATGTCTATATGTTTCATGGTAACTATAGCAAAGTTACTGACCCTCAGAAACAATTCTGAAATTACTGGAATATGATGGTCAAATATTCAGAATCCATGCTATAAAATGAACTAGGATTTTGCAAAATGAAAGAACAGCACCAGAAAGTGAAGTTTTACAAAGTATATGTAATTCTTAGGTTTTCTTTTTCAAACAGTTGGTTTGCTGTAGCTTCTTACAATAGCATATATGATGCTGAAAGTCTCTACTAATTACCCTTGACCATGAAAAGTTACATGCAATGACAAGTATATAGCTGAGGCAGTTGTACTACACTGTGAAATATATTTGACTTACTGGCAAAATCAAAGCGGAGACATTTGGATGGATCCCAGTAATGGCAAGGTATGTGGAGATTTCCCACCTGCTCATTTTCAAGTGGTGATGAATACTTCTTGCACCAGAAGAGATAAAAGTTTCCCCTGGAGGAATTCATGTGCCATTCCCTGGGCACTTGCTGACAGAAAACACCTCCATGGAGGAAGCCTTGCTAAGTCACTTGTATCTGCTTGGGTAAGTTTAACAGATTTTCCATTAGGACCCATTGAGTCATGTGACAACTTCAATTCACATCAAGGCACTTTTCCTGGATTTTCTGAATATTGTGACTTCAGCACCACACTGTATATATAACCAGAGGAACAGTGTGCTCTTTCAGAACCCAGCTTTAAGGTGCAGACATCTTTCATGGGATGAGCTAACCATCTATCAATACATCTAGCATTCTTCTAATTTTTGCAATTTTCAGCCGTCAGTTTAGCTTTAGGATCCAAACCATAGTCTGAGCTCTAACACTGGAAACACAGTACAGGTTTAAAGGTGTAATAGCTTGGGCTGCTTCTTCGCCTTTGCTCTTTTCCCAGAGCCCACAGAATTTGAAAGAGAAGCAGACACTGCAGGCTGGGGCTCCTCAAGCTGAAACCGATCTGTTTCTTCTCCAATCAAGATGTTCACGACTTCACAAGAGCAAGGGCCAGGTGAACGACTGCTCTGACTCCCTGGGCTCATATCACAGCATCTGACATCAACAGTGGCAATGAGACAGACGTTTTTGCAAGGTTTTCTTTATTTTCTTGGTCAACTTCATCTCTTGTGCTGTATGACACACTCCCATCTTGGTCCACGCTAGGACTGACTGACACTTGACACAGAATCATAGAGCCGTTTGAGTTGGAAGGGATCCTCGCAGGTCATTCAGTCCAACTCCCCCACAGTGAGCAGGGACACCTACAGTACATCAGGTTGCTCAGAGCCGCATCCAGCCTGACCTTGAGCGTGGAGTCAGGCGTGCTGTGATCTTGCTTGCGACGCTGGAACGAGCAGCGCTCGCACCGGGCCAGCAACGTGCGTTCGGAGCCCTCAGACACAGCGGGGTAGCGCCCGGAGGTTTGATTTCCTCGGCTTCGCACAGCACGTTCGCAATTAAATTCATTCATCTTCAGGCGGTGCCGGTGGGCAAACCGGCAGAAGAACGACGAGAGTCCTCTCCGGGCCGTCTCGCTCACGGCCAACGGACCCGCAGCACTGCGGCCATCCCCCGCTCCGCCGCCCACAGCCGCCCGCGCGCCGCGATGCTGAGGGCGGTGCCGGCACAGCCCGCCCCGCACGCAGGGTTCGCTTCCGGCGGCCGCCACCCCGCCATCCCCAACCCCTCCCGGCGGCCTGGCTGCGCGTGCGCCGCGGCCCCGCGTCTCCCCAGCGGCAGCGAAGGAGTTTGGAAGTTCAAAATGGCCGCCGCGGCGGAGCCCGAGCAGCGAGCGCCCGAGTAAGGAACGGGCGGGCCGGGCGGGAAGGTGGGGCGGCCGCTCGGCACGGCGCTCCGGGGTTGGGGGGGGGGAGGCGGCGAGCGGCCCCGGCGCGGGGAAGGGCGGCGGGTGGCGGGGCGGCCGGGCCGGAGGCGGCGGGGGGAAGGAGGAGGGAAAGGGCGGCGGGCGGCCGCTCGGCGGAGAAGGGTGCGAACGCGGTTGCCGGGAGCCGCTCGCGGCCCGGCCCGCTGCGGAGAGGAGGTTGAGGCCGCTCGGCGGACGGCCTTCGGGGCGGGGGAGGGGAAGCGGCGCCGGGAGCGGCGCGTGCGTTCCGGCCGCGTGCGCCTCCCGCCCCGCCGGGCCCGGCCCGCTTCGGCGCTCAGCCCGACTCCCCGAGCCGCGGGCTCTCGCGGCGCCCGGAGTGCCGGCGCCGCTGGAAGCGAGAAGCGATTTGTCGCCGGCGGCCCCTCCTTCCGGCCCGCCGCGTGAGTGGCGGCTGGCGGCGGTGGGGGCTGCGCGCTGCTTTCCGCGGGCTTCCGACGCCCGGAGCTGCCTCGCCGCTCCTCGGCGTCGCCCGGGTTGCTCGGCCTCGTGAGACGCTGCCTGTGCTCTCCTCTCCCGTACGAAAGTGTCGTCCGAGGGGGATTTTTACCCGTTAGGCACGGGAGTGGAAAGCCGCTTTTCCTCTGTGTGTGTGAACCGCGTAGAGCACGTGAGCACGCCGATAAATGTGTCCAGTGCTCTGCGGGGAACCGTAACTAAGGAAGATAAAGTAACGACTGAGATAGAAAGCCCGAAGGTAGGGAAGAAATGGGTGAAATCTCTGCGAATCTTCATGGGCTTCCCATAGTTCTTTTCCTTGAATCCCAAATAAAGGGAAAGTGAGGCTGTGACACAGATGTCACAGCTCCTGCGGAAGCGTGCAGATACCTCATGGCCTCATCACCTTCTGAAATCTTCTTAAAGGGTTTCTCTTCCATGTAACTCTGAAGCAGTTAAACGAATTAAAAGTTTGCCTGTGTTTTGATGGCGTTACATGAAATAAATCAGTGCCTGCACGTGGAGTAGCTCTGAACTGTTTCCCTGGGCAGCCTCATCTGGTGAACGGCGGCCCTGCCCACAGCAGGGGGCTGGCTGGGCTTTAAGTTCCCTTCCAGCCCAAACCGTTCTGTGATTTAATGCTGGCAGAACAAGGCTTCTCTGGAGCAGTTTGAATGGACCTGCAATATTCTTACAATGTACTGAAAAAACATGAATGTGTCAACAGGGGACCCTCACAGCTCCCTGTAGCCAGCTGAGAAGTCCTGAAAGATGCACGGTCACCTTAATGTGCTCCTTGCCACGTTTCTCTGCCCTCTTGCTAACTCATTGCTCGGGAACGCAGATCCAAATTGAGAAAGTTTTAAATCTGCTACTTTTTTTTTGTGTGTGTGTGCATCTTTTGTGCCAAACGTACCATTAAATAAACTCCTCTGGAGGCAGTTTGTCTTGTTTTGCATATTCTGTTTTGTGGTGATGTTGGGTGCCAGAAGGGGGCAGTTAAGAAAAAAGCCCTTCTTCCTATGTGCTCTGGTTGAGTAAGCAGCAGAGTGGTAGAGATGTAAAAGAAGAAACGTGCAGCATTAACGCTTCTGTTAGAAGCTTGCATATTTTTAGCTCAAATAGGCTGCTCCCTTGGAAAGGGAATGAGGATATTTTGGAGCAATGAAGTGTCAACAGTCTCAGAAAATTATTTCAGAGTACACTGACAATAAGTCTAGACTGCTTTCTAGTATATGAATTTGCATTAACTCACATAGGAGATAATCATTAACCGTGCTGTTTGAAGATCCTGTCCTTAATGAGGAGGATGTAGGTTGAATTTGTAGCGAGGTGCCATCCTTTAGTTGGCTAAGAATAATTCTGATATGGTTATGCTAATGGATCATTGGTCATATCCTTCAGAGACCTCTGTAGGATGAATCTAGCAGGGTTCTGAGGGCATTTCTGTGTGTATCTCACCACCGCTGTGACCATCACACCCCAAAAGCTTCCCTTTAGTGAACAAGGCTGGGGATAGAGCAGTATTTAAAATACCAGAGTGTTAGCGAGTTCCAAAACTAGTGCAGGTGGGGTGAGTTTGCAGAAAGGCGATGCTGGCACCTAGGAGGTGATTTGGCAGCAGATTTTAAAAGGCAAATATCCATCTTGCTGTAGCTGGTAATTGATGTTCTGAAGGTATTTGCTGAGAGCAGTTTATGTCTATTGATAAGCCAATTTCAGCTTCTAGGGAAAACAATAAAAGTGAATTGTGAAGTGTGCGGACTGACTTATGTAATTTTTGAAGTTCTCGTCTAATTAAAGTGCTTGTTGCTGTGACTAGCTAATTGAAATTAGATTTCTTTCTTTTTTTTTTTTTCTTTAAAGAGACCACCGTTATTATTTTAATAGCCTGTTCTATACTTATTTTCTGTTTGTTTTTTGTTTTTGTCCAATGCCATTTTACAGGTCTAAAGAGAATTTTTTTTTTTCCCCTCAGGAAGCTAATAGGCTTCTGTATTCTATTGGAAAGCTTTTGTGAAATTAGGTGTTCTTAATTGATCCTGTTCTTTGATACAGTTCCCTGTATCACATATATAAATGCAGGATAAGAACAGTTCTGTGTTGTCAACAAGTGTATGCACATACCGATAGGAATGATAATTAAGAGAATCAGTGTGCTGTGCTTGAGACTCTGCGGGATGGTTTCCTTAGGGGGTCAGAATCATCTCTTGAAATAAGTTTTGATCTTTGGAAGACAACTGCACTCTGTCTTTTGAAAGTACTTTTAGAGGACATAGCTTGGGTTTGGCGTAGGAATGGAGCAGTGAATAAGACAGATACTGGACTAACAGGGGGTATAAATGCACAGCACTGTTGTTTACTATTACCAAATATTGGCAGTGTTGATCCAATAACATTGATTTCACCTATGTGGTTTGTTTTGTTAGTGTATTTGCTCCATCCTCCTAAGCTAGTATTTCTTTTTGCAGTCATAGCTGTCTGTTTGTGACAAACTGTGCCTGCTCTTACAACTTCATTACATTGCTCGTACATTTTTAATTCTCCAAAAGCAGATAATTAAATATCAGTTAGCTTCTGTCATAAAAGAGGCTATCAAACTAGCTTGAGTTTGAGGGCTGTTGTGAATTGCTGGTACTGATGGGTAGTTTTTCTTTTTTTGCAGGGCTGAGGATGCTAACGCATCTGAGAAAAGTACAAATGAAGAAAATGGGGAAGTGTCAGAAGCAGATCAACCTCAGAACAAGCACAGCCGACACAAAAAAAAGAAACACAAACACCGAAGTAAACACAAGAAACATAAACATTCATCAGAAGAAGATAAGGACAAAAAACATAAACACAGACACAAACATAAGAAACATAAACGGAAAGAGGTAGCTGATGCCTCTGACAAGGAAGATGGACCAGCTAAAAGAACTAAAATTGATTTTTTAGCTCCTCTGGAAGACTTGGAGAAACAAAGAGCTTTATTGAAAGCTGAACTTGAAAATGAATTAATGGAAGGCAAAGTCCAGTCTGGTATGGGATTAATATTACAAGGTTATGAGTCGGGATCTGAAGAAGAGGGGGAAATTAACGAAAAGGCGCGAAATGGAACTAGACCTGCTACTAAGTCAAACACTAAGGGGAAATTAGAACCTGTGGAAAATAAAGCTAGTTCCAAAAAAGGAAATAAGAGTGAATCAAAAGAAAGGACTAGGCACAGATCTGACAAAAAGAAAAGCAAGGTAGCAGTTGATGGAATCAAAGAGAAAACAACTAGAAGCAAGTCAAAAGAAAGGAGAAAATCCAAAAGCCCCTGTAAAAGAAGTAAGTCTCAAGATCAGACAAGGAAATCAAGATCTCCAATGCTTAAAAGAAGATCTCAGGAGAAAAACAGGAAGTCTAAATCTCCCCCAGAAGACAGAAACAAGGCTGACGATAAGAGTAAATCAAGGGATCGCAGGAAGTCTCCAGTTGTAAATGAAAGCAAAAGTCGAGATCGTGGCAGAAAATCCAAATCTCCAGCAGAACTCAGAAGCAAATCCAAAGATAGACGATCGCGGTCCAAAGATAGAAAATCTAGGCGATCAGAGACTGACAAAGATAAAAAGCCAATTAAATCTCCTTCTAAAGACGCTTCTTCAGGGAAAGAAAACAGGTCCCCCAGAAGACCTGGCCGAAGCCCAAAAGGAAGAAGCTTGTCTCCTAAGCCACGTGAAAAGTCAAGAAGAAGCAGATCCCCTCTCTTTAATGATCGTAGATCTAAACAGAGCAAATCCCCCTCTCGAACCCGATCTCCAGCTAGAAGGTTGAGGAGTAGATCTGCAGAAAGGAAAAGAAGAGAATCAGAAAGGAGGCGTCTTTCATCTCCCAGGTAACTTAAAAATGTCATGAACCATTGAAAAATGTGCTATGGGATAAATGGTCTTCTAGTTTGGTGTTTCTCTTTCATTCTGAAAAGAGCAGGTTGTGTATCGTGTTATGAGTTTCCATTACATGCAGTCATCTTTCAAAAATACTAACCCCAGCTGTCAGACACACAAAGCCAGCTTTGCTGTTTGTTGCTCTCGCCAGTACTGGGAACAAGTTTTGTAGCTCATGTTCTGCTTTTTGTTGCTGTGTTGAATTCAGATTTCAGCTTCTGTTTTAGTTCTTAAGTTAATAGTAATGTTGTTTTCAGGAATTCCTGTGAAGGGAGAGCTTTCTTCCCCTTCCTCTTAAATGTCAGTGTTGGCATCTCCCCGCACACCTACTGAAAAATGACAGCATGTGTGAATGGTGTAAATTAGACTTTAAGATATGCTTCTTAGTCATTTTTTTTCTTAGAAATGTTTTGTCTCTTTAATTTGCTGGAGTTATGGTAGTGTTACTGCTCTGTTTTGATAGTGGGCCCAAATTTGTATATTATTACCATATTTTGCATATGCATAAACGAGGGAGGAAGGATTTAATCTTTTTAACGTACTTTTGTCATTTGTTTTAAAAGGCAATTTAGGCTCTGAAAGCAGTTACTTTGAGATTTAATATAAACCATCAGACAGTAGCATCTTTCAATCTGGTAAGGCCTGGATAGCAAGCTCTTTAGCAGAGAACAATAGAATTGTATACACTTTTGGAAGTTAATCCATTAAACTATAGGTGTCCAAACTGTAGGCTTCCCTGGGCCTCACTGAGCAAGAAGGAATTGTCTCAGGCTGCATATAAAATATATAGTATATTTAATGTATATAAGTAAAGACTTTTAAAATATTTTTTATTAAAACAAAGCAAGAAAAAAGTAGAACTAGTGGGATATTTGACCCTGTTTTTGTGATACCAATGCACCAGACTGGTTCAGTGGCAGTGGTTGCAATTCCTAGTGAGCTCTCAAGGTGTTCTCCAGAGATTTTTATTGAAGTTTTGCTCCTCCTGTACTTCATCCTTGAAAACAGTAGTTCACAAATGTACATACTGCCAAAAGCGATGCCAGGAATAAGGCATGATTGTGAAGTGAGGGATATTTCTCCTCGGTAATGGAGGGCTTTTTAAAGAAAAAGTTGTTGAGATGACAGATTTTTTTCAGTTCCACTAGTTTATCTGTAAAGCATTCCTTGATACGCATTGAATGTGGCTGCATGTTTTTGCATATAGTGTCTTTTTAAATTGTCAACTTTGGAAACTGACACGATTTCCTTACAAATGAAGCACAGTGCTATTTTCCAAGGTGCTTAAGCACATGGAACATGTAATACCCGCAGGTCTCACTTCCACTGAGTGTGTGAGATGAGCAGGAGAGCTGGAGTCAGCACTTCCCCTGGTTCCACCCAGGCAGTTCCGATCAGGCACGGCTGTGTGGTTGTTGTGGCAGTGGGTGAGTGCCCAGGGCCGGACAGAACTGCTCAGAGAGACAAAGCCACCGCCATGATTGTGTGGGGAAGGGGGGGCTGCAGTGCGAGCTGTGTCAGGCCGCAGGGTTGGACGTGGCTGCATTAAACAAAACAATTCAGCAGGCAGGAGTTCAGCATCTTGATGATGGATAATTTTAAACGCGGGGTATCTTCCACAGGCACAATTACCAGCTTGCTTTGTCTATATACTATTGACAAGCAACACTGCAGGCACTTTGGAAAATGGCCCCTGTGGTGTTAACCAGATGAAGCAAGTATTGTAAATGGTACCAGTTTATCCAACCAGTTCCTGGTGAATGAGCACTCCATTACGTTTCCTGGACATAGTACTTGTCTGTCTTAGTTTCAGTTTTCATTTCTAGTGAAATTGCATTTCAGTGCAGGCTGTGCGTTGCAGCCAGTTTGAATTAGTTGTCTAAACACTACTGCAAGAGATGCACACGTCTAGAATTTTGCTGTCAAGTTCACAGAAGAGTAACTTTAGTAATACCTTTTTTTTTTTTTTTGCTACACTTTTGTGTGGGGGACTGCTGAGAAATATTTTCTACTGAAAGTGAACAGTCTTTCTTTGTGGGACATCTTGAACCAGTGTTCCCATGTTCGAGTTTTAACTGCCTGTAACTACCCAGGCTGCCAGGTAACTGCAGGAGCTCCAGTGAGCAGTTTCGACCACAGATTCCCAGGAATCTGATTTTTCATATTTGCTTCCAGTGTTCCACTCGTGTAGTTCTCTGACTGAAGTATGTTACTGTACAGCGTTATTTATGAGTTTCTAACCATCTTCTACTTCCTATGTGATCCCTGAACTGATTGGGATTCTTTTTGCAGCTATTTTGATTGGCTTTTGGCAGCACAACCACGTTGTAAACTGGAAGGCTTGTCAGTTCATCCCGTGTGGCTTTTTTTTTTTGTAACGCTGTTCACAGCAACGTAACATCAATTAAAAGCGAAAAGGGGATCTGCTCCATCATTCTTGCAGAAATTAGCACTGCTTCTGGGCGTGTTTTGTTTTTCTTTCTGTTTACTATTATCCATCAATTCTGCATGTGTGTTCATTATATGCAGCTAGGGTAACTGAAGCTGTTAACAGCAGTCACTAAGAAAAACAAAAACATCATTTCAGAATGGTACAGTTGATCTTTCAGACCTGAGAGACTGTTCATTGATGAGATACTGACCTGAAATAACTTGTCCTGATTCAATTTAAAAGAAGTAAAAACAAAAGAAATGGAGTAGCAACATCTTATTTGAACAACAGTGGAAATATTTTCCAAGAATTTCTACTATAGCCTCACCAGAGGTTTTGGATTGAAGTCATGCTGCCTTGGGATACCATTAAGCTTTTTAGTGTGGTTGGTTCATGAAGGATTTTTTTTTCTTAAATAACTGTTCATCTGTATAGATAAGAATGAACATAGCGTGTATATACATATATATATATGATATATATATGTGTGTGTGTATAGTTATTTTAATTTGAGAAGTGTTAATTGAGAATTGCTTTTAGCTGCAGTACTACACTATGTGGAATGCAGAAGCTGTTCACTTCTAGTAGCCAGATTGGAAAACACATGGAAGTTGTCATGGAATAGTTTGTCCTAAATTTAAACTCCATGTTGTAGAGTTGCTGAGAAAAATTCAAGAATTTGGTTTTAGGTTTTATTTATTGAATACTGCTTCTGATAAACATGAAAACAGGCTGCTATTTATGTAATACATAAATGTGAGCTCTGTTTTAGAAATTTCTTAGCTTTATCATAGTAATTAACTAGCTCTTCTTCTAGAGTTGTTCTGAGCTAGACCTGTGTGTGGGCACATGTTTCTCAGGTTGGGGAGACAAGTACATGGATGGCAGCCAGCTCTGCAGCACACACAGCCATTTCTGCACTCAGAAATCCATCTGATGGATCCTCACCTGCGGGAAGATATTTAAAAGTGAGATTTTAAAAGGAATTGGAGGATTTGTTTTCAGCTCACTCCTTATTTTACTGTGTTTCTTTCTTCTTCATTTTAAGAACAAGAACCAGAGATGATATTTTGTCTAGACGTGAAAGATCAAAAGATATCAGCCCACCCAGCAGATGGTCTCCATCCCGAAGAAGGTCTCGCTCACCCATTAGGAGGAGGTCTCGGTCACCCCTTCGACGCAGCCGGTCTCCGCGAAGGAGGAGTAGGTCCCCTCGGAGGAGGTAAAGACACCACGTGGGTTGGTTTGTTTGTTTGTTGTGACAAGAGTCACAAGGTATCTTATGTGTAAAAAGATAGTGCATTTTTCAGTCCCTACTTACCTATAAGTTGGCATAGTTGAATTAATTTTGTCCTCCATAAATTCATTTGTTGTTTTACTTGGAGTTGCTGTGTATCTGTATTTTTCGAATAGATTTTCCTCTTTTTCTTTTAAAAATAAGAAAATAAAAAGCAAAACAAACAAAAAAATCCCTCTTACTGTTACCAGGGATAGAGGCCGAAGAAGTAGATCTCGCCTTCGAAGGAGGTCTAGGTCACGTGGTGGCCACAGACGTAGGAGTAGGAGCAAAGTTAAAGAAGACAAATTTAAAGGTAGTCTTTCTGAGGGCATGAAAGCTGAACAGGAGTCTTCATCCGATGAAAAGTAAGTCTTAAGATCTAATTTACTGTCTTAAAATGCAGATCCAGTAATGTGGGGCACCAACCAAAACTTCATGCTGTAGTTTTTGGGTTGTCATCTAAAACCTTAATCATGTTATATGACTTTTAATCTTGTCAAATTGCTATTGGGATGATCGAGATCTGTTGTTTGGTGGGGCAGACCTTGAGGAGCTCATGTGTGGTTTGGATTCTAATTTTGACTTGATGAATTGTCTTTTGAAAATAATTTGGTCTGGTGTGTATCTTAGTGTATTGCTTGAAAAACAGAAAGGATTAACTGTTACTAGCAAATTGTTCTGTATATTTGCTAAATACCTAATCTGACCGCATGAGATAATGCATTCATTCATAACAGTCAAGTCTGCAGTTGGGAATGAAATGCTTGCTCTCAAAGAGCTATCAGTGGATACATTTTCTCAGTAAGGAAACATGAATATACACACTGGGTTTTAATACATTTTGCTTTCTGAGTCAGGTTAACAATTTTTGTTCGATATTCTATTGCGTGCTTTCTGCACCAAAAACCAGCATTTAGTAGGATTCAGTACATAATCTTATGTTTATGATGCTATATAAAAAGTAATTATGTTGTTATAGCCTTGAAGATTTTGATTTGGAAGAAGAGGATGAAGAAGCAGAAATAAGACAGCGAAGGTTACAGAGGCAAGCCATCGTTCAGGTAATGGCTGTATTATCACATGGGTTACGGAAATAAATTTGATTATTTTAGTGTAAAGTGATAAAGGAGAAGGGTATTAGCCTATTACAATAGTATTCACTATTACTATTTTTTTCCAATTAAATTATTCTAAAGATTAGTCTTGGTCACAGCTGACATTTCTACTGCAGCAGCATTACTTACAAGACTGAAGTAACTCTCCCACGAGTCATTTTTGTGTCACAATCAAATGTTCTCTAATGGTCCTATGATGTGACATGTTAAAAATATTCTAATTTATTCTCATCTATAGGTTTTCCTCAGGGCTGTGTTGTTGATATTATAATATCAGTTTAAGACTGTTAGATATCAATTAATCAAAGTGGTTAGTTTGTTTCAAAGAGCACTTGTTCCTTTTCAAAACTTAGTAAAGCTACTGAATTGGTTTCTCCTTCATGAAAGTTGATTCAGTCAGACATACGCATTTGCTGCCATTAAGGTTTTGCTTCTGGTAAGAAGGTGGCAGTAGTGATGAGTAATGTGTAATTGAGTCCAGTGAAAGAGAGTCCAGGCCAAGGGGATGTAATTGTAAAGCACAAGTGGACTCTTCCTTTAAAGGTGGGATTTGGCACATAGAACACAGCAGGCAAAATTCTGTGGCATATTTGCTTAATACTTAATTATAAAAACACTGGTTATAATGTAGTGCTTAATTTAAGCAGCACTAAAAATAATGGTCATCTTTTGATTTTTATATAAATTTAATTATAAAATCCTTCAGAACAATGACTGAATTATTTCTTAAGAACTTTATTTTACTCATTGTTTGCCAAAATGTTGTCATAATGAATCTGTCAGTACTAACATTATGGCAGGCACAAGGAAGGAAATAGAGAAATACAGAGGTGCCTGAAATGTCACACACCCTTTCAGTTTTATTGAGTTGTAGTACAATGAATTTTCATAACCTATATCCAGTTGCATCCAGTCCTTGGGCCCCCAACAAAGCAGGACACAGAGCTGCTGGAGCAGGTTCAGAGGAGGGCCATGAAGATGATCAGAGGGCTGGAGCACCTCCCCTACAAGGACAGGCTGAGGGAGCTGGGGCTCTTCAGCCTGGAGAAGAGAAGGCTTCAAGGAGACCTCATTGCAGCCTTCCAGCACCTGAAAGGGCCTACAGAAAAACTGGGGACGGACTGATTATAAAGGCATATAGTGACAGGATAAAGAGAAACTTTAAACTGGAAGAGGGTAGATTTAAACTAGATATTAGGAAGAAATTCTTTACTGTCAGGTTGCCCAGTGAGGTTATGGATGTCCTGTCCCTGGAAGCATTCAAGGCCAGGCTTTGAGCAACCTGGTCTAGACAGAGGTGTCCCTGCCTATAGCAGGGGGTTGCAACTAGGTGATCTTAAAGGTCCCTTCCAACCCAAACCCAATCAATTCTGTGATTCTATGATACCAGTTCTACATATTTGTAGAATTTGCCATTAGAGATGTAGGTAATTATGAAAGCAAAGATTTAATGTTCAGCACAAGCCATTAGGAATGAAAATAAAAATAATGTGTGTAAGCTAATATAAAATAAAAATACAGTGATAAAGTGTAATGCTGAGATTAATAATTGTGTTTCTGTTTAGAAATACAAGGGCCAGACAGAAGACAGTAATATATCTGTTCCATCTGAACCAAGCAGTCCTCAGAGTAGTACGCGCAGTCGCTCAAATTCACCGGATGACATCCTGGAAAGGGTAGCTGCTGATGTGAAAGAGTATGAACGGGAAAACGTGGACACCTTTGAGGCATCGGTAAAAGCCAAGCACAACCTCATGACAGTGGAACAGAACAATGGTAAGAATATGAAAGCTCACTTATAATGCAGTGTATTAAACCAGTGCAAAAGAGATGTATTCCTTTCCTTCTTTATATACCTCTAGACTTGGGAGCACGTTGACTTTTTGGACAGAGTTTGCATTATTTCCTTGAATATTAGGATATTTCAAACATGATAATAAAATAATAAACCTTGTTTGTTAAGGAGGTTGACATGAACAACGTGTTTTCCATATTTCTAGTAATTCTTAATACAGTTCATTCTATAAATATGAAAGAGCAGATAGTGATGTTCGACTTGATAATTAAGAATCACCTCTTTTTAAATGAAAATTTTGCACTTATGCATATTTTTTTCTTACAATTTAATTTATTTTTCTTCATTTTGGAGTAGGTTGCAAACCATGACTTCATTCATTCACTCATTTATTGGTAAGAGCAAACAGAGCAACTGTTTGAATAACACACGTGTATCTGAAGTTGTTTAGAATGATGGGGCTTTTGAGAGTCATTGCTAACATGCCCATGTGTAACTTGTTGCAGAAGGATAGCTATTTTCCTCCTCTTTCTGCCTGGCTTGGTCCTGCTGTGGCAAAAGGAACACAGATCATAGACCTTTTTGTTTGTTTGGAATTTTTTTTTAATCCTCTTTTGAGGCTGGTACACCCTAAGTCTTCCAGCCAGCCAAAGGTGTGTCTCTAGTTACCATGCAGACATACTTGAACTGGCTGTTTAAACTGATCAGCCCCTCAGGAAATGGTTGGACAGCTTGTATTTCCTATCACCTACTAGCTATATCCTTGGCTACATTCTGGTGGATCCTTCCTTGAAATAGTAAAGCTGCTCTAGGACTGGTACAGAGCAGTTTGTCCTGGTGTTCCCTTGTGCAGATTGCATTTTGAGATTATTTTCTTGTGATGAAGGTGAAAAGAACACCCTTGTGTACCTTTTCTCTGTTAGCATAGCACAAGGTGAAAGAGTCCTTTTTATATGAAACGCTCACTAATATATTTTTTGCTTTCTAATTTTTTCCACTAAAAGATAATGGAAATAAAACTGTTAACTACATGGGCTTTTTAATGACATTAGAGAGGATTTTGAAACAAACAAAAGAAAAAATCGGTTGCACAAATGCACTGCAGGAACTTTGATATGTTGGTAGGTGTCTGGATTGGAGGTGGCTATAACAACAGAAGGAAACAGGATCATCTGTTTATTTTGTCAGAGCAATATATAACTTGACCTTCTATAAAGGCACAATAGTAAGTCACTAAAGCAGTAGTTAGTAGCTCACTGTAGCCCAGTTAAAGTGTGAGTAATTGAAATTAAAAGGAAAAATCAAGGCAGTTGCTAGAAGAGTCTGTACCTTGAAACAACAGTGTCAGTATCATAGATAACAGTTTTTGATGCTTTCAGAAGATTGATATTTTGTGTGAAAATGGTTACCTCAGGAAACTGGAGAATTTTAAGGTTAACCGTTTATTTTTTTCCTTTGCTTAATACCTTATCAGTACCTGTGTCTGACCATGGTCATGAAGGAATGCTACTACCATACTGTGTGTTATGAAATAGTTTGAAGTTTGTTTGCATTCACCAATGTATACTCAATTTATATTTCTTTGCTTTTATCTTGTCAACCAGATAAAATGTCTTTGGGACTTTAAAGATAATTAAAAGGTGACAGAGGGATAATCATCTCAACATTAAGATTGTTTGTCTTTTAAACATAATTAGCTTCATCTTTCACTGTAAGCTACATGAGATCCTTTTTGATGGAGCTGAAGAAAATGTTTTCCAAAGAGACAGTTTCTGGGCTGTACAACTTTGTTTTTTAGTAAAATACTTAGTGATTATCAGAAAACCCCACACTTGTATATTGAAATCATGTCTGCATCTTTTAATATGTATAAACGTATATTTTTGTGCAGTCACTTGTAAGGATTGTATAAAGTACCAACCTTTTATTCCTGGTATGTGGATTGTTTGAAAGCTGCTATACTTAATTTTTCAAGGAGGTACTTTTTTTTTTTTTTTTTAAGAGCTTAACCATCTCATTTTTGTATTTGTATAATGTAAATTAGCTCTAACTTTCCTTGCAAATCTTTAGTTTGCCACCATGTAGATTCTGAGATTGTGTTGTACCAATATGAAGTCACAGACTCTGCTAACTGTTGTCTGCTTGCCATCTTCCTCACCTTGAATAATATGAATTTCCTTTCAAGGTTCAGCTCAGAAGAAACTGCTGGCTCCTGATATGTTCACAGAATCAGATGATATGTTTGCTGCATACTTTGATGTAGGTAATTCTTGGAGATGAAATGTATGATTCTTTTTTTGCTTATTTTCTTATTGAAGGCTTGCTCTCACTTGAGGTTTGTGGGAACATTGATTTGTAAAAGCAAAGTAACTGAGTTGATAATTTTAATATTTTGATCAGTTGAAGCAGACAAAGTAGCTTTTAATATTTCAGTGAAAGAAAACCTGCAATGAGTAGATTTTTGGCCAGAGTAAACGAAGAATTAGGTACTTCACCTGCTGTTCAAATGAGAGCTGTCATGGCACACAGTAACAAACTTTATATTAACTGTTTATGTTAAAGTTGCTGTGTTGCACTGTTCTTTCTTCAGAGATGTGTACTTTCTTCAGAGGTTTGTGTAAGGTTAACTTAAAAGTCTGTGTAATTTTAATTTGCTCATGATGTGTTGTGATGATGTGGAGGCTTTTTGGATGAAGAGACACATTTCCCACTTCTTGCACCGTTTCAGCAGCTTTTTTCAAAATGTGCTGAAGCAGCTTACTAATCTTGGCAGTCCCTTAAGTACTTGTTGCTACTGATACAAAGTCACTGAGAAAGTCAAGGCAACGAGTTCCTTCTTAAGATGAAAATTCTCCACTTAATCATGCTTTGTGGCAGATGAAATCTATTAGTTTTCACAGAAGATTGTTGACAGAAGGTGTCACTGTAGTAAAGCCAAACATACGTGCACACACCAAAGGAAAAAGATAAATAGTTCCGGAGTAGTGGTGGTTTAGGTGCTTTTAAAAACTTCAGGATAACAAGTAGGGATTTAAACGGCTTGTAAGTAATCACTTTCTGCTCTACAAAAACTGATGTTCAAAGATATTTTTTACTACCCATGAATTTGAATTTGAGGTAATACTGTCAACTCAGTTAAGCAGTGTCAGCATTGACTGTAATACTTCTATGACTCTAAGTGTAACAGTATGGATTTTGTGAGGTGACACTGAATGAACAGAAAGCAATTCGAGGCTTAAGCAGTTTACCCCCCAAATTGCTAAACTTTTATTACTTCAAATATACTGTAAGTAGTAAGTCTTAATATGGTCCAAACTGCGTATTCTAATTTGACTTGTAGAAATTCATTGCAGATAATAGTTGAAACAGGTCTCATTTGTCATATTTAATAATATTTCTGACCCTATCCTATTCCCTTGCAACAGTCTTCAAATGTTGGTATTTAAGTAGCATTCTGTGTTCAGTAGTATTTTTCTCCTACAAGATAAATGTGTTTGCAGTTTGGAGAAGACCACTGTTTCAGTAGGGAAAAAAGTGCCTAGTAATGTGGACTTCTGATTTTTATAAGCAAACATTAAAGAAAACATACAGCTAGAGCACACAAGCAAAGCTGTTCCATTTGTTCTTTTTGTTTCAGAGTGCTCGTCTAAGGGCTGCTGGATTTGGAAAAGACTTCAAAGAAAACCCCAATCTCAGGGATAACTGGACTGATGCAGAAGGCTATTATCGTAAGTTTCATTTATTGGTTTGCAACTGTAGCAAGGAGGATGCTAAATGGAAAAGAACTGGAAGAAGTAAAAGTACTGAAACGCTATAATGTGAATATTCTGCTGTGAGTGCCACTCTGAATATGGCGTGTCCAAAGCAGTTTTCTGTTCTTGCACACTTGTGCAGCATCAAGTTGCTCCTAGATATAAAATTCTGGTTGGGGTAAAACTAAAACCTGGCCATAGTTACAGCCGTGAGATCATTTTCACAAAGGAAGGGAGGAATGAAGGAATGCTTGCCAGGATCTGAAACCAAGAAATCTAGCATCCAAGAGAATATAGTGGCCCTCATGGTAGCTGTTATCTAGGATTCAGAATGGAGATAGTGAGTGAGTGAGCATGTTTTACTTACTGGTCAGTGTTAAAAGCTCATTTGCAGGTGTAAGGGCCTAAATAAATATACCTTTAATGGACAAAATGAGCATGCAGGTTTTAACCTCAAGAAGGGAAGAATTTCACACTTAAAATTGTTGATGTTCCCCATAATTTCCACAAAGATTGGTGCTAGTATGCTATGAAATTACGTGATTATACTGTTGATATGATTTAGAACCATTTATTTTTCATAGAACGTTTCATTGTGCATATGACGCATAACTCTTACTTGAATTGCTTGATTTTTATTCTTCAGGTGTTAATATAGGTGAAGTTCTAGATAAACGTTACAATGTCTATGGTTACACTGGTCAGGGAGTCTTCAGTAATGTAGTACGAGCCAGGGATATGGCAAGAGCAAACCAAGAAGTAGCGGTTAAAATCATCAGGAACAATGAACTTATGTAAGTAATGTTTTTGCTTAATAATACTAATAATAAAGCATGTGTGATTTCTGGAAGTTTTTCATGATGTGATTTGAATCTTCCTTTGTTTCAAGTGAAGTAACAGATTACAGCTGTGGTTCCTGCCTTTTCTGCTAATATGAGCCATATAATTGGAAGGCGCTTGAGGACAATGTATCCGCACTCACAGGAGAAGGGTACTTGCATTTTCATCAGGCACTTTCTCATTTGCAAAACTGCAGGGAACAGTGGTGGCAAGAAATAAGCTTAACATTGATTACGTTGTCTGCCCAGCCCTAAGATTTTTGAGATGGGAATCGAGGACTGTAAAATTCTGGCTTGATGAACCAAATCCATTTGGGAAGCTGCGGGTTGGATACTAGTCAGTCATCTCTAACTTAGACAAAGATATTTAAGTTAATTATTTTTGCATATTCTCCATATGTGCATGTGTAGAAGGTATGAGAAAGTGATGATACTCTGCCTGTTGGAAAGAAAATCACTGGAGGTCTTCCAGACTGAATGACCCTTAATAGGGTGATGTTGTATTAAACTGTGTTGTGTTATCTGAGGACTCAGAATCTCTAATACTCATTTTCAGCATCTACAGCCACGTGTTATGTAGTTATCCAGATAATTATATGGAAATCTCCATGCATTTTACACTGGAAGTCTTAAAAGTTGTTTTGGTTTGTGTGTAACTGAGTTATTTTGAGCTATATGAATAATACCTAGAAATATGTAGGGGAAAAAAAAAAAAGGTAGTAAGATAGTTTAATTTGGTGTGTTAAGATGATTTGGTTTGGGTGTGTACTTGATTGTAGTCAGTTTAGTTTAAAATTTTTAAAATGATATAAGTGGTTATATAACTTCAAAACAAACAGGAGGGAGAAGAATAAGTAGGTTACAAAATCACAGGTGATCAAAGACACATAATCAACAATGAATCACTACTGCAGCTTTTTCAAGCAGTGCTACATTTATGTAGTACTATTAAAACTGACAACTAAAACAGCAGAAGTATATCTCAAGGTGTGAACAAGGCACTGGAATCTCACTTGTTTTGTTTTCTAATTGTATTTCTTTGTTTACAGGCAAAAAACTGGTCTAAAAGAACTGGAATTTTTGAAGAAGCTCAATGATGCAGATCCTGATGACAAGTTTCACTGTCTAAGATTGTTCAGGCATTTCTACCACAAACAACATCTCTGTCTGGTATTCGAACCGCTGAGGTAAGACGACAAGTGTATGGTGTCCTTTGTGAAAAGTAAAGTACAACTAAGTCATCTTTATCTTTCTGTTCTTGACTATTGTTTTAAGTTTGGTACTTTGTTCCATTGCCAGGATTCAAGAATTTAAGGAATTCCAAGGAAAAAAAATCTGGAGGCACAAATCCAAAATCTGCTGAACTAGTTCAGATTTTTCATAGTCAATTGTGTTGTAAACTCCATGCCCGGTCAATATTTGAAACAAAGTAATTTATTCATAATAATTAATTAATTAATGTAATCACATTAAATTATTCATAAATTACTCATCTCACTAGTGCTCATCTTAATGATTTTTTTTTGGTGAAAATATTTTTCCTAGATTTACAGAATTCTTTACCTTGTGGGTGTGGATTAAGAACGCGTAACCAGAGAGGTTGAGCAAATACTGTATATTGTGTGACAAATAGATACATAGCAACAACCTAGAGAAGAAGATGTAAACTTGCCTTTAAATAATAAGGATTCTTTGGCAGGCTAATTGTAGACACTGCTTTATCATGGATCTGGACACTTTGGTTGCCTTAATTCCTATTCCTGCTTAGATGTTATTTGTATCAATTGCTTGTATCCTAAGTTTTCACTGTATATTTTAATTTTTTGCCATAGATGTTTGAATTGAAGATAAATCACTTGCTGAAACAGTGCAAGTTTTATGAAGTGCCTAATATATTGTCAGTAATAAGCCTTAATTATTGTCAGTAATAAGACAAATAACTTTTTTGTGCTGTCTCTTCATAAAGCACTTGTGCATTGTTTATATCCAGTAATGATTTTCTTGTGGATTCATCTCCATCCGCTGTTCATGTCATTGAAACATTGCCTCATCAACTTCCATCTTTTGCATATTTTCTTTTTAATCGCTTCTCAAGAAACTGAGCACAAAGGCTGGACAGCTGCTAAGAAAATGTGTAAATCAATTCTTTCCAATTAATTCAGATTAAAAATGTGTTCTGAAGTGTTATGTCCAGCCTAGTAAGTAATTACATGGTATAGCGTAGATCTGATCAACCAGCATTTTTGTTTCATCGTTGTACAAATAGTGAGGTATGTATCTTAAGCTGAATGTCACTTTTCCTCCAGAATTTCTGAAGTTAACTAACTTATTCATGTTTTTCTTACAGTTTAGAAGGCAAGTATATTTCCCCTTACAGAGCTCTTTTGTTTTCTCTCTTTCTTACAACAGTATGAATTTACGAGAGGTATTGAAAAAGTATGGGAAAGATGTTGGTCTCCATATTAAAGCTGTGCGTTCCTACAGCCAGCAGTTGTTCCTGGCTTTAAAACTTCTTAAAAGATGCAATATCCTACATGCAGATATTAAACCAGATAATATTTTGGTAAGTAATAACTAATAGAAAAATATTTTGCATGGACATTCTGTAACGTAAAATCAAGTATGTGAAATTAAGTCAAAGTTCACTTTACCTCCAAATGTTAAAAAATTAATGTTTTTGGGGGAAAAAAAAGCTATAATGATATAAATAAATAAGTATAATACAGAATTTAAATAAAATATTTCATTTACTATAACCTTTCTGAAACAAACCTGCATTCACTTGTACCATTTTACAAAGTATGTCTTCCAAGGACAGTATTCTTTATCAGGAGAAGTCTTAGGACTTTTTTCACCAGTAGCTGAAAAATGTACTTGTTTCTACAGAATGAAAAAATGAAAATAGTTTGGTTAAGCCTGAAAGGAGATTTTGTTCATTTGAATAAGATGACTGAAGAAGTCCTTACTGTCCTTTTCTTTTTTTCTCCATGAAACATTCTGCTTAGCGGAGTGTGAGAGTTACGCTGAAGGAATCAAATGATTTGACGTTGGTTTTTTGATGGTCACCTATGGACAAAATTTGAGATTTGAAAATGATCATTTTGTGGCTTTGGGCAGCCTGGTCTGGTGGTTGGCGACCGTGCACATAGCAGGGGGGTTGAAACTAGATGATCACTGTGGTCCTTTTCTACCCAGGCCATTCTACAATTTCTTGCCATTGCTGTTGTAAAATTTACTAGCTAAGCATGAGATATGTGAATAATATTCTGGTTTATGAGCGGCACTCTGGATACTAAAGGTGGAAGTCTAAACTGATAAAATTTGGTTATCTAGAATGAAATCCAGGTCCAGCAATGATATTTTTCCATACTTCCAAGAGACTGTGAACACTGCATATCACTGGTGGCCTTCAGTTCTCCTACTGAATCACTGTAGTAAATTCCAGATGGCTTTTTTTTTTTTCAGTTCACCAACAGAAATAAACTAACAGATTTAATAAGTAATATGTAGTGGTAGCATTTACCATGTAGATTCTGGAAAGTGATGATGAGGCAGGAAGGAATATGAGTGGATTTGTTTTCACAGTGGGAAGTCTTTAGCATAGCCATGATTTACTGAAAATAGTAGTACATACTGCATACATGTTGGTCTGGATATTTTACGTTTAAAAATTATGTTTCTTACTACTACATGTTCAATGTATACAGAGTTCCCTTCACCTCTTAGAAATTTCTGCATTCTGTTCTAAAGTGCAGCATACTTTCACTTTCTTGCAATTATTTATATTAAGATGTACTAAAGTTTCTTTCTTATGGCTTAAAAATTAGAAATCTGACAGAGAGATTTATATTTCCTTCTCAAAACTAAATTTGACACCAGGCAGACTTGCATTCATGTTGGTAATAAAGCTGTTGGTTCCCGTTAAATAACTATCCGGTTTATGAAGCTGAGTGCAGTAGTTCTGTTCTTAGGGCTGCCCTTCACCTGACATGTTTGGTCTCAGATCACAGCACAGAAGGGACTCACTTGTTTCTTATTGATGTTTGATATGTCTTTGGTCACATTCTGGACTGATCTTGAGCTGGGTATTCTCTATTCTCTCTTAAGAAGTTTCTAACTTGACTTATGTAGGGGTATAGGTAGTGTTTAGTGTCTGCTTGAGGGATTACTTTTCCAGCTAACTCTGGTACCAAGTCACATGAGGCAAAGCAAAGCTGACGCCATATTGCCTTGGAAGAGTCATATGGACACTGTGTCAAATTATGTACTGTATTTATTACCCATTTAGAAAGTACTTTGTATGTATGTGGGATCATTTTTTTGTGTTATTTTCTAAATAGATGCTAATGTATATTAATGCATATGTAATCCGTTCTGTGCCTTTCAATTAGTGTCTTGCCACAAATCTCCAAAGCAACGGGAGATGTCACTGTTAGTGTCTGTGCAGACAAAGAAAGCTAATTCAAAAGCTAATTCTGGGCATGTTTTCTGTTTAGCTTTTAATACTTCTACTGATGGAAGCTGCTAAGTTATGCTGAGAGTTTATTTTTTTTTCCCCTTCTTCTAAAATATACACTGTTGATGCAGCAATAAAGAATTAATACTGAAAAAAAAAACCTAGTAAAATCTGTAGGAGAATAAGTACGTGAAACTGACTTCTTTGTATTTCATAGGATGTGTAGGTATTAACTGTCAGTTTCAGTTTAAGGTTCGACAATTTTCTTAGAATACAGAGAAGGCAGACTGAAATATGGAAAGAAAACTAACTTATAGGCTGAATGTTTTTCTTATCTCTGATTTAAATGTATTGTTGGTCTTACAATGCTACTGCCAATTCTTTGTACAAATAGTGCTAATATTCACTTATGTTTAACTTTCAGGTGAATGAATCTAAAACGATATTAAAGCTTTGTGATTTTGGATCAGCTTCACATGTTGCAGATAATGACATCACACCGTATCTAGTTAGTAGATTTTATCGAGCTCCTGAAATCAGTAAGTACATTTGGATTGAGTACAGTTAAGCAGGCTGTATCAGTATAGTAAATGAAAATTTTGATTTGAGATTACTCTTTGTTTGGTCTCAGCAAACCAAAACTCTGAAAATGTGATGGCAGTCAAAAAATTTAGCCAATTGAAAGCATGTTTTATGATTCTTTACGCATGCTGGTGGTCAGCTCATTGCAAACATGAAGAAGTCATTCTGATTGGTTATAGCTTTGTTTTAATGTAGAGGTACTGTTCTGACTTAAGCTGTGGTGATTAGTTTGGGTGTTAGGTAAAAACCTCCCTTTCTGTAACTGTAAAAGTGAAAAGTCTTTCAGTTGTCATACCTTCTTATTCCTAAGAAGAGGAGTAGCGATACAGTTTCTAAATCAGACTTTTTTTATTTGTCTGGTTTTGTGGTATTATCGTCAAAGCTGCCTTTATGGAATTAACTTGAATTGCTCTGTTTCAGTTATAGGAAAAATCTATGACTATGGTATAGATATGTGGTCTGTAGGCTGCACGTTATATGAACTTTATACAGGAAAAATACTCTTTCCTGGCAAAACCAATAACCATATGTTGAAACTAGCCATGGATCTCAAAGGAAAGATGCCAAACAAGGTAAGAAAAATAAGTGTATGATTTTTTACTTAATATCTGAAACTGCTGTTATGAACAGTAAAACATACTTTTGCTTTCTCTCTGAAATTCTTTCTTATCACACACATCTCTTAACAGCAAGTATATATCAGATATTCTCTGAATGTATAATTTATATTAATTTAAAATTATATGAAGTGAAAGTATACAGCTTCTTTTTTGTAGACTAAGTGTAAAGTGAAAGCAGAAACCTTCTAAAGCACTGACCTGAAAAAAAAAGAAGTGTAAGTCAGAGGAAGGTATTATGTCCTTCTTCAACTGGTTTGAATGTTATTTTTTTCTTCAGCATAGTTATTTGATATGTAATTCAGAAATAGTAAGTTATTCATGTTTTACCAGTTAGTAGATGTTGATGCTAATTGTGTAATTCATTAACATAGAAAGCTTAGCTAAAATTCTTGTCTTTCCCTGATTTTCCAGATGATTCGAAAAGGTGTGTTCAAAGATCAGCACTTTGATCAAAATCTCAACTTTATGTATATAGAAGTAGATAAAGTGACAGAAAGGGTAAGTCCTTAATATGTCCATTGTTACTGGTCTTTCAAACATACCTTAACATTTTAATTACAAACTAACCTTCGTAAACTATCAGAATGTCCTTTTGCAGAGGCGTATGCAAGTTACATGGTTATGGACTGGATGGTGGGGTAGATCACACCTTGTGCACAATGACACAGAAGTGGTGGGGGTGACTAATTCACCAGGGGGCCACACAGCCATTCAGAGGGATCTCAGCAGGTTGGAGACGTGGGCTGGCCTGAATCTCATGATGTTCAGCAAGGGCAGTACGAAGTCCTGAACTAGGGAAGGAGCAGCTCTGGGCACCAGTACACCGAACCAGAAAGCAGCTCTGCAGGAAGGGGTCTGGGGTCTTAGTGGGCACCAAGTTGTATATAAGCCAGCAGTGTGCCCTTGTCACTAAGAAGGTTAGCGTTATTCTTGGCTGCATTAGGCAAAGTTTTGCCAGCAAGTCAAGAAGGATCGCCTCATCTTTCTGTTCTCAGAATTGGTGAGGCTACATCTGAAGTAGTGTCCAGTTCTGGGCTCCTCTGTACAAGAGGAACTTGTACATATTAGAAAGAGCTCTGCGTAGGGCCCAGATGATCAGAGGACTAAAGTATCTCTCCTGTGAGGAAAGGCTGAGAGAATAACAACTATTAAGCCTGGAAGACAGGATGACAGGGGCGAGGAATCTTATTAATACATATAAATACCTGAATAGAGGGTGCAGTGAAAATGAAGCCAATCTCTTCAGTGGTGCCCAATACCAGGAAAAAAGGCAGTTGGCATGGACATCAGATACAATTAGTTGCTGGCAAAAGATGCAGTCCGGCATGCCCCAGTGGCTTTATATCCCCTCTTTTCCTTTGCCTGCCATGAGTATTTATGAGGCCATGTGATGAAGAAGAGCATTGCAGATGAGAGATAAGAAAACCCTGCAAAAAAATTGCTGCTTAAGCGGTGTAAGAATTACGGCGGTTTTGTGTATTTCCACTGTTGTACAAGGTTGCCATTTTTGTGTTTGTAGGAGAAAGTTACTGTAATGAGCACCATTAATCCAACTAAGGACCTCTTAGCAGACTTGATTGGGTGCCAGCGACTCCCAGAAGACCAGCGTAAAAAAGTACACCAGCTGAAGGACTTGTTGGACCAGATTCTAATGTTAGATCCAGCTAAACGGATTAGCATCAACCAGGCTCTGCAGCACGCCTTCATCCAGGAAAAAATTTAAACCAGATGAAGAAGTTCAAAGGGTTTGAGTAATTAAGATACAAAGACTGAAGAAAATTTCACAGCAGTTATTAATGTATATAAACATAAATATTTGCCCTGCAAAGTTGAGGAAGAAAAGATACATTTGAATTAACGTCAAGGCTGATATTTCTTTTAGAAATGTTAGAGTAATTCTGTTTTGTGTCTTATGTGAAAATTTTCACTGTAGAACTGTTTTAATTGCCAAGACTGCACAGAAGTACAATGCTAATGTATATGGTTGCAGTTCGTATATATTATAAAAAAGAAAAAAGCATCTGTTTAAAAAAAAAAAAAAAAAAAAGAGCAGTAATACTGGGTGGTTGATTTGTTTTTAGCAGACTTGGCTTCATTTTTGTCTTTAAAAAATGGCCAGCATAAATGCTGTTTATATTCACATTTTCCTAGGTGTGTGTGTGCAGGCCACAGCAGCATGCCCTTGGTGTAGTCAGTGCCGAAGGGGGTCTGTTCCTTCTTGAGCCTGCCCGCAGGGATGGTCTCCTCTTTTAAAGCAGGTTGTGTACAACTTTCAGTACACTGAAGGTAAGCTAACCCATCAACATCACCGGTGTTTAAGCTGTTATTTTACTGGAACAACTGACAAATGAGAGACAGTAGCATTGTGGCAGAATTCCCTGCATGTTTGATAAATGATCTTGTTTTTATTTTCTGGCATTGCAACTGTGGCATAGTTACAACTTCTGTTCTGTTCATCACATTTACAATTTTGAGAGTGCGCACTTGATGGATAGAGCGCCTTCAGTGTACTGTTTCTTATTACTTTAATTTTTTTAATCAACTTGCTATAGACTTTGTATACATTTTGTTAAATACAGTTCACTATGACATAGAGCCAATACTTACGGAAGAGTTTTCATTTAGTAATTACATATGTTGGGATCTCATTTGAAAGAACTTATATCTAAAGGATAGATAGACAACATAATGAAACTTTTTAACTATTTGTATGTCATTTTGAAAGTGTACTGCTTTATGCTTAAAGTGTTTCATTTGTTTTCATTGTTTTCATTATTTGTGATCATGTTGTCTTTCAATACAGGCATAAACCTTCCACTCTTGAACAAAGCAGCTGCTTTTTAAAAGCGGTAATTGCTTCTTTACCTTTTATTTCTTTTGTAAATGAAGCTTTTCTTTAAAAAAAAACAAAAACAATGTGACTTTAAAGTGTTGTCTCCTTGCATAAAACAGTTGACACTTACTTATTGTAAAGTGAAGATTGTTCTGCTGCATGTAAAGTGGACCATGCAGATTTCTGTATGTTTTCAGTATGCATCATTAGATAATAAAGTCTTTTGTGAACAAGGCATTTGTAGCCATTTTTAAAAGAATCTGTCTTCAGTGATGGTAAATCAGGTAATTTGTAAAGAACCACCCCTGCCTTTTCTATTAATCATTTAATTAAAAGGATTGTTAAAAGCTATGATCTTTGGAAGAGCTATAGGCTATATTAATTAGATATATAATTATCACTGCTTAAACGAAAAGAAAGCAAAAAACCCTACAGATACTGTCTGCTTTCATTGTAATGAAATTATTCCTGTAGGACGTGAGATTAAATTCAGGCTTTAACTAATGTTTGTGCTGTTTTTCTCACTTTTCCTTTTGATGGTGCTGAAAGAGAAAAAGGAAAGCGAGTCACAGGCCACTCAACGCCTACTCCATGGGGTCTGATTTGCTGAGACACCAACTTCACCTTCCTAACAAGGTTATTTCTGACAGCATGTGTAGATAAACATTTAGCAACAAGTTAAAAACAGCTTGAAACATTTGAGTTGGTTATACAACATGAGGAAAACAGAATCAGACTTTTCAGATCCTTACTGCTGTTCTAAACTACTCTTTATTAAGAGGTTCCTCTTTACATTTTTGATCAATATATTCTGAAAACCTGTGATAAACCCACAACAGTCATGCACTCACGAAGTGCACGCAGGAATGGAAAAATGAGGCAGTCATTGTGCTGGTGGGGAATACCCCACCAAGGAGATGTAATGACCTAAGTACAAAAACAGGCAGGAGATGGGTCGTTTTGTAAGCTATCTGGAACCTTCCACCTGTCTCTCCTCAGTTGTAAAACTTTATAAAAAATAATCCGTCCTTATTTCCACATGTTAAGGTATCTTCTTTGTAGCAGAAGTAAATTCAGCTTTCACATTTAATGAAGCAGTAGTTGTCTGCTTGTTAACTGCACTTTCACAACATAGGCAGAGCTTCTGAGGGCAGTTTTACACAGGAATTAGAAGCTTATTCTTGCTGTTGCTTTGTACTTTATTCTTAAAATAGGAATATGAAACAAATGAGTTGGTGATACAGAAACAAAGCAGTAGGAAAAATGCACCTTAATACCTACAGAACTGTTTTAAGCTGTTCTGGAGAAGCGTAAAGTTGCTCGTTCACTTGTTCTTTGTGTTGTAGGTGCAGCTCAAAAGAAGATGATGACTACCAGAAGACATGAACAAAGGTTTCTGTCCTATAAAAGATATGAAAAATACTCTTCATACATTTCTGTCTTAATCTTTTGGTTTCCAGCGTCCCAATTTAGAATTAACACTGCTACAGTATTGATAATTCCTGAGACATACTAAACTGTATTACACTTTTTTTACGCTGATATGCTTGTTTCGTTTCTGGTTTAAGATTTTTTTCTTACTGTGATTAAATGCAGGCAGATAGGCATTACTGTTTAATGCAGTTTTCATAGAATGATCAGTACAAGACCTGTCATTTAGAAAAGTCTGCCATTGTATTTGGTTAAAATAAACTCTTTTAACTAGTAAAAATTTAAGCAGATGATGTGCTTTTTTTCTTTAACTTCAGTAGGTTTATTCATTCTGCTAAACTTGTCTGTTGCTGCAGAGAGTAGCTGACAGGCATTATTCAAAACAAGTGGGTTTCAGTCCACCATCCACTTTCAGCTTCAGCTTTTGTATTGGCAGCAACTGAAAATCTTTAATTCTGACTTCAAAAGTCTCTAGTATTGAAAACCTCATGACCACAGTTAAGAAACGTTTCCAGTTTTAGGCAACACCTGTTCCTGTGGCCTCTGAGGATAGCAGAGAAGCTGCTGCTGGCCACAGCAGTCACTTGAATTCCAGTGGTTGCAGCTTGGTACAAACATAGCAGTTACACAACAGGGTTTTCTTGCTGAACTACTCTTCAGCTGACCTAAGAGGATAATTTATCTTTTCCTCCTATACACTAAGATATAATTTTCATCTTCACCTGAAGTCCTACATAAAGTCTGGTTAAGTCTGCTGGCTTCTGCTTGCTTCTCCTTCGTGGTTACAAGGAACTCCACACATTTAATATGTTTTTTCAGAATGCTTGGCAAACTAAACAAGATATCAGCCCTTTGTATTCATTTAACTCAAACTCCTTAGGAGATTAAATGCTCTTTTTCCTTCTTTTTGCACTGAAACAAATGAAATATGCAGTTAGATTGTCTTTTTATTACTATGATGTATACTGCTTTAATTAAAAAAAAATAGGAACTGTTCAAAAGCCTTTGATTGAATATAATGATTCCTGTAGAATATTTTTAACAATACTTTATCTCCATACATAGGGTAAGTGGCAATAAACCTCTGAAGAACCTTTATATGTATATTGACCTGTACACAGAAGGCAGACCAGTCTGTGAGACTACTGGAGATAAAGCAATCTTCTACAGCATGTGTCAGATTGTAACTGTGCAGAATGTTGGGAAGTGGCTGTTGCTTGAAGTTAATAAAGTATGCTTAAACTTACTTGCATCTCGTCTTCTGTTGTTCATAAATACACTTTTGCAAAGCTTCTGAACACATGAAGAATTTTGAAAGATACCATTTCATTTCTGCATGGTGCTGTCTGCTTCAGGTATCAGATGTATTAAAGAGTTGGGGGATGCTGTGGCATAGCCATTAATTTTTTTGAAGAATAGAAGGTACTGTTGATATCTCTGAGATAATGAGCTGCCTGGTTGGTGACATGGCTGGCCCCTCTAAAAGGAGGCTGTCACCTGGGCTTTACATCACTGGTTACAGAAGGCAGGGAATTTCTTTCATAAACTTTTTGTGTGCAAGCCTGAAAAAGCATAAATGAAGGAGGACACAGAGATACCTTTTTAGGCAGCTTACTGTTGATGGGCAACCTGCAGAACATTTACCTCTTGAGTGTTCCAGTGGTCTTTTTATTAAAAAATCCCAGATGTATAAAAAAATCATCTTGGATAGGTGTGTAAAATGAAGCTGTTGGCTTTTGAGAAGTTGCCTGCCTGCTGGTTTTGAACAAATTGTGTATTTCGGTTTGACCATGCCTGTGTTTTTTCATCCTAAACCGAGCCTGCATTAGTTAAAGGACAAAAGAAAAACATTGTACTACACTGAAGGGAAGACATACCTATCTATAGATGCATTTGGATGAGAAAAAAGTTGAGGGTACTCAAATGGAGAAAGCAGTGCTTAGTGAATAGAGATGGAGTGTATATTTTGATGCTCGTTACATGGGTATAGAACAGATACTACCAAGTCTCTCTCCTAGACTTTCACATCTGTATTTTGTTCATCCAAATATTTAACTAAATTTTAGTTTGAACTTGTGATAAATAATTTTAAATGAAAGACTTGGTGTTTCCTTTTTATGACAGTCCTTCAATTCTTCATCATTTCAACCATTTCTTTATAAACACTGATTTTTTTATTATTGCAGTCCATTCTTTCTATAAATTAATGATTCATGAATCAGTGAAAAATATGAAAAATATTCAACAAAGCTACACAGACTGTTCAGTTTAAATTGAAACAAAAGGTAAAGCTTATGGGCAGGTAAAAATAAATTCTGGAAAACAGCAAAAAATATTTAACACATCAGGCTAAGCAGCTTCTCAATACTCATTCCTATCACTGCCTTTCACGGCTTCTCTGGAAAAAGTCTGTAATATCATCTGACTTTATTTTTTCCTGTATTATTTTTTAAATTACAGTCCTCATCAGCTGTGATCACAGGCAAAATGGTTCTGTCTCAATCCAATTTCTTAAATCATCATTTCTCAGCAGTTTTCTGGGCTTCTGAAAGAGAATACATGAAGATATTCCAAGTGGTTTGCTGATGATTCTGCTGGCATAGCAGGGTGCCTTGTAAATTCCAGATTTTGAGGCAATTTCTGCCAGAAATATGCAAGAAATCCAGGTGGAGGTGGACACAGCCACAGACTGCTTTATAACTGTTCGTGGTTCACTCTTACAAGTGTTACTTTTCAAGTGAGAGCCAGTGCACCTTTTTTTTATTATTATTCTTTAGCATTCTTCACCCCACGTATCTGCTACTAACCCATTGTTTTGCTAGTACAAGATGTGGCTACACAGCACAGGCATCCCTTGACACTTTTATGTTGGAAAGGCTTGGAGATGTGGTTCCTCACAGTGGAGTTCAGCATTCTTTGACAACACATGTCTCTGACACTAAATCCAACTATTAACTCCCAAGCTTCTGGAATTCATTGTCAGTCAAAGGACCTAATTTCAGACCTGGTGATGCATATAAAACACGATCTAAATTCTGCTTGCAAGTTGCACTTTGAAGCCAGACTTCCAGTCAAAATACCCATAGAGTTGTGCAATTATCACAAATAATACTGCAGTGCAGCCTTGCTAGGTGCCATTATGTTAGTGTGTCAGTGAGTGGAAAGGGAGATTTATTACTATTTGTCCAAAAGGCCACCAAGTAGAGACCAGTACTTTTACAGAGGATGCACTGAAAGTAATGCCTCCTACATATTTTCATGGAAACTACAACAGATACAAAGAATGCAAAAACATTACTTGATAGAGCAAATTCTCAGCTACATAACACCAGTTTTCAACAGTCACCACGATTAGCTATGCATTTTTGCCAGCAATAAACAAAAGCCTGCATGCTGTGCTCATAAAAATTTGCACCAGTGGAGGCAATCGGTGTTCCTGTCACCGCTGCTGAAACGCACCATCCACTGCCTCACTGTGCCCACATCCACTGGTTGGTCTCCACAAACACTCTGCAAACATCAATAAATGTCAGTGGGTGCCATTTTTTTCCACAAGGAGGAATTCAGTGACACACCTTTGTTTTATACAGGCTTCCAGATCAGACACCATTCTGTCAGGCTGTCCCTCTGCTGCCACCTGTCACACTGCAACAAAATGTAACAGAATACTGGTGGGAAGGTCCAACCTCTACTGCCATACCACCAACATCCACCTCTGATGTTGTGGGCCTACATCATCAGAAGGTGTTTCTTATGGAGCATCCCTCACAGATTACTTTCACAAAGCAGGTGAATTTGACAAGCACCCTTGATCTTGTTCTCGTGTATTACCCACAATTTCTTCAAAACAGCCTTGAAGAGCCTCCTTCAGAGGGAAACAGTATTCCAACAAAAGGCAAAATTGCAATACAACTGTGTTCAACTTCTGAAAAAAGGCAAAACCTACATAAATTGTGGAAGAAACTAAGAGAGAGTACCTAAGTGAGGGCTGCTAAGGAATGTCTTATCCCAAGAACAGGGCTGATGATAGTCACTACCAATTGCAATTAGCAAAGAAAGGCAGCACAGCTTTGAAGACAAGCCTGGAGATGGTAGAGGAGCTGGTGAATACCAGAGTCTCTTAACCCTGCTGTCCTGCCACCAGCTGCATGTGCAAGCTGCCCAGGAGTCTTAGAAGGCCACTTTATCTCAAAGGGTTCCTGTTAAGAGCAAGGAAAAGCTGGGAGAGACTGGAGCCCAAGCAGCTGCCACACAAGCCTTCCCTGCAGCCACTCGGGGCAAACTGATCCGCTTCAGAATTTCCAGTAACATCAAAAGCATTCATCTTCTATATTGTTACAGGAAATGGCTCTTTACATAGACTATTAGTTAAGCTGTATTTTTGGCACGTTCTATATGTCTTTGAAAGCCTATTTAGACCTGCAGCTGCAATTGGGCTGCCTTTTTGGATAAGATTTATCATAAAATCCAACGCATTATCAAGCAGAAGGATAGATTTGTAAGAGTGAGCATGTAGGTAAATTTCTGCACTGACAGAAAGAATGGCAACCACTTTGCCATCAGTTGTCTCAGGAGAAGAAACGTTAACAGTCCTTTTAATCTTTTTTTTTTTTTTTTTTTTTTTTACATTTTTCATATCCAGTTTTCTATGGTACCACAGCCTTTCTCAACTTTGCTACCTGCAACACTCCCTGGCTCAGGACCTGCAGGAACTCCAGCAGATCCCATGGTTTGGTGCAGAAACCTGCAGTACAGGAGCGTGGGCTTCGCCTTGTGCCATTTCCAATGCTCACAATGGGTGTAGCTCACATCGACCTCTGGTGGGACTCGAGTCCTTGAGTAAATCCTTGCCATTTACCTATCTATGGCTGTAGATATACAGCACCTTTGAGAGGCTACCACTCAATCTCCACGACACTGGGCACTGTGAGGATGAATGTATTCAGTTATCCGAGGTCTGATGGAAAGAGGACCAAGGCAAATATTGGTCCGATTTTTGGGTAGAAGAGACAAGTGTTGGACTGATGATCATTACAGATCCCATCCAACATGGGATATTCTATGATTCTTTGCTTCTAAAGCTTGTTCTCCAACAAAAAAGATGAACTTCCCCCACTATATATAAAAGATTTACTATATCTGAATACACCTCAAGTTCAGGTATTCTACAAATCTATTTCCTATATTAAAAAAAGTTCATCCTAAAACATGATCTAGATGAGATAATCTGTAGAGAACACCCCTATATTTGGATTGCGCTCTTTCCACAGGAAAGTTCTCATCTAAAGCCAAGCTCACCTTCATACCACGTTCACTACTGTACCTACTGGTGACACAATTTCAAACACATTTTTACAAAGCTTATTCTGGATTTACTGTCCAGGTCAGGTAGAGCCATCATTCCATTCATACTCTTGAATGAAGACTTTTCATCAGGGCTGAACAAGAGGACTGCCTGTGGTCACTCTTTCTTAGCTTGACCTTGTACACTCAGGAAATTGCAATTCAGTCACTCTTTATGGGAGATTTTACGTTAATTTTGCAACACTCATAATGTCTACCCATTTTCCTTCCATAGAAGGCCTAAATTAAACAAAACTTTTTTTCCAAGAACTAGCAGTGTAAATTTAGGTATAGAGTTCCCAGTGTTTATAGAACATCCAAGCACCATGACAGAACAGGGAAGAGATAATTTCATGACCTGACCCAAACTGGCTTACTAGCTCATTAATGCTAATATACAAATCCATTTCTATTCACAAGAAATTCATATATTTTTGTTCATAAAGGCTATGCTTACAATGGAATCTCAAATAATGCCTAGATCAAGCTTTTTTTTTTCCTTAAAAATCTCTTACCATGTGGTATATTATGCAGTAATCACATACGCACAAAAGCAATTGAAGACATGGATACCTGGAGGAACAGCTGAATTTCAGAAAATAGGGAGGTTCGTGTGTTTGGGAAGGCTGTGTACACAGATAAATTAATGCAGTTTAAACGAATACTTAGTTAATACAACCCTTTAATAGACAAAAAGGTGAATTCAAATATGTAATTCTCCCATCAAAGTTTAAAGAAGTGTTCTGGGAACTGTCATCATTGTACTCCAAAATCCAGGAGTCCTCAGGAACATGTTCTAGTCCTCAATTCCAAGAGGCAGATATAAATCTGTTTACTTAACCATGTACATATTCATTCACAAGGCCATCTATTACTTAGTCTAAGTGAAGAGCCAGAGCTACCAGTAAGCTATCTTGCAATTTATTCATATGAAGGCAAATACAAGTAATTCCACTTGAGTCTGAAAAACTTTGAGCCCACATCAGTTTTGGAAAATTGGACTGTGATCCAGAAGCTGCATCTAATTAATTCCAATGTGATTTTACATAATTACTCTAAATAATACAACTGTAATCAACACACAGTCTACACACTACATTTTATTACTGTTTCACAAACATTTGGAGGTTAAAAAAAAAGCAATAATTGTAGTAAGGAAAACCCCTTTGGAAGACAGTTATGTGCTGGCTTGCTTATAAAGAGGTCTTACAAAATGTCTCAAAATCCTGGCAAATAGGACAACTGAAATACGATTACTTTTTGTTTCAGATAACAAAGTTGCACTCAACACCCTCAAGCTGTTTCCCATCACTTCTAAACAATAAGAAAACAGTAACCTAACATATAAACTAAACTAAAATAGTGCTGAATGAGACTCACTTCTATTGGATAAATGAATCAAGAACTTGTTATTTTGCAGAAGTAATGTATTTCTGCTTTGGCATGGCAAGAGAGAGATCCTGCCTTTTTGAGAAACATTTACTCATCAATGAGCTCTTTCTAAACAGTTTTTATTTGGTCCTATCCTGTTCACATCCAGTGCCACCTTCCTCTCAGCAAGAGTCAGCAGCAGTTATATTTGGTGCTGTAACTTTGAAGTTGCTCAAACAGCTTGGTTCAGCAACAGAGCAAGAGGAATGTCTCCCCAGGAGCATATGGCCTGAGTTTAAAACTGTGGGCATCCAAGAGCTCCACAGAGTATTGTGTGATGCTCTAACTTCCCTCACAACTGAACTGCTAGCAGTGGGTGTTCCGCTATGCACCTGTCTGCCCCACAGCACTGGCAAACACGTTTTGAACAGTTCTGCTCATATGTACAGAGCCAGGCTTTTTTTCTTGATTAAAAGCTGTCCGAAGGCAGGGAGACTGAGAGGCCTGATGCACGGCCTTTGAAGAAATATGCTGATGGCTGACTACCATCGGGAGAGAAGCTGTGAGGTCTTGGTCTTCTCCTGGAATGTAGTCAGATTCCATCTTGAGCAGATGAGAGAACAGTTTCACATCAGAGCCTTCTGGGGAAAGATCAAAGCCTGTCTTGTGGTTATCCTGTTTTGAAAAGGCCACCATCTGCCTTCTGAAAAGACTAATGAATGGCAGGGAAGTAGAGCCAAGGAATATTTCCTTTTCACATCTGGATATTAGTTCTTCAGTTTATGGTTTTTAAGTTCAAATCCATGGATTTGAACACCTACTTTAGAAATGATGGCAAACCATCATTTATCTTTTCATTCTCACGTGTGTTACTTTCTCCTAAATAAAAGGAGACCGCCCTCTGTGTTACCATTGTGTAACTCAACACTACCTTTTGAAACAGAGAAGGCTTAAAGCTGGAAATACTGGCTTCAGCTCTACTCCTGGAAAAAACACACCAGTCATTTTGACCAACAGATTACTACTGGTGTCTGCTTAAGATTAGTACAGGATCACAGAATCATAGAATAGTTTGGATTGGAAAGGACTTTTAAGATCATCTTGATCCAAACACTCTGCTATAGGCAGAGACACCTCCCACAAGAATGTTGTTTAATACTCAGTCACATTACCTCCACTGCATAATTAGCAGAAAAGAAGTTTAAGAATTACCATCTGATCTGGAGTTTCCACTGTGAGACTAACTGATGTGTCCAAAGGAGAAAAAACAGACACAAATAAATGGGAAATTCCATGTAGAGGAAGAAAATGTACTAAAGGTGAAATAGCTGTCATGCTGAATCCAGAAAAGATCTTTACCTTCATTATATTTTTGTAAGCGAAGAGTGCAGCTATGATGTACGTTCCATGCATGTGTTGCAACTTTGTGAATAAAAAACTGTCTGAAGTGCTGCAACACAGCAAGATACTGGACAAAATGAATAAAAAGACAGCTGCGTGGTTTTCCTTCAGAATGTATTCTAGCTCCAATCTCCCAGTAACCAGGAGAAACCTTGTGTTCTGTGATGAATATTTGCATTACAACATTGCTTAGAAGAAATTAAATAATATCGAGATGCTTATCTGCAATAGGAATGGGAAAAGAAAAGAAAGCTCGACAGCACAAGGGAAATCCCTCACTCTGCCCCACTAGATTCACCTTGCTCTATGTTTTCCAGCAAGCACAAAGGAAGCACACATTTCAGGGAGTATTAAATATGAAGGAAGCAAATGGCTAGGGAAGAGAAGCACTTAATGGAAGTGTTTTTTTCATGTACTTTGAGCCATTGGCTATATGGCAGGATTTGCTCTGTTTGATGAAGAGATGTGTGGGAACAAAACATTAAACTAACAAACCTAAGGTTTTGCTAAAGTAGGATAATCACTATTAAAATATTTCTGAGGTAACCATTTTAGAACAGTTATATGAGTTCTTTGTTATCCAGCTTGAAAATCACAACAATTCAGCCATCACTATAACAAAAGGTGTTTATAGAAATTCACCCATTGGTTTTGAACAATACAACTCACCAAGATGATTCTTCATCTTGGTTTTAGCTTCACACTTTCTAGAAAGGACGCCCTGTTCCGGCATCCAACTCATCCATCAAAATACTAAATGAAAGCAACATCAGTGTTACCTCCTGTCATATTACAGTCTATACCCTCTCACTTAGATAGCAGATTCTTTCAGCCCATTCTACAACTCTACAATTCTAATTTAATCTAGGTCATCATACTTCCTGGAATTGTTTATGGCAACTGCCATAATCCTGACTAAATCTTAAATTGCATTCACTGCTGTTAGCTTAAACATCAAGCCAGCCACAGTAACTGCAGATTTTATATCAGTTCAGCATTGTTTGTCCTTGACAAAAACAGACTGTTTTGTTCTGGTTTGTTACCACAGAGTATGGAGAAGACTTCCAAGAAACTCTCTCTACTAACTCAACTTGCATACCTCCTGCTACTTCTCCTCATACAGTAGCAGACCTTGATACAGGGACATGGGTTACCTGGCATGAGTGATGGGCTGATGGGTGGACTAGGTAATCTCAGTGGTCTTTTCCAACCTTAATGCCTCTATGAGTCTATGAAAAACTTATCACTCTGTCCATGTACCACAAGAAGGTGCAGTCACACACAGCTAGAAGATCAGGACCAATGGAATGATATGATCAGATTTTGGCTTCTGGTCTTTTGTTGCTCAAGTGCTTTTTGACGTTTTAAAATGTTTCCCAAATCAAATCACTTCAAAAGTCAAAAGGAAACATAACATTTATCATAGAATCATAGAATGGTATGCGTTGGAAGGGACCTTTAAGATCACCTCATTCCAACCCCCTCTGCTATAGGCAGGGACACCTCCCTCTACACCAGGTTGCTCAAAGCCCCATTCAGCCTGGCCTTGAACGCCTCCAGGGAGGAGGCATTCTCAGTCTCTCTGTGCAACCTGTTCCAGTGTCTCACCACCCACATAGTAAAGAATTTCTTCCTCATATCTAGTTTAAATCTACTCTCTTCCAGTTTAAAACTATTTTCCCTCATTTTCTTGCTACATGCCCTTACAAAAAGTCCCTCCCCAGCTTTCCAGTAGGCCCCTTCAGGTACTGGAAGGCCACCATAAAGTCTCCTTGGAGCCTTGTCTTCTTTAGGCTGAAGAGCCCCAGCTCTCTCAGAGTAGAGGGGCAGAATCACCTTCCCTGACCTGCTGTCACACTTCTCCTGATGCAATCCAGGATATGGTTGGCTTTTCTGGGCTGTAATTGCATATTGCCAGCTCATGCTGAATCTCTCATCAATCAACACTCCCAAATTCTTCTCCTCAAGGCTGCTCTGAAGCCATTCTCTGCCCAACCTGCATCTATGCTTGTGATTGCCTGGACCCAACTGCAGATTTAGCAGGCCTGTGAGACAGCAAAAGTATCCCTTTAATCAATGCAAACTGTAACAACTTACAGGTGGCTTTGCTGTCTTTTTTAAGTACACTGTTACAAACTGCAAATAATTTCTGAAAGTATTTTACAATTGTTAATGCATGCAAGTATTTACCAGATTTGTTATGTAACCTTCAAATCACAGAATCAGAATCACAGAATCACAGAATGACCTGGGTTGGAGGGGACCTCAAGGATCATGTAGTTCCAACCCCCCTGCCTAGCAGGGCCACCAAACATACACCTTTACTAGATCAGGTTGCCCAGAGCCTCGTCCAACCTGGTCTTGAACACCTCCAAGGACGGGGCATCCACAACATCCCTGGGCAGCCTGTTCCAGGACCTAACCACCCTCCTAGTAAAAAACTTCCCCCTAACATCCAACCTAAATCTTCCCTCTTTTAACTTAAAACCATTTCCCCGTGTCCTGCTATTATCAGCCCTTATGAAGAGTTTACTCCCCTCCTGGGAGTAAGTTCCCTTCAGATATTGAAAGGCTGCAATGAGGTCGCCCCGCAACCTTCTCTTCTCCAGGCTGAACAAACCCAACTCCCTCAGCCTGTCCTCATAGGGGAGGTGCTCCAGCCCCCTGATCATCTTCGTGGCCCTCCTCTGGACCCTTTCCAAAATCTCCATGTCTTTTTTGTACTGAGGGCTCCACACCTGAACACAGTACTCCAGATGGGGCCTCACAAGAGCAGAGTAGAGAGGGACAATCACCTCCCTATCCCTGCTGACCACCCCTCTCCTGATGGAGCCCAGGATCCCATTTGCTTTCCGGGCTGCCAGAGCGCACTGCTGGCTCATGTTAAGTTTCTCATCTATCAGGACCCCTAGGTCTTTCTCTGCCGAGCTGCTCTCAAGGACAACTCCCCCCAGCCTGTACAGGTGCCTGGGGTTCTTCCGGCCCAAATGCAAATCAATAGGTAAAGAACTCTTTGTGTCACACACATAAGGTCAATATGCAACTTTCATCTACAATGTGTCTATAAGAGGGATAAATTACATTTAGAATCCATATCTCACTGTCTGAAAAACATAAATCCTGCATGTCACAGGAGATTAATTAGGATGCACATATCCACGAGGGAAAAAATCTGGAGATACCATCAGTTTATTCACGTTTACATTTGGGGAAGACCGGGTAAATGAACTACTCAAAGTCCGTGTTTTCAATCTGCATATTTTTTTCCTACGTGTTAAAACACATTGTGCAAAAGAAATGCTGTTTGTTCTCTAGAGATTTCTCAAGAGAGAGCCTAGTATGAAAAGAGGGGAGAGGAGAGGAACATCCAAAACCAAATTTCCCTCTCTGCTGTATACTACTCTTTTAATAATGAAAAACTGATGGTAGACCACAATTTACTGAAGAAATTACACTAAGAATAGAGTTAATGCACAGAATGCCTACATAGCTACAGGCATCCTCAGGTGCAACTGCAGTACAAAATAACTCTTGATCTAGAAAACACTAAAGACTTTTGCTTTAATATACGTTTGTTACCTCCCAAGTATCCTTCCTTAACTTTAATTAAAACAAAATCTCAATTAATAAAATACCCCCTGAGCACTCCAATTAGAGAACACATAAGCATATATAATTATCTGTTGATGTTTAATACCACAGAATGCTGAAATGCCTCTGCATGCCTTGCTTTCACCTGCAGCCTAGCTGGTTCCAGGCTACGACAGTAACTATTCATTAACTATTAAAAAATTATTTCACTTGTTCACAGCAATACCGCTTTCACAATGTGTCCTCTTCCAAACACGACACATTTCTTCCTTCTTGGTACTTTGACTTAGCTGAAGCAAGAAAAATCAGCTTTATTTAAATATCAGTGGCATGTTTCAGAATGAGTATAAAGAATATGGAGTGAAACAGGATAGCTAATTTCTTCTGGCCTAAATCTACCTGTGCTACTCTTACTTTCCTATGTCATCAAGCATGGCAACAGTTCCATGGGGAGTCTCTGAGAGTTCTGCAATATCATGTCTCCGCTAGAACAAGATGAGGATTTTAGGGAGAAATACCTCCTGCAAAACTAACTATTATAGCTGGGAAACAGAGATGTATACTTCTGAAGGCCATGTGAGAAAAGAGATACACACCAGCAAGGTTCTGTTTTTCACAGAACACTAACTATTCTAACAAAGGACAGCACCTGCTCCTACAAACCTTATTTCGTTTACACTGTTAGCACACTGTGTCTCTGACACAACAGAGGTATATGTAAACTTTGCACGCATGAAAACACACATTTGAAAGGCCCAGGAAAGAATATCCAGCCCAGGGTGCAAAGCTCTGTGAACCCCTGCTACTGCCTGACAGGATATTCCTGAATTTTCTGCAGTATAGATTAATGGTTTAATTCTGAAGTTACACACGAGATTACAGCAGCAATCTCTGCCTTCATTCCAGCCTTCTGCAGCCTCCAAACTACTCACCTCGCAGAGCTCTGGCTTTGCTGCCAGCTCACGAGTCCAACATGACTCATGAACTACATCTTCCCATGCTGTGTAACTTCCAGGTGAGGAGATGCTATCACAGATGTATTCCACTGCAATTCATTAATTAAAACAATATCATGCTAAACATTATCTACCAGCAGCATTCAACAATATACATCCACATTTACAACCAATCTATAAATGCAGGGTTAGAAACATAAGAACTGACATTATGATGTGGCATGAATGTCCTGATTCATTTATGATACAACAGTGTAGCGTATCATCCATGCTTCATAACAGTTTTATGTGGAGTGCTCCATTTTTGACAGATGTTGTATCAATAATGATTATAGTGAGTACGATCAATGAATACTGCAGCTCTATATCAGAAATTGTTACTTTGCTGTATAGGCTAAATAGAAATTGTTGGAAGGGATCCATCAGGCTTCTTCATGGATACTTCTGCAGTGTCCAGAAAAGGCTGCAGATGCTGCTAGGCAGACCCGTGACAAACTGTATGAATGATTTGTTTGACTTTTTGTAAAACCAAAGTTACCTAGGAAGTACGATTCCCTAGAAGTAACAGTCTCATTATTCAGCCAGGAGAGGAAAACAAAACAAAACAACAACAACAACCAAAAAAAAACCCAACTCAACAGACCTAATTCCTTACAAAATCAGTGTTCATCTTCCATTACTGTACATGACATGCTGGCACTGAGCAAGGAAGCCCCATTTCTGCTATTTCAGCCATCAACACATTGCAAACTGTTGCATTCCTCCTTGTGGAGAACAACGTGGCACACATCCTCTCCTCAGCTGATGCCATGGCTCAATTTAATAGAGCAACACAGAGCTTTCAAAGACTGAACAAACAACTATTTATCCCCAGCTGTGCAAACAACGTAATAGCGGCTAATTGTGCCACCACAGTGAAAATCCCAAGAGTAGATGTTTCCAGGATTCAACACGTGAACAGCGTGCTCCCACAGCCGCCCTCCCACAAGCCACAAACACCTTACCAGCTCCAAGCCACACGTCACCTTCCCCGTGCCTCCTCCCAGCCTGCAGGCTGCCGCAACCCTCAGTCTCCACACAGCGGCCGCCATTTCGCGCCCCGCTCCGAACCTCACACTTCACCATGGATGTGGCGGAGGACGCCCCCTATCGGAGCCGCGGCGCCATGGCGGCCCTGAACCCGCCCTACCTGCCCGCGATGCCCCGCAGAGCAAGCCGCCCCTCGCCGCCGCCACCACGTTGTGGGCCGCCATCCTGAACCAACGTCCGCCATGTTGTGGGCAGCCACCCTGAACCAACGTCCGCCATGTTGTGGGCAGCCACCCTGAACCAACGTCCGCCATATTGCGAGCGGGGTCTGAGCCCATGTCCCCTTTGTGGCCTGTTTCTTGACAACATCCATTCGTTGTCATCACGAGGCTTCTCTTGATGAGTCTTGTATCCTTCCTCAGCTTTCTTTTGTTGCCAACCCTTGCTGATCCCCCTCAGCTTTGCCCATTCGCTTTTGATCTGAAACACTGCTGAATGCACACGTGGACATGGTTAGTGGGCATGGTGGTTGGACTAGATGATCTTAGAGAGCTTTTCCAACCTGAATGATTTTATAGAATCATGGTACCTACCCATGTTCCCTACTCTTCACGTATTTGGTACCATCAAGATTTACTTCCCTTAATTGTTACTTGGTTCCTAGATTTATTTTGAAGTCTGTGTTTTTAGCACCATTGAAGCATTTCTTCTTGGTACAACACTAACAATAATCAATGCTGTGAAATTCACTCAATTCTGTCACCCCAAAGGGGAACGTTTCCAGATGATGGAGCTACAGTACATCTTACAGCACCACCTTTTCATGGTACACTGATAAATTCTCTCTGACAGAAGGCTGGGAGTACTGTTGAGCAATACTATAGGCAGAAAGCCTCGATTCGTAGCCTATAAATACAAGTATTTCCTAGTAAAATCTATAATTTGCTTTTTGATGAGACAGAAACTTGTATGTCATCCCTCTGAACAAAGTAACAGTGTTGCACTCCAACACTCCGAACAGTGTTGCTTTCAGGGGTTTGCTCTTTTCTCTTGTCATTAAGAGACTATGACCAAACCACATAGTTTGAAGAAGATACGGAGCTTACAGGATTTGATTTACGATGCATTGCAGACACTTTACATTTTACTGGTGTTGCTCATTATCTAGACTGAAATACATCAAGTAACTAAATATCTTACTCCTTTATGTATTACACACAACATAATTTTTATGGGCAAAAATATTTCAGTTATAAGCTTCACTATTGGTACTCAAGCATGGTGTTTATATATTTATGAGTGCTTTTCCTTAAAGATAATTTGGGAAAAGTCAAAGGGAAAATAATTTTAAAGTAGAAATAATTTTCTTTTGCATTATTGCAAATAAGCTGCGCAGCTAAGACTGTGATTCCCACATTGTACAGTAGATTCTGAGAAATGTTGCAGGGGCATTATGTATATTCTGGGCTGCACTAAATCTTAAAACAAAATGACTCTTAAGAAAGAAAAAGAACAGAGTTCTGTTTGTGAGAAAACCATTATCAAACAGTTTAGAGTTGACTTGGGAAAGACCCACTTTTTCCATATCAGATTTTTTCTTCCTAATCCTTCAAAACTACAGTGTTTAGTGGGCAAATTTCATCAGCAATGTTTCATTTTACAGACTCTTATTTGGTTGTGGGGATGTCTAGAACCCTTACAGGTTTACTATGAGGGTGCTTTTTCAAATTTGAACTATTCAAACCATTTTCTTCAAAGTGCTACCAAAGAAGAAGATAAACAGAAAGCAAGGAAAATTTCTTACCTTCTTCAAATTAAAAAAAAATATATATTAGTATTATAAATAACAACAACATTAAGAAGATACCCATAGTTCCTGCCAGGTTTCTTTCACAACCTCACAAGTAAATACTTTCGTAATAAGAGTATTTTATTAATATACTTCCAGGAATTACTTTCCCTCTCACTAAGGATGTTTAACAGTAGTAGTAATAATCAGCACAAGATTAATTAAATACTTATATTTATTTTTCATTAATACAGCGTTTTCTTCCCCACAGATGAAAAAAAATCACTTGTAAGACATTAAAAAGCTATCAAAAATACAGTGCTGTTGAATTTGCCGCTTCTTTCAAGTGACAATCTACTTTAGTACTATTCAGAAACATCACTGCTGCCTACAGGATAATGAACCTTTTCCTCTAATCTAAATAACCATAATGGATCCAAGGCACATGACACAGAATTAATTTCATGAAACAGCTTTAACACAGTACTCTGTATAGAAATATAGCTCATCAAAAGATAGAAGAATTATTATTTGCAGAGAAAGCTTACTAAGGATAAGGGCAGACAAGACTATTGCCAGAAGGTGAACTGCTGTTTCCAGAACATTAAGTGCTCTGCTGGTAAAGATTACAGTTTTGATTTCCTCTGAAAGAAGGTGACAAGAGCATTTAGGCATTCATCAGATAACCACCTCTCTGTGAGTACTTCACACTCTTGACTGTTGACAGCATGGAGCTTCTCCTTTTCCATATTTCGTAGCAGTTGCTTTGACACCGCCAAAGACTGAAGGAGAAAGGAAAATAATATCTACATTAAGTGAGGAATATCAGGAAGTTATGTTTTCTATACATTAATTTCAGAAAATAGCACAACAAACACACTAGAATTCAAACTGGAACGTATTAACATTGTACCATCTAGCTTTTAGTCAACTCTTTAGCTGGAAATAGAATACTGCATTTAATTACTAAAGCTAATATGGTTGAAGTTCATGAGGAGCAATACAGCAATCTACGTAGTGCTCACAAGATAAGTAGATGAGTATAAGAAGTGAAACTTATTTAACTACCTGTAGTGCCAAATGTAACTTTGATTATCTCCTCTTCTCCAACACAATACAATACCATTGTGACTCAGGTAATTTTGCAAAGCCTGAACTAGTGAACGAGATGACTGAATTCAACAAAAAAAAGTAAGGCCAGCCAGCTTCATCCTGAGCAACCACAGTGCACATATTACTATTGCTAAAAAACAAAGAGAAGGAATCCAACTTGCACATAGCCTGCAAGCGGATTAAGTAGCTAATTTTCAATGTTTTTCAGCTATCAAGTCTCTGTGTAAAGTGCATTGTATTGACTTCAGCCAGGGAAAAAAAGAGAAGTATTTTTTCTTCAGCAGCACAGGGACAGAAGCAAAGTACATTGAGCTTTGTTATTTCAGTTAAGGATTGCATGAAAACAAGAAACAACACAGATTTGGCTGGAGGACTGGTAATACAGGAGGCTTATAGCATAGAGAATAAAACTAAAATACTGACATTTTTGGGGAGACTTGCATAAGCTTTCAACCTTGCCCAAACTTCCTTCTGGAAGGTGCTGTCGGGGAAAACCTCATTCACAAGTCCCAGAGCACAGGCTTCTGCTGCAGTCAGCTTTTTATTGAAAAGCAACATCTCATTTGCCTAAATAAAGAAAAGCAGAGTGTGAGTGAACAAGACACAAGTCACAAGGAACATGACAGGAATGGTACAAGCTTCCAAGGCACATTTGTTTTAGGCTCTTGCCTGTTAAAATCTGCTCTCTAAAAGAGCAGAGGATCACAGAACAGATGAAGTTAGAAGGGACTTCTGCAGATTGTCTAGTTGGAAGCACAAGCAGGGGTAGTTGGAGCAGGCTGCCCAGAAGCATCTCCAAGTATGGAGACTTGGCAGCCACTCCTCACAGCCTATTGCAGTGTTTCACCACCCTTGCTATAAAATTCTTATTTTCATTATCTTTCAATGTGTACCCCATTCCTCTGGCCCTTTCACTTGGCACCACTGACAGGAGTATGTCTCCATCTTCTTTACAAACTTTCCCTGAGATCCCCCTGAGATTCTGTTCTTCATGTGAAACAATTCCAGCTCTCTCAGCCTCTTCTCACATGCAGTATGCTTCAATGCTGCAATCATTTTTGTGGTTCTTTGCTTGTCCTTCTCCAGTATCTCCACATCTCCCTTAAAGGAGAAGTCTAGATCACAATACAGCACTCACCAGCGCTAAGAAGAGGGGAGGATCACCTCAGTCCATGTGTGGACACTGCTATGCCTAATGCAGACCAGAATAATTTTGGCCTTCTTTGCTGTAAGAGTACACACATTTAACTGGGTGTCTTCCAGGACCCCCCAGAATCAGGTCCTTCTCTTAAAGCTGCTTTCCAGTCATACAGTCCACAGTCTGCACTAGTACATAGCTCCCCTCATTGCAGGACTTTGCGTTTTCCTGTGCTGAACACCAAGAGATTCTCAGGTTTGTCCAGGTCCATCTGATTATCTCCTCTCAGTTTTCTACCATCTGCAAACACACTCAGTTCCATTATCTCTGTCTCCATTAAGTGGTTAAGTATTAAACCCAGGATACACCACTAGTGACAGGCCTCCAACTCCTATTGTTCACTAAGAGCCTATTTGTCTTTTTCAGTAGAGCCTCACCTGCCCTGCCTGTCTGTGCAGAAAGAGCCAGAACAGTCCACAGTGACACACCAGTCATGGGGCTCTGCCCATCAGGTTTCACTTGTGCCAGTGATGTTGTAGCTCTGGGACTGAGCCAAGGCTTCTGGCTCCTTTTGCTTTTTCCTCATGCTGCATACACTGGTGTAGCATCATTCCAAAGATGCCTCACTGTAGCCAGCATCTGGTGGAGCAGACTGAAGGATCTCACTAACATGAGAGCAGTCGCTCAAATTTTGGTGTAGCCAACCCATAGCTTATCACTGGCAAGCCTTGTTTTATCTCTTTCCCAATTCAAATCTGGTTTAAAGCTCTGTTTATCAGCCCTAACTCCTGCACAAATCCCTTCTTCCCTCTGAGAAAGGTCCATCCTATGGTGTTATGTAGACCATCCCATGACCCAGAAGCCCCAAACCCTGTTGGTGTCATTGGCCTTGGAGCCACATAATGATGAGCCTGCCGAGACATTTCTTGAGTGCTCTTTTTTTTTTTTTTTTTTTAAAGTCTCTTTTACATCATTCCCTCCCACTACTGGAAAAAAAGATACAACCTTCCACTATACAGAAATAGTCTCAGACAGGTGGAGGAAGCCATAAAAAAGACAACTTCCATCAACATCATTCTATAGCTTTACCAGTGTTCAGTCCTCTGTTTAGGTGCCTGTGCTGATACTGTCATTACATTTATCTTTGGTTCAAAACATGTGAACAGGAGTTTTTTTTTCAAGGACTCATTGTGACTCCACTTGCAGTGGAGAATACTGACACAAAGTTCAGAAGATCCTATATACAGCGCAGACATTCTTACCTTGGCTGAGCCCATGATTTTTGGAAACAGGTAAGAGGAACATCCTTCTGGACTCTGACCAAGTTGACTAAATGGGGTATGAAATGTAGCCTGGAAAAAAACAACAACAATAAAAAAACCAACAAAGCTCACAACAGAGCATGGTACTAGAATTTAGTTTTCATTTTCCAGTTTCTAATATAACAGAGTTCACCAGAAACAGATTTGAACTTCTACCATAGTAGGCTTTAAATATAATCTGATAACACAGCCTCAACCTCTCAATGCACATAAAAATTGTCTATATGTATATAATTCACTTCCCTTATATTATAATCCCCATTTATTTCCTTTAAAATTACCTTTTTTGAATAGAAGAATTGGAGAACTAATCTGCATGTGCAAGATCTTTATAAAAAGAATGCTCAGACATATCTACTCCCAAAGTTAGCCCAAATAATTTGGGAGGCAGAGAATTTCCCTCTCTGAAAGCACACTAAATTTATTCTACTGCTGAAAAATTCAAGTCATTGAATCTTTTTTTCCTCAAATTTTCTGAAAATTTGAAAAAGGAATCTGTGACAGAAATATATCGTGGGATTACACAAAACCAAACCCTATTTGTAAGTTAAAACTTAAATGCAAAGTTTTGTGTTTTGACAACTCATATCAACTTTAAGCAAGGAAGATAAAAGACTTGCCTTTTAAAAAATATGAACTGATACATGACGAGTGCTCATTGCTGTTTAAGCTTTCATAGTAGAAAGTAATCATCTCATACTGTACTGCAAGTGACTATATAGTAGGACATATCAGTAGGTTTCCTAGCAAGCTTGGGATATCTGTATGATTGAAAGTTTGTAAGAAAGGATTAGGCATCTGCAAGCATAGAGGCTAGCATAACTGGTTCTGCTTTAGCAAGGGGAAGAGAAAGGATGTTCCAGGAACTGGAGCCAAAACCAGTGCAGAAGGCATTCTTATCTGATACCCACTCAATTCCATCACTTAAGTTGTCAGATTGAGCTGTACACTGTCCTATAAACATGGCCATTCTGTGAATACTTGGCTGGGAATAAAATCAGAGTCTGGACTTAACAATGCTGGACACCTGTAGAGTAGGCCATATCAATGCCTAAACCAAATTAGCAGAGAAAGTACAATATAATCTGGATGAGGATGACCTTACTTCATGGATGAATACTCATCTTTGAGAAGATCTCAATCAACTTTTTAGCAGGAAAGACAATTTAAGTGAAGGACTTTGTAAGACCCTACAGAAATCCTCAAGCAAAAGTTGCAGGTGCAGGTAGGAAGGTACTAACAGAAATTCACAGCTAAATCATGAGCCATTCATTGACTTTAATACAAGTACAGGGAGTGAAAGCTATGTCATATGACTAAGGGCGAGTCTACTACATGAGTGAAGAGATTTAAAAAAGAGAAATACAATGCAAAAATAAGATGCAACTAAATCTATGTAAATTTACAGATGCCAGAGATAATAAGACAAAGAAGAATTGATCATAATTCAAAATAGTCTTAATAAACTGGAGAAGTATGAATTAGAAGGTATTATTTAGTATGGACAGGTTTGGCAGGAATTACTCTGTATACAATACATGATAGGAACGAATCTTTAACTGACAGCTCTACTGTAAAGAATTCAGGGGTTACAGCAGATCACAAGTACACAAATCAAAGGACATCCTGGGATACCAAAACAGAAACACAGTGTGCATTATGTGGAGAAGTTTTTTTTACTTTGTGGCAGTAGGACATGAACTGGACTGATGTATTCAGTTTATACTATTATGCTTAAAGACAAGGAACAACTGGAAGGAATCACGAGGAATGCAACTGAAAGCATATGAGAAAAAACTAAAGCTCAAAACAGAAAAGATTAAGACAGCAGATGTAAGCCTGAAATACACCCAACAGTATAAGTGCACACTGGAAGCTGAGAGGAAGAAAGTAGTCTGTTAGATCCAGGAACAAGAATCAATAAGGTCATCCTGCAGCAAGGAAAGATCAGGTGGGAAGGAAGGAAGAGGGAGAACTCAAACCTTCTGATAAAAAAGATCTGTGGACTGGAATAGACTGAATGAGTTATGTATACTATAGAAGCATATGTCAGGAGTGACATAGTCATAAACAATCCTTTTGGGGCAAGCAACATTCAGTCTTGCAGATTAGTTTTTCTTAAGTCTCATAATGACAAAGCCAGTCAAGCAGGGCCTTTGAGGAAAAATCTAACACAGTGCTGAGGCAGAAGTCAAAGTACCACCCGTTGCTGACAGTTATGCAACTAATAGCTTGCCTAAAATTAATTAACAACTTGGGTTAAGTTCTGTTTAAAAACAGTATAAACAACAGAGAGCATAAAAAGTTAGCTATATAATACAACTACGTGCTATGTTTTAAAATGCATATAAAACACTGGCTGATGCACAACCCTAGGCAGGTCATTAATAGAGGTATTCCTCAAAGTGATAGAAAAGGCATTTATACCTGTCTGTTCTGTAGTTGTTTTTTTCCTGTCAGATTACTCTGCACCAAATACCATTTACTACAGAAAGAGCCACAAAGACTGTCTTGGGATCAGCTATGTAACATACCCACCTTGTCAGAAGCGTAGACAACGTCACACAATCCAAGGAGCGTTACAGAGATTCCAATAGCTGGGCCATTCACCACTGCAATCAGTGGTTTAGGAAAATCAATAAAACTGCCCACAAACTCTCTGAAAAGGAGAAACAAGTAAGACAGGCTCCAGTCTCTTCCATCAAATACAAACCACTTTCAAAACATAATTAGATACTGCTTAACAAAAAACATGAGCTGTATCCTAGTTAGTATATGCTGTAGACTATTTCCCAAATTAACACTAGAAAGGAAAATAAGAATAACTATTTAAAATACTTGTATTTCCTTGCCAGCTGAGAATCAAACATGCACATATCACCTCAGCCTTCCTAATTAACTGCAATCAAATTTTGATTCAGTTGCTGAATGCAGCTCGCTAGCAAGTCTTTCACCTTGCCTATATTTCCATTCCAATTCTACTCTTCCAATAGCCCTTTCCTTCACAGATTATATTCTGCACTGAAGCTCCAAGCAGGTACCAAAATTGTGATGTTACCACAATGCAGCATTCCCTAGTGCTGTTCTGCGCAGGTTTGAGAAGCAGCACTTTATTTCTTTTGATAGCTACTTCTTCCACGAAGTTCAAAATGCATTCTCAAAAAATAACCTTTTGAAGAAGTACACAGCACTATAAAGACTCCACTTCTCTGGGATATTTGTCCATCCATTGTAATGAAGCACTGTGCCTGTGTAACATTTACAGCATAACAAATACAGTCTTCCCACAAAAGCAAGATGGAAGAACAAGAGACAACAAGACTATGCATTGTGTGGAATACCCTACAGAACACTACAGACTGGAGTACCACTAAATAGCACTTCTTGCAACTGATCCAGACTCTATCACTTTGTAACAGGCAACTGCAAGCCACAGGCAGCTTGCCCAAGTAAAAGCTGCAAAACTGAGCACTTCACTTACATTCCTGTTTAAATTATAGATCAAAAAACAGTTTACAAACTACAGAGTCAAAAACAAGTTTTTGTCATTTTATCTGTATGCACTTTGGGGGCTAAAAATGAAAATCAAGTCTATGCCATCACCGTGCTTAAAAGATTACAAAGAGATTGCTAACATGCACCTCATTTCCCCATTTATTTTTTATGATTAATGCTATTTTCCCCCATGGTCTTTGTGTTTATACACACGATGAGCTCTCAGACACAGTCACCTAATTGGAAGTATCATAGCATAACTGGGCTCCTGCTGTCATGTTTTCTAACAATGCCTGCAAATTACATTTTACCTGTAACAGTAATGTAAGCATATTTGAAAACAAGATGTTTTACTTGAGTAATTCTGCTCCTTCTTTTGCCATCTTTTTCATTTCACTGGGTTGGATGTTAGAAAAATTATTCAGATCATTTCCACTTGTATAGTACTCTCCATTTCCTGCAAAGAACAGATATAAATAAATGCACCAATGATTTCTAAGTAGCTAGAGAAGCTTTCATTTACTACATTTACATAAGAATTTCCCTCTATGCATCCAACACTATTAAGCAATTAGAGAGCTTGTCCTGAAGTATGAAAAGTATCTTTAAGGACATCTACGACAACAGTTTAAAATAAGTTTTGACTAAGACTTCACTGAAAAACAGCAGGTAAGTAAGTGAGGAATATTAAATTTAAAAGATTTGAGATGAAAAAAAATATTTTTTTATTTTCTGCAGCACTGTCAGTTGAAAAAAAAATTCCTCCTTTTACTTTTTTCCCTGCACACTTATTCAGATTTTTGCTGTCACTTCAGTCATTCATACAGTAACAAGTGAGAAATATACCTATTTTTTAAACATGAAAATGGAAATGTAAGTTTACGTATCTCAATTCATTCCCCTTCAAACTGACAAAGGACTCAAGAGTAGATGGAACAGTCTATTTAATATGTTGAGCAAGTTTCACTTTCATTATGATGCACTAAGAAAATGGCACAGCATATAACATTGCCTTGAAATCATTCTATTGAAAGATTTAATCATCGATAAGGAGCAGAGAACTTACTAGTGAATGTACAAGGCAGTCTGAGGCACCATGAAAGAAAGCAAGGAGTATTTAAAAGCTAGAGTGTATGATTTAACTTTCCAAATCACCCTATATGATGGAATAACTGTTTACAAGGGTGGACATTGATCGGACAAGGGGAAATGGTTTGAAACTGATACCGGGGAGGTTTAGGTTAGATATTAGGAGGAAGTTTTTCACACAGAGGGTGGTGACACACTGGAACAGGTTGCCCAAGGAGGCTGTGGATGCCCCATCCCTGGAGGCATTCAAGGCCAGGCTGGATGTGGCTCTGGGCAGCCTGGTCTGGTGGTTGGTGACACTGCACATAGTAGGGGGTTGAACCTGGATGATCACTGTGGTCCTTTTCAACCCAGGCCATTCTATGATTCTATGATTATATGCAATGAGAGGATAGGTCAAAAAGGCAGCACCTGCATTAACCATTCCGTCCCTCCCATTTGCGCTTGTCACCATGTTGTGCAGTCAGCATCACAAAGAGACAAAAAGGTCCTCTAAAGAATTCAAATGCTACTGCCTCAGAGCTACTAGATTTCACAAGCAGCACCAGTTTGGGCTTTTCTTTCACATTATAGCTACAGTCATCCAACTATACTCATCATGCATCTGATGACTGGGGAACAGCAGGGCTTGGCTGCAGCATCCCTGGCAAATTGTTTCCTACAGTGCCCCAGAAGAATCAAGAAGCCAAAAAACAGTTTTTCTAATGATCATAGATAAATACATAGCATGAACTTTCTCTTGTGCATGACAGTGCAGCACTTGAGGGGCTTGTTTTTACTATGTTCCAATGTATCACAGAAGTAGAGAGAGTTTACTAAATCCACAAATACAAACAAACTCTAAAAGCAGTAGGGAAAATGCTGTGGAGCAGATGTATCACCTCCTCAAAGGCAATAAAGTCCTCAGGACTATCCCATGTCTGTCTTCTCATCTCAGAAGTTGCAAGCTTGCTAAAGAATTTGAAGCACCACTTTGAAATAGTTCTGCCAAAATGCTATCTTCAGTCTACAACAGAGGAAAGCATTTCCCCACTTACATAATTCTATCTTAGCCTAAATGTGAGGTAGATAGTTCATGTCAATACTGTATTCTGACATAAAATAAAACAAATCTAAGAGAAGGATAATAGGTATTGTACCAGTAAGAACTGCTATGGTAGAATCATCTTTGGCAGCTTCTTGAAGTGCATTGATAATTTCTCTGTACATCTGCAGAAGAGAAAAATCAACAAAATATAACTGATGCTGCAAAATGCCATACAAAGGAGATTCACACTGACAACAAGGAACCTGAGAGACAGTTTAACTATGATCCATTTAAGTACGATAAACATTTGCATGTACAAAAAGTACTGCAATTGAGGTACTGTTTCTGACCACAAAATCATGTCTTTGCAACACTCAGACTTCAAATGCAAATCTCAAGGTCAGAATAAGATCCCTTGGAAAATACAAACTGGAAACAACTAATTTTAAAAGCTGGGAAACAGTCTAAGTCAGCAAAATAATATATTAAAGAATTAGCAGCAGTGGGGTGAAAGCCCTCTCCTGATATCATTGCCGTTGTGAAATAGGATGATCACAATACTCCCAGCAGGAGAGATTTCTTCATGGAGATAGCTTCAGGAGGAGAACAACCATCTAGACATACACATGACACTGCTAAGCCGAATTAGGCTGCACGCGCTGTTATAAGCAAGTCTACAGTCAAATCTTGCCTCCACAAAACAAACTTGTCTTCTTCCAGTTTGCCATTTTAGTTTAGTGCAGGCCATGATCCTATAAGTTTGGCTGAAGAAAAATAAAAAAAAACAAGAAACCAAGATTTTTTAAAAGACACAGAAGAGCCCATCTGTAAAACGTTGGTGGCTTGATTTTGTACTAGATCTTCATGTCTTACATTGTCACTGTTTGTCAATATACTCAACCCTCATAAAATTCTGACCACCATACTTCAGGTAGCTCTGCTGAACTCATAGCAATGATTCTTGAAAAACCTAAGCAGCTTAATCAGGAAAGAAAAAAATAAACATAACCAATAATTCTTGCAAATTAATTTCTTTACCTTATGATTGATAGCATTTTTCTTGTCAGGTCGGTTAAACATTATCTTTGTGATATTGTTATCAGTGGTAACTATTAGGGTTTCATAGCCACCATGACTGCTCTCTTTTGGAGAAGTATCTTTTTTCTTGACAGCAGATTCTGCAGAGATCAAACTTGAGACAAGTTTAGTATATTCTTGTCTAGCATTATCCTGTAATAAACAAACAAACACACAAATAAAAATCAAAGATTATCTTTTTTATGCTATTCACAAAATGGCCACCTATAAGAAAAAAAAAAGAGGAGGAGTGTGCTACAGAACCAAATAAAATCTCCACTGGAAAGTATGCAAATCAAGAAGGAGAGAACATGTATTTACACACTGCAAATCACACATAAAGCCAGAATCCATCAGATCTGAAAAATGAAAGTGCATAGATACTGCAACAGTGACAACATTAGTTTTGTTTAAGAACTGTCCGCTCCGTGCCTAAGATTACCTGAATGACCTATTAAGAATATGTTACGTCCATGAAATTATCCAGGTAGATTTAAAGAAAACCAAATTCACACAGTCACCCCAACCTTGTATTAAGTAGTATCTTTGACTAATCACAAAAACTATTCCTGAACTGCAGTAGTGACTGCATTCAGCGTTTCCTTCATCCTGTGTTTCCTTCATTTACTAGTAGTACCAGAGGCCAACTTCTTAAAATAACAGTGTTATCAAAATCACGCTGGATTTACAGATTTGTTCTTCATTGTATGAAGCTGTAAGAAGTAAGAGACTCAATTCATCTTTCTTAAAGGGAACATTAGAATATAAAAATATGAAAAAGTATATTTATTGGAAGTCACAATACATATAGGTCTCTTATGCTAACATGAGCTGTTAGTAATAACTGAAATCTATGCTTTCACAGTACAAAAGTAAAATACACTGCAAAACACTGGTCTGAAGCAAAGCGAGTCAACTAACAAGTAGTATGTTCAGACATCAAGCATTCATTCATAAATCAGGCACTTCAAGACAGAGCTTAAGTAACTGAAATTATAGCTATTGTCACCTGAGACAAACTGCCAAGAGAATTCCACGCATCCCATTTGGCTTTCTTGACAAAGTCCAGCATGCCTGGCTTTGGAGAATTGCAGGGACCCTCAGTAGCCTGAAAAGTGAGTGAAAGAAACTAATTTAAACCTCTGATTACAGTTCAGGTACCTTGGTTGAAAGATGACTGTTAGGACTGTTACGTGATCAGGATGCAGAATTCACCTCAGACAGAAGGAATTCCAGTGGTCAGAAAATATTCAGACAGTACACATACCACGAAATTCCCAATGCCTGCCATTTCCGATCAGTCAGCACTAGGCCTTCAGATGAACCTAACCAATGAGACATTCATTTCCAAGATGTCCATGCATTTACATTCTCAGTAACTTATCTCAAAATTGCGCAATTCTTGTATTTAAAAAAATATGGAAGTTATGTGAACAAAGAAACCACTGGATAAGATCTATGAAGTTGGATCTCACTTCAAAATTAACCCTATTATGAGCAAGGGCACAGGATCAGTTGATGTTCAAAGGTCCCAGTTATCCCAAAGTATTTTATGATCAGTCTTCTTGAAGAAGAGCATGCTATTAGAGAGGTATTTACAGAAGAAGATGAGAAAGAAAGGATATATTCATTTTTATCAATTACTGAAAATTCATGGAACAACCTGCTGTCTTTATGTTTTTCATTTAAAAGAGCAATTCATTGCCTTCTTCCATATAAGAGGTCACAGCCCATGTTACAGAATTGATCCTGCTGGCTATCTTGATCCACGAATGCCTCCCCAGATACCAGCTGCTAGTCCATAGGGGTACTTGTACTATTTCTACATAGGTCTGCTTCCACACTGTAGTAAAAAACAACCCTCACTCAGAATCAATGTGGGGAAAAAGTTTCTCGAATTATTAAAAAGAAAAAAAAACAAAACTAGCCACACTCACAAAATTAAACTTTCAAATATTAACACCGTTGTATCATAGGACCAGCTGATTGACAATAGATGCAACACATGAAAGAGGAACTATATAACACTCTTTTATCCTAAGTGCAAGCAGTTTTCTCTGTGGTGCATTAATATATTTACTACATTATATGGAAGGCATCACAAAATTGATGTAATTTGGCTCTAAGTCTTTGGATAAAGGTTTACATTCAAATCCCAGTTCATGTGACAAAATAGTTCTGGCTTCACTCAGAATTCAGGCAGAGCTGAAGGGGCATTTCAAGAATGTAACTTAAGCATTTCAAGAGATTGTTAAGACAATACTTTAAAACAATATTTACTTATATATTTTACAGGCCCCAGCAAAGAGACCTAGAGGTGTTTGAGGCCAGGTTGGATGGGGCCCTGGGCAGCCTGGTCTAGTATTAAATGGGAAGTTGGTGGTCCTGCCTGGGGCAGGGGGGTTGGAGATTCATGATCCTTGAGGTTCCTTCCAACCCTGGCCATTCTGTGATTCTGTGATCTATGTTTCTGTGAAAAAAGCAAACCAAGCCAACCTGTTTAAACAAAGCATAGAGCTTCAGTTTTGTTTCATTCCCAGGATCATTTTTCAAAAGTTTCAGTTGCTCTTGAGCCTTCTCAAAGTCTTTCTGGCTGACTTGCATGGTGGCTGCAGTCATGTGCAGGTGAACCGATGAAATGCAAACAGGCTGCACTTGCCTGTTAGTAAATGGAAAAAAAAAAAGGTTATATTCATGACAAACATCTAAGAAACAGAATATTTTTATTATTCATTTTGAATTTCTTTATACAACATCAACAGCTTTACATGTCTATGAATTAAGAGTATGCAGCCTGTCTGGTTGGGGTCATCTTTTCAAATCTGTGTGCAGTCTAAAGGCCTGGATTTCTGAGGAGGGCAGTGCAGACTAATTTCAAGGTGTACATTAAAAAAGGAATAGTTATAACGTAGCACATAGTCATGCAAAAAACAAAAAAAAGATTGGAAGGAATATTCTGGGAGAAGAGCTTTCAATCAGGAAAAAGGTAATTCCATAAAAAAATGAAACAAACAGTCCCCAAAATAACAATCCAACCCTGTAACATTTTGTTAATGTAAGCTTACTTCAATGTAGCTTGGGATTAAAAAACCAAGTAGTCTAAGAATTTTGACATGTCAGTTTACTTCAAGTGATCATCTGTAGGCCTTTATTAGAATAGTGCTGAACCCAGACGAATATGTGGGTGAGCCTTCTGCCAGCTGAACTGATGTGCAAGCCAACCCATGTTCTCAGAGCACTGCATCACAGTTTAACAAGTTGATTTTTTGGTTTTACACCACTTTTGACAATCTTGACTTCACTGCAGCTTGACTAGGGTCACAGAGTGCTTTAGATAATATAGCCCTTATAAATCTGTTTAATACACAACAGTGACCCTATTTTTGCAAATATATATGAAGAAAAGTTGAGTGGGGAGAAGAAGGGAAAGGCACAGCAGCCAGCCCAAAAGTGTATACATATATGCTCAGGATTAAAGGAATTTTGAATTTGGCTGCACATGAGTATTCTTCCTTACAAAGGACACAGATTGGACAAGTTAGAAGAGGAGAAATCAATAATGAACTTATATATAAATAGCTGGGGAGAAGCGAAATGATCTGACAGTGAACTCAGAGCTACATCTTTTAGCTGTTTCAGTCATTCCCAGTTTTACTTCTTAGCAACGTGTTTTTGTGTGTATAAAATACATCATCTACCAACCTTCAATACCCCACCTTTCACTGTTGTATTTTTTTTCTCCTCCTTACCTCATGGTTTTTAATAGGACATAGTGCAACTTAGCTCTTTATTACAGTGTGGTTATACCAAAGCCTACTTCTATTCTGTTCTTTCTTACTGCTTGTAGCTCAGTTCTCTGTGAGATACTTATGAGTCACACAGTTCTTTATGCCCTCTGATCTCAGAGGACACTTAACTACTCATCAGTACCGATTCTCAAGATCTCACCACTGATGGTATTCTCAAGATGCTAAGACTAAGCTGACTGCTACTGTTTCTCTACTAAAATGACAAAGAATGGAAATGCAAGAGAAAAATGATATCACAGTTCACTTGTGTTGGGCGAGCCCTCACTGTTTAAAGGGCCACAGAATTAGCAGAAACAGAGCTCCTCAACCAGATCCCATGAAGAGAAAGGAGGTGCCTAGGGTTACAAAGCTGGGGAAGGGTATAGAGGACGAGGTGTCCGAGGAGCAGCTGAGGTCCCTGGGTTTGTTCAGCCCAGAGCAGAGGAGCTGAGGGCAGGCCTGATGGCAGCTGCAGCTCCTCACAGGGAGCGGAGGGCAGCGCTGAGCTCTGCTCTGTGTGACAGTGACAGGGCTGAGGGAACGGCATGGAGCTGTGTCAGGGGAGGGCAGATGGGTTAGGGAAAGGTCTGCACCAGAGGGCAGTGGGCATGGAAAAGCAGCCCCAAGCTCCTGGAGTTCAAGGAGCACTCAGACAGTGCTGTCAGTCACGTGGTCTGATTTTCAGTGGTTCTGTGAGGAGCCAGGAGTTGGACTTGATGGTCCTTACGGCCCTACTAACTGGGATATTCTATGATTCTGTGGCTAACAATCTGCCAGCACTAAATAGCACAGCCCTCACTGAGACCATACAGTGACACAAATTCAAGGAGAGAGGCATAGGAGAGGCTGCTTTAGCACACCAAGAGGCAAACTTGCTCCCTCCATCCCCTCCTCCTTGGCTGTAGCGCTATATCCTTCTTACCCCCTCCGTGAGCAAATCCACACCTCCTTTCAGTGGCCTTACTGAAACCACACAAGACTTTGCTGAAACTATTCATAACACATGGAGAACCTGGAACCTGACCTATAAACTGCCAGTGTTAAACCTGTGCTTGTTTCAAGCCAAGCAGAGAAGATGCCCAGGAAAGGAAATCAAAGTGTCTTTTGCCTTCCCCCCTTCTCATCTACCCGCTGCAAAGGTAAACGATTTCCTTTGCAAAGCTTGCTTTCTTTGTGGTCCTATACTTCATAGGCAATTAGCTACCAACGCTCTTGCTGTAATAATTCACTTTCCTTGTGCTGGCACCCATGAAGAGTGGTGAGTGCCGGAGAGAGAAATGAGGAGTCACAACCCAGCAGAGCAGCTGCACAGTCCACAACAAATGCTTACATGCTCCTGAAAGATCATTCAATTGGTACATCACAAGCTGTCTATTTGGGAAAAAGAATTAAAACCTGAGCATCACTGCGTTAACATCCTGCAACATCTGGGCTCACAATCACATTGCATTTATTCCCTTGCCTCAAACATCTGACGGCTCCCATTCAGAATTTGTATTTTGCAGTTCTCTCTGAACATGTTCACGTAGCTGTCTCTTATTCTGATAAGCCTTCAGACATAAGATTTTCAATTATTATCTTATAAGTCAATTACACCGAAAGTAGTTTTTCACTGTTTAAATGACAAGCAGAGACTGCTAAGCCTGTTAAAGAGAGGGCTTCCCATTTCACTGTGGTTCTGTCCCTTGTTTAAGGACTTCTACACAGATTAAAGATGCCAACTTTTTGTAAAGCCCTGGCTGCTCGCTTTCAAACTTTTAAAGCAATTTAGCAGTTTGCTCATTAAAACACTAAATGGAAACTGAAAGGTCTCTTTGCATAAAAAATGCCAGATATGCTCAGCAAACTAAAGAGATGGATACAGTGAACTCCATCTTACCTTTTCTCAATAAAGGTTTTCTTTTTAATGGCAGCAGTGCCTGGGGAAATAAAGCACAGGCAAAAGCTGTTAAAAATCCTATTAGGATTAAAAGCAGTGGGTGGTGCTAGAAACTCATGGATTTAAAACTCTTGACAGGACCAGAAAATGTTCACTTCACATTTCTGTAATGAGTCGTAGAGAGAGAGAAAGCTCCCTTCTATGTTATATATATATAACATAATGTATATGATATCTTGTCTCTGCCATGATTGATATCACAAAGCACTGCAATCTTTTGCATCACTCTTTCTACACATTCCTCAGGCAGGACAGTGAGCAACATAGCAACTAGTCCCTGCCAACCCTGTAACATTTTGATAATGCAAACTTACTTCAACATAGCTTGGGATTAAAGGCCAAGTAGTCTTAGAATTTTGACATGTTTCAATGGCGCAAAAGCACACTGTCTCTGCCTTTTTCAGTTGAACAGCAATCAATATACCTAAGTACAGTTACTATTTTAAAACTGTTAACACCATATGTATCAGTGTTTATTTTCTATGGCAGTAAAAGCAAAACAAAAAGGTATTTTCCCATTCTAATCGACAGAGACAGCTATCATGTTAGAATGTCATAAAAGGCAGAGTTTGTAATCAGACAAAATGATCATCTCAAACTAACGATTACTCATTAATTTGTTAGCATTTCACTTATAGAACCATAATTTTAAAACTCTACTTAGCAAAAAAATATTGTGATTTCATAAGTACTAGCAAGAAATTCAGAGAAATGTAAGTGTTGCCTATTTGCTAGTGATGTCGCTAAAATCATCGCCACTGCTCTTATTTAATAACACTTATTTTCTGTTGAAAGCCTAAAAATTGCAGGCAAGAAGTGGGAAGAATGCCAACTGACTTAATTTCATTACACTTTCATTTCATGCAGACACAAGATTTTAATTGTCCTGTAAAAACATTCGCAAGATCCACTGTTTTCATATCCTAGCACAGTCCTTCTGTATCACTGAAATCTAAGTTCCTGGTAATTTACTTTTTGTGGGCTGCTGAATTTGAAAGGAAAGAATATTTGCTGTTATACAGGAAGCAGTAATCCAAGTTAAATGACTTAATGATTAAAGAGAATTCTAGAATATCCGTCAGTATCTCATGCCACTAGAAAGGAAATCTACATGAATAATACAGAACGGAAAAGGCTTGCGAAAAAGGCAGTGAGCACAAAAAATCAGTTTGCTTCAAGTGATCATCTGTAGGCCTTTATTAGAATAGTGCCGAACCCAGACGAATATGTGGGTGAACCTTCTGCCAGCTGAACTGACGCGCAAGCCAACCCATGTTCTCAGAGCACTGCATCACAGTTTAACAAGTTGATCCTTTACGCCTCTGGGAGGCCATCCAGTTAACTTGCACAGGCACAGAACGTGACCTTCACCTTCAGATCCTGCTTTGTCAGCCCAGTAGGTGACAATGCTGAAGTGGATGTTTAAAAACAGAGCTTTGGTTTTACACCACTTTTCACAATCTTGACTTCACTGCAGCTTGACTAGAGTCACAGAGTGCTTTAGATAACACAGCCCTTATAAATCTGTTTAATACACAACAGTGACCCTATTTTTGCAAATATATATGAAGAAAAGTTGAATAGGGAGAAGAGGGGAAAGGCACAGCAGCCAGCCCAAAAGTGTATACATATATGCTCAGGATTAAAGGAATTTTGAATTTGGCTGCACATGAGTATTCTTCCTTACAAAGGACACAGATTGGACAAGTTAGAAGAGGAGAAATCAAGAACAAATATATATATTATATATATGGGTGATCCACAATGCCTACTCCAGCTCCAGGCAGAGTCTCAGGCTTCAATTCCTCCCTTGTACCTCCTTTGATCCTTCCTTCAGATTATCCTGATTTTTCTCCCTGAAGGAGAAAGAAAAGGATCTAGAAAAGGAGTACAAGTTCAGACACATAAGGGATGCAAGGGCACTGCTGGTGGGAAAGATAGCAGTTGTAAGCAACGGTAGTAGCTGTTAGGAAATGAGGAATATGAAGGGAATAAAAACCAGTATTTAAACTTTAACAGGGAGAAAATAAGTGGCCCACTTAGAAAAAAAATTCAACCCAATTCCCTTATTTTCTCCCCAAGACTTCACATCTGCCTCTCTGAAATGAAGATTCAAAATATCAAAAAAGAAGCAAAGCATTTGCAGTGCCAATAATTTGTAGCTTTCTGGTAACTAGGAAAATAATGTTGTTTTCCATATTCACTTACAGTTCTTTCTGTACATGATAAGTTGTGAAACTGTACTTCACTTTATTTTGCTGAGCAAGAGGAAGCTACTGTCAACTCTGTTAACCTGAAAATCATTACATATTTTAATCTGGAGGTTGCCCAAGTCACCATTCATCCTATGTACTACTGAACCCAAAAAGGTATTTATACTTAATGTTATGTTACTGTATGAGTAAATCTGAACATAGCCCAAGCACTCACATAACAACATAAGAGCTTTCTCTAAGTAACTGAATGTAGACAGGGCTAATCTGTTGTACTGCTAAGTCCTCCAAGTCTTCTCTTACTACAGGCTACCTAGAACTGAGCTGGGAAAAGCAGCAGCACCTGACAAAGCTAATCCAACAGGAGATACCTGTGGGAGGGTTGAAGAAATATCATCCACCACTGCTGGATAAAAAAAGGAGTGTTGTAATGTTGGGGGGGAGGGGTGGAGTTAATACAGAAATACTAGGTGAAGGTTCACAGAATCATTAAGGTTAGTAAAACACCTCCAGGATCATTTAGTCCAACTGTTCACCTACCACCTCCATGCCCACTAAATGATGTCCCTCAGCACCACATCTCCATGTTTCTTGAACACCTCCATGAACAGTGACTCCACCACCTCCATGGGCAGCCCATTCCAGGACCTCACTCCTTTTTCAGAGAATAAATTTTTTCTAATATCCAACCTGAACCTTCCCTGGTGCAGCTTAAGGCCATTAACTATCATCCTAACACTAATTACCTGGGAAAAGAGGCCAATTCCCACCTTGCCAAAGCCTCCTTTCAGGGGAGTTGTACAGAGCAATAACGTCTTCCCTGATCCTCCTCTTCTCCAGACTAAACAATCTCAGTTCCTTCAGCTGCTCCCCATAAGACTTGTGCTCCAGATCCTTCACAGCTTTGCTGCCCTTCTCTGGATATTCTCCAGGACCTCAATGTCTTTCTTGTAGTGAGGGGCCCATCACTGAACACAGCACTCAAGGTCCTTCTAGTTGTAGGAGGAAAGAAACCCTCTTTGTTATCCAGTTACAGCCTTCCATATACACTATTTTTTGTCATACATTCTTCAACTTTTTTTTCTACCTTTTTTCCTCCCCCCCATTACTTTACCTCCGTTTGACAGGTTTTTAAGCTAATATAATCTCATAACTTCCATTGTTAACTTCTAGATGTTCTTTCCTATACTGGGAGATGTGGAGTTACCATATTTGATACATGAACATCTTTCTTTGCAGCTTCCATATTCTGGAAAAGGTCTGCGTCTGCTTCCACAGCTACACCATGTGAGAACTTCCACTGCCCCTCATTTTTATGCATCTCTGTCAAGATCCTCTGCTACCAGTTAAAAGGAAAACAATTCAGAGCAGAGACCCATGAAATTTAGCTTTCATTCAGAAGATGGAGAAGCAGAAACTGCCTCAATTCTGCCTGTTCAAAGTTTAGCAACTAGTATATTTCTTAGTATCTAAGAAGGAAACACAGCTAACTGAGTTGCTCCTCTGAGGGGAAAAAAAAGACTCTTTTCATGACATCAGCTTCTATACCTTGCTCAAAACCAAAAAGCCAACTAACCAGCAACAATCCCTGCATGTAAAACAGCCCGTATTTCTTCGTGGCAATTCATAGGTTCTCTATGTGAGCCTTCAGTTAAGCTGTGTTGCTCTCACCTGCTAGCATGCACCACAACGGTAGGTCAGTAGTAATGCCAGTCAAGCAGGCTGCAGTAGGTCAGCAGTCAGTTAACAGCAGGTTAGCATCTGGAGTTGGTTGATTTCTCCCGTCAGTGTGAACCAGTGGACAGATGCACCAGGTAAAGCTATGCTGCTGCTCCCCACACTCTTACACAGATCTGTTGGAACAAACTCTTTACTTCTTAGGTCAAAAACCAGTAGCCTAAGAAAGACTTAACACCAAAGTTACTGTCTTGAAATCAAAACACTTGGTTTTCTTGGTTTTATTGTACAAGGTTTTATCAATCATTGTGACAAATAGGGGCGTGATGACTCAGTAGACAGAAGTTCAGTTTTCCTTAAAAACATTTAAACAGACATACAAACAACCTATCCCTCCCTGTTCCATCAGCATAGTCCTTGGTAATCCTCCACTATTTTGTGGTTAACATGGAATAATTAAAATTTATTATTATCATATAATAAAGATACTTCCAGTGTACTGGTATTTCCTATACATCTAGCTAGTGGGAAAGAACAGTGCAAATTCTCTACAACCAATTCACTTACTGCTGCCTTAATAAACAGAAAGAAATAGAAGCCAAATTATTTCCTCCTTCACATTAGAAAATTTCAGCAGTTGTTCTAAACACAAGTTCGATGTACAAATCCTTATCAGCTTTCAATATTTTAGACTCCTACATTATTTTGACACACAAAAACTAGAAGATAATTATGTGTCTGCTGGCAAATTGAAGTGCTGAATCACTGTTGTTTAGTTTAAGTGGCTCAGCTGCACTTGACAGCTTTTTTTCAGTTGTAAAGAATAGCTAAGAATCAAAGCTCTAGATTACCATTCACTAAGATCTGAAATGGGCTGTTCTTCATTCTCTGTGCAGACACAGTTAATATTCTCTTACCACAGCTGCTGGAGAGGAGGGGGAAACTGGGATAATCTGCTTAAATCTCTAAGAGCTTTTTCCTCTCCAGCAGACTTTAAGATAACTGGATGTGGTGAATGAGACAGAAACAGCAGAGGATTTCCTGTACATCCCCAGTTGATAGAATCAATAGAATCATATACATAGTTCACGTAAGGAGTCTCTCCAAGCAGGAAGATTATAGACATATTCTCCAAAATACGTTTGAAAGTCAAAAATATAAACGTTAGCAAAAAACAAAACAAAACAAAACAAAAACCTAAAGCTGCAATACCCACCCATGTGACATTTAGTAAGAAACAAAGTTTATTTGGAGACCAATGAACACAAACAGGTCCTTTGTACACCCAAGGTGACTTTCTAACTAAACACTCATGAACAAATATACCAAATAATTTTGCTGCTAATGGAGAAAGGAAAAAGGCTATTTTTTATTTGGCTGCCGGGGATAAATCTTGCTGACTGCGTGGAGATAAAGGCAGAGTGCTCACTGGTGTTAATGGCTTTTGGCCAAGGCAGCTAGGTTTCCAACAAGGACACAGCCAACTATTGGAGCATTAGAAAATCCACTGACACTGCTGCAAGTTCAGCTGAGCCAGTGAATGAAGACAAATGATTTGTTTGAAGCTTACTTTCCCACATGAATCCCTGACACCTAGATACAATCAGAACAGTCACAAAGATTATGATTCTATTACTGTACAAGCTCTGTGAAAATAATGAGGCAGAATTTACAGCTTATCAATGGATAATGTTACTGCAAAGTCTTACCAATTTCCAACTGATCAATTTCTCTTTAGACACCCTCTGTGTCTCTTTCCTTGTTCTTTGTTTCATCAGAGAACCTGATGAGCTTCTAGATGTTACACATTACTAATTCTTGTGTTCAAAATAAAACACTGAGAATGTTAGTCACTGTTAGAAATGAAAATCATGTACATTCCAAGTGAGTTCAGTTCACGTCCCATTAGATCCTCATAAAAGGCTTAAATCACATCACTTAGAAGGCTGCACCCACAGCAGGAGCTCCCAGGACTGAGGTCTTAAGCTCACATTGGATCTTGGCAGTAACTGGTGGGAATGCAATATGCAGACACACTGGTTTGTGCTGTCAGTATGGAGATTACAGAAAACTGTTGGTCTGGGAAAATAGCTGAAACCCAAAATAGCTTGGAAGTTGCAGTACTGATGTGTTTGAATCTCTAAGCATTTTACAAGCACATCTATCGTGGAATAAAATGGTAGCACATCTGAAATAAAAATCATACACTGTTTTAATACCACACAATGAATCCAACCCTCATGAAATCTTACCAGATCCGAGTTAAGTACAGAATTCCTTCTACGAAGCACTGGTGAGGCCATGCCTAAATCACTGGGTCCAGTCCTCTGCACGTGAGAGATGGAGCTAATGAAGAGTCCAGCAAAGGGCCACAATGCTAATTAAAGGACAACTCACCATCTGGCTCCCTACTCCAGCCTAACCTTACCTTCTGTGCAGAAACAAGATTATTAGGGGGGAAAAAAAAAAGCAGGGAGTGGGAATAGAAAGAAAAAAAAGTAGAGGCAAAAAAAGAAGAGAGCAGAGGAAAAAGTGCTCTCCATCAAGGGAATCAAATGTCTGTGAGCAATTTAAAAGGACTCTGCCATATTCAGAAAGCAGAAAGTGGTTGTTGATTTTTTCCTGGCGGGGTCCAGGGGTGTTGGAGGTTGGTTGATTGATTTTAAATACGGCATTGCATAACCACAGTCATAAAGATACCATGAACTGTGTAGTCTGATAGCACTAAGGGGAAAGTTGTTTACTTGTTTCTAAACCAACACAGTGATAATTTCTATTTAATGGCTGAGACTTTAAAAGACACTTTAATCCCTAACTAGATCACAGAAATCTCCACTCAGAGTTCTCCATGCTATCAACTGAAGAGATAGCTGTCACACATATAAACAAAGTAACATGGCAAAACATTACTCAAATTCTTTGAATTTCAGTAAAAATGCAATCCATCCTCACACTGAATTTACTGCTATCTAGTGCTGTCACATTTTTTGTATGCATTTAGGACAACATGAAAGCCAGAACCTTGTGAACAAAATAATAATGCCTATGTTCTTTCTGCATCTGGTTTACCTGAGTTATCTAAGACTGATCATATTAAAACCATTAACTGATAAAATACTTTTCTGACAATTGTAAGAATGATTAATTTTTGTTTAATATCGTTGCTTTCAGTGTGAAAAGTCGACCATCGGGGTATTTTAAGAACCAGGATGTTGGCATATTATCAAGTCGCTTCATTATCAAAGATGTTTCAAACTTAAAAGGAAACTGTGGCTCCTCATGTCAAGTGGGATTTTCTTGAGCCCTCTTTGGAAGGAATGGCTGTTCAAGCCTAAAAAAAATCCAGTATCCAAACAAAGCTACTAAAGTTTGCATGGCCATACCCAACCACAGCTTTCTAAATAGGATTTACAAAAAGGAGTGGGCATTGCCTACTACAGTGACACAAGGCAGACTCCCTCTGAGGCAGAAATGGCACAGAGAAAAGGATGCCACCACTCTGACTGGTCACCCCCAGGACAGCCTCATTGAGGTTTTCTGCGAGGCAAGGTTTGTATCTGCTCAGGTTGTGCCAACACCTGCAATTAGACCCAAAAGCAAACACAGCCCATACCATGGCCATTTGGTGAAGACAACAGAAACAATCTCATAGCCACAAGAGATTAGTTCCTCCTCCACTCTCACCAGAAGAGTTTATTTATAACACACATAGTCCCAGGGTAAAGACAAAAACCCCAGACCTCTTCCTAGAACTTTACATCTCTCTGCCTTAACTAACATGGTGGAAGGGAGGGCAGTAAGAGATGTAAGTCTCTTACTTAACAAGAGAACTGTAAGGGGTTGCAGAAAGAGATGACACTTAAGTCACTGATGAAGGGAAAGTCTTCAAAGGCTATAACATCATGCTCTGCTATAAATATATCAAAGGGCCATTCGTATAATGACCAATGAATGTAATTATGCTTTCAAATACAGGACAAGCAATTCAGAGAGCAGGTTCAGTTAATTCCCAGACGGGAATAGAAAATGGCTGCAGAGATTGAGTAATGACTGTTGTGTATTTCACTGGGATTTTGTACTGAGCTTCTGCTGTGTGAGTGGGCTGAAAACCTGCAGATGCCCAGTCACAAGATGGTGCTGGGAAGCCAAAGACAGACTTTGGATACTGTCCAAGAGACAGAGTGGAAGCGAACTCTAGCCCTTAAAGCTGCTGCCTCCCAAGCTGAAGAGCTGATATTCTTGTACAAATAGACTTACTGGGAGAAGGGAGTATTCCAAACACACAAAAAGATCACTAAGGCCAAATAAGGAAGGAAAAGCCAACAGTTTACAAAAAAATTAACTATTTTTCAGTTCACCTTATTTGAAATGCTAGTGTTTAATAGCATTTCTTTGAAAAGGCTCTTTAGTGTTGCTGAGAAATAAAACATCAGTTGATAGAAAGCTGTTTTTGATAGGACCTAGCCTCTTTTGAAGTTGCTGAGAGTACTATGACAAGAAACAAGCTGGGATGATGGGGTGTATCGACATCAGTGTCTTTGTTTAGATGACAACGTTCTTGGAGAAAATCCCTAAATTATTTCCAATTGCTCTCCCCTGGTTTCTCTTGCAGAGCTGTCTCACAAATACATGTTAGATTCCTCCTAGATTATACAAACTCATAAGATGTCGGCTGGCTGCTAACAGGCACTCAGTGCTAGGATTGTACTACAACTAGTATGAAATAAACCCTCAAAACAAGGTTAGCAAGGACACAGTCTTCCCACCAACAAACATTCTGCTCCTACTACTCTGACCAGCCGTAAAAAGCAAATGCAGCCCACCTCGCAGCAATGGAGTTGTAGAGCCTCCAATTCTAAACAGCTGAAAGTACAAATGCTGGGCAGATACAGTATTACGTTCTGAGTACAACTTTGTCAGCCTCCCCTTTTCAGACAAATGCAGATCAGAACAATTACATAGAATGAGAAAGAACAAGAAGTGAGCGCATAGCAGATCCAGCATACGGAACTCAGAACTCTGTATCTGGAAGGAAATGTACTGTTCAAAACAGAATGAATTAAGTACTCTTGTGCTTTGCCCTTGTATTTCTATGAGTATTCTAAAGATGTATCTCTTTTTTTGGTACTGTCTTTGATACAAATCTGATAGTATAACCATCTCGTCTTTCTGATGCATCTTTTTTTCTGTATTACTAAAAGCATTAAATCGTTATTATTAATGTCTGAATTACATCTAATAATGTGTAGCAGTTCATTTTCCTTTGTTATCCAATTCAGAATGTCTTTCCTCCTTTCCTGTTGTAATGGCTTAGCATATTAAGTTAATAACATTTACTGGTAGAAAACTTGCCTAAAGGGATTGTCTTTGTTGCTTGTTGGTTTTTTTTTTTTTTAACTGAAGGCAAAAGTCATATTGATCACATAATTTGCATTAGTTTTGTTTCTCTCTGTATCTTAAGATGCTCATATACATACTTCAAGGAATCTCTCACAAAACTTAGGGAGAAAAGTTCTGCCACTGAATGTCCAGACTGCAGTGACTTCAGTTTCTTGTTGGGAAATAGTCCAAAATCTTTCAAAAGAACAGTGATAAAGAATCAAATCATGTCCAAAGCTGTGCAGATTTTAAGGTGTTTATTGTAATTATTAATGTAAAGAGAACACCTTTAGTAGTGGTGGGAGTGACATTTCTCTTGCATCACGCATCAGACAGGGCTTATACAAGCTCTGATCAGTGACACTGCCTGCACCAGAGCCTCTGCTTTTCCTCTCAGTCTTGGTTCCTTTCTCTTCTGGCAGTGGGACTGCCATCACACAGCTGATCAGCACTGCCAATGTCTACTTTTTTGTTCTGTTTTTAAACTAATACACCCAAAAGATGCCACTGAACTGGACAAGAGCAACTTTTAATAGAACAAAGTAGAAGCAAAGATAACTGTTCAGAAACATAATGATCACTTTTAATGAAGTATTTCTTTAAGTGATTCAAAGTTTTTCATTATGGTAAAAAGATGCAGTATTGTTTCTGAGTGTAGCACTTACACATTTGAAATGTGGATCAAAAATAAAAACACCTGGGCACAGGGGATGTGTGTGAAGAAGTGGCAGCAAGAAAGCAAAAACAGCAAAAGTTAACTTTTTGTATATGTGTACAGACACAGGAAGAAAAGCCATAAGCTTATATATATATATGCATACACATGCACACATATACAAGAAGTAAAGAAAAATCAGCCACTGTAATGGTGGACAATCTCCAATTCCAGTGTCTCCCTCTTCAGTGGGTAAGTTTGCCTCATTTCTGAGATCTTCATGACTGACCTAAGGACAGAAACTGAGAAATGAAGTGTTCTGAAATAAAAACAGGGTGAATTAAAAACAGTAAATCCAGCTGAGCTCCGCATCAGCTATCAGTTAGAATAAGATATTATAGTTAATATCGCTGGGCAGGACATATAGATGTGCTCTGACAATTCAGGGCCAAAGAAAACACCTATCACTTACCTTTGGTTGTGGTTACACAATTACACGCAGCTCAGTTTTAATCAGTCCTATAACTTTATGCAAGATCCAAAGAAAGAGAATTTGGATCTCTTACCACTACTGCAGCTGTGGCGCTGCTTAAGGATGCAAGTCAATGTTTTACTACCAGCAACAGTATTTCATAACACTGATTAATTGTGCCAAAGGTTAAGAACTGCTCCACTGCCACCCAAGCTGACGGGACTTCAACAGCCCTACTGCTTGGTGTTAAACTGTGTTTTATTTGTGAAAAAAAGGACCCATCCTCTATGCGAATGCCCAAAGCCGTTCACGTTAGAAGCATATCTGACACCACTAAAAGAGCAGATCAAAGCGGTGCAAACTCCAACTTTGCTCTCAGAGTCCTGAGTCACCCCTGATATCACAGAATCACAGAACTGCTGAAGTTAGAAAAAAGCACTGATCTCACCTAGACCAACCACCAACCCGCCCCAACCGAGTCCCTCAGCGCTACAACCACACAAAGGCCTCGCGAGTGCGCGCCCAGGGCAGCCCCGAGAGGCACGGGCGGCTGCGGAGCAGGGACGCGTAGAGGCCGCCCCTCTCCGAGGCATCGCAAGGGGAGGCGGCCCGAGCTCACCTTATCTCGCAGATACGCCGCCAGCACAGGTTCCGAACGAAACTTAGTGCAGAGGCCGCCATGACAACTGAGCGGGCGGACGCGCTGGAGGGTGGGTAGGAAGGAGCCGAACAGCACCGCCCCGCTCCCAGCCTCCCTCCCTCCCGCCAACACCGGGAGGACACCGCCCCCAGCGCGGGCTGGGTTGGGACGGTGATCGTAGAAAGTGTGCTTTTGAGACAAAATTAAAATAAAATAAAATAAAATAAAATAAAATAAAATAAAATAAAATAAAATAAAATAAAATAAAATAAAATAAAATAGAATAAAATAAAATAAAATAAAATAAAGCCTGAGGTGTTGTCAATGCATGCCTGTCGGCTGTTTGTGCAGCAAGCTCTCTGTGAAAAACTGTGAGTTTAAAACCATAAATCCCCAGTGTTAGAAAGTCAGGGACACAAATTAATAATAATAATAATAATAATAATAATAATAATAATAATAATAATAATAATAATAATAAAGGTAATGCATGAAGGCTTAGTTTGCCTCCAGTACCTCAGGGTGGTTGGTGTGGAGCAACCTTCTTGAGAGCAGCCCTGTGGAGAAGGATGTGGGGGTCCTGATGGATGAAAAACTTAACATGAGCCAGCAGTGTGCCCTTGCGGCTTGGAAGGCAAATGGTATCCTGGGCTCCATCAAAAGAGGGGTGGCCAGCAGGGACAGGGAGGTGATTGTTCCTCTCTTCTCTGCTCTTGTGAGGGCTCATCTGGAGCACTGCGTCCAAGTGTGAAGCCCCCAGTACAAAAAAGACAGGGAGCTGTTGGAGAGCATCCAGAGGAGGGCCACGAAGATGATCAGGGGACTGGAGCACCTCCCCTATGAGGACAGGCTGAAAGAGCTGGGCTTGTTCAGCCTGGAGAAAAGAAGGCTGCGGGGTGACCTCATTGCAGCCTTTCAGTACCTAAAGGGAGCCTACAAACAGGAGGGGAATCAACTCTTTGAAAGGGTAGATAACTGCAGGATGAGGGGAAACAGTTTTAAGTTGAGGGAGGGCAGATTTAGGTTGGATGTCAGGGGGAAGTTCTTTACAGAGAGAGTGGTGAGGTGCTGGAACAGCTGCCCAGAGAGGTTGTGGATGCCCCGTCCCTGGAGGTGTTCAAGGCCAGATTGGATGGGGCCCTGGGCAGCCTGGTCTAGCATTAAATGAGGAGGTTGGTGGCCCTGCATGTGGCAAGGGGGTTGGAGATTCATGATCCTTGAGGTCCCTTCCAACCCTGGCCATTCTGTGATTCTGTGATTCTGTGAAAGGTGGGCTAAATGGTACTGTCCACCTGATTGATTTAACAACAAAATAGTATTTCTTGTTAAGTTCCAAAGGCATTAGTGTGTATTGTCAAAGTTTTGTTCTTTCAGCTGCAGCTCCTGCAAGTACATTGAACTTCTCTTTGGCAAAAGATGAATCTGTGTTTTGCCAGGTGATGGAAATACCTTCTCAATTTGGAGATTCAGATCTCTCAATCCCTTTCCAAAACACATCCAATAGAGTCATTAGTTAGTCTTGATTTCTTTTTCTCCCAGAAGTTAATGTGTTTAAGGCTTTGAGTTGTTCCTCAACAACAAATATCTCAAAGCCATTAATGAAGCATGGGATTCTCATTTTCTATTACAGTTTTCCACAAGCGTACATAACCATTAGATCATTCAATTAACAAACAGGACTAGCAATCTGGATATCACTTTTTTCCTCAAACTGCCAAGGATGTGATGTGTGACTTTGGTCACATCATGCAGGTGACTTCTTCTAACACGGCCTTGGATTTCAGGATGGGTGGTGGTTGTTTGTTGTTTTTTTTTTGTTTTTTGAACTTGATACCCCTTGTGTTTCACTTAGAATTTAAGATCTGAAGACCTAGCATTTTTCAAATTCAGATGCAACCTTTGCTGGCTTGCATCTCAAGCTGACCTACCTGAAACAGCTATTTATGCGGGTTTCAACCTCTTGGTGAAAATCTCTGCTACACAGGGCTGTAAGGTGAAATTCATCTTTGTAGGAGACATTGCAAGCACCCTTCCAGAGGTTGTGTGGTACATGCTATTGATAATATACATCCCAAAATCGCTCTAGTGTTTCCTACAGGATGCCCATGCCATAGAAGCTTCTCCGCCAGGCGACCCTCTTGGGAAATGCTGCAAGGAGGCTGTTGCATCTCTCTGCAACACATGGTTCGGTGTGAATATTTGGCAAAATTTATTCTCTGAAAGAGTGGTGAGGCAGTGGCACAGGCTGCCCGGGGAGGTGGTGGGTTCTCCATCCCAGGAGATGTGTAAGAAATGTGGAGACGTGGCACTTGGGGTCATGGTTTAGTGGGCATGATGGTGATGGGTTGATGGTTGGACTTGGTGATCTTTTCCAACCTTAATCACTCTATAACTCAGTGATACTAATCAAACAAAACTAATAGTTCTTAAGTAAGTGATTGCCGCGGTTAGCTGTTTCAGAGCTGTCCCAGCCACAACCGCAGCTGATCACGAGGTACAAGTTGGGTTTCCCGCTTCTCCTCCGTCCAGGGATCCCCGAGGTAACAGAGCAGCGCGGCAGGTCTCGCGAGAGCGGCTGACGTGCAGTGCCAGGGCAACGGCTCTGCATTCTCTCCTCTTCCTTGCAAAAGCCTCGGGGGGAGAGGAGGAGTCAGGGTGTGCGATTCACGTGGGCCGTTCAGACGAGGAGAAACGGTAAGCCGCCTATTTCCACGTCTACGTAAGGGAGAAGGGTTGTTATCTCGCTGTGAAACGAGTTATTTTCAGGGCAAACCTCAAGCGTACGAGCAAGCAGGCAAGGCAGGATACCTTGCTACATTGGAGCGGGCTTAGCACTTAGCACTTAGCACTTAACAGGTCGTTGCTCTCTGGACACACCGAGGTGCAACCGTGGTCACCACACGGCGGCGAGCTGCTCCTAAAAGGGACGTGGAGACTCGGCCTGAAAGCACGAATGTCCACGCCTTAGTTCAGGTCTCAGGCTGCAGAGAATGCCTGGCCCCGTCACTGCTTCAGCAGGCAGCAGGGATACCTCCTGTGTGCGGTGTGAGCAGGTGGGCGATCTGCTCACATGGTGCTGGAGCTTAAGGAGGAAGTAGAAAGGCTGAGCAGCATTATCTCAGGTTGTGGATGCCCCGTCCCTGGAGGCATTCAAGGCCAGGCTGGGCAGCCTGGTCTGGTGATCCTGCACACAGCAGGGGGGTTGAAACTAGATGGTCATCGTGGTCCTTTTCAACCTAGGCCGTTCTGTGATTCTATAAAATAAAAAGTATCTCATTAGACAAAGACAGGATTTTGAGTGTATAAAACTAAACTATGGGCTAAATTTTGCTCTGAGATATGGGAATGAGGCTTTCTGTGAACAAGAAAGAGGAAAATTTGGCTGTAAAATAAATACCAACATTTCTTTTGACAAGTAAAAATATATATATATATATATTTTAACTGAATGCTTGACCTGTAATCTTCTACTTTGAAATGCCCAGAAAAATCAACAGAAATGTAATATAATGAACATCAGTTCAAAGTTTATTGGAATAGCACTGATGCTATGAGGTTAGAGAGGACTCCTTGGAGAACTCATTTGATAAGTCGCTTCAGATTTACTGTTTGACTAGCAAGTCTCTAATGACGTTGCCTTCTCTAGCACTGTACCATTAATCATGAGATGAAGGATTTTTCCTAGCTGCATGTTTATCCTTCCATAAAATTCTGAGACTCTTTCGTTCAAAATAATATGGCTTCAGGTTTTATCTTGCAGTCTAGAAGCTGTGTGAGGGGGGTGGGAAATTCACATTTCTCCTGAATTCTCTTTTCCTCTAGTTTTCCTTTTTACCCTGTTAAAAGCAGAAGTTTTTTATTTTATATATTTGCTAAGTGGGAGATAACTAACTGTAATGAAAGAGACTCATTAGAACCGGTTCACTCATTCCAATTCCAAGGCAAAACTGTTTCTTTGCAGTATGTTTTCCCATGCTTCTGTGCAGTTGATAGATAACACAGCGGCTGTGTTCTGTTGGGACCGCTCACTTGCCATAAGTTTTTGCTGTTAAACATCTGAGATAAAGATATAAGATTTTATTTTTCTTTAATTATATTGAATATATGTGAATTTAAATAAACCTCTTTAATAAAGTCACACCAGAACTTAAGAGAATCAAAAAGCATTTTGTAGTTTAACCTGAGAATAGCAAAAAGTTTTTATGTGATATAGGAACAAAATAAAGACATCAAAATTGTTCAGTGTTTATGAGAGAGGAGCACAGAGAGATGGTAACTCTGACTTCTTTTTCTCACCCCATGACAAAGACAGGATCTACGATGGATGCTCCAAAACTAATGCCTCCTGTTTTTTGATGTTTTCCCATGATGTCAGAGGCAGATGTTGGTGATATGGCAGTAGAGGCTGAACCATCCCACCAATATTCCATTACATTTGTTGCCATGTGACAAATCACAGCAGAGGGCCAGTCTGACAAAATGGCATCTGACATGGAAGTGCATATGTGTGTCACTGAATTCCTCCATGTGGAAAAAAATGGCATGCATTGACATTCATTGGCACTTGCTGCACATTTCTGGAGAGCAAACAGTGGATGTGAGCACAGTGAGGCAGTTAGTGGTGCATTTCAGCAGTAGCGACAGTGAGTCACCTCTGGTGCAGATTTTTAGGAGCGTGGCATGCAGTCTCTTGTTCATCACTGGCAAAAATGCATAGCTAATGGTGGTGACTGTGTTGAAAAACAGTGTTTTGTTTTGTAGTTGAGAATTTGCTCTGTCAAGTTATGTTGTGCTCTTTGTATCTGTTGTCATTTCCATGGAAATAGATAGAAAGCATTACTTTCAGAATAACCTATGAATATGTTGTATTTACAAGAATGCAACCTACTGTAAGTGTCTCTAAACAGTTATCCTGTTTTCTTTTCTTTATTCTCTTCCCTTCTACTACTTAGCTACTTAGCATTCATCTGTCTGCTAAGGTGAGATAGTTACTTGACTTCTTCTGGTCACAATGGCCAGGATGGCTACCAATGGCCACTTCACCCATGAGACTTTTTTATAAGCAACAGATGTAAGGGGAGCACATTTCCTAGTTGGCTCCCTTAGTACCTGTACCAAGAAGTAATCATCAAGGTGTTGTAGGAATCTGCTGGAGCTGTTTGTATCAGCTGTATATATTCCCCATTAATGTCTGGCAAGTTGAAGTGACTCATAAGGAGAGAGGCAGCTGATCTAGAGGGTATCTATTAGTTCCAGTCATCATCAGTGTCATTGTCCTGACTAAGTGCCCATAGCACTCTTCCACAACATCCCCCTTATTTGCTAGTCCTTTAATCTTTACCTAGAGGCTGCCAACTGTGCCATCTCTGTACAGTCCAGCCCCACTCTCTTTCCCCCCCATCTCACCTACCCTGCCTGTCCCTGCAGAAAGGCCCAGAATTGCGACACACCACTCAAAGGTCTCTACCCACCAGGTTTCACTGATGTCAGTGATGTTGTGGCTCTGGGACTGAGCCAAGGCTTGTGGCTCTCTCTTGCTTCTCAGTGCATGTTGCACGCCTTGGTGTAGCAACATTCCATATGTGCTTAACCATAGCCAGTACCTGCTGGAGCAGACTGCAGGATCTCTAGCATATACTCCCTCAAATTCCAGCATATCATCCCATAGCTCATCACTGGAGAGTCTGGTTTTTATCTCTGTTACCTCTTCAAATCTTGTTTAGCCTATATCAATCAACCTCTCTAAGTCCTGCACAAAAATCTCTTTCCTCTTCTGAGAAAGGTATATACCATTAGGCATCAGCAGGCCTAGTGTTCTGTAGATCATCCTATGATGAGGAAACCCAAAATTCTGCTGGTGACAACAGCTTTGGAGCCACGTGTGGATCATTTGGTAGCAGGGAACAACGCTGACAGGCACAGGCAGAACCAGAAAGATAGAAGAGTAACCTGTCTCCCTGAGGCCCTGAAGTCCCATTTGAATTCTCTTCTATTTACTACCTTGTGACTTCTGACATTAAAAACCAATAATGGATAATAATCAGAGGGCCATTACCAGGATAGTGAGGTTTACAGTCACATTTCTGGTGAAGGGGATCTTTCATTTCTTGTGCTGTGGCCAGCTGACACATCTGTCTCAGGGACTGCAGGACACGACTCCACAAGTCCATCTCCTTCTTCGACTCCATGCTTCTTCTCTGCCTGCCCAGCTCTGTCCCCAGTCTGAGCGTTTTGACTGCCCTGAGTGCCAGTCTTGATCTGGTGCTCCTCAGGACTGCCTCTGTCCATGTGGGCAATGGCTGCAGTCCCTGCTGGCCCCTCACAGTGTATCAGCTGTCTGAGTGCTGCTGTCTCTCAGTGGGTCTCTGCTCCCACTTGGTTAGTTTTCACACCACTGGATCTTGATATTTTGATGGCAGAATGAATGTTCTGGCTATTATAATCTATGCCTACATGTTATGTGTTTCAACATAATTGCAGATTCTTTGACATGTCAGTGCAAGTCTCAACAAGGAGGGTTTCTTATACCTTCATGCTGAAGGGAGGAAATGGTACTGTTATTATAGGAGCTGGTTCTGTTACATCCAGGTGATCAGTACATCATCAGCTGCATCATGGCTTTCTTCAGAGTTGCAAAATATCTTCCAATCTGAAAAGCACAGATAGTTTTTTTTGTTGTTTTTGTTTGTTTGTTTGTTTGCTGTAGTGTTAATTCCTGCATCTTTGCAATAATTTCTGCAGTCTTTATGACATATGTTTGCCATTTTTGTCTGTGGTTTATCTGCAGTATACTTTCTGTAACGTCACTGAGCTAAAGTCAGGGTTAAGGAGCTGAATATTTTTAATGTGATAAGACAGCTGTTCTCTCTTTGATAGAAATTGTTTATCCAGGAAGCAGATGTGTGGGGTATTTTATTATTCAGAATTTGATTTCCATGGCAAATGGTTCTGCATTATCACTACTGAGAATTTTCATATATTTTTAACTGAAAGTTATCCTGATCATTTGTTCATCTTCCTTTTGAAAATCAGTCCAATATATCCTGCAGGACTTGTGAGATGGTATTATTATGTCTTTTCACATTAAGAGCACCTGGGAAAGATAAATTCCTGGCACAAGTTCAATCGGAATCTGTGCTTATGGGAATCTTACTTTCCATATGAATCAACTAGCAACAGAATTGTTGTTAATTAAAGGAACTGGAATCTTCCAAAGCTGGAGTTCTTTTTACTTTTCTGAACCATTAAATGATGCAGGTATTGGCTGTGGATTTGTCAAATGCTTTTGCTGAAGAACAAGAATTTCTACTTTTTGTGAGGCTTTCCCTTTTCAAAAAAAAAAAAAAAGCATTTGGGGCATCATTTCACAGTTTAAACTTCGAACCAGTGCAAGCAAACACCAGTTTATCTACAATTTTCAACAATCCCTCCCACTCCCATGCCTTTTTTTCTGCTGACACACATGTTTTCATATCCAACCACTGAAGTAGTTAAAATTAACCAGGCAAAGCCAAGCGAGTAAGTGAATAAAGGTTAATTGTGACCCAGATTAAATCTCTGATCCTTTTCAGCACATAACTCAATGTACACTCCTATCAGTTGACAGGATAAGGCATATCTGACAGAGGAGTCTGACAAGTAGCAGGATTGGTTCTTTCAGCCACAGCGCTTTCTGCTTATGACATTACAGCATTAAAGCATAACCTCTGAGGGATTTGTTTCACTTTCTGTCTTGGTCTAATTTTATTGCTATAATGTTTTACGCCCATATCACAAAAAGTATCTCTATAAATGGTTATAAATGTGACTGTTAACTTGCTCCTCTAGGAAGTGAGTTATAAAGCTATAATAATGTGCATCTATTAGACCATTAAAACCGGAGCTGACAGAGGGATAGAGGAGGATACTAGGTCCCCATGTTATTTTTTTGTCTAAGAGAGGAAACTGTTAATGATTTCACTAAGCAAAAAATTACATTATGAGCTTCACCCTCCATCAAGCAATTCTCCTAGTAAATATTTTTTTTGTATATGGGATTCTCTTGGCCATCATGGATCTCAATTGTCAGCAATCTTACTTCTGCTTGTGCCCACCCTTCCACAGCCCTCTGTGTTGTGCTGACCTCAGCATTTGTGTGGGGCATTCAGGAAAGCAGATTAGAGAGCTGATCCAGTATAAAAATAACCTGCCCAAGAAGACCCCGCAGGCTGGACCAGTTCGCCAGTTTAATTTGCACTGTTCAAAAAATCAGTGTATCTGGCACAGCTCAGAGTGTAGTGACTGTTTAAGATAACCCTATTGCTGAAACATTTGTCTTTAAACTACATCCTTATATCTACAGTTCCTTCACTATGTTAGTATATCTCACTTTACATGTACATGATCAATGGAGTAAATCTCTGCCTGGTTTTATTAACATGAGCATTTGTGAAAAGGTTACCAGTTATCTAATGACTTTTATCAAGTGGCTGGAATCAGGATAGCATAAACATATAGGAGTTAAATCATCTAAGACCTGGATTTTCAAGAGTAAAGAGCACCTCCTACAACTCCAACACTTCAAGAACCTCAGTTTGATTCCCAGTGACCATCTTGACTGCAGAATAGACTTGTTGCCTTTTGGTATCTCACTTTGCTATGCAGGCAGCCTGTTGTGCAGGACTAGTTTTCTTATCAAGGGTAGAAGGTTTTTTTTCAGGGTGGTCTCAGTTATATTGCTAAGGGAGGATAACTGGTCTGATTTTCTTCATCTAGGGCAATTCTGTTTCAGTAAAAGCAAAATTCTGTGATAGAGTTACAGCCTCTGTGGATCAAGAAAGGATAACTGATGTTGTCTACTTGGTCTTCACCACATCCTTGTCTCTAAATTGGAGAGAAATGAATTTGAAAGATTGACAAGACAGTGGATAATGAATTGGATGGATGGCTGCAGCCAAAGGTTTGTGGTCAAAAGCTCTATGTCCAGATGGAGGTCAGTGATGAGTAGTATCCCCCAGGAATCTGTCTAGGAAACACCTTCATTAATGACCTGGAAATTGGGATCGAGTGCACCCTCAGCAAGTTTGCTGATTACACCAAGCTGAGTGGTGCAGTTGATACAACAGAAGGAAGGGATGTCATCCAAAAGGACCTGGATATGGATAAGCTTGAGAAATAGGCCCAGGAGTACCTAAAGAGATAAAACAAGACCAAATGCAGGGTGTTGCACTTGGGTTGGGACAATCTCAGATATGTGTACTGACTGGGAGAAGAACTCCTTGAGGGCAGCCCTGCAGGGAAGGACATGGGAGTCCTGTTGGACAAAAAAAAAAAGGATGTGAGCCAGCAGGGTGTGCTCACAGCCCTAAAGGCCAATTGTATCCTGGGCTCCATGAAAAGAAGGATGGCCAGCAGAGCGAGGGAGGTGATTGTCCCACTCTAATCTGGACTTGTGAGGCTCCATCTGGATGCTGTCATCCAGGCCTGTGGCCCGCAGAACAAGAAGGATGCAGAGCTATTGAAGCAGGTCCAAAGGAGAGCCACTAAGATTACCAGAGGGCTGGAGCACCTCTCTTAAGAAAAGAGGCTGAGGGAGCTGAACCTGTGTCAGCCTTGAGAGGGAGGCCTCGTTGAAGCCTTCCAACAATTGAGGGAAGCTTATAAATAAGAGGGGGTCTGATTTTTTACATGATCTGATAGTGATAGGACAAGGTGAAATGGCTTTGAACTAAAAGAGGGGATATTTAGGTTAGATGTCAGGGGGGAAATTTTTCACTGAGAGGTTTGTGAGGCACTGCCACAGATTGCCCAAAGCAGTTGTAGATACTCCATCCCTGGAGGTATTCAAGGTCTGGTTGGATGGGGCATGGACAGCCTGATCTAGTGAGTTGCAGCCATTTCCAAAGCAGGGAACTTGGAGCTAGATGATCTTTGAGGTATCTCCCACTAGAAGCCATTCTGTGATTCACCTCAAAATTTCCCACTTGGATCTCTTTTAGAGAGTAATGTCCTTCTCTGTATTTGAGGGAAAGCAGACCACTTTTGATCTCTGTATTAGCTTTCAGTAAGTCATAGCTCATTTAATTTTCTCCTAACGGTGCTTAACTGTCAGTCTTCTTTCATGCTGTAAATCTGTAGTCTAGTGAAATATATCTGTCTTGCTTTGACCAGTAGTTTGTCCCACTGTCCTCCTCTCTTTTCCCCATGGAGAAGTGCTCATCTTGATCTTTTACAGTGTTTTCTGTAGTGTTTCACATTTCATGCCAAGAGGCTTAGATAATGCATTCAGACAAGTAATCCGCATTTGGAAAGAAAGAAAAAAAAAAGCTATAAAATAATGTCAGTTCTGTAAATAGGCTTCATACTGTGCTCTGATGATTATTCCCTGATACCTGTACTGCATTTCTACAACTCTTAATGTCTCTGCTTTTATGTAGGTACCACCTACCATTCCTCTTCCTTGACAGCATCTCTCCTGCTTTCTTGTAGAAATATTTTTGGTTAAACCAGGCAACCAAAGTAACCACAAACTTTGTCTGAGTTACTAAATGCAGTCAGTATCTTCAGATAGGTATGAGCTAGAACACAGGTATCAGCAATGTAGGGCAAGAAGAAATTTCAGCAGAAATTCTTTAATAGAATATGACAGTAGTGACGGTAACTGGGGCAGGGCACTCAGCTAGGACTCAGTGTAATTTGAAGGCTGGCTCCTGCAGCTCACTTCCACAGCACAGGGCATAGCTGACCTCATAGACTCCAGGCCCCCAAAGCTTGCTGAGAGATGTGTAATGCAGCTCCATGTCAGCAGTTGTGCTTGAACTGCTTGCAGACTTCAGGTGACAGACGTTTGTCAACCCTCTTCTGATGTGAGCCAGTGATTTTTTTGGTGTTGATGATGTTCTTGGAAGCTACACTAATTTCTTTTTTTTGTAAATCATCTTTGCCTTGTCTTTTTGTGTATGACAAATTTAGTTTTGAAATGTGATTTTTTTTTTGTCAGAATACATTTAAAGACTTTTCAGTTATGTGATATTGATAGAAACTATAATAAAGAAATAAAATTTGTGGGTATGAAGAAAAGCATGTCAAAAGAGTATATTGTATTTATCTAAACATAGAAGTTGTAAGTTTGGATGAGATCTCTGAAGTTCATTTAGTCCAAGTGCCTGTCTCAAAGCAGGGTAAATCTGGACTAGGTTTCTTAGGACCATGCACAGTTTGAGAGTCTCCAGGGATGGAACCCCAGCTTCTCTGGGCAACATTTGTGTTTGACTACCTCACAATTTAAAAAAAAAAAGTCGTCTTATGTTTAAGTTAAATTTCCTGTATTTTGTGTCTGTTGCCACTTGTCCTGTCAGTGACCGCCACTGGGAGGAGTCTGACTCTGATTTCTTTATGCCATCCATCAGATATTTGCCATCAGATATATACACATATTTATAAGATTCCCCTGAGCCTTCTCTGCTCTGGAATCTCGCAGCCTCTCCTTGTCTGTCTGATATCCTCATCCCTTGATCATCTTGAGAGGTGGACCATCTCCAGCATGTCCATATCTCTGTCCTATTGAGGAGTCTAAAACTGGACATGAAACTCCAAATGCGTCTCTTGTGCTGAGCAGAGGTGGCAAAAAGCCTACTTCAGTCCTCTGGCAAGAACTTTCCTAATGCAACTCAGGGTGCTGTTGACTTTCTTTGCCGCATGAGTACATTGCTGACCCATGGACAATTTTTTGTTCAGTGAGACTCCTGTGTCCTTTTCTGTAAAGCTTGTCAGTCCCTAGCAAATGTCAGTGCTGGTCCCAGTGCAGGGCCTTGGCCTTCCCTTTGCTGAACTTGATAAGATTCCTCTTTGCCCACTGTCCCAACCTTCTCAGCTCCTTGTGATTTCCAGCACCACTGCTTGCTGCAGCAGCCAATCCTCCTAGTTTTGTATCATTTACAGACCTGCTGAGAATACGCTCAGTCTTGTCACCTCAAGTAAAGCAGTACTGCTCCCATGTTGGTTTAACTGGTGCACCACTGCTGCCTACAGCTGGTTACAACCATTTGAGCCTGACTGTTCAGCCAGTCATCAGTCCATTTCACCATCTACTTGTCTAGTCTATATTATATCAGTTTGTGCATTAGGAATTAGAGGGGATGGTGTCAGAAGCTCTACTGTAGTCAAGGCAGGAAGGAATTAACGTGGTTTTCTGGGTAGGGGAAAGTTATTACAGGAGTTAGACAAGGAGCAGGAGGTTGGATTAGATGAATTCCCAAGGTCTCTTCTAATCTGAATTATTCTGTAATTTCAGCTGGAGTTTATGTTCTATAGCATGCTGCAAGTGACACAATAAGAGGATTAATGTGCAGACAGATTCCTTTTGGGGGGGTTGTTACAGAGTTACTCACAGTAGGACTGATGAAGGCCAACAGCAGAAGTATGCAGAAAGACCTCTTGATATTGAATGACTAAATAATAAAAAGGCAGATGAATTCAGTCCAGATAAATGTTGAGCAATATGCACGCGAGGAAGAAAATAGTTATTTTGAACAGAGATGCTAAAGTGTATATTTCTACGCAGGGTTGAAATTTGAATTACAATAGATAGTTAGAGTCATAATAGATAGTTATAATAGATAGTTCCATGGTAACATCAGCTCTGTGCTGATTGGCAATTAAAGTGGAGAGCTAACTCTCTGCATCTTTGTTCCACATCTGTATGAAGTGGATGGAAATGCCTCTACATTACATGAATCTTACGAGGTTAAGCTGATGTATATTTGTCACCTAGATGCTCTGATAAAAAAAACAATTTCATCTGATTTTGTTTAAATCATCTAACTGATTTCTTTCATCTCTTTTAAAACTTCTGTATTTTTTAATTGGGTTGATTAGCAGATTGTATAAGGAAATTTATTAATGATTAGAATAATAGCAGTACTTTTTTAGGGGCAAATCTTGCATCTTTGGTAGATTTCTTTACCTTGACAGTTAGTGTGACCTAACAGTAAGTCTGACTGTTTCTCTAACAACTGGGTAAAGTTTGTTGAAAAATGCGATAATCCCTTCATGCACATATGCACTCAATTTGTGCATCCCACCGGTGCTATGAACACCACGAACCAGAAGTTTTAGAGGAACAAACCTAGCCTGACAATTTGGTGTTGTTTTAGTAAATCAATTTTACTTTGTCATTGTGGAAATGCTTCGTTGAGGAAAGGATAATGGCATTCTTCCTTCAGCATACACTGAATACCTTTCATTGTCTAGCTCTAAAATGTGTCTTTAGTCATGTGTGGAGAGGATTTTCCAGCTATTTGTCTCAGCAGTGAACTATTATTTATTTGGAAAGACCAACGGCATATTATGCCTCTTACTATTATGTCTCTTGGCAGATATGAGCTGATTTATCTTTGGAGACCCTGAATCTGTTGTGACATTTGGAATTGTTTTGGCAATATATATAAAGACAACAGGGTGTTAGTTTCTTGAAAGAGTACATGGTGTATGCAGTTATATTCCTGTCAGCAGCTTTTTTTATGTATAACTCCAGTGCATCTAAGGGCCTGGAGACCCTCAGCATACAGGATGAAAGCTGTTAGTGAAACATCTCAGTGCTTCAAATTATCATGTTTAGTACATCACTTGAAAGTAAAACTGTAAAGTTCCTACAAAAAATCAAAATTCGTTGTCGGCTGAATACCCTGGGATCATGCATTTGAACTATATGTCTGGTTTGGAAGGCAGGGATTTCTTTTGCAAAGTAAAATGCCGTCCTAAAGAGGTGGAAAATGAATACAGAAAAAGCTTACTTCTAATTCCTTGCAAATAGATGACCAAATCATGCCAGTCACTAGTACCTGTTGTCATGCCTGTAGGTAGCTGCAATAGGGACACAGGAGGATGAAGGAAAAAGAGAATGAGAAGGAAAGCTTGGGACAGAGGAAACACCAACAAATGACAGAAAGATCTGGTTCAGTGCAGAGGATAGATGCTGAAACACAGAAAATAGGATGGAAATGACAAGGATGTAGTGGCAGTTTTTCATTTATATTCTTATTTCCTGTTTTTTGCTGAAATCTTTGTGGTAATTTTCTCCTCCTTTTCTGCTTCATTAAGTCATTAATCAAAACTAGAAAAAAAATTTAAACATTTCAAAGTATGACTGATTTTAAAATATTTTAAAAAATTATTGCTTTGAATAGTGTGTTCACTGTATGCTACTGGACTTCTACATCTCTATCACTAACTAGTAAAACTGCTGTAAAAGAGAGCAGGAAGCAACATCAGATTCCACTGGTTTGAGTGAAAATTGTTGTCTAATTTCTCCTGTAGCAGTTAAAAATAATGCATATGCTCCATTTGTAGGAGACATTAGAGTCTAATATACACTAATCCGTTTTCCCTGCTCCTCTTGAGACATCTCAGCTGGTGCAGATTTCTGCTTGTGGTAGACTTGCCTGCCTGAAAATACACAGGAACCTGTGCATGTACATAGAATCATAGAACTGCTCTGGTTTCATGGAACGTATTTCACATTTATAGTGTGCTCTTCTTTGAATTGCCTTCTAGTTTTAGTATCACTTTTGTTGTTGAGTTACCAATTACAGTGTTTATTTATTGATCCTGGATGAATAAATAACCTAATTTTCTCAGTCCTTTGAGTTATAAAGAATAGTTGTGTTGTTTAAACAGCAATTTAGACCTACCTTCTGAGATTACTCCTACACCTTTTTTGCCACTGATGCAATACTAGTGATTTAGACACCTTGATCTTGGTCTATGTACGTTTTGTGTTATCTGTACAGGCAGAAACATCTGTTAAAGGTCTGAGAACGGTTAAATAAAGAAAAAAAGATGAAAAATTAAAGAAATATGGCCAGTAGCAAAGTGATGTTAAATTTTTTACTTCAGGTGATGGATTATAGAAACTCAGAACTTGTTTTTGGTGCAAACATCTTTCCTGTTCTAGACACCTAATCAAAGGCCTAGTTTCTAATGTTTTTTTTGTTTGTTTTTTGTTTTAACAGTGAACTACTGCTGCTCCAGCTGTCAGAACTCAAGAAAATCGTATTAGATTAGATACGACCTCTTTTCTCAGCCACTGATAATTTTTTTTTCTGATTTTGATCACGTTTCTTATTTTCTACGGCTTTTAAAGATTTGATGCTGTCATTATTTTTTGGTCTTTTATCTACTTAATAGAGAACTCATTTGCCTTTTCTTTGCTCTTAATTCACATAGTAGAAAGGAACAAAATGTTCGTGACTATCTTAATAAGAGTGGTTAGAAGATATAATGAGATATAGATTGACTTATATTTTTAGAGTACCATAGACACTTAAAATTACTTATGCATTACAGTTCAAAATTAGTTTTTGGAAAAAAAACCAAAACAACAAGAAACAGTTCTCTTGTGATGATCTTTCACTGTAAAGAAAACTGTTCATAGAACTCACAAGAGCCTCTTTAAATGGCTTCAGCTTTAAAGGGCTTTCACATTTCATTTTCAGTCTGAACTGTATCAGCACCCACATTCATAAATGTCAGCATGAATTTGTCTCCTAAATTAATTTAATTATCTAAATATCAAAAGTAATTTTACACCTGCAACTCTAATTTAATTCTCAAGACAACATAACTATCCTTGTCACATTCTTCCAAACAATCTGTGGTTCTTTTGTCCAGCTAAAAATATTTTTTTCCCCGGGTTTTTATTTACTTTCCATCTCGTATTGTAGCAGGCTTGAAGGACATGCAGTAATGTTACCTTTAGCACCTGAGACATGTACTTAAGTTTACCTGCATCACAGCATTTAAAAGAAAGTATACTTTACCATCTCATTTTATATGAGTACTCTATTAGAAAAAAATATATATAAATGGTTGACAGGCAGAATATAAAAACTGCACTGATTTTTGCTGCATCCTGAAAGACCGCATGTGGAGATGTATCACGTCACTGTCATAATCTATGATTTTAATTGTGGTGCAGAACAGTGATGTGGTACTGTTATGAGTGCACTAAAAAAGGTTTTTTGCTACCTTCCTATTTTTAACTTTCACTGACATTTGAAGAAAAGTAAAGACTTTTTTTTTAAACCAACCTTTTTAATAAAAAATGAAAAGAAGGTCCTGACATTTTGTGTTTGTCTTTAGATTTTTGGGAAGAGGAGAGGAAGTATAAAAACTGGAGGAAGTATGAATAATTAAAGTAGTGTTTAATTGAGAATGAAAGAAGCATCTTATTTTATATGTCTTAAACATCAATGAGCAAACACAGAATTTTAAGTAAGAGAAAGGCGATTACCTCTTACTAGACTTGTCCCAAGAACATATGCTTGTAAACTGGCTATCAATAGAATCGTTGAATCATAGAATGGCCTGGATTGAAAAGGACCTCAAAGATCATCTAGTTTCAACCCCACTGCTATGTGCAGGGTCACCAACCACCAGACCAGGCTGCCCAGAGCCACATCCAGCCTTGAATGCCTCCAGGGATGGGGCATCCACAACCTCCCTGGGCAACCTGTTCCAGTGCATCACCACCCTCTGTGTGAAAAACTTCCTCCTAATATCTAACCTAAACCACCACTGTATCAGTTTAAAACCATTTCCCCCTTGTCCTATCACTGTCCACCCTCGTAAACAGCCGTTCCCCCTCCTGTTTATACGCTCCCTTCAAGTACTGGAAGGCTATCGTGAGGTCTCCCCGGAGACTTCTTTTCTCCAAGCTAAACAAGCCCAGTTTCTTCAACCTTTCCTCATAGGAGAGGTGCTCCAGCCCTCTGATCATCTTAGTGGCTCTCCTCTGGACTTGTTCCAAGAGCTCTGCATCTTTCTTGTGCTGGGGGTCCCAGGTCTGGATGCAGTGCTGTAGATGTGGCCTCACAAGAGCCGAGCAGAGGGGGACAATCACTTCCCTCTCCCTGCTGCCACCCCTCTTTTAATGCAGCCCATTGGCTGAATGTTGGCCTTCCAGGCTGCAAGTGCACACTGCTGGCTCTTGTCCAGCTTCTCATCCACCAGGAATAGCTTGAAGTTAGCAGGAGCACCTTTGCAGGGTACTTGAATACATTAACTTGCAGTGTTCCATCTAGATGTGTGTTTCTCTGATAGAGAGATTCCTGTCCTCTTCCTATCTGGTAAAATAGTGCTCCCCTCTCACCTCCTTCCCTCCCTCCTTTCTGTGTGCCTCAGAACTTACCTACTGCTTTTGCTGGTGCAGTAAGAACTTGTCTTTCAATTTTCTGTCTATCTCAGTCATTGTGCAAAGCAGCTACAGTGGAAATTGGCTGCCTCTGAACTCACTGAGTGGATCAACTTTTTTTTAAAATAAAATGTGTAGGACTTTCAGTAATTCAAATCAGGAAGACTGTTGTAAGGGAACTAAGAACTTATTTCTCCTGAAAAAATGTTATTAGAATTATAGGAGGTGAGAATAGCATAAAAGCATTTCTGGGAGTCTGAGATGTAGTAAAATGAGACTGGATATATGAATGATTAAGATCTGTAACGGGAGAAGATGTTAAAAAAGCTATGGGACTAGTGCTGAAAGTAGATAGATATTGAAACAGTCCTATTTTCCTGTGAATTCTCTCAAATTTTGCTTGAAACAGTTACTGTTGTCAACTGAGTGTAATGGTACTGACTGTTTCAGAATCCATCTGTGCTGTCTCAATACAAGCAGTGTCCACACCTTGCTTGTATCACAGATAGCAATGTAGCAGTCTCCGAGCTGGTCTCCTGAGCCACTCCATGTGCTGTTGCCCAGTGTATAGCTCGGACACTAGCTGAGATCTGAAAATGGGGTAGTTGCGCTGGCAGAGGTTGTGCACCAAGGTTTTTTGCTGTCTGTGGTGGTCTTTGGCTCACGTTCTTAGAGACTGAAGTTTAAAAATATTCTTTCTTATTTTGCCTGGTCACCATCAATTTTTATCACTCACATTTTCTGCAGAATTGTAGATGTTGTTCCTGTGACATCAGTAACTGCTACTCCCAGAAACAGTGAGGAAGTCTCATTAACATACAACACAAACTGGTACTTTGAAACAGTAGAGTTCAACCACTCTTGCTGCAGGTACAGGTAGTCACGGAGCTGCATGTGATAAGCAGAAAGCAAGTGATGGAAGAGGAATCCAGAGCAATTCTCATAGTGGTGATGAGGTGTTAGACTGGGCTTAGCTGTTTTGTATTTTTTTTTTTAACCAAGGTGTACTTTGATGTATGCTTCAGGTTGTTCTTTTTATGACAGCTTATGAGTATTTTTCACCTGAATACTGCTAAAAGGTAAATTCTTAGGGCTGCATTTTAGAGTTTTTTCCCTAACTGAAGTACCATAATCTGAAATGAAATCCAACCTACTCCCTGAAACGGATTTCCTGCAGAGTCAGTCAGATTGCATAAATCTTCATTGAGCCTGCTATGCATTTGCTTGGATTTTAAACTGAGAGGAGATCTTGTTTCCATGTAGTTGCTTCTTCAAGGCACTGGGCTGGAGTGTGTGTGGCGGGGGGAGGGGGAGGAAGAGGGAGGAGGGGACAACTCTACCAGTCACTTGTCCTCCAGCTCCTAGGAGCATAGCGTTACGGATGTTGAAGATACTCTGAATTAACCAGAGCTCGCAGGCATTCGCCTTCTTCCATTTTGTTACTGGCTGTGGTTCTCTGTTGTTCCTGCCCAGATTGACCAGAGATGTGCCCGTCCCCCATCCTTGGAGACTTTCAAGGTGATGCTGGATCAAGCCCTGGGCAACCTGATCTAGTTGTGCATGTCCTTGTTCATTGCAGGGGAGCTGGACTAGATGACCATTAAAGGTCCCTTCCAAGGATTAATTCTAAGGATTCTATGATTCTATGATCGCCAGTTGCCTGGCCTTTAACAGACTTGTCTTCTCAAGCCTACAGTTCCTAGAGGCCCTTGCTGTACTTCACAGCACATACGTGAGAAGGGAGGCAGAAATAAAGAATCACTCTGATGCGTAGTAATTCAGTCAGTAAAAACTGGCAGCGAGTGCCTGCAGAGAGATTCAGGAGATGCAAAAAATGCAAGCAGTCAGCTTCCTGCCTAGTTTTCTAAGCTTTGAAGCTCCAACTGAGGGACTTTCCACAAGTTTCAAGGCTGGAATATTTCCAGGAAAGTAAACTCTCCTTCACACAGTTTCCTCCTGTGGTAGCTTTGACCTGGTAGATTGGTCTCTCCTCCACTCACACATGCCTAAGATCATCTGATCTTTTCTGCATTACATCAAGGCTGGCTAAGAGACATGTGAAATGTGATGCCTGTTACAGCACTCTTAGCTGAACTGTCCTTGGCAGCTGTTCTGAAGGCTGCATAATTTCTATGTACCTCAAAGGAAAAGGAGTAAAAGAGCAAGCAGGAAAAAGAGACACTGTTGTCCTGCCAGGATTTCTAGGAAGAAAACTGTAATATGAATCAAGGGAGAAAACTTTTGTTTTAAATAGAAGTTTTGAAGATGCTGATAGACTCAAAAGGCATGATTGCTGTCTCACCTACTCATTTTACACTGCCTCCAGTTGAATTACTCATCACTGGTGCTGGTAGAAGCTTACATGGGGCCAAGATCTGGAGAGCCAGCAGACTTTATTATAAACAGTCCCATAGTTTCAATCTGATGACTTTGTTGTTTAGCTTTCCAGACAAATTAATATTTTGGATAGATGTAAGGCCTAGTTCTTTGACATACTCTTGACTCCAGAAGGATTATATAAATGCAGCTTCATAGAACTTGGCTTTTGTTCAGCTATTGAAATCTGTAAAAGTGTATTTTACAAGAATGTTTTTACGAATAAATAGTAGACCAATTTGTGCTCTTTTATACTTTTTATGCAAGTGAGAAACAATGTTGCCTTCGTCAATTTCAGATACATTGAGAGTCTAGTAAAATTGATTGTAAATTTTGTAAATTACAGGGATATTTGGGAAGACATTGTTCTGAAGACAAACTTCACATATTGGAACAAATCTTCTACCTATAGTTATGGAACTTGATGTTAATAATAAGGAGGTATCTTCAGCAAGTCACTTGAATATTTTTAAAGATACATCCATATAATTATATAATGTCCAAAATACATTACTCCTTAGGTTTAATGGAATCTTTGTCCTGCTAAAGTTTAGGTGTTATTTTTGGTGCAAACCAACTTGAATTAAGGTTGATGATAATAAACTGTTTGCATTGATAGAAAGATATAGTTACATTTTAAGAGGAATTCTTGTAAACTGCAGAGTTCAGGATATGTGGTGTTTGACGTTTTGTGTTTCTACTTAATGTTTACATGCAAGAGAGCAAGACTTAAGATATTACACTTTTTTTCTTTGGATTAGATCAAAAATTCAGCATATGGTTTCCAATCTTGACTCATCTGTGTTTCTGATAGACCTGGTGTACAGTTTTCATAGAATCATAGAATCATAGAATGGCTTGGGTTGGAAGAGACCTCAAGGATCATCAAGCTCCAACCTCCCTGCTGCAGGCAGGGCTGCCAGCCTCCATATCTAACACTAAACCAGGCTTCAAATGTTCTTCATTTTATCCTGATTACAGTTTTGCTGAAATCAGTGGATATTAGTGGGATCAGAAATTTCTTTTGACAGTCTCTCAAATAGGTTTAAAAATTCCGCGCATATATGGTGTTCTGTGGTTTACCATACATTTATTATGTATATATACAGTGCACCACAAGATTGGTATCATTGCCATTTCTGGACAGTTTACTGTTGCTTTGTTTTTGCTGCTAGCGGTAAGTTGCAGGAGTTTTTATTTACACTTATTATTATCAGAGGGAATGTTTCCCTGCATTAGTGAGCTCAAATTTCAAACATGATAGGAGAATTAGGTGGAATGTTATTTTATAGCTAAAAGAAACTTGAATCTGATAGCCCCGTATGTGCAAAGAGCTGCTTTTGGTCAGGCAGCATTTTATATCCAAGATTTTTTTTCATCAGTAAAGAACTTTAGTGCGTACCTCAAACATAAAGTCAGGAAACTGACCTAAAATTGCATGTGACTGCAAGACTTCTCATTCAGTGTCCTCTACAGCAGTCTTCCATCAGCCGCACAACATCAAAAGGCAGTTGTGGCAAGCATTGTTGTAGGTGACAGTATTCGGCTTGAAAGATGTCTTTGGGATGAGTTTAATATCTAGAGACTCTCTGCACGTCCAGCCTGTGGGCCTCATGCGGCCTTCCACAGCCTATCCTGTGGCCGCCCTGCACCCCATGCCATCATGGTGGTGGCTGTCCTCGCCAGAAGGCCTGGCCCAGCCCTGTGTGCATTCGTGTCATTCACAACAAGCACACATCGGTGTGCCGTCAGCACTGTCTGAGCTGAAACCTGGACTTGGAAGGGTGCAGTGCAGAGCTGACTCGAGTGATGGCAAACAGTTGTATGCATTGTGATACGCTGGCTAAACACAGTCCTGTGAACTGCAAAAAATATGCAGCCGTGTTTTCAATTTTGATAAAGGAATTTGAGAATGGGATTCAAGATTGCTGAAAAATCATCAATTTTTTTGTATATTTATGGCTGTTTTCAGTCGGCATAAATGTATTACCTGCAAATTTTGAAATGGAATGTACAGAGTTGTGATCACATACTCAACTTAAAAAATTTGATCTCTCTTTCTCTAGACATTTAAAACACTCTCTTAACAGAGAAACTCATCCCTCATTTCACAATCACGTCTTCTTCACATCATCACTTTTTGGCAGTATGTGCATTTGTGAACTACTCTTTTCAAGGATGAAATTCAGGAAGCAGATTGATGCATTAATTTCCCAAAACGAAGGTCAAATATTTTATGTTTTAATAAAAATATTAAAAATTAAAGTAACTATTGTTAGTTGTGTACATTAAATATATTGTGTATTTTATGAGGGCTGCTCTGAAAGTAATGCTTCCTATTTTATTATGTTGGTGGTATGGCAGTAGAAGTTGAACCTTCCCACCAGTATGCCATTGCATTTTGTTGCTGTGTGAAAGATGGCAGCAGAGGAGCAGTCTGACAAAACGGCACCTGAACTTCTTCATGCAGAAAAAATGTCACCCATTGACATTCATTGATGCTTGCTGAATGCTTATGGAGACCAAATCAAGGATGTGAGCACAGTGAGAGGGTGGGTGCTGTATTTAGCATTTGTGACAGTGACAGTGAGTCACCTCCACTGGTGCAGATTTTTGTCAGAGCAGCATGCAGACACTTGTTTGTTGCTGGTGAAAATCCATAGCTATTGGTGATGACTATGTTGAAAAATACTATTTTGTAGCTGAGAATTTGCTCTATTGAATAGTGTTTGTGTGTTCATTGTATCTGTTGTAGTTTCCATGGAAATAAATAGGAAGGATTACTTTCGGAGCAAAGTACAAATATGCAGCCCAAGACAATTCCTTTTCACTCAGTGCAGTCCAGCAAGCCAAAAGGTTGGAAATCTATGGCATAGAGGAAGTGCTGATGCACAGTGTGCTTTTTCATGAAGTCTTAGGGTAGAAACAAAGGGAACAAACACAACTTGCTGTTCTTCTGCACCATCAAACAGACCAACACAAATGAATAGGCTATGAGCCCTTTTATGTTCAGATCTCTAACAGGTGACAGAAAGTGAAGAGCCATGTGCCACAGGGTATGACCAAAAACATCTTACAGGCAGGAATCACTCATACAGGTGTTTTCTATTTAGTTAAAGCAGAGACTGATGGGAGTTGTGAAGAATCTAAGTATCTTTTGGGGGTGGCTTTTATTTTGGTAATGCCTTATACTTCCCTTGGAAAAATAAATATTATTTCCAGATAAATTATTTTTCAGTTTTTCAAAAAAAGAACTTTATCAGAGAGATTTCATTCCTAGCACTTACATTAACATTTAAAGAAATGGGAAGATAGGAGTCTTCAACCTGGAGAAGACTGAGAGGTGGTGTAATCACTGTTTATAAATACACAAAGTACAGTGGTCAAGTGGATGAGATCAGACTCTCTTCAGTGGTGTTCAGTGAAAGGACTAAGGGCAGAGGGCAAAAACTGCAACACAGTTTATGCAGTTATTGTACATGCTTTCTAGTGACATCAGTCAGTAGCACCATACAGCATGCAATCTAGAGATCCTCTGGCAAACACTATGTCCTGTTGCCTGTAGCATATTGGTAACAGGCAGTCATTGGTTGTGTCCTGTTTGTTAACGCAGGTATCAAGCAATACCTACTGATACTGATCAGCACTTGCAAAGACAGCATTGCTAGAAACTGGCTGCCCTTTGGATTTTGAGCTCTTTGAGGCTGGCAGTTCAAATAGGGTTTTACCCACACAAGCTGTACCTTCCCAGGCAGGATAAAAAAATGTTTTGTGAAACTATGGCCAAAAACAAAAACAAAAACAAACAAAAAAACCCCTAAAGTCAAAGTGAATGGCATCCACTTCTGTCCTCTTCTGTACTGAACCAGTCATCAGCTTTATTTCCTTTGTGTGCTCAGAAATGATGTTCAGGTAGATCTACTCCATAATCATCTCAGGGACTGAGATGAGACTGGCCAGTAGCTTCCCAGATCCTTCTCCATAAAATGGGAGTCATATTGCCAAAACTGCCTCCTGCCTTGACTTACTGCACATCAAAAAGATCTGTTATCTCTGTTTTGAGTTTGCCCAGACAATCAGCTTTCCTCTGCTCTCTTTCTTGCTAGGAGACAAAAGAGATACTATTTCTATATTAAATGAAGTAGCATGAGGAAGCCTGCAGTCCTATTAAAATCAATGAGACTTCTTGCATGCTTAATACTGGACAGGGCATTGGATATAACTTCGGCTGAGACCTTAGTGTTTGAGCACTCTGGTTCTATTTCTATATGGCAGCAAAATAGACATTAGCTAAATTTAAAACGTCTACTTTTGTGTCTCATTTTCAGGAGTCAGCAAGCAAATAAGAAAATCAAACCTGAACGTTTGCCAGATTTTGAGGAAAATTAATTTTTGGATCCAAGATTTGTTCCTTATGTCTGTCACTAGTCAGGAAACTGACTGCTAATACTTCATTTCTAAATGATAGGGCAGTGGGAAAATGAATTTAAAGCTATTTTAGACAATCCACTTGACTTTTCCTAACTGGATTGTTTGAATCAGTGAGTGTCAGGCCTTCAGGAAATCATACAGCCAGTACTTCACTCAAGTAATTTCAGAAAGAACAGTACAAGTTTTTATCCCATCTAATTCTAAATTCTTCTTCTAATTGCTGATGGTACTTCCTGAAGTTGCTAAATGCCTCAAGAGCACATATAGCTACATTAAGCTTTTGAATAAAAAGATCAGCAATACTCCTTAACAAGTAGAAGTAACTTATTTCATTTTATGAAATCTCATTCTTTCAAGGCTTCAGAGAATAGAAAGAAACTGCAAAGGAAGGAACACCTAACTGGTAAGGGAAACGTATACTATCAAGGATGAAGACTGTATGCTTAACATACAGTTAATTTAAAGAATACGCAGTCATTGGTCTTCTCCCTGGCTGCTGTCTAATGAGTGTGGAATTAAATTGCAATCATTTTTTTTTTTTTTTTTGGTGTCTGGCTTACTTTTTCATTTTGTGTCCTATATTGATCACAGAGCTCACACTTGGATACCTGCTGTCTTCAAAGAAAACATTCCCTGAACCTTATGTGAGGCATCAGCATCACTGTTTTGGAGCTTTGCCATTTGTAAAATTATTTTTCCCTGGATTTGGTCAAACTTTTTTGGTGATAAACATTTGGTTTATGTAATTATAAGTTACAGCTTAGTAGGTCCATTTCCTCTTTTCCTCTCCCGCTCTTTGGCACGTTGCAGAAATTCCCACTGCAGAGCTCTGTTAGGCTGTGATTGTCTTTACAGTAGACAAAAGGTCTTTCACAACTGCATTGCCTCCTGATCCTGTTGGATGATGAGTGATATTTTGGGACTTAACTAGAAAATTAGAGAGCTTAGATGTATATTTTTGAATACAGGAGCTGATTATGCATTTTACCTTATTATCTGAAATGTTGTTATGTCCATATTGAAATTTTACACCATGTTGTGATCATCTCCACATTTACAGTAGGAAAAGAAACTTATATTTAGTTATGGTGTGCATCTTTATCAATACTATCATTCAGAAACCACAGTTGCTAAGTGTTTTGCAAAATAATACTCCTTGAAAACTTTTGTCTTCTCAGTACTGTTGCTTTAACAGTTAGACTACAAGTATCTTCCTCTTAGATCTGTACTCTTAACTAGTAATTCATTCTATTTCATTTCCCATATCTGTAAGACAGTGCAAATAGTCTTGCCATGTAGCTGATTCCTTGTGGAGAAAAACATTTTTCCCAGGAGGAACTTTTTATCAACACAAACTTACATTTTAAATTTCTAGTTGAATTTTTTGTAATAGTCTTCATACTCCTAGGGGAATATTTAGTGGATTTCTAATTGTCTCATTACCAACTTAACTTCTGCCTGCATACCTTCTTCTTTCAATGAAATTTGGAAGAGTTCATGGACTTGAAAGGACCAGCTTTAGCTACTTGGCCCCTGTGGCATGGGATGATCTTACTGACTTTCTAGAGGGACTGGACAGGGAGCAGTGTGGCTGAGGTGCTGCCATGGCAAAGAAACGAGTTGAAATGCAGAAATGGGGATGATGACTGGTTTCCTCCAAACTTCCTGTGAAGTGGATCTTTGTTACTGTGTCAAGCTGTAAATAAATGACATTTTCCTGTTTTGTGAACATCTAACTGTTCTATCTTTTGATTAGCTTATTTATTTATTGTTTGGTTGTTGTTTGCTCATAGTGACTTAGTGCAGAGGACAAACTCCATAACTGTGCACAGAAGCAAAGCAGACAGGCTTGCATGAATGGCAAGCTAAATGAAATTCCCCAGTACCTTTCAGCTCTGCACCCACCCAAAGTGCATTTGTAGGAAAATACGTCGTGATGATCCATGGAGGAGGCTCCTCCAGCAGGTGGAGCTGTACGTTTTACTTTATCGGCACGACTGAAAAGGAATCTGTCGACGTCAACAAGTTGTCTCGGGCAAATGCCGATCTGATTTGGAGCTTGTTTTTGGAGCCCTAAACACGCATGTAAATACAGATCACGCCTTTGCAAAACAATAAGGTGCCTGTGGGGTCCTGCTGAAGAAATTGTCTCTAGAAGAATGGTTAAAGGGAGTAATGCTAGAAATAGGCTTGAAAGAAGAAATAGAGGAATAATGAAATAGGAGAGAAGTAGTGAAAGACTGGAACAAATAAATATAAACATGTCAGTACAGTTGCTTGAGGAATTCCCTAGTAAATCAGGAACTGCAGATAACTGCACTCTTTTGAGACAGATTCAGGTGAACATACTTTTCTGGCAGTGGGGAAAGCTTATCCTTCTCTGTCCACTTTTTGTTTGTATTCCTTCTCCAGAGGACTTGTGCTTTTTCCTTCCCAGTTCCCTGCCATAAGCAGATCAACTAGTTGTCTGTTCTTCCTTTCTTATGCACATGTAACCATCCCAACCATCTATCTGCTGCTCAGAAATAGCCTCCAGAGGTACTTCCCAATCCTCCTCTTTTCTACTTTGTCTGGAAACTTCATTATTAGTATCTGAAGTTCCTTTCAGTGCAGAAGTTATTCTTTTTATTGATTTCAGTTGTCGTTCTCCCCTCAAACTGATTTTTTTTTGCCCTTCACACTAAAAAGCATATTTAGAGCAAAAAAACCTCACAACCCTATACACAGCAGAGCAAATCCAGTGACAGGATGATTTTCTTCATCACTATGTAAAGAAAACAAGCAACTGAATACCTTTTGAAGGAAGTTTATTGTGCCATTTAGGCAATTCCCTGAGCTGGGTGAACCAGTGCAGCCCTGTAAAAGTTAGTGGAGGTTCACTGCCCATGTAATTCTGAATGAAGTCTGTTCCCTCTAGCAGTGTGTGGTACAGGCTGATATATTTTATTGCCTTTAGCATATTATCAAGTTGTCTTCTTGATAAATGAATAATGCAGCTTCTAAAGAGCTAATTGATATTACTGTGCTAGAGACACAATTTAATTAAGAATACTATAAATGCTTCAAGAAAGATTCCAATTTATGCACTTAGAAGAACTTCTGAACGATTGTTCTTATAGGATGTACATTTCAAGATTATATATTTTCTAATCAATTCAAACTTTTTGTAGAATGCACATTTTTTCTTACAGAATCCATACTTAGATGTTTCCATTTTCTTGTTCCTTTTTTCTTGATGTATTTTTGATTTTATACTGAGGATGCCTCGGACAGGTGCTGAAATGAAGGCTGCTGATACTGTTGATCTTCTATCACTCAGAGTCTTTAAAATATAATATACATAAAAGCAATCAGAAATTCTGCTACTGATTTTAAAGACCTGATTGTAAAATGGTATGTGTAACATAACTTAGAACTTTAGTATAAATGGAGAACTCATCTTAGAAATACATTTATGTTCTGAAAGTGAGCTGTTGGGTTACATCTTTCACACATGTTTTGAGACTCTTCCAGATTGAGACTTCTGCTCTTGTTAAGATATAAGGCATTCTCTGGTCTAACCTCATTCATTTGCAGATAGCTCTTGAAGCAGCTTATACTATTCTGCAGAGGGAGTAATTTACTACAGTCACTTACTGTAGTGTCTAAGTGTCAAGTGAGAGGGGAAACATCTTTTGTTTAATTTTGCATTGATATCCACAGTGACCACTGTGGGGAAATACAGCCCATTGTAGACTCCCAGGCTATACTGAGCTCCAGACCTGTGGGGCATAGCAGTGCTTTATAATGGAGCTTACCAGCAGGCTCCTCAGTTTGATTAAAATGTTACTGCTTCTCTCTGTGTTACAACATCAATCGGGGAATTCCCCCTTGGTCATAATGCCACGAGTCTTTGCAAATTTTGTTCGACAACTGGCCCACAGGACTCGTTCAGCCAGAATAATTGGAAATGCCAACTTCTGTGCAACTTTGGAGCGGTTCATAACTGAACTTTTTGGAGTTGGGCAAAATACAGAATTTGAAGCTGTGCTCTATGTGTTCTCTAACACAGTTTATTGGCAACAAAGAGGTGCAGAGCCTTTTTTTTTTTTTTTAAATAAATCAGAAGGGACTTTGGTTTTTACTTGTACGTAATGAACAATGTTAACTATACATGCAACCAGAATTTCAATGTGCTAAAACAATGCAATGTATACCCAGCTCTCTTCATGGCTTCAGTGGCTGTGATGAGACCATGGGACTGAAATCTACTGCCTTAATATCTCCACATGTAGAATGAACTTGCATGAAGCTGTGCTTTCAATAACATAGTAAAATTAAAGTAATTAAATATTCATTTCCTTATTGTCGGAATGTTTCTTGCATTAGTGCATTTGGGAGATGGGGAAGAAAAATGTAAGAGAAGAATAAAAGAGGATTGGATGTCAGCTGATCTATGACTAATTCCTAGTATAATGTTTTCCAACCAATAGAAATCGCCATCACTTATGTCATCCTTATTGATAGTTGCAGAAAAGAGGAAAAAGAAAGATTTGGCACAGGGAATGTACTGTATTCTTATCCTTGTAAGAAGAGAAGAAGAGGTTATTTCTCAAAGAAAAGAAGGAAGGGGTGAGATGCTTAGTGACTGAACATTAAGAGGACCTGTTGATATGTGGGTATGTATGGTCTTGAAGGAAGAGGAAAAAAGATGAAGAGAAAAATAAACAAACCTAAGTATATCGTTATATCATCTGTTCTAGAAAATGCCTTGCTCTGAAATCAGGCTGATTTTAGGAATGACAGTAGAATAGTTTTGACTGTTTGCGTGTGTTGATGGTTAACCCATTGCAGATTATCATAAACATACATTTTTTCCTTCTAATTTATTTTAGGTAAATTCTGTAACTAAAGTCCATTATAAAAGTCTTGAACTTGCTTTAGCATGAGGGTTGAACTCGATGGTCTCTTGAGATAACTTCCAATGCTTGCAATTCTGCACTACCTAATATAAAGCATGAGATCATTAACAGATATTAAAATAAAAATGACTTACATTGCCAAACTCAGAAGCCATTCAGGGTTAGTATGGGCAAACGATCATCTTCCAGGTCCCTCAAACTATCAGTAGTGTATGTCACAAGCGAACGCTCCAGAGAGGAGTGGTAACCACCTGCAAAATATAAACATGGCACTGCCATTTTGTGATTGGTCTGGAACACAGTGTACTGCAATCTGAGGTGACTGTCGTTCAGTAGAATCATAGAATCATAAAATGGCTTGGGTTGGAAGGGACCTCAAGGATCATGAATCTCCAATCCCCCTGCCCCAGGCAGGACCACCAACTTCCAATTTAATACTAGACCAGGCTGCCCAGGGCCCCGTCCAACCTGGCCTTGAACACCTCCAGGGATGGGTGTTTTGCAATCGTGCTAACTCCGCTCGTGATTTGGTGACTTTGAATTGCTAATGTGTTACCTCCATTCAACATCTTGGCATGATCTGTTTGAGTTCATCCTTTCAATGGGCAAGATTTTGAAAGATGATTTTCTTTTTTGTCTTTGTTTGAAGGCAGGTAGAATTGATTCTACCAAACTACCAACAGATGCTAAGCAAGTCTATTGTCTAAGTTGGTATGTCAGAGGAAAACATTGCCTCTTATTGTGGAATGCCGTCATTGTATGTCATTACATACAGCTGTTCATCATGTCGTTTGGCAGCTTTTTGGTGTTGCTGTGACCTCAAAAGGGTTAACAGCAAGTCAGCGGTGCTGCTGTAATCCTCCAGGACTACCAGCATGCTGCACTGTTGTTGTGTCAGACCGGGGGTTCTGGAGGAAGCTGCGCTAGCTCTGGCAGCTGCCTCAGTCACGTCTGTCATTTTGGGTTTCTGTTTTCAACAACATGGCTGACGTAGCAGGTAAAGCAAAAGACCATTGTAGTCTGTACAAAACCATGTTCTTCCACTCCCTACCACATCCAGAAAATGCCCTACTTCCTCAGAAAATGAACGCTGTGCGTCAGGAACAAGTCCTAGTTGGGGGAAGGCAAAAATGTGTGTTTGACAAACAACCCTTGTCCTTTCTGCAGTGGTGGAAACAATGCAGGTAAACCCAACTGCCCTCTGCCCTGTTTCTCCTGTGCTGTCGGCAATTAATTCTCGAGCAAAGTAACCAGAGGGAGCACTTTTTCCACAACATTGCTATTTTCTACAATCTGCATTGGCTTCGTCCTTACATTGACATTGCAACCATCTGGTATGAGCAATTTGAAATGAAGTGGGGCAAATCCACCCTGTAGCTTCTAAAGAAGTACTCTTAGTCAACCATGCTAGTTTTCTCTTTTATTTTTAGAAAGACTGCTTTAAATTGAGGAGAGCAAAAGTGATTGGGAAATATCAGAGCTGGACTTCAATTCTGTTTGCAGTTGTGAGATGTAATTTCAAGTTCTTTTTTGTGAATATATGTTATTGAAACATCTGACATATTTAGCTACATAAAATCCTTGCGGGATAAAAATAAAAAAATAATTTTAAAAAAATGGTTATTATCTTCTAGGCAGAGAATAGAGGCACAGAAAGGGTGAATCTGAAGTCACAAAAAAGGTGTGTGGATAGGCTATTACCCTAATCGCTGGATTAGTCTCCTCTGCCTGTCTTCCCCAAGATACTAACAGCCATGATAGGAAAAATTGTATTTTCTTGGTAACATGGGTGTTTTCCTTTGTAAATCTCTGTTGCACAGAATGTACTAAGCTTCAAGATAATCACTGAGCAAGGCAAGCAGGAGGCCAAGGGCAAAGCTGAGAGAGTGACCTATATATTCTGAGATTCATCATATGCATGCAGTGAATCAGATTGTTTGCAGTTTCAGAACAAGGAATCTGGTCGGAAGTATTCTGTTTGCATTCCTTCCTTTGGGAGGTTTAGTCAAGGGGATAGGAAACTTCTGCTACATCTTCCAGTTTTACTGGGAGACAAAAAAATTACAAGGATGGCTCTACTGGATGAGACTGGAAGGCAAACTTTCTGCCCACTGTAGTGGCCAGTAATGGATGTTTAGGGAAACATAATAAAAACAGGCAAGTATGGTCTTCCTATGGTATACCTTTCCTTCTTCTAGCCGTAGGTGGTGAGGGATTTTTAGATTTGTGGTTTACATCCAAGCTGTCACATTTAACAGGGCTCAGGAGACTCTTTTTTTTTCATGAATTAATCTACTTCTTTTTTATCCATTTTCCCTTTTGACATTCACAACATCCTGTGTCAATGAGTTCCACTGCTTCATTCTGCAGTATGTGGAAAAACACTTCCTTTTGTGATTTTTTAATCCTGATGCTTGGTAATTTCCACTGGAGGCCTCTTGATTACTTTTTTTCTAAGAAACAGCGAGTAGTTGTTCTGCTTGCCACAGATTCTTTAGATATCTCATATTTACTTGGGTTGTGTTTTCTTTTTACTGAATGGCCTTAGACTCTGAGGAAGGCCTTCCATTATTTTGATAATTTTCTGTTCCTTTTCTAGTTCTACTGTAATATTTATGAGTTGGAATGACCAGAAGTGCACTTAGTATTCAGGCTCAGAGTGCACCATGGATTCATGTATTGGTTTAAACTATTTTCTGTTGTATTCTTTACTCCCTTTCTGGTAATTCTCAATTTTCTGTTTATTTTCTGACTAATGCTGGGGATTCAGGTAACATTTTCTGAAAAGTATTTGGAGAGGAAGGAAGAACACTTCCTATGGTCTGTATGATGTAAAACAAAACATACTAATTTAAACATAGACATAAAACATCAGTATGCTTGTTATGGCTTTAGTTCTATCATTATTGCCTGAAGCAAGTTCTCTCTCCTCATCGTCCCGAAATTTGGAGGAGCATCATAGAAATATTACTTATCTAGAAAGTCACACATGGGGAATGTAAATGAAATGAATGTCTTTCTAGCCAAATAATTTCACTTGAAGGTCGGGAACATGAAGAAAATGTAGATTGGGTGTGGAGCTGAATAGTTGTGGGTTCCTAGTCTTGCTTGGAGGTAAAAGAAACTAGCTTAATTGCTGCATTTTACATGCTAAGATTGGGCAGGGATTGAATAGATAACAGGGCTGTGGAATTGGGAATGCAAACGTAGCCATATTGATTGTTTATCTGACACTGATTGTGAATAAGAGTTGGGAAATTCTCCAGCATCAAACAGAAAGCGTGGATACTTTACTGCTGCCAGGAAGCTTAAATTACTAACCATACCATCAAAATATGATATAAATACCAGATAAGATTTTAGTGATTTAATTTATCAATACTGATGGGATATCTGAACTAAATTGGTATCCCTGTCCAACTGCAATTTAGAAGTGAGGCTTTCTTTCAGCCGTTCCCCATGCGATCAGCATCACGATACACACTGGCTTGGATCTGTGGCTGTGCAGACAATTGACTGCTATCATAAAGTCATGAAGCAGGGCTTCAGTGGTGGTTGTGTAGGTCACGCTGTTACCTCTCTTGCAGCCTTCTTAAAAGTTGCTGGAGGTATGTGGCAAAGTGCTGCAGTATACCCACGACACCCTACATGTGGCTCTGAGGCAGCAAGCACAGAGCAGTTCATGCTTTTCCTTCACCACAAAATGCAGTGGCTCATCAGCCAGGCAAGGGAAGTAGAAGCAGAAAGATAACAGAAGTCACCTTTGTTTTCCTGTTCTGCCTTACTGAGTCCTGTTTCAGGGGATGGAGGATCTGTGCCATAGGTTTCCTTCTGGGGATATCATAGAATCATTTGAGTTAGAAGGACCTTTAAAGGTCATCTAGTCCATCTCCTCTGCAGTGAACAAGGACACCTACAGCTAGATCAGGTTGCTCAGAGCCCTGTCCTGCCTGACCTTGAATGTCTGAAAGGATGAGGCTCTTACCACCTCTCTGGGCAATCTGTTCCATTGCCTCACTACTCTTATTGTAAAATAACTTCTTTGTAACATCCAGTCTAAATCTCTCATCTTTTAGTTTGAAGCCATTTCCTCTTCTATCCTGCTAAAGAGTCTGTTCCCTTCTTTCTTACAGACACTCTTGAGATACTGACAGGCCTTTCTCAGGTCTCCCCAGAGCTTCTTTTCTCCAGGCTGAACAGCTCCAGTTCTCTTCACCTGTAAATAATTTGTCAATGCCCTTTTACTTTCATTTCTTAGGAACATAGATCAGCATTTCCTGTGCTCAGCAGCAACCCGTGGCTTCTATTACAAACGTGTCACACAATACAGCTGCCTGAGCTTTCTTGCAAGGTGTGGCACTGTTGCCATTAGAACATCCAGACTCTCCTATAATTCGTGTGTCAGACTGGCAGTAAATCTACAACCCTTTTCACCATTAATAACTGTCTTGGGGGAAAAAAAGACATTAAATGAGAAGTCATTATTGCTCATCTGTGTGTGTGTGTGGAGTTGTTCAGCTGGGATGCGTGCTCAGACATCGAACATTTGAAATGCAGTAGACAAGCATCCCTGGCCAGACAGCAATTTTAACACAAGCTCTAAATTCCACTCTTTGTTGTTATGGTGCTGCACCGTCTCCATCTTGTGAACTGGGATGAGAGAGCAGAATCCAACCCTTAAAATAGCATTTGATAGTCCTGTTTCTACCATGATGATTCATGCAAGAGACAGGGCAGCAATCATTACGAAGGAAATGTTGAGGTGGTGTTTGTGAACTGACAGTTCCTGCTAGCTTGAAATGCTGTCAGCAGAAGGGTTTCATTGACAGTGCCTGCAGCTGCAGAGATCTAAGGGAGACTGGCTAGTAGGAGAGGTTTTGTCACACTTGAGAAGAATTTTATCATAAAGAAATGAACAATTTGTAACAACAGTAAAGGTACAAAAAGAACTATTGGCCCAGCAGCAGGAAGCTCACGGTCTTTCTGCACAGCACCCAAGTCATCTGTAGCCCCTCAGTCCCCTCAGCCACACCTGCAGCTGCAGTTAAGCTCAGACCTGAGGTGAATTCACACTGGTGTCTGTTCAGGGAAGGATATTGATGTCATCAGACACTCTGGGCCACATCCATCTTTAGTGTGACAGTGCTGGACTTACATCAGGAATAATTTTGGCACAAATATCTGCACTGGCTTTCACAGCAACAAAACTGACTTTCCTTCTGAAGTAAGAGTGGTAAAATAAATCAGGTCAAAGAAACTAAACACCACGTAAAACCCTTGATCCCGGTTGGGAGTTTTGCCTGCTCAGGGACCGGGTTTGGCTGGCTGTGGTAATCATGGAGTGGTTTTTATGTACTCCAGACATTGCATAACTGCCCGTTTAATTTACTGTGAATGTTACTCAAAGCTGAGGGTTTAATTCTTTTGAACGTTAAAGCACATAGCTCAGTTAACCTCTTCTTCATAAGTCACTGTATATTATTTCCACAGAATATTATTTCCACAGAATGTTATTTTCCACTGTATATTTCCACTGTATGTTCCTTCCACAGTTATAATATTATTTTTTCTGTTTTAAATAACAAGTTTGATAGTTCTTTTTCCTCAGCTATTTTAAGATTTGTCTTTCCAACATGCTTATGTACACCCTCAACCAGTGTGAAATTGCCTGTCTACTATCACCTCTTCAAAAATCTCCAGGAATTCTTTACTATATAGTCAAGACTGGTAAAAATCAGTCATGACAAATTTTACTCCATATTCGTTTGATTATTATTTGGTTATCAGAGCTTCAAACAACAGTTTAAAAAAATTATAAGAAATTCTTTTTTTAAAAGTTAGTTAGATAGATTCCGTATATACTTTTTGAAAATTCACTCTGTCCACATTCGTCAAAGTTCTGTTTTCTTTCATGCTCTGCAGGGTCACTTTCTTCGCTTTTGCAGTTCACTCAGCTGAGTTCTGGCCACTGGATCAAGAAGTGTAAAGATGCATAGTTGCAGCACAGATCATGTATTTGTCCAAGGGGTTTGTTTACTGTACCATTGCCTCTTTGCTCTTAACTCATTATGGTACAGATTCTACGTCAGAGAACAGCACCAGAAGGTAAACTGTCTTTACTTTAAAAGTAGACAGATGGCTTGTCGTGCTGTCCCTACTGGGAGCTGAAGGTCAAACAGGATTGCTTCTTACCTCTGCTGGTTCATTAAAAAATTATGTTCATTATCCAAGAGAAGGAATTTGGTTCAGTTAAGAAGGAATTATGTTCTGTTATCTGTATCATGTGTGGAAGCTTAACTATTGGTAGCAGTAGGAACTTTCTTGCCATTAAAGTCATTAAATGGCTTCTGAATGCATGGAAGTGGTAGATCTGTAAGCAAAGAAAGCATTTACATAGAATTTACTGAGAAATATAATTGGCCATCATTTTCAAAGAAAGGTACAAGCCACATTCAGAAACAGCAATATAAACTCCTTCAGTGATACTGAAACAGTTTGGTTTGAACTCGTCTGGATTTTATAATGGTTGAGGTGGCTGTGATTTCCTCTGTTCAAGTATCCTGTTAAGATTTGTAGGATTTGTTGAGGAACTCTTTTTATTTCAGTGGTTTTTATGTTTCTTAAACACTTTGTGAAGAAATAAGCTTGGTTTTGCTAATACATATAATAACTGGAATATTATTCTATCAACATTTCCCTCCTTTTTTTTTTTTTTTTTTTTTTTTTTTGCCAGAGTGATTTTAATATTGTAAACTACATCCCTTTAAAACCTGTCTGAGTGACTATTGCAGCTACGATTACTTCAGGTAACTAAGACAGCAGAAGTAACACCAACACATTTTATGAACTTGCCAAACTGTTCGTTGAAGTAAGGCAAAATGTTTTATTTCAACATACTTAAAATAAAACACCGTTCCACTATTTTTTCTCTTGTAAATCTGTTCATTTAATTTTTTTTTTTAATATTGTTTTGTTTGGTTTGGTTGATTTTTTTTTGAAGTATTTAATTCTGAAACAAAATACTGTGTGCCCTAAGGGAATCTTTTATTTTTTTTGACTGAATTAAATAATGCTTTGAAAGTCTTTTTGGGCTAACTCATAATTTAATTTGGGGGTTTTGTTAACTTTTTTGTTTTCAAAAGTACCATAAGAAAATAAGTGGTTGTCAAAATTCCACTCTTTCTGTTGCTGTTGTCACATAAAATGGATTCTTTGAAAATAAAATAGAGTATCTTGTGTAGACTGATTTTTTTTCTTCCAGTTATCAGCAGAATTGAATGCTTAGCTGTTACATACCCATCCTTCATCTCCAAATGCATTACCTGAACCTAAACGTTGAACTAATGGAAAACCTCTGCACAAACACAGCTTAGCATGTTAGATTGTGGAAAGGAGGAAGGAATGGGCCTACAGCCTTGTCACCTCTCCCAGTAAGCCCAGTCCTGAAATTGGTGCAACTTTAATGGGAAAATTGAAAAACTTAATGAAGGCACTGAGTTGTCTGTTCTTGAATCAAGCTTTCAAATCAGTTTTAGTGCCAGATTGTGCCAAGAAAAGAACTTTGACTATTCCAAAGCACTGCCCAAGCTGTTTTTTCCAGAGCTCAAAAAACTGAAAAGAATTTCTGAGAAACAGCAGAGGGAGAATTCTGGGTAGTGATGGCTGAATAACTACACTCAGCATCCTGCTTTCCTTCAGAACCCCTATGTACAGAACAGTGTAGTGGATATTTACATTTCAATACTCAGCATGCTTTCTCTGTTTTTTCAAAGCTGTCTTGATTGAGCCCTGGAGCTGCCCAAAGAGGGTTTAAGCTTTACTGGGGATGCAAGTATGGTTTAAAACAGGGGTGTTTGGTTTATTCCCTTGTCCCCAGACTGTCAGGAATGTAACAGTATAACTCCTTTGCTAAGTGAGTAATCAAAGATGTCTTGACAAATCTTGCCTTGAGAGCCGTGGCACAGTAACACTACTTGAAGTTACTTAATTTATTCTAAAGAAATATGACTTCATGTGACAGATATGAGTTGATGCTTTAATAATATATGCTACTAGATAAAAAACATTGAAATATCTCTACTGTCATGCTCTTCATTCCATTGAAAAAAATGTATACTTGTGTGAGTGATCTCTTATTTGTTTATCAAGGTATTAGCAAAATAACTAACAATAGAGAAAGAGCATACAAGACTAAGCAATATCATATTGATTGGCAGAGGTTAACAAACATGCACAAAGAACATGATAGTTTCTTAAAAATACGTGTAAGTGATGAAAAAACATCTTGTAACACCTCTCAAACAGCGTGACTGGACGTGTTTAAAAACCGTTTGGATGTGGTGCTTAGGGCCATGATTTAGCAGGGGGTTGTTAGAGTTAGGGTAGTATGGTTAGGTTGTGGTTGGACTCGATGATCTTTAAGGTTTTTTCCAACCTCAGCAATTCTATGATTCTATGATTCTGTGACTGACTTGTAAGATTTTTACGCAGAGGGTAGAGACGCACTGGAACAGGTTGCCCAAGGAGGTTGTGGATGCCCCATCCCTGGAGGCATTCAAGGCCAGACTGGATGTGGCTCTGGGCAGCCTGGTCTGGTGGTTGGTGACCCTGCACATAGCAGGAGAGTTGAAACTAGATGATCTTTGAGGTCCTTTTCAACCCAGGCCATTCTATGATCTTGTGATTCTATATATAAAAGAGACCCCAGATCTCCATGCCGAATCATTATTTTTAATACTTTCAAGAACTTAGTTTATCCATTCTAAATACAGGCAGAGATTCTATTTGATAGTTAAGAAATTCCACATTTTACTTTAAATGATAAGGCAAAAATTTCTGAAAAAGGCAGATAAATGGTCTTCGTGGTGTATAGGCTTGTCAGGAGTAAAACCAATTGATTGTCAAATGTTCATCAGTGTTCACTTGTCTGCATGGAATGCTTTTCTGTAAGAAACAAAATGTTTGGAGTCCCGTACATGCTGGCACCATCTCACTTCTCAACAAAACATACTGCGTTTCTGCTTTGCAGTGCAATTGGAGACAGCACTGTGCGCTACATGATTAATGATTTATTTTAAATTGTTTTTAAATTTGCTTCTGATTTTCCAGACAATGAAACGCGTTTTTCTAAATTAATCATCTTTTAGGTGGAACCTTCCTGTTGCTATCCTTATTAATGGGAGATGAAATTTCTTTAGTTCTGTTTCCTGTACAAACTTTTTCTAATAACATGGAAGTACTCAGTGCCTGTAAAGCCAGGTTGTCCCTTTATGGTGAGAACTACTGGTGGAGATGCTGTAGCAGAAGTACCACATTTCTTATTGCAGCTGAAGCTTTCTCTGAAGCAATCTCTTCTCTTCATTTTGAGTTTCATAAGATTTGCAACAATCCTTTTTCTAGATCTATGTATTTACGTTTGAATTGAAAGTTAAATGGCATGTATGACTGATGAAATATGGCAATTCTGTTCTGCAAATATGTGGAAGTCATTCTTTTAACTTCAGCAAAGTTACTTTGCTTTGATTCAATGTACAGAAGAGTGGAAATGCCCTATGCATGGTAGCTGGAGCTGTTCTGCTATATAAAGTAGGTGTTTTGCTGTTTTGTTTTGTTTTGCTGTGTGTGTGTGTTTTTATCCTAAATAAAAACTTAAAGGATAGCAATTATAAAGGAACAGATCAATACTTTATAACAACAGCACTTACTTTCCAGAGCTGGTAACTATTTTTATTTCTAATTGAGATCATTTAGCTCTTCTGAAAATTGATTATCTTCAGCCATCTATACGCACAAGGCTGATTTGCAGACTTATGATATTAAGTATCTGGAGTTTCTATTGATTTCGTGTCTGAAAATCACAGATTTTATTTAGCTGCTAACTAAAGCTGAGCCATCAACTTAACGACCTCTAGTTAGAAATTCTGACTTAGACTCTTAAATACAAAAGATTTGAGTACAGCTGTAGTAAAAAAGGATAAAATGGGGTACCGTGGGTAATTTCACTGTACATCTGTTTATTTTTGAACACTTGCAGTCACTTTCCTGAAGTATTTTAAACAGATGTCAGGTTATACAAAATGCAACAACAACAAAAAATCAGGAATACTTTCACAAGGCAGAAAACTTGTTATGAAAATTTGAAAGCATCAACATATTTGAACATAAGTTGGAAGAGAATGGATTTATATGATAGAAATGCTGCTCTGGAGGTTCATTAATATGGCATTAATGTCCCAAGTTGTTCTTTGCCGCAATTTACGGGCAAACTTTTCAGATATACATGCTTCCTAAACATTGAAATGGAAAGTAAACATTCTAAAGAACAGACATGTTGAACAAAGTATGTTGTGTTGAATACCCGCTTTTTGGAAATAATCCAATAATTTACTTTAAAAGTCTGACCTCCGTGTGTTTCAGATGGTTTATTTGCCAAGTAGTGAATGTGTATTTTAAGTCTTTTTCAGTTTGAACTGTGTGCTTCAGATACATAAAGTTATTAAGTGGAAAGACTTTTACAGCATTCCAGCTGAAATAATTCAATTGATACATGCGTAAAGTAGTGTCTCCCATCTCAGCATATACAGTGTTCATGGTACAGTAGCTGTATGTTTTTTGGAGTAGAATTAACCACAGTAGTGAGGGAGACATTTAACCTGCGCGAGAGAAAGAAAATAGCTGGTGACATGACCCGATCCTGCAGACAGATACTTACACTTGACTGCATAAGCAGTTGTTCCTGCTCACTTAAGTGGAGCTATATAATGACATATGGAGAAGTCTTTATCAGGATACTGGAGTTTGTCTCTCTTCTTCAGATTTCCTATTTCTTATTTCCATCGTTACATGTATTAATCTTTAAATCAATCCTCTGTAGTAAAAAGATGCTATTATCCTTGTAGTCAGGTAATACCTCACAGTTAAAAAACTAAGAAACATGAAGACTTAGGAGGGGAAGGAGTGTTCATCTTGCATCTGAAAATTTGCTATAATATAATCATCCAAGCTTACACTTCACATAGCTTAGGCAGACATTTCATTCTGTGTCAGGCAGTATGAACACTGCAGATGGAAGGAAGGGATGGTCTTCCTTCCTTGATGTTGAAGAAGAAACTGACTGATTTTTGTAGACTAGATACTGAAATTTTCAGGGGGTTTTAAATAGTTGAGCAGAATCCTTCTGAAGTGGCTGCTCTGAGTTTGCAGAGAAAATTCTGTGATGTGGAGTCTTGTCTCTTGTTCTTCCCCTTGGATGCTCTGCTCTGTCTTAAGGATGGTCACCTTAAGTGATGCCCCTGTCACTGACATTTAGCATTTCCTGAAACTGTCTGTGGTTGCAACTGTGTAAATTTAATTGAGGATTTAATAATAGTCTAACCATTTGTGTGGGGGAGAAGGACATGTAGACTTTGTTTTTCTCCTTAAAGCTAGATATTCTTAAAAAGAAAATGATTTATCCAGAGGTTCTTCAGGTTGAAGAACTAGCTGGTCTGGTGTTTTCAGTTTTCCAGGAAGATCAAATGCTTAATAGCTATTCAGCTACTGACTTATATTTCTGGTTTACATATGGGCTAAAGGAATAGATTTTTTCAAAAGAACTAGGTATTAGTTCTGCCCTACATGTGCTGAAAGAGTGCCATGTAACTTCAAAGAAGGAAACATTAATTCATTGTTAGTAAGGACTTTCAGATGTTCCTTGCTTCTGATTTCTGCGTGTAAGCTTGGTACCAGCAAGAGATGAGTTTAAGATGTTGTGGGGTTTGGGAAAGACCATTTGTCGTGTTTTCTTTTTCAATATAGATACCCTGATTGGGTCTGTAATATATGAAGAAATGTATCCCACTGTAGTTTATTCTCTTCCTTTGTAGAAATAAACTATACTGATGTAAATAACAGTATTTTATACTTCCTAGCTAGATCTAGCTAACATTATTACATGCCTTTTGCAAAATACATAGCCAGGTTTAGCAAACAGTCAATCCAGTGTAGTTTTCCATGCTACCTTTGCAAGAAGAGATTTTTTGGCTGTCATATGTCTGGTTTGAAACCAAGTATTATTTTTAAAACAAACAAAGTTAACTGTCTTTGTTAAGTACAGCATGCCTGTTCTAAAGCCCGCTGCAGTTATTGCAGGTATTTCCCTTAATTCTCCTGGGCTTTGGATGAGGTTGTAGGTTCTGTAAGTTTCAAGAAACACTCTGTTCAGAAGTGTTGAGTGAAATATCTCACAAGCGCTCATATTTTTTACTGTAGCTTCCTTTTTTCGACACTTGGAACACTTTCATAGATATTCTCTACAAAAATAGATCACCATCAGGCGGAAATTAAGAATAACAAGTTTCACTTCAAGAAGTAAGTGTTTTTAGGAAGCTGTGAACACCTTACTGTAATGTCAGAACGTGGAAACTATCTTGCAATCTGAACCACTGTGGTCACTAAAGTTACCTGCTATAATTAACTTAGCAATGTGAGTTGAAATGCTTATTCATTTGGACACTTTACATAAACTGACGTACGCATCAATTTAAATAGACAAAATAACTTTGCATTTTGTTTTCACGCTGATCTCAATGTTAAAATACTGCTGCATTGCAGTGTGTTTTATATTCCGTTTTGCATCTGCAAAGTCATATCCTTTATTAAAGACTAATCACTTGCCAATTTGATTTGAAGAACATAGAAGAACAAATGGGCATCTGGGAAGAAAATATATAAATATTGACTTAGATTAACCAAATAAATCCCCCAAATAGTAGAGGAATTATTTGTCTACTAAAGTCATCTATGGCCTGTGTATGGGAACTGTTGAATCAAGGCCTGAACCACTGATTGATCACCTGAGGAAAGGACTGAGTCAGCCGTGGGAGCACAGGTGAAGGCAATTCACGTGTGTGCCTGCCTCCACCGCTACCCCAGCCCCCCACTGGGGAAGGTGTTTTTTTGTTTTTGTTTTGTTTTGTTCTGTTTTTCCCCTGGAGATCCTTCCTCTGTGGAGTTTTTTCAGCAAACCTAGATCTTCAGATTCAGGTGAGTATTCCTTCCCTGTTTGTTTCTTTTCTATTTTCACCATGTTTCCAGCTGTAACACCTACTGTAACAGGCCTGGGATCATGCATGTCTTAATTGACTGTGGAAAAATGTATCCTAAAAAACCATCTGTAGTTATCGTGTGCTCTCATATCTTATTTCCAGTGTCTGTCCATGTATGCCTGTCAATGTATGTGTAAAATTTCTGTAACAGCAATCATGAAGTCTCACCAAGTGGGATATTTGGGGTCAGTATCATCATTCAGATTCAGTGAAAATTCATTACACTGTAATGTGGTCATTGTTAGTATAAGTAGGTTTCTTTCAGATGTATTTCAAAGAGAATAGCTGAAACAGTGAAGTGGTATGACCCAAACACAGAAAATGTGTGGTGGCAGAGCAAAAAGCAGCAGCAGAGAAAGCAGCAGTTAACATTTTGCTAACCCAGTTGCTCAGCCTAGTGAAGTCTGAATGGCAGAGTTCCCCTGTAATAGCACCCTTGTGTGATGTACATTAGTATTGCTGAGTGGTTTAGCCAGTGTGCTATTTCAGAGAAAGCTAGCAAGGATCTCTCGTAGCAACCAAGGGTGCAGTTTCACATTACACCTAATACAGTGTGACTGCAGGCTGCTAAGAATGTGAGCAGTCCCCATCCATTACCCACAGCTGTAACTTCCCACACTCTTCCTTCCTCTTAGTCTAATGATTGTGTGGCCATAAGGCAAAAAGGCAAAATGGTTCAGTTTCTCGTCTGAGTGAAAACAAATCTTTATCTTTCTTTCTCTTTTTTCTGCTTTTTTTTTTTTCTTTTTTTTTTTTCCCCTGTGGTGAATGGATATTTGTCAGATCAGCAAGCCAAGCCAATTCCATTTGCAGCTGTGTGACTACAGGATCCAGTGTAAATGCAGGGGTGGGAACCTACAGCTGGGCCAGGAAGGTTGTTTGAAGTGGTCCCAGATGACATGCCAGATCTACCAGTTTAGGGAGGAATCAAGTTCAGACCTAGCCCGCAGCTATACCACAATCAGGAGCTATCATTAGATGACATCAGATAAAGCTGTATTGTACTTAAGTTTGAGGTCAATATTATACTCTCTTCAGCACATTTTCACATCAGGCTACTACATGCTTGTAGTGCTACATGCCTATTTGTTTCCAGAGAATGTTTGCACATGAGAAGGCTTGTTATCGTGTTCTTCATCCCCAAACGTACTGAAACACAGGCTTACTGCCTTTTTGAATCAGGGTTCTAGTAATATTGTTTGCTTGGCTACTCTGATTCATCTGTGATCAATGAGTCACAGTGGCTTTGAGAAGTGGATATTTTTCACACAATCCAATTTTCCTACTTTATAAAATGTGAAATAATTGAGATCATTGAAAATACCTTAATCCTTTCAAATAAGGCTAGCTGTTGAATCAACTGGATTTAAGATCTCATGCAGTGCTTGTATTTCAGCGTGAAGTTGGAAATATGACCTGAGTATAATAGGTTTCTTAGTACTGTATGAAATTCTTGAGGATGACAACTTAATTCTAAGAAAGGATGGAATATTTGTCCAAATTCAGAACACTTCAAGGAAGATGGCAAAACAGAAACACAGAACTGTGCAGGCAAAGGATATAATTGGATATCTAATAGGAGGAAGGGAATATTCCCTTTTTAATAACTGGAAGAATGTAGGAGAATAGAAATTTACAGAGGAAGCCTGTGGGAGAGGCAGGAATGGAATCCAGGCATTCTGAATGCTAGCCCAGAGGTTCATCTTTCCATTTCACTTGGGCAGGAGAGGGTGAGAGAACAGGAAATAATCTTCAGTTTTAAGATTCTGAGATTTCAAAATATTTCCAATTCCATACAAGCCAGTAGCTTCTGGATTTTATTTTTTTGAAATCTTGAAGTCTTTTTTCTGGCCTATCTAATATTTAGTAACTTGCGTGAAGGGAACAGTTTCAGCAGGAAAGCCTGATCTCTGATTGCTTCTTTCTGCATCTTTGCTTGTAAAGTCTTGCTTTCAGGGCCTCTTGTGATCTTCTCAGCATCTCTCAAGCTGTATTTAGAAATGTGACTGTGGTGTCATGATCATATGGCATAGACCATTATACAATACTTGACAAGTATTGTCCTGATGTAAATCAGAGGTAGCACGAGCTTGGGACTTCTATATCTCGCATCCCATGCCAGAAATCCCATTACTAGATCATATGCTACTCTAAGGTAAATGAATCTGTGCCTCTCCTTTTAGTTAGAGATGTGATGTGTTTTGTGTTGACAAAACTAAAAGCAACCTCAGCTGCCCCAGTGAGGACTGTGCAAGAAGTTTCAAAGGAAAGTTTTGGATATACTATTTTAAAATGAGAAACTTAAGTTAGAAGATGCCCAATGAGCAATGATAGTAAACATCTCTTTTCTTTTAATAAAAGAATACTGATACTGTGTGTAGGTCATGTGGAGTCAGAGAGTTGTCTAATTCATCAGAGTGAGGAAGCTGTGCAGAATCCACATCCAGCCTGAGATATGCAGAGAGCAAAGGACTGCACCCTATCCCTGTTGTGTGTCCTTCAAGCAGAGTTGCCATTTAAGTGTTCCTTCAATTCAGTGGAATCATAGCTGTTTAGGGGTGTGAAATAGCTGTGAAAGGTATGCGATACAAATTGTTCTATGCAGAAACCAAACTTAGCTTGTCACTGCTTCTGCATGTTGTCCTTCTACGATTGCTGTTCATGCCATCCCAAAACAAAACACCTAAGATTATGTATTTTTACACTTCCTCAGTGACTGAATCTTGCCACCGACTTCAGCTGAAGTAATTATGAATTCATGAATGCATTTCAGATGTTAGGGGACCACCAAGTGTTGTGGAAGTGCATCACTGCTCAGGCAGGAGCTTTATGGAGGAGATGGGATGATTTGCAGATGTCATTGCTCCCTGTCTTCTATTTAGGGGACTGTACTGAAAAAAATATCCTATCTGTCCTCTCACCCCCTTGTCCAAAAAAATACCCACAGATCTTCACAGCATTGCGTGCAGTGCCTGTGCTATCAGACATGGCTGCTGCAGGGTGAAAGAAAACAGAAAATAACAAAAGGAAGTCCCATTACTAGAATTGATGACTTTGAGTTAGCACCATCCACGTAACAAAAAAGCAGACCTCTAACATCTTCCACAGAAGCAAGGATTTGTATGGTTAAATCTGATGGAAGTATTTAATGAGCAAGGTCATTGGCCTAAAGCAGCAAGAAGAGTGGAAAATCTCACAGTGGGGAACAAAGCTGCAAAATAAATCAAGATTTGATGAAGAATAAAACCAGCAGTGAATTGTAGAGGAAAAAGAATGAAAGAAATGTAAGAGAGGGAGGAGAGGAAGTTCACAGGAATTGTAAAGAAGGGGGTTCCTTTAAACGTTAGGCAAGAAATTAACTTCTTCATGCAAATGGAAACAAATCCAGCAATCACTGTAGATGGTGCCCAGAAAGCTCTCTGTGTCCTGCCAACAAATTCATAGTATGAAAATGGTGCTCTTCGAAAGGGATAAGATTCTGAAGAAGGCTGTAGTCTTTTTGGGGAGGAGGAGGTGAAGCAGCTGTTTTTCAGTATCTATCAGTGGCTGCTTTAGGGGAAAAGGAAGAAGTGAGCAGTACTGAGGCCTGCTTTAGAACAGTGAGTACAAAGTACAAGGTTTTTCTTTCAAATACCTTTTTATGTATCAAAAACACATCATAAAAACGAAGAGATTAAACCCCTAAAGAAGTGATTGCGGTTGGAGAACAGTCTAGAAATACAACTTGAGTCCTATGTAACACTCGAAGTACACCATCGTGATATCAGATGGCAAAATCTTGTGGCCAACATAAAGATGAAATTAAAGGACGGGGGCAAGACAGCAAATACGTCAGAATGTGAGTATTGAAGAGGACTTGATGAGCAGTTAAAAATAATATGAAGGAAAGAGTAAGAAATGGAAGGTGGAACATCACTGAAAATAATAGAAGTGTATTTAAACTCCTGGAAATAGTTATATATAAAAAAGCGTGTCCTGAGGCTGAGAGAAAAACCCAGGGAAAAAGAAAATACAGTTGTAGCACAGAAGTGAGCCAGGATGGCAGCCTTTGACGAATGTATCACAGGCCACAGCTTTTCCCACATTGCCTGTCAAGAACCTTCCACTGTTCCCCTGAGGAAGGCTTAACAACCCCTCTCCAGAAGAGGACCCAGGGAATTAAATTTTTTATACCTTTTCTGCAGTAAGAAATATTTGGGGTTTCAAAAGGGTGACAAGGAGAAGCGATTACACAGTCAGGAAACGCTGATGAGGAAATAAGTTCTGGCTAATTGTGACTTCTGTAGGCAATTTTAGGGCTGTAATATATAATAGGAAATGCTTTGGGACAAAAAAAAAAAAAGTCACAGTACATTGAGGCCTAGAAGTAAGCTAGATTTTTAATGTCTGCTATAAAGAGTGCAATTAGTTTTAAAATAAAATCCTTATTACTGTATATTCAACAATTTATAACTATTTGCAGTGTCTGCACTGAGAGAATACTTTGAAAATGGGGAAGAATAAAACAATATTGCTAGAATGGGAGAACCAAGGAAAATTAATTTCAGATGTTCTCTAAAGGCTCTGTTGTCCAGTGGACTTTACAAATGCTAGAGTGGAATACCTGCTGTTGTGCCATTACAAGAGCAAGCATGGGAACAGATCCTTTCTTCTTTGAGTGGGAGAGGGGTGTGGCTATATTATTGGCTTAGTATATTCTGTTTGTCTTTATAATGGGTATGCTGTATGGTTTCAGTGTCTGGTTATACCAGCTTACCTCTGATCCACAGCAGTGATCAAATGGTCTGAACGCTCACTAATGGATCGGATTTAGGGAACAGTTTGCATTCAGCCACCTGATATGCATAGAGACTGGAGGAAGTCCCTTATGTGATCAATTAAAAGAACAGGAACTAAGGAGCAAGTTTTGGAATACTTAGGAAAGAATGGTAAAAGCCATATAAAAAATGAAATGTATGCTGGCAAGGACTAACAAAGAAGTTGCATCCTTGTCAGAAAGCTTCCTCCCTTTAGAAGTCCAGAATCCAAGATGAACTACATTTAACATAAGCCTGTTCTGGAGAGCTGGGTTTTAAAGAAAGGAGAGGGTATACCTTTAAAAGTCTAAGATGTGTAAGGTAGCAGTCAGTGGTGATTTAAAGGCTGAGTTTTACAAAGGCTTTAAAGAGAGTTTTTACTCCTGTAGTAATAGGCATTTAATGTGATCAAGCCAGGAGGACACAATGCTTCCCCTGGGAAGGATGTGGGGAGAATTGCAACATGTAGAGGGAAGAGAAAGTACCGCAACTATTAGTTGTATTGAGCTGTAAATAGCAAAATGAAAATTTGCACTAAGATATTGGCAGATGGAGAAATGAGCAGAATACAAGTGACTATACATTACCAAATACTTCTAGTCTAATCTGTTAAGGTTGCTGTAGGTAAGTGGACTGAGTACAGCAAAAGGAATGTCTGAAATGACTGTGTAATATTGCAAAACAACACTTCTCTGCACACCCAAAAGTTATTTGATCAAATAGAAGGGAATATATGGAAGGTGTGTTAATAAAAAAGGCTTGGGGAGTAAGTTGCAGGTTTCCATTTTATGCAAGAACTCTGTAACCTTGGAAAAGTGAATCGATCTTACCACCGATTGATTTAGTTTAACAAGAATTATGTAAAATAACCTGTACCAAAGTATGCGTTCTTGTTATTGTACTTTCTGTCTTAGATCAGGTTTTTCTCTGAAAGTCAGTGAATATAAATGTGGTGAGGCAAAAATGAGGCTATATGCATCAAGAAGTGGAATCTGTAGTGTTGACTTTTAAATTGGAGGTACTCAAATTGATAACAATAATAAACAACCATTAAGTATATCCTCCTACTTCGGTAAGGCAGTATCTGCAATACTAACCTTGTGCCCCATTGAACACAACCTGGCACAGCCTGGGCATCCTGGTAGAGGAGAAGCTGGACGTGAGCCAGCAGTGTGCGCTCGCAGCCCAGAAGGCCAACTGTGTTCTGGGCTGCATTAATAGAGGAGTGGTCAGCAGGGAGAAGGAGGTGATTGTCCCCCTCTGCTCGGCTCTTGTGAGGCCCCATCTGCAGTACTGTGTCCAGACCTGGGACCCCCACTACATGAAGGATGTGGAGCTCTTGGAGCGGGTCCAGAGGAGGGCCACTAAGATGATCAGAGGGCTGGAGCACCTCTCCTATGAGGAAAGGTTAAGGGAACAGGGCTTGTTTAGCTTGGAGGAGAGAAGTCTCTGGGGACACCTCATTGTGGCCTTCCAGTACTTGAAGGGAGCGTATGAACAGGAGAGGGAATGGCTGTTTACGAGGTTGGACAGTGATAGGACAAGGGGGAAATGGTCTTAAACTGATACAGTGGTGGTTTAGGTTAGACATTAGGAGGAAGTTTTTCACACAGAGGTGGTGAAGCACTGGAACAGGTTGCCCAAGGAGGTTGTGGATGCCCCATGCCTGGAGGCATTCAAGGCCAGGCTGGATGTGGCTCTGGGCAGCCTGGTCTGCTGGTTGGTGACCCTGCACATAGCAGGGGGGGTTGAAACTAGATGATCTTTGAGGTCCTTTTCAACCTAGGCCATTCTATGATTCTGTGCTGTGCTGCTGGCTGTCAAATCATTGCCCTCAGGAGCTGGAATATTGCTGTGCAAGACATTGCTGGCTGCTCCAGCAGCGGGGAAGTAGTTGGGTTAGGCCAGGCCCCATTTCCCTTCCACTTTCCTGACTTATGGCTCTCCCTGTTCTTCTAGGAAAGGCCATGGAAAGGGCTACAGCAGATCCAAGGTTGCAGAGGTTTCGTGTGTGTTGCTGCTGGACACCTGAAGGAAATGACAGAAGGAAAGGACTGTTCCAGGGAATTAGTTGCTTTGTGTCCCAGCTGGAGGAAAAGAGGAAAGGGAGTCGGAGTCACTGCACACTCCTGTTGCTTGAGGAGACCCTTGGCCAGTCCACCACCTCCACTGACCTCTTCTCCAGAAAGTGTAAAAATAATGATATTGTTCTTTTGAGGGGGAAGTATGATGGAAGACTGAAATAACCTTGTGGCACTTAACTGAATATTGCCCTGAGGAAGGTTGAGTGCTGGATGGGACAAATTTCTAAAGAGGCAAAGAAGAAGAACAAATACTGAGACATAAAGGCTCACATTCCTGAATGCCGAGGTAAGTAAAAGTTCTCTGTGAAGTTTGCCTGCACTCTTTGATTATCATTGCCATTTTCTTTGGTTATTTGTTTATTTTTTAAAAGCTTCATTTTTGCCCTGAGATGCTTATATCATATGAACTGCTTCCTACTGCTCCTTTCAAGACCTGTATTACCTTTAATTCCATGTAATTTATGTGAACTCTCTTCTGTTTGGCCATCATTGTGGGTTTTTGTTTGTTTGTTTGTTTTTGGTATTTTATTCTCCTAATGATTTTTTTTAATATGTCAGCTCACGTTTCTTCTTTCCACCCTAAAGAATGTTTCCTCTTGCATTCTAACAGACCCTGCTTAGGAAGGTAAAAATACCTAGCAGTGCTGAGTGATAGCAAAATGCAGTTAGCAGCAATTATCCTGGGGAGTGGTAAAGCTTTGGGACTGTTCTATATTTGTAGACAAGCAGCTGAAGTACCAACTAGTCATACCTTTTAGAAAGAGATTGTGCACTATTGAGCAAGAACTATATAGGAGCGCAGCAATGTAGGACAGGTTCTTGGAATGGTTTCCTGTGGAAAAATTGATTGCTGGTGCACACTGTCTTCCATCCAAAGTATCCATGGCAATATAAAATATGTTGTAGGTTTAGTATGGAGAGAGAAGTTGAGGCTGGAGTGAAGACAGTTTAAACAGAAAAGCCACATTTGAAAATGCTGTATGTATAAAACAATTCATTTTTGCACTCATTTCTATTGCAGAGGCTGCTGTTGCTAAGTTTGACTTCTTATTATTTGCTTTAATAATAACCTATATATTTACAAAGGATCAGTCCACATACAAGCCTCATTTAATGTCCATTTGCTACCATTTGCACCACATTTACAAAGGGAATGTGAAAACAAATGTGAGCCCTATGGAAAGCCTCGCTGAGCCTGTGTGTGATTGCAGCCGTATGTAACAGCTCATAAATGGTGTCGGCTAGAGACCAGGCTTAAGTACTACAGCACAGGAGCTTGTCATTTCCTTAACCAGATTGCAGCATCTGTATTTCCCTTGCCCTTTTCCTGGTGCTGTTAAGCCAGAGAATTCTTTCTAGAGCAGTCATCTTAAAAGCCAAATAGCTCCTTTGGAACAGTTCATAATGCTGTCATCTTTAAAATATGTCATTCTGCTGGAAAACACTCTTTAAGAGCTGTAGTGTTGCTGGCTAGCATACTGCACTGAGATACAGAGGAAAATCAAAAGCAGTCTCCAACACGGTTGCTGTCATAAATGCAGAAGTTCAGCAAATAAGAAATTGTTATGTCCTCAGCCAGCTTGCTGAAACTTGCCAAATCCCAGTCTTCCTGCTTCTCCACAAACGTCCATTAGCTGTGTCAGCCCCTGTAGTGCACCACTGAAGATAATACTATCATTTTCACACATGTGAATAAATACAAAGTAGGGCAGTGTGCCTGTGTTCATAATCCAGCCACAGGTCTCAAGGCTGAAGCCCTTTTTCCATTTAGAGACGGGAGCCTTGGATCTGAGGCATCAATCAACTGGCAGACATGAACTTCAGAATACAGATGTCAGAAATAGCCTTCCATATAAACAACATTGGTTCCTTTTGGGAGTAACCATTCCTTTTTTTTTTTTTTTTTTTTTTAAGTCTCAACATGGTTCATGAAAACTGAGTACTAGAAGACACTCATAGCTGAGCAGTATTGACCCACTCCAAGTGCCAAAAATGGGCAGTTACGTATGTCTTCCTCACTAGAAACAATTATCTGGAAGACTGAAAACAAAGTCAAGAGAACACCTAACACATTTAAGTTAGACCTTCATTCTCTGGTACCCTTTTTAACAGTGTTGCTTGTGTCATTCTTTATGCACATTTTCTCTACTACTTATATGATGCATACAGAACATATCCAAAGCACTTGAAGTGTACGAAGGAGCTCCTATTAACCCCATTGTGTTTCTTGAGGTGATTCTTGAGGTCTTGAGTGAAAAACAAATTTACTCAGTCAAGTTAGGGATAATAAGCACAACAGTGGCTTTACTCTAAACAAATGTCTTGTGATAATCAGTAGCTATCATGCCTGAGACCATCATATGGTGATTGACTCACAGTTTAGTGATGGCTGCTTGCAATTTTATCAGGAGTCTTCCCTTTGAGCAACTTGCAACATTGTCATGTAATGCTTTTCTTGTATCCATCGAAAAAATGCAAGATCAGTTTTGTGATTTTATGGCTGCATATAGACTCTGTTTTGCAGCCTTCTATATTGGAGTCTATTTTCCACTCAGAAATTTCAGTAGGTCCAGTCCTGACAAAGAATGCAGGCACGTTTACCACTGTCTTCAATTCTAAAATATGACTTAGAATATGATAAACACTGAAGAAAAATAAATGTATTTCTAGTTATAGAATTAAGCAGGAGAACTGCCGTTATTTACTAATTCTGCTCACAGATGAGCATGTAGAATAATCACTAATTGACTGCTACACACAGAAAGTCAAGAGGATAATACTATACATAAATTTCCACTAAGCATTTGCATAAGGTCTTTCACGTAATAGTCTCTAATATGGCTATGAAAAGTCGTAAGTCTTTCATTTTCATTCTACTGGTTGAATTGTTTTCTTTCTTTCTTTTTTTTTTTATTCTTATTGCTCTGATTCTTTTTCATCTATCACATAGTGATTTTGAGCCTGGAATTTTGCTGTTTGCTTTTCTGAAATTTATCTATAGTTTCTGACATTTCATAAAGGTTGTATCTTCTCTGCTTTCAGTAATCAGGATGAAAAATATGGCAAATAGACTGCCTTATGTATATTATGGTGTCTGCTGAATAGCAAGTTTCTTACATTGCTTTCCAATTCTCTCTAAAATCAAGATGCTGAGGTACATTAAAATATTTGTGGGTGAGGGAATCATGCAGGGACTGGCTGAACTTCTTCAAACTTCAATTTGATGGTGTTTTGAGGTTAACGTAAAGGGTTGGGCTGGTTCTCGTATTATTTAGATAAACTTGCTTGTCTTTAATACAGCTTTCAAAGCAGATGATTTCATATCATGTGATGACTATCTAAAATGATTTCTAAAATACTGAAGTCTCAGAGACTTAATTCTCTGTGAAAGCAGACGGATATGTGCTTCATGTTTTGAGGTGTGATTTTTTTAAAACAATTTCATTTGAAAATGAGACACTACTTTTTCAAAATATGAATTAATTTATAATTGTAAAGACAATATTTCGTGAGCCAAATTGATGTCAAGCATAGTATTGCAGATCCAAGAGCCACAACTCAGAGACAGAACAGATAATCCTGGGATATGAGATAATAGAACTGGAACAGATGTATGGCACCTTATAGGAGAGAATCACCCATTTGTGAGCCAAAGTAGCACATGCATTTAAACTCTTTCTTGCTTTTTTTTTTTCTGCATTTTGATTACTCAACTCAGTTTCAAAACAGCCCTTAGCTCCTGCTTGACTAAACAAAGATGGAAGGTATGATAACATTTTATCAAAGACAGAGTTGTAACCACAGTGAGCAGATGTGAGTGATTGATGTTAGAAATTGTAGTTTAGAAGTTGTAAGTATCTCCGAAGTTGAAAAGCAAGCAAAGAGTTGTCACTGAAGAGAAATTGATAGTGTTAGTATTTTTGTTTCATCACTGTGGTCAGTGGGACCTTTTAACTGCTTTCTTTTAGACTATAGACAATGTTCTGAATTTTAAATGGCACCTGCTTTGCATTGATATGGATGCAAGTTAAAATGTTATTTGGTAAAATGAAAAGTTTTGCAGTTTTTATGGTAAATTCTATTGTTCCTTCTTCATGTTATAATATTAAACTTAGCAAATTCAGGACCTACTCCAGCAAATATTTACTCCTTCAAGCAGCTTGACATAGGTGACCATGTCCAGCTCTCTCACCCACTTAGAACTGCTGATACTCAGTTTACTCTGGATCAGTTAAACAAGGAAACTGGAAAATTTCTTCAAGCTACGTACTTTTTAGGTGGCAAAATGCAAGAGACAGAAGATGTGCTTTCTCCTCACAAAAAAAAAAAAAAAAAAAAAAAAAAAGGAAAGGAAAGGCAACATACTTGCTCATCAGAAGGCACATTCATAGCTGTATTAACAAGATTTGAGACAATTACTACATGTCTAATATCTTGAGAAATCTAAGCACATTCTTCCTGCTTTTTCTGCCGGGGGGAGTGGCAGAACAGGAACCACGTACATAGCTTTCCATTTTAAACCTAATTTCCATTCTCTTTGTTTATGGTTAAGGTCACACACTGTGGCATTCACAGATATAATAAAATTACGTTAATTTGTAAATCCAAATGCTTCAGTTTCAGGATGAGTTGTTCCCAGTTCTCTTCGCCATTGTCAGCCTCCCTCATTTGCAGCAGATATTTATCTCCTCTTGCCAGACCCCTCTACCTGTCTCCCAAATAACACAAATGAACTGTGAACAGTAGTGAATAAGGACAAGGAGGTCACACCATCCAAATGTCCCATCATCGGTAGCACTTATCTTAAGGGAATAATGTGCTTTTGGACTGAATGCATTCAGCCTACCTGAGAATGTCTGGTAGTGCTCTCCAAAGCAATGGCTTGAAAAAAGCCTTTAACCAGCTTTAGGGGTAAAAAGACAGAAGAAAGGAAACAATATTAGGATGGTGCTAGCAAATGAAAGAAATTGCTTGCAAAGCTGACTAGTTATGGAGACAAATAAAGGACCAAATATAGATTACAAGGACTTTAGAGTATGAAAGAGGAGGAAAAAGGATGAAGGGGGGAGTGTAGGGGGAAGCAGTGGCACCAACAGAAGAGGAAAGACATAATGCACAAATAACTGTGTATGAATTTTCAGCCAAATATGCCAGGAGTGAATGTTAAAGCTATACAGAGTGTATCAACTGTGTGTGAACTTCTGAAAATTATACAGAAGAGATATTGAAGTCTTGCTTTATATAGTGATGGGAAAAGCCCTAGAATAAGCGGGCAAATATTATAATCAGCATTGTAGCACATAATTGAAAAGGAGGGAGAGTTTAAAAGAAAGTAAAAATGTGGGCACGTGCTCTTTTAGGGCTGCTCCGAAACGTCTGCCTAAACTTCTGAATGGAGGATACAGTGACTGAGGTGTGTAATTAAAATTATCTAAATCCATGTTTGACGTCTTCAGAGGAACACTACTACTGTAAGGGTTGTGCTGAACCTCATGCAATCGATTGCAAACCCTTAGGCATCTGTGTGCTGCCAGGGAGATAAAAATAATAATATGAAAGGAATCCTGCACTAATATCTAACTCCCCCAAACTCCTGGATCTTACCAATACAGAGACCTATAATCTGCCTTTGCTTCTGACTTCCTATTCTGTTAAAGTTCTCGCAGAATGAAGCCAAACCACAGCATGACTTGAAATGTATTATCAGTGTAGATAATACATTTTCTAATGCATCATAAAAAGAATGAAAGGAAGAGTATCGGTATCTACATGTATTTTGGGGATACAAAAGGAAAGAAATTCCACGGGGCTGCAGAGCAGATAATTGTATAATGCAGAGCAACTGACTTATGTTAGAGAATTCAGGCTGTGTGTTAGGAAAGCTTTTTGTCAGTAATGATTTTTAAAGCTCTAAAATAGGTCCCTGGTGAGAGTGAACACCGACCTTGGATGTCCTTGTTTCCTGAAACAAGGGAATGGTGAGCTCTTCAGTTCTCCGTCCTCTTTGCTCTTTGAAAAGCCCCTTCTCTCTGACTGGGGAAGAAAGCCTGGATATACCAGAGATGGGCAGTGGTTGGGTAGGGATGAGGTGGGAAAAAGAGATGCCGTCCCTGAGCCACAGTCCCACTGGCAGGATTACTGGCAGGGCTGTAATTTGTGTTCCTGAAAAGATTTCTGCTGAGAAAATGTTCTTGTCAAATTCTCAATAGTTTCTGATATGACACACTCTCAATCTGCTTGCCCATACTAAAATGTTCTCATTGTTTATAGTATTGCCTGATTCATTTTGAAATACTTAGCATGATTTAAAACTTTTTAGACATTGCAGTTCCTGGTTTCTCTGTAGTTCCTTTGCTTAAACTTACTTTGCAAAGACTCCCACTGTGTTTCAAGGACTTTTATGTGTTACCTCCATACCATGTAAATTGGTGGAATTTATGCTAGAGAATACATAGATAAATACTGGAGGGGTGTCATGTCTCAAATCTGATAAAACACCCCAAAGGAGTCAGTAAGGTCACATTTTTAAAATTCTCTGGTTATCAGCAAGGTGTATTGCATTTTCAAGAGTCATTCACAGAGACCTTCACAAAAGATTCCTGTGGAAACTAAGCTCTTGCTGCACAGAAGGGAAGGGTTTTTTTGTGTATTGGTAGCTGACTAATAGGAAATAAAAGCAGATGTTTGGAACAGTCTGATATTTCCAATGGAGTTTCTCAGGCAACGGTGCTGGGATCACTCAATTTCTGGAAAGACCTGGGAAAGGAGTCTGATAGTGAACAAAGACGCTCACAGAAGAACCTTGCAATATCACATTGCCAGTTTGTGGCACTCTGGGGGGAACATCGGTACAAGTATCGTTCTTTGCTCTATTTCCTTTATTATTTCTGAAATATCTGCTACTGGCTGCTGTCACAGCCATTGAACTAAATGGCCTTTAACATGGCAGTCATATTCATTTGAGCCAATGTGGAAACGTACGGTCTTTTTATTTGTAGTGTATGATCAGAGTTATTGATTCAGTATGATCTTGAGGTACCTGCCCTTTCACTTAAGGGTTCTTCAAGAAAATTTTCCTGCTCTGGCCTCCTGTCCTTTACTTGGTTCCCATTACCAGTTTCTTCTACTCCTCATGCTGGGGCAGTATTTTCCTCCTTTCAGCAGGTTTTATTCATTCCAAAATGCAGAATTAATATATAAATGGAAAAAAATAAAAAAGCAGTCTTCTAGAACAAGGGAAGGGAAATTTTTGCTTGCTGAGAATTGAATAGATCCTTTCAAACACATTTAACAAGCCACCTACTAACAGAGACCTTAATGTTACCCAGGAATAATATGAATGTGTTTGTGTGTCTGTGTGTACATATAGATGGATAAAGTATTGGTGGGCTGTGTGAAATGAAATCTTAGTCCCCATCTGCTACTAGTGGTATGTTTGTCATTTTTGCTCCAGGCCATTAATGTTGACAGCAATTCCTTCGCTATCTCAAAGCTGTCTTTTTCTTCTGTTTCCTTGAGATGCTGACATTTTACCAAGCTCCTGGGTCACTCAGGAGTTGGCCAAATTGAGGCTCTGATCAGGGCTGCTCACAAAGACAGCAGAGGCGATTTGCTGATGGGGTGCTGATGTTGATGTTTTTAATAGGGATGTTGATTCACAAGTGGTAACAAACCAAGTCAGGAAGAGCAGAAACTGTTGCCATCTCCTTTAGCTGAGATTCCTTTCTATGGAGATAGACCAGAAACAGGTGTTATTCTCTGAAGGAAACAGTCTTGTCCATTGCAGCAAAGTAGCTCTGATTTCAGCTTACCCTAACTATTGCCTATAAACCATTATGGGTGCTGTAGATTTTACACAGCCTTTGAAGCTCTCCTTGCAGTGTGTGAGCAGACAGCTGGGAGCAGTAATTACTTCAGCCATCCTCATTTAGTCTGCCACTACAAGTGAGCTGACAACCACAGCTCACTGGTATTATTCCCCATAAAACCTGTTCCTAAGTTTTCCAAAGAATTGTGGTCTTTTCACTGTTATCATATCTTCTGATTCTTGTTCTCTTTAGGAAATGGAAAGAATGAAATAAAATGCTCCCTATCTACGGGCTAGAAGCCCACTGACTTTCAATCATTTTTATAGTTAGTTATAGTCAAGAATATTTGTTTTACCCCTCCTCCATATCCTTTCACATAGATCTGACCTGTCACAAATCATTCATTGTGAACTTGGAGAAATTATATGCATGACTCCCATCTTAGCCATCAGTGTCACCTAATAAGTCATTTATAGCCTTTTATTAATTGTATATTCAAATAATGGAGAAAAAGTCAGCACTGTTGGTTTGTCTCCAGGTCTGTTTCAGGGCTTGTGAGATAGATTACATGCAGAAAGGCCTGTGATTTGAATATGAGACAGCTGTCAAATGAATAACAATATCAGACTTCGGGCTTTGTAAACAAAACCATATCAGTGGATTCTGCTTTGATTTCATTGTAATTGGTTTTACACAAACCTCCTGTAATAGTTAAGCATCTGGTGATAGAACTGAAAGATATTGATGTTAATAATGAAGCAAGCCACTCACTGCCAGATTCTGATAAACTATACTGTATCTCACTCCAGTGGAATCAATTAAGGAACAAAGTGCTATTTAAACAGAATAAGAGCTTAAGCATCTGGACTAAAGAATTTAAAATGTGTATTTACAGTAGCCAATCCTAGAAAATCTCAGATATGAAAGATGTGCTTAGTAAAACCCAAGTTTATGCATAAAGAATATTCTGACAGATACGAACAGAAGAAAGTGGCTCACTGTTTATTCAGACCACATTGTACATGCTATGTGAAAATTACACTGAAAACTTCTGATGAATAAAAAATGGTCATTCTAATTCTATATTTATCTCACTAATTTTAATTCCTATGTAAGTAACAACAAACATTATCATGATTCAGGTGGAAGAAGTCAGCAGCAGAACACTGACTCCAGATGAATTAAATGTAAGTGGTTTAACTGGAGGCAATGAACAGCAGGAATATGAAGACATTCAGTTTCTGGTTCTATAGTGAACACTTCCTCTACAATATTGCAAATGCACATGTGCATCAATACAAATACCTGATATGACCATACAAGTCTAGCAATATAAATACAAATCATTATTCATTATCTTATTTCCTCATGACACTGCTGGCCTCAATCCAGCCCAGGTTAAAGATGTGTGTAATTTTCAGCACATCTGTAGCACTACTGTAGTCCTTTGGGGATAAATTACAACCTGCACATTTCAGGTTTTCCACATGTACTGCAAATAGTATCACTATAATATGAAAGCAAAATGATTCATACAAAAGGTTTGTGTGTTTCTTGTTTTAGCTCACCATACTATTAAATATCAATACAGAAGCCTTTCTCCCATTTTCCACCTCTGCAATTCATGCTAGCTTTAAACTAGCGTTGATGGAGGCAGTATGAAGCAGTTAGCACACTGTAAATTGAAATGCTAACTCTATTTCACAGCAATATCCCTGTATGTCTAGGACTTCTGTGCCTCCTTAGGAGGTAGATTCACTCAATACCTGTGGATCTGATAACTTCTAAAGAACGTGGAGTAAGAATGTGACCACCTAACAGCCAGAGGGCAAGGTGCTTGATCTGAATGCTACTGACAAATGAAGCTGGGATATTTACCAACTGGACAGTAATTTTAATTTTTAAACCATAACGGTTTCTTAATTCTAATGTTAGGTCTCTTTGAAAACTTCTGTGTGCCCTGGCTTCTTCTGCTTGTTTAACATGCTCAGTGATGGAGTAGTCATGTAAATAATATTACTAGCAGTACTGGTGTATGCAGATCTGATCGTATCAGAGTTTTCAGAAATAGAATCTGGTGCACACAGACCTCATCTGGTTAGGAAATTTATGTTGTATGTTGTGAATCATAGCCTGCGCCTGCAGTTAAGATTTTCCTTATGCTGTAACAGAGTATGATTGCAGCAGTCTAGCTTCAAGCAACCTGGAAGTATTTTAGGAATATCACAGTATAAAACATGGGTGTCTAATGGAGGAATTTTCAACAGTTTGCTTCCAGCAAGGTTTGTATTTTCGTCTATTTCTAGCAGGGCTGACCATATGGGATGTCAGAATATTAGGCAAATCTGACAAGGGTTTCAAATAGAGAAGAAGGTTAGGCAAAGTTTTGATACTTACGACCCTTTTGGCTCCTGTGTTTTCAGAACAGAAGTATGGTAGGACATTGCTATTCAGCATCAGTAATGCAAAATTATGGGTGTAACTGCAAGGAACTGCATGTTGGCCAATGTAGCTTATAGTAGGGAGAGCAAAGCTGGAAGACCGTGCTCCTTCCTCTGCAGCAAAGTGCTAGCAAATGTTTGAAGACTGTGCATGGTAGGTCCAACAGTACTGTCAGTCAGTTGTTGCAGGTCTTGACATTACCACACAGTGTCATCAGGTGTTCAGAGTAAGTCACAAATCTCTCAGGAGAAACTGTGAGCTAAACCAGATATGGACAGTATTTCACAAATTGAGAAACTAAACTTAATTACAGGAGAAATTATGATAGTGAAGCATTCAGCTGTAAGTATCAGTTACAACAGTGTACCACTGAATCAGATTTCAGTAATTTTCAAGGTCAGGAAAGTCCTAAGATTGAATGCCCAAACAGATGTCATCAAGTTAGATTATTTCCAAGCTCGAGTTTCAGGCAGCTCATTGACATACAAGTTTAAAAGTGTTGGCACTATTTCAGAGCTTAGAGGTAGTCCTTCGAGTTAAGGTTTGCTGAGTGCCATTCATGAAAACTTTTGAGTAGTGGTTGAAAAATTAAGCCTCAAATTTAAATGAACCAACTGGGAACTGTTAGGCAGTTTCACTAAAGACTCAGTGATCCATGTGAAGTTTGTAGGTGGAAGTCAGATGCAGGAGCATGGTATTGCATTTTATGTTTTTCATTAGTTTTCAGTGTGGGTAGACAGCGGAAGATCTTTATCAAACATACTGCAATCATACTGAAAATTGGCTAGTTCTACAATTATGCATATTGTTGACAAGGTGCATTGAAAGATGAGATATTCTCATGCTTTATAGCGAACAACAATCAATGTTGCAGCATGGTAATTACCCATGTGAGATAAATGCTGTAAGTTTTTTATAGGCCGGTTATCTTGTATTTAGCAATCTGGGTATGAATTGCCTTGCAGAGGTAGCAGTTTTTAAGTCTTTGCATGTTTTCTCTAATCTACTAATCAAGATGTATTCTTGAGTATTAATGTATACAATGTTAATGTATGGACTAACAGATGGGATCTTGGGCTGTGACTTGGAGGATGCACAAGTAATCTTAGCTTTATCCCTGGCCTCTTGGTGATCACCCACTCGGAGATTAATGCTCTGTGTGGGGCTCGTAGAGCTCAGAGATTAAATCCCTGTATTGAGCTTGTAGACAATTTCTGATCTGGTTGCCAGTGTCTCACAAGGAGAATCTCAACATGCTAATTTTGCTAAAATAAATGTCAGGAAGAGAGTTGAAAATAAACAAGTTACCAGGGACAGAATTCATTTTAATTATGTTTACTTTTCCACTGGCAGAAAGAAGTAGCTCTCACTATCTATTTTAGTCACTTACTAACTACATAATTAATAGGGCCAGGTTAACCTTGACTGTGAATTTCCCTTGGAAACTGGATGCCAACACATTTGAAGTTCCTTTGCTCTCATGCTCATGGCCTTGTGGAGGAAGTACTTCCTACCCATTTAATGAGCTGACCAGTTCTTTCAATTTGTTTTATTCATTATTTCAATATAGAAAAGAATATTGAATATATCTATCCTATTTGATTTATTCAATAAGCTGAGAATACAGTACAGAGTAAATTGATCTGGGATTGTACCAAGTAAGAAGATATCATTTGCACATGAAAGGATTTTTATCTTCCAAGCTCTTGTCTTGAGCCCATGTACTGCTCAATACAGTACCATCAGGGTGAGGTGAAAAGAGGCACTTTATCGACTTTAAGGACAGATTTAAGGACTTTGCTTCCATCTGTTGTAATCTCTCTATATGCTCTCTAAAAAGCAATTTACCAGTTCAAACCTAAGAGTTTTCATGAGTATTTGGTGGATTTCTCCAGATACAGCAACAGGGCTAAGATCTTTAACTCTGTTCTTTTTCTTCCAAACCTTGTTTGGTTGTGGAGGAGAGCTAGGCCACACCTACAGCTCTGCTGTGGGAGTTTGCAGTTTTACAAAGCCACCGATTTCCTCTGTGCTAGGCAGAGAATCATTTCATGAAGTGCTGGGCAGAATTTCAGAAACTGGTCAGTGATCAGTTTTTGATAAGCAATTACTTGCCTTTGATCTGATTCAGACAACTGCTTTCAGATCAGATGGATTCTCACCTTTACTGAGTGAAGGATGAACTAAGATTATCTTTTTTTTTTTTTAATTAGTATTTGTGCTGAACTATTTTTTTAACATTTTATTGTGACTATCTCTCTGAGAAGCCTGGTATCCATCCAGTACATCTATGACCAGATCCTACTGATTCTCCTCCTCCTTATCAAAGACAGAATGGTGCCTGATCCTTGTAAACCATTTTTATGTCCTATGCATTGGCATTTGTTTTAAGGAAATAACCTTAAATTACTAGAACATTTATCTTTCAAAAAGAAGGAGCACTAGTCTCCATTTTTCTGTTTACCTGGAAAATTACAGGATCTTTGATGCAAGTAAGAGATTACAACTGCCTTAATTTCATTATTAGGTTTTGAGTGCCTTTCATTTGCAGAGGTGGTGCAGAGGGAGATATCTGTGAACAGGTAGAAATGAGAAAGGGGGAGAAAAGCAGGTGTTTTAAGAGAGCACTAGCAATCTCAGATAAAACCTTTAATGGCTTATATGGCTTATGTCGTGAAGGAGACCTTAGCATATCACACCTTTTTATAACAGTTTGGTGAACTGAAAAGCTTCTGCAGTAGATTGAAACTAGCACTGCATTACTCAGGCATGGATTCCCTTGTTTAAATTTTTACCTTGTTTAAATTTCGCGCAAATAAGCTAGAAGTTTCTAGATTTACAGTAAAGCCCAGTGCTAGGATATTGGTTCAAATGCAGTGAAATAACATAAGGAGGGCTGAATGGAGGGTTGGAAGCAGTGGTAGCTGAATTTAAAATGTCATCAGCTAGAGAATTACACCACAATTTTCTGTTTGGATCTGTCAATGCAGAGGGCTGAGAGGAAGGCAGGACTGGAGGAAGTGGCAGGTCCACAACTGCCATTTTGCTGCCAAGAACAGGGAGGCTTGAGTGAGGCAAGTTTGTTTGTGCTGTAGATACTGTGACAGCACAGTAGCTGCTGAAACCAGTCTTTGTTTTTGCTGCAAAGATCGAAGTTTAATCATAATCAGTTCCTTTCGCTTGATCTTCCACGTTTGCTCCCTCTGCTGGCAAAGTCAAAGAGACATAAAGGAACATGAAAGTGAAAAAGGAAGACAAAATGGTGGGCTTACCCTTTGCAGTTTGACAATTAAATAAAACGTGAAATTTAGTACAACATTAACCCACCTTTTAAAACATTTCTCATCATCTTGTCTTCGTTATTTCCAGGGGGAGAAGATGTCTGTTGTGGTAATACTGGATCTCCTTCAAACTTTATTTTCAGAAAACAAAGCATCCTATTCTCCTTTTTAAGGAAAGAAAATAGCGTAAGCCAATTTCTGACTTCAGTGATGACTTCTCATGTCTTGAATTTTATCTTTTTTTCCATCGTGTTTGTAATGCACATTGTGGAAAATCAGCACCTGTCTTTTCTATGTCACAATTGAACATTACTTGTTATTTAAGGATGGAATTCTCATCTCTCTTTTTAAAATCTTAAAACCTAACCCAGGGATTTTGTGCAAAGTAGCTGTCCTCTTTTTTAGAGGTGAATGCTGTCATAAAATGAACCAGATCCATTTGCACCTTCTTCTCCAACCCATTATCAGTTTCATGTTCTATTCCTTCCTTTGCACTGGCTCTGCAGTTCTCTGTAGTTTCTCCAAATGCAGAGTGAGCCAATGTGAGCTTTTTTGTTTTACTTTTGCTAGCTTAATTTTATCCCATTTTAATGAGATGGATCGTTTGAGCCCAAGGTCAGAAGACAGTCAGAGACAGCCCCAGAGATGGGGCAGTGGCATGCAATGAATGATCAGATCTTCTCAAGTAGTGTGGTGCAATTTTAATGCCAAGTTCTGGTTGAAAAAAACAGTAAACAATGCTGGTAGATGAAGTTCAGTCAAGCTTTTCTCCATGTAAGTAATTGGTCCTGTAATAGGTTTGGGATTAAGTGTAAGACTCTTGGAACATTTTCATTGGAGCTAGTCACTGGTGGCATTAGACGATGAGCTGCATGACCGAAAAAGGCATAAAGATCTCTTGCCCTTTGTCACTGGCTCCTTCTATTTGGCCTTGCAAGATTATGTTACTGCAGATGTTGTTCTTACTGAGCTCTCCCTAATCACTGACTAAAAACATGGTGTTCTTTTTGCATCCCCTCTTGAAAAATCACAACTTTTCTTCTGTTTCCCTCTGATCTGTCCTCAATTTCATTTTGTCTCAATAGTACTCTTTCTGGTGCTGTATTTGAATTCTGCAATGCTTCTTTTCACAAGGATGTTCTATTTTCAGCTTCTCTTGTTCTCAATGACCAACCATGCATGCTCTCTTGATGAGGTAACATTTGTTACCTCAGCAACATCCTCTGATATTTTCTCAAAGTAATTTTTGTCATGAAGTACCATGAGAGGCTCAGGTGCTCCTTGTTCAGTTGTCTTGAATAGGGTAGTGAATGATAACCTTATTTTTTGTTTTGAATGTGGCAAAGAAGGAGATCCTTTAATACTCAACAGAAAAAGAAAGGACTGCAGAGAAGTATTTGAATTGTGCAAGCCAAAGAACATATGATGTGGATGGATTTCAGGAGGCAGAGGAGGGGACTCTGGAGCTCTGTAATTGCTGTTTGTTTCTTATGTTTCTTTGTTTCTTTCCTGTGTGATTCCTGAACATCATATTAATCTTTCCCACACTAACTAGTGAGCATAAAGAGTACTGGGAAGTTTAATGTACAACATAGAACAGAACATGAGGCTTGCTTTTGAAATTCACTTTATGCAGACGTTTTATCACCTAAATGTTCTTAGACAGCAAACACAAAAGGACATGAAAACAACTGAAGCTCGTTCTCTTTTATATTTAAACAAAATGACTCATGGAAAATATTTTCTATGTGGAATAGAAATTTGTCTGGAAAAAATGATTTTTTATGTACAGGATGTACCTTATTATGGATAAAACTGTCATCCTACATGTTGCCACCTGTGTTAGACATATTTGTGATTTAGTGATAATTTACATCAATCATTTTAAACAAGCCTATAAATTTTCATTTCTTTTGGTATAAATTTTGGTATAAATTGGCATTTTTTTGTTTATAAGTGAATGGTTAGATCCTTATATAGAACCAGAACTGCTACTGAATTATAGAGAATAGTGTGGCAAACCTTTACTTTTTTACCTAATTTAGGATATTTTCAACCTTTTTGTTTTGTTTTGTTTTCCCAGTTGGCTGCATATCTTCGTTGCATCAGCAACAGTGATTGATGACTGTTGTGTTTCTTTACCATTAATCTTCTCTTGCCTTTAGATTTCCTGCGTGAACTTCTTGCGTGTATGCTACCTCTGTCCCTACAGGTTCAGTAAGGGTGGGATTTTTTAATTTGTTTTTATCTGAGTAGTTTCCCCACCTTCTGTCAGTATGCATTTCTGTCTCCTTGTTGATCCAGTTATTTACTATATACACCTTACACCAACTCCTACTTAGCAAGGATTATGTTTTCTAATGTTGAATTCATGGTGATCATGAGATGAAAGGATGAACCTAACAAAATTATGACCATCTAAGAAGTGATTAAACAGGAAACTCCCCTGCATTGTGATTGAAAGGAAATGAGTGGGTGTCAGCCTAGTGAGTTGTTCCATATGAATCAAGCTATAATGGGTCTGTTTTTCACGTGTCTTAAAGGAGTGCTCAGAATCATCCCTTAAATCTTGCCTGTTGACAATTTAGAACAAAAAAAAGTGAGCTCACAGTCCTGCACTTCCCAACATCAAGTAAAAGTTGACATAACTATGGAGCAAACATGAAAAAAGAGCAAAGGATTTCTTACGGTCCTTAATTCTTCTGCTGAACAATTACAATCTCTGCTTATCAACTGCCTTTTCCTTCCTGTAATTGTCAGATGTAATAGCTTCTTGTCCTAAATTTCTTTTGTAGCTCATCTGTTTCAAACATGCAGTCTATAGTTGACCTATTTCTCCTTTTTTAACTCAGGTGGAGAATGTTTTCCTTCAGAAAATTATTACTTTTTTGGATTCCAACCAATATAGCCAAGTTTTTCTACAATCTGAGCTTTAAGCATTTAGTAAATTGTTCCATCTTACGATACAGGTTCAAAGTGGTTTTCTGAATTACTTTCCAGTACGTGGGGATTCCCCTGACAAATGGGCTGGAGGACAAATGTGTAGGATAGATTCAGTCCTCTGGAAACTTGTGCACTTTCAAACAGAGATGTTTCTTGAATGAATGTCATCTTGGTGGATGAGTACGATATTTAAACATTAAAAGTTGTGTGTGAAGAGAGCATCCTGAAAGAATCCACAGATGCTGGAAATCTATAGCTTATTAACGAGTGGTTGGTTGTTTGAGTCAGACTGTCATGGCCTATGTATCATATATCATGACTTACCGACTCCTCTTTCTTCTATACATTACGACTGGATTCTGTGCTTTGTTTATTTGCAGTTCAGCAGCCTTCTTTGAACATACCAACTCTCTCTGTGGGTTACATGAAAAAGGAGATAGTAATCACAATGAAACACGAATTGTGCCCTCACTACAATGTTATCAGTTTAAACTGTTCAATACATACAGATTTTTACAAAGGAAAAAATCTTAAGTAAAATTGAAAATGTAAAGATGGACACAATTTCTGTTCATATTTCTGTAATCAACAGAAAATAAAGGAATCTAATTGTGGCTTATGTAGTCCGGTCAACTGAGAAAATTTTATTTAGCATTCTACATGTTTATACCACAGATTTAAGATGAAATGCCACTTGCTCTGCTGTGTTTAAGCATCATATAACTAGATTTGGCTTTTAAAAAAGGACATGCCTTCCATTGCCTGTAAAAAGCATACACATTGTGAAACCACTCTTCCTCTGAAGGACAGATGGTGGAAACCTAAATAGCGGATAAGTGCCAGAGGTTCCAACATCTGCAGTTAGTAGAAGCCCAGGACAGTGCATTTTAAGCAATGCATTTTAAATGGAACTGTGATTGGAATGAGAAACACGTTGCCAGGAGCCGATTCCCAAGAAAGAAGAATCCTACAGTGGTAAGAAAAAAGAAGTTTGCAGTGGTTCTCTTTGGCTTCAGATTTGGAGAAATATCTAAAACATGCCAGTCAAATTCTGTTGTCATATGGCAAGAAAATGTGCACTTGAATGAAAATGGCCTACATCCAGGTGGGCCCCAGTAGGCAGTGATTTATGGTCTGCATTGTACCTGCATGTGAGCTGGATATTTTAGTAGAAGTCGAGTCATGCCTTTGAAGGCAGGATTTCCCAGGCACCCAGGAAACTGGTTCTGCCGGTTCCTGAGGGCTCTCACCTCCTTCCTCCACCGCACCCATTCCAGGCTCTGTGCATCTCTGAAACACAAACAGCAGGTGAGATTTTATCTGCTGAAATGTTTTCAAAACCACTGGATTTTGCTCTTTCAAGTTGCTGGTCTCTATTTTACCAGCATGGATAACTATGGCTGTGTACAAAAATGTTCACATCCTCTGAATGATCTCACCCTTTTTAGCTTATGATTTTTCCTCTGAAAATATGGATACTTTCTGAAAGCATAATATTCATCTCCAATTTAAAAAGGCAGCCTTGAATCACGGAAAAGAAGCAGTGCATTGCTGATGGATTTGGTCACAGCCTGCCAAATTCTGTTACAAGTTCACTCAAAATCCATTTTCATACAGGCTGCTCTCCTGATCAGTCTTCCTAATTCATTGTATGGACTGTCATTACTCATCAACTGCAAAACTATCCCGAGTAAAATTCACTATGATCGGTCAGGCATGTCCAACCCACAGCCTGTGGGCCACATGCAGCCTGGCACAGCTTGCAGTGCTACTTGCCTTTCTGACCCCGCGTTGTTGTGGTAGCGGCTCTTTCCTGCCAAGTGGCCCAGTCCCACTTCAGAACACAGGGAAAGTGTAGTGCAGTACAGAGTCTTCTTCTGACACCTGTAAAACTCGCTCACGTACACTGAAACCTGCATGTATTACACGAGGCATGTACTCGTGCGGTTTGTTGAGTAAAATGCAGTGGTTGAGGATATTAATATTTCAATTTGCCTAATGGCATCACAAATGAGAGAAGAACCAAAAAAAAAAAAAAGAAAAATTATGGATTTTTCCAGGAAGAGTGTTCAAGGAAAAATGGACAGTAAGTACTTCTATCAAGACAAATAATCTGGCACTGTGCTTAATTTGCAAGGAAATCATGTCAGGTTTCAGAGATTACAATTTGGAACGCTATTATATGCAAAAGCATGCTGCAAAATTCAATGCATGTCAAGGAATGCTTAGTAAAGGCAAAACAGCAGAACTGAAAAAAAGTGTCATCTCAACAAAATCTTTTCAAAAAAGTTAAAACTCAGACTCTGTTGTAAAAGTTAGTTACATGGTAGCAGATTTGATTGCAAAAAATCTAACCCATTTATCAATGATGAGATCATTAAGCAATGTATGGAAATGTGACAGATATAATGTGTCCTAATTAAAAAAAAATGGGTTTTTCTACAATCAGTTTGTCTCTCCAGACTGTAGCCAGGTGAAATGACAAAAGAAGAATATCTATTGAAAGGCATTTGGAGAGTGAAGCTGCCAATTTCACATTTTTTTGCTTTGGTGATAGATGAAAGTACGGATGCTACAGATATGGCTCAATTTGACATTTCCATTAGAGGTATTGATAGTGAATATAATGACACTGAAGAAATTGCTTTTTTTGGACAATTAGAAGACAAAATGAATCTCCTGATTTGAATGAAGTAGTAAAAAAAATACATTAAAGGAATTTTCTTCAACCTTTGTCAACATATGTGGTATAGTTACTGGTGGCACCCCCTGTGATGGTTGGTAAAAAAGAGGGACTTACAAAATTAACAGAAGACAGTGCAATTATCAGTGACAACTCATGTTTGATGAAACATCATTGCATCATACATTAAGAAAATTTATGTGTAGAGGCATTAAATAGGGATAATGTCGTGCAAATAGTCATCAAAGCTGTGAATTTCATAAAATGCAATGGATTGAATCATCACCAATTCCAAGAGTTCCTTAGAAATATGGATGTTAATTATGGGAACATCGTTAACTTTTCTGAAGGAAAAGTGGTAAGTCAGGGTAAAATGCTAAAGACTTCATGATATACAGAGTGAAATCAAATCATGTATGGAATGAAAGGGAAAATTTGTGCCAGAACATGAAGTTTAAAAATGGCTCACACATAGCATTTTTTGTGGACTTGACCTCTGATTGAATGAGTTAAATATGTGCCTTCATGGTGAAAATGAACTTATCTGTGCTATGTTTCAAACCATAACAGCATTTGGAATGAAACCTACATTACAGCAAGCTCAAGTTATGACAAATAATTTCATACGTTTTGGTGCTTTGGCTAAACACGGTCCTGTGAACAGCAAAAAATACACTGCCATGTTTCCTATTTCGATAAAGGAATTTGAGAGTAAGTTTTAAGATTTCTAAAAATATAGTTTTCAGTCAGCTTAAATAAATTACCTGTGAATTTTCAAATGGAATGTATTCAGTTGCAATTGGACATGCAACTCAAATTAAAAATTGCTCATGTCTCTTTACTAGACTTTTGTAAGACCTGTGTTAACAGAGAAGAATATCCCTTGCTTCACAGTCATGCCTTACTCTTGTAATCACTTTTTGGCAGTACATATATTTGTGAGCAATTATTGTCAAAGGTGAAGCACAGAAAGAGTAACATTTCATTAGAGATCTCTGACAACCATCTTGAGAACCACTGAGAACTTTAGCTACTTGTATTGAACCAGACATTGATACATTAGTATCCCAAATGCAGGGATACTGCACTTTACCCACTACTTTTATGTTTTTGTTACTCTGATTTTTGTTTTAATCAAAAATACATGAAAAATGTTTTGTCTCTTATATAATTAACTATGTAATATATTTAATACATGGCCCAAGACAATTCCTGTTTGCTCAGTGCAGCCCAGGCAGGCCAAAAGGTTGGACACGCATATGATAGGCTATAAACTGCTTTAAGATTATTTACTATAATGACAAATTATCCTCAAGTAGTTACTGATAAAATCTGCGCATTTCTTAAACTGTTAGGGAGTGCTGAATTACAGTAAAGACAGAACATCGGGACAGTGACATGAATTATTTGATACACCAGCTATAAGCACAAAAACCAGGCATCTTACAAAGGATATAGTCCATCCTTATGGAAGGTGGGGCAATAGCATGAGAAGTAATGAGTCTGAAAAAAATTAAGTGTTGTGTGGAATAATGAACTGTACAAATATCTGCACTATGATGCAGTAGCTGAAATGAAACAAGAAGTAATGTAAGGTTATGTTACCAGTGGAGCTGGCACTGACGTGATCACTGGAAGAATGTTGTCTACCAACATATTGGCCATTCAAAATATGCTCTTGAGAAAGTTCTTAAACAACTGCTTTGGGACAGACACAAAATGGTTAAAGAAACATTGATGCAAAGAGCCCACTGATGTAGAGATATAGGAGTGATTTGATTACTGTCTGTGAAGAACATACAGCAGAAGGTAGCTTTTATACCTAATAAGCAAAATATAAAATGATCTGATGCTGAAAGTCACAGCTAGAAATTAAATGTCAATGTCTTGGGATAAGAAAAATCAACTAAGCAAGAATTGTAAGGGATGTATCACTGGAAATCTTCAAAGCAACATCACTCTTGTATTTGAAGTAGGAATTAATTGTAACACTTGTAGCCTTTTGTGGAACAGGGAATCATTAGTGCAATATTTTGTGATACAGTACTTCCTGGTATGCTTAAAATGTGTGTTTGTAAATGGATCTACTTACAACATGATAAACATCTTAAATAGCCTGATAAATACAGTAACAAGTATTCATTGAAATAGAGAAGTAAGAAGTCTTTAACTGTTTTTCCACATTTACCATTAATCCTCTGTGAGCTTTAGTATATTGCAAAATTGTTTGAAAACATGTTAAAAAATCATATTAATAAAACCTTCACATTTTTCATCAATCTCTGTGAATATTATTGAAATTAAGAGAATTTATATGAAGAAAGACTCTTATGTAAGACTTCTGTGTCTTGTAGTGACATACTACCCCATAAATGCACTTACATAATATACCAGTGACACTAATCTGTGTTTACCCAAAACTTAAATGATTAAGGAACAACTTAGAGAGCAAGGTTACGGTCACAATATGAGAAGCCAAACAGAACATAAATTCAGCCAGTTAAACTTGTCTGAAAGAAAGCTTAAGTACTATAGAGATGATGGAAAAGACTATATCATAAAGGAAATCTGTGGCAAGGTCTGATTAATATTTTTGATGAAGTGTTTTGTTGAAAAATGAGACTTCACTGAAATGAGATTCTCTGTAAGGTCTTTTATATTTGTTATGAACATGGCACATAGGCAGGCAGCTCTTGCAAAAGCTGAAGATTTGGCAACCTTGGAAACCTTGATTGCAGTGTATTATTACTATGAAAGAAGCCAGAAATTTGATAAAAGATGTCTCTTTTCAGCCAACTACAAATCCATGCCTTATCAGCAGAATAAATATACTAATGTCAAGATATTTTCTATCTCCCTTTCTTTTTGCATTCTAACAAACAGGAGAAGAAAAATCACTTAGATAACTCTGAGAACTCTTTTGGTTTGAATACAACACTGTATTGTGTATTGGAAAATATTGGAAGGAAAAAGACCTGAAGAAAAATGAAAAATGAGATAATCTGAGTTTTATCAAATGTAGTGTCAGACTAAAACCTTTTTGCATGAGATATTTGGCCTTTTAGACAGGGACAATGCAATAGACTGAATTTTCACACATGAGAGCAGCACTTGTTTTGGGGTGATTTCAAATTATTGCTGAAGTACAAATGATGTGGGTGACGACAAGAACTGATTAGGCTGGTAAAGTACTGGCTGGCATGAGACTGCAGTGTATTAAAGGAGAAGTTCTTAAATCCTGTTCTCTAAGAAGCAAACATGATGGGTATGCGAATGTTGCATTGTACAGAGCACTAAGACCTTCTTCGTAGTGTTGCATGCAGGTCTTCACATGCGTTCATGAAGAGAAAATAAAAATGGAATGGCTGCAAAGAAAGGAAAATGAAATTAAAATTAAAGGAGATTTAAATAGATACTATAGAGAGAGAAGAAGATGAAGAATAACAGAATCAAAGGATTATGAGGCAATTGTGAGGCCTTATTGTGAATTGTAAATGAGAAAAAAGGTTTTAATGAATTTCTTGGACATGGGCTTGGAATAATCTTTGAAACAAGAGTAGTGAGGGTAAGGAGACAGTGATGTTTTAAACATTGAACTTTATAGACAGATGTGTGACTGTATGATAGAATGAGAGAATTTCTGGGAATGGGAAATTAAGATCCCTTGAGAACCCAAGGTATTAGTATCTCCAAAGGTCTTTCAGAGAAACTGAATTACTACTTGGGAGAGGCTGCACTATTCATATACACTGAAAATCCCACATTTCCATGTTTCACTGGTTGTCTGTAGAGGTCAGAGAGTTGTGTGTTCTGCTCATATGCCCAGAGAGAAACAAGTCAGATTTAGGATAAAAGTGAAATCTTACACTTGGAACATACTGACAATGACTATTAGCTTTGAATTTCTTGGCACTGTGTTCTTTGAGAGCCATTCTCTAAGATATTCTAGGAGTTACATATTGTAGGATTTTTGTTTAAGATCACTTTGTTATTTCAGGGTCATAGCACAATGATGAAAGCATTGACTTTTTCCCTGCTTTCCTTGGATTTTCCCAGGTTCTACATCCATCAAGTTTTGGGAAATATTTGCTGTGTACTGCGTTAATATGGTGATTGCAACTGGTACATTAGAAAGTACTACTGAAACATTGCCAACAGTTATGTGTGACTATAACTGAACACCCCTTAAATTCTTGTTCCTGGGTGATACTCTGACTTTGGAACGAGTGTGTTTTTTTAGACATTAAGACCTGAGGAAGTGGTATACTTACAAGAAGTGATATACTGGGGAGTCCTCCTGTGTAAGCAAGACCCCAGTGAAATCTGAATCAGTCCAATTTCTGAACCATGGGATATATGTGGAATCAGAGTGAACTCAAGTCCTTTGCCTGCATGCTTAAGCCTGAAATGGAAATTACTTATTTGTATTTCTTTCTACAGTAACAATTGCTTTCAACTTGTAGAAGAATAGAAATAAATCAGAAAGTGTAAGTCAGAAAGAAGGAAGCACTGGGACCAGAAGCAGAAACATTTGGTGCCATACTGGGGGACTAAAAAAATCATATTTTTTACTACAGTAGTTTAAAAAGAATTGGGGTCATCTGCTAATTTGCATTAATTATTAAAACTTACAAGAAACTGAAAGCATGACGGCTGATACAAATCTTAGTTGTGCTCCTTCTCTCATTGTGTCTGAAGCAAACAACTGCATGAAGCAAAAAGAATTTTATCAGAATTTCAGTAAATTTAAGTATGAAATAGCAGCTCTTGAAAATAGGCCAAAAGACTTAAAGAATGACTTCAGTATAAATTTGCTCATGTGTACATGAAGTTGCATTTGTTTATCTAAATATATGTTTTAAAATGTAGTTATAAAATAATAAAATCCCTTGTGTACATCCTTGATGAGATTTTAATATGTCTTAAATTCATTAAGTCAGTTCCTTGCAGTGTTTGATGATTTCAGACATGCACACAAAGGAATTTGCACTACTATCACTAAATGAAATCATTGATTCAGTGCTCCTGTAGGTGCAACAGTTTTGTAGGGAAAAGCTCTCTTTTGTTGATCAGCCTGAGTATCCAACTGTAGATCCAAATTCAAGTCTCAGTAAAATTCAGGTATACTGAAATAGAGGTCCAAGCCTACATATTTCTGTTGGAAAGCACAAAGTTGTCCACTCTGCTAAACTCTCCTGTGCATTTTTCGCGAAGTCCTTTTGTGAAATTCTATGGGCAATAGTTGTTTTAAACAGATATTATAAAATCATGCAATGAGTCTGGAGTGCTTATGTAGCCATGCCATTAAATTTAATGAGATGTTGTGCATTGCACAGACACCAGACTAGCAAACCTAGCTATAGGACTTTTTACAGATTGCAGTGCTAAGAAGTTTGTACTAACTGGGCTTCATCTAGACAAAAAGCAATATACAGGTAAAAGCATACAATCTTCATAAAATTGCTGTCTTTGTATTATGATGCACATTTGCTTCTGCAAATGGAGAATGAACTACTCAGATTTTATGAACTACTGATGCTCATTCATGGATAAAGATAGAAATAGACAGTTGGCATACTAAGGAGATTTATGTATTCTATTACTCAGTATATTCTGAGACTGTATCATTCATGGGATCCAAAACTCAAGCCATAGTCATTTACATAAAATGTATCACACTGCTGTTAATAGCGAGATAAAAAGTGGACAAAAAGACTTTTTTAAAGTTAAAGAATTACAAGCACAGTTTTACATGATACAGTTTTTCAAAACTGTTAAACTACCAGGAAAGCAGGAATAGATTACAAGACATTATATTCTTCTGAAAAAAAAAGAGCTCAGAAACTAAATGTAATACAATATTCTGCTGTTCTAGGACATATTCTCACAACTGCATATGACTGAGAGTAACGGGTGACAGACAGATGGTACCATCCAGAAAGCCTTTCTCAAAGCAACAGCCAAGTTAAAAATGGAACTGCTCTAGAAGCCAGAAGAAAAATAAAATCTGCTTATTAACAGCTATAATTTCAGAGTTAGACATTTGGTATATACTACAGTCGTGAGTATATATGTAGTAGTAAGACTTTGTCCTCAGTTACATCTCATCATCTACAGATTTGCTTCTTCTTGTTGTTACTTTTAGTATTGTGGTAAGATATTTATTCTGCTTGAGCAGCTAACTTACAGACATTTGCTATAGAGGAAGGGTCAGGAGGGGGGCAGCAAAACTGCTACCTTGGACTTCCAGAGGGTGGATTTTGAACTATTCGGAAAACTGTTAGGGAGAGTCCCTTGGGAGCCTGTCCTGAAGGGCAAAAGGATGGAAGAAGGGTAGATGATCCTCAAGAAGAAAGTCTTAAAGGCACATGAATAGGCTGTCTCTGAGTGCCATAAGATAGGCTGGAGAGAAGTGAGACCAGTGTGGATGAACAAGGGAACTTTTGCTGAGACTTCATGAGAAAAGCAGTTTGCCTACTGTGTAAGCCTTGGAGTATGTCCAGAGAAAGGCTGCGAAGCTGGTGAGGGATCTGGAGCACAGGTGTTACGAAGAGTGGATGAGGGAACTGGGTTTGTTCAGTCTGGAGAAGAGAAGCTGAGAGGGAATGGCTTCATGGTGCACCAGGGGAGATTCAGGTTGGATATTAGCAAAAACTTCTCTGAAAAGTGGTGAGGCACTGGAATGGACTGCCCAGGGCGGGGATGGAGTTATTGTCCATGGAGGTGTTCAAGAAAAGAGTAGATGTGGTACTAAGGAACATGATTTAGTGGTAAATATTGGTGATAGGTGGATAGTTGGGTTTAGAGGTCTTTTCCAACCTTAATGATTCTGTGATTCTGTGATTCTTCATTGCCCTCTTTATTAGCTGAAGGCAGCCTTCTCTACCATTTGCTCCTTGCAGAAGATTCTGAAGTACTTCTCTAGTTTATGCATCCCATCTTTATCAGTAGTTCATTGAACTTTATGAAGCTTTCTGTTACAAATCTGAATATATTTTGATACATGGATGGAATCTGCCACTGATGATGCAGAACCATTGTTGTGATATTCTGGAAAGCATGCCCTATTCAAACCATCTAATGCATGTAATGATTTTCCTGGACAGGATTATCTTCATTTATTGTGTGTGGAAAAAAGAATTCCTGACAAAAACTGGACTTTAATTTTGATTATGAATTTTTGTGCAACCCTAATGAGAAGAATGAATTGCTAGTTATCATAATCACCAATCACAGAGAAATGCCATGACAAGTTCACATCATTATACTGTAGTTATAGTATATTGATCTGTAATGGAAGTCAGCTCCTGATGACTTCTAACTGCTTGAGATTATATTGTACATCAGCCTCATTTGCAAAGGTAGACTGTTGAAATCACCTGACTCCAAAGAGCACAAACAGTGTAAATGTGGCACTGAATTCAAAAAGGATCAAATCCATGAGGCAGAGAATGTGTTTAGAACTGTGTTCTGAATGCAGCATTTATTATAGATTTTATATTACATATATTATTTTATATATAGATAATATATAGTATATATATATGTATTATATTTATATCCTAAATGGCTGAAAGTCAGAAGGCAGGGGACTGTCATAAGGGAAAGATGTCTCTAAAAATGCTTATCCTCTTCTTTTTCTTTGAGCCTTCCATAAGTAGCTGATAGTGGCTGCTGCCGGGCGCTCCATTTGTTTAATATCTTTATTGATGACCTAGATGAGGGAATTGAGTGTACCCTCAGTAAGTTTGCAGGTGACACTAGGTTGGGAGGTGGTGTCAATCTGCCTGAGGGTAGAGAGGCCCTTCAGAGAGATCTAAATAAACTGAATTGCTGGACTGAGGTGAATGGAATGAGGTTCAACAAGGCCAAGTGCCGGGTCCTGCACTTTGGCCACAACAACCCCATGCAGCGCTACAGGCTTGGGGATGAGTGGCTGGGTGACTGTGAAGAGGAAAGGGACCTGGGGGTGTTGGTTGGTGCTCGGCTGAAAATGAGCCAACAGTTGGACTAGATGATCTTGCAGGTCGTTTCCAACCTTGTGATTCTATGATTCTATGACAGAGCACTTTAAACTAGCAATTAATTTGAGCATTATCTTTGATAATATGGCCCTAGCTTTCTTTGGAGACCTGAGAGCTTTGCAGAGCTATCACTCTACAGTAGCTGTGTCTCTTACATTTTCTTTTCACTTTCAATGGCTCATTTTTTGTGATATTTTGATTTTCTTCATCGTTGTTTGATAAATACTTTGAACTTTTTTTTTGGCCTTCTGTTATGCCATTGTTTCCTTTTGGGAACACAGTTGGTCATCATCTGCATTAATTTTCATCTTTTAAGTCTCTCTTTGCTCTGTGTCCATAACACCTCACCCACATTCCTGCAGGTTGAAGATACAGCTTACTCATGTTGCCATGGCCACATTATGGCTGCCTCCATGACTTTGCTACAGTCACAGACCTAACCTCACCATGTAACTACAAGCAAAGCAACTTAGTGTATGCAATTTGCAGAATAAAAGTGTTAATGCCTTAAGCTTGTGCTGCAGATAGTCTCTTCTTCATAGTAAATCTGTACATTCTCACACTGTGTGAACCACTTCTTATATGTTGGTTTTTTTTTTCATCAACAGCACTGGGATATTATATTAATCTTATTTCAATATTCATAAAATCCTCATCCCCAGGCATCTTTCAATCTTCCTTTTGTGTCACTTTCCATAAAAAGGATACTAGATTGTGATCCTTCCTGTCTAGTTTGTTTCTTTAGTATTTTTTCTGAGCTAAGACTGTTGTTGATTCGTTCTCTGAAGCAGTTTTTTAGATAAACTGGACTTACGTCTCACATACTTTTTCTTCTATAAAGATTTTTTTTAATATATTAGAAGTAAAATTAAAGACCTCTTACCACTGAAAAGTATTGCTTTTGTGGGTAAAAAATTTGCACCCATCTACAGCATTCAGCAAACACTCTTTTCTAGCATCTCCATTGCACTGGTCACCTATCTAACAAGAAAGGCTTTGGATTCATATTCTTCCCATTAGTTTTTCACATGGAGAGAGAAGAAATACCTGCTTTTCCCTACTGTTAACCAGGTCTGCACACTCACTGTACCTGCTGCAAACCCTTTCCTTCTGCAACCTATGTGTTTCTCTCTCAAGTGCCAGGCAATTAACTACTAGGTGAACATGGGAAAGAGCAGTGAAATACACAAGTTAGGCAATCGCCTGCCACTGTTCTGCAATGACCTCAACTAACAATATTGTGCAAGATAGAGCACAGGTTGCCGTGCTGCAGAAAACTAAGGAAAACAAATATTCCCACTGTCCTGCTGCAGTCAGACACAAGAGTGAGATTTGCACAGGGAGGGAGCTGATTTGTCTTCTGTTTGTTGTCAGTCATGGCCCAGCTGAGCCACAAGTCAGTTCTCCAGAGTCATCGAGGAGCCCAAGTTTGGGTCCTAATGGCATACCTTTCCTCTGATGGTGATTGTTTCCCTTTCCTCAGTCCATAATGGTACCTCTTTCCTCAGCTGTTAAGGTACGTTTCTGCAGCACTTCCAGGTGCCCTTCCCACCATGGCCAAGGTGACTGGGTGTACCCATGTTCACTGCCTTCCTCCTTTGATGCATAAGTCTGTCTGCTTGACTCCACAACAGACCTGTATCTGTAGTCCTTTCACTGTCAGGATGATTTTACAGACACAACAAGGAATTGGCTTAGTCCAAGGGAGCTGCTTCTCTCTGCAGAGTTAAAACACGTCATTAGTAATGCAGTGTAAATGCTTGAACAAAAACTGTTATTGGGCCTGAAGCTACATAAGTATCCATGTAACTTCTTACTTGAGGGCTTTGGAATCCACCCTTAGTGCCTCTTAACTACTGCTCCAACCAGACAGTATCCTAAAGATAGGATAAGGCAGGATAATTAGATACATTCACAGACTGAAATTCTGTAACAGTTTATAGCAGTGTAATTCCAGTTGACTTCAATAAGGTGGAGTGGGATTTTTTATCAGTGAAAGATTAATGTATACAACAAGGTCATAAGAGCTCTGCACATCACAAATATTATGCTTAAAATTTCCAGATCTTTGTCAACGTTTTATATATTAATAAGTTATATTCATAAGTTATATTCATAACCTCTATGACCCTAGGCAGAGCAGATGAGATGTCAAAAACTGCTGTTTTAAACAAGCACGAAGTTCAAGTTCCCAACATCCAGCTGGGTATTTTTCATTTAGCGATCATCTCCCACAAAACTGATGAGAAAACTCCCATAAGAGCAAAGGCAATACGTGTATCCTGGTGTTGCTTAAGATTAACCTTGCAAATACCTGGGAAATAAGGATGGGCTTTCCTACTAAATTATAAGACATTTGATGCTATAATGTCCCTTGTTACTTTATTTTCAGAATTTGTAAATATAAATGCAAGGTAAAGTCAATTGCTTGTACTGATCCAGTAACAATGATGCATCCTTTCTGAATTTATTAATTTATTGTCATATTTCAGTTAGAGTATCATTTATTCTGCTAATAGAAACTTGATCTGTTAGGTAAACCAGTCAAAATCAGAATTAGTTTCTTTGTAATCATTAATTCATAAACTCTGATTGTAAGCAAAACATGTTAATATGTGAAAGAGTGAATACTTGAATCTTGATCCAGCTGAGACTCTTCTCACAGACATTAAGAATACTGCCTTGCCTTGAAGCAGCAGTTGTCTTCAGGTGTTGCTATCAAGGGTCAGTCACTCTTTTTGTTGTGAGAATAGCAGAGATCTTAATTACCAAATTAGAGGAAAAAATACCAAAACTAGTGAAAATAATGATCTACATTTGCGCTCACCCTTTCTTGCCCTAGATGAAATAATTTTGGTTATTGGCCAATAGAGAATTTTCTGGATGTTCATTCTGACTTTTGCCAGATAATTTGGATTTGCAGGCTGTGTGAGCCATTGCTTTTCATATGATTAACTACAAAAATCTGCCTTATGGACACTGAAATATAAAACTGTCATGGAAGAATTCTCACTGTCATTGTATTCATTGCCAAGGTCATAGAAGGCAGAAAAAGTTCAGAACAATTATTTATAGTGAAATGTAATCTCTGAGGATCAGTCTTTCAAAATTGTACATACTTGTGAAATTAGATTAAGTTGATTTTGTGAAAAGTATCAGGCGAAATTCTTTTTAGAAATTTACTTTGCATGCACAAATGTATCATTCTAATAGTGGGAGTCTGAGTATATTAGCTGAGACTACCTTGGGCATTGCTTCTGAATAAAACAAATCATCCCCCAGTGCTCTCAGATTCTGTTATTACATATATTTTCAGACAGCAGGGCCAGAGAATATTTTTTTTTTTTCTAGTCCCTTAGCTGTCATGATAAATCGATTAAGTTGTAATAATTTCACCTACATGTGGTACTTAAGAGAGAACAGCCTGAATGCAGAGCCTGCTTTCAATCTGTGGGTTGTACAGACATCACAGGAGGGTTGCCTGAAAAAAAAAAGATTGGAACCAATTTCTCCCTGTGTATTATATTAGATAATACTTCCTCCCTAGGTCTGAAGACAAACTGTTGTTTGAGTGGGGGAGACTTCAAGTGGAAGTTGTAAAATATGTTATGGAAGATCCTTGGCCAACATGTACTGAATCAGAAGTGTTAGCTGTGTGATAAAATGAATAAATAATAAAGAGGCTTGCTTCAAATTACAGATACTGCTGAAAAGAAAAGAAATAAAATCAGCCCAGGACTTTCTCTTCCAAAATGCTATTTACAGGAATTCATCTCTGAAGACAGCATGCTATGCCGTATTCTTCCCACCCTGGCACTGCTTCTTGCTTTCCAGTCTGTTCTCAAGTGAGCCAGATAACACCTCTGCTACCTGGGCATGGTAGTTGTGTACCACTCTTAGTTTGCTCACCATTGTGGTCATCCCAAGAATACCTTATGAACAAATCCAGGTCGCATCATGGTCTCACTCTTCATAAGTAGGTACGTTCATGATGGAGCATACATCAGCTAGGTGCAGAAACACAACTAATGTTATTGTCCAGCACTGTAGATCATAAGTGGCCTTCTTTTTTCTCTTGCAGAGCTACATTATCCTGAGGGTGAATGATATTATTACATGTCAAGCCCTGCAATAAAAATACAATTCGTAGGATTGTTTATAAGATGAATTTCCCCTGCAAATGGCAAATAGCCTAAGCCTGAGCTTTGGAATGTCGGTTGCCACATGTCTCTGTTGGACTTTTGGTTTTAACAGTCATTTACAAGAATAGGCAATACAGAGGCATCAGTAACCACGAATAAGTTCCTAAATTATTATTTCCCAATCTAAGTAGATAATACTGAATATTTTGGATTGCTGGACCCACTTCTCCAAACAAATTCTTTTAAGACAGTCTTGAAGATAAGCTCTGCATAATATTGACTAGTTATTACAGACTTGAAAAACTGAGTGTTCTCTAGGGCAATCTACTTTTTAACAAAGTCTCAAGCAGCAATAGCATTTTGTTAGGTTTACTCCTTGAACTTCTTTTCAGGCACAGTGGGAGCATTCTTTTAGGCGGTATTTCTTAGCCTACCAGTTTTCTAACAAAAACAGCAGCAACAGAGTGCTCATAGGTTTGGCCTGGGTGCATAGTCTTGGATTCTGTGGCAAGTTTATTTCAAGGGATCTTCCTCCATCATCTTTGGCCCAGTATACAAGAACTGTACTATGCAAATGTGTAATGCAAATGACATGAAATAGCTTCACTTTTGAAGAATGTCAGTGGGTAAACTCACTCTGATTTTTGAGAAGAAAATAGGCTTTTCATCTGCTTTGTATTAATTTAAATGAAAAGTTTTTGGTCAGTTCTGAAAGAAAGAAACTGTTTTCTCTTCTTGTTAATACTGATGAACACATCAGATTGAGAGAATGTGTTGATATATTTCAGTACCTGTAGCTACCGTGTCCTTTTTAGCAGGAGTAGCTCTGGTTCTTGTGCTGTGTGCATGGGAATGGTATTCAGGATACAAGAATGACTCACTATCTCTTACTTTAATGTATCTACCTCTTATGGCCAAGTTCTGGTCTGAAATCTATTCAATTCTGCTTGATTTTCACTGTCCTCAATGATAATGTAGTTCAGTCTCAAAGGTTTTTAGGGCGACTGCCTGCTTACTACTGGATTTGGTTCTCTGTTTCATTCACGCTGATCTGCTGAATTGAATGGACTTGTCATGCTGTAATACTGTGGATTTGATTATCAGGATCTATGAACTAGAAAATACCTCCTGCTTGGTTTTTCATCTTACTCTGTTAATACACTGTTAGCTCCTTAGTGGTTTCTTAACACTTTCACTTAACACTGAGGTGAAGAAGAATCAAATCCTTAGACTGAATACAAACTTGTGCATATTTGTATATAACTCTCTACTCTCTGTTCAAGTATTTGATAGCTCCTCAAATACCCTTTGCTGTCATTCTTCCTTCAGACTACTCAATATCATATTCCCCAAAGAGCTCCACTTGGTTGATGGCACCATGCACAACTAGCTCAGAGTTGCCAATGCCCTCATTGGAATGCTGAGAAATACATTAAAAAAAAACAACAGTAGAAGAGTCTTCACACATTCTGAGGTTGACAGAAATGCTCTAGCTGTTTCCTTCCTGCCCTCCTCCCCACCCCCCACCCTCTACCCCCCACTCTAATTTGTAACATCTTTTCAGAAAACAGCCTTTCCAACTATTGATTTCCCAGTGGCAATGGGAAGAGAACATGACTAACAACTCTCTTCTGCAGAAAACAGAGAGATCAAGACTACAACATGTATTCTGACACACTTCTGCTTAGTCCAGACATGAGCAATGTGTCTATGTCAGTGACTTAGTAGATCCGGTCAAAGCCCTCTGCTTCTTTTCTTTTGTGAGATTTTGACATTTCTTGATTTGCTGTGATGTGAATCAGAGTGGAAACAGAACAATCTTTGCAAGATGAAATTTAGAACATAAAAAGAAAAGCATATCAATAGCATAGCTTCAGGATAAGCAACACTGCAATTTCCTCAGTGAGCCACCAGAAACTGTTATTTAGGGTGATTGGCATAGTGAAGTTCTATGCACACTGAACTGTAAGATGTGTTGTGCTGTTGCAAACACTAACCAAAGCAGAAAAAGAGGCAGAGAAAAAGAATCCATGAAACCACATTCCAGATAAAATTCAGGAACCTGATTAATTGATTGTATGAATATGAGGGATGAATCAAAAAATAAAAGTAAATTCATAACTAAGTTATGTAAGCTAAGAGTAATGTCTGCTTGCCTCCCTCTCACATATATATGTTTATGAAGTCATATGATGTTCACTAAATAATCAGATGAAAAAACATAATAAACATTCTTTTTAATCAAAGATTCAGACAACCATGTTGGGATGTTATCTCCTGTAGAAATACAGTGTGGTTGTGAGCAGAAACTGTTGGCATGTTATGTTATGATATGTTATCACAGAATTGCAGTATCATAAGTGTTGGAAAGGACCTCTGAAGAACATCTAGTCCAGTCCCCCTGCTAAAGCAGGTTCCCTAGAATAGGTTGCACAGGAAAGCATCCAGGCAGGTTTTCAGTATCTCCGGAGGAGGAGACTCCACAGCCTCTCTGGGTAGCTTGTTCCAGTGCTCTGTCACCTTCAAAGTAAAGAAATTTTTCCTCAGGTTCAGATAGAACTTCCTGTGTTCTAGTTTGTTCCCATTGCCTCTTGTTCTCTTGCTGCACATCACTGAAAAAAGCCCAACAACATCTAGCTTAGATATGCCTCTCAGTATTGTCTTCTCTGGGCTGAACAGCCCCAGGTCTCTCAGCCTTTCCTCATAAAGGAGATGCTCCAAGCCCCTCATCATCTACGTGGCCCTCCACTGGACTCTCTCTAAAATCTCCCTGTCTTTCTTGAACTGGAGAGCCTGGAGTTGGACACAGTATTCCAGATGTGGCCTCACCTGGGCAGAGTAGATAGGGAAGATTACTTCCATCAACCTGCTGGCAGTGCTTTTTTCAGTGCACCCTAGGATACCTTTGACCTTCTTGGCCTCAAGGGCACACTGCTGGCTCGTGACCAACCTGTTGTCCACCAGGATACCCAGGTCCTTTTCTGCAGAGCTCCTGTCCAGCAGGTTAGCCCCTACCCTGTACTGATGTGGTTATTTCCTCACCAGCTGTAGGACTCTACACTTACTCTTGTTGAACCTCATAATTTTCTACCCCACTCCACTGTCCACCCTGTTCAGGTCTTGCTGAATGGCAGCACAGCCTTTTGGTGTGTCAGCCACTCCTCTCACCTTCTTATCATCAGTAAACTTGCTGAGGGTGCTTTCTGTTCCTTCATCCAGGTCATTGATGAAGATGTTAAACAAGACCTGGCCCAGTACTGACCCCTGGGGAACACTGCTAGTTACAGGCCTCCTACTAGAGTCTGTGCCACTGATCACAACCCTCTGAGCTCTGCTAATCAGTTCTCAGTTCACATCACTGTCCGCTCAGCTGTCCCACACTTCCTAAGCTTATCTATGTGGATGTTATGGAAGGCAGTGTCAAAAGCCTTGCTGAAGTCAAGATAGATAACATCCACTGCTCTCCCCTCATCTACCCAGCTGGTGATGACATCATAAAAGGCTACCGAATTGGTCAAACATGATTTCCTCTTGGTGAAACCACGTTGACTGCTCCTGATAACATTCTTCTCTTCCACTTGCTTGGAGATGACATCCAGAATGAGCTGTTCATCACCTTTCTGGGAATGGAAGTGAGGCTGCCTGGCCTTGTGTTACATTATGGGAAAGAGTGAGATTAAGTCAAGATAGATAATTAGGCTTTCCTGTCTCTTCTACCCTTTATAAGTGCAAAGATATCTTGGAAAGGAGATGTACTAGGTAAAGCTGAGAGTGCATTTCAGACCGTTACTTTGGAATGATGAATAAATCTCACTACAGCTTGTATGGGAAAAGAATGGGAATACATAGCTTGTATGTATTTGAGAAAGTGATGCCAAATAATTTAGAGGAAGTTATCAGAAGTCATAAACAAAGAAAGACAAGCTGGACAAGCAACAAAATAGAATGTTACAAGAAAAGCATAAGCAGGCCAAATCTGCTGGCAAAGTAAGAGCATGATCAAAGCAGTTAAGACATCATAAAGACAGCACAAGCAAAGATTTGTGGAGAAATAAACTCATCAACTAGAGTATACCTCAAACAAGCAGGAAAAAAAAAAAAGAAGGAACAACAACAAAAACCAATTTAGTTGGCAGTTGAATAGTAAGGGAAAAGGAACCGAGCCAGTACTACTGGTGCTACGATGTCTAACAATGCACTGATGAATCCTGTAAGAGGTGCTGCGTATTGAGCAGGTCGTTTTGAAACTCTGTATTCCCTGTAGTTGATGATGCGTGCTTTTTGAGTGTACTGTAAGAATGGGACAACTTGCAAAGCAAGATTATTTGGCTCTCCAGACGCTGAATCTCAATACAGAATCTTCATCAGTAGAAAAAGGAAAACAAATATAGAGGCAAATAAAAATGCTAAAGGTACAGGAATGCATAATGTTAAGGTGACAGAAGCAAGTGGAAAACATATCTCGAGTGCATTGTATTTAAAAAGTATTCATGAGGAAAGAATATCGTGACAATCCATGTAACTATGTAGATAAAATTTATTGCCAGTTCTGGAAAAAATAACTTTTAGTAGTATTTGTGAACAGGCTAAGGTCACTTTTAAAAGAAAGAAGAGGTGAAAAACAGTACAGCATGGTCTGGCCAAAATCATAGTGATTCAATATTCATTTTCTAAAATGGAAATGAAAAAAAGATTTTTTTTAATTTAGGCTTTCTTTAAAAAAAAAATCGTTTTTTCATTGATTTTATAATAACATTTAAGTCATCTCGGGAGGGACCATTATGAAAGATGACTAAATTAGACTAATCAAGGTTGTAGTTGAAGTGAAAATAATACTGAAATTTGTGTATTTAAAGCATCCTGCAGTCTCATAAGAACTGGTAGGCAGCTGAACAATTGATTCATTTCAAAGGCTCGTGGAGCAGAAAAAGCCACAGAACTGCTATTCTTCATCGCTCTTGAACCAGACATGATGAAGTCCAGCATTTAACTCTGGTTAATCAATGTTGTTCAACGATGCCACTGGAAAATGCTTTATTTCATCTTAGGACTGCATTCCTCAAGACTTCCTCTGTCATTTATCTGTTGAGTGTGTCTGTGAAGTGATCAAACGTGACATGTCCCTGTGGGTCTGGTCCCTAAGGGAACCTAGACTGGAGCTACAAATAGTCCCTAATCATTTTCACCAATATTCTATCATGGTTTTCTCACTCATCATCCAAGTCATGTGATGTGAAAAAGCTTGTGCAGCTAGTATGTTTTTGTCACTTAAGTTTTGGAAGAACAGTCACCATTTGAAAGAAGATGTTAGAAAGTAACACACCCACAATATCTAACCTTTATCTTACTCACAGACTGTGTCTGAAGGACCAAAGATAAGTGGGTAGGACGTAACTAACTGTTAGATTAAAATTGTTATGACAGGCTGGATCTGGCTCATAAAGCTTTTTTGTTGTTTTTTAAGGCTTTCTGATAGAGAGTTAAGCTTCCTAGCTTGTGCAAATAATGTCATATAACTGGCAGACACAGTTGAATTGATGAGAGGTTCTTGGCTATTTTAGAAAATTGGTGTAGTTGCCTTGGATTCACAATAAATGCCTAGAAGACAAAGTGATTGTATCTAGAAAAAGGGAAAATATATCAAGGGTTGGAATGAAGCAGGGATAATCTTATAATACAGAATCTTGTTTATACACCTAGAAACCTTGACCAGCATTGATGAGCTTACAGGAATAGATGCTTCAGCCACAGGAGTTGCAAAATTTCTTGAAATTCCATATAACATAAAAATAGGATGTTTGGAGAGAAATGCTCTACCTGAAGTGAAAGTTTGAATTTGGGACACAATGAATGTTTGCCATCTTGCAAACTAGGCATGTGGTGCTGATCAGGAAGACTCTTTCTCTTGGGTCCACCAAATAGCTGTTCTTTTATATTAAGACAGCAGTCTTATTCCATGTCCCATTACAGGTTTTTCTGATGTCTTGGGTGCTGTGCCAGCAGTGTGTAGTCAGGAGTTCTGAAGAAATACTATGTACCTGCTTCAACAAGCAAGAGAAGAATACTGAGGAATGTTGGAGACATCAAATCCCTGAGACCTTACTAAAATTTAAGCACCATTTACTGAATCTGTGCTTTTTCCGGGTACTGGCAATAAATTTTGTCTGTAGAATTGTTTGGATTGGAGACACATTCTTTCCTCATGAATATTTTTATACAGGACACATTCCAGATGCTTGCTCACTGTGTCCCAAGCAGTTAGATAGTTCTGTTGTAGAGTAATTTAATAGACTGTTAATAAAACTTTTTGATGAAACTTCAGTATGCCAGCCAGTTCCATTACTCTTCTGTGCAGTTGTCTGGGTGATCTGATCTGGAAGCTAATTTTTAACCTGAGAGTTGTTAGAGGGAGATCTTTGGTTCTTGCAGAACTGTATTTCGACTGGCTGAGGACTAATGTCAGATCTTGAAGTCATATGACAACTTATCTGCTGAAGTAAAAAGTCCAATAGGAGTTCAATAATAGAGGTTTCATTTGCTGTAAGCTCAAAGGAAAACACTGCAATTCACTGCACTAAAAGCAAATGGCTCCTCTGTCGGAGATACAATACTTTGCTTTGAAATGTCATTCAGTTCACTTGAAATGCCACTTGGCAAATGTGGGAGCTTTACCATCTTTCCATGATTTAAAGATCCATTGAAATAAGAAGACTGCTATTAAGCTGCACTGACATTCAGACAAAAAATATTATACCACTGAAGCTAGTGAGAACTGAAGGAAATTTCAAAATTATCCTTTTAGCACTAATAAAGTTTATTTTCAATTATTATTAAAACAACAGAACCATGCTTAAAATCAACCATTTGTGGAAATTGTAAATGCAAAGATCTTCATCAGCCACGCTTCCAGAGCACTGAAGCAGGGAAAGTCTTATCATATAGTCTTGTGCCATATATATGTCTGACCACAAAATTAAATACATTAGAGTTTTAGAAAGATTGAGTTGCCAAGGTGAGAAATTGCCATTTAAGAACATCTAGCTTGATTTTGGCTATTTTACATCCATCTTAAATATCTGTGAACTAGTTTGATTAAAAATATGTTAATGAGGAGGGAAAAACCTAAAAGACAATGATTATACCATGCATGACGTCTTTAAGTCACCTTTAACAGATCATCAAAGCAACACTATTTGTCTTTTTAAAGCATAAAGAATAAAAAATAGAAGGTGATTTTCACTAACAGAACTGTTGAAACATTCTTAACAGGAGACAGTTTTCTCCACTTTTAGCAGTTAAAAAGCTAGGCATCTAGTCTGACCTGCTCATTTAAGCTCCCTCCATAGACAGGTATCTCAAAGATCAACCTCACCTTGTCCTAAAGGGCAGGATTGAGATAAATTGGTACCTGTCACCTGTTGCTGACCAGTGGAACATTAAAAATTAATTATGACTGAACTGAGATTATCATCTCTAGTCACTCAGAACTGGTTTGGACTTCTGTCCTAATCATAACTGAAAATAAAAATCAGAAATTTTGAAGGTCTGATTTTTTTCCTTTTTGAAATCTGTTTTCCCCACAATTATTTACTCCTTCAGCAGAAATTTCATGGTGAAGAAATCAATTTCTATTATAAATGCTTTCAGGAGCGAACTCTTTATTTCCTCATTCTGAGAGATGTTCCTCTCTCCATTATTCTAAATACTTTGCAGTGTCTTGCTTCAGTGTTCCTATTTATGAAGTCTCTACTTATTTTATCAAGCCACATGAAATAGTTGTGAGAACTCACAAAACAAAATCAGTTCCAAGTATTACTATTGGTTGGATGGTTGTAGCCAGAGGGTTGTGTTCAATGTATCTGTGTCCAGGTGGAGGCTGTCAGAAGTGGTATCCCTCAGGGGTCGGTCTTGGGACAGTGCTCTTCAACATCTTTACCAGCTGACATAGACAATAAGATCAAGTGTATCCTCAGCAAGTTTGCCAGTGACACCAAGCTGAGTGTTTCAGTTGATGCAATAGGAGGAAAGGACAAGCCTGAAAAACCTGTGAACTGAATGCCATTCAAAAAGCCCAAATGCAGGGTGTTGCTCCTGTGTTGGAGCAATCCCAGATATGTGGACAGACTGGGAGAAGACTTCATCCCTGTAGAGAAGGAGTTGGAGGGCTTAGTGGATGAGAAGCTGTGCATGAGCCAACCACATGCTCATGTAGCTTTGGTTGCATCAAAAGACGGATGGCCAGCAGGGTGAAGAATGTGATTGTTTCTCTACTCAGGCCTTGTGAGCCCCATCTGGACTACTGTGTCTGTGCTTGGGCCTCCAGCACAAGAAAGACATGAAGTTACTGGAGTGGGTCCAGAGCAGGGCCACCAAGATAATCAGAGGGCTGAAGTACCTCTCTTATGAGGAAAGGCTGAGGAAGCTGGGCTTGGTTAGGCTGGGGAAGAGTAGCTTTGAGGAGACCTCACTGCAGCATTGTAGTACTTGAGGGAAGTTTAGGGAGGGTTACTTGAGGGAGAGGGACTTTTTATGCGGTCTGATAGTGATAGGACAAGGGGAATGGCTTTAAACTAAAAGAGGGGAGATTTAGGTTAGATGTTAGGAAGAAATTCTTTACTCAGATAGCAGTGAGGCGCTGAAACAGATTACCCAAAGAAATCAGGAATGCCTCATCCCAAGAGTGTATGAATCATAGACTCATAGAATCAAAGAATCACCACGATTGGAAAAGACCTCCAAGATCATGCAGTCCAACTATCTACCTACCACCAAGCAAAAGTGTGTCACTAAATTCCTCCATTCAGAAAAATTGCACCTATTGTCATTCATCAACCCTTGCTGAATATTTCTGGTGACCAGACAATGGATGTTAGCACAGAGTGGTGGTAGATGGTGTGTTTCAGCAGTAGCATCAATACTGTGAAAGACGAACCACATTTTGAATGGTCATGCAGATTTTTATGAGCATGGCACACAGGTTCTTGTCCATCACTGGTGAAAATTCATAGCTAATGGGGGTTACTATGTTTTTGCAGCTGAGAATTTGCTCTATCAGTTAGTGTTATTGTGCTCTTTGTATCTGTTGTAGTTTCCATGGAAATTCATAGGAGGTATTTCCTGCAGAGTGACCTTTGTATGATTCTGTGATTCTGTGGTCATATACCAGAATGCTCTCAGTTCATGAGTTCATCACTAAAAAACACTTCATCGTTGGAACTGCAGCCTATCTGCGTCAGAACTGTTCTGCAAGACTGAATTTGCTAAATAAATAATATTACTGAATTTTCCACTTTTGTCTGATTTTGCGTTTTTTTCCCACTTCATTTTTGGACTTAATTCTGCAGTAGTGCCTCCCTACATTACTCTCTTTACAGGATTGCAGCCTGACATACCACAGTAATATACAACACCAGTAAAACCTAAAATATCTTCTTTTCATACGATACTGACCATTGTCATACAGGGTGATTTTCTCTGTATAGTAATTACATAGTAATTGGTGTATATGAATCTAAATGCACTTTCAAGTTTTTAATATCTTACAGCTAGTTTATTCTTACTGTTAAGAGAATTGCTTTTAGTAGCACTTTTGTTAATAATGCAATATTGGATGTTCCCTGTGCAGTTGTAGTATTTCTTCTGATAAAGTTATCAAGTGTTCCACATTAGGCCTAGAAGTTCACTTATTCAAAGCCATTTCAACAAGTAATCAAAGGCAGAAGTTAGACTCCCTGGCCAAATGAGTATGTTCTTTAAAAGTAAAAGAGCTAGCACCCTTCAAGATAAATTCATTTAAGTCCCAAAAGAAAGCCTGGAGACTTGGGACAGGGGAGATATATGACTGCACAAATCACGTTCCTAACTTTTTACTGCAGGTCAGACCTAAGTACCTAGTACTAGCTGTTCAACTGTTTTCTTTTCAGTAGATGTGTTTAAGATGCTGTGGACAATATGTGAATCAAGTGGAGATAGGTTTTTAGATGTCCCTTTAAGTCTTTCATTCTCAAAAAATTTCCTTCGTTTCAGTTCAAGATGTTAGATAATGCATTGTTACTGTTGGTAACTCTACCCCTCCCACCTCTTCTGTACAATCTTCTTAATGTTTCTTTTCAAGAAAGAGAAGGTACAGTTTGATACCATGGTGACAATTGTCTCCTGTGATTTCTTTTAGAATTCTTCAGAATAGTTACACGGTTCACTTATTAACCTAAGGCATCCTTTGGAGGCAGTCCTAGGAGTTAAAGAATAAATCATAAATGATGAGCAGTTAAAAGGTTGTGTTTGGCACTCCAGTCATACTGTTGAGGGAAACTGCAGATGTTTTTGGAGAAAATGAATGAAGATTCAGGCCTAAGTCTACTTGTGTCTGTGAATTTGAAAGCAGATAGTCTGTAATTACAGTAATATTAATTTAACATCAGAAGTCCTCTAGCATAATTTGACTGTACGTTTGTCTAATGCATCTCAAAACTCTACCTTAGAATTACCATCAGGGAATTCGAGTAGCTGTTGTAAATTCTCCTAAGTAAAATGCAGAAGCTCATTCACCATTTTTTCCAGTTTAAAACTGTTGCAGCTCTAATGAAATCATAGTACGTAGTAGAGTATTTGATTTTTCCAAGGATACAAATTTTCAGTGGTTGCAGAACCATTGGAATATGCAGGTTCTTCAAGATACCAGCAGAAGAATGTCGTAAAGAAATAGGTTTTAATAGTAAAGACAGTGCATGCCCAAAAGTCTTTGGATGAGGATTGTTAATACTCCCTTGCATTTACCCAATATTTTATAATTCTTGCACTGATTATACAATCAACCATAAAGAATTAATATTAATGTCCGCTGAATAAAACAAAATTATTTCTGACTGAATTGTCTTTCTGCTTTATCCATGAAAAAATTCATACTCCTATGATGCAGTGACAATGTTTCAATTTCAAAACATTAGTAAAGGATGGAAAACAACAGAAATAGAATTCAGGTTTTTTCTTTTGAAATAAATGACCTTTTATATTATGAGTATCTTACTTTTGATCTGGACACAATGGAGTTATAACTCTGCTGTCCTTAATGGTGTTTATTATTCTACTCTTGGCTGCTGAGTAAAGGTCACGCTGCACTTACTTTCAGTCATTACTATAAATGTCATACCAACACGATGCAAGATATGGTGTCGAAGTCAGAGCTCTGATATCTTCTTTTTCTTCTCTTAATTGCTTTTCTTAACTGTATCTTTTTGCCTTTAATGTCCATGATAAGTTGCACCATGGTACACTTTCACATTGCTATCTAGATGTGTTTTCCTGGTGTTCACCAACAATAACAAGATATTTAGCCTTTCTTTCTGGTTGACAGCTGCCTGTGAGTAGATTGTGATTTCATTGCTTGTTCCCATTATTCCAGAGTATTTGATGAACATTAGTGTAGATGCTTTTGACTGTGTGGCTGGAGAGAGAACAGTTATCCAGGGTTTTTTTTTGTACAGAATGATTAAATTAGTCCCATGCCATTGTTTTCTTTCTACAGTTTCATGAATATGGAAGCATTTCAGCAATCGTGAATTAAAAATTCCATTTCCAATATTACACTGGACTCAACTCTTTGAAACTTGTTTCTTGTGAAGGTTTATTAAAGGATCAGGAGACTATCTTAAGTACCTCAAGTTTAAATATAAAAATGGCAAAGTATTTGCATTGATTTTTGTAAAAGATGATTTTCCATTTTTGGATAGTCTTTGGATATACCTAATCTGAATGTAGGTTGTGATAACTATTTCAAAGATTGATGGTCAACTTTAATTATATGCCGTATTGTCTCTTCTGTCATAAATGCATTTTGTTCTACCATGCATCTTAACATTCTGTTACGACAAATCTTAATGGCCAACTCTTGGAAGTAGTTGTCTTTAGAACAGGGCCAGATTCTGCCGGATATATGAGTAGTACTAAATGGCAATACTCAACATAGGTAAAATTGGCAGAAATTAACCCTTGGAAAAGGCTCAGTGGATGCTTTCTTTGTGAAATTCTACTGTACAGGCTAATGAAAAGACTGATATGTCATGTCTCTTCGTGTAACACTGCTTGATACTGAGTTTACCGTACTGCCCCTGTTTTTCCCACCTTCCTTTCTTTCTTTATGTCGTATTTTCAAGGATTGTAAATTGCTCATTCATTGCATTGGGTTGACTTTGGCTAGCTGCCAGACACTTACCCAGTTGTGCTCTCACTGTCATTCCTCAATAGGACAAAGGAGAAAATAAGATAGAGAAATATGTAGGTCGAGATAAAGAAACGGATCACTTACCAGCTACCATCACAGACCTTCCCTTAGCTCTCTAACCCTTCATTCCAAATGATGTATTCTCTTTCTCTCTTTCTGTGTTTGAAGGAAACTGTAATCTAAAAACCAACAGATGGTCATTGATTAGAGGCAAAGTAGATCCAACTTGTGTAAGAGGCTAATTGTAGAAGAGAGTGAAGCAGTGAACACCTTGTAGAACCTTATCCATTTGAAACTGGAAAGCAGAAGAAGACCTTGTACAAAGATAAGAATCATTGCACATCTTCCTGTCTTAAGAGACTCAGGCTCTCTGGCACAAAATGCATTGGAATATAAATATATAAAGGTCTATCCTAAATAAAAAGAAGTCAGTTATATGCTCTGGGAATAGTATGTTTCCTTTTATTAATTGTGCTTTTCGTACTGTGGTTTTTGCACATATTTTTGCACATTATTTAGCAGCTTGCAAAATACTGCATTTTATCTGATTTCTTTATTCATACTTTCTGCTTTGTTTTATGGTAGACAAACTTTTCAGCAAATTAACCACTAAAATGGACGTACTTAGGCAAGCTAACACTTTATTAAGATGCGCAGAGCAATTCTGATTCCGTTTGGTAACATGTAAGTGTCTTTGTTGTGAATCCCATAGGGCATCAGAACCTGGTTTATACAACTTGCCGTAATGGGAGAACTGTATAATGCTATTTTAATAAGAGGAATGGGAATTTATAAAATGGTAGAGTGTGGCACAGTCTACTTTACAGAATAGCGATGTCATACATCTCTGGAATCAGAACATTTTACACAGTTGCAAATTTCTGTCACCAGTGCTGGTTTATATTAGGCTGCATTTATTGTATATTATTATTATTATATTGTATATATTCCTTTAGTGTAGTGCTAGTAAGTTATATTTTATCTACAGTATCTCTCTACCTCAGTATTTATGTTTGCAAGACTTGTCTACATACAATATAAAATGATGGGAGAATGCTACATTGATGAATCTAATGCAGAGTGTACCACTAATAATATTCTATTTATTTCATTTTCCTTTATTAGACTAAAGTAGCACTTTGAAATGCAGGTGACCTCTAACTCTACTGTGAAGAATTAATGATCCACTTGATCTCTGTGTTCTGTGGGATTGGCTGATCAGCAAAACATATGTGTTAGTGTTAATGATGCAGTATGTCCACACTGCTCCACTTCACTGCTGTTCTAAGGCTGTCCTTCTGCTACACAGAACTGCAGCATTTTGCTCCCTGGACACTTTTCTCTAAAGCTGTAACCGGTTTTGAAGAGCCCTTCTGAGGCTTGTAGAATTGTGAAAGATTAGGTCCTGCTGAGTTCCTAGGAATTTTTTCATCAACCATTGCTGACTTCTTTTCTTATAATGGAGGCCAGGGAGAATGCTGTGTTTATACTCTGGTGAGGAGTAATAAGTATCTGCTAGAGTTTCTGTGCTGTCAGCTGAAACATCAAACTGATGTGGGGCATTTTGGAAGTACTCACTTAGACCTATGTGAGCTCAGCTAGAAACAGCCTGATTTGTATGGTTATCTAGGGTGGTGACATACGTGGCTTTTTTGTCCTGGTTAAAAGAACAGACTGACCAGACAGGTTTGTTTTCAAGTCTTGAGTTACATAGGGAATGTTTTCCCTGGAAAGCAGAAGAAGACATTTTTGTTATTAGACCAAACTTCCAAGGTGAGAGCGCTCATCACTAGCAGATTCCTAAAAGTCTTTGGCTAGCCTCAACAATAGTGCTCAGCCAGGCTTTACTTCATCACTAGGCAGTTCCTGACCTGCTGATATGAAACTGTGCGTGCAAATACCAGTGTGCTGAAGAAACATTTGAAATATTTTCACAGGTTTCTCAAGAGCTGCTGATGGAATTCATGTACCTCTTATCTTATCCCTTTTTTTTCTCCCTACTTAAGCATGGGAAAACTCTATAGGAGAGGAATATTGACTAAGAATTAATGCAGTTTCATGTTCTGAGTTGGTAGCCATGGCAGATGCTGTGAAAAATAATTCTTCCTCTGAAGAGCTCTCAGTATAAATAGCAAGTGATGATGATGTAAGTATTAGTGAATCATCATAGGAAGTTGTTACTTGTACTTGAGGAGGCCAGGCAAAATGTATGCTTTCAATTTTTGCTTCCTTTGGGAAGAATAGTTGGCTTCATGTCTGCCAAAAACACTGTCATTCATAATGTCTTCATAGTGCAGCAGTTCTAAGTGGCCCTGCATACTTTCCATGTTTTTCTGAAGGAGTTCATAGATGGAGGAGAGCTTCATTGAAGGAGAACTTCAGCTGTACGGGAAGTAAATACCTGTAATGAACTTCTGGGTGATGTAAACTTGGAAGTGTTGTCTAGCTGCAATTCAAATTTAATGATTAATTTTCATCTTCAGTGTAATGCATTTTTAATTATACACATGAAAGTGATGATGGAAGCTGCAGTAGCAGCAATAAGGAAACAGCAATAATCTGTTGTGCAGCCATACAGGCAATATATTGATAACAGCATAGAGGTAGTTTCTTCCTTGATTGATAGCTGCAACAAACATCAGTGAGAATATTGTACACGTTTTCAGAGTGTTTCTTTCTCAGGGTGTCAGAAAATGTTCAGCCTATATGTTGCATTGTTATTAACTTTCTCATGCAGTAACCACTCTAGAAAGGTGCGTATGACATTCAAGTCACCTTGCTTTCTCCTACAATTTGTGTGCAATGTCTAAGGTGTTGTTTGTTCTAAACTGAGGTTGCTGTCTCTGAAATAAGTAGTGGTGTTATACTCATGTTAAGAAAAGGTGAGAAATGGCCAATGTATGGTTTGAAGCCTCTTAAATACCAGAACACAAATTCATATATAGATAGAAGAAACTAAATTTGTCTCTGGTTGCACATATATTTTCCCAGTGGATGTGCTTGTATAAACAGCTCCCATATCCCCCTTGCTAATCTTTCATTTATATCGGAACAACTGCATGTGGGTCCTGTGCTATCAGACAGATGAATAAACTCATGCAACTGAAAAGCTCTTTACACTTTTTCTGTATTATCTTTTCTTATTATTAGACAATATTGTTGACAAATCTGAGGCTTTTTGAACTGTAGAATTGTATAATTATTTGAATTGTGGAAGGGACTTAAAAGTCATATAGCCCAACTCTCCTGCAATGAACAGGGACACCTACAGCTAGATCACACAGCTCAGAGCCCTGGCCAGCCTGATGTTGTGTGTCTCCAGGGATGAGACATCCACCACCACTCTGGGCATCCTGTTCCAGTGGCTCACCACCCTTATTGTTAAAAGCTTCTTCCTAATATTCAGCCTAAATCTCCCCTCTTTTAATTTGAAACTGTTTCTCCTTGTCCTGTCACAACAGACCCTGCTAAAGAGTCTGTCCTCTTCTTATTATAACCCCTCTTTAGGTACTGAAAGTCTACTGTCAGGTGTCCTCAGAGCCTTCTCTTCTTCAGGCTGAAGAGCCCCAGCTCTCTCAGCCTGTTCTCATAGGAGAGGTGTTCCATCCCTTCAGTCATTTTTGCGGATCTCCTCTAGACACTCTCCAACAGGTCCGTGTCTCTCCTGTCCTGAGGACTCCACATCTGGACACAGTACTCCAGATGAGGCCTCACCAGCACAGAGTAGAGGGGCAGGATCACCGGCCTCAACCTGCTGGCCATGCTTCTTTTATTGCAGCCCTGGATACAGTTGGCTTTCTGGGCTGTGAGGGCACATTTCTGGCTCATGTCCAACTTCCTATCCACCAGTACCCCCAAGTCCTTTTCAGCTGGGCTCTGCTCCATCTTTACATCTCTCCAGCTTGTACTGGTAGCAGGGGTTGCCACAACCCAGGTGCTGGACCTTGCATTTGCCTTTGTTGAACCTCATGAAGTTCTCCTGGGCCCACTACTCAAGTCTGTCTAGGTCTCTCTGATGCTTTCAGGTTGACTGTACCACACAGCTTGGTGTATACACCAATGTACAAGCTTGCTGAGGGTGCACTCAGTCTTACTGTCCATGTCATTGATGAAGATACTGAAGACTGTTAGTCCCAGTACTGACCCCTGGGGAAGACCACCCGTCAATGGTCTCCATCTGAATACTGAGCCATTGACCACCACTCTTTGGGTATGACTTCGTAATCAGTTCTTATCCAACAAACAGTCTATCCATCAAATACATATCTTTCCATCTTGGAGAGAAGGATGTTATGGGGGACAGTGTCAAAGGCCTTATTGAATTCCAGATAAATGACGTCAGTTGTTCTTCCCTTCTCCACTGACGCAATTACAGCATCGTAAAAGGCAACAAGATTTTCTCTATTAGCAGCATGAAATCTAAGCATCATGTGTTTCTCCTGAAGCGAAAAGTAGGACTCTAGAATTTTTGTATTACTTCTGTGCAGATAGAGAATAAGAGTGACAGAATGGGAAGTGGAAACATAAAAAATGTTGTGCTTGTGCATTCTGAAAATTAGAACAGAGAATTACAAAGGGTTCAGAGGAATCACTGAAGTCCTTTTTATTTTCAAGTTGGTTTTTTCTATATTAGTAGTAGATTACTCTATACGTTTTTACCTAATTTATTAGGCAAATGATTTTAATGAATGTAGGAATGTGGATTATCGATTAATTTTTATCAGTGCTATGGTGGAATAAAATCTTCTCATGCATTTTCTTGTTTCTGTGATTCACATTTTGGTAGTACGTTACATTTAGTCTTTTGTACCTTAAAACTACTGGAAAATGGGTAACTCATTGGAGTTTTTGGAAAATTTGTCCCCCTTTCTCCAGGAAATATTAAGATACCCAACTTTCTTGGAATTACATTGCAGTTCAAGGAACATGGTTTCTCTTTAGATCTTCCTGTCATGAACCTGCTTTATTGTGCAATTGCAGTCAGCTACCCATTTCTGCTAGTTTTTCAAGCATTTAGTCATAGCCTAGCCTGCAGTGCTTTGATTTGACCTTGCTCAGCTGAATCTAGCGTTATTTCTCTTCCCAGTGGATCATTGCCTTTCATGTTCCAGATAGTGAAGGAGAAGGAAATGAATTAGTACCTATGCAGCCAACTGCTGTGAAAATAGCATGTGCCATACCACTTGCGTAGGCTGCTGAATGATATTTTCCTTGATGGTCAATGAGGTGAAGGATATTGCATGTTCATAATGAGCTGGCTATGCTGCCCCTCCTGCTGTCTCCGCAGTTATGACTGTCACCCAGAGATGACAACTTTATCCAGCTAGGGATGTTTGTGCATGTTATTGCATGAGATATTACAAGAACTGATGGGCTGGATGTCAGTGAAGCTTCGTATGAGATATTCCTCTATGAGTAGATAAAGCCAATGAGTTGTGAAGACACATAACCTTTCGGTAGCAGTGTCAATGAATAACTAATGCTGCTACTTCCAGAGTTGATACTCTGAACCGTTTGCAGAGATGATTTGTGAGTATGTTTTTGAACGAAGCGTAACAAACCTTGCAGCCTAAGCTGTGCTCTCACTCAGTGATGAATATAAGTCCTACTGAGTTCTTGTCAGCTGTATACCAGCTTCAGATTGTTGTGGGAAGATCCAGCAAGCCTGTGCAGGGAATGGAGGTCAGGCAGATGGGAAGTGAATGCTGCAGAATCCTGATGAGTCATTTTAAGTCCCACGTTTAATTGATTCATGTAAGAATATCATAAACACTCCTATAACTGCCATCACAGTGATTATGCATACTGCAAGAGTTGCTTAATGAGGCTTACCTAAGTCTCTGTGCCAACCCTACCATTCTGCAACAAAAGAAATAATGGAGCGTTGTAATAACTGAGCCTAAAGATGCCTATTCTGTAAACACTGAAAATTTCTATGAACAGAGATGATTTATTTCCAAGGAAGGGCAGCATAGGCCTCCACATGTGCCTGTTTGCACGTATGTGCACCAAGCTCTGAGGAAGGGTGCACGTGTTCACCAGAGAAGAAACAGTGGTTTTACTTGTAATGTGCAAGTAATTTAAGCTGCTGAAGCTTTATTGGTGTTATACACTGAAGAGAGGATTATTTGGCAAAAGAGAAAATGTAAGGATTCTGGTGGAAACAAGGAACTTTGATGCATATATCACATCCCAGAGCAATAATAAAAACAAGAATAGAAGAAGACATCTGGATCTGTAAGCTGCACAAACCACTGTCTCTTAACTGACATGTATCAGAAGCAAACAGTGAGCACAGAGGCTGGTTCTGACTGCATTCATACCTTAATAACTCCATCATTCCTAAGAGGATATCGCAGTTGTGACCCTGTAAAAGGTCTGAACATAATAGAAGAAAAAAATAATAATGTTTTCAACTCAGGAGTTCTGAATGTGATAGTGATAAAGAGAAGAAAGGAAAGGGAAAGGATAGGAAGGGAAGGGAAGGAAAAAGAAAAAAGGGAAAAGGAAAAAGGAAAAAGGAAAAAGGAAAGGGAGAGGGGGAAGGAGAGGGAAAGGACATAAAAACCAGCTTGAAAGAGCTGTGCATTATCTTACTCACTGTCTGATTATCAGAGAGGTCACAGCCTGTTGTGAAGGAATTCATTACAATTGTAGCTGGTGCTGCTGTTTTTAGTTGGCAGCACATCAGGAGTACTTGGATGTCCCAAAGGTCTGTCCTGATTCCCTCTGGCAGACTTGAGAAAATGGTGGCATTTGGCAAGAAAGCAGTGATGAGCAGCTGTGGGAAATGTCCCCTCCAGCTCCCACAGTCAGGCCAGGAGGGGGATATTCATCCACAGCCCAGCCACCTGGCCAGCTGTGCTTTTAGTGAATGTCAGACAGTGTGATCTCAGGCTGTTGGCTTTGTTGAGCCAGTGTGGTAGCAGTAGAAAGCAGTGGCAAGCTAAGGAAGGATGCCGAAACCACAGCATCAGTTTTCAACAAGAAGAGGTGTTGTGCCTGAGTACCTTCAGGGAGCCTTGCTTGGGATGGTGTGAAAAAGGCAACAGCTACATAACTGGAAGGAAGCACAGAATATATTGTTCCTGGAGCCAGTCCTAGAATCTGTAATTCCCAGCCCCAATTTTATTCTCAGGGGACAACAAAAGAGGATTGATAGGTGTTTAAGAGTATAAGAGGGAAAGACTCCTGTGCCCCCTCCTCATTCACTCAGCAGTGCAACAGAAGCCATCGCTTGTTGACCTTTAGTTAACCACACTAATTTTCAGCCTGTTTCTGCAGCAACCAGATAAACCTCTGCCTCAGCTAATGTAGTGCCTCCTGAGTTCCCACAGGTTCCCCCTTCAGAATCCCCATGGGCAAATGGAAGAGGGAGGAATGGCCAGCTTACTGTTAGAGTTGTCAGCTGTCAACTGGCAGTGTCAGTAAGTGATCTATTTTTGCTGGTTATTCAGAAAAACCTGATGGTCTCCATGAGTCTGGCACTGTCATGCATGTCAGGATCAGCGTACACAGAAGCATTGACCAGACTGCTCCCCAGGGATTTACTGTGTGAGTAATAGTGGGTTAATTTCTCTGGAAATTTCTGAAAGAGATGATTGTGTATCAATAAGTTGTTCCAGATGACTAAAATGAAGTGTTGGAAAAGCCTCAAGGGGCTCATACAGCCATGTCAAGGAGATGCTTTCCTCCTGCTCTTAAAGGTGACTTGCAGTATTTAAAAAAAAAAAGCTTTTGTCATTTACTGATGGTTTTACGAAGACAAAGACCTGAAAGCTATCCGTACCAGGTTGTGATTTTCATTAATTTAGAAACTTCTACTGCTTTGTTTCTCCCTGTTTTACTGTGAAGTATAGGGGCATATAGTGCATGCTTTCTTAGCCTTTAACTGAAACTGAAAGTGGTGGGCTGGAGGTTGGGTAGTTTTTATGCTATTGAGCTCCCTTTGTAGCTACCGCTAAGATGTTTGAGTTACATAGGTGTAAATCAAATTTAAGGATTAGATTAGTAGCTTTTACTGTGATTTAATTCAGTTGATGCAACCCCAATTCAGTTTTGTTAGATCAGCACAAAAAAAAAAAAGAAAAACAACTGACACATAGACAAGTCCAGAGTGTTTCAGGGAACTCAGTGAAAACTTTCTTTCATGTTTTACTACTCTTTTATTTCCTTGGTTCTTCTGGAACGAGGTGAAACTACTGGTTCACGAGTGATTACAGAATCTTCTCAGAACTAGACTGTAAACAAGACCTGAGTGAAAACAAAAACAAACATCAAAACAGCTGGGCACCACTCACCAGCATTATTACTGCACTCCTTACTTTTAGGAATAAATTGTGAGGGAAAGCTGTATTGAAAGCCCAAGAGGGATCTAGGCGCACTAGGAGACTTAGTGTCTACTTCTGAGACCTAGAAGTCATTCTGCAGTGGACATTCCCACCTGCCCTGAGGAACAGTTATCCTCACACAGAAGATGCCTAGAAACAAACCAGTGTGGAAATCAGTACTGAAACTTTGTTACAAATTGACATATCCTGCTAATGTGGCCTTTATTTCTCCCTGCCATTTCAGAAGTGAAGAGGACAGAAAATGAAAGCTGTAATTCTGTTACTTGCTTTTATCCCTAACAGGAAAGAGTGACACTGTTTCAGCATGGGTAGCAAAAATTGCCTGTCTTAAAAATTTAAGTCTATCAGGGAAAGAGACAACCACATAGGTTTGTTCTAGGTCTACATCTGCATTGCCTTGTCCTTTTTTTCTGTCAATTATTCTGTTTTATTGTCCAGAAGGAAAAAGAGAAATATAATCATTTGGCCAAGATTTCCAGGCCTCTAGCCTGGATAGCTGAGCATGGATAAATAGCCATATTCAGTGCATCCCTTTTATTGCACAGCTGGTATGTGCTTGTATGATAACTCAGTGGCAATCAGCTATTCCTCCAGTGTTTCAGACTCACTGTGCTGTGTCACACAGTGCACACTCATACACTTCATGTCATGAAACATTAGGCAGAAATATAGCAACTTCAATCAGTTTAGACTTGTGGGGTTTTCTCATAAGCAAAGCACATGTTTTTGCAGTGAGGCTGAGGCCAGAATGTCTCTCCATAAACATAAGCAATTTTGTGTGTATTCTGCAGTGCATCCAAAAGCCATCGTAAGGCAGTCCGCAGTCCTTCTGTCTCACTCCTTGCTTTAGTGGTGATTGGTGATAATAAAGGGATTAAAAATAGGAACAATGCAAAGGCTGTTATATAAGGGAAATAACTGCTCTGTGCTGAATGTTTAATGTAGCTGCTGTAAGATTTTAGTATGCATTTACACTCCTTCCTGAAGTTTGTGGCTTGAAAATATTTTTTTTGCTTCTCAGCCAAAATCATTAGCTGGTAACTCTCTTTCTTAGTTATCAAAGAATAATTCAAATTGGGGGAAACCTCAGGAGGTCTCTAATCCTGATTTCTGCTCAAGGTGGGTTCCTCAAGAATTTAGCTGATCACGTCTTGAAAAGCTCAAAGAATGGAGACAGCACAACCTCTCTGCCAGCTGGTTTTTCTGCTCAACGTGGGGAAAAGTGTTTTTTTAACATCTTACCTGAAGTATTCTTGTTTAGGTTTATGTTTGTTGTCTCCAGCTACGCACTGCCACGACAAATCTGGCTCTGCTTCCATGTAGATACTGGAAGGCTGCTGTGTAGATCCCTTGAACGATGTCTCTCCTCCACACTGAGCAAGCTCCCTCTTCTTAGCCTGTCTCTCAATGTCAAGTTCTTCAGCACTCTGTACTGAATTTTATCCATTGAATCAGTGGCTTTCTTGTACTGGAGAGTCCAAAACTTCATGCATTATTTCAGATACTGTGTAACAAGCACTGGGTGAAGTTGAATTATCAGGTCTCTGTGCTTTTGCTGAAACAGCTCAGGATATGGTTGGTTGTCTTTGCTGCCAGAAAGGTTGCTGGCTTATACCCATCTGGCTGCCCAACTGGGATTCCCAAGTCCTTCTCAACAAAGCTGCCCCCCAGCTAGTCTGTGCCCAGCACATATCATTGCCAAGGTTATTCCTTCTCAGGTGCAGGAATTTCTATTTTTCCTGGCTGAATTTAGTGAGATTATGTTTGACCTGTTCCCCCATCCTGCCCAGGTCGCTTGTACTTCCAGCCCTGCCCTGAAGTGCATCAGCTGTTTCCTTGTATTTGCTGTCACGGGCAAACTAGATGAGAGTGTACTCCATCATCCCTCAAGGTCATGATAAAGGTGTTAAAAGATATTAAGAAAGCACCTAGATTATAATGATGTTATAAATATTTCCATACACAAGCCAGTGTTTTGAAATAATGCTTACAGCCATGTATCCCCATCCATTTGCCTATAATCTACAGAGAAGATGCTTGATGGTATATGTGAGTTCTGTGACAGACACAGACAAAGTCCTAGTGGGCAGTAGTGCCATTTGCACTAAAAGTCCATGCTTGTATTTTTGTGATCAACCTCAGTAGTGTGATGATCATCTAAATGGCTGAATTGTTTCTAGATCTCGTGGTCTCTGCAAACTAGTCCTCCCTGCAAGTCATCTATATCACATGTCAATGAACCATGCCATACACAGAAACATATATGCATAGGGTAGGACTGGGGATATACAGTTCTCTGTCTTAGAGAAAGGAACATGGCCTCAGGAAAGACTCAATTTCTGGATCCATGTGATCATGAATAAGTCAGTTATTTTCTTTTATGATTCAGTTTTTCTCAACTTTAAAGTAAGGATAATAACAATGGTGTACTGCATAAGCATATTTGAGGGTAACTGATGTTTCAGAAATGTTGGTAACTGGTTTTAGACTGTGGTAGTTTCTGCAGACATTAAGTGAGATCACAAGCCTCACTGTGCATCATACGCTATACATACATACACTGTCACTGTGGGTCATGTGTGTTCCTTAGAGTGAGGTCCATAGGGGGAGGCAAGATGAAGGAAAGAAGAACATGAGTGATAGAAACCTTATGAATAGTTACATTAAAGATTGTTGAAATAGAGAAGAACTGCTACACAAATGAATCATTAGCAATATACATACTATTTGGGAAATTACTCATAAGAAGCATAACAAAATTGTTCTGTCTAGACTTTTTAGTACAGGCACCAAAAATCTCCTATATAAACCTTAAACTATGACATACGCGATAAAAGCACGCATCTGCTGGTAATACAAAATTTTTAAAAAGGGAAGTTGATTGTTTCTTTTTTTTTTTTAATTACTTTCTGCTTTCACCATATAGATCAACTGCTCGTAACTACAGTTACACCTGCTTCTAACTTTATTTGTTATTAAGTGTATTAGCAAAGCAAAATAAACTCCTGGTGTTGAGCCTGAGTCCAAGCCTTTGAAAACAAAGGAAAAACAAGATTCCTGGTAACTTCAGAGGGCATTACATCCAGCCCATTGTTTTTAAAAGTCAACAGCTAACACAGATTGTTCATTTCCTGGCATTGGCATCAGCAGTAAGTGGGATTGCCTCACAATTCGTTTGCTTAGTCTTCTGGGGACAAAGGATAAGAGCATGTTGCGTTGCTCAACAATGATCTCCTCGACCAGCTACACAGCAGCCCTGTTTCATTTCAATAGCTCATTACCTCCTTGGTTAGTAAAATGAGACCATGGAGTTGAAAGTATGGGGAGAAGAGTGAAAGCCAGCCAGAAGGGTGGGTCTGAAATACTATTCTAAAGCATACCCTGCTTCCAGATTGAACTAGTAGGAGATATAGACTAACAGTATTCAAAGGCAACGAAGTGGTGAATGGTTTATCTGAAGAAATATAGGGTCTGTGTGACAGACACAAACTTGTTGGTGTCACTTCAGAGCACATTTCTCTCTCTATTGTAGTATCTATGAAGTAGGCATTTATACCATTGCGAGTTATTAAGACTCTCTTGATAGCGAATAGACAGAAATAGGCTGTTCTGCTCTATCTCCTAAATGAAGGTGATTTGTTTAATCTATTTTAGACGTCAGAAATGGGATGAGGGAAGCTTTGCCCTCAGAAAGCCTTTTCTCTTAACTCTAGGGGAGCCCAGACAGTTAACTCAGATACAGATACAGACACCTACAGTGCAGAATCTATATTTGGACAGATGAATCCCACTGCTGTTGTTTACTATAAATAGGGAAGTGCACAGTATATTTAAAGCAGAAAATCCATTGGGTACTGCTGAGATTATTGTTAATGCTGCTTAAACTAGTTAATTAAATAACTCGTCAATCACCCCCTAGTGTACAGAGTACCAGCCATACAACTACTGAAGTCAATAGTAAAATTCATGCAGGCAGCAGCAGGCACTGATCTGGGTCTATGTATTGACCATACATTGAAGCAAGAGGTTCTGGATCTAGTTCCAGATATAGTTCTTTCTGTTTTTTTATATCAAGGGGGCATGTGTATTTCATTCTGCTGATTGTAGAAGAAGAGAGCAGCTGCAAAGCTCAGCTGAGCAACTATCACTCTCTGCATGAGTGTTCCTAGTTTGCCCAATTGCAAGATACAAGACATTAACATAAGTTTGTTTCAAGGATGTTCACTGTCCCCAAAATATAAGACTCTTCAGGCTTGAAATGCCATCACTAATAAATTGTGGGAAATGACTTTACAAAATTAAATAGCTGGCACTGACGAGTTGCTATAATATAAGAGTGGCAGCACTGAATGTCATCAGTGTAAATCAGATCAAATGAATGCTTCTGGTACCTAAACTGCAAAAAAAAACCTGGCACTTGATACTGCCCAATCAACCATAGTAGGAATGTGTTAATTTATTCTTTTGTAAATCACACTGAACTGTATCGTGGAAGCAGCACGATAGGCAAGGGAGGCATTTGTTAGGATATTTTTATAATTAAAATGAAGAAAACCTTTCATAAGAACAACTGCCAGGTGGCTAACTGCCATCTCTGAGAGAGTGTTGTGAAACATTGGGCATGTTTACCATGGAGAAAGACTCACCAGCCTAAAGGGCTGGATAGACTGCTTTGAACTTGATAGTGGTTGGTGGAAATCCTGACGTTTGTTCTTAAAATATAAAAGAGTTTTGGCTGTTGTAGCTAGATCAGGATCCTTAGTTTCCTTCTTGCCTTAATAGGGTATTTAAGTGCTCTAATGGAATGTAGCATTCCAGTAAGCATCCCTGGTTGAAATGAATCAGTTTGTTACTTATTTGTTGACTTCTCCATACATCTGTGATAATTAGAGACTACATGCCTATTATAATTGTGAAATCATCTCTGAGAAACTCATCGAAGTTCATAAAGTATTGCAATTAACTCTAACGTTAAAGATGACAGAAGAGAGAAGTGACAATAATCACTCATTCAAAGACGTCTTCTTTATACAGTCAAGGGTAGTATGAAGATGATGTATGAAAGACAAGGAAAGGGTGAAATGAGAAATTAGCAGACCAAATTATATGAAGGAGATAAAGAAGGGATGGCCTGTACAATCTCATATCACCCAGCGAGCCTATAAAAGCTAAAAAAAAATTGAGACCTACAGGGCAAAAGAGATTTCTGAGGGACTTAATGAGAAGAGGCCATGTATTGATTCTTGGCTCCACTGAGCAGCTTTTACCAGAGACAGCCTATCAAACAGTGTACCTCCTTGTTTCCAACAAACCCACAACCGGACAGAAGTGAGATGCTGCCTTGCCTTTCCAAGTTTTCTGAGTCTCTTTGTTTCCCTTTGTTACCTTTTATTTCGGTCTCTTGCTTTCTGTCACTCTGCCTTTAACATCAGCTGAGAATACCTGCCCACCTCTGCAAAATGGGCAGTGATGGATGGAGGGGACCTGATTTGGCCAGGAAGGGGATATCCTATACCAGCAAGGGAATTGGACTCCAGTTCAGCAGTTACCAAGGGTAACTTATTTCTCCAGAGTGTTTTCCATTCACTTACCATGTAAGAGCTCAGCAACAGCTACACCTCCCCTGCTTTCCGCTCTTCTGTCTTTTCTCCTTCCATGTCTATATTTATTATCAAGCAGGAAATCAATCTTTACTCCTACAGTCCTGAACTGAAAGATGAGTAAGAGAATTAAACCTTTCTTGTTGCTAAGGACTTCTGGCAGGCATAATGGATTCTAAATGAATAACCTGCATCTAGCAAAGGGACTTTGACATATTTTGATTAAGTTAGTCTTGTTTAACCTTTTGATTTCAATTTTCAAATGCTTTGTGTTTTGTTTTTGTAAGTACTAATCAATATACTTTCCAGCTTTGGCATGAATTTCTTGTGTGGCTACCATGTGACTGAGCAGGCCGAGCTCTCTGTACTGAAAACCACAAACCATGTTAAATGGTTTAACACTTCAGATTGGTTAGATTTCATGAACACCTAAGACTGAATTCTCATTTATTCCGTTGAAGCTAACTCAACGTGACTGATTCCGTGTGACTGTTGCTGCTTCTGATGCCACACTTTATTAAAGATAGGCTCCCTTTAAAATTCCAACCCCCCCTCTGCACCACTATACAATTTATACGATAACAAGTAGAAACAAAAATACAAGTTCTCTTGTTTTTAGCTTATTTGTCCATGTAAGCATCAAAGTAAAATGTCAAAAAGACACAAGTAAGTATTGATGCTTTGGCAAGCCACTGATGAAGGAAAAAATGAAGGTACTGGAGGCTTTTACCTGTTACTGCATTTAACATCACTAGATTGTGAGAAAAATGTAAGTTAAAACACAATATATTATAGAGATAGTCGAGCATCTGTAACTGGCAATATTTCATTCAGGATAAATGATCGTGTCCTGTTCTCAATGAAAAGAAGCTTGGGAGCCCATGGAATGGCAGAAGATGAATCTTTGTTTCCTTTTACATGTCCTTTCAAGGTGAAAGAGGTCAAATCAAGCAGTCTCTAAGCTTATAAATCACTCTTCTAGGCTAGTTTAAAATATCATTCTACAGAAACATAGGTGACAGGTTTCTAAAATGAAGATAAAAAAAGTTGCTGTCAAGGATTTGATTTGTTGAAGGCTTTCAACAGGGGCTTTGGACAGGAGGAGAAAGAAGAAATGCTAAAGAAAATGCGAAAGTCTCTGGAGAGCAGCGTTGTTAAGTCTAGAAAACTGAAGAAAACCCTGGGATCCAATAGCATAGGATTTCTGATACAAGGTGGGAATGGAAGAAAAGTGATGAAATACAATTGCAGATAAAGCGCAAAACATTGCTGATCTTTTTTTCTGCATGTGTTTTCTTAAATTTGCATTTTATTTATAATTTCTAAGCATTTTTGTATGTCTTTACAATACCTGAAACTAACATAATGAAGACTTTGACAAAACATCCTGCAAATTTCCTGTGGTTCAAAGATTATTTATATGAACATAGTTCTTTCACATTGATTCAACACAGCATAAATGACATGAAGCTGGTTTGTTTCAATATCAACCTTACTAGAGTCAAGCAAATAGTAAGTACAGAATTGACAATATGCTACTGCCTAAATATTTAAACAGAAGGCATTTTAGGCTCTTCCCTGTTGTGAGAAAGAGTGTGTGTGTGTGTCTTTGTCCGCGTGTGTCTGTGTGCCTGTGTATAAACCATTTTGCAGTGAAGTTTCAAGTGGGAACAGAAAAGGGGAACAGTATTTTTATTCATGTTTCTCTTCAGGCAGTTCATGTGCTAATTCTGACAAGAAGAAACAGTTTGAAACATGACTTTTCTTTCCTGAAGTAAGAGCAAAAGCATATTTAACATTGTTTTAGCTGACAGCTTTCCTATTGTGGTGCATTTTCCCAAACCAAAAAGGGTAAGAGTTTCATTAGCAAGTGTTCACAGGCCTCACTGGAATGAAGGCCAGGCTGGAATGAGCTGGATTTTTGTCGATGATCTGTACAAATGAGGTCTGTATTTTTTTTCCTGTTGTTTTATTACTAAGCAGAGGAATTCTGTGAGAGCAACTACTTCTTAATCGTGTAAGAGAAAATACTAGGACAGGTTTGGTTTCTGTGGTGTAGTCAATTTTACTCTGCAAGAAAGATCGGTTGAGGGACAGCATCATTGGACGGCTGCCCTGAAGTGAGATAGAGATAGGCCTGAGGAAATAACCAAGGCTGTCTTCACTGTTAGTAGGAGACCACATACATTTTTTGAAGTGCCCATAAAGTAAAACCTGGATAGTTTGAAACACACTTTTTCTCATGATGCATCACTCTGGATTTTTTTGTGTGTTTCATTTCTCTTACACTTGAGATTACTGAGTAACTGAGAGAGACTGAATATTTAACCTTTTCTTTATGAAGGCACATTTATACATAGACATAAAGGGTGGAAAAAACTTTGTTCTCCCTGTTTGGTTATGTGCATCTTAGCTAAACTGCAGCCATGGTATATGTGAATGTTGTCACAAATCACAGCTACACAGAGAAGCTAGTTTAGAATATGAGAAAGTCCCTCCCTTGGGCTTTATGCCCTGCTGCCATCCTCTCCCTCGGTTTTCTTCTCTCCACAGTTTCGGGGAGAGTAATTTCCTCATACTTGCTCAGCTGCTCTGACCAATTCATTCTTGAACATTTCCATGTTTTTAACATTGTTCAAGGACGTACTGAGCTGCTGCTTGGCTTTGAGTAATAATCGTCTTCATTCACGCTGAAGGTTTCCATTGCTAATTACCTTCAGTGTCTCTGCCTGCCCCCAGCATGTGTAGACACTGAAATAATATAAAAGATAACTATAGCAATGTCATTTAATTCCAGCAAGACATGTTGACCTGGGAAGTGAGCATGGATAACAGTAAATGTTTTGCTGATCAGAAGAGGTGATTTCTCAAGATGAACCCCAAATTCTCAGACTGATCCTTGCTTGTCACCCCATTTGGTTACATTCTTTAGAGCAGGTTTCACACAGAGCCTCCAGTATTCAGGCAGCACGCTGACAGTGTTTGTGCTAGAGGAAGTGTACCTTCTGGCATTGCTCTGGGTGGGCTCTGAGATGTTATTTGCAGTCTTCAGAGGTGTTGGTTCCTGTAGTCAGCTATAGTGCTGTTTCTTTACAGGAAGCTGAAAACTGTCTGCCACTGACATCAGAAAGAAGGGAAGAACATTTAGATTGAACAGAGAAGTATATGCAAAGAGTTAAAATTATGTATGTATATATTTATTTATTTTTTTAAGAGAGCAAATACTGTTTCAAAATTAAAACAAGAGCTTCAAAAACAGCAACAACAAAAACCCAGGACAGAAGAAAGAATCAAGTTCGCACTTTGTATTTTTAAGCACTGCTGATTTGGAAGCCAACCATGAATGCCAGTAGTTGCTTATGCACTGTACATGCTGTACTCCAAAAGCGTATCCGCTATGGCAGGCCAACCAGAAGGGAAAGCATGGAATTTTCCTTTGAAACAGAAAAGGTCTTGTTGCTCACAAGCACTTTGCTCTCCAGTTAACTCCTTTGTTTCTTCCCTGCATCTGAGCAGTCCTGTGGTAGCACCTCTGGAATTGCGTTCAAAGGTCTTAAATTAGTTTCTGATGCTCAAACACTGCAATAGTATCGTTGTTCTTACTTATTTTGATTTCTTTCTGTTACAACTGCCAAGACCTTTGCTGTGGACATCTTTTTTCTCCCTTGTCTGCTGCTGCCGTTGTTTCACGGTGATAAACGAACTGAGGGTGGACACAAACTGATGTCTGGTCTGCTCTGCAGCTCAGGTACTCTGCCCTTGGGGAAGGCGTAGGTGTACACAGAATGGTTGTTGTGGTAAGCTGTGCACAAATTCTGCAATGGGAAGAAAGAATAATCCATATTTAGGGTGTCAAAGCAAGTTAATGAGAAAATAATGTCATCCTCCTTGCTACATTTGCTGACACAGAAGATTAAGGCTCTGTTGAGAGCAGCCAGAGAACAAGAAGAACGTTCAGATCTAGGGAAAAGGATCTTGTTCTTCTGTGTCCTGAATTTGGTTATCCCAGCTCTTTGGATGAAATCCTGGCTTTAAGGAGAGAAATTGGGATAGAAAACACAGACATGGTCCTCTTTACCCTCAAAAAATAGAGGAAGAACACAACAAAACCACTGTGTTTAGGGAAAAGAAACTATAAAGGAGCTCCTGGAAATAATCCAAGCCAGATCTCAGTAGGAAGACATGGATGCTCAGAAAGAGAAAAAAAAAAAAGAAGCATTAACAGATGTTTTCCTTCCAAAATGGGATAACCATAAGTCCTGACTATTGCATAATTTGGTAATGTGGTTATAATTATAGACAGTTTTACTATTTTCTTTCACTATTTTCTCTCTTTATTAGTCATGTTTGCTGCAGGAAATCTCTCTCTAAATACTTTTTTTTTTTTTTTTTTTTTAGCACAGAGAGATGTCTGTGCAGTCTCTTTCTTTGTTTCTCCTGTGCTTTTGCATATTTTCACCTATGTTCATTCTGTGACTAAACAGTTTTGCTGTGTTCAAGTATTCAGCGCCAGATACTTTAGCATCTTAGAAAATAATTGTATGTTGGGGAGGAGTGCTACTGCTATAAATTGTAGCACGTATATCATTGAATATCTTCCCAAGCCTCATACTCTGAGAAAGGAAGAAACCGAACACTTAAATTACATGAAAGTACAGCAAGGTACTATGCTGGGAAAGGTAACGCTTATTCTCCTCATGCATTTGAAGGCCAGGACACCCACACATTTGGCATATTGCCACATACATTTGGGTAAGGTAATGTCATTTGCACAGCAGGCTGTTCTTATCCTCCATCTGTTCTAAGTCATGCAGATTCAAGTTGTGTGTCCCTCAGAAGTCCACTTTTCCAGCACCATCCAGTCTGTAGCAAACAGAGGCAAGGATGCCCCAATGTACAGATTCTGTAATACTTGAGCTGTAACTGCAGTGGAGCACCAGACTTTGATCTACAGTGTAATCTCTTGCATCTGAAAAGTGTGTGTGTAGGGACAGTTCTCCAATTTAGTATGTGAGGAATTCAACTACTGTATTTGAGCAGTTCTTCAATCCAGTCATGCTGGTTCTTAATCTGGTGGATTTAGATAGCCCAGCAGAATGTTCTGTGTTTCTTAGAGCTAATACAGTTTATCTATGTATTCTATGCAAAATACAAAGTATTTGGTACTTTACAAATCCATACCATTTTCAGTAGCTTTTCCATTGGGACTAAGTTGTATATAAGTGGGGGGAGGGCTCAATACACAGAACAACAGAAAAAAACATATGCAGTGTTCTCAGCAAAAATATCAGTTTCTGTCTGTAGTAATAATTCCTTTAACTGCCAGGACAGGGAATGTTGTGTAGAGATAAAAACTGATGCATCATTGCTCTCCTTCTAATGAAAAACAATAGACCAGGGTGCACTGAGAGCAACTTCTTTTCTCTTGACATTCACGGAAGTAAACTGACTGGAAGCTGTTACATTCAGTGGTCAACTTTTTTTGTAGCATTGTCCTAAACATTTATGTGTGTGTTATATGATTGTAGCATGCAGCTGTGAAGAAGCTCTTATAGCATAAATGGACAAGAGAGGTAAATCAAAGTTACTTCAGGAATACAAGGCAAATTCTTATTTCATTTAGGCTGGTGTAAATGCAGAGTCACTTGCAGATTTATGGCACTGTATCTGGGATAAAAATGAACGCTCTTGTAGCTGTGCTTTCTAACTTCTGTGAAATTCTGGTCTGAATCTTGACAGTGGTTAGCTGTTAGTTGCTTCTATTTACATCTTCAATATTTCTTTCAGATTTCTATTGTCTTCCCTTTTTCTTCACTTTCTGTGCAGCTGTCATCATAGCACTTCAACTTTGTTTGGAAGGGCAAGACAGATGTCTTCCAATAGAAGCTCTGCCAGAGTCACTCCAATGACATCTGTGGGAGCAGTGCTGTGATAACAGTATGACCACTAAGTGTCAACAGAGAATGACCACATCACATCTGCAAAGCCTTTCAGCTTCCACTGGTTTAGGGCCTGCAGCCTCAGATCACTTTCACACGTCAGTCTTTCTGCTGGCAGCACTGAATACTACTTAGTTCTCTCTTAGAATTTTAGGAACATTTCAATCTATTTTGTTGGTTTGCTATTTCTTTAAATCAGAGTTCTCACAATCTAATATAATCATGGGGTGAGAAGGACTTTTAAATACACCTTTTTCTGAGATGCTCCCACAGGTATCAGAAAACGTGATTGAATGTGGCAAAATGCTACTATGAACCACATCTTCCAAGTTTCCAAATGGAAATAAGCACGGCATTATATAGATTAAGAATGAGAAACTACATCAGAATTTACTCAAAAAGGAGAGAGAATTTAAAGCTAGGAAATAGCAATAGCTTGCAAAAAGTTACCTGAAACCAAAACTTAAAGCTTATTTTATATTTTGTCTTGTTTATGTTGTGTATAAAGCTTATTTATGTACAGTTTTAACAAGTACTAAGGAAGATGCTCACAGGTGGAAAGAAAGAAAATTGAAAAGACATTATTCAATGCTTGCTGTAGAAGCAATCTCATAAGTCCAGTGATATTTTCACATACTCCCTTTCTATACCAGAGTCTGTGTAGTAATTTTGTCTGTGATAAAATATTTTGTCAAGTGAAATTGTAGTTTAGGACCAGAACTCCCTCTCACATCATGAAGCTGAATTGTATCTCTACTCTTGCAGTCCATGCTGACTACTACCAAGGGCTTCATCTTCTCCACATCTGCAGGTAAAGCCTGCAGATTACTGAAGAGAGTATTTATTCATTAAACTAAGAGTCAAATGGTCACTCAGTTTTTTGAGCAAGCAGGAATTTTGGTAGTTACGTAAGTACTATTGCTTATAAAGTAATGAATGTTGTGCTCAAGGTTCTTTCCACTGCTAGAGACTATGAGATGTGCAGCCCCAACAATTCTCTTACACTGTTGAATTGGGAAGAAAGAATGTTCCAATCTCTCTCTAGCTGTAATAACCTTTATCAGCCAGCAGACAGACCCAGCTCTTAAGTTACACTGTACAAACAGGAAGAATATATATATAAATTTGGAGGGGGGAGATAGGAGATATTCCTTTCTCAGATTGATACAAAGGTGCTTGGTTCTGACTGACTGAAAATACACATTGCTCCAAGGAAGACTAGAATGTAGAAGAAGATTATGCAAACACGTCTAAAATCAACCACAGCTTACAAATTACTGATAAGCCTTGAATATGTGGTAATGCTTGTAATTGACTACACTGGAATTTGGCAAATAGCATTGGGTTTACCACGTGCACCATTTCTACATGAAATATTGTCATACACAGTTACATAGTTATCTAACAACACTCAACTTCTTTTCCTCTGCAGAAGCTTGTTCCTGCAGCTGCAGTTTCCTCACTCTCTGGGCTATTGGATGTATCTGATTCAGAAGGGAAGGCACTGCCTGAGGATTGCCACAGGTGCCTCTTGCAACATTTTCATACTGAAGGTTGTGGGGAAGTTAGAACTTGCGAAACTTGTAGTATCTGATAACAGACTTCAGTCCTATTTCAGGACATCATCCCTGTGCAAAGAAGCTCATTAACATATGCTTCAGCTCTGCAGAAGACAGTAAAATTACACACGCTCTTAAAGCTGAGCGTGTGCTTTCCTTGGAAGCTCACAGTGTAATGTGATATATGCCTGCAGATGCAAGTTTAGGCAGGAAGGTGTTTGCAAAAACTGGGGAAGACAGGTTGTGTCTGTCTCTTGCTGTTTTGTCATGTACAGGATAAGGGTTTTCTTCCAAGAATAAGAGAGCCATTTAAAGAGGAATGTTTGGGGCTTTTATTTATTATATTTTCAAAGGAAAAAGTCTGATCTTGATTGCCCTAAAAATTTGTGATTCATTTGTAATGCAGGCAACCATGCAAGTGAAATGTAGTTAATTGAAAGAGGAAATAGTTTTAGTCAGCTTCAAATTCTTCTTACTTCAAACGCTTATTCAGCTCAAATATTTGTATGAAAAGATGCTCTAGTGAAAAATTGAACCCTCTGATTAATGACCAAAAACTTCCCGTCCACACCCGTTCATCTAAGCCATCCAAGAAATCTTTCAAAAGCAGAAAAGATTTATTTGAGAACTTGAAGTGCAAAGCAAACAGTTTTTAAAATAGAGGTACTTCATAGCTTTTATTTCATAAGGAAATGAAAAATTGCACAAATACGTGTTTTCTCCTTTCCCATATGCTATTAACAAATCATATTGTGATGTTAAAGAGCTGCTTGGATTGTCCCACTTCACTATGAGGGATATTTTTTGTGCTACCTGAATTTTTCTTATGTTCATTTCAAACATTCCAGCTAGAGTAACACTTTGAACCTCAGAGGGTAGACACCAGCAGTCCAATGGCAAAGGTCTGTCTTGTCTTTCAGGAGAAGCTTTTTTTGATTACTGTGCTCAATATGGCTGTTACACATCCTATGAACAGCTAATGTGAAATATCCAAGGCTGGAATTTGGCCTTGTATAAATGAGGGATTTTGACTGTCTGTGAGTGTTTTCATTCAGAAGGAAGTTGCCGTATTTCTAAATAACTTACTTTTAAAATCTATTTTATTTCACAATTGAGCAGTATTGTTCTAAAATTATAGCATTCATGAAGACCTGAACTGCCATAACTGTATGCATAAAATATAACCATTTTGTTATTTTGGTTCCACTTAACCATGAAGGCAGATCCTTATATTCCAGTGTAAAACTGGTTGTTTCAGCTTATTTTGTATCTGTGAATTTCACCGCTGCCCTATTTTCTTTCTCAGTAAATGAGTTCTTTGTGTGAGAACAGAGCTGATTGGTGCAAAACCAAGGACAGTCAAATGATAGTCCTATGCACTGTCCAAATATATTTCTAATCAAAACAGAGTTACGGTACAGACTCACTGGATGTGTGCTAAGTAATCCTTAAAATAAAATACCTATTTTTTCAAAGCCCAGTGAAACTAGCCCTGATGAAACTACAAATACACTGATTTTCCACAGTTTTCAACCCTGTTCTATTTCAAAACATCTCTTATTTTACAGAATAACATACCAACTCAAAATTCGTACAACCAGTGACCATTACAGAATGTAATATACATGTTACTAAATCTTAGGAGGGAATGTGAGAGTAATGATAACAATAAATTAAAACATATGGCTGTTAATGAATTTAACATTCCAAGTGCTAAGCAGGACAATGTATCATTTTACATGAGCTCTTTTTTTTTCTTCTTTTTTTTTTCTTTTTTTTTTTTTGCCTAGACACTGAATTAAAACCAGCTACTCTAACTTTGGATCTCAGAAATAATCTGACAAATATAAATGGTTAGCTTTAAAAGATAAATTACATTGAAACCAAACAAAGAAAATGCTAAGGTATACATGCAAGACATTTATGGTCAAATATTGCATATGGAAGTGATCTACAAGAATATTTAGTTGGTGAAATCCCAAATTTAGATGCCCGGAATCCTCAGTTAGATGCCTCTTTGCCAGAAAGCATGTGAAATCTCTAGATGCCCAAGTTTTCACCATTTACAGTGTGGTAAATGAATGAAATTGGGAAGGTTGATGTCTGAGCCTTGTATTTCTCAAGGAAGGTATGCTCACCTTTAACTTGCATCTGAAATCCAGTTCAGAAAACACACTAAATACAGAAATGTTAGATTGGGCCATGCCAGAGACATGGCTGGAGAGCTTTCAACATTCCTTTTACTCATCAGCTAAAGAATTCAGCTTAGACAGGGAAGATACAACTCCTTTTGTTCATTCTCTTCCCTTTGAATAGGCATTTCCCACCTTCCAAAATCATGTTTTAATTTTAGATCTGTCTGGTTTCCTAAGTGAAGGCATTCAACGTCCATTCTTTCTACATGTTTTCACTGTGCACAGATTAGCAAAATACTTGTTAAAACGGAGAGAGAGCCAAGAAAGACAAGGAATATGAAATCTGGTGTGGTAAGATGGCTCAGTGGTGTGCTCTCTCACCTTAGTAAAGAGAGGCCCAGATTCCAGTCCCTGCTCTCATGATTAGTTAATATGGGATACTTAAAATTTCATCAACTCAGGCATGGAGGCCTCTTCTCTTTTAGCAAGAATGCTAAGCAATAAGGTAATGCTCTCTCTTTTGCCTAATGAATATTTAATTGTTCTCAGTGAAGTAAAGCAGCTTCAGTGAGAGGAATTAATGGCTCTTTTTCTGTCCTCATGCTAACCAGTGAGCTACTGCTTAAAACTGAGCCTCTGCCTATCCCTCTCATTGAAATATGTGAGCCCAAATGTTCATTCAAGGTAGTAAACAACAAGAGAAAATGAGTCTCTTGTTATACTCGACAGCAATCACTCAGGTTGTTCTGAGCTTAGCCTCCAGACTCATGCTGGTTTTCTTGTTGACATTATTGCTTTCCTGCATCCAGAGTCTGGGCCTTTGAGCTCTGAGGTATAGGCATCCAACTTTAGTGAGTGGTAGCCCTGACCATGGCATAGGAGTTGGAACTAGATGATCTTTAAGGTCCCTTCCAACCCAAGCCATTCTGTGATCTTTTAGGAAACTGAGGCTGGAGGCATGGCACCTGGAAGTCCAGTGCTATAAATTTTGGTGTGGGGCTATCTCTGACACTCAGAGATCTAGCTCATAGTTTCCACCCTCCTTCAGACAAAACAGGCACTGAATGTAATAGGTAGTGATACTGTGTCCTATATCTTAAAGCACAAGTTGAAACAACTAAATTCTAAACAACTAAAGTCTAGAGGAGGGAAATGTATCAGAAAGAGCCCAGTAGGATAGTTATGCCCAAACATGAGGTCCACCATGAAAGATAAGTCAGCTAATATATGTAATTTTCAGAAGCACAGAAGAAAGATAGCTGACAAGTCGTAAGAGAATTAACAAAGTAAACTCAGAATTCTGCTGGAATTAAACATGAATATTTAACTGCTATCACTGTAGCCATTATTTCTAAACTTCCAAAAAATATTGGTTCACAAGAGAAAATCAGTACTTCACTGCTAAGCTAGTTAATACAGTGGGAAATTGGCGTGCATTTTTTAAGACATCAAATATTTATTCTTAGCAGAACTTTTTGCATGTTCAAGATCTAATCTTATTAGTTGATCAAATGTATTTCCCGCATAGTTGTTGAGTATTCCCAGACGAGCTGTAAGTGCCCATGACATTTAGGATACAGTACTTATCCTCTTTGGCATTAACTGTGTGCAGAGTTCTCTTAAGAAGAGCACAGGCTACAAATCTCACAGCTGGCAAAGCCTCAGTTGGACTGAAGTATCCAGCTCTGGGAATTGCTCTTCAAGGAAGAAGTGGACTACTAAGGATAGACCAAAGAACAGTGGTGAGAATGACTGTAAGTCAAGAAAACACGTTCAGCGAGAGAAGACTGAAAGGTCATTGTGTGCCCTAAAGGAGAGACTTCTAGTGAGAAGGGTGTATACGCTAGTTCTCACAGTCCATGAAGACAAGACTTCTTGTATGACAAGAAATAGTTGACTTAACTGCAGGAAGAAAGAATCAGGTTAGCTGTTGGGAAAAATTTATAAACTATAAAGCAGACATACTAACACTCTGGAGCAGGTTTCACTGAAGGCTTAGTGCAGGTTAAACAATCTATTGAAACCACAAAAATTTGATAGATGTTGATGATGTCTCAAACTCCGTGAGCATACAGCATTCTGCTTACTTTTCAGTCTTTTATTCTGATGGCTCTTAGTTAACTTTTGGTTTTAAATTACTTATTCAAATTTATTGAAAAGGATTTTCTTCAAACACTCTGAAATCACTTGTGTTTGGTTACAGACCAACAGTAGGAAGAGTCTAAGACAAAGTATTACTTTTTTGTGAAAGATACAAAGTAGATAAAATGGCAGTAACTTTGAAGTGTGACAAGCATTTCTCCAAATACCTTAATTAGATGAATAAACCTATGCCACAGAATTATACAGAACATTAACATCATTGGACTTCCTACTTAGAAATGTATGATGTCACTCTGTACACGATGAGCATCTCTGGTTTGTGCAGCAAAGCTGCTGGAACAGCTTTTTGAAGTTGTAGCATGACAGGCTTTTGGCAACTGCTTGGAACAAAGCTGCTCTGATGGTTGTTTGATTAAGCAAATCTGCTGTGGTAAATGTCTGAAGCCAAGCTGTTTCTGCAGCTGTCTGAGCCAGAGCTAGTCCTGCAGTTTTTGAAGAAGGTATTTGTGAAATATGGAGGGGAAAAACAGGAAACAGGAAGGAAGAGAGAGAAAAAGAAGAGTTTTTAAAATGTTTTAGCAACATACAGCATTACAAGCAAAAGTATGTTTGTTTTCAAACAGTTTTGTAAAACAAAACTATAATGCCATCTTGGGGTTTTGGTGATATTGGCAATTACATATGTATAATATGCAGAATTGCTAAGGCTCTGTATGTCTGTATAAAGCATATCAGAATATAGGCTTTAAGGGTCATTCAAGGTGCAAAGTCAAGCAATCTAAAGGTAGAAAGTACAGAAAGTCAGGTCATCTTCAAACTTTACTCCTCTCTCATATACAAAAGCTTTTAGTTTCATGTCTGTACTGAAGTTTCCTGCCAAGATTTTTTGCTCTATCAGCACTCAGGGATGACAAGGGATGACAGGGATGACATTTTAAATGGTATCTTACTTTTTGTTTTCTTTTTCTACTTCAGTATGAGCCCATTTGCTTTGTTTATTTCACAGTATTCAAAATATGCTCTGATAACAGAATGATTAACTTCCTCATGATCTTTTCAGTGGTTTTCATCACTGTAGTCAGTGTGCTTCACACATTTGAATATGTTTACTTTTATAACTCTTGTAGTTAAAGTGATATAGCTACCCCTGCTATCTGTAGAGAAAAGGTTAAAACTACCCTGTAATTTGAAATGCTCAGTTTCAGGTGCCCAATCTTGAGCAATTAACTTATACATGTTTTAATTCCTTTTGATATCTCACATATGCAACAATTCAGTAATTCAGATCACAGGAATTCAGGTGAGGAACCCAGAAAAAGTGGGTCTGCATAAGAAAAGCTTCTAGTACTGCAGTAGTTTGCTAAGAGCTACACAGAGAATTTCTGAGCTAAAAGAACATGCACACTGCTACTGTAAAATAAATAAGACAGATAAGCAATCGTGCAATTACATGTCCACCAAAACACAAAGGAGCCAAAACATAGTCTGCATGGCTGTATAGCTTTAGTTCTTCCATTTCCTAATTTACAAATACTTGGTCTTAACGAAGTTCCTTCACATTCTTCAATGAGCAGAGAAGTTGCACTATTTCGAGACGAAGTAGAAAAAAAAACGACCCCACATGTTCCAGCTGTCACCTAAATGCTGTGTGCATGTTTTATCAGTGGGTTAGGAAAATGTACATACCCCACATAGCTTCCTGACATTTAAGCTAATAGAATAACTAGGAGTAATATTTTCTATCTTCTGTGCGGACTGCAGCAATATGATAATATATTCTGATGGATGGTTTCCAACCTATTTTTTGACAGTGGCTGGATTGTTAGAGTTATTTAAGGTTATTGGGCTCTTGATTGATTACACATCCACAGGACACAGATATTTGTATTTATTCCTGCAAAGCACAGCTAATGGCTCTACCAGTCACTGTCTCAGTCTTATCTTCTTAACCTCACTCCTCATTCCAGCTCCACCTGCATTGCTCGGCATCTCTTAGTTATTTCCATTAGTTCATTTCCTTTCTAACTTTGAATCTGTATCTTGGCCCTTTTAAATTCTCCACCAAAGGTTTCTCTATAAACTGATTTCCAGCACCAATTTCTCACCTACTTTGAGTATATCCTTCAGTCTTCCTCACAGTTGCCAACATTTCATCATCTATTCTTCTTTTTTTATTCTTGCTGGCTCAGAATTTCTTCACCTCCTTTTTCATGTGCCATTTACTGTCTTTATCGCCGTAGTTCTCCCATTTCCTTCTTCTATCACTCTCCGTCTGCATCCTGGTATCTTGGTTCCTATCTGCTCCTCATCTCCAGGCAGATCAGCTTTTTGCACATTCTGCTTTTAAATAGTGCAGCTTCCTCCTTCTCACTTCCTGTTGAGAGTGGGTGGGAGAAACAGAGCTTCTGCGCTCAGCCTTGGACTGCAGCCCAGTATGACATAGAGCTGGAGTTGCAAGGAAAATCCTGCTCAGCCTCGGTCTGGAACGCATTATAATTACAGAATCTTTGAGAAATGCAGCCACTGACACCTGAGACTTCTGTACTGACTTCTGTGGAATGATTTTTGTTGTTGTTTTTGTTTTGGTTTGTTTTCTAAAGCATTCGAACTTAGCCAAAAATGACAAATTGTCTTAAGATGGAGAATAGCATGTCTTGGAAATAAAGTCAAGCCTTCCCAAATTTTAAGCCCATTCCAAAAATCCTGGTAACCCTGTTATAATTCCTGTAAAATTGCAGCAGAACTTTCTGAAGTTTTTTTGGTTTGTTTGTTTTTGCTTTCTAATGAAAACAACATATTTTCCCTTAGCCTTGATTTCAGAGATGACTGAATTATTTGTTTCCAAAAAAAAAAAAAAACACTCCAGAAATTCAGCCTCAGGCAGATACTCAGTGTGGAAAATTTCAGTGCAAATAATTAAACTTTGGCAAAGTTACAAATAACTGAAAACAGAGTCTCATAATGGAAAATTTGGATAACCTTGCTAGGCATGTGTGCATCCAGGCCTGTCTATAATGTAATGCCCATTAAAATTTGAAGCAAAAATTCTTCTCATGGTCATCAGAGGAAAACTCATCTCATTGCTTTGCTGTCACCACCATTTCAAGTTTTAATACAAAAACAGTTACAGGGTGCTTTGAACACCTTATTTTCATTAAACGGTGGTTGCTTTATTTATGATAAAGTAGCTGCAATTATTGCTATTGGACAAGTCCATCTAGAGATCCTGAATCAGATCTCACAAAATTAGAGTGATTTAAAATTTATGAGAGCATTGAGGAAAAGTGGCATGTTCTCCTACAGCTTCTGAGCTTTAGGGTTTTTTTTTTCTAATATTATCAAGACCTCTTCAAGTCTGTAATTGCAAAGGCAAGAATCCTTCATTTCCATATTGTCAATACTACAATGTGAAGTTTAGCCAGGAGCTGACACTTGAGGATAAATACTGAACATATGTCATGATGTTGGGCTCAGAGACAAATGCAATTGCTAGTGCCTTCCCCATAGCATTTATTATGGACTTGGAGGCTGGTTACTGACTGCTCAGCTGATGCATTGCTTCTGCTCGTCAAGGTGCAACAAGTCTCTTATGCATTTAAGCCTTGTTTTTTCCTTAACAATAATAGGTTTTGAGTTCTGTATTTTTCATACTGCTTAAAGAAAAAATTAAGACAATTGCAGCAAATACTGAGTACCACTTGAAAATGAATAAAGCATTTTGAAGGTTCAACACGGGGCTGAAAAAAACGCTTGAAATGTGTCTTTATCTGAAGGAAACCTTAAGCAACACTTGAGCTTCTCTCCTTTGGCAGCAGCTGTATATCCATGGCTGCTACCAAGAGGGATTCTAAACCCAGTAAGACTGTAACAGCTCCAAGAGTTACTGACAAATTTCGTATAGGTCAGAGAAAATGTGATTGTAAGTGAAAAAAAGATATATATATATACATTTTTAACTGGATTTCAGCTTCTGGGAGAGCTTTTTCAAGGTAAAGATAGCCAAGTGAACCCAACAGAAAACCAGAGTTCAGTAAAACACACAGTATTCACAATTATTTAGAATGCTGTGGTGGGTCATCTGAGTTACTTATCTTTAATATATATCAGATGGCATTTTCCCTGTGTTTTCTCTCTAGTAATATGTTACAAATATATAAGAAAAAAGTTCTTAATGTTAATAACGGTTTAAACATTTGTAAATAGAAACAATACTAATAATTAAGGTTTTTGTAAGACATATCGTTACTGCTTTGTGGGTAAAATCCCATCCTGTGAGTTAATGACAAAACTCCACTGACTTCAACAAGGTCTTAGTTTCATACTGCATGTTATGAAGTCACTTCTAGTCACACAACAATTGAAGTTAACTTCCAAAATAGAAGGCATTTCCTCATGATACAGTTATCAGAATTCAAGCTTGTTTTCAGCCACTTACAGATAGTCCCTTTCTGTTTGGGACAGAATTTCACTTCTCTGAGACAGTGGTCAGGCACTGGAACAGGCTACCCAGGGAGGTGGTAGAGTCACTGTCCCTGGAGGGGTTCAGGAACCATTTAGTTGTTGTACAGAGGGACATGGTTTAGTGAGAAATACTGGTGACAGGTGGACGGTTGGACTGGGTGATCTTGGAGGTCTTTTCCAACCTTGATGATTCTGTGATTGTGGGGGAGTTTGGCACAGAAATGTTAGAAGATCCAAACAGATTTACCTGAATCACCAAGTACTGAACAGTCTGTAATAATTGCATCAAATGTTCGGAACATCAAAGTACCAACACAGAGGAGTGGCTGTTTACTGCTGTAAAGGAAACTGTGACTAGAGCAAGAAGATTTAAATTAAATGACAGTCTACTAAAGGTAAATGTTAGGACATTTCCCTGATTATGAGATTCACAAAGATTCCTAGGAAACCAATAGACATTTGGCTTTTTCAAACTTGCAGGTCTAAGTTCAGCAGAACAATACACAGGGCAGTTGCAGAGGGGTGACTGAACTGAACCTGCTTTGATTTATAATTATAAAAATTCTGCTGATGCAATCCAGAAAATATGGGCTTTTTTGCTGTCTCTAAAGGGCTTAGTTAAGAGAGACATGAGCTGCCTTTGGCTTTGTCTTGACACGTTGAGATTGAGATGAGGCTAACTAGATAGGGAAAGCTTGTAAGGCAACAGGGTGACAGAAACTGTAAAATTGAATAATTCTGAGTCTTACAACATTAACCCCTCAATATTTGGATCATAGTACCATATATTTCATCATCTGTAGCTGGACAGAAGGTGACAGCCTCAGATGAGATTGCAGCTCACTTAATTTCAGTAGCCTGAAACACAGACAGCTGCATCTGAAATAATCACCTTAAGTTCCATTTACTATCAAGGGAAAGAGATAAACATTCATGAAGCACAATCCATTTCATCTGAAAAAGTCCAAAATAAGACAAGAGGATGGCACTGGAAGTGAATATTTCTTGCTGTTTCTTGTAATGGCTGTCTAGAACAAATAGCCAGCATGGATGACATAGTGAAATTATTTCCTTCTTTTTGTCTGGGGTGGACATCGGTACAGATTTTCTTTGTCCAAACTACTGAGCAGTTCTGTGATGATTGGAAGAGCACTAGAAATGCAGTTCAGAGATTCTGCAAAATGTAGTTGTTCTGTTCCTGCCAGAGACAGGATACTTCAGGCTCCAGACAAGTCTTTCCTAAATTCTGCCCTAGTTTGAAGTGTATTTCTTGTTCCAATGCAAAGTCAGTGCTTATTTTTAACTCTGTCAAGTGTTTCATCTATGTTGTAGCTAGGTCCTGCTGCTAACATAATTAAGATCTCCCACCCTGAGACCAGCTCTTCTCAGTGGTCTGCCACAGCCTCCTTTCAGCATGCCAGGTAACAGTGCGCTGGTCTTGTGATTCATTTGTCTCATAGTTCTCTTCTTTCATTTATGCATGTAGAGGAGGATGCCCGCTGTTCTTAAGCCAAACTGCACCATCACCCTGGTGAGTCTGAGGGTGAGTCTCCATACTGTAGCTGTGGAACTCCTTGATAGCAGCTGCCAGAAGCATTGTCTTGTTCTGCTCCTCTATCCCCCAGCTGTTGTATATGATAATAAAGATACTGCCTCAAGTGTGACCTGACACAGCTTACCGACCCAAGGAACTCTTTTATTTCCTTCAGAACTAATTTTTCACTGGATCAGCCAGTTGAACTGTCTGCCTTGTATTTACACTTCCATTAGGTATGGTATGCAGGAAGCATGGCCACATATTGGCAGGGGTACAGAACTCTTTCCATCCCTTCCACTGCATCTTTGCATCATCTTAAATGCAGAGTAAAATAGAAATGACTTCAGTACCACTGTTTGTCTGGGTGGTTATTGACCTTCAAGAACAGAAGGTTTTTAATGTACATAATTGTTTGTTGGTGTCCAGTTAATTGGGTTTAGTTTAGCTCTATAAATGAGTTTATATTGTTAAGGAAAGTCTTCAAAGTCTGGTATCACTTGAGATAGAAAGATGTTACCGAAGTGGTGGGTCTCACTTGCAGCTCTGCTATTGCACTATTTTATGCTGTAGCATAGCATGCTTTTTGTTGTGCTGTTTTTTGTTTTTTTTTCCAACTGAGAGTAAAAAAACCACAAGATGGTGGTTCATACGTGAGTTGCAGCACTGCCCTGGCAAAGCAGGGCAAGTTCCCAAGCAGTAACCAAATTCAGAGTGACTACTGGAACTTTCCTTGCAGTTTCAGCTGCATGCTGCTCTTTAACTTCCTGTTCTAAAATAGCGAGGAATGTTGCTATCAGCATCTAGACATTTATTGCTTCCTTCCACAGCAGCAAGCGCAATTCACTTGCAGGCCTCAAAATATGCAGCTAGCCCCTAAAACTGATAGCACCTCAGTAGATGGATGGTTTTTAATGATTGCACCCATAATGCAGACCCTTTTGGCAACAGGAAACTTGCTAATGCAATTTAGTATTATCTTTCACAGCAGGAGTTCCCCTCAGGGAAAGACTAATGTTTATTGTAATGCTTCAATTTCATGAGGTGCCTTGAGAACACTGAATTATTAGGGATCAGGAAGATGTTAAAATCTTAAAACCAGAGTGGGCAGTTTGACCTGGACTGACAATTACCTGAAAGTGCATCTCTTCCTGAGATTCCTACTCTGTGTAGAATTTTCTGATTTTTTAAAATGATTTTTAATTTGCTTCCTGGTAGCAATCTTCAAAAATCAGAGTACTTCAGACATCTCAGCTTTAAGCACTCAAAATCACCGTTCCTGAAAGATTTGTCCTTACGGTAATACCTCACAAGTAAGTGGAAAAGAAGTGAGTCTGCGCAGATTTGCTGTATTCTGCTCCCACTTCATTGTCCCAATGCCAGACAGCCAGCCACAAATTGATTCCACCAGCACTGGAGGAAGTATTATGTATGAAAAAGGAAATTATGTCTAAAGTTTGTGAAAGAGCCCTAACTCAGGATTTCCTGTACTTTTAGTTTTTGTGTTATTTAGGAATGAGAATCAGCAACCCTAACACCATCTTAATGTAATTTTGTGTGCGTATGCTGGAATTTCCCTTGGTTTTTTGGAATGCAAGTGAAGTCAACACATGGACCCAGATGAAATGTAGTTGAAGAAAGATTTTTATTTAAGTAAATATTGTCAATTGTAAATGTTTACATTTTTGTTCATAGAAAAGAGATGAATAATATATTTATATGCCAAACGCATCCTCTACCAGCCAACAAGGAGTTCAAGCTCTTTCTGGCTTCATCTACAGAGGAAAAAGAGCAGGGGAATTTCCTCTAAGAAACCTCTTTGGTCTAGTCCACCACCAGTTTCTATAGAGACAGTATTCTCAAAAATCATCCTCATTTATAGCTATAAATAACTCCCACAGTTCAGTGCAAAAGTAGAGCTTAGCCACCGAACATGCTGGGCATAAGTTGGCCATTATTTTTGGAGAAATGGAGATCCAAGGTAGATCAAATGTTTGTGTGCAGTTGTCAGTGAGAATTTTTATAACCATTGGAGGTGGAAAAGACATGCAGAAGCAGCTTGTTAATGACACCATTTCATTCTGGGAAGATTGCATCCGTTTCTGACATCTCAGGGAGGAATATTACTGCAAAGTGAACGCGGAATTGCATGCTACATGCTAATGGGAGGACAGGTACTACCTTAACCTGTCTTCCCTTCCTGTTAGTACAGCCACTGCACAGACTTCCTTGGGCATGTTGATTTATATTGCTTTGAAGCTCTGCAAAATCATTCATCTATTTTTCTTTATAATGACCACATAAGAAAAAAAAAAATATTGTCTCTGCCCTTCTGATGGGGAAACAAGTCCCAAAGCAATAAAGAGTTTGATTTTTAAGGTGCTTTGACACCTTGTTTAGAAGCTTAAAACTGTTCAAGTGCTTAAAGATGCAAGAAAACTGTGTGAAAGTGCAGACTCTAAGTGGAACATCACCTTATTCCCACCCTTTGCCTTGGTTTCCATGGGAAGGCAGTCTGTACAGAGACAGAGAGCCCTGGAATGCATTGCTTTGCAGTCTAGACGTGGCCATAGGCACCGAGTCAGGATATTTGAAAACACCAGGTGCCTAATTCCTATTATTCTGTGGCAAACAGGCCCTTAAGTGTCTCTGGAAAGCCTACTGACTACTTACCTGCATTCTTTAACAATTCTGCCTCTAATGCTCAAGATCACAGAAGTAGCCTGTGGCTGCCATACCAACCACTGGCATATTCTTTCTTCTATACCCATAAAGACTCATTAGAATGGGGAGCAGACAGTTTTCCTGACTGGGCAAAAATGAGATGTGAACATTATGTCAGAAGGGACAGGGGCTTCAGGCAAGACTTAGGTACCAAGCAGTGTTTCCACAACTGAGTATTCAGTAAGGTAATGAACCTAGCACTGTTATACTGTCCCCTGTATACTGTCCTGTAAATCCTAACTGGTGCAAATTTTTTTGTGTGTTCGTTTCACTACAGCAAAATGCTGTAAACTGCTTTGCATATCCACAGTAAAATATTTTCATTGACAGATGCATTACAGCAAATGAAAAGTTATGGGAAAAATGTAAATACTTAATTGAGGCAATATAAATTCAATACATGCACTTTATGGTAGACATCATCAGTATATGCATGTAGATAATTCTACAGTTTGTTACATTTGAATGTATTAAACTAAGATTAGTTGTGAACAGCAAATTAAGAAAAAAAATGCTGTTATTAGATATTGCTAATTTTCATAAAACTGAAAAAGAAATCAGTGGAGAGACATTCTTTTCTAGACACAAATAATGGGAAATTTTGATAGGCTTCCTTCAGGAAAATTTCACGTCATTGAAAAAGGGAGTCTCATGTTTTGAAATGAATATAATCACCCATTTTGCCCAGAATTGCATAACACGTTGGAGACCAGAAGTCTTCACCTAGATTTCTGTGCAAGCATCTTCAATACAGAGCTCATCCAGGAAGTTAGGATGCTGAAGTGATATCTGAAATGGGTCATGTTTTACCCTATTATATTTGTTTACTAGGACTCGGATAGGAGTGACAACTGTCAGTGCAGCACTGAGATTCCCAAATAAGGGTTATATTAGCTAGTTTGAATATGGGAATAATTTTGGCCATGGCAGTACAAATTAATTCACACTGCTTCTTAGCAGGGAAATTTAGCCTTCATGAGCTTCATGCTGCTGCAGTTTGTTTTTTTCTGGCATTCAGAGTATCTCTTTTAACACTAACTTGACAACACTGTGCTTGATTACAAAGTGCTGAAATCCAACTTTCATATCATGCTTTGTAACTTGAAAAGATTTCTTTGTTCTGTGTGAGTTATGTTTTATGGAGCACTCACAATCATATGTTTCTCTGCAGTATGGTGTGGTTGTTTTGGATGCTGCTTCACTTAGGCAATCATAGTTTTCAGCTACAAAAATAACTATAACAGAATTCACTGTTTGCATAAGTAAATTGAAAACAACGTATTACTGATAAAGTAGTACACAAATACTGCAGAGTACACTGTATGAAAAGCAAAAAATTTCCAGCTTAGTGTCTTTATAATAACAACTAGTTCTGTGAATGGTAAAAGCCTTGCTTCTTGAAGATTTTTGCATCCTGGTTTGATTCTCAGGTGCCTAAGAAGATCTCACCTCCAATTACCTGAGTGAAGTAATTCTATGGATAGGGATGTAGTGATGGCTGAACTCATGTTCTGTTCTTTCACATAGCGAGTGTTTCTTTCTGTTTGCCTGTTTTCATGAAAGGGTATTCATTTCTGTGATAACAGCCTTCTGAAGACATTGGTTGAAATAATCAGCAGGCTCAAAATTCACACAGACAGTAAGAAATGGATACACACATATAAACACATACTGTGTGTTACCAATGAACCTCTTACCTTAAGAAACCAGGCTAAGAATAGAAATGCACATTAATGAATAGTAACGAACCCCAGAACAAATTAAAGCCTGGTTTGTTCAAGGCAGCAAATCACTGCCACCGCTATTTTATAGGAGTCAAAGCTAAGCATTAACTAAATACTCATCACAATCTGTGAGTCAAATATGTCAATGACTGAAGTGTTTCACATGGAAATATTTTTACCAATACTGAAAATATTCATTTAGTTTTCCTGTAGAATAATCTTTATAATTTTCAGCTGATCTCATTAGTTTAAATATTACCTAGAACTTTGTGGCTTTTTAATTAAGCCTTTGCAGTTGTGATTAGTGTGTATGTAACGGTGAGAGGTCTTTCATCCTCATTTATTATTTTCTTTCAGTTTCTAAGAAATATGTTCCCATTAATAGCATTTCCAGCTTTTTGTTCACAAAAGAATCGTTTCCAGAATCGACACTGACACATCTACTGGGCAATAACTTTCTCAGAATAGGCTGGGATCTAATCATCAGCTTGAGTCATGAACCTGAGGAACAAGAGGCAGATGCAGCACTGCTTTACCACTCCAGCACAAATAAGAGCCACGCTCCCACTGCAACCTCAGCATATTCCAGAGGCAGCTGCCATGAAGGAAAGCAGGAAGATGAGATATGTGGTTGTGCCAGCTCACTTGGTTTATTTGGGGCTGAAGTGCAGCACGTATGAAAATACTGGCAGGCCATGGCACCTTCAGGTGCAATAACAATCTAGCATAAGTGAAGTAGTGTGGATAGGTAATAGAGGACACACTGGCCACCTCTCTGATGTAGTGAAATGCCCCTTCTGTGTAGAAGTCTGTAACAAACGCATGGGCTGTACTGATGCTTTGAGGCTAACCGTATGAGGTTCAGCAAGACAAATTGCTGGGTCTTGCACTTGGTATACAGCAATCCCATACAACACTGCAGACTTTGGACAGAGTGTCTGGAAAGCTACCCATCGGAAAAGGACCTGGGTGTATCAGTTGACAGTTAGCCAAACATGAGCCAGCAGTGTGCCCAGGTGGTCAGGAAATCCAAGGCATCCTAGCTTGTGTCAGAAATAGTGTAGCCATCAGGACCAGAGAAGTGATGGTCCCCCTATACTGGGCTCTGGTGAGGCCGTGCCTCAATTACTATGTTCAGTTTTGGCCCCTCACTGTGAGAAAGATATTGAGGTACTGGAGTGTGTCCAAAGAAGGGCAACAAAGTAGCTGAAGGATCCAGAAAATAAGTGTCATGAAAAGTGGCTGAGGGAACAGCAGATATTTAGTCTGGAGAAAGGAAGGCTGGTAGGAGAACTTACCACACTTCACACCTACTTCAGATGAGATTGAGTGTGTGCAGTCCGTTGTTCCAAGCAGCAAGCAGTAAGACAAGAAGAAATGGCCTCAAGTTGCACCATGGAAAGTTTAGGCTCAATATTAGAAGAAATTTCTTCACTGAAAGGGTTGTGAAGAAAGGAACAGGCTGCTCACGCAAGAAGTTGAGTCACCATCCTTGAAGGTATTTAAAAGGCATGTAGACTAGGTGCCTAGGAACCTGGTTTAGTGGCAGACTTGGCAGTGTTAGGTTAATGTTAGATTTGATGATTTAGGCAGATCTTTCGATCTTTTCCAATCTAAATAATTCTATGATTCTAAGTGGGACTGGTATGACTTTTCATCTCCTTCTCGGAATTTCCAATATTCTTTCTTTTATAATAGACAGAGCCTCTGTGGGCCACTCTTTTATCAGCCACGGATGTCTCATATTGAAACAAGAGTTTCTAGAACTAGGTCAGATTAACCTCAGGTTCAACACCAGCACTGCACAAAACTTGTGCGTCGATAATCTGTGGTAGAGGTTAAAGTGGACTTAAAATAAAATTCAGTATCAAATTGAGTCAGTCCTTCAGCTCATGGCTTATGCCTCACAAGTTCTTGCACTTATGCTAGCTGTGGCACTTGTGGGACTTTAACCAAACAGACCAAACTCAGAAACCCAGGGAAAAAAAAAAAAAAAACACACCAAGGAGGCAAATTATTTTTTTTCTGAGGCTAGTGAGTTGAATCAGCATCAGGAAAGGGAATTACAGGGTGGCTAGAAGCAGGGTCAGGGAAGATAGCAGCAAGGAGCTGGATTGCCCCTTTTCTAGCCATGAATCCTTAGGGTTTCTCTATCATTTTATTTGACTATCAGATTCTAGGCATTATGGCAGTGAAAGACATTTAGCAGGAAGAGGGAAAGCAAAAGCTGAAAAACAAACAGGTGGCTGAACAGCAGACACAGATGAGGCTTTCTTTGGATTTGTATCTCAGGATTGATTTTAGATGTGGATTCTGTCAAGTCTACCTGGTTTTGTGCTCACATTTCCCCTTTCCTTCAAGGGAGGGATTTATAAGGGTCTGTCTTTCTTGCTTAGTCAAATCTTTGTTCCAAACTTTGCAGAAACCTAAAATCTGCCAAAAATGTCTGTCTCAATGCAAAACTTCATTGAAATAAATCCTCTAAGTTCTTACAGGACACTAATAGTCAAGAAGCATACCGACCAAGACAGAAAGTAAAATAGCATAGGACATATTTGCTTAGAAAGAGAAAGAAAAGTGTCACATCGTAATGTTCTATTAAAAAAAAAAAAAAAAAAAGGATCAAGAAAAAGTACTGAAATGTCAAAATTGGAAAAGAAAAAAATATTGCAATTTTATAAATTGTTAGTCAAAACATACTGACCAACCTTTTAAGACTACAGTTCAACATATATTTTACACCTTCATGGATCTCAGGGTCTCACAGAGAGACAAGCACGTAATTTACTCATACATTAAGTGTAAGGAACAGAAATAATGTGCATACCTTTTCAGGCCAGCAGCTTAGTAAAGATAACCGGAGATACAATTCCACCAAGGGCCTGTCACTGTATGGGTTGTAATTCTAATTTACAGCAGCAATAGCACACCCTGCATGAGCCTCACTTGATTCAATAACATTCTGTTATTTCTAAGAGCTGCACAGCAAACCTTTATCAATCTCCCAATACTAAATATATCAAGATGTGACAATCACCCCTTTCCTTATGGATTAAATAACGATTTGAAATGTCATATTTGGATGTAGTGAGCAATATGCCTGCTGCCAACAATTGACAGCAAACCACAGTAGTTAATATGACTCTATGACACATGTGAAAGCAGGCAAGCCTGAAGCATGAGCATAAAGCATATTTGAGGCTTCACTTACGTATTTCAGCAAATTGATCATATATACCTATTAATATTTCAAGTTATTTTTATTTAAAAATATCTTCGCACATGGTGAAAACTAGATACAGGAATGCTTAGACACCCTCTTGTTAATGAATTACCCTCAATTGAAATTCCTCTCACAAATATCCTTACACAGAGGAAACATTTTTCCCCTCATAAACTTCACTCCCATTAGAGAACATTTTATATCTTGCCTGCAAAACAGAAGGATATTTTCAAAGCCTCACAAGCCTTTTCTGATTAAGGTAAACAGTGTAATTACCTATCTAAATATTTAGTGTGCTTCAGTAGGCTGAGTGACAGTTCTCACACTTAACAGACTTTATTTTACCTGTCCACCTGGCCTGGATCATGAGCTATACTTCAAATTCTTCATGAGCAAAAGCCTAGTCATTTAAATGCAAATTATCTATGCCCATGAATTGGGAAATAAGCTCCAAGGTTCTTCCCCAAATTCTACATTTACTGCTTAGAAGTTGGGGTTTTTTAGAGGTCTTTCCTGCTTGGGTGTTTTTTTGAGCGTCACTAAGCACCAGTATAAAAGCAGTGTCAGCTTCAGACATTGGGTTTTATCCAGGTAGGGTATGCTTAGCTGGGAGTTGTATGTTTCACCTGCGGCTAGAATGGATGTTTTGTGCCAGAGAATGTCCCAGAAAAAAAAAAAAAAAGAAATACAGTCCTATAGGTATAGGTTATTATCGCAGAAGGGGTGGACATACAGACGTCAACGGAGAGCTGACCTTTCCTCATGCTGACAAAGTTTCCCTGGCTCCATTCATGTACTAATGGATTTGCCTACCTACAGATGTCTTGATGTTTACTGTGATCAAGCCTTGTGTTTCTTCATATTCATGACAAAAATGGCATCATTAGTTTAAGCTGTAGCAGTCCTCCACTGGAGGTTAGTGTGCTCAAAACAAAGACAGCAAAAGAGAATGGATTTACATGTTTCAGCCAATTCTCTACAAAATCTGGTGCAGGGTTGGTAACTTCAGGGAGAGAGGTGGAACACAGAGCTGGGGGCAGTAATTTCTTAAACTGCAAAAGCAGAAGCTAGATTTGTCAGAGCTTGTTTGACCATGCTCTAACTACCCTTTTTGAAGTGCACAACTAAGCTAAGAAGAGACAGTGCTGCCCATTAAAAAATGCCTTTGAAGATACCTTTGAAAACAAAGCCAAGTCGATTATATGACTATACATTTGTGTGAAAAAATAGCTGATTTCATCTTTAAAATTACAGGAGAACCTCAACTGTAAATAGTTACGTGTATCAGAAACAAATACTGCTTTGGGAAAAAAAAATAATGTATATATATATATGTCCTCCAAACCTCTAAGAGATCTGGTCCTTTGGATTATAGGCCACCAACTGAAATTCATCATAAGTCAGTAACAAGATCCCTGAGGAAATTCAGCTGATCTGCTGATTTTCTATATGACCCAACATGAAACAAGTTAGTAATTTCCATTCAGAGACTAATAGGTAAATATCGCCGGCACCAGATTCTTCCTTTCAGCCCCAAATAAACAAAGAAGTACCACCTGCTATTGTTGTGTGAAGCAAAAACTATATTTCTCATCTTAACGTTTTCTTTGTCCTTTGTGGAAGTCTGTTCATGGAATCAGATGAAAAGACGTCATTGGTTCTGTGCAGAAAGTTCTTGTTCCGTAAATGAATAATTCAATTTTCAATCTTGTTAATCCACTGCCTTTCAGGAGCATTAAATTAAGTTTCAATTAAGTATTTCTGAAGTAATTTGACTGTTTATCTTCCTGTTTTCTACTCCATTAAACCACACCACCTATAGAAATGCTTAGAAAGACAATTTCTAAGTGCCAGGTTCTATTTGGAATTACTGGAGAACTGTTGGACACAAACGTAAACAAGATTTTAAACCTAGTTATTTATTTATCGGTGTTTTAAAAGAAGTTATTGGGTATTTTTTTCAGCTTCCTCACACTATAAATAGGCACCCTTTTCAAAATCTCTCAAAAGTAGTAATGTTCTCTGCGTAAACGTTAATCAGCTTACGCAGTGTATCATCCTCATGTCCCTTTAATGAGATTAAGCTCTTCTTGCTGAGTGCAAGGTTTCCTGCAGTGCTCCATTCTTCTTGCTGTTTCTATCAGAGGAAGACCCCACCCTTCCTGCGTCAAGTATTTTACAAACACATAAAAAAGATAATACCTGCTCTGACAGAAAAATTCCCTTCACTGGCTCTCTTAACATCACAGGGCAAGGTTCTCTGTACCTCCTGAGGCAACAAAGTGACTAAAGCTGCCAAAATGTGGAAGTACCTTTCTGGCATGTCTCTCCTCTTCCTTCAGGACCACCAATGACATTAAATGCTTGTAAACCAAGACTCAAAATATAAGCAGTACGAGTATGCCTACCTAACTTTAGCACATCAGAGGTTGACTGCACACTGTATTTCCTTGGTCCACTGAGCCATCTTCACCTACGCCTATCACCTTCTCAGTTGCCACTGTTTCTGGAAGTGTAAGGTGACCGAGTCAGTGAATTTATTTTAGTCAAATACAACCTTCTCTAGTGCTCTTTTACCAGGTGGCATCACACAGCCTCACAAAGACAGGTATCAGCACAGGCAAATGTGTGGTGCAAGGTTGCAGGGAGAAGCAGGGGATGCCTAGGTTATTGCTATGGCTGAAGAAATGTCAAGTCTGTTCATACTATTCCCTAACACTGTCTGTCTTCAAAATAGAGCAGAATATCTAATTCTCAGACTTTAATTCACTATGCCTCTAGGTAAAACTGGCAACCAGATGTAACAATTTTTTTATGAGTTTAAGAGAAAGAATGCAAGTATGATGAAGCGCATCCATATTAATTCTGCAGTGTGTGTGTGTAAATTTGTGTACACACATACATATACACACAGGGAGCAGTCTAATTCTTAGCCATTAGCTGTTCTCTGCTGTTCAGTCTGAATGGCTACAATGCAAGCAAGGCTTTATGCTCTACTGTTTCTCTGTGCCCTTGGGTGTCTTGTAAAAGGAAAAGGAAAAAAGAACTTGGAGAAAATGTTGCTGCTTTGTCTCTTCAGCTGATGGTTTTAGGAATATGTGAAACAGTTTCCAAAGGCTGCAGCCATGGTTCCACTCCCTGCTCTGCCTTTGAAAAACTGAGTAATCTGCTGTTGGTGAGAAGATTGAGATGTACAGGAGGCAGTTACTGCGGTGACCTCTGCCCACAGCAAGAGATCTCTCTATCTCCTTCCCCATCCCTAGTCTTGCTGCTCCCACTGTCACCACTCAGTAGGATTTCATCCTCATGCTCCAGCCTGCCTCCTTTCCTCAGCTAGGTGCAGCAGAGCTACATGTTCTTCTCTAAACCTCTTGTTTCTAAGTTAATTCTCTTCTACTTTACTCCCGGAAAGGCAGTGATGAAAGGTGCTGACTCCCTTTGTTTAGATAACAATTAGTATTCTGAGACCATCTCTTAGATGCTGCTGACGTACAAGCATATCTGCATAAGGAAAAAATAATATTTGCAAGAAATCTCACCCTCAGATCTTTAATACACATAGTTTGGCATGCTTAAGCATTTTCCTCCTTTTTCACAGGTATCGGGGAACCTTGTACTAGAGCAAGGAAGGCACTGAAGCTTGAACTAAAAATCTGAAGCACTTTGCTGTGTCATCTATCTTCATTGTCCCTTCTGGGAGCCACAGAAATGGTACACACCCGATCTGGGAACCAGAAACACCTAGCAACTGCAGCCTGAATGAGGGCTTGAAATGCTCTGCCATTTCATTTATCTTCTTTGTCCCTCCTGGCAACCAGAGAAACAGTGGCTGAAGGCACACCCCACCCAGAAACCAGAGACAGAAAGTGCTGTACCCTGAGCAGAAGCCTGAAAGCAAGCCATTCCATTCATCCCCTGCTTCCTGCAGCACTGTACCTGGCACAGGAGTCACTTAGGTAAACAAATGCCATCATGGTCCCCGTAACTGAAAAATGACGTAAGCTTTCCATACTGATGAGAAACACAGTCTGCCTCCATGTCCACAGGGCAGCTTGTGCTTCCCATTTGGGCATGAGCCAAGTTATAACCTTGTCTCACTGCATGGGTCTGTATAAATGCACCCCATTTGTGGTCTGTCAGAAATCTAGGTTGTGTGCAACCAATTACATCAGTAATTAAAGAAGCAACAAAAATTTCATTATGTGCTTTTGGTGGGAGAGAACAAATATACTCCCTCCAAACATCCTGTTAAAAGCACGTTGGTCTGCTCAAGCATATCATCAGGCATGAAGTCTAATCAGCTGACACTTTATTTATTTTCAGAATATGCAAACTAAGAGGATGGAACTTCTAGAAATTTTCACGGAGAAAATATAAGGTAAAGAGATTTTTTTCTTCTAATAAAAGCAAAGTCTTGGGCTCAAGTAGGTAGTGTACTAAAGTACAGATTAAAATGCAATTGTACTTTCCCAGACAGGTTACAGAAGTCAATGGATTTGAAGCTTAGTGTTCATTCCTCACTTCACCAAGACTAATATTTGGAATAGAACGTAAACTACTTTCTGAATACAGGGATGGGTTTCTATCACATTATTCAGAAAAACTAGCATCTTAGCCTATGATTCCTCTCGTTTTAGTAGTTCTGGGTTTGTTTTATTACAGAAATTATTTATTTTTATTTAGTTTACTGTTGAATAAACTTACGTGTCACTTTCAGAAAATTTATTTTGGCTTTATTTTTACTATTCATTTCAATTTTCCTTTCCTTTATTTGCATATATCTCTAATTTAGCATTAGACTATGAAAATAAATCACTGTATAATTCCACTGTATACTTATTAAAGCCTTCTTTCCTTGAGCTGGTAACGTTATGTAATGCATAAACAAAGGAAGAGGGCATAAAATCAGACTGACAGCACAGCTGTTTTCCAATATTTAAGATGGGACTAGCAAACCATCTTTAGTTCCAATGGTCTGCAAGCACTGAAACCAAGAATTAATTTGGTGACAGTGAAAATGCAATTCATTTTATCATGTACTGAAAAGATCTACCAGTCTACATTGTAACTTGCCGATAGGGATCAGAGGTTGTCCATCACACCATCTGCCTTTCATTCAGCAGGCTTCCAATTTCCTACAGACAGTAGAACAGCTGGGAACAAGCCAGCCTGGAGGCGTAGAGCTGGGTGCTGTCAGCATATTGCTAGCATTGTAGCTCAGGGCATTGCACATTCTTTCCCAGAAGTCTTGCTGAAGTGCTCTTGAATAGGAGTGGTGAAAGGTCATGAGTAAAAGGAGTAGCTGCAGGTCTGCCAGGAATGATCAAAGCCATCTTAAAGTGTAAGTGTTTGTCCCTGTGAGGTCTCACCGCCAGGTCTGCAAAACCTCCTTCCTAATCAATGGCATTGAAAGCAGCAAACATGTTGAGTATTATTAGCATGATGCTTCTGACTGAATTAATGACAACAGTAGAAAAGTCCTTGTGTGGCTTCCATCATATGAAGATGCTTGTTAGAGTCTCTAATGGAATAAAAAGAAAAGATTTGTCAAAAATTGCCTTTTCAAGTTCCTTTTATCAATATTGGCAAACAAATCAGTTTCTCACAAAGACATTTTTAATTTAATTCCAAAACCAGATTGCAAACATAATAGTTCATTAGAGTTTACAAGACTTGAAAGATTTTGACAAGTCTTTCCAAGATTTTTAATTAGAAATGCTCAGAAAACTGCAAAATGTGAAATGAGTGAATTTCAAATATTTCCAAACCGAGAACAAAAATGTTTTGAAATTTTTGATAAGCACATTTATGGCTTTTGATAAATTCTAATATTGACGTTTGGTCTCCTAGAAGGACCTTGGTCTGCTCCTGTGCATTTTGCTGACATTTTATCCTCAGGTCAGCGCTTCCATTGTTTCTGCAGCTAAGACAACTGGAAATTGGAAACCCATTTGTCAAGTTGCTTACTAGAGTAAAAATACAAGGAAGCTTCTATAGCCAGTCTTTGCATCTTCCCACTGAAAGTGAGCTCATTGATTTCTCCATGGAAGTGAATGCCAAAGAAGAGCATTGTCCAGTGGTTAGAGTACAAGATTGGAAGCGAAAGTAAATGTTTTCTCCTCTTAGGCATGCCATTAGCTAAGTGAGCAAGTATTTGGCAAAGATAGTATGTCCATTCTTTTTTGTGCCTACCCACAAAACTTCACTATATCCATATATATTGCAGGCTGTGAAATGCCTGGACATATATGAGAAGCTGTTGCAAAGTATTCCTTTGCTTAAGGAAATAATGTTTGTATAGCTGAGATTTCTTTCACTTCACATTTACTTTTTCACTTGATCAGAAACTTTAAATTTGACACAGATTAAGAGCACTGGTAGTTACTAAATTACTGAAATTTCCTGAAAATTGTCAAATAAGCCCAGAGAGATCCAAATTGGCACTGCAGTTCCCTTCTCACTGCACCTTCTGGGAAACACTGCAGTATAATCCGAAGTGTTACCTGTTCTGTTTTTCCTGCTGCAAAACTATTGTGAGCATCATATCTAATCTATCCATAAATGGAGCAGCAAGTCAGCCTCTGAATGTGCTTTTTCTTCCTAGCTTATAAACATTTATAGGAGAAAGCTATGGAATCTGTGGGGATGCAGAGGGAGAACTCAGGGGAGTTAATTAAGGGAGCTACGATTTCTGTCCTTGTTTCTGAAAGGGGACAATTGCATGAGAGAGCAGAGTTCACTGATTCCTCTGTTTATGGAATAGCTTCTTGTTGTTCATAGATCATGATCTATCAATAGCATTAAATTCAAAATCAATGTCTTTATGTTCTCCTGTTCTTACAGGACTAGATGAAAGCCTTTGTGTTGAAGTAAAGTCCTCTTCAAAAATGTTTTTGCATGTAATCTTTTTCTAGTTCATGTCTGGAGCTCTGACTGCAGTTATCACATTTCATCTAAGTGGGCAGTAATCTCCAGTAGAAGAGTGGCAATTCATTAGATTACATGTTACTTAGCATAGTAAAGTTTACCCTGAGAAAAAGACGATGTTTTAGGGACAGCTTGCCAAGAAAGTGACTCCAGTTTAATTTAAGGTAATGCAAAATTTGTGTACATATTAGTTTGATTTACTGTGATTTCAGTATATTTTAAATCACTTGGGACCAGCATGTATCTGACCAACATGTAGTGTCCATGTAGTAATTTTCACTCAGCTAAATTGGCTTTAAACTGTCAAAGCAGTGAAGCTTTTTAGCATGAACAAATACTTTGGATTTTCTGGCAAATAATCTAGAACAACTAAGCATCTTGCCTAAATTTGTCCCTCTTGAAAATGAAAAGTAAATTAATGTCAAAGGAGCTATTTGTTAATCTTTAAACATGAGATAAGGTACAGGAGAGGTACAGTGCTAAATAAAAGTTGTTATAGTTTGGTTTGTTTGTTTATTCCAGGGTGGAGTGAAGGGAAGAGCAGACAGGACATAGAACATTATTTTAATAGTGATACCTCTGATTTTCTGAATTGTTCTTATTTCCATCCCTGGTTTCCATCTTAAATTTCTCTATTTTGATAATAATAGTTCAAGCATTTTACATATAATCCCTGGCTGTTGCTGCTAATGTTAAAATATTCTGAAAGTACACTAAACTATAGGGTAGAAGTTAAAAACTTCAAAATTGAAGCATGTCTTCGTATTTCTGCACAAATCCAAGCAATAAATTTTAACACTAGAGTCACTACATCTTAGTCTGATGACAGTGAAATAACATCTTAATTACATAATTACATTCTCTTGAATTTAGCAATTATGATATTACTGTTGCATTATTTTAAATTTATTTTTGTACTGTTGAATATTCGGTACCAGCTCAGTCATAAATGAATCTATCTTGTTTTCTGTTATTTTCCTATTCTTATACTACCACCTATAATGTATCCTTTCATAGCTGCGTAGAAATGTATGTGGTTCCATGTCAATCAAATTTTCTCTTGGAATTTTCATTGCATATTTTATTTTATTTTTTCTCATCACCTCACAATATGAATGAAGCGGCTGCTTTCCTAATGGCCTTATGAGAGATTTATGAGTAAAAGAATGTTATTGTTAGGTTACATTAAGAATGAAGATCTAGAGAAAATAAACAGTTTGCGACACCTACAGTCTCCACGCTTGCCCTTGTTGGTTATCTTTGCCCAGCTCTCCACCTTGTTCAGGTCTTGCTGAACTCCTAGCTTTGTATCAATTGCAAACTTGTTGAGAGTGCATTCTGTTCCTTCATCCATGTCACTGATGAAGACCAAAACCAGTATCAAGCCCTGGGAAACACCACTAGCTACAGGCCTCCAACTAGACTCTGTGCCACTGACCACAACCCTCTGAGCTCTGCCAGACAGCCAGTACTCAGTCCACCCACTGTCCCACACTTCCTAAGCTTATCTATGTGGATGTTATGGAAGGCAGCGTCAAAGCCTTGCTGAAGTCAAGATAGACAACATGCACTGCTCTGCTCTCATCTCCTCAATTGGTGATGATATTATAAAAGTCTACCAAACTGGTCAAACATGATTTCCTCTTGGTGGACCTATGTGAACTGCTCCTGATAACATTCTTCTCTTCCATTTGCTTGAAGATGGAATCCAGAGTAAGGTGTTCCATCACCTTCCCAGGGACAGAGTTAATGCTGATTGGTGTGTAGTTTCCTGGCTCCTCCTTCTTGTCCTGTTTGAAGACTGAAATGACACTGGGTTTTTCCCAGTCCTCAGGCATCTCTCCCATTCTCCATGATCTGTCAAAGCACTCGGCAATCACTTCCTCCAAATCCCTCAGCTCTCTTGAGTGCATCATGGGCAGACTATAGATTTGGTTGCATCAAATCAGACCTTTGACCAGGTCCTCCTAGACCAAGGGGAAGTCCTCCTTTCCCCAGAGTCTCTTACCTTTGGGGTCTGGGATTCCCAAGGGACAGTATTAGCAGTAAAGAGTGAAGCAAAGAAGACATTCAGTAACTCAACCTTCCCAGTGCCCTCCAGGTCACCCACATCTTTCAGCAGCAGACCCATATTTTCATTAGTGTCCCTCTTGCTACTGACATACTTAAAGAAGTCTTTGACCTCCTTTGACAGAATAAATCCAAGTGTGCCTTAGCCTTTCTCGTCACATCCTTGTATGCCTTGAGAATGTTTCTATATTCCTAAGAATAGGCCAGATCCCTTTTCCACATTCCTTTGACTTTTTTCTTCCATCTGAGTTTTAACTTGATCTCCTTGCTCATCTGTCTGGATCTCCTGCCACTTTTTCCTGTTTTCTTACTCTGAGAGTTGCACCAATCTTGAGCTTGGAAGAAGTGGTACTTGAAAGTCAACCTACTCTCTTGGGCCCCCTTACTTTCCAATGCTCTAAGCTACGGGATACCTCCAAGTAGATCCTTAAGGAAGTTAAAGTTGTCCCACTTACTGCCTTGTTTCTTCCATATAAGGTCTTGAACTCAACTATCTCATCCCGCCTAGTACCACTACCACCATATTCTATAATTCTCTGGCATGAAGTTGCATCAAAGGAGATTCAAATTGGACATTAGGAAAGAATTCCTCACTGAGAAGATGGTTGAGGACTAGAACAGGCTTCTCAACACAGTGGACTTGACATGAAGCCTGCTGGAGTTCAAGAAATGTTTGAACAAGGCTCTCAGATATACGATCTGGTATTTGTGTGGTTCTCTATAGAGCTAGGAGTTTGGCTCTGTGATCCTTTCAGGATTCTTATAACTCAGCTATTCTATGATTCTGTGATTCTGTGAACTCAGTAGAGAAGTTCTGAGGAAGTTGTATTCATGTCTCACAGCCCAGCTCTTAACAGCCAAGCCCTTTAGCTGCCCTTAATCAGCCAGTTTCTGTTCCCATAAGAAGTACATCCCTCTTTCTCAATGCCAGATCACTGCCTAGGTGTATTCCCCACACTCAGTATGTTTCTCCTTTGCTTGGAGGGAAAGGAAAGGGTGGGGAGAAGGGTGGACATCTACCACTGACACACTAGGCTAACACAATATAGCTTTGGCTCCCTCTCACTGACTTGGAGTAAATGTTACACACTTTGCATGAGAATTTTGGGAAAAAAGGAGAGGAGAGAAGAGGCGAAGATCAGTTGTATTTTCTTGAGGCACTCCTCCATGTATTTAGGCCTTCAGGATTTGCCTGGCATTGTTGTCCTTCATTGGGGAGCAGTTTTAGGAGCAAACTGGCACCTACAGATACTTCGGGACAATTCTATTTCCACAGTTACAGTGCATTTCTTGCTCAGTATCAATAATATCTAAAACTGATTGAGGAAATATTTTTAAAATACATTTTTTTAAATTACTTTGAAATGCTTATTTATTTTTAATGCTTATTTTTATTGGATGTTTTTTTATAAGGTTTAGTGATTAAATCTAATTATTCTGGCTGCTTTTCTCTTTAATTTCCTCCAAATTGCAATGTGAATAGCATTGTTTCTGGGGATTTGATTTCTTTTTAACTTCTAGTTATTTTGATCAGCAGGACTGCTGGGATTCTCCGCCTTTAATAACATGACTTGATTACCTTTAAAAATGTAGCTAGAGTTCAGAAATATCACTGATGTCCTCAGCAGGAGGGATGTGAAAAAACAGTTTTTCTTGCCTGAGCCTTATCTGTTGATCTCTTATTCTCTTAACAGACAAGTGTGAAACACCTGAAGATTAACCTGAAGTAAAAGTTCTCCATTTCAGATAATATTTAGCCTCTTAACAGTTTATCTTGATGTCTGTATTAGCACATCATATGTTAATTGTCTTTCATCAAATAGTTAATATTTCATTCCCTGGGCAGTGTTTTCAGCTTGGTTTTCCAAGGTTGCTAACCATATGCAATTACATCATCTATCAATCCTCATTTTCTTCCTTCTCCCTCCTGTAAGTTTAGAAATTTTTGTCAAAATCAATCATTTTTGACAGTCTGCATGCACCACAGTGTGTTCTGCTTTCCAAACCGGTGGGTCAGTACTCATAGGAGTGCTGTGTGTAGGGAACTGTGTAGAACAAACAGAAAGCATTGTTGGGTCTTTATGAGATGTAGCAGTTTCACAGTGAGAGTGTAAAGTAAGGGAGAATTTTCTCTTATATTATTGTGTTATTTAGATATACTATGTAGGATAGATGCTCATATAGATATATAAATTCATAAATATGTGTGTATTTATCTTACAATTGGAAGTACTTACATGTAATACATACAAATCACAATTGAAATATGTTTCCCATGATGATGATTTCCCAATACAAGCAGGTGGCATAAACTGGTAAATCTTTTTTAACAGAGAATAAAATAAAGCAGACTTTTGCTATCAGCTTGACCCAAGCTTTTAGCAGTGGTATTTACTGGAACAAGAAGCACCCTATCCTCTTTGAATCGTTTGATGATATGGACCAGTCTGGATTATGAGAAATTTGTTTAGTTTTCTTCACTCAGACAGTGCAGGTACAGGAGTATATAAAAGAATACCAACTTAAATTTACTACTAAAATTCTGAAATGCAGTGGCTCTGCCCTGTCTCATTTTGCTTCTGCTTGCAGAGGTAAAGTAACATCCAAGAGATTACAAAAAGTGAATATTTATACAATACAAAATAGAGTATACAAAAAGAGAAGATAAGTTTTCAGACCCTATGGCAAGATTTGATGGAGCCTATCTGTAGGAGCTTCATTGCACCATCTGACCTAAAAATATTTTCCCACCCATTGCTGACCAGTGGCTTGAAGTTGTGAATATATCCATGGAGCACAATTTGGTGCTATGCAAAAATATCCAGGTCCACTCACGCGTGGTGACGGTGTGGCTTAATGAGAACAATGCACGGGCAACTTTGGGTAACGATGTAAATATATCCCTACTAGTAGAGAGCAAATACAGCTTTTACAAATCTGTACTACAGATTTGCTATTATATCTAAAATGTGTAATTGATTGAGCAAAAGAGTTGGGTAATTCTATGTCTGATTTTAAATGGATTAGTTGAGATTTTGGTAAGAGTGTAGCTGTGGCAATCTAGGATGCTGGTGGACTAAAGATGCCAGGAGCTGGGCATCCTGGGGAATTTCAGTTTCATTTGGGATATTATCTTGTAATGTGGTGACTAGATTACTGCGATCCTCATCTGAATTGGGCTGAATGGCTACATGGCTGAAACTGTGTTACATGACACAAGTGTAAGCTGGATGGGCTGATAAGGTTCAGTAGCAGTTTTGGTTTGGATGATCTTGATTAAGAATGATATCTTCAGTTATTCTTTGGTCAAATTTTAACAGAGATTCCCACTCTCACTGACAAGCTTGATGCTTTCTACAGGAGGAAGATGGAGCTGAGATTTATCTCTTAGATCAGCATTGACTCAGCCAAGACCAAAAGTGCTAATGCATTGCTAATAACATGTCAAAGAAAAGGAGTTCACAGAGAATGGCTAAAACAGGAAATGCTACTAGATGGGGTAATTTATGATAACCTTATGAATTCAGTCCCTCCAAAAAGGCAGATTTAAGAAAGTGAACTAACTGAAGAGTTTTCCAATTTCAGAACTGATCTCTTAGGCAGCTGCAACTAAATAATATTATTAAAATGGAGTGAAAACTACAATGGTTTAATTACATTGGCAATATCACATTACAAGAATTCTGAAAACCTATTGTTATCAGTGACAGGAGAAAAAAAGAGTGACCATGTTGTGAACCTTTCCTGCACTGTGGTCAGACACTTCTGCAGCACCCTCTCTTTTTTACATTTTGTCTTGGGAGGGATTTTTTTTCCCACTCTCAGATCTCCTGTTTCCTTGTTGCTACCTTTTTATCTAGCTCTGTGTTCATTTTATGGCTGCCTAACAGCTTGTACCAGAAATGTACTTCTGTTTCCCACAGATCATTTGAGGTATATCAGCATCATAATCACTACTACATTAAGCAGTATTATTTTTACAAAAACAGAATAAGGATCTTATTTTCTTTGAGTTTATTATATATTGAAATATACAATATTATTGCCAAGTTTTTGTGTTTTATTTAAAAAATCATTTCAAATACTCTTTTTTTTTTTTCTATTTGGCTTCTAAGCAGTCTTCCTACCCCTCCCTTTTTTTTTTTTTTTTAGTACTGTACATATTTAGTTCTCTTTTATTTTTCACTTACATGTAGACTTTAACATGCTATCATTAACAGTAAAGTATGTATACTGCAGGGCTTTGCCAAAAGCCAGGAGACAAATCGGAAGAGATTATTTACTTTTTTTGTACCATGCATATGTTTCATAGCAGGCTGACAGGATTTTGGAAACCTGAGGATCTCTTTTGAGATGAATAATGTAATTGAGAAGTCTCTCTCCACTTATTCCCTGCACAAGATTAATGAATGGCAAAGATTTCTCATTTTAATTCTTTCAGCTCAATCACAGAACTCTGAATTTATAACACAAGCAGATTATACTCCAGTAGCTTTTGGCTTCATAGAAAGCATGGTCAGAAACAAAGCTGAAGTAGGTGCACAGTAAGTGCTCAGTTCCTAGCCATAAAAAAACCACACGGCTTTCCAGTTCTGGTTCTCCAGCCCAGATGAGCACAAAGGAATGTGGGTGGAACTCACCCTCCTGCCAAGGCTATTACCTAAGCCCAATTTTGATTGGGGTTTACGTGGTGCATAGGCTATGCACTGCACAAGTGGGGAATGGAAAAATCACAGAGACTTCTATAGATCTTCTTTCAAAGCAGAGCTGTAGGACAATGTGTATTTATTTCTATGGCCAGTAGGCAAAGATGTCTCCATCCCAGAAGAAAGATCAGTGGTCAGGGGACAGCTTTGTGCCCCTTCAGCCATGAGGCTGGAGGAAATGGTGCAACCACATCTTGCTCATTGCTATCTGATTGGCACAGAGAGGGACTCTAGGAAAAGGAAATCCCAGGTTTGCTTTTTCTCAGCAGTTGTTGCCTAAAAAGGTGTGTCTGCATTTTAATTTAATTCTTAATGAATGCCAGAAAGTGTTTTAATGCTATTTTGCAAAAGATTAAAAGAGAATGTCCAAAGGGGATAATGTAAGCATAGAAGAGTTATATTTTAGTAAAATTAATCCTACCTAGAAAGGAGCCCTCTAACAATGTCCATCTGGACAAATCCAATTTAACTGTCTGAGAGGCAGTGTTGAATTTACTCAATGCATTTCATTGAGAGTGAAAAATCAGTAAAATCCGCCTTATGTTAAGTGAATGAAAATACTTGGAGATACTAACTGCAAAATGCTTCAATTCGAGGAAAGAGGATCTTACATCCCAAGGTTTTAAACAGAAGCTGATAGGTGAAGAATGCAGGACAGTCTCTGAGACTTTATCTCAGAAACTGGAGATGAACTGGAGAATCAGGGAGAAAGGGGTAGAAAGGGTAAAGAAGGCACCCTTGTCATACATCTCCTTCAGAAAAATAGTAAAATCATGGTGAAAATCCACTGTTAAAGCACCTGGTTAAAAGCTCCTTGATTCCACTACGAGAGAAAAATACTCTCATCCAAAGAGATCGTTACACATACCCATAGTTTTTAGAACATTCTCCCAGGCTCCATTATAGATGCTGAGGAGGCAAATAGCTCTGTCTCGTGCACTCTCTCTCTCTCTCTCCTCATTTTTTTAATTTTTTTTTTTTTATACAAGGAAATAAGGAAATGTTGGTTCTTGCCAAGGAAAGAGGTTAGTCAGCTGAAAATGAAATTCTCCCTACTGTGCCCTCACATGTTGCTGCTTGTACAGCTGAAGCACCTGTGCTCTGAGCAACCAGAACCTTCCAGAGAGAAGTGGCTATTGGCTCCCCACCCTTTCCCAGCTCTGAATTGTGACCCATGGAGCCCCCTACACATGTCAGCTGCTAGTGGGCTCTCAAGGTGAATGAGTTACATCAGGCTGCTGAAAGGGTCAATGTCACTGATAAATGACTGATAAATGGGGCCTTGGATCCATCCAGTAGAGCCCAGATGTCTGACAAAGGTGTTAGGGTCTGATTCCAGAAGAATATGGAGGTGTAAAGCCTGCATGCCCTACTTGGTTCAGAAATAGTAGATCTAAATTGCACTTCAAGTGTTTGATTGGAGACACTTTGTACCAGTTCGGTGTAGAGACAGAGCACAGCCCCTGCTTTTGATAAAGCCAGAGAGCAAATAGTATCCTTGGAGAAGAAGGAGACACTCAGTGCAGGTGCAAGACATTGCTTAGTCTTGTGTTACAGCTGCAGACGTCTGTTCTTTTATGGATTGGAAAGAGGTAACCAGCAAGTATGTCACCTGGAGAAAACAGGTGATGTATGCTAAAGCCTCTATCAGGACCTTTGCCCTGTTGAACAAAAACCCTGAGGGTGTGCTCTCTCCAATGATAGATGAGATGTCAGCTCAGCATGGTGAGCACAATGAATTTCATGAGAGGGAAATTCCCATGATACAACTGGCTAACCATAACTTGTTAGCCTAGTGGCTCCTACTATGCTGTCCCTCAAAACTGAGACCAAATTTGGTGTATTAAAAAAAAAAAATTAAGTTGTCATGCAAAAAGAAATGTCATTTTCAGTACTTTTATTTAGAGTCATATCTTCCCACTTGAGTAATAAAGCTGAGAATGAGCAAGAGCTATGACAGATAAATTTGACTTCAGCAGGTGGTAAGGAAAGACTTCCTATTCTGTTCTTTCTATTGCTGTCTATATACAGTTTCTCTTTAGAGAGTATAGCTATTTGCCTTAGCACATTAAATGCCAAATAAGGTAAATTTATTACAGTCCTGACTACTAAATTGCTCTTTTTGTAATCAGAAATACCTATTTCTGTATCCCCTGTATCTGCTTTTGGATGACCTAGCAATTAGCAAAACAGTCTAAGGTGAACACATGCACTTCAGAAATTATCTTCAGTGATAGAGATGTTTGAAACAAAACGGATTAAGGACTGAAGGATTAGGTCCAGAGTTATGGGCTTCCATTTACTGATTTTTGCTTCTGTATAGTATACGATACTATAGTATACATTTCTTCTTCTAAGAGCATTAGATAGCATCATTCTTGCTGTTTTTGTTGTGGACCATGGCTAACGTGCAAAGTATTTGCTTCTGTTTTTCTCCCTACTTGACTGTCCAGGTCTTTAGATGAATCTGAGGTGGAGAACAGCTCCCAAACTATTTGGGTTTGGTGATAAGATTGATGACATACTTTGAGAGAAATTAGTGGAAAAGGCTGATAATGTATGCAAATATGAGAGTCTGTTACTTGAACCTAATCTTACGTATTAAAGGAAAGCTCTTATTCTAGTGAGCAAAATTGAGTTGGTTATTAATAATGCAAGGATGGTTACTGAGGGAAATACTTAGCTCATATGAGTGATTCTCATTAGGAGAGACTGGAAAAGCAGAATTGAAATGGGATAAGTGCAGCTTAGTGCTTCTGCTTAAAGCATTACTGTTGCAAACAGAAACCTCTCAGATTTATACTTATGTTTTCTTTTATTTGCCTGTGGTCACTCCACTTAGATGTGTGATCTCATCAGCTCTTGCAGTGTAAGCAGAGTCCAGCTAGGATAGTACTACTGTAAGAGTAACAGGGAAAAGTGCTTCTACTTTTCCTGAGAGCCAGCTTTTCTCCTATGGCGGCGTTGACCTGATGAATTACTCTGATAGCAGTGATGCTGAGCTGCTAGTGATAACTAATAAGAAAGAACTCCTAATTAGTATTACCATTGAAAATCCCAACATGGCATTTTTCCTGGTAGATATTGGCCTTGAATAGACAGATGAGACTTTGCTAATATAGTTGCTTCTGCACAAAGGACAAGATTATGTCCTTGTGCCCCCAAGGGGGCAACGAGCAGAAGATGCATATCTACAAGAGAAGGTACATATTTTTGTATTCAGGGCTATGGGGGAAAAACTAAGTAAGGGCCTCAAAAGAGAGACCTCTGAATGAAGATTAACAGCACAAGTGGATAAATGTTTCAGATAGAAATCAAAGTAAACAATAGACGGTCACCTATGGGGCTCTCGTTTCCTTGTCAGGAACAGAAAATACTGTTTCATTTCTTAATCTTATATACTAGTACCTGTGCCTGAATTCACAGTCCAAGGATGTACACATATCATCATATGCTTTCTAGTCAATATTATATTGTCTAAAAGCATGATACACAGATGATTTTTGGTGTATTTTTATTGTGCTTTCTTAATGCATTCTATACTAATCTCATGTACTTAAGACTCAAATTTAAGCCATGCCTGTCTAAAGTTTTTATCCTATACTTACTAAATTTAATGAGTTTTAAAACTGATTTAATCTGTACAGGAGTAGTGCCTAAATCCTTTAGGCAATGGTAGGCATGAAGGATGTTAAATATCAAAGTGGAAGATGTGCTAAACTACAGGCCAAACATCCCACACCCACAGTGGTATGCCTCAACTATTTTTTTTACTATAGTTGTATGCTGGTGTGTTCTCCATAATGTAATCTGCATGTAAAATGGGGGACACAGTTTTGGGGATAAAATACTTTGAGTTTCTCGAGAGTGTTGGAAGCTATTTCAACAAATATTTATAGTGCTTGTGTAGAAAGATGTGATAAATAGATCAAGTTCCACAAAACTATTTTTCATCTCTCCTGTCCATCCTACCTCTATAATAACAGATAAACTGCCTCATAATGCTTTATCAGTTGAATGATATTTTTTGTAGTTCAATAATACCAAAGTACAAAGCACAAATTTTAAATTCAGCTTTTAAAGATAAAGATGAAAGGTTAGTTTAAATTTATCTGGGGTTCAGAAATATTTTAAAATATATCTTTCCGCTGTTTGTTTGGATTTTGTAAATTACCATTTAATTTTGGTATCCTGTTTGTGACACCTTAAAACAGCTTCGAACAGCCGGTGCCTCCTGCTTCTTGAAAATATGGTCTCCTCAAACAGATAAAAACTTCAAAAATGAGTGAAAATTCAGCTGGTAGTTCCCGTATCTCTCCCTTACATTCAGATTGTCAAGATTAATACTCTGAAAACCTTTTAACTGGTAAGGAGCTACCCCATGAGGTTTGCCATTCAGAAAGCCAGACTGTATGCCTCTCTGGAAAAGAAGTTCATTTCCAGCTAGCTTGTGAAGGAATAGACAACTCAGACTGAAAAGAAAGGACACTCTAATGTCAACTGCAAAGATAGATATCCCTTTAGGAGAGATACATACAGGCTTTATCAAAAAAAGGGTTTTTTTAGGTCATTTTTAGTGGTATAGATATGTACCATAACAAAATTTAATCTTGCTTTTGCTGGTGTAAAACAGAAATAATACCACTGAAATCATTAGGCTTACACTACTTTCATACGTACAAAATTCTGCCCTCTCACAAAAAAGCAAAAACAAAAACAAAACCAGCTTTCTTTTGCTCTTTGTTTAAGCTGACATATAGTTATTGGCAGTGAGGACTTCATCTTTGTAGGTGATAGGATTCAAAATTAGGAGCAGCATAAATATTAAAATAGTAAGCAACAGTGAAGAATTCAGTTTATCTCCACCTGTGTGGCAATGAAGAGTCCCACATACAGTGCTCTGAGGGTCACCAGCATAGTGTAACAACCTGAATAGACTAGAATTTGCCAAAGTTTTAGAGGAAAGGTTCTTACTTACCATTTCAGTAATGTCTCAAAAAAATAACCCAAATTCCAATAATTTACATCAGTGCTTTTCGGAATTTTGTTAACACAACATAAGCTAGGATGAGAACTTTGTAACAAGTCAGAAAGGCTATTGTATATCATTATTATATGCAAACTTTGTATCATTAAGTAATATTGCTTAGCTCTTTTATTGTAACACTGACAACCTCATAGTGACTGCATAATGCAGCTACGCACCCTGGCAGTTAACATGCACTGACAGAAGCACTTTTGGTTCACACCATGGTTTCTTCCATAGGAACTTGCTCATGGAACTGTACTTTGCACTATAGCCTCATTGCTAACTTGCTATCCGTTCTTCAGCAAACTCCTCTCATAAGCTCATAAAGGAATCGATGTTTCTAGTTCCTTACGTCTTTCTCTTTCCCTCAATACTGATTTGCAATGTTTCTTTCATGTGTTTACACCATCTTCCACATTATCATTTACCAATGTTAATGCTTTATATTTTTTTCTGCAAAACATCAATGTATGTGTTACATGACCTAAGAAAGGCAGTAGTCCTTGGATTTAGGTTTATAGTACAGAATTCAGCAGTATTGGTTTCTGGGGCTTTGTGTTAACCAAATTCTGATCTAACTTTTGACATCCTTAGGATTGTTGGACCACTGGTATACCTACTCAGTACTTTTCAGGTTTATGAGCCTCAAATTGTCTACCCTTTAATCATTGAGTACTATATAGCATTACAACCCTAGTGCTAAGCACATTTTGGTTTATTCTACTCTTCAACATAGCATTTCAGATCAAGCGTGGAATTGCAGTAACCACAGCTACACAACATCCATCTCACAGCTGGTTAGCTCAGGCTGTAAGCAAAACTTGTGTAGACATCCCAATAGGATTAAGAGCAGGATCTTCCTTTAGGTTAGGTGAGTATCAATTCACTGAGTGTGTTTTCATTCCCTTTCACTTTTTATTCAGTTATTTAAGTTGAAAATCTAACTCAATTTGCATTCACATTATTGAATTTAAATCCAAGATTGACTGTCCCCTAGATGAGGTCCTAAACCTGCCAAGCCTTAAAGGGCCATTCCTTGAATTAAATTAGGATTCAAGCTTGCATATGATAAGTACACATCTTTTGGTAACGTACTTTTGGGAATGAGTGGAAGGAAATGGTTTTTGGAATGGTCTTCCTTTTCTTCCATACTGTATCAGCTGTCTGCTGATTCCAAGACTTTGCTTCCCCTGGCAATATGTGGAAGAACTGCTCATGAGAGCCAAATGCAGTTTTCTTTTTCACCATGCTTCTTCTTACTATCACCTTAGCAATGTTTGCACTTAAAGTTGCTCAGCTGCCAGGAGGAGTATGAACTGAATAAAAGAAAATTTAATTCAGCTCTGAAATTCTCTCTCTCTCTCCGCTGCAAAGAAATTCCCACAATGCTAGCTGTGCAGATGTACCTCACATTTGATTCAATCTTGTCTGCCTCACAGAAAAAGAGAAATATCTCAGGCAAGCTCGCATATCACTTTAGTGATCATGAAAATTGTCCCCACCACCCTTTGTCTTTTCCCCTGCAGAGACCAAATGCTAGAATAGACACAGCAGTGGGTGTTCGGTAGACTGGTATAGCAGAAGGTTGAGCTTCAGCCTTAACTTACAGTGCAGACATCTTTGGCCAGAAGTCACACAGAATACTAAAATTACCTTCAGATCCATCATCTGGAGCTGTTCTCTGGGTAGCTAATTAAAAATCCATTTCCTAGACTCTGAGGAATATCAACCTGTTTGATTTCTCAGAGGTGAAATATTAAAACTTAAATAAACAGTAGATAAATAAACAGGTCACCATTCCTTATATAATATTCTCTCTGTCATGGAAAAATAGATGCAATTTATATTTGTCAAGAGGCTGGAAACTGTAGAACAGAGACCTGAAACTTAACTACCTCCTTTCAAGACATTGCTCTTACTTACAAAATGAGCAGCAGAAAACTCACTGGAGTAGTCTCAGTCTGCCATTGAGCTGCAAAATGAGTAAGTCAAAATATCCCTTCTCTATTTAGTACATTACTTAACTACTGGCTATATGATTTTTATTTAGGATATTTGTTTGCCTTGTTGTGTATCTTCCAGAAGCAACTGACACCTGAATTTTCACAATGTTACCTTAAATAGTCTCTGTTCATTAAAACTTCTTTGTTTTAATGTTTTTCTATATTTTAATAACCTGTTTTTCCCCTTTCCAAAAGATTTCTAATTCATACAGAATTCAGTTTTTCTTTGACCATCTTAAAATTGCCCTTACATGCAAAGTTTGTTGAGTCTTAAGACCCTCCCAAATCTACGATCTAGAGGATTTGAGAAAACATCTTTTCAAGTGCAGTACATGTTTTCTCCTTCTCAGTTATATGCAGATTACATGGAGCTGCCAGTTTGAAGAGGTAGGAAATGAGACAGCATGTGTATTAAGTACACGTAGAAAGACTGAAGCCATGTCTACATTAGCAAGTAACATGGACCAAAGGCATGGGCATGCAGAGTGAAAGAAATAGAACTGAGAACCTAATGCTCACAATGTACACATTTCAGGGCTTATAGCTCATGATGTAAGCAGGGCAACATAGATCTAATCTTTCTGTATCCATTTCTTGTCTTTTCCATCCCACAAATTGTCTTTGAGGTATAACCACTAGAAAGGCCTGCCTAGGCATGCTGCACAAGAAATGCTGAGGGCAGCTTCTTCATTATCAGATGGGGTATTTCCACCATTCTTTCTGCAGACTCTCATTCTTATATTAACGTCATCAGTCTGAAATTTAGGAATGAAAATGCCCTTTATTTTATGGCTCTGAGCAGAGGTTTTGGGAGGACCAAAATGATGATGATCAGGGTGGGTTTGGAGTTCAGTTTCTATATCTAAAATAATACAAGGAGTAACATCTAACAGGATGGATCTGAGGATGTCCACTATAATGCATGCGTTTGGGCCTTCTGCACAACCCATCACTTTGACAACCAGATTGTACATTTCAAACTGTAAGGAAATATTAAAATACACCCAACATTTTTTGTTATTTTCATTAGCTCTAGTAAACATATGCAAGTCCATGCTTTATGACATGCTATTAACACTTTCATCACAAAATTTCTTAATCAGAACGTGTTTGGAGAGATTCTGACAGTTGTTTTTGATATGCCTCAGTGGACTTAGTGGTTTGCACAACATTAAGAAATAATACACAAATTAACCTATTGTAATCTTCTCAGCACTAGTGTGCATTATGCTTTTGTTACTGATACCAAATCTCCTACAGTATCACCTAGAGTGGTAGAAAGGAAACGAAGGGACAATTAAACAAAGCTTGATTCAGAAAACTGTGTGTTAAACAGGCTTCTTCTACCTAAGAGCAGGCACAAAATTGAATATAGTGCAGCAAAACCAAAAGTTGTTATGAACACTATAAGTTTCCAGATATTATTTGACAGCATCGCTTGTGAATAATTCTGAAGCATAGCTGAATATCCTAAATGCAAAAAGAAATTGAGCCTAAGGTAGAATTAAGGTGAGCACATGTTAAAATGTTTATATATATAGGATATATTTTACTGTAACACATTCATTGCCTACTTCAACAACAGAATGTTGCGGGAGTTGGATTTTGATGACAATATGTTTTTTCTAAGGGATAGCTCAATTAGTATCCAAGCACAGATTGAAGAACTACTCACGTCAGAAAGATTGGGTTAAAAAACAATTATGAAAAACACCTAGGAAGAATTTCAGCAGCTCAAAGTCAAGTATTATCTTAAAAGGCAAAGGAACAAAAGAAGTAATTCAGTTTGCGTATCTCCTCTGGGCAGCAACCCAAGAATATAAGCATAGTTGTACTGGGTCTGTGTAGCCCAGTATCCTATTTTGGATGGTTGCCAAGTGGGGGTGGAGGTACTGAGCTCAAAGCTACAAGCTTTTCTGCAGTAAATGGAGCTGGGATTCATATCCTACTCTCTGTTTAATAGGCTAACCCCTCCTACTGGTGGCAGTTCTTCAGGTACTCACCATAGGCAGTAATCAAAAAGTATATGTCTGAGGAAGAATACAAAAATGGAACAACAACCATGTAATGATATTTTTCAAATATGTCCCAGGAATTCGAGTAAGTATCTGGGAGACAGTGTGACTGAGGAGGCTCTCACACTCTCATTGTGGAAGCAGCATGGCTAGGAGCTCATCTCAAGTGCCTGTAGACAAATGCATACAGCCTGGAAGCAAACAGGAATAGTTAGACCTATGACCTTGTTAGAATTACAGAGCCATGGTAGGACAGCTCACATGATGGGTGTGTTGCAGTGAATGGATACAGGCTTTTCAAGGACGACAGGCTGAGAAAGCAAGGAGGAGAGTTTGCACTCTATGCAGTGGAGTGGTTAGAGTGTATGGAGCTTTGCCTTGGAAAAGGTGAAATGGCACCACCTGAGACCTTATGGCTCAGAACCAGAGGACATACCAACACAGGTGATACTGTTGTAAGCATATGCTTCAGACTACCTAACCTGGAAGACTGAAGTTTTGTTCAGACAGCCAGAAATTTCACAATCACACACCCATAAACTCATCAGTACTTAACCACCTTAATATCTGCTGCAAGGAAAATATAGCTGAAGAGAAGCTGGAAGATATTTTTGAGGGTCCCTTGGGATTCAGTCCTGAAGGGTAAAGGCATCCAGGAAGGCTGATCACTCCTCAAGAAAAATGTCTTAAAGATGCAACAGCAAGCTGTCTGTGTATATCATAGCATGAACTGGCAGGGAAGAAGACTGGTGTGGATGAACAGGGAACTTACCTCTGAGACTTCAGGAGTAGAAGAGAATCTACCTCCTGTGGAAAAAGGGATGGGCAACTCAAGGAGAGTACAAAGAATTTGTTACAATATGCAGGGAGAAAATTTGGAAGGCAAAAGCCCAGCTTGTACTCAACCATTGTACTTGGTTATCTGTGTGGGAGAAGGGAGGCTTTACATGTGACACTGAGGTTCGTGGTTTAGTGGGCATGGATGATCTTAGAGGTCTGTTTCAACCTTAATGGTTCTATGTTCTGTGCTTTTAGGCAGCAAAATACGCCAGCCAGATTGCAGGCATATTCCACATAATGTTCCTTCCTGTTGTGCTATTCTATTCCTTTAGGAGTAGTTAGCCATGGAATTTGCAAAAAGGAAAAAAGGAAAAAAAAAAGAAAAAAAAAACACCAACATTTAGAAAATCAACCTCTTTTTACATTCCAGTGAAGCCAGCAGTAATATCAAGTGAAGTTACCTTTAGTTTCACACCCACAATCCAAAGGAGATCAAGTATTTGACCTATCAGTCTTCATAGGGTAGTTTACAGTCTTGTGGTCCACGGGCAAATCAATACAAATAAGATTGTCAGAAGAGTCTGGTCTAATAACTTTTAAAAGTTGTTCCATTTGCTAATCCAAAATGAACACAGCTTATAGAATGTATGTCTTGTTTTTTAAAAGTAATTTTTTTAGGTGTTACAAACTTTTTGGTGAACAAAGTAATGTGATGACAGCATATATTGAGATTTCTACTGTGAATTTAACTTAGTCTTGCAGGACATTAATTTATGCTCAAAACAAGAAAAAAAAAATCAAATTTACATTAAGTAGATTAAAAATGTGATAAGAGTGACATGAAGTCATAAATGGTGAGCTGTCACCCTAGTGTAGAAGTTACTTGTGTATTCATTAAGAAGTTGCACCAAGTCTTATGACAGTCAATATCTTTTATAATGTTCTCAAGAAAATACAAAATCTTTCTCATAACTGTTGCAGACATACCATCTCCTTGGCCAGACTCATTATCTCCTTCCTCTGTTAATGCTGCATGGCATCTCAGTGAAACATTCTCTGAGCAGTCTGACTTCCTCTACTACAAATTTATTTACTCCCTTTCAATTTTTCTGTCCTTAAGTGAAACAACTCTACATTTTCATATTGACAGACTTCCACTCCCATACTGTAGATGCTCTCTTTTTATCTGCAGCTTAATTCTTAGCCTTTCTCTCAGTACTGTTTTCATTTGTACCTTTGATTTTATACAAGAAAAAATGTACAAACTGTGATGTGCTGTTTCTCACATTTTAGCTAGCCTGTTCTTCCTCTACTTCAGCTACATCTTCTTTATACTAAGGTGACCCTGCTTGAGTGGAGCGGTTGGACTAGATGATCTCCAGTGATCCCTTCCTACCTCAACCATGTGGTTGCATGATAGCATGTGTGTTTTCTGGTCTGCTGATATTCTCTGAGCCCAGTAGTGACTCCCTTGCAGATCAGGAGGGGTTCTCACCCATTCGTATTACCTCTCCGCTTTTCTCATCACTTCTTCTCCTTGATCTTTCCTTTCATAGCAAAATCATTTTATTTTCCCCCATGTTAAAAAATCCAGTCTTTCCCCCTTCTTTCCACTCTCTAAGTTTACAGTGTCTGCAATTGCTTTCAGGAGTCTCATGCTCTGATTCTATCTTCATTTCAGTTCAGCTGACCTTTCATAACCTTTCAGTTTGCCTTTTCTTTCCATTAGAGTTACAGTCAGTATTACTGTATGGACTTATGTCTGCTCAAGGCTCAAAATCAGTGCCCTTTACTTGCTATCTTCACTTGTCTCTTGCTCTTAACACAGTGGCCATACTCCTGTTGAATTCTTTTCCTTCTGTAGCTTCAGTGACTTCAGCAACTTTGTCCTTTCTGAATTTTCTTATGAATCTCTCTATTACTACCTCCTTTTGAGGGTCCTCTGCCACTGCATGGAGTTCTGACTTGGGCTCATATTTCTTTTTTCTTTTAGTAGTCTCATCCACAAGTTAAGTTTAACTACCATCTCCACATGGAGATAAAAATTTATACCTCTACTTCATCGGTAATATCTTGTTTTGTCTCTCAGCTTCAGCATCTTCTGATAACTATCAGCTCAAATGCAGTTTGATTAAAGCACCTCACCCTCTTCTCCCTTCCCTGGTCACTCCTTACGACTTCTCTCTTTTAGAACTGTGGTGAATAATGATCTGCAGGTTTGTCAGACAAGCCAGTGATTCAGACAGCTTTTAATCTGTCTAACTTTTCAGAGTAAGTTTCCACCTTGTATATTATTTCTGGCGTTTGTAGTCAGCCACAAAATTATATCTCTTTTACATGTTCATGATCTTTACTTTCAAACACTGCAGTATTTTTCTTCTGCTCTTGGCAGAAACAATACTCATATCACTACTGAAAAACTTAATTTTTAGAGTTTTCTTTTTGACTGTCTCCACTGGCTCCTTCTTTGCTATCACTTCAAGAATAAATTCCTCTTTTTAAAAGTGGGTCTGGTGTTACATTTTTTCCAGTCACCAGGGACTTCACCTAATTGCCACGACTTTTCAAATATCGTGAGAGTGGCTTGGTGACTACATCAGCTAATTCCCTCAGGATTCTGGGGTGCATCTCATTAGGATCCATAGACCTGTGGATGTTCAGGTTCCTCAAGTGATCACAAACCTGATCTTCATTTACAGTGGGAGAGATGTTGCTTTCGTCATACCCTCCTACAAAACCAGATGTTTGGGGACTGCATGGCAAGCAGTTATCAGAGACGATTGAGGCAAAAAAATGTTATGTACCTTAGCCTTAGTCTGTTGTTAACAGCTTGCCTGTGTCACTCATGGCTGAGGGTATGCTCTCCTGGGCTTTCCTTTTCTGGTTGAGGTACCTGTAGAAGCCAGTGAATGTAGATATCATAATCAGAGGTCTGAAGCACCTCCCTTATGAGGACAGGTTGAGATATCTGGGGCTCTTCAACCTAGAGAAGAGGAGGTTCTGGTAGACTTTATAATGGCCTTCCAGTGCCTGAAGGAGGACTACAGGAAAACTGGGGAGGGACTTTTTATAAGGGCATGTAGTGACAGGACAAGGGTTTTAAATTGGAAGAGGCTAGATTTAGACTAGATATTAGAAAGAAATTCTTTACTGTGAGGGTGGTGAGACACTGGAACAGGTTGCCCAGAGAGGCTGTGAATGCCTTCTCCCTGGAAGCATTCAAGGCCAGGCTGGATGGAACTTTGAGCAACCTGATTTAGTGGGAGGTGTCCCTGCCTGCAGCAGGGGTTTGGAACTAAATGATCTTAAAAGTCCCTTCCAATCCAAATCATTCTATGATTCTACGATATTTAGATTTTCAAACCATTTTGATTGACTCTAAGTCATCTCCTGTCTGCAGCTGACTGATTATTCCAACCTTTTTTCCATATCTGTTAAACAAAATTATCTACATAAGGCTTTGATCTGTTTGGTTTTGGTTTTCTGTTGTTTCTTGAGTTTTCTAATATTGCTTCATAAGTTTGAAAGGATCATCCTGCAAATGAGAACCACAACAGTTCTATTGGGTGAGGGGTATTTGGCGATACCACAGAGAAAATAGTAGAGGTTAATCTGTAAAATATGAATTTTTAATATGTAAAATCAAGATTAGATATCAGGCATCGCTGAATCACAGAAGGCATAGGCTGGAATGGACCACAAGGGGTCTCTAGTCCAGCCCCATGTTCAAAGCACACACAGGTGAAGCAAATATCCCAGGACCATCTGGGTCTCACATCCCTCCAAAGCTGAGATTTCATAGCCTCTTTGGGCACCTGCTCCAGTATGCCCACCTTCATAGTAAAAAGTCTTTGCCCTGTATTGAGCAAGAATTTCCCAGGTTTCATGCTGTGCCTGTCACCACTTGTCCTTCCGCTGTGTGCCTCCACAGAATGTAGTGTCATCTTATGTACAACCTCCAATCAGGTAATTGTAACCAGCAATAAACTATTCAATCTTCTCTTCTTAGAAACAAATCTGTAGGCTGAATTAGTAAAATGGGTGACTGTATTCTGGAATGAATGACTAAGAGGAAGACTAAGTAGTCATGACAGATAACAACGAATATAAGCTTCCCCTGCGATGTTTCAGGTAGGTAAGCAGGCAGATAGAGTTTTTCAATGCAAAAGCAAATTAAAATGAAAATCTGATGAAATGTTATAATGAAATCTAGTGTCTGAAGATGATAGTACATACGTTCAGGTAGGAAAGAATACCTTTCTTTATGAATTTTAACTGACTGGAAATTGACAGCAAGTTAGGAGGATATGTTTGATTCTTTGGCACGTGAGGCCTGAGTTAAAGTTAGATGCCTTTTTACATGATATCTCAATGAGACATTAAGGTGCAGATGAAGAAATTACAGGGTGGTGTTCTCTTGTTTATGTTATGCAGAATCAAATGTTAGGTCATTGAAAAACTCATGTTTTTCCTAATAAAATTTGCCATGTAACATTTGGAAGAAAGGAGAAGCAGAACCTGAATCAACAGATTTTCTGAAGTGTACAGTGCAGCAAATTATTCTCTACTATTCCTGTTTCAGGCATCTGGCTTTGCAATAGTGAAATTAATCAGTCAATATTATACATAACATGTAAATTCGATTAAGTCATATAAGTGTTTATCAACTGTAAAACACGCTGGTACTATCGCATAGTTTTTGTAGGAAGATCTATACTAACAGGCTTGCTTAGTTAGAAATGTAAATCAGACAAAAAAAGATGAAGGCATGTTCTTCATTAGTTTCCATTCTGGTCATTGTTGTTTGTATCAAAGTAATTCTAATAACACAGGGATTAGTCCTGATGATTTCATACATACTGTCCATATTTTAACATCATGTAGGAAAAATTCCTATTGCTGATCAAAGATGGACTAAATATACCCTCTGTTACTCCTTTTCTATCATTAAGTTCTTTTAATCTTGGAGACATTTCAAAGAAGCTTTCTCTTTGAATTTGCTTTCAATTGAATTATTTTGAATATATTTACAAATAATTGCAATCAATTTCTTTATTGCCTTTCTTGATATGTTGTCATATCCACACTTCACAGATAGCTTAGTGTCACCAAAATGGATCTAATTTATTCTCTTTGCAACTTCTTCAGCATGTTATGTTTAGAATCAATAAATAAAAAAGATGCGAAGTAGTGTTATCTGTTTCAAATGACCAATGCTTCCAAGTCTGTCTGGGTAACAACAATGAAATCTGTTTACCCAGACACTACTCTGTTTCATGAGTCACTAACATTGCCCAGTCCATGATAGGCTGCTGCTTCATCAGTAACTGGCAGACATTTGAGGTGTACGAAGAGATATAGTGAGAATATAAAAGATGTATAAAATACAAGCATGTGCTCAGAAACTGGATAGAGCAAACAAGTGGTAGATATTTTGCCACTCACAAGTCCTGCCTTTCTACATGTCAGCATCCCTCCAAAATATTCTGTCACAGGTTCTGTGCTCCAGCAAGTTCCCTCGTCAGCACGATTGATTTAGCTTTTGAGAGACTAAAAAGACTTAATATTTCTGCTATTGCCTTAGCATGCACCAGCTTCACTCAAAACCCCAGCTTTAATAATGAACCTATGATGCTTTACCAAGGTTTATTATCAATCTCACCTAGTTGTACAAAGTAAGCTTTTATATCTGAGATACTCATACTATGTTCACTCTATTAAAACTACATACATTATAATGCTATAAGAAATAATTCCTCCAGCTTATTTTCGATATCTTCTTTAAGCTTCAGTAAATCATGTCTAGGAATGTTATTTTCTATCCCCTTCAGTATAAGAGAAGTCTAGACAAAAAGCTCAAAGATAACACTGTTGACATCTACTTCCAGTTAGATAAATCCTACTTCTGTCTCCATTTGTATTTTTACAGAGACATCAGTGATAAAAATCTCATCTTTCACTTTAACATACAGGTCCAAGCACAATTTAGTGGTACAAAAGACCTTTGATATTTTATATTCTACAATGTGTTTGACTTTTAAATATGTTCAGTAGTAATGTATCCCTGGCAGATGAAAGTTTAGACATCTCTGTGTCATCATTTTTCAAGCTGAGTAGGTCATTTGTGTTTGAGAGTTTTCAGATGCACAGAATAGTTATAAAACATAGATACCTAGGTTAACATTCAAGCAGATTTGAAATGGTCTGTTCCATATGTTGTGCATATTCATATTCTTCAATAGCATCACTGGAAGACAAAACTGGAATCATCACCATTATTTCATATCATTACAAAAACTCTTTTCAAAGAATTCAAAATTAACTAGAAGAGACTGAGAATATTAAGAACTAAAACAAACAGGATAATGACTTTAGTTATTTATCTTACAAAATGCATCTGTGAAAGCAGCAAGGTTTCTGATTATGAATACTTTTACGCTATTTTTAAAAACTACAAACAGGAACACAGCTGGAATAATATGCCAGCATGACACTGAAAAAAGATTAGAAGAGACAGTGTTATGAAGCAATAGATTACTGTCTTTCTGATCCCTGTAAAGGTGAGATTCATCTCAATAATATTAATCATATAAAAACTAGGCTCTACCTAAGTGAGTTGTCAAGGCTCCCTCTATAGTCAACAGAGAGAGACTGGCATTTCCCAGGAATGATTAATCAAAATGTAGAATAAACATCTGAGGGCATCGTCTGAGTCCTTGTTGAAGTTCCTAGGTCTATTCCTAGAGTGTAAGGGAGAACTGTATGACTGAACTTGCTCTAGGGTACCCACGTTAGCAAGGAGGTTGGACTTGATCTCCAGAGGTCTCTTCCAACTCCTATGATTCTGTGATTCTGTGTGACTAGCTCAGAGTTAATAACTAACTTCTAGATCACTAAATTGAGATGAATTGAAGGCAGATCAAATTTTATCTTACTCATATAGTCATACAGTAATTGTGACTTGTAATGGCTGCCAGACCTTGGCCAAGGATAAATATGAGGAAAGCATTTTGGTAGTACTTCAGAGGTCAAATTACATTGGTCATTTGGATATTAGGAATATCTTCACATACATATCCATTCACTGTGCTTGTTGTAGAAAACATAAATAAAATGTAATTGTAATTCAAATACTCAAGTATTTGAAATTAATTTGGAAAGGTGGAAAATGGAGACTGTAATAATTTTTCCATGAATCTCGAGTTGTATTTTCAGAAGAGAAAAACTTCGGTAGTTTCAGAAATATTTTCTGTTATCTTTAGTTAAGGATGCCCTACCTAAAATACTAAGGAATGATAAAAGAGTAACTTCTGATCTCTTTAGTGTATTTTTAATAAATAACTTTCCCTTAGCTTGTCAGTGAGAGCTTTTTCAAAGAAGTCTTACTGTATAAGCATGCCAATTTAGCTGCAACATGGTATTAAAATGTATTAAATGATAAGAAAGGTTCCTTGGAACACACTTGTCTTTGATCCAGTGCACTGTTACAACACTGATCTAGTATCAGAACAGGGAAATGGAAGAACTATTTGCAGCCCTGATGTGGGCTCTCAGTGACTTTGCGTAAGTCACAATTCTGCTAAGTCAGAGAAATGACTAAGCTGGGGTGGATGGGGGAGAAGAAGGAGGAGGCTCCTACTCACAAATCACAGCCTCCTCTGGGAAGAGAAAAGGCTGAGAATAGAATTCAAACTCTACAATGAGTCTAGCCCTCAGGAAAATTTTATTCAACCTAATTAAAGATTGAAATAGTACAAACACATTTTATCTACTACATTTCAGCACTACTGAAATGGCACACTCATGACCCATTAGCTTTTTTTTACATCTGTATTTTAGCTCATCTCTATAATTATTTGTGATGTCAGTGCTTGAGATTTTATAACTGGCATTAGGAATCAACATGTTCCAGTGGATGGATCAGAATTCTCCAAAGGATGTACAAAGAATTATGTGTAGGATAATTACATACTTGGTAACTGAAAAATTATTTGCTTCAACAATGAGCTTTGCTGCTGACTACAGGGTGGATTCTCTAAGGAAAGTTATTCCAATTGCACAAAATCTCCTTGATGTTAATGGAGCTTCATGTGTTACCAAGAATTGATTTACCTCATGAGCTTGCAAAATCAGAGCTTTAAAGCAGTCATTGTTAAAGCTCAGTGACCTCAAGAAGGCTGCTTAGCAGGAAGATCTTAGAAACAAGCTCAGTTTAATCAGTGAAATCTGCTGACTGCCAGGATCTCACTCTACTTCTCACTTCTCCCCCCGTAGTCAGTAGAACAATGACCACTACCAAGAATAACCTGATTAATTTGTAAACTCAGTTCTAACCAGACAGATTGGGAACTGCAAAATAGGTTGGCATCCAAGAGGTCCCAGAGTCTTGTGGACTAATAGATACTCTAAGGGACTAGGAGTCGCAGTCTCTTAGCTGTACATTTGAAGATAGAGGCATTTCACTACTTCTGCAATGGAAGTCCATTGCAGGAAGGTGTGATAGACTCCTCTTTGCAAAGGTGTTTCTTCTAGCCAGGGTTGTTCTCAATACATGAGACAGCATTATTGGAAGAGGCTGAGAAACTGAAGGGAGCCAAGGCTCAGTATCCATCTGAAGATGGATAATTTTCTTCATAACTGCAAGATGTATGGTGTAAAAAGAATATTTGAATAAAATAGTGCTACACTTACAGACCTGAGTTTGTATCTGATCGTTGTATCCTAAATAGCATAGACTATCAGGAGTGTGAGGGATCGTGTTAGTAAGGACCATCCTACCAGACTACCAGACAACAGGTGGTAAGTTTCTGCCTGTCCCTATTCGTGTCGCATCATGTTATCAAGCATATCTGTGGAATGTGCTTGCAGTTGGACTGATGGGACTAAATATATTCTTTGACTCTTTGCTTCTAGAATAAGTGGTTGTGTGATCAAGAAAATGCTTCAATTTTGTGCTCCACAACAGGGGGGCTGAGATCCCATTGTGGGTAAGACTTTGCACCTCAGTGAGTGGTTGAAAAGGCATGAGATTCAAATGATGCTCTTTTTCAAAAACACCTCAAATGCTAACTTCACAAATTACATATATACCTATTGTAATTGTCTCTAACGAGCATATACAACAAATCTGAATTGTAGTAATTACCTGTATCTGTTACACTCTCTGTTGTAGTACTACAGTTATAACTTTCTAGGGATCCAGCCAAAGTTTAGGTTAAAAAACTGAGTGTCTTTAAATGAGAAACTTAATGTTTTTAAAAACATTAGTCCTCTAAAGAATAAAAAATAAAAAGTTATGTGATACCAAAATGACATAGTTATTTTGATGGTTTTTGTACATCTCAGCCCAAATTTTAATGCTGAGACTCTTTAGAATAATCATGTTTCAAATCTGCCAGCAAAGACTTCAAATTCAATAGAAAAATCAACGGGGATTCAAGTCCAGGTGATGACTCAAATAAAATCATTTGTAAATGTACAACAGGAGTGGAGTCCAGTTACAAGCCAAAGTGTTTGCAGACAGGCTTCTACCAGAATAAATATGTGGCTCAGTGTAACATACTGAAGTCATAAAACCCAAATAGCACTTGGATAGTGTGAATTTGAGTCTAGCCATTTTAAAGAATCTTTTATGTGTGTTGTTTGCATTCTATAGGAGCTCTTCAAGGGACACTTGTCCTGAGAGCACTTTCAGAATTAAGACCCAATATTTCAAAATTCTTTGCAGTCAGTGTGCATACCCACATTATTCTAAAAAATTATATGCCTTGGGAAGGGAAGAATTAAAATTGCAAGTTTAAGATAATTTGCTTCATTTGCCTTTCTTCTCAAAGAAAATGATTTTTATAATGAAGATGCTTGGCTCATGTACCTAAATACAATGTTTTGAAAACAGTGTGAAGTAGTAGAGACTGAAGCAGAATTAGCTGTAAAAACTTAAAGATTCAAGTCATTTCACAGAATGACAAAAATGAATGAAATGACGTTTCATTTAAAAATAATAGTGTTTAAAAAGCCCTTAAATTTGGAGGTATGAAAAAACACAGGATTGAAGTTAATGCTAGGGAAATACTGACAGCAAAGTAGTGATTGTTTTCCTACTTTGCATATATTTAAGTGTAGAGAAATGTAACACATAGGACAACAAAGACCAATCGTTTGAGGAGGATTTGTGTTTAGATTTTCTTATAACTCTGGGCAAGATTGTGCCAGAATACTTTGGAGGGTAATTCACAAAAAGGAGCTGTGAAACAGAAGAGCATTAGTACAGATGGAGGCTTTGTCATATTTAGCTAGCAACTGTCTCCAGGCTTTTCCAAAAAATGACATTTGGCCTAATAATTTCTGGGTGAATTTTTGAAGGAAGAGTAAAAACTTTGCCAAATTTTAAGCTTTTGCTCAGGATTACTGGAGTACTAGAGCTACTTAATTAGTTAGATTCTAACATAGAGGGAAATAAATGAAAAATGTTTTATATTTTGTTTTGAAAGAAACTTTACATGGAATCACAAGCTGAAAACAACTTTTGTAAAAAGAAAATTCTAAGTTCAAATTTCAATATAGAGGTGTTTTAAGTTCTTTAAATTAACAGGCAAGTGCAAACAAACTCATAATGGAGCATGTCAAACCAAAACTGAGGCTACCTATAGAAAAAAATGACTTTTTAAAATTTAATTTGTATAACTTGAGGCGTGGGTGAAGCTGTATAGGGATCAGTTCTTTCATGAGCAAGAGAAGTGCTAAGAAAGCTGGCTTCTCTGTTGGTTTCAGTCCCTAAAAGCCCATACCATAGTAACATGACTTCTCCACAGTGGTAATATGATTCCATTTGCCACCTTGCTGCTGACTTCCACTACATTTTAGGGAACTCTGTGAACTCAGTCCTTCTGTTAAATTTATTTGAAATATTTAACAAGTTTATAAGTCATTAGAGAGACTCTACTAAAAAATATCACATAAGGTATCATTTGTCAGGCTACCAAAAATAAACTCTTTCATTTCCCAAGTAAATAATTTCCTTTTAAGAGTGAATGTTATGTTACAAGTCTATACAACTATAGAAACATAACCAGTTGGTGTAAAAGTTAATTTTCTCCCACATAGACAAACTGTTAAGATTCAGTCAGGTGATCTCATGTCAAGAAGATCTGATAAACTCAGGATGCTTCATATGAAACCATCTCAGATAAAATGCAGTAGCTGAGAGTCTCTGTATTCTGTCCATTCTCAGCTATGAAAATGTAAATAAAATCTTTTAAAATATAAATAAAATTGTTGTGACAGTTATACAGTATTTCCAGATTAAAATAACCATTTATTAGTGACTAATCGTATTTCTCCCTCTCACCACTATCGTGACAAATTTAGATGAATATGAACAAGCTTATTTTAAAAGTTCATTGGAAAACAAAAAATATTTATATAAAGTATTTCTTTCTCAGTTTGGCTCAGAGGGACCTAACATATAGATTGCCAATTGTTTAGTTGTGCCTTCTTTTGAATGCATTTATTTTAAATTGTTGTGATCCTGCTTAAAGTACTTAATTATTTTGTTCAGAAGCTCCTGTGTGTTTAATGATGTGGATGAAAGACTTAAAATTTGGCAGCAAAATAGCCTCTCTGTCAAGGATGAGCCCTTTGTAATCTCCCTGATGAACTACCACAATGGTAAGTGAAACCCATTCTTTGCACATGTTCAGAAATGCCGGGTCACAGTTTGGCACCTATGATCTCTTTAGAGTCTTTCCTCACCAAGATGCTGAGCTGGACTTGCTGCTGCCACTCCAGATTGCTGTAGGAGCAGGAACTGGAGTTGAACACAGGAAGACCCTTCTTCATGGTCTTATGTTTTTCTATTGCCACATCAATACTGGGGAAATAATCTGTATGAAATGTAGAAAGAAAAGGAAAATGTCAGAAATGCAAACTGTAGCAAAAGCTTGGACTTTGGGAATTTGGGTAGATCTTGGGAACTGGGAAATATTGTATTGGCAAATTTAGAAAAAGAAATCAGCTTCAGGAAAGGAAGATTTGGGGCTGAAATAGGTAGGGAATGAGAAATCTGAAACAGAAGGTTGAAGGAGATCCTGAGACGAACAGCATGAAAGAACTGAAACAAGAGTTTTGGTTTGGAGCATGAAAGGCTGGGTGATGGCAAAGAAGCAGACAAAAAGCTGCTGGCAATTGATAGTGGGACTGGGAGAAGAGATTAATTATGCATGTCTTTGAAGAGAATTAAACAGAACAGGGAGCAGGGAACAAGGGCAGCCTGGGAATGGCAAAGCATACTCACCAGGGTTGTGAGCCACTGCTAAAAACTGATTAGAACAGGAGCAGAGGAGTGGGAGGCTGGAACTGTGAGAAGAATCTTGAAACTGAAGATGCATATTAATTGGCAAGAAGTTAATGACAGAGAAGACTAAAAAGAAAAGAAAACAGAAGACTGGCAAGACAGATTTGAGGGGATGGGGATCCAGTTGTGGTGAACAGAGAAAAATTCTCTGCCTAACTCAGAACACACTCAGATAATGATTGGACCTGAACCCACGTTTCTTGACTGTTAATGTTCTTCTGCTGTCAGCGAGTACTTGTGGAAACCAGTAATGGGCAGACATCTAAAGATGTGCTTTTATATTTGGCTTAAGTGGACTTAAGAGCACACTGCCACTACAAAAGATGAAGGTGTTCTCTCCTGCCTCTGTTTGTCCTTTGCTTGCTTCAGCACTGAGGATTATGGACCCATTAGAAGAGATGATGCAGGCCATAGATCTTGCCCAAACGGGCAAGAGGCAGTTTTCAGTAAGATCAGCAAGCTGGTCTGAAGTATAGTATTGCTACATGGTTACTCATGCCAAGGAAAGTTAAAAGGGTACAAGTTGCAGCAGAGACGAATGGGAATGCAGGGAATGCCACTGGTCCCAAATTTTTTTGACAGTTTGGTCTTAGATCTGCTTACACCAACCCTGAAATTATGCCTTCTTTACTCTCTGCTTGTCAACCATATGGAGGTGGATATCCTACTACTACTAACTGCTACTCAGTGTCAGCAATCTCCTTCCTCTAAAAAATATATCTCTGCTAATGACTGATAATAGTGCAATCCATGTGATGCTACGTATCTTGGAGTTTTGTTTGCTTGTTTATTTCTCTAGAAAACGGCAAACAAAAAGATCTGTGCTAAACAAGAATTCTGAGATGAAGGGAAGTTACTACTAAAGTTGCCTTTTAGAAAAAAGAAGAAAAACAAAACCAACCAGAAATACGTTATTCGATGACTAAAGTCAGTATCATAATGCCCATAAAAGTGTCCAGTTAAGGCAACATAGAGTTCCTGACTTTGCAAAATTTCACAATTTTTTAAAATGTCCTCTGTACATGCGTAGTAATACACATGGTATTTTGAGTATCAGCTTAAATATAGTCAGGAATCTCAGAAGAGAGAAAGAGGACAAGTAAAAGTACAATTTCTGAAAGACAGTAAAATGAAAAGCAGTTACATCATACAGTTTTATTGCAATAAAACTAAACACACAAAGTATTTTTGAATAATCTCTCAGGTTGCTTTTTGGCACCTGCAAAGCTAAAAGAACTCTTTGTATTGCATTAATTATAATGTCTCCATACATTACTAATAATGCCACAGTACTTAATAATAATAATACTTTTTTTTTTTTTTTCCACTTAGAAGGCAAAAAGGAAAAGTCAGCACTAATCAACTTATTTAAAATATATATTTTTTACCTGAAATTCCATATATGGAGTTCAAGTAGCTGTGCTTAAAATTTGTTTGGATTGTATAAATGTTAATTTTATTTTTTAATAGTTGACAAGAGAAAATGCCAAAGAATTGCAAAATAATAATAATAATAACAGCTCTGTTTTTGTAGGAAGTGGACTTTGGTTTGGTAATTAAAAACAAGTTCAGTAAACTCAGGGAAGAAACACTTCATTTGTACCGGCATATCTACTTGAAAATTTAGTATATGCATCTAGTTAATTTGACTGAAGCTGCGTTTATAGAATTGACCTGAGAATTATCACATTGGTAGCACAGATAGACAAGATCCAGTTTCTCCAAGAGGCTCGATAGGTGGTGGTACCTCAGCCTGACTCATGTCAGAAGACTGGACCAGCTAGCACCACAAATAAGATGGTTCCAACATATTTGCTACCCTTGATATCACCGAAGCCATGTAGACTGATCAGTAGGATTATTCCAGTTTGAACCTGCAACAATATGATGGGATGATTTTGAGTTTGTTTTTCCCACTTTGCTGTGTTCATATTCTCAAAGAATTTTGCAGATTGTAAGAAATCATTTTTATGGATAACTATGGTTTAGTTTCAATTTTCCAAAAATCAGCTAGATGAACTGTAGGTAGGAGACTCTAGATCTTGATGATATTTCATTCTTAAGGTAGAATGATGAGATTGATTCAAACTGTTGCTAGCACTGGCTTCCAGCAGAAGAGTCACACCTTTTGAGTTAGATTGTCGCTTAGCATCTCTTTCCATCAGAGCATTGTGCTGGTGTGCTAATTGAGGAAGATGCTCGTTTTGTTGTGGTTTTGAAACCAACTCAATATATGAATATATTTGTTTATATAATCAATATGCCTATATATTTTATGATATTAGCTTCATATGTTTATTTTGTGACAGAGGATCACTGAAACTGAATGCATATTGATCAAAAGAACATCCTCTAAATCGTTATTACAGAATCCTACAACAAAAGTAGCCAAAACAATTTTGTGGAAGTTGTAAAGCACTTTAGCCAGAGTCAGACTTACTGTGGATAAGGAAGAGAGTCATAGAATTGTAGATACATAGAAAGGCTTGGGTTGAAAGGGATTTAAAGACAGTCCAGTTCCAACCCCTTGTTGTGGGCTTCCACTCACCAGATCAGACTGCCCAGGGTCCCATCCAACCTGTCGTTGAATACCTTCACAAGTGGGTCATCCACTTCTCTGGGCAATCTGTTCCAGTGTCTCACCACCCTCTGAGTAAGAATTTTTATCCTAATACCTAACCTAAATCTTCTTTCAGTTTAAAACCATTTCCTTTTGTCCTTTCACTAACAGATCATGTAAAAATCTATCTTCCTCTTGTTTGTAAGTTCCTTTTAAGTACTGGATGGCCGCAGTGAGTTCTCCTCAGAGCTTTGTCTTCTCCAGTCTGAAGAAGACCAGCTCCCTCAGCTTTTCTTCATAGGATAAGTGTTCCTATCATCTTCATGGCTTTCTCTGGATGCAAGTACTTGACAGCAGTCTGCACAGAACGTCAGCCTTACTTGAGGCCCACTGAAAATATAGTGGAACTATCTGTGAATGTCATTAAGTTTTAGAAGACTGCTTCTTTCACTAGTGGTTGCTCCAAGAGTGTGAGATTCCACTTAATTAGAAGAAAAAAACTTTACTTTGACACGTTTGAAAGGCTTGCTGAGTTCCAATCTAGGAGTACATTCTGTGGGTACTGCACTTCATTGAGTGAGTTAGCAGAGTCTCCGAAGAAAGTATCAGAAAAAATGTACAGACTTTTTTGCCAAGTGTCATTATTTTCTGTGAATGCATTATCTTGTGAAGTAGTTTGAGTGTGTCACCAAACATGTTGTGCATAGCTGCACTTTTAAAATATGTCTAAAGAGAAAGGAAGGATCAACAGTATATCTCCAAAGAGCAAATGTGACATTATTCACACTCTGAAAAACAAGAAATACCAAAACTCTTTGGAATATGTGTTTAGTACTTTGGTTGTGTGGACACTGAAAGCAAGAATATAAAAAAGCCCCGGTGAGAGAAGTCTTACAAATTATCTATACCAGAATGGACTTGAAAGGGATTTTTCAACATTGAATTCTTTAGTTAGGTTTCTAAAAAGAGTAACAGATTTCTCTTCTAAACTACTTGAACTTATAAAACTAAATTAAGACTTGCTTTCTGAGCGAAAACATCTACTGTAGTGGTAGAATGGGTTTACATGGCATTGTTGGTGAACCTTGAAGAGTAATGGTGTCTCTGAGGTTTTATAGGCTTTACTCCTTAGATCAAAAGAATAGTCACTTACTGTTTAAGATGCTGCAGTCTAAAGTGAATAGGAAGAAAGTATCTGAGCCGGAAAAAAAATAAGTTTTCTTCTGTGTAGAATCCAAAAATTGGAATTTCACTTAGAAAGGAAAAGATTAAGTGAATTTCATGCCATTTAAGTAAGAATAACAGCCAGCAGTGAAAGCCAGGAAATAAGAAGTAGTTCCGTAAGGAATATGTAAGGCCCTCAAAATTTAGGAAAACTCTATTCACAGTGAATTTGACTGGGGCTGTTAGTTGAAATGGAAGTCAAAGCTGACCAATCTTAAGTCTTTCTAAAATCTGTAATTACTACTGCCAACAGACAAAGAGGCAATAACCAAAAAACTGTAAGGATCCATTCATTTGATCCAGTAGCATGCAGAAGAAAAGAGATAACAGCAAATTTAAACAAACTCTGAATCTAGATTACAAGATTTGTTTCACAAATGCAGGATCTCAGGGCTAGCACCAAGGAAGACATAATCAGAAGGAAAATTTTAAATGAACACCCCAAGAAATGACAGGAATTATCATGAAGCTAACCTGTCAGATTTTGCATAAATTACTTGATTACCATTAACAATAAGCCAAGTATTTTAATCTCTTACCAACCTTTACCTTGCTGGACACTTAACAATGAGAACTAGAAATTCCATCGATTATCAGGATTGTTATCCTTTTCTTCAGGAATGAGGTTTATTTTTCTGAAATATTATGCACGTGGAGACTCTTTATTTTTGTTTTCATCTCCCAAAAGCATTTATAATTGTCTAACGAGACTTAAATAGAAATTGGATTTCTTCAGGAAGCCTGAATCAGCAGAGCATTAGTTTACATGTTGAAGACTATTTATAGTGGAGGGGAAAATCTGCACATGTGCATAGATGTCTTGCTTTAAAGTTTATGTTCCACTGAAAAGAAAAAATATTTTCTTTAAAATGCTAAAATGTCAAACAAAATTCTTATATTAGGCAGCTCTTCAAAACCCAAGGATCCTAACACTCATCTAAATGCAAACACTCTTAATATTTTTCATTGTATCAGGAATAGCATAGAGAATGGATATTAATCTTCACCTTCATAAATTTCCTTCATCCCCAGAGATTCCAAATCAGCTGACATGTTTGAAAATTCTCCTTACTAGTTGCACAGAAAATAAACCTACTTAACGCTGACGTACCTTATTCACTGCTACATTTTCATCATAAGGCACGTAATTGTCTTTTATGTTACTGAAAAAATAACCACGATGAAAGCTAGCAAAGACTTCTCTGGAACAGAATAAATAATAAGGTGGAAAGAGAACTTTGAAAAAAATATATATTTATCTTCACTAACTATTGCATTATTTCATCTCTGCTGAGGACATATTTACAGCTGTTCTCCTCTTCAGCTTTCTGTAAGTAAGCTAGTATTATATTTCCTGATGTCACATCTTCATGGTAACACCAAGCACATATTTTAACAGACCTTAGAATGTCAGATAAATATGAAATTATTGTAGCCGATTCTGTTTCATTCATGTGCCTCTGTTTATTTTATTTTTGCCAGATATTGTTTTCCTCTTACACAATGTAATAGGAATGTGTCTGTAACAAATGTGGGTGTGCCTTTGAATATTTTTTCAATCTGTATTTGGATCTGTCCTTAATATAATATATCTGTACTGTATGAAAGGTACTGAACATAATTGACCTTTGGGTTTTGAACTACATCTTCACTTTCCATTTTTGGTATGTAACAGAAGCATACATCTAAACACCCAAGTTGACCTTCTGTGGATTCCCTTAACTTTCATTGATATCCCCATTTAAACTCACCCATGTAAGTCGGGTTATTTGACCTGAAATACTCTTTCAGAGTTGATTGTGTCAGTTATTAGAGGTCGCCTTCCTTGGGTCTGGGGTGGTGGGGAGTAGTGAGAAGCCATTTGGTGACAATCAACATCACTATGTTATTCCTGTCTATCCCTATGTATTGGATTGGTTCCAGCTGGACCATAACCAAAACTAAACAAAATATGTGCTTAAGCTCTTCGGTGTTTCTAAAATCCCCTTTTTTCTCATGCTTTATTCCAACCACTAAATAAACATTCCTTCTTTTATGGGAGCTGCTCGTCAATACTAAAAGAAAAACAGGTGCCTGAAACCAGTCAGATCTACAGGATGATAGGCATTAGTACATACGTGATAACACTTGCCTCCTAACAAAAAATAAAAGAAGAGCAAGATTGCATACAAACACAAGCCTAGGCTCAGACAAGTCAGGAGCCAGAGGTGATGTCAGTCTTGTAACACTGAAAACAAAATGCCAGGATTCTGGTAAAAGATAATGGTGATTCCACTGTCTGCTCTGAAACTTACACTCTGCAAAAAATATTAAATAAAACCCTGTTGAGTTTATTTCCTCTTCAGTACAGTACAGTCTTTGCCCAAGAGTAAAGTAGTAAAATTATATTTGCTGACATTTAGCGGCTTCTTTATAAAACTTCGACCCTTTGAAGTCAATGAGATTTTTGTCACCTGACTTATGGAATATAAAACGTCAAAAAATAAATCTGTTTCCTCTTAGTACGTGAAACTTACCAACAATTTCCTTCAGTACATTCCAAGTATACTTGAGAACTACCAAGTAAATAGGATTTGGAGTAGACTCTGGGCCCTCAGCTTCTCCTGTTTCATGCAGAAGCAGGAAAATTTCTTCTGTGACACCATCTCCAGTTTTCTTGATGTGTTCCACATGACAAATTCTCTGAATACAGACTGGAAGATGAACAGTCACTGTTTTCCAGTCTGGACTTATAAACTTTCAACAGAGATACAACGGACTTGTGATACTTTTTGTGGTATGTTTTTGATGGTTGACAAGTCTTTTTCCTTGCAGTTCTGCAAAGCTGTTAATAAGAACTCTATTCCCTTGGAACTGGCAGTGTTCCAGCCGTTGTAGTTGTAGAAAATCCATATACAAACTAATGCTTGGTAGTTCTGAGTTTTTTTTACAGGTATTACTCTTAAGTCTTTGTCTCGTGTGAACTTTGAACTAGCTCACTCAGGTTAATTAAAGCAGCCTTTATAGGTACAAACGGTATAAACAACAATTGCAGTACTGCTTTTTCAAATTTTCAAAAATATACTTCTTCCCCAGTGTATGTATTATATTGAAAGCACGTAACACTATGATGTCATATATAAAGATGGTATCTCCTACACTCACTTGGGATGACCTGTATAACTAACTCATAACCATGCTATTTGTAAGCGATGGAATCATCCCCTATTTATTTTATGAAAATCTTTATACTGTGTAGTGTTTATGCATGCCTGTGCTAATCTGAGATTGTCTTTGGGGACTGCATTACATGCTATGTTATACTGTTTTTATTATAAGCAATACAGATAGTAATGCCTACAGTTAATGTTGCTTGACACTTTCTTGTATAAGATATTTTTATGTTGTTATCTTCACTGAGTTTAAGCCATTTGGACTACAGTTTTTCAGGTTGGATACATGCCTCTTGATGAATTCTTTAAAGGAAGATTTTACTAAAAAGATTCTGCCTGGGGCTTTTCCCCATGTTCATGAAAAGTATGCTCTTCTTTGAATAGCTTTTGTAGCTTCTCATTATTGGGTTGCACCAACAGTACAACTTGATAGCGGCTTAACTCTTTGTGGCAGTACTCACTGCAGTGTCCTCATATCTCGTTTGCTTACTTGTTTTCCTTACTGCTGCATAGTGATCTAATGGGAAAGAATAAAAGGTAGAGATATAAGGAACAGAGTTCCTTCTTACAGAAGTGATCAGTGGTTGAATTTCATTGAGTCAAGGTGACATAAATACCCAAATATGGTTGGCATTTAATTAGTTTATTGTTTTCATTAGACATGGATTTGGACCTTTTTTAAAAGAAAAATTAGTATAATGCTGCAACATATTAATGCCAAAATAAAAAATGTACACTTCCTGTGTTAATTCTTGACCTTCTAGAGAAAAATCATTCCTCATTGTGTTGCTGTAGAAATACTGATAGAAATGCATCAGTGCCCCCCTTCTAATGCACAGTCTCCTTGTGTGAGGACAGTTAACACAGTCCAGGCTAACATAGAGGCTTGATGGCAAAACAAAGTGTTTACCAGTGAATTACCCTTGTCTATTGACAGGAAAACTTGAATAATGATACCAAAAGATCCCCAGCTACCATCTGCTACTAATTAACAGAACAAATCCAGTAGAATTCAACCTATCCTAATAGAGGCAAACTTCTGGAACTAGGCCTTTTGTTCCAGTGACACCAATCTAAACAACAAGGCTATTGACTGCGTGCATGTGCCAGCTTTTGTTAGTGGGGGCTACCTGAAAAGATGAAAATTGCATGAATCTGCAATTTCAGATTCATTGATTTTCAGCTGAAAAAACTCCATCTGTGAATTGACATGAGAGAAGTGGTCAAGGTGAATTAAGATTCCATGTAAAAGGATCATATTGTCATAGTCTATCCCTAGGAAATGAAATAAATTTTGTTTCCAGTGGCAGTGCTAAATAGGTCTCAAGAAACTACAGCATAGTTTTGATCTGTAGGATCACCATGGTTATTGCTAAAGGTCATTAATTTATGTATGGATCACCAGTCAGATCAGTAAGCCCTATGGACAATTTCAGATAAGGAAAAAAATGAAAGGCATTCAAATAACTTCCTCAACTACTTTATCACATTTTTGCTAAGCTATGTGCTGACAGGAATATGATTCCCCAGAAAGGAACTGTTCAGGAACCACCACTACCACCAAGAAGCTACATAACCTCTCCCACTAAAGATTCCTTACTGTTTTCACCCCTTCCTTTTCACCCCTTCATTTACAGAAGACAACGTTGTTTTAGTTCAGACTACATTGAATTCACAGTCTAATATTGAATCAAGTAAGACACTTTCCCCACCCTATAATGGCTTTTTTTTTTTTTTTTTTTTTTGTAAAAACAGTGTTTTGAGCACTAATCCTATCTGATGAGCATCATATTCTTATATATGGCAATGATTTTTGTGAGTTGTAATGATAGAACAAGGCTATACTACAGTGGACCAGATAAGTCTACTTTATTATGATTACAGAAAGTCCAAATCTAATCCACTGTCCAGAAAACCTTCCCCTAGACTGTCAAGGGAAATCAAGTAATAGATACCATACTTTTATGTAGGTTGCTCCAAAAGTAATGTCTTGTATTTATTTCCATGGAAACTAGAACAGATACAAAGAAATTTGATAGAGCGAATTCTCAAGCTACAAAACACTATTTTTCAGTGTAGTCACCACTATTAGCTATGCATTTTTGTCAGCACTGAAGAGGAGCCTGCATACTGTGCTCATAAATAACTGCACCAGTGGACATGACCTACAGTCATTGTTGCCAGTGCTAAAAGGCACCACCCACTGCCTCACTGTGCTCACATCCACTGTTTGGTCTCCATAAACATTCAGCAAATGCTGATGAATGTCAGTGGGTACCATTTTTTCCACATGGAGGAATTCAGTCACACGTCTTTGCTTCATCCATCCTTCCATGTCAGACACCATTTTGTCAGACTGCCCCTCTGCTGCCATCTGTCACACAGCAACAACATGGAATGGAATATTGGTGGGAAGGTTTCACCTCTACTACTGTACCACCATTGTCCACCTCTGATGTGATGGGTGAACAAAACAAAATTTCTTTCAGAGCAGCCATCATAGATCTATATTCCCAGTATGAAGGAGAAGCAAAGAACCAGGTGATTAGATTTAAGAAGATGATCCCAATCCTGGTTGTTTCTACATTACCTTCTTCAGACAGTGTGTTGCTTCTCTATGAGCTGGAAGAAAGAATGATCTGTGCCACTCTCTCAGCAGCTGTTGCTGAGACATCACAACTATACTTGATATTCTGAGATCACCATGTAAAATTACTCATATATATATTTGACCTGTTTCAATCTGCAAAAAATTCATCTGTTAGATCAAAAAGTTCATATTCTTTATTCTTGATGATGCATTTCTATTACTGTAGGAGATAGCTTTCCTCTGCATTTTCCAGTTTTCCTTTCTATAGGGAAAAAAAAAAAAAGGATGGTCAGGCTTCTAATTTTTTCCTATCTAAAAGGAAAAAAACATTGTTTGTCAGTCATCTAAAACTATCAAAAGGAATAGTCTGTTCTTTCTTGATAACTGCAAATATACTTATCACAGAGAACAACTCATAACCTGGGAAAAAAAATAAAAAAATCTCTATGAACAACTGTCAATGTGTCCTGCATGAGCTGTAGTGGAATATCTAACTTAAAGATCTGTAGGGTTCTCTGTATTCACTATGAAAGCACATAATTTCAGCTGCCTCTATTATTCACACATTAATGACTTTAAAACTGTATTTAGCCATGAGAAGATAAATTACAGATTCCAGAGAAAATGAAAGAATTAGTATCTTCTAGACATGGAACCTACATTTACATCAGTTCTCAACCTACTACTTTCTTAGCTTATGGTGTCTATTTTCAAACATTTAAGAGGACATTCTCTAATTAAGAGGACATTCTCTAATTTAATTTTTGGTTGATATGGTCTTCATAATGATTATTATTTTGACTATGAAAATGAGCAAATTTTTACAGCTGATCATCCATTTAAAGAGTTCTGCAAGGATGAAATTATTCTTCAGCTTCACTCTGTGCTCTCTTACCAGCTCACTTATTAACCTAGGATTTTGTTTTCAGAGTTTTTTTGCAAACCAGTTCTCATCCATACCAAGGGAAGGAAGTGATGTTCCACTGGTAGTGGTTCCATTATTCAGCACCAGTTTGAATAGAACCAAGGCATTCAATGAAGTAGCTAATTTGTTTTCTCTCTGATGTCAATATCAATGTCTAGGGTCTGTTGGTAACCAATGGGGTAAACTGAAATGGAGAACAGTGTGATTGCACAAGATAATCCTTCTTTTAGCTTTGCACTTTGGGGTTTTTAAAGATAAATATTTTTGAAAGTTGGATAACTCCTGTATATATGCCTCTAAAACCTGTAATCGGGGGTGTGTAGCAGACAGATTTACCAGGGATGTGAAGAGATTTTAATCTCACCCCCTTTGCTATTGACTGTATGGCTCCCATAGCTAAGGCTGTGTCTGTCCCTCTGTAATGATGGAAGCTGTTGTATTTAAGATATCAGAGTCATGCACTGCAGAACTATTAAGGCAGGTAGTGAAAGAGGCAGGGAAAAGCAGAAAGAGAAAAGCAGGTCCCAGAGAGAAAACAAACAAACAAACAACAACAACAACAAAAAAAAACCAGAAAAAAAAAAGATGTATTTTAACCTAGGAGATTATAATTTAGTCCTACTTCTGTCACAGAGCTTCCATTTGATACTAAGCAAGTCATTTAAAACGTAGTAATCACAAATGCCTTTGATATGTATTGTTGGAGACTCAACTCAAGATGCTGAGTACAGGGCTTGAGTTGCAGAAATATTTAGTATTTACATTGCAATTTATATGAATTATATTTTTAACATATAAAGCACTATGTTATCTTAGATATGTATACAGAACCAGACTTCTTTAATGGAGCAGCAGAAATCAGTGGACATCTCTGACAATTTTGACTTTAATTTCATGTCTCAGTTCTATATAATACAATAATAATACAAACTCATTTTATGGGCAGATTGTGAAGAAAAAAAAAGGTGTTTGTTCACAAAAATTATTACATCATTGAAATTCACAAGGAAACAGTGGACCGTTTGCTAACACTCCAGAAAGCAAGTATCAGTGGAAAGAAACTACACCCTTATCTATAAAGATATGATGATGAAAGCCCACAAAATTAACATGTGTGATTAATGTGTAATTAACATTCTTCAGTTATTTAAATATGATTATATTAGTGTTTTAATATTTGAGAAGTCAATGCTAACAGATCAACAAAAATTATGTCTTCATAGTTGAGATAATAAGGAGGTTCTATCTTCCAAACTTTCATGTTAAGAATGATGTTTAACAGCCATTCTTTCAGGTGATTGTGTTCTTCACATTGTGTCACAGAATAAAGATACAGTTTGTAATAAACGCGTTGAGTGGCTTTTTTTGTTCCTGTTTTCTTTTCTCCTTAGCATTTTCAATTGTTTCTTTTAACTTAGATATCCCAGAGCACTTAGAAGACAAGAGAAAGAGGCAGAGATGAAGAAGAGGTCCACAAAAGAAGAGCAGTAGAGATTTCAGAGATGATCTGAGTACAAGGATGAGCCACATCTTTGGAGTTATAAGACAAAACAGCCATAGCACAAATAAAGATAGGATCAAAATATGAAAGCAAAGCTGTAAGGGACAAAAGGATTTATTTCATATATACTCTGTTGACATCATTTGGTCAGTATGTAGTTTTAAATCATCCAGTTATCTTGGATCAAAAAAACACTGGATCATAGAAATGTGAGTGGGATCCACCTCACTTTTCTTTAGGCAGTTGCAGAACAGGTATCATACTTCCAATCTATAGAACTTCAGTTAACATATTCAATCAGAGTGCAATTCATCTGGCCAGACATAGGCATCTGTTTAGGATGAGACAAAGCATGCCATTAGTTCTATTGAATATTTTGGATAGCTTTTCCTTGACTATGAAGTAGCATAGGATGAGAGACATGCACGTACTGGGAAGAACCCAGCAAAGGACCACCAAGGTCATCAAGGGACTGGAGTATATCTCCTATGAGGAGAGGCTTAGGAAGTTGGAACTGTTCAGCCTAGAGAAGAGGAGTCTCACATCTCAATAGTGTATATAGAAAACCAAAGGGAGGATGCAATGAAGATAATGTCAGGCTCTTTTCAGTGGTGCCCAGTGCCAGAACAAGAAGCAGTGGGTACAAACTGGGACACAAAATGTTCTATCTAAATAATGGGGAGTACTTCTTCTTTATTGCATTGGTGATGGAACAGTGGCACAAATTGCCCGGAGAGGTTGTGGAGTCTTCTCCTTGGAGATCTTCAAAAGCTGCCCGAATGTGGTCTTGGGCAACCTGCTCTGCATGTCCCAGCTAGAGCAGGGCTTGGACCATGTGGCCTCCAGAGGTTCTTCCCAACCAACTGTTCTGTGATTTTGTGGTAAGATTTGATCAGATATTAATGCCTACAGTGTAGACCATCACATTTAACAGTATCTGTCCCATCTTTTGAAATCCTTCAGCTAATCACTGACTGCATCTCAACTACTAAATACTTAATTTCCAAACCCTACTTCCAAATACAAAAAGTCACCTTGATATCACCAATCACTGATAGTCACCTCAATGTCAAGAGTATGGTACTGTGAACAAACATCTGCATATCAAATAAGGCTGGGATGCCTTGATTACAGCAGATTGATGGTGTAGTCCCATTCCCTTCTAACACTTCTATGATATTTGCGATCATACAGATTTTTAGCCAGCTATGGTCTACCACTGTAAGAATCTCAAATTCAGCTATTCCCTCATCAGTTCATATCCTTACAGACATGCCAGTGGTAAATGGTGATATCAAAATGAAGTTGACATTTCAAAATGAACGTAATTCCATGATCTGTACCTTATCAATAAATTAGAACATTATGCAAAATAGAACTGTTGTCCTGACTTCCACTAAGACTGTCAAGCCAGTTGTCTACTTCAGACTGGAAGTTCTGTATGCTAACACTACCTGCATTTTTCCTATTTTCTGATTCTTACTGAGACTGGATTAACCAAGCTAGTTTCAAGTATCTCAAAGAACACTTGCTGCTACTTTCAGATTTGCAGCTGGCCTAGCTTTCCAGTTTCTTAGACTGGTCAGTTGGTGTTCTCCATACAACCTCTCTGCTAGAGACCTTTATATGCCATGTTACTGTAGCCATTTACAAAGTTGCTACAAGGTTTGGTTTTAACAGCTAAAACGCTGTTTAAAAATAATAGCAATTATTGACAAGTGCTTCCTGGATGAGAGAAGTATGAAATACATTAGAAAATAAGATGGCAGTGCTGATGTGGCAATTCACCATACAGCTTTTAGACAACTTGATTTTTATATTTTTTTTTGTTAGATTGAGCAAGATGAGAACAAGCTATTGTGAAACTTACTGTAACCAAATCCAACTGCTTAACTTCAACAGGTCACAAAACTTGGTACCTGTCAGGTGATTGAACCATGGCAGCAGCATCTTGCTATTATCAAAGAGTATGGTTAATTCATCTGATAATTCCTATAAAGCTACAAGGACAAAAGCTTGGAATAGGAGGCAAAGAAGAATTAATGGCATGGCAAACAATGAATATGTGTGAAAGAAGAACTTCCTTTACTGAAGACAAAATGAGGAGGATGATTGAAACATTAAAAATTAGTAATAACTCTGAGCTTTCATTGTTTCCTTGAAGTACTAAAAATAGAACAGTACTGATGAACTGTATTTCTTTTTAGTCATCCAGAAGAACAGAATGCCTAAAATCTGGTTGACTTCAATGGTAAAACCCTTAGAAAAAAAAAATAAGATGAACTTTCTGTGTTCTATTCTTATGCCTTGCAAGCAAAGTAACATCTTCAGCAACCACTGCTGCCATCTCTTTGCCAAAACATGAGCACGAATTACCTTAAAAAGCTGTCCTTCAAAAGATGAGCAATGATGGTATGCTGAGTACAGTGAGAAAGGATTCAGAACACATCCCAGGAACTGTGAGTAAATGCTTAGCTCAAGGTGACACTTAGTCTAAGCCCAACTCTTGAAGACCTGAAGAGGTTGTTTAAACATAGGTCTGCTCTAAACTTCCCATAGACTAGGTAGGAAATTACAAAAGTATGAAAGGTGACAGGTATTCTGTTTATGCAAATAGTGTCTGTCTGGCAGTCCAGCATCAGGTAGGATTTCCAGTCATCTAGAAGAAGAACATTGACCTGGAGGAAGCAAACGATGTGCCACTAAGAATGGACAAGTAAACCATGTCCACTACAAGAGTTTCCATCTCTTGCTGTATAACTTACCCAAATCTCACAAACAGATCAACATTTTCTAAACAGACACCTGCTGAACAATAGTTCAAAACTTGTTTATCAAAATAGAATATTGAGGAGCATCTGAAATGCTTTGCAAAGCCTTCAGAAAAAAAGAAAAAAAAAAAAAAACAATCTACAAAAACAAGAGGTAACTTGATCAAGACTTGGTTGAGTCAGTGTGTGGGTTGACCACACAAATGTGATGAACTCTGCTTTAACTTGTGCCGTTCTGCAGTAGAGTGAGGCTTCCTTGTGCAGAGCAGGGTAAGAAACACCGGAATGAATGCCTCCATATGGTTCAGCTCTTGTCCTGAGCTTGGTCTGACTGGTTTTGTCCCACCCTTCTACCTTTTAAGACCAGAAACGCCACCTTGCAGATTCTGGTCTTGAAGGAGTGACTCTTCATGTCTGACTTGGCACAACGAGGCATCCAGTCCATCAAGTCGGCAGTTGACTAGGAGGCACCTTATTTGCGTGGTTCCCCATGGAACACCTCAAATGAGATACACTGTGGCAAGTTGCATGGAGTAACTAATGCCGGCCCCAAGAAAGTGGAGAGCTCAGCTGTTTTCCTTCGACCTTCATGCCAGCGAGGCCTCAGCGTGGCCTTCCCTAACACCGCAAGCACAGCCAGTTGCAAGTCTGGTGCTTGTGGTCGGCAAGGATCGGTGGGGACCAGCCATTCCCCTCGCCCATTTCCCTCGCGCGTTCGCCACGTCCTTGGCTCGAAAAGCCCTTCTGCCAACTCTGTGCGGGCTGGGAAACGCACGGGGACAGCCGCCACGGGCCGGGCCCGGCGGGGGTCGGAGCGGGGCGGGTGCGGGCGGGCGACTCGGAACTCCGCGGCCGTCCCGCAGCAGCGGGCGGCGGCCCCGCGGACGGCTGCTTTGCGCCCCGCGCCCGCCTGCGGACCCGGCCGGGCGGACAATGGGAGATCAAAGCGCGGGGAGGAGGAGGAGGAGGAGGATGGTGGTGCTGGGGGCGGCGGGAGCCGGGGCGGAGTGGTTACGTGTGGCGCTCTCTCTGCGCTCGATTAGTGTTCCTGGGGAGGGAGCGAGCGAGCGAGCCGGCCGGGGACAGCGGGGTGGGGGTGCGGGGCGCGCCGCCGTGTGCGCGCCCGCCCGCCCGCGTGTGCGCGCCCGGGTGTGTGTGAGCGCGCGTGTGTGCGTGCGTGCCCGCCCGGCGGGGTGCGCGAGGGGGAGAGCGCGAGGGCGAGCGGGGAGCGAGCGAGTTGCGCAGCTGCGGTGCGCACAGCCCCGCCGCCAGCAGCAGCAGCAGCAGCAGCAGCAGCACCTCAGCGGCACGGAGCGAGCGGAGCTGCTAGCTGCGCTGGAGAGAGACGCGCAGGGAGGAGGAGGAGGAGGAAGAAGAAGAAGAAGAAGAAGAAGAAGAAGAGGAGCAGGAGGAGGAGAGGAGCAGCAGGAGGAGGAGGAGGAGGAGGAGAGCGACGGAGAAGACGGGGGAGGAGGAGGGAGAAGAGGAGGCCACACGGACACCAACTGGAACAAAGTATTTCCAAACCAGCACCCAACTCCACCTTGTGAGGCTCCCAGCATGGCTTCCGAGGAACTCTACGAGGTAACAGCCCCCGGGCGTCCGCCCTGCCCCCGGCCCCGCCGGCCACCCCGCCCCGCCCGCGGCTGCGGGGGGACGCGGAGCTCCGATCTCCCCCGTCCGCCGGGCCCCGTCCGCCGCCGGCCCCCCGCCCCGCTCCCCTCCCCGGTTCCGCCGGGGGAGGACGGAAATGTGAGCGAACGGAGGAGACGGCGAAGTGCTGCCCGTGGCCTGCGCTCCCCCCCCTTCCCCCCCCCCCCCCCCCCGCGGCACGCAGCCGCCCGCACGGCACTTCGGCCCGGCGGCAGCGGGGAGGGAGCGCCCTGACAGCCCCCCGGGCGGCCCGCCGCGCCGCGCCGAGTTCTCGCCGTGCGCCGGCCGGGGGGGGGCTCGGCCCCGATCCGTCTCCGTCCCGGAGTCCCGTGCCACCATCGTGCGCCGCCGCCGTGCGAAACGCCGCGATGAGAACTCGGGGCGGTGCGGGAAGCGGGGCTCCGCACAACATCCCCCGCCCGTCGGCTTCGGGGGGCACGGGAGGGTGCGACTTCGAATTTCCTGTCCCGAGTGTGTCAATTTCACATCCTTGCCCTTAATTGAAAAGCATGATGGTCCTCTTGGATTTAACTTCCTTGTTTTTATTTTTGCAAGAAGTCATCCCTGGGAGCTGAGATGAGGTTGTCGTTTTCTTGTCTTTCGGTTGAATAAATAGTCTTCCACCAAACAAAAATGCTTTTATCTGGTGGGTAATAGGCTTCTCGGCAGCGCTCTATAAAAAATATTTATATCCATGGGCTGGAATGCTAAGGTCAAAGCAGCCGGCCGGCCTTCAGGACACTTGACAGAAGGCAATAGCTGCCCGTGCTGGTGGTGTGCTCGTATCTCACCGATGGGATTGCACCCCTGTGTTGAGGTGGAAGGCTCCCCTTGAGGGATGGTGTTCTAAGCGAGTCGAGTGCCCAGCGGAGGTGCTGAACTGATGGAAGACTGGAGGCCTGTGTTCCCAAGGCAGATAGATCATGGCTAATTGCTTTGGCAAGTTTCCCCACCCTCATTGCATGGCTTAAGCCAGTCTCGAAGGGATGATCCCTGGAAGTAGGCGAGAAATTTAGAGACTGCTCTCCATAGAGGAAATTTGTCCCGGCTTTGCTTTGACTTCGGGAAAAGTTCTGTCAGGCTGGAAGAGCTGGGCCTACCGTGTTGTGGCTGGTACTTGAACGTTGCGTCTGTCTGGATTTGTTCAATGACCAACAATGGGTTGTCGGTTTTGATAGGCATAAGAATGACCAGAAAAACTGTTTGCTGGACATTGGGCTGTAGTTAACTGTGACCATTGCTTGGTTGACTTGTGTTGGAAGTGTTGGCTTGTGTGAAAGGTTCCAGTAGGCCGTTGACCATGGTCATTCTTTCTAGGCAGGTTAGGTGCTCAGTTCCTTGGGCAGAAGCCTGTTTTTCAAAACACCCAAACTGATAAACTGCTCTGTTTGGTTTTAAAATCAGTCAACACTGTTTCATTGTTAAGTGCAAAGTTTATTGGAGGTGCTAAAATTGTAGATGCTTTTGGACTCGCATGTGGTCAAGCTGTCTCTTTTGCAGTCTTTTTTCTAAATTGCTGATCGTTTTGGACAAATTTTATGTTGTAATGCAATTTACGGAAATCACAGATAATTTAAATGTAGTGAATACTAACTTGGGAAGTACACAACTGCAAGTTGACCTGAAATGTTGAACATTACGTAATTTAAACATTCTGCGAGCTACCACGTATGAGTGACTGTTTCATGGATATTTTCTTCGTAATGAATGCAATGCAATATTTTTTTAGACTGGTTATTGAAGTCTAATGCAATTTGGTATATCTTTATTTTTTCTCTTTTGAATCTTGATTGTGTGTTTTGAACAACAAAAAAAAGTGCATAATCTATTTGAGATTATTAGGCTAAATATGAACGATAAGTGATAGGTGTTGTGGTTCTTCCAAAATTTAAGAGAGAAATCTACGTATAACCAATAAAAACGAAGGTAAGTACCTTTAAAAATAAGTATAAAAATAAAATAAAATTTAAAAAAAGTGTATTAGTTGTTGTTTGTGGGTTGACTTTTACTTTTACTGTGGATATGATATAATCTCTGGAGAGAGGGAGCCTAACTGTAGGCCAGTGATTGGGAATTGAAAGATAGAAACATGGAAGAAATGTTCTTGCAGGCTGAAAGAGTGGCTTTGTTGGGCTGACTGTACGGCCTGCATGTTTGTTTCTCAGCTTTCTCAGGATTGTGGTGATGATGACCGGATATATTTTTTTGAGGAGGGAGATGATCTGAAGGAAATGCGAAGCATGTAGCGAAAAGCATTGAAGAGGCTGTCTTTTCTAGATGGAAAATGAAGCACTTAGTAATCTTGCCAACCTCTATGGGTGAGGCTAAGAACATAGTTCTTCTGTTTGCAAGTTTGAGTTTTCAAGTGACAACATGTTGGTGAGGTGGACAGAGTCAGAGAAACTGGTGAACAAGACAGTTAAGGGAAAATATAAGCAAAAGTGCCATCTTTTTTTTTCTTTTTTTTCTCCTTTTTCCCAAATTTTGTGTCATTAGGCACACTTTAGGACATCTTTCTTCATCCAGGCCTTCTATGTTTCTGTACTTTTTGAGAAGTCAGCAAGTGCTAGGTCTACTTTCTTGTACGCTGTGACAAGTTCACTTCACTGTCTGGTTCCCCACCTGTTGCAAGGTTGTTGCTTGTTCTCATCATCTTCCCTGATGTACTTAGAAGTACAATAACCACACCATGTAGGTGGTTCATCTGGAAAGCAGCTGCAGTTGTGCTGCCTCAGCAGTCATATCACTTGACCTTCTCTGGCAGATCCTTGCTATCACATCTGGGATTAAAGTCAGCCTGAACTGTGGTTGGCATGATGGATTTGTTTGATGAAATGTGGAAGTGATCCCAGGAAGGTGCTTCCCAGGACAGCTGTGCATCAGCCAGCAGGTCAGGAGCACCAGTGGTAGTACTTAAGTGCACACAGTGTTAAAGCTGTGCTGAGTTTGGCAAAGTATCTTCTAAAATTCAATAATTTCTTTGCTAACTGCAGAGGAAATGTACTAAAATTCTCTGCCTGTTGGAGATGATAGCAAGATGATTACCAAGCAACCAGGTTTTTCCATCTTTCCTCTAGCAATGCATACAGGGTGTCTGTATACGTGCTCTGCTGGGTTGAGCCATTTGAGAGACTGTAGTGAGACCTGAGCTGCAGTTGCTGTTCAGATGAAAACATTCCTTTTGAGGTTTACCAGGAAGCAAGCAAAGCAGTTTGTGTAAGCTTGGCAAGTTCATGTGTGCATTGGTGTTTTCTTCGCTATATATATTCTACCTTGACATTGCCCATAAACCCAGCATTTAAGGTGACTTCATCAATATCCATGAAAATATCAAAGATGAACATATTTAAGTCCCGTAATCCTATTATGATTATTTTTGTAAATTATAGAATGGATGTGCTTTTTAAAAATTCTTTAAGTGTCTTGCTAAACGCATATGCATTTTTTCACCCCAATGTCTTGTGTTCTCAAGGTGATACTTCCCTTCAGATGATGATTTGGTATTTTTGTTTTTATTTTTAGAACTAAAGCCTTTGACACTAAATTCTACAGAGACGGTGAAATTACAAAGTGAAACCCATCTCTGGTGCACCTGACCGAAGTCCTGTAGCCTTCCATTACTGTGTAGGTCAAGTCTGACCACCAAATAATAGCATGTCCTATGCAATAACGTGTGCAACAGTGGTCAAAAGTAAAAAATAAAATAGCTTCTGATACCGTGGGTTGTTCTTCAGATAGTGTGCTAATTTCTGAAATGGCAGAATATAGAAAACTGAAGGAGAAATGCTGTCACTTAGTTGAAAATTTTTCCTGCATAGAAATTATCAATTTAAAAGTAAAGCTTGTATCACAGCCCTAGTTACACTGTGGTCACATTTTGTGAGGTTCTACTAGAAAGTCTAAGCATTTGTTCTACGTAAGTTAACAGAAAGGTTGAATCTTCCATTGTCTACAATCTGCAACTTGTAATTTTTTGTGAGCACTTGATGAGAAACTGATATGAACACAAAATTGATACTGCACTTTTGGGCTGTAGTAATTGTTTTCCCATTAAAATGGGTTGTTTTTATTCAACCTGTTTTGCAGGAAGTTTGAAATATCTTGGGACCGATCTTCTGCTTCTTGTTTCTTTTGTGCCAATTCCTAAGATGTTGGCTAAACATCAGTGACATTTCTTCATAAAGGGGATCTTACATTTGGTGCGCCGTGGTGACTGAATGGTTCGGGTTTTGTTTTGACAAAAGGTTGCATGAATGTTATTGCTTGTTTCAGAATGGGTGAAGGAGAGATTTGCTTGACTAAGCAAGTGCAAAGTGCTGCACTTGGAACAATCCTAGATATGAGTATGGACCTCAAGAAGAACTCCTTGAGAGCAGCCCTGCAGAGAAGGACCTGGGGGTCCTGGTGGATGAAAAGCTGGATGTGAGCCAGCAGTGTGCGCTTGCAGCCCAGAAGGACAACGGTATCTCATCAAAAGAGGGGTGGCCAGCAGGGAGAGGGAGGGGATTGTCCCTCTCTGCTCTGCCTTTATGAGGTTCCAGCTGGAGTACTGTGTGCAGCTTTGGGGCCACCAGCTCAGGAACAACGTGGAGCTGTTGGGGTGGGACCAGAGGAGAGCTCTGAGGATGATGAAAGGGCTGGAGCACCTCTCCCGTGAGAACAGGCTGAGAGAGCTGCACTTGTTCAGCCTGGAGAAGAAAAGGAGACCTCACTGTGGCTTTACAGTGTATATGGGAGGGTTATAAGAAAGAATGAAAGACTTTTTCAGGAGAGAGGGCAATGATTTTAATCTGGAGGATGGTAGATTTACATTGAGTGTAAGGAAGAAATTTTTTACATTGAAGGCAGTGAAACATTGCAGAAGAGTTGCAGGGAAGCTGTGGTTGCCACATCTCTTGAAGTGTTTAAGGCCAGTTTAGATGGGATTTGTGTCCTTGCCAGTGCAAGGGGGGTTGGAACTAGATGAGCTTGAAGGTCTCTTCCAATCAAAACCATTCTGTGACCCTGAACAAGAGTAGAAACTGTACTTCTAACTTAGAAAAGAGTTGAGGATTAGCTTGATCCCTTTTTGGTCAATGTCACTCTTTTAAAATAGAGAACTAATGCAAGAGAACCTTAAGAGTGGAATCACCACTGAACTCTTTTCCATGTCCCTTGCTACATTGTCCTTTATCAGTTTAAGATATCTCTTATCATCTGTCCCAGAGCTCTTGAAGAGCCCAGGAGGCCTCAGTGCCTCCTCTTCCACTGCTGCTTTGGAAGTGCCCAGGCCCCAACTCCTTTGCTATGTCATGCCATCTGCTGTGCCACTGGCCTGGCAGGACTGTAGTAGCTGTTCCTGTACTCCAAGTACCCAAAGGAGTTAAATTTTGCCTGTGACCTGTGTAGGATTGCAAATGATTCATGGAAAATGAGTGGTTTTTTTAATGTACAAAACTGTTTTGTATGTGCATGTACATCTAATATGCATGTACATTCTGAAAACAGACTTTATTTCTTGATGTTTTGGGTCAATCAAAGGTGTTGACGAATGCGGTACCAGGTACACTTAAGAGTAACAGAACAATTACTTCCAGCTTACAAATCTGTAATGTCACAGATGCTTGCTACCTACTGCCTACACTCAGTACCTCTCAAATGAGGAAAAAATATTGGATACAAAGAACTTAACGAGACACATCACACACAGCCTCTTGTTCTTCAGGAAGCTTGGCATAGCTGGAACAGCATCAGTGATGCAATATTTCCCTTTTGACTTCTCAGTAGGTACAGCTTAATGTATTCCTGACCACTGCAGCATGCTCTGACCTGTGCCAAGCCATGGGAAAAACAAGTTACTGACAGTTATGGTGTCATTTCTATCTGAGAAGTATTCCTTGCTTGCAAGGATTGTATTTGATACAAAGCTTTGGCAACTAGAATGACTTCTTGAATATGTGATAGCTGGATGTGCAGATCTGTTAGATATAACTGATAGGCAGATCTATAATGCCACTCATAACACACTGTAATGAACTCCCAATCTGGTGTCGCTGCATGATGTATTATTTTTGGTTATCTGATGGAAGTACATGCATCCTGTACTTGCAAAGTGAAAAAGAGTACGTACGTCCCATTAAATTCTGTGCTTTTGGGATGGCTGGATGACATGTGATAACATTACATGTCAATAACTGCAGACTTGTTGGGGTTTTTTTGTTTATCTTTGTGTAAAAATGATTTGAAATTATTTTAGCTACTTTGCTAGCATTAAGGTGTTCAACTAAGCAACTATTTACTAAATACCTATTTACTGTGTGTGTATATATATATTTTTTTTAATGAAACAAAGTAATTACACTGGGCTTAATATGACTCTTCAGTGAGGTTGCACAGTTTATAATCACATTGCATGAAATAAATTAGTACAGCTTCTTGACCGTGTTTTCTCTGACTTGTTCATTTCTCTCTTTTTTTTTATTAGTGGGGAAAGATGAATGTGTGTTTTAAATGTCATAACCACATCTATAGTTGTGCCTCTCCAAACTCTTCCGCCACCACAGTTTCTGAATGTTTCACAGCTTCTCAGTAATTTAAGTCTTATGCTTGGTTTTTAACCTCAGAAAAAGTTTGGATGTACATTTCACAAATATGTGTGCAGGGGAACACTGAGGTACATTTTTATTGTTGAAATGGATGTAACTCAGCTGTAAAATTCTTCCCCGACACTGTGGTGTGATGGATGTTTTATTTAGCAGATATTTAAAAGCCTATGGTTTTTGAAGTTCTTTCCATAAAACACAGTTATTAAATAAAGCATCATCTGTATGTTGATTACACTTGAATGTAGATATACTACAGGTTCAAAATGATTCCAAGTAACTTCAGGAAAATTATCTGCATTATGGTCTGACTGGTTGCTGCCTCAGAGTTGTTAGTTCTGTTTAATTTTAGCACCTGACTTTCCTCAAATGTACGTATAAAATACAGCTTGTGCCAGCACAGTGTGACTCTTCAGTCATATTTTACTGGCTAGGTCACATACAAGGTTAAAACTAACAGACCTGGAACTGTGTCTTGAAGAAATAATGAGAATGTAAGACTATACGCATCACCACAACAGATTTGCCCAGTTCAGCATCCTGATGCCTATCACTGGTCAGTAATTACAAACAGCAGAAGGGAAAAATGGGAAATGTGGTAATCATTGGGAGCTTTTGTGGTTGGTTTTGTTGGGGCCGAGGGAGATTTCAGCCATGGCTCCTAGAACTTGGGCAGTGTAACCCAAGGTCTCCAGTGTTTGGAACCGTGTTGATGCCCTGCACACATTGGCCAAGGGCTGCTGCAGACTCCAGAGTGGGCAGGCACTCCTGAGCAAAGATCATTGCCTTGTACATCCAGCATTTCTGATGGTGTCAGTAGGGCATGGGATAAGTGGGAGCACGATATGGTTGCCAGATCTCTCACCTTCTGTGCCAAGCTAAACGTCTATCCTCTTCCCTTTAGTCCTCATTTCTAAGCAACTTTGTGATCTTGTTCAACTGGTAGAGTTTAAGTACAAGCCTTATCTGAGTCATAACCACTAAAAAAGTTGCTGTTAGCAAAGTAGTAACTTGAACCTAAGGTTTCAAGAAGAGGTTATTATCACATGTGGTCAAGCAAAACAGAAGTACAAACTCCAGATAAAAACTAAAATCATCATCTGCCGTGTATATTCTGAATACCTGCAAAAACTTTCATGAAGACTTGATGTGCATAAGGTCCCAAAATACGGTCTAGGTAACTGCTTTGAATGAGCAGACTCCTAATTTAGAAAAGTTAGAGAGAGAGGAATATGGTCATAGAAAGAAACAATTAGTCGTAACAAATTTCAGGAATTAATTCCATTATTTGAAATGAATAGTATTTTGTAAGTGTAAGCATAAAAGTTTTACTAGAGTGTAATCATTCTTAAATTTGGAAGATTTGTGGAAAGCTCTTCCAAAGGAAGAAAAATCAGATTTTATTTATTTTAGCTATGTAGGCTTTTTGCCATACAGTAACTATTTGGTAGCTCTTCAATGGCTTTTCATGGTTACAGGGTAGAGATATGCTTGTTTGGGTCACAGATAAGGAACAGGTGTGATTTTTTATTAGAAGAGATTTTTAAGAATTAAGAAACACAAGGACAGTAAAAGCAGTGATGTCTTCATCGGACTGAGAATCTTGAGCTTTTGTTCTTAGTGCACTTTTCTGTGGAATTACAACATAAACATTTATTTTGAACAAATGCATTTAAAGCACAGTACAGCTAGTTGAGTGAGCATTCCTAGACAGATGATTTCTAATGCCTTCTGAAGGTGACACTGTACATCCTCTTCCTCTGGAAGACTGGACTTCCATAGAAACAACTACCTATTGTCTTTTACAGCTGAAGAAATAACTATGTCCTAACACTCACAAGGAAATGGAAGTTTTAAATTAGCGAAGTTTTAGAGGAGTCAATCAATTTTCAGTTATGATACAGTAAGGTCAGAAGATTCAAAGTTAAAATTTAAACTCATTGCACAGCAAGCTGTTTATAATGTATGTACATAACCAGGGGAGGTTAAAGCCCAGCTTACAAAATTCTTTTCAGATTTTCTTATTTTCATTGTGTGGTTCATATGCATAGTACTTCCTGATTTTGTTTCATTATACAAAAAGTTATGTATTGAGAGGGGGATTAAAAGACTCTTGTATGATACCTGTTTTATTTTAATTCAAAAGAAACATACATGAGGTAGAGTAATAAAGAAGTCTAGTACTAGTTTAATAGAGCATAATCTTTGGGAGGCATAATTTCCAGAGAATTAATATTAGCTATATTTTTACCCAGATCATTTCTGATCATCAAGGAATCACAGAATTATAGGGATTCGAAAGGATCTCTAGAGATCTTTGAGTCCAACCTCCTGCTATAGCAGGTGCCTTACAGGAGGTTACATAGGAAAGTGTCCAGGTGGGTCTTGAATATCGTAAGAGAAGGAGACTCCACAGCTTTTCTGGGCAGCCTGTTCCAATGCTCCATCACTTACACTAAATACACTAAATGAGCTCTTCCTTAAGTTAGTATGGAATTTCCTGCATTCTAGTTTCTGCCAATTTCCCCTTGTTCTATCACTGCACGCCACTGAAAAGAGTCTGCTCTCAACAATTTGACTCCTTCACTTTAGAAGAAGCTTTCTCTTCTCGAGGCTGAGCAGCCCCAGTTGTCTCAGCCTTTCCTCATACAAGAGGTGCTCCAGGTCCCTTATCGTCTTTGTGGCCCTCTTCTGAACTTGGTCTCTAGATCTAGGTCTTGCTGAATGACAACACAGCCTTCTGGTGTGTCAGCCACTCCTCCCAGCTTTGTATCATCAGCAAACTTGCTGAGGCTGCACTCTATCCCTTCATCCATATCACTGATGAAAGTGTTAAATAAGACCAGACCCAGTACCAACCTCTGGAGAACATTAGCTGCAGGCCTCCAGATAAACTCTACATTGCTGATCACAATCCCCTGAGCTCCACCAGACCACCGGTTCTTAATCTACTTCACTGTCTGCTCATCTATCCCACTCTTGCTGAGGTTCATTGCAAGGGTGTTCTGAGAGACTGTGAAATGCCTCGCTGAAGTTGAGGTAGACAACATCCCCTGCTCTCCCCACGTTTATCCAGCTGGTGATGACATCGTTACAGGCTGTCAAATTGGTCAAGCAGAATTTCCCCTTGGTGAACCTATGCTGACTACTCCTGATAAACTTCTTTTCTACCACTTGCTTGGAGATGACATCCACAACAAGTTGTTCCATTGCCTTCCCATGGACAGCAATGAGGCTGACTGACCCATAGTTGCTCGGTTCCTCCTTGGCCTTTTTGAAGACTAGGGTGACACTGGCTATCCTCCAGTCTTCAGGCAGACCTTTTGAAGATAATAGAGAGTGGTTCAGCAACCATCTCCATCAGCTCCCTCAGCACACTTGGTTGAAACTCATCAGGGCCCATGGATTTATGTGCATTGATTTTGCATAAACAATATGTGACCAGCTTCTTCTCAACTAAGAGGAAGTCAACCTTCCTCCAGTTTCTAATTTTCCTCAAGGATCTGGGATTTCCTAGCAGCAGTCTTGGCATTAAAGACTAAAGCAAAGAAGGCATTCAGCATCTCCACCTTCTCAGCATCCCCTGTTAGCAGGGCACCCACATGGTAATGGTTAGTAACAATGAATAATTTTTCCCAGGTGCTGATGGCAAATGAAGTACCTTCATGTTTCAAAAGTTCCATAAACATTTCAGATCCTACTTAATTCTTGTTGCAGGCATCTCATATCAGGGTAGCTGCTTAATTGATTTGTTTTTTTTTCTCTCTACCACATTATACTAATCAAATCCCCTGAAATTAGTGCTTATTTATTTAAACTGCTCAGCACTAAAATATTACCCTCTGAATTAGAAATAAATAGTTTTGTTTAAGGATACTTCTTTGAGATGTGGCATTGTAAGAATGTTAAATCATGGAAGACAGCATACCCATCTTAATTGTATGCAAAGTGCCATGCTTCTCTACATTCTCATCAGTGGAGGCTAAATAGCAGGATTGGTTGTATTTTATTGGATTTTTCTTAACGCTTCTTGAGGTATATCTTGTTTTTAAAACTATCTATTTGTAAGTTTCAGTGTCAATTGTAAGTTAAATTTTGCTTATTCAGTGTTTCACCTGTTTCAAGGCATGTTGAATGAGATGATGTTTTGGAAGTTCTCTCTGGTGGCATTAGTGACAAAACATGGATTTTGTGAGAGGATAGGATCGTTGTAGGACATTGTATTGTTTCTGTTCCCTTGAATACTCCAGCTTGATTCATGTGCAGTAACAGATGAAACATTTTTTCTGTTGCCCATCTATACCTATTCCTATGTTATTTGCCTCTGATCACCCAGATGAAATTGTTTATGTTCCAATAACAGTTGTTGCTTAAATTACAGTTCAAACAGTGCAAGATACAATTTATGTTCCACATAAGTGAAGATTGTTGTTATTTATACTTTACTGGCATTGGTCTCTAACATGTGAAGTTTCTGTCTTTATTACTGACTGTTATTTGAACATATTCAATATTAATTTAATTATTCAACATTGAAATCATTTCTCAAGTAATTACAACCAAGTTTATTCTAAAGAATGTTATAATCTGTACTTGAACATACATCTCTCTAATTAAAGCTATTAGATGTAACAAAATGGAGTCCTTGCGTGCATACAAAATGATTTCCTTCATTATGACAATATTATTGACAAGTAAAAAAATGTCTTTTGGCTTATTTGTTTGTTCTTAATAAGCATTTTTATAAATAGTGGGAATCCGTGACATGAATTATTCTAACATGTATATATATATGTGTGTGTCTGTGTGTCTTTGTGTTTCCATTAGTAAAATAATGCTTTGTATGGGTCTAACTTTATTTTTTTCTGCATTCTTGTTTAAGAAGCTTGGATTAAGATGTGAATAGTGATGACTAAATTTAGGGAAGAGATTTTAGATCTTCATATGCCGAATCAAGTCTTAAAGTATACAGAGACATAACATTTACAATAAGTGGAAGAAGAAAGTCATGGCTAGACTCTGGAACCATGTGATAATTCATTATATTCTGCTTTTCACTAAGCAAATGCTCTCTATCCATTAACTTGTCCCTTTTGTCAAATGTTTGAGCTCTGCCTTCCCAGCCTCTTCCCAATAGATGTTTCTCTCATTTTCAGTCAAACCACAAGATAAAGCTTTTTCCATCTGACTTATTCAGAAAAGTACAATTTCAGAGTGGAATCAGTTCTCTACTGATTGTGAAGTAAGGATGATTTTTATTTTTCTGAGCAAGAAACTGGAACTTTCTAATGGAGTGGAAGAAAGACATATTCTGCTAGAACTGCCTTATCTTTTGTAGAATTTGGCAAATGGGTAGGCAGGTTCTGTAGGGAGAAAATGTTGGATCTCGTCATTAGGATACCTGAATGCTGTCTTGAAAAATGTAATTCTTTCTTTCCCTCTGCGACAGCTAATGAGCAAACCAGTCAGCCTGAGTATTTCAGAGATGACTGCTAATTGTTCATCTCATACTTGAGTCAAAATACAAGCAGTTTAAAGTTTGTTTTATTTTTTTCTAAAGTAAATATGGTCAGAAAATCTTAGAATAAAATAATCTAATTGAGTCTTATAGAGAGAAGCTACAAGTACAAGTCACAGAACAAAGCTCTCTCCCTTTTCTGCTTTATTTATTTACTTATGTGGGGCTAACTGTGAACAGGTATTCAGCTAGCATGCAGTATCATCTCTGATATTCTCTGTAATCATTGATGAGACTCATCTGGCTATTCAGACCTTCCAAATAAATTTCTCTAGAAGGCCATCAGAATAGAAACTTTATCTCCTTTCTCTACAAAGAGGTATAGAAAGGCTAGTCCGGTTCAGGTAGTCAGTTCTGTTAAATATGCTTAAATTGCAACAGGCTAAGCACTGATCTTTTCTCCTCATACAGTCTTCTGAACCTACTGCAGGATAGTACTCAACTTCTTCATTACAGGCCTTCCCTTGGGACTGTAAACTGTGTTAGTAGGTGAATGTTGTTGAGGGATTGTGCTGCTGAAGCTGGGTTTAGGCACAGCACTGAGCTACTGTGGTGTAAAGCAAGGAGTATTTTTTATCTTAGTGACAGTTATCTGAGTGGTTGATCAAGTTGTGTTTTTAAACCATAATTGTATTTAAGGGTTTTTTTTTACCTTAAATCTCCAAAGGATTTTGGATGGCACATTATTATTGACTTCAGCAGCTCCTTCCTCAGACATCTCAGCCATTTCTTCCATCGAACCACAACAGAAGCTTGGCCATTTCTCAGAAGGGTTGAAAAATTAACCTGGCACAATTAAACAACAAAAAACTTATCTCCAGAAGTTTTAATTTGGTTGGAACCATTCCTCTGTGTGTTTCATTGAATAGCTGTAGAGATATCTGCTGATATGACATAGCATGTGTCCGAGGTTGTTAGAGCTCTATGGGCAAGTAGTGTACACGGAACAGTGGAAGCATACAGAGAATGGGAGAGGAAATTTGCCCATCCTGACAACATTTGTGATGGTTGTTGCATATGCCGTGGTCGAAGGAAGATAGGAGAAGAAACTGGGTAGATACTGGGGTTGGTTGCAGCAGTGACTTTGGTCAGTTAAAAAACATCTGTCCAATAGCGTATTGCATTTTATGCTGGGCTAATTCAGTGTGCTGCTTTGTGGTATGGCCACAGGGCTTCTTGCCCTTGATTTATGCTGGCTCTGGAAGAGGATCCACATCCCTTGGGGACACGTGGAGGGGCAGAAGCTGCAGGCAGGGACAGAGCAAGCTGTGGGACAAAGAAGCTGTGCTAGGTCATCATGTCAGAGCTGAGGACAAACCTGTTCTGCACCATGTAGTTTTGGGCCACTTGCACTTCTATTTTGATACAGACATGGTAAACTCCTGCTTGCAACAGTTTGGGATTCCAGTTAATTCTCAGTCATATCATAGACTCACAGAATGGCTTGGGTTCAGAGAGACCTTGCAGCCCACCCAGCTCCAGCTCTGCGCTGCGGGCAGGGCTGCCACCACCAGCTCAGGCTGCCCAGGGCCCCATCCAACCTGGCCTTGAGCCTCCAGGGATGAGGCATCCACAGCTTCTCTGGGCAGCTGTGTCACTGCCTCACTGCCCTTTACACAAAGAATTTCCTCATAACATCTCACCTAAATCTCTCTTTTTTTAGTTTAAAGCCAATCCCCCTCATCTTACCACTATCAGACCATGTAAGAAGTTGATTTCCCTCCTGCTTATAAGCTTTAATTATTGGAAGGCTGCTCCCAGTCTTGCATAGCTACTACTTATTAATGCTTTCCTAAGTTTTACACTAAACACTTAGTTAGAAAGTGTGATGAATTTTTTCATTACTTTTTAGTGCCCAACACAAGTGGTAAAACTCTTGCAGCCATGTGAGGCTGGTTTTTTTTGTTGGTTTTTTTTTTTTGCTTGTTTGTTTGTTTGTTTGTTTTGGTTTTTTTGCCTGTCCACCTGGATCATATTATAATTTCACTGAGATGTAAAATTGTTGTTGGGCAAACCCAACCTGAAGCTGTAGGTGGCACAGAAATGAAATTCAGAGCATAATTTATTTTTTAAGTGAAGTTTTATTTTAGTTATGTACTGAATGGTCAGTGGGCAGGAACTGGGATAGGACAGCAACTGGGATAGGACAGCACGTCTCTTAGTAGTTGAGCTCACTTTATGCTTTATCTCATTGAAAACGCTGCAATTAACAAATATTATATTTAGTCTCTCCAATGGAATTAAAGTTCAAAGTATGGGTACCATCAATAGCTTTTGAGTAGGAAAACTTGTGCTTTTATGACTTTTGGTTTCAGTTTCATAGGCAGGAGCAATTTATTTTCACTTTAAATGTGAAGGTGGGAAAACTGATAAGGAAAGTAAGCCATGTTGCTCTTCAGCTCATTCGAACATATCATTAAGAACTGGTAGAAAGAATAATAGTAGTTAATATTAAAGACTACAATGCTAGTGCTTTATTATTAAAGGTGTTCATAACTGAGTGAGAATTTATAAAGCAGCCAAGTAGTCGAAGTGCCACCAGTCCAGTGTTCTCAGTTCAGTGTATGGTTAGGCCCATATTTTGTTTATATTAAGCGAAAATATTCTGTCATTTACCTAAGTGTAGCTCATAATTAATTAAGAAATGTAATTTTAGGTTGAATATGATGATAAAAAGCCTAGATTATGTATTTAGTGTTCTAAAGGCAATTTTATTTATTTAAAAATGTATGCGTACATTTGTATGCAATTTCAAAGCATCATAAAATAGATTGATTAAAATATTATTTCAGAAGCGCAGTATTCAAAAATTAGGATTGGATGAAGGTATATTCAGATGAGTCACTGTTTTAACAGGTGCACACAGCAATGAGTTTAAAACCTATACTTGGATTTTAAACCAGCACGATTTGATGTCATTGCCAACCATTGGCATTGATTCTTCATTTAAACTATATATATGCATATCATTAAATAAATAATTTGAAAGCACGGAACAAGATTACACTAAAAAAAAAAAAAAATTCTGTTGATCGCCATCTGGAAACTCAATCCAATACATTCAAACTGATTTACTTGCCAACAAGTATAAAAAAAATACACCCAAACACTTCAGACTACTTATGTGGAAATGACCAAGTCAAACAGACTTCCACTGTGCCAGTTTTTATTGAGTGCCACGCTTCATTAAGAGTAGGATCAAATTATAAAATCAGGCCTTTCTCATTGCCCTTTCTACCTTTTCTTCTGTGGTTCCATTCAGGCATTACTGTAAAAGACAGTCTGGCCTAGGCACTTGTTCTTCTATATATGTGTTTTCATTGAATTCCGTGTCAAGTTATTTGCAAGATAATGACAACTAAACAAATTGGATTCTTAGGAACAGAAAATTGCCTCTGAAATTTCTGTAAGTTCTAAACGTTTTTTCACAGACATGAGGGCCAGTGTTCCTAAGATTCATAACAGCCAGTGCTACTTTTATTTTTAATGTATTATTTTGGACTTGGAAGACATCACTTTTGATTTTTTTCTTTAATTTCCCCAAAATATAATCTGAATAAAAGTTATCATAACTAAAAAGGACCATGGACACAAGAAAGAATCCTAGTTATTTTCTTACTGTATAAGAACTCCTTCATATTTTAATATTTGTGAAATATGTTGTTAGGGCTATTTGTGCTGTTGTATTCCTTCAGTAATATCAGGAATGTATATGCATATACATACATATACATATATATATAAAACGTATATATATATTATAGTATATATATATACTGTTATATGGGAGATACTAAGAGTGGAAAATAATACTGGAGGTGCTGTTTGCTTAGAAATAACCAAGGATACATAAATCAAAAAAATGTTCTTTATTGGGTAAGTACTCCGTCTCGATGAGTAACCTGTTTCATTTGGAACACTTATGTGGAGAGGAATCTTTCTTTAACTGTCTGAATGCAGAGAAAATATATATTGCTATTTCAGAATGATTATAGTAGGTGATCATTAACAAAACCTTCCTAGACTTCTTAATGTCCTCAGGTCTTTTGTCATGCTTTTCTGAGAATGAGAGATTATTTTCTGTAAAATTTTACTTTTCTGAAAAGAAATTAACTGAGATTTAAGCTCTCTTAACTTTCACCAGGACAATCAGCACTGGTAGCTCTTGTATATTTCAATTAGTTCTATTCAGTGCAGTCCTTTCCAGCAATATATACTCACTTTTTTTTTTTTTTCAAAAGGATGATTTCCTAAAAATAATTTAGTAGAGTTTTTAGTGAAAATATAAAGAAAACTATTTTGTCTGAAAGTTACATCATTTAAAAATAAAAATTATGCTGGGGGTTTGTAATTCTTACAGTGCAAGTTCAATACAGATATGAAGCTGTCATAGCATAATGAGACAGAGGTGAACCTTCTGTCAGTGGGGCTAAGAACAATATTTAAATTATCTTACTTACTAAGAGCAAAACAATGCTAGTAATGACGTTAGTCTACTAGATAGGGACAATAAGAGTAAAGAAAACAAAAATAATGCAGAAATATTATCCTATTTCTTTAGAAATCCTACTGTGAATCTGAACACTAGTTCTATGGGCAAGTTATGGATGTTGTATTCAAAGATTGCAACGAGTTACAAAAAAAAATTGCCTTATCTGCAAGGAGCAACCAAGTTTATTTTTTTTCTTTACTGCAGTCAGCATTTTCACAATAATACACATCTAAGAATACATGTAAGGTACTTGGGTTTATATTTTGTTTTTCTTCAATTTTAAGTATAGAAGAGGTGTAAATGAAATAGGATGGGCCAAGATGCAGCATAAACACTAGACTGCATAGGCTGATAATGACCAGAGGTAGAACTGTGGAAAGGCTGGGATGAAAGCTTGGTAGCAGAAAATAGAAGAAAGACTGCAGAGTTGGTGCTTGCCCAACTGTTCGTGCTGAATACAACCTGCCTGTATTTATTTCTTCATTTTGAGGTTGAAAGGTTAACAAAGATATTCACATAGATATAATAAGCTTTTGTAAGGCACTTGATGTAGAACTGCACGGTATTCTGATTTTCAAAATCTAGCTCCTTGCTAAGTCAACGTGGTCAATATTAAATATATTAAATATATTAAATATATCAAATATATCAAATAGATTCATAGAACCAGAGAATCACCAAGGTTGGAAAAGACCTCCAAGATCGTTCAGTCCAGCTGTATGCCTACCACCACTATTTCCCCCACTAAACCATGTCCCTCAGTACAACATCTGAAAGTTTTTAATACCTCCAGGGATGGTGACTCCATCACCTCCCTGGGCAGCCTTTTCCAGTGCCTGACTGCTCCTTTGGAGAAGTTGTTTTTCCTAAGACCCAACCTGAATTCCCTCTGGCACAACTTGAGGCCATTCCCTCATGTCCTATCACTAATTACACAGGAGAAAAGGCTGACACCCCCCTCACCACAACCTCCTGTCAGCCTCCTCTGCTCCAAACTGGACAATCCCAGTTCCCTCAGCTGCTTCCCCTAAGATTTGTACTCCAGACCCTTCACCAGTTTCATTGCCCTTCTCTGGAAATGCTCCAAGGCCTTGATGCCTTTCTTATAGTGAGAGACCCAAAATGGAACACAATACACAGTACTCAAACTGGTTAATGAACAGATCATAAAGCAGTAATAGATGAAAGACACTCATGTTGGAAATTTTATAGAGATTTCACAGCCCATTGCTTTGAGGACTTGGATAATGACCAAGGGGAAAGCAGAGTATAATTTCCGGTCAAATGCATACCTGCAAAAATTGGTGGATTGATAACTGTGAAGGATGGTCTCTACTTAGTTAATTGAGATCATTTTAACATATGTTAATATAGCTAAATTTATCTGTCTAGACAGTAAGATCATACATGTAGGCTGGAGAGTAGTACTTCAGAAAGTGCTAACTCTTCACGGATAAGATGCAGTAGCTAAAATGCACTCTGTAGTTCTTTAGTATGGATATGAGGGATCTCAAGTGATATGGGGTGTACTTTTATTTTGATGTATGTTTCTAGTGATGTAATATTAGAAAATGATATCCTGTTTGAGGCTGAGATACAGAGAAGCACCCTTGTTGAACTCAGAAAAGATTCAGAAAAATACCTAAAGGACAACAAAAATCCTTGAAAGAAATATGTGAACAAACCGTGATGTATTTAGTAGGAGCCTAGAGTTCAGTCTACTAAGTTTAGCAAATGGAAGTTTAGGAGGTGACTGATAGCCAAGTACATATATGGAGCCAGACATTTCAGAAAGAGCCATTACCTTTACTGTAGTAGTCAATGATATTGCAAAATATGGCAGCTGAAGGCTGAACTCAGGTATATTTCTTTTAGAAACAGAATAAATTTAAAACTGAAGGCAGTTATCTATCAGAAGAATTTATTTAAGGATGTTCTGAATATGCAAGTGACAAAAGCTGTGAATCTTTGCAAAGAGATGCCTCTAGCTCAGGCAGAATAAGATGATCTGATGCAGGAATGATGGAGTGATATTGTAGAGGAAGGCAAACTGCACTCTCCTCACTTGGCGAAGTCTGTGAGTTTGGTAACACACAAGTCATTGACAAAATATGGCAAAGATGTTTCAGCATCAAAGGTGCCCTGAACTCAGCTTTAACATGTGTCCATTTATTTACAAAGGGAAGGTTGAAAAAAGAAAGGAAAGGTTTGGCTGGGGTGGTGAGAAGAGGGCACAATGATCAATTTAAATTGTATTTTAAATATACAGGAAAATAAATTATGAGATTTATTAAATAAAAATATATCACAAACCAAGCACTACATACTTCTGCCTACCATTTTGAAGGATTTCAACATGATAATTGTGTGAATTAGCAACCAGCTGGGAACAATACTCTGCTATTTGTTAAAGGAGAGGACAATGAGGTTCTTCTAGACAGGAAAGAATCTACATTGTTAACAGATGACCTGAAAGTTCAGCTCATTGAAAAGGCAAATATTTTGACCAGGAGAATAATTCTTCATGTACAACACTGTGAGTAGAAGAGCTTAAACCATGCAACTATTTTTAACTATTTTTAACCATGTCACAGCTTTTGAGCTCGGTATTCCATTTATTTCATATTTTAATATGAAATAATTTTAATATTTTAAAAAGCTAAATAGACCTTCCTGCATGAATGTAGAGGAGAATATGTCACAAGCCCTTTAGATTGCATTTTTTGTTTATTTTGTGTAATTTCTGTGTTTTCTGTAACAGTTCATGAATGGATTTTTGTCTCGTTCTCAGTATCTGCCGCATTGTTTTGTTAAATTCCAGAATTATCATTGCATTAGAGTAACTGAGAGCAAAACTTGGACTTACATATGGAATGAAGAATGTTATGGTCAAGGAATAAAATGCTAAGACTCTGTAGAAAATCCTACTTTCCTTGAGTAACAAAGCTGTAGTTTTTCAGAAGTTTTCTCATTAACACTTGTGTGGATTAAAATGCAATTTTAAAATACTGTTTGAGGTCAAAGTTAGCTTTTCAGTTTGTTTAGGTTCTTTCAGATATTTGATTTGAGCTTCCAAAATTTTCATCAGAAAACCTTTCATTTGATTTCCTGAATTCAAGATGTAATATTTTTAAGCATCTCTAACTTAGAATTGTAAGATGAGTTGTTCTTTCTCCTGTTCAAGATAGTGGTTTTGCTAACTGTGATAAAGTTCTAGATTCCTTCAGTGCTTTCTAAATCTAAATTTGTGTCTGAATTGCATTTTGCAAATTAAAATTCTTCAGATCACAAGATTTGCTGGTAACATAATTAAGATCTAATGCATGGCAACTCTGCCCACGGCAGGAAGTTGGAGCTCAATGATCTTTAAGGTTCCTTCCAACCCAAGCCATTCTATGATTCTATGATTGAACTGAAAAAATATTTGAATGGATGACATTCTGTTTTCAGGATCTACTATGGTCATAGTTTTAATATATCTTGGTTTTCAAAGACAGCATGATGAAAAATGATAGATCAAGGAAAATCTGTTTTTACCTCAAAACTATGCATCATTTAGAAATATATACATTTATGAATAAACATCCAGGTAGTTCTTTGTTGCGGTCTCTGAATGTTATTTTGTGATGTGTTTTTTGAGATTGTGAGTTGTTTATGTAAAGTTCTACATGATCTATTTCGAACATGCTGTAAAGTTTATGCTACTCTGTGTGTCTACGTAGGTGTGTAATGCGTCCTTTGGGAAGAAAACAAGCCTCTTCCCTCTGTAATTACCATGCTCTTCCCTGTAATGTGGTTTTACCTTTTTACCCATTTTGGGAAGGCATGACCCAAATAGGAGAGACTATGAATTGCACATCGTGCAAAGCTCTGTGAATTTGGTTTCTTGTCACTGTTGAAACTTGTAAGCACAGTTGCTGTATATTTCTACGTGATGAAATTTGATTAGGCCTAATGTTTTCCATCTTCTCTCTACCACTTCCCTGCACCCATATTAATGTGTGCGCAAAAATGGAAAGCAAGCATGATGTACTAAGTATTGTGGCACCTTGCTTATTGCTTAGGAGCAGATTAAGAACAGTCCAACCTTTGAATATTATTCCTGGAAGTGAACTAAGAAGTGTAGTAGAAGCATAAGAAGTATCATAATGTTCCTTATGTTAGTGCAAGTTTTGGTAGTTCATCATATTTTTAAATATATATAGTTTGACATTTTGGAAAGATTATTTGATTGATATTTAAAAAAAAAAAAAAAAAAAAAAAAAGAAGTGATACAATGTAATAGAAACAATACCAAGTCTGCTCTGTAATACAGTTAACTTGCAATGTTTGTGTTGCCACAAAAAAACAAAAACAAAAACAAAAAAAAACATTTCAAATTCAGTTCCCACCTAATTGTAAGATGGTTATTTTGCTTGTGTGACAAATAATGTACATATAAACAAACCATATTTAGGTTAGCCCCTTGTTCGCGTGTGATTGAAAAATCTGATAAAACTCTTGCACCCTTGGAAGTGGGAGCTCTCTGGGGCAAAGGCTGTGTCTGAGCATCTGTTCTTTTCTTTAGAGATTTTATACCACATTGTAAAAAGACTGTTGTTTACATCACAAATTCAAACACTCTAGATTGAGAAAATGGCAGATTTATGGTTGCCTATGAGTTCCTAATTCTCTTTCTTTATATCTAATTTGTGCAAAGAGTCGATCATGAATCCTGTGTTCGTGGAAGAAAACTGTTTGTGGTAGTAATTAAAAGAGAACTAGAAGGTGCACAGCTAATCTACTGTTTCAGTGGAAAGCAGTGCTTCCCCCTTTGGTACTCCCAGGAAGGAAGCAAAAGCCATTAGCCAAAAAAAACAAAAACAAAAACCCATGTTACCACCATGTTTAGTTTATCCTTATTCTCAGCCACTAGAGATACCTACGTATTACAAATACAAAGTATGTTGATATCTTGCCTTCCCTCCCACCTCCTCAGCTGGGTGTTCCCTCTAGAAACTCTGGAGCTCATAGCATTTCATCAGAATCAGCTTAGAGAGTTCAGGAATCTGAAAATTCTCCTTGCCTTCATCTCCTCCCCTATTTATTTTATGTAGTTTGTTTGAGGCTGAATTTCCTTCATGAGCACTGTCAATGTAAATTTTGGTAGCTCTGTGAGGATTGCTTTAAGTAGCTATGGAAGACCATCCTTGGGATGGTTCAATCCTTGGGACAGTTCTATCTGCTGAGCTTCAGAGGCTGGTGCTAATTTTGTAGGTGATACAACTTCTCAAAAAGACTGACATTATTAGGCAGCTTTAAATGTACTATTATTTTAATAACTTCCTTATAATGGAACACCTTCTAAAGTAGCGTGCTAAATTATATTAAAATTATAATAACTTTGTAGTTGAAGTACCGGCGTTGTTTTGTTTGTAGCTGGAACCGTCTAGAATGAATTTGTTAGTTAAAAACTTGAGTTATATCTACTTAAAAAAGAAAAAAAAAAAGAAAAAGAAAAAAGTCCAAATGCTAAATCTGGAAGTTAGAAAAACAAATGTGCTAGAAATTAATTTGCTGAGTCTGTCTGTTGTTTTCTCACAAAAAAGAGCAGGGTCAAATTTTGGTTTTCTTCCAGAATTTGTTCCTAATTCTTTGCTGTTCAATATTTTTCTTAATTTGGATTGTATATGAGGAGTTGATGATTTTTCTCAATTTTTGGAAAATTAGAAAAGTCTGGAGCAGGGGAAGTACTTCTAATAAGGACAAACAGTACTTCTAGCTTTTCTCTGTTCCCATCAGTTCATCAGTTGCGATTAGCATCATTGCAGACCTTGTATCCAGTTGTATAAGTATTGAGTTGATAGCTGTTACCACACCAACAGACTTACTTCTCATAGAAATAATTTTGTTACTCTTTAACTGGCTATGTGAATCCCAGTTAGTCTGCTTGACTCCATATGCAGAACATCAATTTTCTGGGTAGTAAGACCCACTGGGATAGTACGTATTTTCTAGAAGTTGTTGGCTCTCTCCCCACCTGAACTGATGAGTACCTGTTTTTAAAAGAACAATGTATTTCATGCCCATGGAGTATTTCCTGTAGTCTCTTGCCTTGCTTAAGAAAAATAAAAGTAACCCACTCACTATATACATGTATATATATTTGCAATCTTAATTCAGCTGTAGTCATGGCACTGGAAGAACAACCCACACTTCATCACTGCCCTCTGCCTGGTGTCACTTGTCTTTCTGGTCTGCTAGCTGAGCCACTCATGAGAGCTCTCCCTAATCCAATTCGGTCAAATTGAGCCATGTTAGGAAAGATTTGTTATTTAAATTGCTTAAGCTGATCTGGCTTATTTTGACTGACATGTTTAGGTAGTTCTTATATATGCAGCTCGGCCTGAAGATTTGAGAAGTGGTTACCGTCACGAGGATGTGGTGATAGACTGAGGACATGGGTGGCAAAGAGCAGCTCTTTTACAGGTATGGCCAAACTGGTAGAAGTGTGTTTGTGTACAGCCTGAGATTTGGGAACCTGCTCTTCTTCATGGAACTCTCTTAAATCTATTGGACCGTTTAGAAAGAGAAAACTGCCCAACACCGGTTGCTTTCTGAGTGCTCCTATTAGTCACGGTTTCACCCAGAGCCACTTAGTTACATTGGCCAAGAAGCTTTGATTGTCCACTTTTGAACAGCCAGCATTTGGAACTAAAGTGCAGGTCTCCCTCTGGTGCCTACTTTGTTAAAAGCGCAAGGTTTTATAATTGGGCTGGACAATTGAAAACCAACTGTATGAAAAGAGAAAGGTATCTTTGTAGTCCTGGTAATAGCAGTTTGGAGAATGCTGACAGTAACATTAGACAGTAGACTACTTTTTTTTTTTTCTTGTGTTTTATAGTGCTAATCTGCACATAAATTCAGAACCGTGTATTCATTGTCAGCTGCAGCAGTGCTTGTCCTCTGCACTTCTTCTAACTGTAAAAGTTAGAAGAATATCTCTCCTATTTGGGAGGTATATGTTTTAGCAGATACATGGAAATATAATGGGAGGATTTTTTGCAAGATTCCTAATGTTTTTCAATTTCTTTTAGCTTTAGCTTTAGCTTCTTTACCAATTTCTTTTAGCTGCTCGTTTTGGCAATTGCTAGACCACTGATCAGTCTTATACAACTGAATGTTTTCTGCTTTGGTGGATTTCAAGATGTCATGATCAAGATCTAGTTGAAAGCCCTTTCCCTACTTAAATATCAGGCATTGATAGGAGCACACCACTGCACATCTTCCCAACAAAATGCTATAAACTGTTGCCATCCCCGAGGGAGGAATTTTTCATTTGAATAATTTCCCACCCTGAGGCCTCTGACCCCATAAAAGAGCCCTGCTTTACATAAACAGCCCTGCAGTTCACAGCTATCTATGTGTACATTTTTCTTTCCATATTCCCAAGAACACAGAATGTAAGTGTTTCTCAGACATATCCTGGTTATGCCAAACTTCAAATGAACTGCATGCATTTTGAACTTAGGTACCTCCTGGTTTGTACCTTGCAGATTTTGAATACCTTGACAGCTTCTGACATGAGCGGGCAGTTCTCAAACAACCACGAATGATGTGTGTGACTCAGTTCAGCATGTGGGTACTTCCAGAAATAATCTGATTTAGAAATGCCCAAAACAATTGTCTAGAAATACACACGTAGAGGACTGTTAATGATTCAGTTGCATTCTTTTGTCATCTTTTGTTGTGAACCAGTGTATGTCCAAAACTTTGCTGGTGCAAGAAACAAAGCAACAAAAAGCACTGATTTGGAGTACCCCAGTATGAGCAAGGTCAAGTTGATATGCAGGGATGATAAACTGACAGCAGCCGCACAGCACTTTGCCTGCTTGATGCACTTGTACAGAACAGCACCCTAAACCTGCTTTTGAAGGCAGTCTCAGAGCATCTCTGCAGGCTAAGCTATTCATAAAACCTTGCTGCTCCTCTGAGGTTCAGAATGCCTGTCTATGGGGGGATGAGCTCCTAGCCCCCAGAAGAAGCCAAGCAGTCTTTTAATTCCCTTTGTGCTTTACTAGTCTTTGGAAAACTGCAGGGGAAAGAGATCATCAGGTTCTTTTGGGGTTTTATATGGAGCTGGGAGTGATGTTGGCTTTTATTCTTCCTCTATTTCTCGACCCTGCTGAGATCAAACTAATGTTTCCTGTCTGAGTGTTAGGCTGTAGTTAGGCAGTACTGCAGCAGGAATGATGTGTGGGGTGGAGACATTTGGTTGTTGTTGTTATTTTCCAGTGCTCTCTCTTCCATTATGCTGGCTCATCTGTTTTTATGGCTGAATGTTAAGCAGGTCCAAAAATCCAGCTAAAATGTAAATATTATCTTCAGCTGCTTCTTGGTAGAATTAGTCACCTGAATAAGTACAATATGCAGCTGCACAACAGCTATGCCTGCACAATAGTGGATGGAATGAAAGAGGACTTGAAGAAAAAACATCTTTTTTAAAAATTTTTATAAAGATTCTTGAAAGGAAGAAAGTAAGGATGAACAGACAGCAGGTCGTGCAATCGATAATATTTTTCCTGCAAGTTGCTGTTAAATGGCTTCTGTTCATTCACACTGTAGCAAATTCTCAGCTTGAACATTTGGCTGTAACTGGCCTTTGTGTTGTCGTCTTCTCCCATATTTTTCTGATATTTTTTTTCATAGAAAACAAAGTGTTGGAGAAGCTCTTTCATACTCTCCTATTCAGCTTTCAAAAGAAATAAACTGAGCTTTGTAATTGCGGTGCTATCCAAGGCAGGTCAGCGACCTCATCTAAGGGCACATCTTAGAAGACGATTACTTTTTCACTGCTAGCATTTAGTACCTCTTTAAATTCTGCCCTTGAGTTTAGATATCCCTGCAAAGAAAGGCAATCTAGATCCCAGTGGTAACGGATATAATGTGAAGAGGTGGTGAAAGATTACTTGCAAGATTCTCCTATTTTTCAGTGGTATAAAAATTGTTTTGTCGTGGAGGCACAGTCAGATGCTTTATGAGGCTTCTGAATCTTATTCCTCCATTTCCTTCCCAAGGAAACTTCCTTTCTTTGTGTAATTGTTTTGTCTTTAACGATTTGTTTGCTTGTAATCTTCCAAAGTGTCTTTGAATGCGGGAAATCCTAAAAATGCCATGCTTTCAAAATGCACTTGGGTGCTCTGTAAGAATATTATTCAGGAGGCCCTGCCATTTTCACTTACTGTGATCTTCATAATAAAATAAAAGGGGCACTAAAGACTAATGGAAGCTATCGAAATTTCTGTCAGCACCAGATGATGGGAAAGATCAGTGAAATATAGTTCTGAATCTCCCTATTTACACCTGCTGTATGTTACACTATATCCTAAGGCTGGGAATCTCTGTAAGGACTGTACTGCATTCCTTGCAAGTGAGTCAACATGTGAGAATGTTTTCCACTAAGTTCAGACCTTAACAGTGGCAGGTGGGGTTAGGAGGTGTTCAGAAGAGTGAAGTGCATCATCATAAAGATATTCCAAAATACCCAACTTTTTTCATGAGATCAGCAATGTCTTCCTGGAAGACAATACTTAAACATGGTGATAATATTAGTGTTGTCTGTCCCACTGTGGGAATAATTCTTGTTCAACCCGAGGAAAAAAACAAGCTGTTGGAGTAGAGTACTATTTCTCAGATTAGCCTTTTCCCTGATTTAATTTGTTTAGTATTGCTTACATTTCTTTTAAACATATATTGAAGTTACCCATATCTTGAGTTTTGGATTGACCTCTGTGAAGCCTGGGTGTAACCTGTTACCTGAGCATGTCTTGTGCATGGTCTTCACTGGGGCTTAAGCACATTCCTGCCCTTCTTTGAGCCCTGACTGAGTTTAGCCAATAGTTAGGAATAGTTTCTAAAATCAGGGTGCTTCTGAGCATCAGCCAGGCAGCCGTCTTAACATCTCTGCTTGAGGTATTGCAGCCCTGCAGAATAATAGTATTAATTCATGGCATATTTGCTGCTTTTCTACGTGGCCATTTTATTCCCACTTTCAACTCCAAGTCTCTTGGAAATTTGTCATTGCATGCAGTGCTACAAACATCTTGTCTTTTTTTGTGAAGCTACTGTTGTACTGTATTTTCTACATACAACCTTTGCATCTTTTGTTCTAACCTAATCCTCACTTTCTTAATACTTGGCTCCTTTCACAGCGTTCCTTCTTCCCTTCTGCTTGAATCACAACTCCCAAACGTTATTTCCTTGAGCCCTTATTAAAAAATATCATCAGCTCTGCCACCTTGAGAACGGAGCACAGCGAGGGATGGCGAGCTGTCTTTCAGATGATGCTGTCTCAGAATGTACTGCTTTATTGTTACCTTCTGTTCTCTTGTCCTCCCTACCCTCTCCTTCCTTCTCTTATTGTATTTTAAGACTTTGTAGAACAACTGTGTAACTAAGCACTTAACAGCAAGTTTTCAAGTTGTTTGGCAGGTGCCAAGCTGAGCATTTTTTTTAGAATGCCTCTGGTATAAAAGTACGATCTGTTTCTGCTGGTTTTGATTAATTAGTGGTTGTGTGCAGTCAAGTATCTTGCAAGCTGTGTTAGTGTGATTGAGCCGCACCACTAAATGCAATGCTTGCTGGTTAAACATGAATGGATTTACCTCTGACCCTTTGCTCTCACACTAATTTCACACTAAATACAAAAACATATAGTGGTGTTATTTCCATTGTACCTGGATCTACCACTAAGGAGAGTGTTTTGGAAACCATTCAAAATAAAGTAAATACTGGTGCCTTGCTAAGTGGTGGGTTATGCACTTGTTTTCTGAAAGAAGTCAAAGCCGACCCTGCAACATCTACTTGTGTGGAAAATGTGTATTCAACCGAACAGTCCCTCAGACTGATTTATTTTTTTTAAATGTAAGAATTTAAATTCAAACAATGCTTTATTTTTTATGCTTGAAATATGTATGTATGTGATTTTTAGGACAGAAGCAGTTATAGAGATGTACATGTATTGGGGACACTTCATCAGAGTATGTGCAAGAGAACACACCGATTCCCAGGCCTGAAAACGGTTATCTGAATGAATCCTCACATACTGTACTTGGGACTCTTTATGTTCCTTGACATACTTCCTTAATTAAGCTGCTCATTTGCTACATTTCAATAGCTGTCCCCAGCTGTTGCGCATTAGCAAATCCTCACTACTAGTCTAAAAAAAATGGCTGAACGGGTGGTTTTTTGTTTTGAGTTTAGAATTTGGTTTGAGTTTAATTTAGCCAGTGTTTACTACTGTAACATCTTGTTCTTCTGTAACATATAACAGACACAGTAACACTTCAGAAAGTAGATGTAAGGAAGCTAAATCTGAGGAATTGAAAGGAATCTCTTTTCTCTATTGAACATGGGAATGATGGTAGCTAAATGTGGAAGCTAGGTAAGCAAATAAGATATAGATAGATGTAAAATTCTGAGTGTGTGATGACATGGATAGGTATATTTCTAAATAATTATTAATTTAGTGAAAAACATACTTAAGATATGATACATCTGTTTAAGACTGGATTTTCTGTAACCTAGTAGGCCACAGAAAATTATAGAAAAATATAAAACACTGTGTATTTTGCTGCTGGAGAATTATCTCACTGAATTGGTCACAGCCTGAGCTTGAGTAAACTTCAGTTTTTCATAAACACTTCCTTCCTAGAAGTAAAATGGTAGCAAATGCTATTATAGAAGCAGAGAGACACTTTGTTATTTCAGCTTATTCACTGCTATCAATTAATTCACTTATAAAAAGCTAAGAAAATATTTGGGTCTTCAGAAATGAATGTCACCTATTTCTGTCTAAATAAAATAATAGGTATGATGGAAGCTGAGTTATTTCAATTCCAAAATCTTGATGTATATAGTAAAAAACAAACCAAACCCAACCCTTAGCTCCCTGCTACTGATGATTTTGTCGAAACAATTTCTAACAAAGTCATATTAAATAAATAAAAATCAATTAAGTATTCAAGTGTATAACCTAATCTTATTTAAATAATAGACTAAAATAGAAAGGTAAATTTTGTACGTTGTAGCTGAATTTTCATTGATTAAAAAAGAAAAAAGATCATACCAGCAATAAGTAACTTCCTATAATTTAGGATTTAGCACATTTTCCTTAAATCTTTTAGAATTAAGAACGATGCACCGCCTGACTGTATAGCAAGTCAATTAAATACTTTCACACCTTTATCATTGCAGTAATAAATGTGAATAATGCATCATTGTCCAGTCTGGTAACACCTGCCACGTTTAGTTAAAGATGGCGTTTATCATTCCAGCTTAGCAGTACCTATCAGTGAAAATGAGCCTTTTGATATAATGTCAGATGCAGATACTGTTAAAATGTAAAAGTCAAGGCAAGCAGAAAACCTTCGTTTAAGTCAGGATTCAGATCTGTAGTGGTTTTAGTGGATTTTGCTGTCTGTTTGTTTTTTCCCCATTGAGTCTGTTCTGCTGCTCCCACACCTTCACATTTATTCACTGGTGTTACCCCACCTATGTTGTACAACAGGAAAGGAAGAATAGAACAAGCTGAATAATAAAGGTTTTATACCCAGGCTATCATGAAGGGGAGAAACAGAACTGAAACTGTAATATTTGGAAGCTGCAGGTACGGTTGAGGACAGTGAGCAAAAAGACCATAGAACTAAACTGGAGGAAGCAGTTCTCACTAAGCTGATCTGATTCATTTCCATTTTGGTGGTAGAGAGAGTTAAAAAAAAGAGCTTAGTTGAAAAGTAAGTTGAGGTAGCTGAACTTTGTTTTAGTGAGTTAGTAACATCTGAAACATAGCTTTATTTTCTCTTTTAAATTTGGCTTTCTATTCGGTGTGGTTTGGTTTCTCTCTTATTCTCCTTTTGTGATGGTTAGTCTCTTCTGATAGCTAACGCTTACAAGATAAAACAACAAAAAAAAACCAACTTTCAGACAATTTAAAAACACGAGGGTGGAGTTAACTACCCAGAGGAGTGTAGGATGAGTCACGAGTCAGGAGATTCATGGTTTGAAAAGGTTCTCAATTACCCAGGGCTGGACCAGTGTATCCAAACAAAAGGAGGTGGGGGTTCAAGGTGCGATTCTGTTGCAGCTTTCAGGCTGAGCTGAGTGTAGGTAGGCTTTTTGTGGTTTCCCTTTCGAGCCATCTCAAGCTGCAGTTTCCTGTCTTGGGTGAGTGCTGCTGGATCTCTTGGTGAGGCAACTCAGAAAAAAGGTGAGTTTGCAGCCGAGCGGTGGGATGGGGGGTAAAACGTCCCCGAATCTGAGATCAGATGAAGCCCAGCACTGTACCGAGGGACTGTGGCAGAAGTATCTGAGTGGTTGTTTTGAAACTTCCCTTGTAAGAAATCCAGAAAACGAGTGGGTGACTTTATTAAATGACCTTTCCTAAGGCTTTGCTGAATGTGTAGGAGTATTGCAATACTTTAGAGTTCAGCTTATCTTTAATAGGCTCAGCTATTGGACGGCAATTGATTGTGGAGAGGAAGGGGAGAAAAGAGAAGAGGGAAGATTAAAAACAGGCTGCAAGAAAAAATACATTGTGACAGTGGAACAAAGTGTTCTATGACCCGCTACAAGGAGTCTTCAGACATTTTGGTAGCGGCACAAGAGTGGTTGTGATTGATTATCACGGAGTGGTGCCATTTCTGCTTATAGTCGTTGAGTTTGTCAAATCATATCAAGATGAGAGAGCTTGCAATTGCAGGGAAGAGCCGTGTTTAAATGGAAACTGTATCTGATGCTAGCAAAGGCCATAAAACCCAACTGCAAGTTTTCTGAGCTGGATGCAGCTCTTCTATTTGAGGAGGACTTCTCTGGTTTGTTTTTGTTATCAAAGTAATTAAAAAAAGCCTTTCTGATGCCTGCTGTCAGCTGAAAGAAAGAATAAAAGGAAAAATAACCCTGTTATTTCACAGAATGGCTGGCTTTCTGTCGAATAAAGTAATTAAACCGATTCTTCAAGGGCTGCAAAATTCCTGTAACTAATACAAAGGGTTGGAAAAGGGTAATAGTGAAACTATATCTGCCTGTTCTGGTGATCATAGAATACACTGAATTGGAAGGGACTCATGAGAACCATTGCGTCCTATTCCCGTTTCCACACAAGCCCACCCAAAATTCAAACCCTATGTCTGAGACCATTGTCCAAATGCTGCTTGAACTCTGGCAGCTCGCAGCCCGTGCCCACAGCAGAAGGAAGCCCGTTCCGGTGCCCTCTGCAGAGGAACCTTTTCTAACCCCCAACCTGGCCCTCCCACCGTGTAGCTCCGTGCCTCTGGTCCTGTGGCTGCCACCACTGAGAAGATCAGCTCTGCCTCATGAGGAATTTTGTTTACCTGCAACGTTGTGCCTCACCAGTAGACTATTTCACCACACCGCAGCTGAAATGAATGTCATGTTGGCATAGGTTAGCACTGCTGCCACAGGAAGTGGGAAAAGTGTGTGGTTGGCTGCTCTATCCAGTCCCCATTAGCTTTTGTGCTAATGCCACAAAATGGTGTCTGAAACAAGTTTAAGTTGGAAGTGTGTTTTTTTTTTTTCTTTACTAGGCTGGATCTGTTTCCCAAGCTGGTTCATTGAATAGTACAAAAAAACACCAAATTCTGTGCAAGGGAAGGTTTTACACATGTCCAAAGAGCAGGGAATACTTAAAGTGGTACTGGTGCCCATGCTGAAAGAAGAGTGTTTTGCATTTCTTGGACACAACTGTTATTCTGGGATTTAAAGCATGTTTGTAGAAATATCTTCTGTTGTTTTAATTTTGAAGACAAGGTCTTCCATTATCATGTGTTTCTGGCACTGGCATCCTAGCTATGTGATTGCCTGAATGTCAGCTTGCTGTAGGGCATGGAAATTCACATAGATGGAATTTGTTAGAGTTTGGGGCAGGGAAGAGGATAACAGAAGATGGCAGGACTTTGTGTTTCTGGAAGTCAAACTTTTTTTTACGATGGTGGGGTGGATTTTTTTTGTTTTGTTTTTTTTTGTGGTTTAAGTTTTTATTTTCCTTGTTGGGAGTGGTGATCTGACTTTTGATGCATCAACTTACATTTTGCCACTGTAGCGTATCAACTTCATAGTTGTATTTTAAGAACTTCAGTGTATTGTTTACCCGAGTGAACCAAGATCTCGCTGATGACATCATTTCTCCCAGAATGCATTGAGAATCACATCTCTTGGGGTTCCCGTGTGGAGTAGGTAGGCAGGATGCCTGCTTAGTGTCCTTTATATAGGAATCACCATAATCTTTGACTTGGTATCTTCTAAAATGAGTGGGGAGTTTAGGAGTTCAGAGAGGAGGCCATTCTGTCAACTCCTGTTAAATAGGTTTTGAGTTACATTCAAGCAAAGTGCATTGAGTTGCTTTAAGTAACGTTAGGATATTCCAATTGCAATCAGACAAAAGAATGAAAAAGTATCTGATCTTCTTGTTTGTTTGTTTTTTGTTTTGTTGATTGAGGAAAATAAAACTTTCAGTATGAATTAAAATTTCCAGTGGAAATTAAATGGATTTTATGAAAGCAGCACTACTGTTAAGAAAGTATTTTATTTGAAAAATTCCCGACCACATTTAAATTTAATAATTAGTTACAATTGTTGGTTATACTTTCAAATCTGCCTCTGTAATTCTGACTCTAAACTATCACTGGTCTGAATTACACAGAACATAAAGGGTACTAGTACAGTTCAGGCACATGATTTGCTGGTTACCTTGGCTTTTTCATTAAGCTCGTTTATCCCCGTGTCTTTCTACTTCTGAAAAGTACTGAGCAGCATTTATGCAAGAGGAGCTTTAAGCCAAAGAACCACGTAGGTAGTGTCACATCTTGAAATGACAGTGGTGAATGGGTAAAGAATAACAGGACTGCACAAAGTGATTCTTCCTTTCACATACCCTTCTCCTAATGCTAAGCAGTAACTTAACAGTTTCCTCAAGTAGAATTTGTGTTTAGTGATCAGTAATATACAATGGATCTATTGTTGGTAGATTTGCAATCTACAATGCAATGTGGCAATGTTCTATAACTTTTTTTTTTTTTTTTCCACCACATGCCCCCTGCCTTCCTCCCTGCTCCCCATGTTATTGGAAATACAGGAAACATTTCCTTTTCATGTTCTTATTCATCATTTCATGCGCCTCTTAATCTCATTCATCTCTTTCCCAGACTGAAGAGTCACTCTGTTTAGTTGTTCCTTCCTTGAAAACAGTCATAAATTTCTGACCATCTTGTCATTTCTGATCATCTGATCTTAAAGAAGAAAGAGATATAGAGAACTGCACATGTGATGTGTACAGTATTTGGGTTTATACCGTGCCATGCTTGAGGCATTCAAGTGAACTTCAAAACATTCATTAACTGCATTTTGTGGTTTTCCACTTTGGACAAAAGTCTGGTCCTCAGAATCAAAGTTTTCTTATTTGTGATGAGTTGATTAAACAAGAGGGATCTGATGATACCGGGAAGTATAAAAAGATGTTCTTTAGATTTTTATGTGGGAGAGCAGAAGTGCCATCGGCTCTGGCTGTGTTGGCTGAAGTGGTTGAAGAAAAAATATTAGACAAAAGGAAAGGATTCGGTTTTACACAGAGTGACTCCACACAGCAATCCTAGCAAAATATGAGAGGTCCAAAAAAGAAGCCCCTCGCAGTACCATCTCGTTCTAGAAAGGTGGGCTGTGAGGTTGTTTGTCTTACCTGTCCCTCCATCCATGTAACACCACGCTCACCCGTGAGCATTTCTGTCCCTTACGCACAAAATTTATGAGACTCTGAATGCAGCCAATGGAACCTTCATTTCAGCAGTTAGTTCAGAGAAGTCTTGAAGAAATTTTCATTAATTTCAATTATTCTCATTTTCACCCTCTGGAATTGGCTGCAATCTCCTTCATTCAAATTAAATTGCTGTGATTATCTTTATATTGCATAGTTGCATAGTGCAAAGTAAATCCTCTCCACCAATATGCAGAAACTGTTAGAAGTATTTTCAATTAATGTGCCTTTTAAATGACAAATAATACTAGAAATCAGACTTCCATAATCAGTAATTTCCATATTGTCTCTCCTGATTTTATCTTAATTTGGTTACAAGTTTTAATATTTTTTAATTAATTATTATTTTTTTTAAAGTGACAACTTACTGCAGTTTGTTGGAATGTCCCTAGTTTGTGACAGTATTTTGAATTCTATATTTCCTTCCTTCCTAACATAACTATACATATATTATCCTCCTTCCTATTATAGTCTGTTCAAAATTGGTAGCTTATTAACAAATGTTAATAAGTGTACTTGATGATGTGGAAGGACTATTCATCATATTAACAAAGTCCTACCTCTTATCCAACTTGAAGATCTCATCTAAAAAAATAATAATAAAGACTCCATTGTAAACATATTCTGCCTAGGGAAAAACCCTACAAGGGAAAAGGAAACCCTAGTGAATCTGATTTTTTTTTTTTTTTATTTTTCTTTCAGGGGAGGAATGGTGATGTAGACTGCAAACTGGATACCTTGATCTAGACAGGATACTGGCACTTGGAAAGCTGTGAAGGTGTAAGAGTCAACCTGCACAACTTATGCAGCAGTATTTTAGGATGCAAGGAGGTAGATTAAAACAGTTATATTAAGGTTAATGGCAGAAGAAATGTTACATTTCTTCTCACTCCCATCATGTTAAGTTAAAAAAAAAAAAGAGGGGTGGGTGCAAAATAAATGTGTGCACTAACTGTAGTTGGTTTGCAAAAGTGTATCTTGTTCATATCCTGTCATAAAGTGAGTGATAGGTAGTAAATATATATACATATCTCCTGCAGTAGGTTAAGTACATTTAGCATCTCTAGATGCATCACATAGATGCGTACAAAATCCTTTGGAAGAAATAGACTGTTTTTTCACAGATTTCCTTTTGAAAACAATAATTGCTGTTTATGTGTAGTTGGAACTGAAATTAAATTTCATGTTCATCAGTAAATTTGTCCTTTAGTCTGTTTTGCTTCCCTTTCTTCTCACTCTGGTGAGATGTCACGGAGTTCTGGAAGTGTCAGGAAGAATCAATTCATTCAGAAATTGGCATCTGAATATCACTTTTTTTTTTAACACTTGACTTAAAGGTTAAACGGTTTTCTAGTTTTGAAGCAGTCATGCATAGTTTTTGTTTTTTTGTTTTTTTTTGTTTTTTAACAGAGGATTTGAATAAATTCTCCAGTCTGGCCTTTGAATAATTATTTCTAAATGGGAGGTGACAACTTAAAATGACGTTATGCATACAGAACAAAAATAAAAACTTTGATATAACCTTTTGTGTTAATGGAGAGTACTGATATAAGTATCTGCAAAAGTCTGGAGTTTAAAATTTTCTTTTATAGATTGGAGTGGTTTCATTTTCACTTATCCCCTGTCTAAGTTGTTAGAAAGCAAAACTTTCAAACAGGCAGTCAGGTTGGGAATACATGAAGAAGAGGCCAAGACCCAATAATTTGTTTAGGCATCATGCTGTACTTGATTACTGTGAAAAGATTTATGTCATAAGGCTAAAGACTGCATGTAAAAAAGCATTTGAAGGAGATGGACTCTTCAAAAATGTGATGATGTCCTCTTGTACTTTAAGACTATTCATAAACTAGGAGTAAAAGACAAACATATGCAAGCAAGGAATCAAAAGGTTTAATTCATATGTTTTCTAGTGTTCTGGAAAATGCAATTAATTTTCTTTAAGAATTCTTGAGTACACATATGATTATCTTTAAACTTATATACAATTTGTAATTATTTTCATGTATATAAATTCAGCATTCAGTATCTAAACTAGTGTCCAAAAATAATACATTCTTTCAGGTAACTTCTTGGGCCTGAAATAATGGATATGTGGGACCCTGGGTTAAATTTCCTTTGTTCTTGTGAGAACCCTTTATAAACAGTGCTGCTTCCAAACTGCAACAATTTTCTCCGTAACTCTTATTGCAGAAGTCGTCACCATTGCTGTTCTTATGCTAACTTTTCCTGCCCTTTCTCCCTGCTATCATCTGGGCATATGATTCCACAATAAACCAGATCAGCTGAAAAACAAAATTTTTTTTTAATATATATTTATTTCCAGCAGATCCATTTGCAAATTTAATTCATAACATTTCTACATTCTGTAAAAGGAAGGGGCCAGGTACATTCTTCACAGTAGCTGAGCTAAGTTGTTCCAAATTCAACAGAATAAGAAACAGAGGTATTTGCTGTCATGGATTATAATTATGAGAACATGGCTACTTTTTCTTAAAACCTCATCTGTTGGAGGGGGCTTACATTGCTTATATGCACTTTTTTACAAATGCATTTTTTAAAGAAAAAACATTAATAAAAAATGTTGAAGGAATTACTGAACAGTTTTTAAGTTCATTGATTTGTGCTGTTTCAGATCAAAAAGGTATTTCTCACGTTGATGGTATGGCTAATTTCTCTCAAAGTGAAAAATACAACTTTAATGTCATGTTTGAAACTTGAGTGTATCTGCTGCCCAAGCGGCAAGGGCTGGAGCATGGAGCCTTATGACAAAATACAGCAGTTTGCTCATAGTTTCCTGGAAATTCCTTTAAAAATTCATTAGTGCTTTGGATTGCATCTAAATTTTGCATCTGTCTCAGAGATTTGATTCTGCTCTCTGTATCACTGTTGTTATGATAATAATATCAATTCGTTTAGTTCAATTTTCGAGTAGCTGTAGAGATAAGACTTAAGTTTTGTTCTGAGTAGAACTAATTGTACTCTAAAACTGTGCTAAAGAATTTGAAATGATACCAAAAACTATCGCAAAAGATCTTTAATGAGCAAATATCTTTTTTAAAGGTATGTTTCAAAAGGTATTCCTGTTAGCCACTAGCTGCTTTTCATAGTGAGGTGATACTGGATATTGCCAACAGATGACTAGATTCATTATCAGCACCTAGAAGAGGACAAATACCAATTTTTAAAGAAGATCTCAAGTTCAAAAGGTTTTGAAAATATTTTCTTATTTATAGAAATGGAGACTCTTTTTGCGAAGATTTCACAACATAAAATCTTTGGATGCAATGTAATTATGCAGTGATAATGCTAGGAATCAAGACAAATGTGTAGGGAGAAAGCAAATCACAGCTATCCTTCCAATTAAAATTGAAAGAACACAAAATACAATTCTTTATTTCAGTGTTACTGTAACTGTGCTATGACAAAAGGATAATGCCATATTCCTGGAATTGGATGGCTTGCTTCTAAATAAATTATTTCTATTTTATACAGACAGAGATTACCAAGTTTAGAAGTTTGGAAGACCAACATGCCAAATCTTGCCTAAGCATTTCCTGAATTTGAGGACTTGTTTGTGCAATGAAACTGACAGGAATCACTTGTGCAGAAAAAGAGTTTTATGAGTTGATAACTATTGGGGAATGATCACTCCCCACTGTTTCTCTGACCTATGATGACTATTTCTCAGTGTAGGCAGTCTGTAAATAACATTGATGTTGAACTATATAATTTTTATGTAAATGTTTACTTTTTTGTGGTATTAGTTTGAACATCTTTTTCCCCTTTCTCTGCTTGGAAAAAAAAGAAGCAAAGATGTTATCTGTTAAAAACAGCTCTTAATTAAAAAAATGTTCATACTTAGAATGCATATTTAAATCCATTTTAAATATGAAAAGTTGCACTAAAGGGTAAAATAGATGCCAGATGTGGGATTAGGAAAGGCATTGCAAATAGCAGTATCAGACAGGGAAAAAAGGGGATAAGGAATAAGAAATAACTGAAGAATGAGACTGAAGGAGATGGTGTGAGAGAGAAGAGACACTAGAACATTTTTTTTTCTTTTGTTCCAAGAACTACTCTTTTAAACAGATTGAGCATTATCTTACAAGTGAGTAGAATGAACGAGTAAGGAGCTACCAGAAGCCAACACAGGATCCACTTCTGGTGGAAAATGTAGAAAAATATCTTCTTCCTTTGCAACACAGCTCATAGTAGTTCTCTTGCTAATATTTTCGTAGTAATAACAGAAAAATGGCAGATCATTTTATGTGACATCTCTAAGAGGGAGGCACTTGAATGTAAGTAGAGAAGGACACTTATGCTCTGGAAAGTAACTCTTAATTTCTTGGTATCTGAGACTGAACTTTACAAATTTTAAGTACCATCCATTTCTGGCTAAATGAAGATTTTAGCCTTGGTTTAGTTTAAGAGAAGGCCCAGACTTCCTGCAGACTGCAAAGAGCATTGGTAAAAACACCAAAACAAATAGTATAAGTTTCTTCATTTGCCATGCCACCTTAAAACACCTACATATCAAGACTACAGTGGCTCCTTCATACTGGGACCAATTCTAAGATGCTGCACCTTAGAAAAAATATGAGTAAAAATAGCAAATGTTTGGGCTAACCTTTTCTTTTCTGTTACCTGTTAAACTGAGTTTATTTTTCCTCTCTATACATAAAGATTTTTCTGAAGGAAGTCTTTGTATCTTATATGCTATTATCCAAGCCTAAAGCACTTCACTTTTTCTTCTATTTCTGTTGTCATTGCCAAAATGTAAGGAATTATGAGATGGGACAACTTATTTAATTAACCCTGCATAATCAATTTAATTTCTGCTGTCTTTTTTTTTTTTTTTTTTTTTTTTGTGCATATATGAACAGAGAAGTTGATAGAATCAACAAAATATGGAGCTTAAGACAGTGCGTACTATCAAAAGACAATAGAATAAAATCATATAGGCCTCAGTCCCTTTGATTCAGGACCCATAGTGTGTTACACTGAATTAAAAGTGTTTTAATATTAGAAAGTATTCATCATGCAAAAGCATTAAGATACATTTCAGAAAAATCATAATTATTAGAAATATAATTTCATATAAATAAAGCCAGAAAGAGTTGTGTGTGTTTAGAAATATTAATAAAAATAAATTCTGTTTTATATCTGATTGGCATGTTTAAAGGATGAGAAGATGAGGTTTAGGAAACCCCTTAAAGTTATAAATATTGGTGAAATAAAAAAGTGATTTGAATAAATACATTATTGCAAAGCTTGTCCTATGAATATGCCATGTGGAGGCCAAGTAAAAAGTAAACAATGAGCCAAAGATGAACTTCTTTTTTAATTATTTCAAAAAAAACCAGAAGTACACATTGAAAGAACATTATAAAACTTACTTGTTGTTACAAATAAACATTAAAACCTTGTAGCCTGTGAGAATCTTTGCCAAGCAGAGTTACCAGCAATAGCTGTTGTCCGTATAGCTTTACATGTATCCCATAACCCTGTTCCTAAAGACAGAGAGAGTGGAATCACAGAAGCCACCATGGTATTAAATAAGAAACAACAATTTAAGTTTATAGCAAAAGCTGGGCAGATACAGAGAGGCCTGACACCTAAAACAGAAAAATGCCTGTTTCCAACTTTCCAAGGAAAAACAGATCATCAACTAATAAATCCCAGAGAGAAACAACGTAAGAACTAATAGGCATCTGTTCAGCGTTGAGGCTGACTAATTAGAGGAAATTTTTTTATCACCATCATTTTGAGACAGGGTTAGATCAAGTATTGAGTGATGTCATTACAGGCAGAGAGACTGGGAACTGTGCTCATATAGCTCGTCCATCTAGGAGATGTTGAAAGAGAGAGAAGGCATACAGAGAAAGCTGGTAAAGAATGTGCATCTTAAATATGGCCTGGAACTGTTTAGTGTGTTTTTTTCTGTGTTTGAAAACAAAAATGTGGTTGTTGTCTTGTATCCAGATGCTTGAATTATGTCTTGTGGAAATAAACTTTTACTCCCTGTTTATCTGCAATCTTACATGGCAAGGGTAAGAGAAGTCTGGAAATGTGAGTGAGATGTGCGAGTGTTCTGCCTTCTCATATCCAGTGATTCCAAAGAAAGCTCTCTCTAGTCAACTTTATTTAACGTAAGCACCTCAGGACCTCCAAAAGGAAATAAAACAAATAAAAGAGTGCTACCACTCTTTTACTGAGAGATTGTCTGAGGCCTGGTGTGCCTTCTTACTGAGGTTTGGTCAAGTGATCTGCAATAGCAGGCTCCCCGTTGTCCCTCCTGCAGGTAGGAGGCTGCTGGAAAGCCTCATTTGATTCTGGTCTTTAAAAGTGGAATTAGAAATTTAATAAGTCAAATACAGCATACCAAGTTCTCTCTTCAGCTGTCTTGTGTTTTTCTTTTTCTTGCTCTTCCTTGCTATAGTTCCTGTTGGGAGAAGTTCACTTAGGCATGACAAAGCATTCTCTAAGATTTGGAGACCATTTGTGCTGTAACCTCTCTCCTTAAGACATTATTTTTAGGTAAAAAGTTTTGAGTATTTGTCAGTCATTTGCCTTTGCAGTGTCTTTGTAATTGAGCACTGTTGAAAGTTCTGTTTCTCCTGCTTTGCTAGCAAGTATCTGCTGCCTTGATATTTTATGATGAATTTTTAATCTGCTACTCTATGTTATTCTTCTAGATGCATGATAAAGTGACAGTGTTTCTATTGGCATTATCCTTTAAGTCAATAGTAGTCAAGCTGTTGAACGTCTTACTGTGAGATAGCTTGAATTTATGACTGTGTTTTCCCAAATTATCACATCCCAAAACATGATCATCTTTAAGTGAAAGAGAACTTTCGGTATTTCATGGTGTTGGTACTGCCAATATACATCTCAGTTTTCTCTGTTCTTTTTCTCTGGGACAGTACTGCTTATGCCAAGTTTGAGACCTGTGCTATTCATGTCTATGAATGGTATTTTTCAAGGGACCATTGAGGAGTTGCATATACACTGATACTGTATTTGTTGAATGTTATTGCCAGGCATGAAACTTCCTAATGTGCCATTTGAGGAATTTCCTGTGCAGCCCGGGTGTGGCATGTGCCACTGCCATGATTCTCAAACCATCTGCTTTGATGAGAATGTGGTAATGATTTTGTCTACTGTCTGTGTAAAGGCTGTGGATAACTATCAGTAATCAGGTTAATGGTAAATTATGAGCTTGACCAAGGTGCATACATTTTCATAGGCAACTTGATTAGAAATTTCTGCAGAACTAGAACTTTATGTGAACTAGAACTTTTATTAAGGGCGTAGTATCCATTGAGTGCTGCAAACAGCCACAAAGTTAGCTCTTGCATGACTTGTGTCCAGGAATCCTAAAAGAATGAGCAGCCGTTCATCAAAATAAAGCTTGGAAAAGGGAAAAATCACCATGCTTGTTTTCACACTGTTAAGTTTTAGAAATAGGGTTGAGAATACACAATTGTCTTTGTTGGGCTGTCAGTATGAAAGGACCACTGGCAGTTTTTTAGACATTTACTTGACTGCTGATAGTATGTTCAAAACTTAACTGCACAGACTGCTTTCTTAGAGGGAGGCTGAGGCTGTCAGACCCTCAGCAGTGGTTTGGAAGCACAGTGGCTGCAGGCTGTGAAGTGTTGGTTCAGTGTGAACTCTTTCTGCTGGTCCTGAGTGCCAGAAGGCACCTGGTGGGCTGGCTGTGTTATCAGGCCATGTCAGGCATCTGCTCAGAGCTATCATAGAAGTCACACTAGAGCTGTGTCATCTACTGTAGCTGGCTGGACAAGACAACAGTCAGCCCACATCTGATCCAGATTTAATTTATATGGCCCTGGCTTCCAGACCAATATAACAGTCATACAGGTGGCACTGTAGCCAGAGATTGCTGCGCTGTACAGACACTCCAGCTACTCATGCCACAGGGATGCAGCAGCTCAGTTTGCCACAGTTCATCAGCTGTTAGTCCAGCCACTGTGCTGTAAATTGAATCAGTCAGCTCCGAGAGTATGGACTGCACTTGCTCCCAGACTAAGGCACACGGAGTAACTTGGAGCTGCATGAAGATGTACATGGTATTTTAGGAGAAGTTTGTAATGGTATCAATGTGAACTTGAACTATACAGTACCATGGTTTGGGCATTCTAAGCATACGTGTCTTAAGCTGTTTGTAAAATTCATCTCCTTGTGCTAACTGCAGTACTCAGAACTGGTGTCAGGTTATAGAATTGGGAATAATGTATTTTCTTATTAAATGTGTACATCAAAGATTTTAGTGCTCACTTTGCAGACCTTGAGATGTAATTTGACTTTCTCATCAAATTATTTTTTGAGTAACTATTTTCCCAAAATTACTTAATCATTTTGCTTTAAGCAAAATTTGTTGCTTCACTTTTTCAGCTGTTGTATGCATTTTTATATAGTATTCATTTCTCTTAAAATAAACAGTATTTAAGTAGTTGATTACTGACTTTACTGAGTTTACTCAATTTATTACTGGGTTTATCACTGAAAAGATGCTAATAAGTAGAGGGTGTAGTCATTCATAACCACTGTTGATAGCTTATGGATGATCATTTAAGTCCCATTTGTACATGGGACAGTTTCTAAGTTAACAAAGAGTGACTGTTCACGTGCAGCGTGTTTAGTTGCGCAAAACTAGCATTTGTTGTGCTTAGCTTCAATCACTGAATTAGGGAATTCCATGTGAGAAATGTGGATCAACAGGTAAAAATTAGTAGTGTGAAAGAGCTGCTGCAGCCCTTATCTCAGTGCATTATGTTGTGCAGCAATTTTTCTTGGACTAGATTTAGTGGTGGTTCTTAGGATCAAATATCCATGCCACAACATGTGTTGAAACTGATCAGAGCTGTTTTTCTCTTGGTCCCTTATTCCCTCAGTGCTGAAGCATGTTCTGTGCATCAGAATCACCCTTTCCTGTTTATATTTCTCCCAAAAGAATGCACATCACTTATATGAAAACTAGTCTGTGAACAAAACTGTTGCACCGTAAGTGGGAATAGTGGCAAGTGGAAAAGGATTTGCTTCCCAGTTGCGCTGTTGCTCTGAACCAAACATAGCCTCAAGCTAACAGAACAAGGTCTTCTATATTTCACAGGCAACAGAGAAGATGAAGTCAAATGGATTCTGTTTTGTTTACCTTTAAATTAATTTAGTCTGACACAAACGTGAGGACAGAAAGAAACACCATGGGAATGGAAAATGAATTTATGATTAACACAGCAATGCTTCTTGAATATTTACTTGCCTACTTATGTTTATTTTGCTCACTCTGTCTTTTCCCTCTTCTGGAGGTGGCATACCTTTACTTCAGTCTCTTCAAGTAGTCCATTAAATTAAATTATTTTTAAAGATATACCTACATAGGCATTTTCAGTATGCCTTACACAGAGTTTTAAAATGTGCACAGATTGCAATCATATGGATGGAAAACATCATTTTGAATTTCATCTTTATTTGGACCTGAACTAAAGGTCTTTCATCTTGGAATAAGAGTGCATAGAATCATAGAATATCCAGAGTTTGAAGGGACCCACGAAGGTCACTATGTCCATTTGGTGCACATCCAGTTTCTGAGTGTAGCAGTTTGAAGAGGTTACCACACCCATCCTGCTCAAAGGTGTTTGCTGTCCCCTGCAGTCCTCTTAGATGCGTCAGAAATACTGCATATGTGGCTGTTCTCCAAACCAGTTATTTCAGGATGCCTACATTAGCTTAATATCTAAACCAGGTCACTTTGACAGAGCTACGTTAGGTAACAATTGCACAAGGAGTTATGTGGACAGATGGGGAGGAGCTGATGTCTGTGAGCATGGGACAGGGAGGAGCAGTTGCAGATGGGCTGTAAATGTGACCATTTTCACCTGGCACAGCACTTTTGATTGCAACCATGTCTTATCTGTTCTGTTTTAAAGTGTAAATGCTGTTTATTTTGTTATTAAAAGCAGTTCAAACCAAAGTATTTCCTTCCTCAAAGAGAGAGAAAGCAAACACTAACTAATTCTTACCACAGTCGGGGAGGGAATGGAAATTTACCATTTAGCAGATGGGAAGTCTCAAGTATAACCATTGTGTGTGAGATTATAGTATGGATATTGCAGTGTTGGATTATACCTCAGAGCAGTGCGTTAATTTTTCTGCCGATTTTTCTGCTGAGTTTCAAATGTAGCTGAGTACTTCAAGTGGATAAAGTGGGATATGTTAACTTTTGCCATCCAGATTGTTCTTCCCTCACGATCATTTTTTCTTCTTTAAATCATTTTCATTTTTCTTTTGATTCTTCCACAACACTTGGAAACTAGATTGTGCTGCCAGTATCTGCTGCTAAAGAACCTTTTAAGAACTAAAAATAAATCTTACCCTGTGGCAGAAGGCATTGGAGGCTGTAGAAATGGTAGTTGGCAAGAAGCAGTTGTCACCAGCATTTCTGGCATGATCTTGTCCTAGGATGTGGTCTTGTGCTTACCTGGTGCTTTGGGGCACTCTGCCAGTTTTGGCTCTCAGAACTCACTCTTCATAGGATCAGGAAAGCACCAGCTCAGTTCCACAGTGGCAAGGGGGAAGAAAAAAATGCTTTGATGTTGCTAATTTCATCTGTTTAGCTGTACCACCAAACTGAGCCATAGCTGAAGTGTCGGAAAGTGGGAATTTGGACTTAGGATGGACTTCCCCACTCAGTTATCTTCTTGTTCATTTTAATAGTTGGGTATATTAGTATATTTTAATGTAAGAACTAGAAGTGTCTTGCATTATATTTCACATCATATCACCACTGTATAATAAAGTAGAAATGTATGACTTGGTCAAACTATTTTTCTGTAGCAAAAGAGGGAATGTACAAGTTTATAGTCCTGTTTTTGCTGTGAAATTGAGTTCAAACATTCCTGTTCAACTGTGGCCCTGAGTAACTCTATTAAACGACTCTGCTTAGTTTGTGGAAACGTTCCAGTCTTCTCTTCCCAAATCTGGATGAGAAACGCTTCTGTACCTGTTATTGTCAGCAGAAGTATTGAAGTAGAATGTTCCTGAACAGCTTTCCTAGTGGCCCGAGGGCAGTTTAATTAAGTGGAGGCAATTCAGAAAGTGTATAGAATTGTGTATGACAGGTTAATTGCTATATTTTTTGTGTTGTAAATAAAACAGATAGAAGAAGAATTAAACAGCATCGTAAAAAAAAAACCCTGTATCTTTAAAAGAGCAGTATCAAAATGGGTTTTGTGGCAGATTTGGGCAGTGCAGCTGAGTGCTACAGCTTTCTGTATGCATTCCTGTTTGCTCTATAAATTACTGGGTTTAGCAACGGATTTTTGCATCTCCTGTTTTAAGGTTCATCTGTTATCTCTGCAAGGTGTCTGGTTTTTTTGGATGAGAAGAATGGCTTCCTGCTTTAAAAGGACATGTCCTTAATGGGTGGCCTTCCAGTATGCAAAGCATTTAGTAGAAATTTGTGCCCAGAAATCAGTGCCCTTTGGATTGTTATGAGTATTTTCTGATAGAAAAATAAAAATACCTTGCCTGGTTGCAGAGCTCTTTCTGCAAATCATATTTTTAGAATCTATTTCAATGGGTCATGAGAAAGGTAAACAACAAGCAAGACTAACACGGTAACTGTTTTTTTGGCAGTATTGTATAAGGTTTATGATTCATGAGTTTATTTACTAATTTAACATTCCTGACTTAATACTTAAAGATCTTTTTACTCAGTGTCTACAGAAGAGAAAGGAAGGCTTATTTCTGTATAATGGCTTACTTGTGGCAGCATTTGTGTTAAGAAGTTAAGTACAGTTTCATGGAAAAATAATAGTTTCAATAGTGAGGTATTTTTTAAATCCAGTGACTATTAAAACGTCCAATGATCAGAATAAAGACAGTTTTAGTATGTTTCAATTTTTAAATATTTAATGTCAGTACAATTCATGTTGTGTTCCATAAAATGTGTTGAATTGCTAATAGCATGCAACTGAGGAACAAGGTGCAAAAATCTGACAGTTTGTGTTTGCCATTTTTTTAATTGTTTTGGTTCTTTTTAATACCAGTGCAAACAGAACTATGTAACGTCCTCTTGTCAGGACAGCATAGTACAACACTTGCAAGATAAGTGTGAAGTTCTAGGAAGCACAGTTATTTTGCTTCTGAAATTACAGTAATAGCAATTGTTTAACCTCACTGTTGTAAACCATGCATTATGATAACATGCCACATAAAAAAATCAAAGCTGAGGTGTAATGTTAAGAGAACCTATTGTCGAGAGTTATTCATGATTCAGCAATGACATACATGGCTGTATTTTGCTTCTGTCTTCCCAAGTTAGTCTGTAGATGCTTCACTCTAATGCAACTCCAGTACATGTTGCTAGTCTTCAGAACTTATCCTAGGTATGTGTGATTGTTGCTTGTATGCATGGTCTTTGCTCATAAGGTGCTGAGCACCAGGGTTAGGAGGTAAATTAAGAAGTGGTAGTCTCATCACATACCTCTTCCCCCTCCTTTTTTTTTTTTTAATGACCAAAAGGGAGATAGAGATGGGAAGAAAGCAGTGTTGTTTCCACAACTGAAACAGAGTAGACTGGAGAATTTACCAGAAAGCAGCCTGGAGAGGAAAAAAAAAAAAGAAGGGGAAAAAAAAAGGGGGGGGGGGGGAATCCAGAGTTTAGCCTTACACTTACATCTCTCTTTCTATGAAAGAATTCCCTCTCTGTTGTGGTAGTATGACTGACAGCAAATTTGGTGCAAGGCGTGAACCTCTGTCCCTGCAGCTGCTGCTGTCTGCCCTGCCTGCCTTACTCCAGTGCCTGAATTCCTCTACACCGTGGCTCCCACACGCAATTGTAGCATGTACATGCTTAATGCTGGTGACATAAATACCATCTCTATTTGCAGATAAGTGAGGCATGGTAATTGGTTCAAGTATGTGTACTGAAGTCTCTGGCCAAAACAAGTTCTCTGTTTTCACAAAGTGAACAGCCTCTAAAAACTATTCCATGTTTGCCCTGACTTCTGAGCTGTACTATATTGTCTCTGGTAACTAAAGGATAACTTGTCATAAGCAAGATATTCTCACATACGCCTTATGCTAAATAAACAAGTTATTCAGGTAATAATACATTCATAAGTTTTGTAAAGTAAACAAACTGTGTTTTCGCAGCACATTTACGCGTGATCTCTGTATTCACAGAGTGAAATCCCAGTCACATTGATCTTGGTGTTGAAACTCATCGGGAGCCAATGCCAGTGGTTAACAACATACATTTATTCAGATTCCTGTGCATGCAAAATTCATATTGAATAATGACTTTGGTATTCTAGAGCATCTTTTATTAGGTGGAAATAACAGTCTGAAGTATAAAAAGAGGCATTTCCAGTCAGCAGTGAAAGATTGCATGCTATAGAGCTACAGTAGAGAATTACAGGACTAAAGAGCATTTTAAAATCTATGTACACTTCAAAAAATTATTTGCATGTGTGTTGCTCGATTGACTTGTGTATCTGCCTGTAACTAATGTTCAGTTTTCCTTTCTAACAGGTAGAGAGAATTGTTGACAAGAGGAAAAACAAGAAGGGAAAGACAGAGTATTTGGTGCGATGGAAAGGATATGACAGTGAAGACGACACCTGGGAGCCAGAACAGCACCTTGTTAATTGTGAGGAATATATACATGAATTTAACAGGCGTCACAATGAAAAGCAAAAAGAAAGCACATTAACTAGGACAAATAGGACCTCTCCAAATAACGCCAGAAAACAAATTTCTAGGTCTACCAATAGTTCTTTTTCAAAGACTTCCACTAAATCCTTAGTTATGAGTAAAGACCACGAGTCAAAAAATAATCAACTCTTTACTGCCACACAGAAGTTCCGGAAAAACAATTCACCATCTCTTTCTGGAAGGAAAAATATGGACCTTGCAAAATCAGGTATTAAGATCCTAGTGCCCAAAAGTCCAATTAAGAGCCGGACAGCAGTTGATGGCTTCCAAAATGAAAGCCCTGATAAAATGGACCACACAGAGCAGGATCAAGAAGACTCTGTAGCACCTGAAGTAGCAGCAGAAAAACCCGTGGGAGCTTTATTAGGACCTGGTGCAGAGCGTGCCAGGATGGGGAGCCGACCAAGGATACATCCACTAGTGCCACAATTGCCAGTGCCAGTAACAGCCACAATTGCATCAGCATTAACAATAAATGGAAAAGGTAAGTGTACAAATCAGTCATTCTTATGTAGATTTTTCATGTGACTGGTCCATTTTGTGAATTAGATGCAAATTACCTACTTTTGTCTCAGACACATTAAATCTGGAGGACTTCACAGCTTTATGACTACAAAGCCATTTCAAACTTTACTAGCCTTTGCTCTTCTCAAAGAGATTCACTGGTATTTGTGTTTTCAGAACCACCATGAGATACATGTGTGTTTGCTTTGACATGCTTGGTTCATATATGCATTGTACCATTTCCAGGGATAGCACCACTGCTTCTTGAAATAATGTCAAAGACTCAAATTTGTTATGAATATTAGAAACATACATTATGTGAACAGATGAACAATTTGAGGAGGGATTTCTTATAATGGCTTATTTATGTTTTATAATGAAATAACTGGGAGAGTGATGTTTCTTAAAAACTGAAGTTGATAATGTTTTCTTTATTGAAAATTTGAGCCAGTTGTGGAGATACATACACCTTCTGCATGGATTGAATTCTATCTATCTTTATATTTTATCAATATTTTGTTGCTTATACCTCATTTCATATTGAGAGTTTATTTAGATTTAATGCCTGGCTTAGCAATATCTCAGTAGATTTACAGTGGGAGTGAAATAAACTACATTTTTAACACCAAAGAAACCCAAACTGTTTCTTTGGCTGGGAGTAAGCTATAATTCTCCTCACCCTGATGAGAGTCTGGTTTAATATGGTCATCATTCTGATGCCCCAAACTTTTGTTTTCTCATGACAGACCCAACTTGTTGTTAGCTTGCTTCTGAAGCTAAGTTTTCAAGTGTATCCTCAGATAAAATTCGGAGGGTAAGATCTGCAGGTATACTTTTAATGATTACTTGCTGGAAAAATTTATTGAAGTCAAGGTCTGACAAAAACCATGCTTAGAGACAAATTATGTAGGCACAAAAATATATTGAAGATTTTGCAAGAGATTGAGCTGTGTGTCCCACTGTTGCTTGCATTCAGATTTTTATGAAAAACAAAACAAAACACTTCTGTAGTGGCCAACAAGGGAGGAATGCTCTCCTGGAGCTGTGGTGTCAGGTCATGGACCAATCCCTTTTGCTGCAGATGAACTAGGTAACCATAGCAATGCACACATTGATGCCACGAATATCCCTTCCTTTGCATGGGCTAAAGAGGGAATGTGTATCTCTGAGGATGTAAACAAAGCTGGAGGGGGAAAAGGCCAGTGTGCAAGTTTCCTCAGCAAGTGAGGTTGATGAGTATTCACACACGCAATGGTTCCATGATAAATAATGCGTGCTTTGGAGTACAGTGGTGTTCCTAGTGAAGTGGTTGATTAGCACTGCTTCAGCATCCTGGTTTTTGCTTTGAGGCATTCACAAAAACAAATCAACAAATAAAACAAAAAACACAAAGAAAAACCCCACACAACAAAACAGGAATAAAAGAGGGCCTTCTTAGGTAGGTTAATAGCCTCCAAATAATTAAATCATTCCCACCAACCTTTCACTCTGGTAATGCTAGTGTGGCAAGGCTTGTTACGGGGCATGAAATGGAATTGGGAAGTCCTGTGCAGGAGTGATAGTGGCATATAAAAGATTACTGGAGGTGTATTAACCTGTTTCACTGAGGTGTTGCAGTTCCCTTGTCACCACCTCCTTCATCTAATGCTGAAAACTGTGCTTGCAATAACAAGAATACAAGATTTTTCTCACACTTAACATTTTCACAAGATCTTAAGGTGTGGACCAAAACAGGAGGAACCAAGGAGATAGTCACGATGCATGGTTGCCCAAAGATACACAGAACATTTCTGCTTCTTTCAGCTCCTGGAGAGCTATTAACCCAGGCTTTTCACACAACACTGCCACCAACCTGAGCTGTGCAGCTTGTTTGAAAATAGAAGCAAATATCCTAATTTATTATGGCTCTACAGATAGTTAGACTCCTCTACAACTTTTTTGGGGTACTGTCCAAATCGAGCAGTAAATCTCTGATTATAGGGCTTGGAAATAATGTTATGAAGGAATAATACTCAGTTGTATCAGACATCTGTCTCTTTCCCTCTTTCTGTGGCAGAACTCTTTCTCCTAGGAGCCTGTGGTACAACTCAGCTATTCTGCATCAGCAGATTGGACCTCTGTTCAAAGGGAAGCCAAGAGTTAGCTTGGCCTTGGAGTTTACCAAGCTGACACATTCTCCTTCTCTTCATTAAAGCTGCACCCTGCTCTTTGCTGGTTTTATTTTTAATATCTCTCTGCTATTCATTGAAATGTAATAAATAGACACTCCTCTTCCTCCCCTGCACCGGTCTCCTATTGTTCAGAATCCTGTTCTGTTCCTTACTCAGGACATTCCTCCTGTCCTGACTGGACACCTCATCACATTTTAGCACTGTTGATGCCTCAGGAATCATGTCAGAATTGTTAATTTTGCAGAAACTCCCTCAAATTTGTACCTTCATTGCTAACTCTTCATATTCACCAAATCTGACATATTAATAATGCAAATGATAGGTCTGGCATTGTGGAGCACTCTTTCCAAACTTCCCACCTCCTCCACATACACCTGTTAATTTTAAGAGTTCCTACTTCCACATGGAGGGTGCTGTCAGGAAGACAAAAGCATATTTTGGGAAATAACTTTGTACTTGAGCTGATTCAGGAAATCTTCCTCAAAACATTTTATGGGAAAAAATCCCATAATTTAATCAAAACAGAAATCATTAATTGGAAAGTGTAATTTTGAAACATTCTAGAAATATGCAAATTATGTTTCAAATCAATTTTAGGCAGTTTGGATTTAGGTGTTGATTTTTTTAAAGTAAAATTGGAAAAAAAAAAACATTAAAAATTTTAATATGAAAAAGGTATTCCAAATTTTGAAATTATTGCTATGAATGCTTTTTGGTTGTATTAATCATTATTATATATATTTTTTTTAGTCCTGGTTCAGAATGGTGAAACTCTTCAAAATCTTGTCTTTGTGCGTTTTTTCCCCAGCCTCTTTTTATTATTTTTTTTAATCAGAAAAAAACCCCCAAAACCTTGTATGCATAGGAGAATCCCAGTTTAATGACTGGAATTACAATGAAATATTGGTATTATTGTAACATCTAGTCATGCTTTCAGATGACAAACTGCCATGACACAGTTCTTGTTCCAAAGAATGGTCTCAGAAAAGACAACCAGCAAATATTTAGACAAATATGCAGAAGTGCTGGGAGAATAAAATAATAGTTTTATTTGCTCTGGTAGTTGGTGGCTTCAGCATACCAAAATCTAGCAGCTGTCCAAACCATATATTTTAAGAAACCACATTATTTTATTGAGTATTTATATTTTAAAGGCTTGGCCTCAACAACAAAGTTGATGGAGTAACATTCTATGTACTAGTGTAAGAGTGGTGGCATATGGACAAAGTGGGACTTGGTCACTGAATTAACACTTCTGTGGTTCCAGTTTTTCTAAAGATCCTGTTTCTAGAAGTCAACAGAAGTGATCTTTAAATGGATGGATGAAACAGAAAAAAAAATATCACCAAAAACTGTGATGTTGTATAAGAGATCTTAGTGGTACCTACAAGCAATCTGTATTACTCAAAAATCGGCAAGACAAAAAAACGGCCTCATATCTGACATTAGGTTTGGATGCATTTGACATTTTTTGAAAGCATGCTTCCTTAATCAAAACTGAATAACTTCGAAATTTCATTGCATATTTTTTAGACAGAGTATGCTTATAGCTATCTAGGAATTTCTCTTCAATAGAATACACAAGAAGTGAAACTGTAAAGGGAATCTGTGAGCCACACAAGGCTAGAGAGTTGTTTTGCAGTTTTAGAAAGAGTTAAAACACTGGATTGGTTTTTAACGTCCTCCAAAACTTGAGTAGAAATTGGTTGAATTCCATTGCTTAGCAAATTCTGGCTTTCTTACTGTACTTCTTTTCTGGGTTTCTCTATGGTCGCTAATGCTCTTATTCAGGTAATGGAGTCCAACATGTAGATGTAATTGAGAATAAATGGCACAAACAGATTTTGGGTAAAATGGCATGCAAGCTTCTAAAACAAGCAAGAAATGCCACATAGCTGCATGTGTTGTCACAATTGGAGCAATGCAGGCTGGTGGCTGGTGTGCAGGAAAAGAAAAAATACAAGAAATGCAATGGAGTATGTAGCTTTGCTGGATGAACAAGCACTGCTATTGCACACAGTGGCATTCTCACCTCCCTCCTTGCACAAGCTACTTCAGATGTATAACTTGCATGAGCAATAGTCTGTCTGACAATAGAAAGATGACTGGAGTATATCGACCTGTGGGCAGCAAGGGTGTCTGCTGATTTTTCGGTTGAATGATGGTGCTGTTCTCAGCTTGAAACAATGCTTTTGGCACCAAAAGAAAAGCCAGGCATTCTGAGAAAAATTATTGAGCTCACATTCTGTTTGTTACCCATTCTCTCCGTTATTCAAAACAGCTTATGGGATTAAAACCTACAGATTTGGAAAACAAAAAAACCACTTTCTGCAACATGGAAAATAGTGCCTGTTATTTGGTTAAGTCTGATAGCTGCGTTGCAAATCATTAGGTCACTGTCAGTAGGCCCTTGGGGAGAGTATTGCAGCTGATGAAGGCGTGTAGGGTGTGAATCAGACTAATTGTCCTTGTAGACCACAAGTGATGCATATAACCCATCAGTAAAGCACAAGGAAAGTCTCAGAACTCGCTCCTGTGGGAATTTGGGTGAAAAGTACAAATAAAGGAAAGTTGGGATGATGTGTTGCAGTTCTTCAGATTCCTGTTTAGCATTCTGGAAAGACAGAAGCAGCTCTGAGCTTTCCTTTTATTTGTTTTTGTTATGTTTCGGTAGTAAAACATTATTCCAAAGAAAGCCTTGAGACAGGAACTTCCTTTTCCAGTGTGTTTGTACATTGCACTTGGGTGGTGGTTTGATCTCCATGGAGTGATCTGGAAAGCAACCAAGCATTTTATTAGTGGAAACAAAAGCCAATTAAATGGGTTAAAGTCCTTTGTGAACCTGCCTAACTTTTGACATTTCTGGTTAAACCTCTTTGTTGAATACAGCGCTCTGTAATTTTGTAATTTTTCTATTGTGTCTGCATTTTGCAAATCTCTAATTCAGAGTAAAACAGTTTTAATTTAATCAACCTTAGACACCTTTGTTTTTCTCCTTAAAGTTGCATGTTGTTTAGAATTTACTTTTGAAGGGTTCGCATTTATTCCTTCTGTTACGTGCTAACTTGCAAAATTTTAACCTACCATCAATTTTCCATCTGTTAAGTCATTTTCAAATTCTTCAGCTTCTCTCCTTTTAACTAAAATAATACTCTAAATTGTTGTTAATTTGTTTATCTTTGTTTTTCTGCCTTATCATACACACAAAAGCTTGAAGTAATGTGGTAGTCTGGATGGTGTGTATTATGTGGAAAATGAGCCTGTTGTCCCATACTTTTCTGAGTTCTGTACATCACACTTCTGCAGTTTCTGGTACGTGGTACAGATCATGATATGATTCTCCAGGATTGAGAACTTGTGTGAAAATCTTTTGTCTTCAACATATACTGGTTTATGTCAATAGATTATTGTAATGATAAAGCAGGATTTAAGTGCAAGGCTTGTTTGAGTTTTAATGCTGTCTTCCAGAGAATATAAGGAGTAAGTATCTGGTCTCTTGCTTTTTCTGTCTTCTGCTTTCACTGCTTTGAACAGAGATGCTGTGGATCTGGATGCCAGGTTTGTCTGTTTGAAGACTGTTGGCATGGGCTTCTGATATAGTTGAAAAAAGGGGAACTACTTTGGAAAGAATGAGCCCATTCCTTTTGGTTGCTTCCCTAACCCCAATTCCAGTGTGGCCTAAGTGTTCTTGTAAGGGCAGATGTATTTTCATCAGTGTGACAGAGAGGGAAAGGGTATGTTCTTGGAGGCATATACACACAACATTGTATGCAACTTGCCCCAGAAAAATGAGTTCCCCTTTAATGGGAACTCTGGATTTTATCTACCAATAAATATGAAAGAAATATCTCAAATACTTAATTTGGACATAAAATTTTGAACCTCTCTTGACAGAGAAATTGCAATACAAATGTTGGTGAAGATAACAGCATCTGCAGGCCCAATGATAAGCCCCATGCTCTTAGCTGTGCATTTCTTCAGGTGTTGCATCAATTTACCCTGACTGAGGATCTGATCTCTGGGGTCTAAATCTCATAACTGCACAGAAGGAGTCAATAATGATCAGTCATCACATATTCCTATGGTACTTGCATCAAAATCAGATAGAAATGATTCCTGAGGATTTGTCATACCTGTTGTGGTAATGTTGGGAAAGAAGTACAGTGTGAAGCAAAAGTTCTGTTTGTGAGGCTCACTTTCAACCTATTTTACTTACATCTCTGCAAAGAAAACATGATGAAGATCAGACAATGTGTCGCTAGAAGTGTCAAACTGGTTGTTTTTGGGTTTTTTCTTTCCACGTTGTTAAAGTCGTGCAACTTTAAAACAGCTGTTGATAATACAGAAGAAGCAGAAAGTGCAATTTGAAATATGCAATGTTTTCTACAGTGTCTTTTACTTTGGCATAGTAACCATCAATGCCTTTTTGTCCCATGCTGTTTCCACTTCTGAGGAAGATACTTCTCCCATCTTTCTTAAGACTATGAATTAGATTGAATGTAACTTTGCTACGAAAACTGTGTGGGAAAGAAGTTTGACAGATCTATGTGGATCTGTGTTCTGTTGACAAGAAGATTGTATAATCAATGAACATCCAGATGTTATAATTAAGAAATATACAGGAAAGTTAGGCTAAACAAGTTATCACACCAAAGAAAAATGGATGGAAAGCTTACCCTCATATTGAGCTTGCTGAGAAGACTTCACAAGGAGCAATTTCCAAAAGAGATCCTTACACAGTGGCAGTCAGCTTTTTAATGGGGTCTAGGAGAGGTGGAGCCAGGCTCCATCCCTTCCATTAGCACAGGTGAGTTACCTTCACCTGTCCTCCCAGGGCTGACTCATTGCTTGTCTCAGGTAGTCAATCAGAGGCACAGGCTGTGATTCAGCAGTTCCCACACAAAGATTAATCTTAATACATTGATACAAAAATCCATAAAACCTGGACAAAAATAATCTTAGTGTGGTTCATTATCTACTTGAAAGGGGAGATGCTGAGAGTGCAATTAAATTTTCTGTCAACAAAAGACCTCACAGGGAAGCTGTTATAGGTGGGGAAACATCACAGAATTAGTAAATGAACTTTTTTTTTTTTTTTTCATTTAATCTATGTGAAAGATAGAAAATGGTATGATTAAAACAAAAAAACAGATTTTTAAAAAATATTTATTTTCACTAGTTACTTGGATAAGAGATGATAACAGACTTGTATTGAACAGGTGACTGCAAATACGCTTTGTTTCATTATCAAGACTAAATGAAATTCCAAGATCCTATATTGCTTAGAGATATCTACTTCAAGTGCAAGTTGCCAAATTCAAACTGGGATAATCACGATTCAGAACTACTGCCGTGATTATTTCTACTATTCTTTTAAGTAACAGAAAATAAATATATAAGCAGTACACTTGTGAAACAGTCTGCAGTTTTTAGAATCAAACATGAAGATGACTAGATTATCTTCTGTTATATCAGAAACATGTTTAAGAATGCACACTCAAATGCATTAAGCCATAAGTCATCAGTGTATCCTGCTCTATTAATTGTTTGCTTAATTTTGCAATATTAGGTTGCATAAAAAGATTTTAGTTTTTATTTGAGAATTACTTATCATTTAAAATGCTTTAAAGTTTATTACATTATAGTTTAATTTAAGAAACAAAGGCTAGTCATAAAACCTCGTGCTTTGAATTAGACTATTCTAGGTTCAAACATATCTGAAAACTGGGAAAGATTTAACTGGAAAGAGAGAGCATCTTTCTATTGTATTGAGTTCTTTGAACATACCTGAAACAGTAGATAAAGTACAGAATGTCATTTATTTTCTTTGAAAATATTCCTTGAAAGAAACAACTAAAGGAAGTAAGCAGGTATGCTTCAAAAGACTGCTGAGAATCTGGCTGGGAAGATGGAAAGTGGAGGAGGCTTAATGGCTCATTTCAGTTGTGTCAGAAGCTTAGCAGTAGGATGTCACAAGGCTCTGTAATAGGATCTGTGCTTATTTATATGTATTATTGATCTTAAAAAAAAAAATGCAGTGGTCAGTGGAAGTACAAAAACTTGCAGAGAGGCACATAGTTATTAGGATAGAAGAAAATTGAAACTTCAGAGGGATATATCCAAAGCTGAAACAGAAGTGATGTGATGGAACAGCGGGGAAGTAACTTGGACTGATCATTTTCACTGCTGGCTCCTAAACTGGGTTTGAAGACTGGGTGTGGATAGGAGTGCCTAAAGATGCAAAGGACAACTTCAAGACAACTTTGGCTTAATACTGAGCTAAAGAAGTTCTCAAGATTTCTTTGCCACACACATTTGTCATTACGCTTCAGTATAACCAAACATTAATAACAAGGATTTGCTGGTGTAGTGTCTTCCATGCATTAGCGCTGCTATCCCTCAGATTGCTGTATCATTTTTAAGAGTAGCTCAAATGAGAGGGAGGAAGTGGAAAAACTGGCTAGCTGCCTTCTCAGGCAGTTCCACATGAGAGGTTCCTGAGTAGACTTGCTATGTATATATTGTTGGCAAATCTTGGATAAGCTACTGATGAACGCTGGTGCAGTAGGAACAAAAGGATATTAAAAAAAATTATACAGCTGATGGGAATGCTGAAAATATTGCATCTGATTATTTTAGAGAAGAATTAAATTAGAGATGTGATGAAACAATTACTGGTGTTGGAAATTTTTGTTCTGGAATGAATGAATAAGACATGCGGACGTCAAAATAAATTGAAAGGTGTCACATCCGAAGTAGATAGATAATGCCTTTTGATGAAGTTTCCTTTTAGTTCTGAGAACTGCTTAGCAGTAATGATCATGTGAAAGAATTGTAGGCATTTGTAAGGATAACAGTAATAGACTGTGTTTATAGGAATGAACGTTATAGTTTTAGAAAGAATATAAGTCCACTTGATGTGGAAGGAAGAAAGCTTTCTGTGACATACCTGAAAATTGTAATGCAGGGATTTTTATATCTCATTCTGCATTGGTAGCTGTTATTAGGTACAGAATATTTCATCAACTTTTATTTATGAAAGTAATTTGTGCTGTACAAACACCGAGAGACTCTAATTATTTTTCACTTAGGATATTAGGATAGGCATTAGAAGAGTAATAAGAAGATGGAGGTCTGGTCTAGTTCTTACTGAGGACTTTATTGTGAAGGACCTCCAGCCCCTTGGAATCTAGAACTCGATGTCTGTATGTCCCCCCATGTCTGTAGCAATGTGGACATCCTTGGTTACAGAGAACTGGCATTTTTCTCATAATGTAGACCTTTTTCTCACGTCCATTCCATGTTTGCCTCTTTTCAGCATCAACAACTTCACCCACTTCTTGAACCACACCAAACCAATAGCTAATAGCTAGAGAATGTCTGTTGTTATTAGCAGCACGTGCAGGTCTTAAGAATACCTCTCCAAGTATTTTAGGCTCTGTGGATTTACAGGGAACTTCTAGCAGTTGTGTACCTGAGTAGCAAATAAATGGGCTATATTGAAGTAGTGTGATGCAGTTTAGTTTGTGGAGTTCTGTTTATTTTTGGAGGATTGGAAAGCATCATCCATCACATTTGTTGGAAATTGAAACTGGTGTCCTGTTGCTAACATACTCCAGTGGGCAAGCTGTGAATTGGGACACTGCCCTTTCTCTAGTCCAGAGCCATATTCTTTCCAACTTAAAAAAACAAACAAACAAACAACAACAACAACAAAACCAACAAAAAACCCCACTCTTTTAAAAATTCCATCCGTATTCATACCCATCCTTTAGAAAATGCTTGGAAAGCTGTATGAAATTATCATTTTGAAATAAATAATCCTTCTGCAAAATGTAGATGCTTTCAATAAACAATACTGATTTTCAATCATCCTTTTTGGTTTTGAAACAGACCCTCAAGTGTAAACAGCAGATTTGTTGCACTGACTTCTCCCCTAATCCTCATTTTCCCTCTCATTTTCTGGATAGATTTCAAAGTCAGTGGGCACTTTTTAGAAATACAGGAGTGAGTTGAAACCAACTGTAAATGTAAAGCTAATTCTTATTTTACCAGATATAAAATTGTACTGGCATGGATAATTTAAGATTAATTTTCAATGTATGGAAGGAATATCCTGCTAGGATTTCTCTTAAAGTTGGTGATTCTGTAAAGATGTATTTTTAGTGATGCAGGAAAACACCTCAAGGATACTTTTTTTTTTTTTTGTCTCATGAGAATGTAAGTAGGAAAACTGTCTAATGTGGTAATAATTGATATTGAAATGAAGTACTGTGTGTCTATGATTTCTTGTTTATTTTTGTTTCTGAGTACAAAGAATGACCGATGGCTCTACGTTCTTTAGTTTGGAAAATCATCTATTTTTCCTTTGTGTGAATGTGTAGGCAATTAGCTTGGAAACCTCTTTAAAAAGTTTAAAAGTTTATACAAAACACAAGTTACATCTTTGAAAAACACATGGCAAATCAACAGTATGATTTTTGTCATGGTGTTCTTCCCCCCAGTTGACAATTTAGATACCTTCCAAGTCTGTTAGCTTAACGGGAAAGCACTGGTACTCAGGACCTTTGGAAGTCAGACTTTGTTTTCATTTCTAAATACAGAGACTTAGCTGGCATTAAAGGTTGAGCTTTAAGTCTTCTTCTGAAGTAATGCAAGTCAAAACAAACACTATCCACAACTGTTCTTTATTGTTTGGCTTGCCTTAAAACTGTGAAGAAGAAAGTGAATTTGATTCACTGATAGCAAAAGGTATTTTGCTCTAAAGTCATTTCTATTCTGGTATTAAATTTTACTCTGGCATGGTGATCATCTTCAAGAAACCATTTGGATTTAGTCCTTTATTTATTTATTTTTTTAATATATTACTTTGCTTTCTATTTTTGAATTCCTGGCATAAAGTCTGATATTTAATTAACTTATATCCTATTTGTTTTAGATTGGCAGGTGAAATTTAGGCCCCAGTGAAATAAATAAATCTCTCCAGATTCTTTGCAATTCAAGTACAATATTTGTTCAGTGCCTATCTGAAGAAACTGTTACTGCACTACTGTGTATTATAAATTACAAATCCAGCAGAGTAAAGTAATACAAATAGGCCATATATATCCATATGTTCAGCTTAAAGATGGGGAGGGGAAATATTAAACAAAGTGTATTTCCTAATAAACCTGTATAAAAGTCACTCACTGGGTCTGTAGTTGATCTGACATCAGCATCTCTATACTTCTGTAATTTTCTCTCGTATTTTAGTACTTAGCCAGGTTAATAATAAGCTGTACTATGATCTTCCAACTTCATGATAAAATATTCAGATCTTTCATTTTGGATTTTGTTGTTGTTGTTTGAGAGGGAGTGGGTACACTTAACATATTAGTCTGTGTTTCTATTATAAGGCTGCCCAGAGTGGTTGTGGATGGCCCATCCCTGGAGATATTTAAGGTCAGATTGGATGGGGACCTGGCAATCTGATCTAGTACTTGGATCTAGCGATTGGCAACCCTGCCTGTGGCAGGGGAGTTGGGACTTGATCCTTGAGGATTTCAACCCAAGGCATTCTATGGCTCTGTGATAAGTACTCCAAATAATTTTTGGGTTAGTCTAAAATAACTCAAAGAAATAAATTCAGTATAGTGAGTCAGTTTTTGAAGGATTTTTTTTTTTTTTTTTTCAGTTTGACTACTTAATGCTCTTTCTACAACACTTTTTCTCAGTTGTATGTGCTAATTGTTTTTTCTGGCCTCTCACTGAAACATGCTGTAACCCCAGCACCTTTGCTAATGCACCTTACTTGCTCTCCACATTGCCAGGGAAGAGTGAGTTGCAAAAGGGCTGGTTTGGCAGTTTTCTTTCAGGATAGGGAATCAGAATGGCACAATGGCTTGGGTTGGAAGGTACATTGAAGACCATCTAGTTCCAACCTCCTGCTATGGGTAGGTTTGCCAACCATTCAAATCAGGCACCAGATAAGGTTGCCCAAGGCCCCATCCAACCAGGCCTTGAACACTTGCAGGGATGGCCCTTCAGAAGGCTGTTGTGGTCTTTGAATGGAAGCTTAGATACACCAGCATTCCAAAGAATCCTCATAAGTCAAGGAGAATTTTTGTTTTTTGCATTGTGATTCTTACACAATTATTTTGTGTTTTTACAGTGCTTGTTTATAAGTCAGTAACTTCCTTGCTAAGTGTCCAGTGTTCACAGATACTTCTGCAAGCCTGATCTGATTGTATTACTGCTTTACTTACAAGTAGAGAGAAGTTTCTGTAATGACTGAGGTTACCTATGTAAGTTGGTTTGGTTTTGGCTTTTTTTACATATAGATTTTGTAAAAAACTGTGGAAATTGCTATGAGATCCTAGAACTGCTCTGCCCAGTGCTTATCTTACTTCAGTTCAGTTAAATATTAGTTACATTTGTTTATATCAGTTGTACTGTGAAGTAATTTTTTTGATCAAATCAACAAATTAAATGCTAATTGATATGTTTCTCCAAGTTACACAGTTTGCTCAGCAGCCCCTAGTAATTTTTGAAGACCTGTTAAGACCTTTTAGCATTGGATATATCAGGGAGGAGAAAAATAATGATGCAGGCTGATGTTCTGAAAGGCACTTTGAGTTGGATAAAATCACTCCAATAACAGTGGTCTCAGATTCTTCTAAAGAAAACAGTTGCACATTTAAACAAAACCTAAAATTTGCTTTCTGACCCTTTAAATGTTCTGATAAGGCTCATTATAGTAAAATTAGAGTGTCAATTGAGAAATGGAATATTCACAGTAAAATATATTTTTTTAAATTTTTATTTACCTATATCATTTACCACTAAAATGCACAAAGAGAATGTTAAAATCTTCAGTAATACAACTATAATTTTGTAAACTTTTATCATTCTTAATCGTGAGAACTTTGAGTGCAAGCCTTCTTGAGATGCACTTAGTTTGATAAAAGATAAAAATTTTTTTTTTATCTTAACATCTGATTGCACATAGTAGATGACATTGTCTACTGGGGAAGCTGGCAACCCGTGGCTTGGACAGGTACACTTTTTACTGGGCAAAGAGCTGGGCAAGCCCAGAGAGTAGTGGTAAATGCAGTTAAATCCAGCTGGTGACCAGACATGAGTCATCTTTCCCAGGGGTTGGTACTGGGGCCTGTCCTCTTTTGATGACCTGGACAAGGGGATTGAGTGCACCTTTAGTAAGTTTGCAGAAGACATCAAGTTGGGAGGAAGTGTTGATCTGCCTGAGGGAAGAAAGGCCCTACAGAGGCTGGATAGCTGGGCTGAGGCCAATAGGATGAAGTTGAACAAGACCAATTGCTGGGTCTTGCACTTTGGCCACAAGAACCCCAGGGAACGCTGCAGGTTTGGGGCGGAGAGGCTGGAAGACTGTGTGGAAAAAATGGACCTGCGGGTGCTGGTCGATGCTCAGCTGAACATGAGCCAGCAGTGTACCTTGGTGGCCAAGAAGGCCAATGGCATCCTGACTTGTATCAGACATGGTGTAGCCAGCAGGAGTAAGGAAGTGATAGACCCAGGTTGCTGCTCCTTAGAGGGAGGCTGCTAGCGGGAAGTTGCCACTTCCTGCAACAACTGCATGCTCTTTCTGGCAGCAACAGCTCTGCTAGGCCCCTTGCTCCTTCAGCAAGGCTAGCAGCCCAAGGATGGATGGTGCGTGCAAGAAGCAGCTGTTACAGATGGAAGAAATGGAAGGCAGAGTTATTTTTATGGGAGAGAGTGAGGAAGGGTTAAGGGCATCCTCCCACAGAGTGTGGAAGGTGATGGTCTCATGTGGGGGTGCAAGGAGTATCTGGAAACTCTGGAAAGAGAGGGGAAAGAGAACCATAGAAGTTAGATATATATACAATAACTGCTGGATTGTGGGATGCAAGGCTGTAATGAGAGAATGAGTCACTTTTATTGTATTGTACTGTTGTATGGGGAATTAGCCTCAGTGTATCAACATATGTGGATATGTATGACTCTTCTCTATTAAAAGGAAAAATATTGATTAAAGGTAATGTTCAGCAGTCTCAGAGATTAGTTGTGGTATAAGGAGGATCAAGAGAGGAGAACGTTTTATAGAATTTGGCTTCTTTTTAAATTATGTGTTGTGTGTCTGTAGTCATAAGATGTTCTTTAAGATTATAATCTTCTACAAAGTCTTGGTAGGAGTTTAGACTTCTCAGTGAATGGAGATTTATGGTCATGATTCAGGAGAAATTGCACAAAAACACAATATGGAAGCTATGTGCAACATCATATGGAATCATACAATGCCATATTTGCATGACAGTATTCCTGGCATACCTTATAATAAGAATTCTTGCTTCTGTTTTCCTTTGTATAAACACAAAGTTGCATTAGACACTTCCGATTAACCATAGGTCATGGGCTCTGTCTATCAAATGTGCTCAATGGAATGGAAGCTATGATTGCAGATTGTTCTTTTTTTTTCCCCTCTCTACATTTGGAATCTTTTTTTTTTTTTTTTTTTTAATAAATTTAAATCAAAAGACACTGAGGTCATCTAGTCTGCACTCCAGTGTATTACAAGTCATTACATTTCATCACTTACTGCTATATCCTGAGTTAGCCTAGAGTATTACCAGACTCAGGGGACTAAATTTTTGTTTGTCATTTAATGCTGAATAGCAGGGAGTTGATTAGAAAAAATATGCTCAGATAAAAATACTTGTTTTCTGTGTCATGTTCTGCATAACATCTTGAGAGGATGCCATCTGCTTCTGAATAAATAAATAAACTGGATTCCTATTAAAAGAGCTTCCTTGCAGAAAAGTAGCTTATGTTTCAGCCATGTACACATAGCCTGGCCCTTCTACAGTACCCTCCAAACACTTACTTCTGGCAACCTCCACTCTTCCCACAAAGATCCATGCAAATTGCTCAATGCCATAGTATGCTGACAATATAAAAATGTGTAGGCTGGTTATTAAAACGTCTGCTGGAGTCATGCTGTTAAAAGGCTGTCTCTCACTGTTAGCAAATTCTACAGCGTCCTTTTCAACTAAGTAATAGAGGTGAGTTCAGGCAATCCCTTGCTAAACCTCCTGCAGCATAATCTGTGGACTTTATTCTGCATGTAGAAGTTGACTTGGCATAAGCAGTTTTATGAATACAAGAGAAGTATAGATTTTCTTCTTTCTGTATTTTTTTGAATGAGAAATGGTTAGAGGCGTTTTGTTTTCATGTGGCCTTTTTGTGTTTTGTTTTGGTTTTGTTGCAATTTTCCGTAGAGTAGCATATGAGCAGAGGCATTTTTTAATTTTACATGTCAAACGGAATGACTCTTGCAGGGCTTCCAGAGAAGGGAGATTCAGTGTGAATAGATTTTGAGATTGAAGGGCTCACAAACACTGCATTTTTTCTTTAATCTAGGCTCTGGGTGTTCTGCAAAAGTAAGGACGTTATTTAAATTTCAAATATTTGGAAGTCATTTTCGGGAATATCCTGAACTTCCCTGTGCTGAACACTCACAGGAATGAGAAAGCTCCAGACAAAAAGTAATGAGGTTGTTTTTCCTGTAGCTGAAGTGTCTTCCCTAATTTTGTCTACTTTCCTTAATTTTGTTGAATGCAGCTCCCTTGAATCTTTGTTCCCTACTATTGACTGGAGGGGAAGAAGAAACACAGCCATAGATTCACGTTAGGCAACCTAGCCCATGCCTTCTTTACTTATTCTCTCCATTTAACACTGTGGTTAAACATTAAGTTAAAGTGCATCCAAGACAGGTTGTAGAATGTCTTTTTTTCTGCCCATCTTTTCCTCTTATCACCCCATGCTCTTGTCTGCTTATTTCTGTCTGTATCCTTAATTCATTCCAGCCATTTAAAGTAGGAGCTGAAACGAGGAGAAGTTGGGCTCAGGAGAACCTGTAAATTGGCACTGCTGCTTACAGAAGTGTACCCTTGATGTTTTTTGATATTCTTTTTTTTTCCCTGCTAAAAACATGTAATACAGTGGTGGAGAGTGGTAAAGAACAGCTGGTTTCTTCACTGGGCAAAGGCTAGAGAATAAAAGACAGAGAGATAATGCTGAGGTCCCCTAATTAACAATCTCTTAGATGTTTCTCTTAACTCCTGCACAAGATACCAAACTGTTACCTATTTCTTAGAAGCAAGTGGTATTACTAAGCAGTTTCTTCAAATGCAGGCAGTATGTAATCTATAAACATAAAAACCTGTGAACTGAGTTTTATATCTCTGGAAAGAATACTTCATATCTCAGCTAAGCTATTACAGAGTCTTTTTAATGGAGACAGACAAAGCAGAGACATTTAATGCCTTTCTTCTCCATCTTCAATACTGATGATGGGCACCAGGACTCCTGGAGCTCTAAGTTGCATGACTGTGACTACAGAAACAATAAATTCCCAGCCAATCTCAAATCTGTGCAGCATTGGCTGTTTCAGCTGGATGCATGCAAGTCTATAGGGCCCAATGGAATTCATTTCAGGATACTCCAAGAGCTGGCTGATGTCATCACAAGAACTCCTTCAATTATTTTTCAATAATCCTGGGAATCTGGGGAGATCTCAGTCAACGGGAAGCTGGCAAATGCTATCCCAGTTTTCAAGATCCAGATAATTACAGGTCTGTCACTCTCACTTTGATTCCTTGCAAAATTATGGAAAAAAATATTCTGGAAGTTATTGAAAAATACCTGAAAGTCAATGCATTCATTAGCCACAGCCAACATGGGTTCACGTGGGGGAAAGAAAGTCCTCTCTAACAAAACTGGTCTCCTGTTGTGTCCAGGTTACTCATCTAGTTGACAAAGGGAAGCCAGTTGATGAGGTATGTGTTTAGATTACTGCAAAGCTTTCAATACTGTTTCTCACAGTATCTTTCTGAGCAAAATGTCCAGCATACAGATAGACAAAAACTGTGTGGTGAGTGAATAGTTAGTTGATGAGCTCAAAGTCTTATAGTAAATAGGGTTACATCATGCTGGTGGCCAGTCAACTAGCAGGGTTTATTTTAGGGCTGATTCTCTTTCCAGTATTTCTGGAGGTATACTGGGTAAGTTTATGGAAAACACTAAATTGGAAGGAGATGTTGACTCCCTTACAGTGAGATCTTGACAAATTGGAGAGCTGGACAATCACCAACTATATGAAGTTTAATGAGAGCAAGTGTTGGATTCTGCACTTCGGATGGGGCACTCCTGGATATGAGAACATCCCGGGAGATGAGTGGCTGGAGAACAGCCCTGTGGAAAGTCATCTGGGGATTCTGGTTGACGGCTAATTGAATGTGAGCCAGCAGTGTGCCTTGGCAACCCAAAAGGCCAACCATGCCCTGGCCCAGCACTGCTACTAGGCAAGGGAAGGAGTTATCCCTCTTCGCGCTGTGCGGCTACAGCTTGAACACTGGGTACAACTTTGGGTGCTACAATATAAAGAGGGTATAAAACTGAGAGAGCAACCAAAAGAGTGCTACAAAGATTGGGAAGGGTCTGAAAGGCAAGGTGTATGAGAAGGAGTGGCTGAGGTCTCCGGGTTTGTTCAGCCCAGAGCAGAGGAGGCTGAGGGGAGGCCTGATGACGGCTGCAGCCACCACAAGTGGAGTGGAGAGCTCTGACAGTGACAGGACCCAAGTGAACAGCATGGGGCTGCGTCAGAGGAGAATCAGGTCGGGAGTAACAGAGGGGTTCTTCACCAGAGGGAGGTGGGCATGGAACAGGCTGCCCAGGGCAATGGGCATGGCCCCTGTGCCAGAGTTGAAGGAGCTTTTGGACAGTGCTCTCGGACATACGGTTTGAATTTTGGATGGTACTGTGTGGAGCCAGGAGTTGGACTTGATGGTCCTTGTGGGTCCCTTCCAACCGAGGATATTCCACAACTTTTCTTAGCCATCCACACTCATCTTATTGGCAGCTGTATCCCTATGGATGAAGAGAATGAAAATAACTGACTTGAAACTTTGCTTCAGCCTAGAATTTTATAATTCAGAAGCAGCAGAATAAGACTTGGGGTCATTCGTTAATAAGATGTTTTGAAACTGCCTGAGGAGGAAAGATACCATTTGACACTCTAGATTAATGTGATAGCAGGTCACAGAAATAAGCTAAACATTTTAAAAGGTAGTATTTAACATACAAATATGTCCCAGTTCTTTACTCAGCTCAATAATAGGATTAGTTGCTAAGATCTAGTAGGGAGTTCAATGAACAGAATGCATTAGGTTGTATGTGACTATTGAAAAAAGTTAGGTGATTCAGTCTTGCGTTTAACATTCTGGTTTTTTATTCTGTTTCTCAACAGACACCCTCTTAAGGGTTGCTTGGGGCTTGCTTACAGTATCTCCAAGACATGCTTGTTCTGTGCTTGACTGCCTCATTATCACAGAATCACAGAAGTTGGAAGGGACCTCTGGAGATTGTCCAAATCTCCTCTAATGCAAGTTCCCTACAGTAGGTTGCACAGGAAAACATCCAGACAGGCTTTGAATGTCTCCAGAGAAGAAGAATCTACAGCCTCTCTGGGCAGGTTGCTACAATGCTGTCTTTCATTCTTTTTTAACTGAATATCTAATCAGAATTTCCCTGGTTACAACATATTTCCATTACCTCTCATTCTAATGTGCACCTCCAAGAAGAGTGTGGTTCTCCTCCTCACGTATTAGAGGCACATTAGGTGCTACTTTCTAATGTGTCATGCTATCCTACATGGCACCATAAGAACCAAAATCAGAACAGTTTTTAATTTTGCTTGTTCACTTTTCTCTTCAGAAGTCTGTTTTTTAGGAGGAGAATAGGCAGTTTTTCACTTTTAATAATCTCCCACCTACCTCATCAAATTTTCAAATTAAGCTTGCAAACTGTGTTCAGACCGTGTTTTTGTTCCAGTATTGGTTACTGCTTGAGTCATTTGATTATTTGAACTTGTAGCCTCACAGTTTTGGAGAATTTGAGAGCTCAATAGAGCTCTATTTTAAAATGGTGTTACCAGATGGGAATTCCATGTTGTGTGTTCTGGAATCAGTTTAAGTCTTTTGTAAAGTTAAGGATTCCGTTGGTTCTGTCATTAGTGGAATGGATTTCTACCAACAGCAAGATGGTATGTGTTTACAGAATGCCTATTAGTTGAACACTTTCTCTCCATTTAAAAATAACTAGTATCTTAAGCTTAATAGCTGTGTAGAACAATGTGTGACTGAAGCAATAAAGCCTTTGCTCGTGTTATAATGGCACTGAATCCAGGATGACCCATGTGGAAATCTTACGGATGGTTTTAGAGCTACAAGTTGGACTAAAGGATATGTTGATCAGCTTCATCTCTGCTTGAACTGAGATAGAATAGATAGAGCAAGCCTTTCTTTTCCTCAACAAGGATTTTATAATCTGTTCTTAAAATATTTCCATAATGGGAATTAGACCATCTCTAACTCAGCCCTTTCTGCAATAGATTTTAATTGCTGCAGGATAAACCAATGCTATTCAGTACTGTTTCTTTCAACAAACAATTCACATATGACTTTCATCTGCTGTAGAACAACTATTGGAGATCTGTAGTTCTTTTTTCTACAGATTGAATATACATCATTCCTTTTATCTTTTCTCTTTATCTCATTTTCAGTTTTTTATCATTGTTCTTCAACTGTGAACTGTCCAAAGTATTTATCTTTAGATATGTTGCCCAAAACTGGGTTGTTTCAGCAGATACTTCACAAGGACTTAGTAGAATATATTATCTGCTTGCACATGTGAAATTTCCTTACCAGTGTGCCTCAGAATAGGGCTTCGCCCTTCTTGTTACATGATGCTGCTAACTGGTGTACACTTTACAACTGATCATAACTGGACAGACTTTTCTGTGTTCTGCTTCTTTGTTTCTGAACCCACATTTTTTCATGTATATTTTATTTTTATTCAGTAGGAGTAAAAATTTACTCCTCAAGATGTCTTCCAAACTCAGCACTATAACCTATCTCTCTAAAAGCTTCTGGTCCTTTCAGTTTTATATAACCTGTGAATTTCATAAATATACTTTCTCTCACATCTTCCAAGTCTTGAATCAAAAAATAATTATTAGAGTTGGTGCCTAGACAAACCTTTGCACTAGAGACTTGTTTTTAGTTTGATAATTCATAAATACTAATGTTTCTGTATTTGTTTTTTCAACCTTGTGCTTCACTCTTCCTCCCACCTCCCAGTTGTTGTCACCCTTAGTCAATTTTCCTTCTTGTGCCACCGAAGCCAAAAGCATGTAGTCTTTTCCTTTAGCACTAGGTCATTTTCTTGATTTCAAGGAGCCTGCAAATGTTAGCTGTGTGTGTGAGGTGGTTTTATTTTTGCCTTTTTGGTTGCTTTTTCTTGTGTGTGTGTGATTATGATTTTTGTTGTTGTTTGGTGTTTTGTTTTTTTTTTTTCATTTGGTGGAAACAGTCTTGCAAAACTGGGTGGTGAGGAAACAAAAAAGGTGCTAAAGATAAGTCATAGAGTTCTCAGTGAAGCTTAATACTGTTTGCATGTACTACACCAAGAAACCTTGGTGATATATGCCACTAGGAGAAGAAAATGTATTTCCTCCTTTCTCCTTCTATGATCTAGTGACCTGTCTGGTGGATGAGGGAAAGGATGTTGATGTAGTCTACCTAGACTTCAGCAAAGCATTTGACACTGTCTCCCACAGTGTTCTCATGCAGAAGCTGGCTGCCCATGGCTTGGATGGGTACACTCTTGGCTAGGTAAGGAACTGGCTGGAGCGCCAGGCCCAGAGAGTGGTAGTGAATGGAGCTAAATCCAGCTGGCGACCAGTCACAAGTGGTGTTCCCCAGGGTTTGGTGCTGGGGCCTGTCCTCTTCAATATCTTTATTGATGACCTGGTTGAGGGCATCGAGTGCACCCTCAGTGAGTTTGCAGATGACACCAAGTTGGCTGGAAGTGTCGATCTGCCTGGGGGTAGCGAGGCCCTACAGAGGGATCTGGACAGGTTGGATAGCTGGGCTGAAGCCAATGGAATGAGGTTCAACAAGGACAAATGCCGGGTCCTGCACTTTGGCCACAACAACCCCAGGCAACACCACCGGCTTGGGGCGAAGTGGCTGCAAGATTGCATAGAGGAAGTGGATCTGGGGGTATTGATTGATGCTGGGCTAAACATGAGCCAGCAGCGTGCCCATGTGGCCAAGAAGGCCAATGGCATCCTGGCTTGCATCAGGAACGGCATTGCCAGCAGGAACAGGCAAGTGATTGTCCCCCTGTACTCAGCTCTGGTGAGGCTGCACCTCAAAACTGTGTCCAGCTTTGTGCCCCTCACTGCAAGAAAGACATTGAGGTCCTGGAGCAGGTTCAAACAAGGGTGACAAAGCTGGTGAGGGGTTTGGAGCAGAGGCCTTCTGAGGAGTGGCTGAAGGAGCTGGGATTGTTCAGTCTGGAGAGGAGGAGGCTCAGGGGAGACTTATTAGCTCTCCATAACTACCTGAAGGGGGGTTGTAGTGAGCTGGGGGTCGGCCTCTTCTCTTGTGTAACTGATGATAGAACTAGAGGGAATGGCTTCAAGCTGTGCCAGGGGAGATTTAGGCTGCACATTAGGAAATACTACTTTTCTGAAAGAGTGGTCAGGCACTGGAATGGGCTACCCAGGGGGGTGGTGGAGTCACTGATCCTGGAGGTGTTCAAGGAACATTTGGACATTGCACTGAGGGACGTGGTTTAGTGAGAACTATTGGTGATAGGCGGATGATTGAACTGGATGATCTTGTAAGTCTTTTCCAACCTTGGTGTTTCTGTGATTCTGTGATTTCCATGATTCCTCCTCTTTCACACTTTCCCCAGTGAAGGGCTAGGTGATTGGGGTTTTTTGTTGAAAACTGGTGCCACGAAGGTCCAGTATTTTACTGTTTCGATGCAGATCTGAGCTGCAGTCACTTTCCTACTTTTCCTAAGAAGGACTAGTGCTCTTGGGCTCAAGTTGTGACTGCTCCTCCAAGATCTTTCCATGTCTTGCAAGCAGGCTGTGTTTAACAGCCTCTGAAATGCCCCAGGTAAGGTTTGTCCACCATGCAATCAGGCATGACATTGGGCTGCTTTAATTTATGACTACCTTGTATTTTCATCAGCTTTTATAGACCAAAGTGTGTGCTGCATCTGAATCGGTTACAAATTTAAAATGTTTTGCCTATCAGGTTTTAAAGATCACTCTGGAGGTTATCTACTCTTTGTAGATGTTGTCTTCGAAACATATTGCTTGGTCAGTCTGATCAGATGAGGACGGTTGCATATTTTTATTTGCTACACACAGCAAATGCATACTTTCTTCTCTTCTTTTTTTTGAGTGGTGGACTTATATTGGTCTGATTTCCTTTTGGTAGCATTAGCCACATGTTTTGACCAAGGAGCTGTGTAATTATAGTTATTTTTAGTATTGATTTTGGATGAGTGCATCTTTTTTTCTGTGGGAATCCTCTCCAGTGTTGGTAGTGAAGCAGCTCTTCCATTCCACAGTGACTTGCATTTTCAGCAGTTGACACTGATGAATCAGTTGCACTTTGCTTCATTTTTAGCTCTGAACTTTCCAGAAAGTTATGCATTGCTTGTTAGAATAATTTGTTGGCTTTTCTGTGCTTGGTCCTTCTCATACCACAATCAGAATGCTTTATTTTCCCACGTACTCTCCACTATTTGGGCTGTACTTTGCAAGTAAAAATGAGCAGTTTCTCATGTATTGTATTTGTTTCAGGTGGTGATCCCCATCCTTTCTTTTTTTTTTTTTTAAACAGTTCTAGAATTATTTTAGCCTATTCTCTCTGTGAAGGTAAATGATATATAAATCATTCAGACTCAAACACATTAGTTAGTTGCCTAATTATTGGACTTCAGCTCATTTAAAAGCTGTGATTCAGAGGCTAGAGGGGAGTACTCATCTCAAAATATTCCGTTAAATCTATGTAATACTATAATAAGTACTGAATGGATGTGGGTGGTGAGATGTGTTCATAGCATGGTGTTGTTCAGAGGGCAGTGGCATTGTTAGCTGAGCATCTGTCAGCAGGTGGTAATTGCATTATGACTGTATATATTGATATTATTGCATATTTGTTTCCAATTTCCTTTTCTGTTTTAGTAAATAGTTTTTATCTCAACCCATGAGTTCTATTTTGTTTCCAATTCTCTGCCTCATCCCATCTGGGGGATGTGAGCAGATAACTGTGTGGTGCTGTGCTTTTGCTGGGTTAACCCACAGCACCCAACCTGGAGCACAAATTGTTGAGATAACATGAGATTTGACCAGAGCATGTTAAAACAAAATTGTTAGAAGTGTTTTAGTAGTTTAATAGCTTATGGTCATAATGTTATTTTTGTTACATTTTTGGAGATCTGTCAGAGCTTCTTCATGGAGCCGTATTACTTACTGTATATTAACCCAGCTGCCCTGTTTACAATCTCCAGAGGCTGAGATAAGGATATCATTTTCTTACATGCTGTAACACTGGACAGGAAACTAATCTAGCATTTGTATTTGATATTGCAGTCCTCTTCATACTTTGGGAAACATTCATAATTTCACTCTTTACTTTGTTTCCTTGGGGAGCCAGAGTTTGTGGGAGACAAGCAGGAAAGTTCAAACCAGCACATTGCTATTGCTATACTTACTGAATGTGTTTTAGGTTTTTTTTAAACAATTATTTACAACTGTCCCTAAGGGGTCTGCCTGAAGCTGGATAGTTATGAGGGGCATGGAATGTGGGATGGTATGGAAAGGTACCTAGAACAAGGGGCACCCTTAGTATTTTGGAACATTAAGTAGCTGCCTACCTTGCCTAGTCTCTCAGAAGACCCTTCAGTTGTGGAGCTGCTAAGAGTAGAACAGCCAATGCCATTCGTTACCACAGCGGTGTGCCAGTGGCAATACCACACCAACAGGGACTCCCTGATTCCCATCCATCAGCTGGTTTGTCAACTGGAAAGCCAAGGAGTAATAAGCAAGACTCACTCACCATTCAGTAGTCCTATAAGGCCAGTGCAAAAGTTCAGTGGAGAGTGGAGGCTAACAGTGGACTATTTCACACCACCACTAAGTGCAGTTGTACCAGACGTGCTAGATATGCCAGTATCAACTGGAGTCAAAGGCAGCCAAATGGTATGCCACCACTGACATCGCCAGTGCACTGTTCTCAGTCTCTCTGGCAGCAAGAGTGCAGGTCACAGTTTGCTTTTACTTGGAGGAGTGTTCATTACACCTGGAATTGACTGCCCCAGGAGTGGAAACAGCCCTACCATTTGTCATGGGCTTATTCAGCACTGGTACAGGGGAAAGCTCATGAACATCTACCATACATTGATGACATCATTGTGAGGGGCAACACAACAGAGGAAGTTTTTGGGAAAGGGAAGAAAATAATTTGAACCCTTCTGGAAGCCAGTTTTGCTGTAAAGCAAAGTAAGGTGAGACCAGGGGGCCAGCACAAGAGACTGGGTTCTTAGGAATGAAATAGCAAGATAGATATCATCAGATCCCCATGGATGTGATCAGTAAAATAACTGCCATGTCTCCATCAGCTAGCAAAAAGGAAATGCAAGCTTTCTTAGGTGTTGTGAGTTTCAGGAGAACGCATATTCCAGATCACAGTCTGATTGAGTAACCTAGAGGAAAAATGATTTTCCATGGGATCTGAGCAAGAACTGGTGTGCTGTTGAAACTGTTTTGGCTGGGGCCAGGACACCATAGTAATTACGCATGGCCTACGGAATGCAGGGTGCTTTAAGTGGGAAGAAAACGGTTCTAACAATTATTGTTGGAAGAAATTCTCAGCTTGTGTATCTCTTCAGTGCTTTCTGACAACACAACTAAAATAACTTTTTGGACCCAGTTTTAGTATTACATACATAAATGATATCGTTTGGTCTGGTTGGGAACTAATGCAGTTTATATTACAGAATATAAAATTGCCAATTTCATAGGCTTTTCCAGTAACCTGCAGTAATACATAACTAATTTTAGCATTCCTGAGATTTAGATTTTTTGCTTAAAATAAGCAAATACAGAGGACATAGTGCCTTTTCACTATCATGTAGCCTATGTTCTGAGGGCAAATGGATGTGTTATTTCTTACTGGGCTTTTGCCTGTTTCCACTATAAGCATTCACTAAAGTCACAGGTAGATGTTAGATTTTCTCATAATTAAACTTCACATACTTCTGATGGCTAATTGCTTTATAGTCACTTGGATAGTTTACCATATTCAGATCTTTTGGTAACAGTGCCAATGCACCCCTCAAAGCTCTTTTTTATATTTTAAGAAGTTGTGTTTCACTTTTAAGAAACATAGATATGATTGGGGAATACATTTTTTTAATTTAAAATTAATAAATTCCTTTACACTTGAGGCAGATAACGTTACCATCCTATACCATTGCTGCTCAAACAAAAAAGCCCTCCTTCAGATTTGTACATTTTATTTCTCTGTGCATTACATTCATTCTTTTTGTTTTAGTTTTTCAATACAATCTCTGGAATAAAGTTTTGTTCTGGAGTCCTAATAGATCACTTAGGTTTCTGTTTGTTTGTTCCCCTCTCTGTGTAAAACAATTTTTTCAGTTGCTGTGGGGTGAAAAGGTGCAGGTAACAGCAGCAGGGTAGAAATGAAAGCTGCAGAAAACACATTGCTCTTTTTCATTTCTAGTGTACTTGAAAGGATTTGAACAAGGAGAATCGCTAAGACAACAAAGCACATTTAGTAAGAGTGCCACAGGTTTCACTGGGTAAAAGTGCAGTAAAACATCGCCTGCCTTAAAAGCTCACTCTCCAAATCTACCTAAATTTCCTGAGCAGAAGGTACTTGGGCTTCCCTTGGTTGCTGTTCCACAGCTCCCTTGTTTTGCCAGTTAATTTTAGTGCAAAGCCCTGCAAAAGGTTGTTCCTCACTTGACTTGTTTAGTCGTCGGTCTTTAAAATGTTTGAATTTCTTTGGGGTGTCAGTAATTGTGGTTGGTTTAGGGGTTATGTTTGTTTTTACCTCTTTGTTGCAAATAGTGTTACATTTTAAATTGGGAAGCAGACTAACTGCTAAGAACAAATCATTTGACATGTAGAAAGAAGGGACTTGTAGAAGAAAGGGACACATAGAATGGGTTTCTTTTCTTTGTACATCTCTCTCATAGCATTGTACATTTTTATAAAGAAGAGGGATTTCAAAGACAAACGTTCTGTTGACCAAACCAGTTTGTTTGAATTATCCACGATTCTGTTACATTAATTTTATTCCAGCCCTTAGAGGCTTCACAGAACTAATAGCATATCAATTCTCCACTGCTGGAGTGGGTAGGGCTGCCATAATTTTACTGCTGCTGTAACTCACAGTCTTCATCTCTCATCTTGAAAAGTAGGGTTTGATGTGTTCCTACTTGCACTGAAGTATTTTGATCTCAATCTCATGTTTGTGTTTATTTTCCTCTTACAGATTATTTACTGATTGATTCCAAGTGAAACTTTAGCGATTGGAACTTGCAGTAAGGACATGGATACTTGCTCTGATGACTGATTTTCATAATCTGTTAGGTGTGGGATAAATGCATATATGCAGAGAAACTTATATGTGCTTCTGAGTGTTAACACAAAATTATATTCCCTTTGCTATTTTGTGGTGATACTTACTAATATGTACTTTGCTGTTTTTTATAAGAGAAAATAGGTCTTAACATGTCACACTGTTAAATATTAACCAAGAAGCAAGTCTTTTCCAAATAATAACTAAAGCAATTTTTAAAATGTAGAGTATAAATGGAAGTTAAATAAGCCAATATTAAATTGTTTTAATGAAGTTTAATGCTGAAATCCACACAATTAAAGAATCGATTACACACATTTAAAAAAAAAAATCACAAAAATTGATTTCAAGAATAAAATTTTTTTGACTCATAAAAGCAGCTTTGCTAAGCAGATAAGAGAATGATTTTCAATGCCAATTAACCTCTTTTTATTATGAGAGACGAAGAAACATTTATTCCCAGGAATATATATATATTGTTTATATTCATTTTTTGTGTGTGTACAACAATATTTAATGGGTAGAATTCCACTGAAAATGTAACAGGGTACCTCATATATTTGTAGGAGTTGGATTTACTTTTGGACATTTCACTTACAGTACTCAAGTTTTAGGGCAACAATGAAATTTTAGTGTCTTTTTTTTAAAGTAAAGTAACTTTAAAAGAAAAGGAGGAGCCGAAATGTCAGAGACTTCACCTGTAATGCAAGCTTATGCATACTGCCTTCTTCATACAGAAGAATATATTTGATCTGCAGAAGGAAAAAAGCAGTAGAAAAAAAAGCAAAAAAGTCATTCCTTGTATTGGAGGGAATTATGTGGAAAAAATGCATGGGATGTCAGGAATTCTCATGTCTTAACTCTAGCATGGAAATGAATGAAGCAGAGGCTACAAGTGTTTTACAGAATGGTTTGGGTTGGAAAGGACTTTTAAGATCATCAAGTTCCAACCCCCTTGCTATAGGCAGGGACACTTCCCACTTGACCAGGTTTCTTACCAAATACAGAGGAAGCACTTCCCTAAGCAAATTGGTCTTCTCAGCAAAGAAATACTAGGCTTCCTAGCTAGATTTGCCTAATAACACTTTTTTTTTTAAGAGGAGGAGTGTTTGCCACTTGCTCTTTTTGTACTGAAAAGGCTGTGTAGCCAAGACAACTGAAGCTCTGCTCAGGCTAGGTGGGGAAGGGGCTGCTCACCAGAGTACAGCCAGCTGTGGCTGCCTCTGCTGGCACACAGCTGAGGGCTCTTTCTGCTTCAACTCCTCCTCTTCCCTCCCTTCTTTCCTGACAAATTTAATCAGCCTTTGCTATCTTTCTGCAATACAGTGCTTTGTTTCATTACAGAAGAGTGACTGTGCTCTTGCCACTTCCTTCCTATGCATGATGGGAGCCTACCTTCTACTGCCCAACCTGTGGCCGTAGACGGCTAAAGGACTTTCAACTCTCTTTCAGCTACTGAATGCTGTTTTGGTTCACAAGTACCTTTCCCTGACGAAGTATTGCTCAGTTTAGAGGAGAAAAAGGAGGAAACTGAGAGCCCCTAAAAAAGAACTGGCTTTGCATTGGCTGAAGCTTACAAAAAAACTGATTTATTCTCCTCTCTCATCCTGAAACGTGCTTTGGATGATGGGTTCTGAAGTAATGTAGTAATAATGAGCAATGCTGGACTAAACAGGTAGATAAAAAAACTAGTGTAAGACCAACAAAAGGGGAAGGGTACTCCACAAACTTAATCATTTTCATCCCTCCTCAGTAAATGCAGAGAAATAGGGATTCCTGGTACTTGTGAATTTATGCCCATTTTTGCTATCATTTTCTCAGATATTTGTGTCTACTCCCCGTTTTAGGAGAAAGGTAATTTTATTATAGCCCTCCTCTTAAAATACCAACAATTTCAAAAGTATTAGACTGTCTTTATTTCTAGTGCTGCAACTCTGCCAAATTTTAGTTTAGCACCGAGCACCGCAGAAAGTCATATTGGACAATGACTTCTACAGTAGGCTGTAAACTCCCTTGGGCAGTCCAAAAGGTATTGCACAAAATATATCCAATAATAGCACCACTATTTAATTTAGATAGGATTTTGGTTTGAGTTGAAACCAAGGAGATTAACAGATTCTCCTGATGTATGATTGGTCGTGCTCCTTACCCTTGCAGGAAAGGAAATTCTCAGTTTTAATCTGATCATTTAGAAGTTTCCTCTTACCACAGGCTATTTTCCTCATTTTTATGTTGCAACTCTTATGAGGTTATCAATTATTGTACCCAGTCACAAGGCCCAGTTTCCTGATTTTGAAGTATTTTACATATAATGAATGAGTGCAATATTCACCTCAGTGAGGCCATTGCGGAAATGGTGGATATAGAATGGAGGCTGCAATCCATAGGAACATTCTTACATAAAAAAAAAAAAAAAAGAGTCCAGATTCTGTGGCACAGGTACAGATTCATTTTGGAGCTGTGGTTGTGGCTTTGCAGTCAAATACTCAAGGTGTATCTGCAGAAGAGAACTTTTCTCTCCAAGGTTCATTCAAGGACACAGGCAGAGAGTTCCCATCAAGACTGAAAGCAGCAGTTAACTGAGAATCCAATTGTTCCCAGGATTTGCTAATTTGTGTCTGATACCATCAGTCCATGTACGTTTCCTTTGTCCAGCTTGTTAGAAAGTAACTGCTTTGCAGATCTTGGTGTTGATTCAGTCTAATGGTTTGCACATGGGTGGAAACCTGTGGTCACTGGGAAACAACTGTAGTGTGGACATGTGGTTAAAGAATGGGCTTGTGGGTGAAAAAGGGCAGTAGTTTCTATATCACAGTGAGTAAGCAAACGGAAGGAGCAAGAACCAGCACAACGTAGGTATGTTTTTACTGAGCTGTTCCTGGGAGGATCATGAAACAGATCCTCCTGGACAATATGCTTGATCACTTGAGGAATGAGTGTGTGATCCGAGACAGCCAGCACAGCTTCATTTGGGGAAGGCCATGCTGAACCTATGATGGAATGACGGCATTGGTGGACAAAGGGATTGTGAGCAATGTCATCTACATGGACTTGAGCAAGGCCTTTGATGTGGTCCCCCACCACATCCTTATCTCCAAATGGGAGGGATGTGCATTTGATGGGTGGACCACCCAATGGATAAGAAATTGGTTGAAAGGCCACAGAAAGAGGGTAGTAATTAATAGTTCTATGTCCAAGTGGAGGCCAGTAACAAGTGGTGTCCCCCAGGGGTCTGTCTTGGGACCAGTGCTCTTTAACATCTTTATCAACAATGTTGATGACGGAATCGAGTGCACTCTGAGCAAGTTTGCTGATGACACCAAGCTGAGGGGTCTGGTTGACACAGTGGAAGGAAGGGATGCCATTCAGAGAGACCTCAACAGGCTTGAAAGGCGGGCCTGGGTGAACCTGATGAGGTTCAACACAGCAAAGTGCAAGGTTTTGCACTTGGGCTGGAGGAATCCGAGGCATCCATACAGACTGGAAGGAGCAGTCCTTGAGAGCAGCCCCGCAGAGAAGGACCTGGGGGTCTTGATAGATGAAAAGCTTAACATGAGCCAGGAGTGTGTTCTTGCAGCTCGGAAAGCAAATGGTATCCTGGGCTCCATCAGAAGAGGGGTGGCCAGCAGGGACAGGGAGGTGATTGCCCCTGTCTTCTCTGCTCTTGTGAGGCCCCATCTGGAGTACTGTGTCCGGGCCTGAAGCCTCCAGTACAAGAAAGACAGAGAGAGCTGTTAGGGTCCAGAGGAGAGCCAAAAAGATGATCAGGAGGCTGGACCCCTACGAAGACAGGCTGAGGGAGCTGGGCTTGTTCAGCCTGAAGAAAAGAAGGTTGCGGGGTGACCTCATTGCAGCCTTTCAGTACCTAAAGAGAGCCTACAAACAGGAGGGGAGTCAACTCTCTGAAAGGGTAGATAACAGCAGGACAAGGGGAAATGTTTTTATGTTGAAGGAGGAAAGATTTAGGTTGGATGTCAGGGGGAAGTTCTTTACTATGAGAGTGGTGAGGTGCTGGAACAGCTGCCCAGAGAGGTTGTGGATGCCCCATCCCTGGAGGTGTTCAAGGCCAGGTTGGATGGGGCTCTGGGCAGCCTGGTCTAGTATTAAATGTGGAGGTTGGTGGCCCTGCATGTGGCAAGGGGGTTAGAGATTCATGTTCCTTGAGGTCCCTTCCAACCCGGGCCATTCTGTGATTCTGGTGATGCAAGTGGTGTTTTTTAGATAGTGTTGTAAGTCAGAATGCAGCCTGCTTTTGTAGATGTGCATGGAGTGTCAGGAGCTGTGACAATGTTAGTTGGGTAAGGCTAGAGGGAAACAGTCTTAACGAGGGAGATTTCAGTGAGAATGATATTTAGTGAAAGTAATTCATAATCTCTAGAGATACTTTGTTTTCTTTTGAACCACACTTGTTTGTGATAGCTGTGAATAAGAGAATTTGATTTTGCTTTCACACTAGGTTAAACAGTAAAATATACATTGTAGGTAGTGGTAATGCAGAATTACAGTACTGAGTAGTAGTCATATGTTACTTTACACTGGTCATGCTTTTATATATGGGTGTAAGTTATTTGCTTGTTTGTGTCATGTGGCTGTCCAGGGGAACCAGCACTTGTGAGCCTATGTGATATAAATTCTTTATGTTTTTTTAGTGGCATCCTGACTGCAGGGGCAGTAGGTTTGAACTTGTTTTCTACAGTATAAACTACTTCACAGATCCATTCTAAGCAATAGTTTGCCTTATCCTTGTAGAAGTAGTTCTTAATAATTATTGTAGTTGAGTAGTTGAAATATTAGAAGATTTAAAAAAACCATACCTGATATGCATTTCTTTTTAATGTTCTAAATTGTAGGGCAAAGAAGAGCATCTTGCATGGCAATTGTTCTCTCATTATTTCAGTGTTATCACTTCTCTGTGCAGATAGATCAGTGGTTTATTGAAACTTATTTTGTAACTTTGGGGCTTAATTCCATAACCAAATGTCTTGTGTGAGGAAATACCTACTCTTTTCTACAATGATATCTGCCAGGCAGTATATTTTTATTAAACTGGAGAGAAATGTGTTGCTGTTCTCACTAGATGTCCTCCTCAAATTATTCTCAGTTGTCCCATCCTCTTTTTCCACAACCCTCCTCCCTCTGCCTGGAAAGCAGCATCACTTGCTGCATGATGAGGCAGCTGAAGGAACTGATGAAGTTGAAATCCAACCCAACGCACCCCACAGAAATGTTTTGCTTGTTCCTGTTGTTAAATTAATCTGACAGCCTTTGTGGGTTCTTTTTGGCATATCTTCATTTGTTTCTGTCAGTTTATTATTCATTTTTTGCTACTTAGTCATAAGTTGTTATTTCTCCGCAGGTAATGAGCACACAGTAGGAAAACACTGACACTTTCTCCTGTATATTCTGCTGCAATTGAACTATATTTAACGTTCTTCATTGGTTTGGATTGGGATTCCATTTGTCTTAAGACAGGAAAGGAGAGGGAAACTAAACGTGGCAAAAATACTGATGTAAATTGTTATAAACTGGAATTGATTTTACCTTTGGAAGCCTTTATGGAATTGTTCAGCAAATGTATCAAGGGTGAGATATCTGGGAGCCCTTGTGCCCTGTTTGTGGGTGTATGGGAACTGGTGAGTCACAGCCTGAACATCTGATTGATCACCTGAGGCAAGCAATGAGTCAGCCATGGGAGCACAGGTGAAGGCAATTCACCTGTGCTGCAGGAAGGGGTGGAGCCTGGCTGCACCCCTCCTAGATCCCATTTAAGAGCTGACTACCGGGGGGAAGGATCTCTTTTGGAGATCCACTCTGCTGGAGTTTCATAAATGAGCCCAGGATATGGGTAAGCATCCTATCTATTCTCTTTGTGTTGTTATAATCTGCTTTGCCTAACTATCTTGTTTATTTCATAATTATAACATCTTTGTATTCTTTGAGTATACAGTGAGCTGGACACAAAGACCTGTGAAAAATGATTATTTCTAGTTTGGTGGGCTCTGTGCAGGGAAGAAACAAAGCTGTAAAGGAAAACAAATTTTTTTGTTTTTTTTCCTTTTTTTTGTTGTTTGTTTTGCATAAACTAGATTGATGTTTAGGTACTAGTGAGTAATTCAGGGTCACAGGGGAAGAGCAATTTCCATGGGTTACAATGAGACTCATAAGAGATCCTGAACTTGGTAGCTAAACTGCACATTAGTCTGTCAGCAAGAAAATCCAGCCCACAGACAGATGTGCAACAGACCTCTTTCCTCTTGTAGTAGGAGTGAACTTTGGCAGTGCTTTCAGAGCATGGGTCATCTGATCTGAGCCAGTGTATGATCATGCTGCTTCCTGCTCTTAGTCTCTTACCTGATTTAAGAAAAACCAAGGGGGTAAAAAAAGGAAGACAAACCCCACCACATACGTTCTCTTTGAAATTTCAGTAAGTGTATCATTTTGTTTAAGAATTAATGAAAAAGTAAAACAGTCCCACTGCAGCATTTTTGTTAATTATAATGATTTCAGAGAACACCTTCAGGATAAATTCCTTTGAGATCTCAATAGCATTTTAACTGAGCTGTTGAGGAAAATATCTGTAATATTTTCTGTGATTCAGCTATATTTGAAGATTCATCTACTGCAGTGATTAAAAATATTGATATATTCATAAATCACCAATATGGTGATGTGTAGATAACAATAGAAAGCTATACATAACATCTTTGTTGGAAGTTAATCACTGACCTTTTGGCAAACTACTACTGATATGCCAACATATTCTGAGATCAAATGAAGATGTGGTTTTGTATAACTGTATAACAAGTTCTCAGTGACAGAAACTGTTAAGTCGTATCATATGGTAACCCCAAAATCTTAGTTCTTGCTAGGTAGAAAAGCAAAAATGAATACTAACTTCTACCTTTTGGCATCAATTGGAACTTGATGCAAATTTAGTAATGGTATGAAAGTGCAAAATGTTGGTAAAATATGTGGCTGGCAATGAGGGTGCTGTTGTAAGGAAACAAAATTTCTCTGCAATATCCAGTGTGGCTCTCTTGAGCATTGCTTTGGATCCCCAGTAGCTTTTAATCAGAAGGGAATTACTAAAATTTCACAAAGTGAAAACAGTCTCCTAAACATAAATGTACTGCAAAGATTTGAAGCGGTTTGTTTTGGGTTGGGTTTGGGTTTTGTTGGTTTGGTTTACGTTTTTAATTGTAACTCCAATTATATTAATACAAATCTTATTACTCAAAGTACCTTCCAAGTTTGCCAGTCTTTAAGCAAGCAGGTCTTAGAAGTATTTCACTTGCTATGGTACATTTCCCACTTAAAGCTGTCACACTTGTATGTTTTTTCTTTTTTCATTTTCTTCCTTTTTTCTTTATTTTTGTAGTAAGCAGTCTCACCATGTTCAAGCCTTTTAGTTTGTAACCTGTTGTATGTACAATACTGTCATTGTAAGTCCTTCCTGTTTTCTTACAGCATGCTTGTTTCCCCACTAATATTTTAATTGACTTTGTAACTCACAGTACATTTCACTTTCTTATTTTTGGTCTAATTTTCCTTTTATCATTTAAAAATAATTTGTTTAGCATCTGTAACTATGAGAACTTCAGAGTTTTACTTTGCATTTCTAATACCGTTCTTTATCTGTTTTAGCATCTCCCTGTATTCTTCCCCGTGTTCTTTACTTCCTATTTTCTTGTAAGTATAGCATATTCTATTCTTACCCTCAGTTCCTATTGACCTGTTTAACCATGTGAAGTTAATTGAAGCTTCATCTCACTCCTGAAGAAAATAACACAATTGTAATACAAGAGTTCAATTTCTACAACCTATCCTTATGAGTGAGGTGTCTCAATGTTTGTCTAAAAAAGTGTTTAACTCATTTTTTTTACATAACACATGTATCTAAAATTGCACAGCTTTCTTCTCGGTAGAAGTTAAGTTTCAATTCTATTTGACAATACCACCATGTTTCTGTTTTATTTATTTTGCTCTGTTTAGAGGTCGGCATCTGCTTTGAACAGGTGTGTACCTGTCAGGTTTGAGGAAACGACCCCTCATGTAATTGCTCTGTCACTTCATCTCATCTATGATATGTTCTAAATGATTTCCAAATTAAAAAGTTTGCTGACAATGAAGCTAGTTATGTACAAGTTATAGAATTTTTTGTGTACACGTTCTCTGGTTTCCTTAATAGCAATTCTTCTGTCTTTTCTGTAGTGATCACCTCCGATATTTTTGGCTTCTTTGTATGTTCTTAATGGGTTGTTTCCTAAGGCAAGATTCAGCATTTTAGGCTTCTGCTATGTTTAAGAAGTTCAGTGCTCTTCTCCCTCGTACCATCTCTGAGTAAAATTAAAGTCTGAGTTCAATGATAAAATACAGGAGTCAACTTGTAGATATTTTTTAACCATGATCACACCAGTATGACTCCTATGTAAAGATGTGCTCCTAACTCTGTTTACAAATAGTCAAATGTACCTTGTTCTCCTCTTGCCTACTACACCAGCTACAAAAAACTGAGGCTGCTGCATACTTCAGTTGTAAGGATCTGATAGGATAGTTTGATTGTGTTTTTGCTTCCTTTCCTCTTAGCACAGTGGATAATAGTTGCTGTGCCCTGCTGTCTGAGATAGATCTTAACTAGTTTGTCCTTTTTTTTTTTTGCCTTGAACCACATGGCTAGTTTTTCTGTGCTGCATTTATAACTTCCTAATTTCCTGAGAGTTTCTTCAACATCTCAGCCTCCTAATATTAGTCTTATCTTTTAGTTGCTATCATTTTGTAATGGTGCTGCTGAAATGGTATGTTAAACACCATAGTGTTGTATTCCATTGCTTCCTTAGCTGTCTGTTCTATCTAGCAGTTGTATCAATATTCCTAGTGATACTTTTTTGGATGTATATAACTTCTGGAAAGGGAAAAAAACAGTTATTAAATAATTTTACTGTAGCTTTTATGGATTGGGACCATCTGTAACTGTAGTAATCCTGGCTTCTATACAGACATGTTCTTTAGCTTGAGGGGAAACTACTTGTGCAGCTTTGCACCACGTTCATGAAAGCCTCAGCAATGAAAGACAAGATGATTTCTTTCCTCAGCAGCATGAAGGGAATACACTCAAACTCTGCCCATTTACGTTTGATGCATCCTGCTTATAGGGGCAGCTCACTGTCTTCCATTCTTTCTAGCTTCTGGCTGAGATTAGAGCATTGCCCTTTGTTTGCTGCTTTCAGCTTTAGTTATTGTCCTGTGGCTTACCCTGGACATGTTTTTGATTTCCTTATTCACCACTATACTCTCAATTTCTAAATATGATGAAAATGTTCTTATGATGGGTCTTTTTCCAAAACATACAGCTGTGTTCAAGATATTGGCTACCTCTGCGAATCCCCAAACCTAGAGATTCACACCATTATTTCTGGGGTCAAGTTGCAGGCTGAATGATACAAATACTTCCTGTGTTCTACCACAAGGGCTGCTCCAAAAGTAATGCCTCCTATGTTGTTATGTTGGCCTGCAATGTCAGAGGCAGATGGTGGTATGGCAGTAGAGGTTGAACCTTCCTGCCAATATTCCATTATGTTTTGTTGCTGTGTGACAGATGGCAGCAGAGGGGCAGTCAGACAAAAGAGTGTCTGATATGGAAGTGCGTATGAACCAAAGGGGTATCAGTGAATGCCTCCATGCAGAGAAAAATGACACCCACTGACATTCATTGGTGCTTGTTGGATGTTTCTGGAGACCAACCAGTAAAAGTGAATACAGTGAGATGGTAGGTAGCTTTCAGCAGTGGTAACAGCAATGGTGGATCACCTCCACTGCTGCAGATTTTTAGGAGCATGGAATGCAGGCTCTTGCTCATCACTGGCAAAAATGCATAGTTAATGGTAGTGACTGTTGAAAAATAGTGTTCTGTAGCTGAGAATTTGCTCTATCAGATAGTGTTCCTCTGCCATTTGTATCTGTAGTAGTTTTCTTGGAATGAAGTATGAGGCATTACTTTTGGAGCACCCTCTGTAGTTGCCTACCTCCTTGAGAGGGAGGATATTGCCCAGGTTTTCCTCATGTGTTCCATATGTGAGATCCACACCTTATGCTCTCAGGAGTCTACTACTGTTGACTTTATGGCTTCCTCTTCCTTTTTGTTTGCTTTTGGTTTCAGGTTTAAGTTTGTTTTTCTTTTAGTATAGGAAGTATAAAGAATCCATGAGTTCTCCACTTCAGAGATGTCCTCACGCACCCACTGGGATTGCTAAACAATAAACAAACACAAGAAATCAAATTCAGCTTGAGAGCACAGGTTGCATTTACTGTTCTCCTTTTCATCATAACTTAAGCTGTTTGGGGTTAATTCCTCTCAAACAACACAAAAGGACAAAATTCTCTAGATAACATGCTGTTTGGAATCATTTTTTTTAATTCAGTGCATTGGAATATTCAGCACCTGTTGCATGGGATGCCTTTAATCATCCTTTATTTAATGTGGGCTTATTTTCCCTAAATACAGGGAAATCCTGGGGAGAGGTTGCCTTTGGAACAGCTCGCATCTTTAGATGTGGTGTAAATAACCGTTATGTGCTTTGCCTAAAGGCAGGATCTTTAACAGATCTTCTTGGCTCAAATCCTTGATTCTTCAGTGGAGACTACTTTCCTCTGAGAACTTCTGAATAAAAAATAACATGTTTGGCACATGTATTTCTGAATGCGTGTTCATTCACAGAGTCATGAAGTATCCTGAGTTGGAAGAGGCCCACAAGGGTCATTGAGCCCAGCTCTTGTCTCCACACAGGACCACCCAAAAATCCCAACTGTATGTCTGAGAGCACTGTCCAAACACTCCTTGAACTCTGGCACTTGGGGCTGTGCCCACTGCCCTGGGCAGCCGTTTCCATGCCCAACACCCTCTGGTGCAGACCCTTTCCCTAACCCAGCTTCCCTCCCCTGACGCAGCTCCATGCCGTTCCCTCAGGCCCTGTTGCTGTCATGCAGAGCAGAGCTCAGTGCTGCCCTCCGCTCCCTGTGAGGAGCTGCAGCTGCCATCAGGCTTCCCCTCAGCTCCTCTGCTCTGGGCTGAACAGACCAAGGGACCTCAGCTGTTCCTCATACATTTTGCCCTCCGGGCCCTTTCTCATCTTCACAGTCCTCCTTTGATACCCTCTAATAATTATGACCTTACATCCATCAAAGGAGTTGAGCTATGTTGCACAGTGCCGAGACCTCTGATCTTTTCACCTATACTTTCTTTCCATTTTCCTCCCCAGTGTCTCTGCCCAACTGCATTGCTTCTTGCTCTGCAGACCTTCAAGCAGCAGAAGTACTCATGGAGCTAGTAGTTGTCTTGCTTAAGCACTTGGCTTGAGACCAAACACCCAGCCCTGCAACACTTAAGATTTTTTTTCCTATGATGTACCCCAAGGAGTCAAATGAAGCTTCCTCCCTTATGCTTCCCCAGATAATTATTTCTGCCGAAGTTAGTAATTTCTGATAAGGGTGTACTGCTGCAGAACAAATTGTCACCCAGCATTTTCTGGTGCAGATAACCCATAAGGCATAAGGTCTAGCTGGTATTGCACAATGCCCTGCTGTTGTGTACAGGCAGGTGGCCTTTGTGCATCAAGCTAGTTCAGCCTCAGGTGAATTGCTGACTGTCCTTAATGAACCTGTTGGTTACTGGCCCACAGGAGGTCAAGACATCTGCTATTAATGACAGACCTCAGGCAGTGACTGGAAAGATAAACATTAAGGGAGATATGTGAAAACAGAGATGTTTCTTTGCAGCTGGGATGCTCACTCTAGGTACTCTGATTTGAAAGCTGTTATTTTTCTGTAAAGCCAGATACGTGTGTATCAGCATGCTAAACCTCTGGCCCTCTTTGCCTGGTGCGTTTCTCCATCTGAAAGCCAAATGTTTATGTGGGTGGTTGTGAATGGAGTTCTTGCAAACTGGTATTAAAAAGCTGTATTTATGTTAGAAGAATGAAATGTGAATACTTATTGACATGTTGTTTTCAAAAAGAAGGCAAATGACAATATTCAGCCAACGTAGTGTTGCTAAACTTGCCTATTTAAATATCCTTAAGTTAGCAAAATGTGCTAGGAAGTTTTGGTGTCCTTACAAGAATGATGTCATATGTACAGAGCATGTATATATTCATGTCTATACAGGAAACTGCCTGGGATGTCTTTTGGCAGAATCTATTCTAAGCTAGCCTTACATTAGGGCACTCTTATTCCACATGAAGAGAGCCTTTTTTTAGATCACTTTGGGAATTGGATTAAATTGCAATGAAGTGTTCTTAATATAGAATGTGTTCACCTCAGGAGTTACTGTGAAATAGCTGGGTATGCTTCAAGTTTTAAACCTTAGCCTATTTTGTGGTAGCTTTCCTCTATAGATAAGCCCCGAGAGATGTCCTTACTTAACTCTCAAATTTGAGAGCATTTTGAATGAATGCTCTGGTATCATAACCTGCAGCTCTGAGAATATTGAAGGACAAGATAGCAGAAGGCTCTTCTCATAAAACGTTCTCAGTGCTAAGTGGCCTCAAAAAGGAATTGGTAACCTGGGAATGGCTTTTTCTCATTTGTATTTATTTGTAAGGAGTAGAAATACAAATGACTCTTTCCTTTCTTCATCAAATACTCTGCTGCGTACTACTATGAATTATGGCTGGATTTGTTGAGTGGAGTGATATCAGAAGGACTTGGACATTTTTTTCCTTTTTATTCTTTCAACCATCTTAAATAATAGCTAGAATGGTGGGAATGGTCATATGGTCTTTTCTATTTGTCAGTAGTATTCTGACTAGATTCAATGGAAGAAAAATCACTGCAGAATGAAAGAGTAATGGAAGGGGAGAAGGGAGCAATCCTAATTTGTCTAGATGTCAAGATAAAGGAGAAAAAGAATTTACTCATCTGATGAGTGTTTATTTCATCTGATATATATGTGTATATATACATATATAAAATAAGGATGGAGATGTATTTGGACAGCCTTTTGCAGTTAAGAGGAGGGCCTTCCCCCCCGCCTCACTGTAACACAGCAAAAATAAAGTTTACTTAATATCTTATGCACAAAAAATGCATAGCTCCTTCTCAAATATAGTAAAATTTGATCAAACTTTAAGAGCTTTGTCACCAGCCAGATTACATTGATAATATTATCCCTGTTTTTACAGGTGTTGCCCTAACAAATGTCAGGACTAGTGTTTGTTGTTTACATCTTTAAGTAAACTTTCTGTTATTTGTACTTAGATGACTAAAGAAACCTTTTTAACTTGAGAATGGAGAAATGCTGTTCTCTCTCCTAATGACTGCCCACTTTCAGTAGAAGAATTTTAGTTGCATTTTTGGTTGAAATTTAAAAACTTCTGTTGATCTACATGCTTATTCTCTGAGGAAGAAAGACATTCAGAAGCAAAATTGCCTAGCCTATAACCTACTAAAATAAAATGCAACCAGGAATGCTGTCACATTCCAAGTGATACAGTTGCAAACTTGTAAATGTATTTGATGCTGTAAGTAACAAAAGAAACAGAGAAAAATATCTACAATGAACCCCAGGGTACCATTTGGCCTTCTCATCTACGAGAGTACACTGTTGTCTCATAGTTAACTTATTGTCCACCAGGATGCCCAGGTCCTTCTTCACAGAGCTCCTTTCTAGCAGGCTACTCACTGTAATGGATTTCTCTTCTTGTAATGTTCTAGGCTCATCCAAAAAATTATTTGGTTCTTTGAGAAACAATACTTTGTTTGTACATCAGCATGTGCATCCTCTTTGAAGTCAGCACATTTCTCAAGGTCTCAGAATTCAGAGGGTTGAAAGGGACTTAGGAGACATCAAGTCCAACCCCCCTGCAAAGACAGATTCCCCATAGCAGGTCACACTGGAAAGTGTCCAGGTAGATACTGAATATCTCCAGAGAAGAGGAATCCACCACCTCTCTGGGCAGCCTATTCCGGTGCTGTCATCCTCAAAGTAAAAAAGCTTTTTCTCATGTTCATTTGAATCTTCCTGTGTTCCAGTTCATACACATTGTCTCTTGTTCTGCCACTCATACAACTGAAAAGAGCCTGGCCCCATTTACTTGACTCCCATCCTTTAGATATCTTAAATGCATTGATAAGATTTCCCCACTCAGCCTTCCCTTCTCCAGGCTGAACTGCCCCAGGCCTCTCATATGGGAAATGCTCCAGGCCCTTTCATAATCTTTGAAGCCCTACGCTGGATTCTCTCTACAATTTTCCTGTGTTTCTTGAACTGAGGAGTCCAGAACTGGACACAGTAGTCTGGATGAGGCCTCATCAGGGCAGAGGAGTGGGGGAAGTTCACCTCCCTCAACCTGCTGGCCATATTCTTTTTAATGCAGTGCAGGATACCACTGACTTTCTTGTCCACAAGGGCACACTGATGGCTTGTGGCTGACCTGTTGGCCACTAGGATACCCAGATCCTCTGCAGAGCTCCTTTCTATCAGGTCTGCCCTGTATAAGACTCTGTGCTTGCCCTTGTTTCATCTCATCAGGTTGCTCTGTGCCCAGCTCTCCACCCTGTCCAGATCTCAGAGAATGGTAACACAGCTCTTTGGTATGTCAGCCACTCCTTTCAGCTTTGTATCATCAGTTGTAGATGTCCCATCCTTTGAGTCATTCAAGGCCAAGTTGGATGGGGCCCTGGGCAGCCTGATTTAGTTGTTGGCAACCTTACCCACAGCAGGGAGGTTGGAACTGGATCATCTTTAAGGTCTTTCCAGCCCAAGTCATTCTATGATTTTTTTCTTTCATAAGTGACATGTGTCTTCTGAACACTTCAGAAACATAGAGTAAAACAGTATTGCTGGTGAAAGGTGTAACAAATCTCATATTTTTTTTTTCTTACAAATATTTGAAGTGACATTAAAGGAGGCTGGAATTCTTGTTTAATTCCAGAGCATAAATGCTGTAAATATGTATATCAATTTGTTTGTCTATGTGTATAGATATAGAATAGCTCTTTGCTCTTTTTGAATTTCTACAGTCCCTGCCAATACACTGCATTTTTAAAGTAATATTTGCTGTGTAATTGTGGAAGCAGAGGTGGAAAAATTACTGGAAACTGTTATATATTGTTTGCATTGCAATATCACTGTCTGGGGTTGGTGTCTCATGGTGTGAAATGTTTGGTGTAGTGCAGCTTTTACATTTATGGCTTGCTAGTACCTATGAATGTTTTGCCAGAAATCACTGTATGCAAAAAGGGAGCATGAGACAACATGCACAGGTCAGTTGGCACAAAGCCTTGTGGACTGTATGCTCAGAGAATCCAAAACAGCACAAGTATGGAAAGGATTTTATTTCCTAAAATCACAGAATTGCAGAGGTTGGAAGGGTCCTCAAGAGATCATCAAGTCCAACCCTCCTCCTAAAGTACATTCCCTACAGTAGGTCAGACAGGTAGGTGTCCAGATGGATCCTGAGTACCTCCGTAGAAGGAGACTCCACCACTTCTCTGGGCTGCCTGTTAGAATGTTCTGTCACCCTTATCATAAAGAAGTCTTCCACGTGTTTCTATGGAACTTCCTGTGTTTGAGTTTTAGACAACTGCTCCTTGTCCTATCGCTACACACCATTGAGAAGAGTCTGGCCTCATCCATTTGTGTCCCATCTCACATTAGATATATCTTAACATTTATCAGATCCCTTCTCAGTTGTCTTTTCCCCAGGCTGAACAGACCCAGGTTACTCAGCCTATTTTTTCACATAAAATGTGACTTCTACCACTGTTTTTTTTGTTATTTTTTTTAACTGGCTTTTCACATCGTATTTTTCCCTCTCTTGTACTTGAGTTGTAATCAGTTACAATTACATGTTATTTTTGCAGTTAACACTTAAAGAAATCATTGCTGGTGTTAGTTCATTTGCTTACTCAGTAGAATGCTTCTTATTTACAAATTTGTTATGCACTTTAAGAGAAAAGTGGTTGGTGTGTTACTGTATAGGAAAGGTGTGAAGGTCCTTGAAGCTCACTATGATCACTGTAGACACAAAATACTGAGTGATTGTTTGATTAAAGTGAGATTAGTTGCAGTGGAAACGTGCACTGAGTAATGAGGAGGGGACCAAACATAATTCTGTACAACACTGCCTATAGCAAAACATAAAACTGTACCCAGATAATGATTGGTTCTGGACTAGATTTTTTCTTCAGAGGAGAGGGGTCAGTGGATTTCTTTTTAGGCAGTTGCCTAAAAACATCTACTCAGAGCTAATTATAAGTTTTTTAAGAAGTCACAAATTGTTTTAGCGAAGGAAAAGAGGAGAAAAGAGGCTTGGAAATGCTATAAGTTCCCATCTTGAATATTGTGTGCCATTTTGAATCCTATTCCAAGATTTAGCAGAAGAGAAAAGCACATAGAAGAATGACATGTGGAATGTCTTCTGGAAGAAGAAAGGGCAATTGGATTGGGACTGAGCTTTTTGGAGAAAGGTTGTACTGAAAGGGGTGAAGGAAATGAAAAATCACAGGGTTGTAGGGGTTGGAAGGGACCTCTGGAAATCTAGTTCAATTTCATGCTAAAGCAGGTTCTTACAGCAGGTTGCACAGGAGGCTGTCCAGACAGGTCTTGAATCATGTTAGAGAAGGAGCCTCCACAACTCTCTGGACAGCCTGTATCAGTGCTCCATCATCCTCAAAGTAAGGAAGTTCTTTCTCATGTTCAGATGGAACTTCCTGTGTTCCTCTTTCTGCCCGCTGTTCCTTGTTCTATTGCTGCATGTCACAGAGATGGTTCCACCCCCATCTGCTTGACTCCTACACTTCAGATATTTATAAACAGTAATGAGATCCTCTCTCAGCCTTCTCCAGGCTGAATAGTCTGAGGTCACTCAGTCTTTCCTCATATGGGAAAGGCTCCATGCCACTCATTCACCTCCACTGGACTCTCTCTAGGAGATCTGTCTCCCTTGAACCAGCAAGCCCAGAATTGGACACAGCATTCCAGATGTTATTTCACCAGGACAGAGTAGAGGGGAAGTTTCACCACCCTAGACCTGCTGGCCAAGCCTTTTTTTTTTTTTTGGATACTGTTGGCCACCTGGCCAGAAGAGCATGCTGCTGTTTTATATCTCATGGCCAACCTGTTGTTCACCAGGACATTCGTGTCCTTCTCTGTAGGTGGATGTTGCAGAATTTACTGGGGGAAAAAATAATTGGAAGACAAAAGCATAGTGATCTTAGCAGTAAGCTGGGCAGTTTCATGGTGGATGACAATTTGAATACTTGGCTTTAGGAGCATGCTCTGGTAATGGACTTGCAAATTCTAGGAATCCATAAATTTCTTGTGGATAGTGTTGAGAAAATACTGAAATCACACCTTCCATCTTATACTCATTCCTCAGGGATTTGACACAGCACCTTGTTGGGCTATGGATGCAAAACTAAACTTAAGAATTTGGGAGACTAACAGTAAAGCAAATCCAGTTTAGAGTGGAGCCTGGGATTTTAACTAGTAGCTGTGTTACTTGTTTTGAACTCATTGTGTTTATCCAGAAGATTCCTGGCATCAGGTATTTTGATTGTTATCCCCTTCATACTTTGAAGAGATGGCTTTTTTGTGCAATCCTTGTCTTCTCTAGGACGGATGAGGATGTTACCTTTGCTATTCTACCCTTTTTTCAACTCCCACATTTTGTGTCTGCCTTCCTTTTTGAAAGAGACCAGTTCCTTTCCTATCTACTGCCCATTACTTTTACTTTTCTTCTAAGAGCAGCTGCATGAAAATGGTGACTGTTAACAGGTTTTGATTAGAAGCAGCAAAACGAAGCATTCCTGTTAATATCAATTTTGTCCATATGGTGAGGCTTTGAGCAGTAGTATGTCTTCACCTTTAAGATGGTCATGTGAATGTTAATTAACTTAGTTGCAAAAAAAAAAAACAACCCACAAAAACTTTCCAACTGCAACTATGAACTGTTTATTTTTTAAACATAGCTCTGCATTCAATGATGTAACCTTTACCTGTTGATGTCTATCACGAAGCTCTGCTTTACATCTCTGAGCTGTTTCTTTGCTTTTAAGGACTGAATGTCAAAGAAACTGTCCCCTACTCTTCAAGGTGTAGAACACCAGACATGCAGTGCTAGTAACAAATGCTAATTGAACTTCTCTTAAGTCTGTCAGTGGAAAAAATCTCCCTCATGTCTTGTAAACACACTTAAGACAATTACATGGAAACTGAAAGCCCATCGGCTTTAGAAACAGCACTTCAGCACAAGCTAAATATCCCTTTTTCCACTGAACTGCAGCTGTCCCTTGTTTGTGGTTTGGAACTAACTATTGACAAGTGTGGACAAAATTTACAGAAAAACCTGAAACATCTCTTGCCCATTCAAAAAGCATGAAAAGTGTGTGGTGTTTATATCTTGGTCTCTCTTGCCAAATTTTCTGCTGCTTGAGTACATCCTTAGCAGTATAAGTTGTGAGCAAAGATCTACTCAAAGCTCTTATGCAAGTTTATTGACTTAAGGATATTTTTTTGGTGGGTGGTGTTTTTTTCTTTAGTTCAGTCTTGTCTGTTGCACTCTCTGGTTCTCTACCTTTTCTGTCCTTGCCATCACGAAAAGCAATAAAATCGATATATCAAGGTTTAGAAATCATGTTTGCTTTAATTCATATTTCCTATGGAAAAACAAACTGTTGCAGACAGTGATGCAATTTCATCCCATTTTCCTAAAGAAACATGGGGTAACAGTATTGTTTGTGCACTTCTCCTTTGAAGGGAATTATTTTTAAAGGAATGTAATCCATATAGTATGATTGGAAAGGGAAAAGTACCTAAAGCATCACTCATCAATTTCACATTTGGTCTGCATCAAATTTTTATTTATTCTGCTGAAATGAAAAAAGGGATTTTGATGAGATGTGAAAAACTTGAGAATAAGCATGACTCTTCTGTGACAACATAAAATATTTATTTTCCTTTTCATTTTATTCACATCTATTCTCTCTGAGGATGTTTACAAGCTGAACTCAGCTCTGTAAACCTTTTCACTTCAAACAGTTAAAATCTTGAATTGTCTTTATCTTCTTGAGAAAACACTATATGGTAAGAGAATTAAAACACCATTGCAGCAAGAAAGATTTGGAAATAGCAAAATAAAACCTTACTGCATAGCTCCTTTGACAGGCAAGTCGCCTATTTAATTAGGCAAAAATTCTTCTCAGAAAGAGCAGTGAGGCAGTGGCACAGGCTGCCCAGGGGGGTGGTGGAGTCGTTGTCCCTGGAGTTATTCAAGAAACAAGTAGACATGGCACTGAGGGATGTGGTTATTGGGCATGGTGGGGATGGGTTGGTGGGTGGACTAGGTGATCTTAGTGGTCTTTTCCAACCTTCATGATTCTGTGATTCTAATCAGACAAGATGTATAATGAGAGAAGTATTTATTTACAAACATTTAATATAAAAGTTCGCTTATTTGAAAGCAATTTCTGTAATACAAATAGAAGAAAATATTTAATGTCCCAAATTTACTTTCATTAGTTTTTATATATGACTTCATATGGGTCAAATAAAGCAACATTTAAATAAAGTTGAAATGTGGAAATTTAAATTATTTAGGTGAGTCCATATAATGCCGTCATAGGACCAACAATTGTTTCAAGTATTTCGTAAAATAAATGATTACAGCTTCATGTATTATCCAACCTTGAAAAATATGGCTTCTTCAGCGAGTTTATGAAGAACGAAACAAGATCCACCAGTGATGCTTAATTGCCTATTTATGTGTTCAAACTCTGCTTTTTAAAGGCAACATATTCATGATGTCCTGGAATATCAGTGAGATAAGAACTGAGGCTATCTGGTAGATTTTAATACAGGCTTAGATCTCAGTTTTCAGCAAACGGCTTTCAAACCTCCTGTGTTACGGCCTGCAGCATGTTTCCAACATCTTAACCCCACTGTTCCCTTTCACCTTGCACATTCCATCACATTAATCTGACGAATTTTACATTGAAATTTTAACATATAGATGGATATAATGAACCCAAGATGTTCTTATTTTCTCTTATGACTGCTAATTATTTGGTATTATGCCTCCTAATGTGGAGTACAGAAAAACCTATCTCTTCTGTGCTATGACGAATGGCCTGTTTACTTGCATTCCTTCAAATACTGTCTATTTAAATTACTGGGAACAAGACCAGGAAGACATAATACTCTGTTTGCCAGTTTTAATAGCAAAATTGTTTAGACTTGAGAAATATCTCATTGTCTATGAATCCATTAAAATATCCATCACTGCATGCGTCTTGTTTCTCTCCCAAAGCAATACAGCCTGTATTTCTTCATTTCTATTTTCCTTTAAAGACTATTATTGTTTATATGATCTTGTCAATCAAGGTGTTTATTTGACTTGCTGTAAGTGTCATTTTTCTTCCATTTATTAACTTCTTGTGTTGTTTGAAATTGAAAGACATCTGCTTTCTCTTTGCAATCTTGATGCTGTCAGACCACTTAAAGATGTTGGAAAAGGAAAAAGCAGAGCATTCATATCTCTCCTGAATTTATTTATTTATTACACTTCATAAACCTACTGAAGTGCATTGGGGACAAATAAGCCTTTCCCTCCTCTCTAAGAACAAATATTGTTGGTTTGCTTTGCTCTTTTTCTCACAAGCGTAAAATTCATTTGCATTATTGCACTGTGTACAGCGTATATTCTGTAACATTTATCCAACTTCCATGGTAAGAAGTTTAATATTTATTGTATGTTCACAGTGATATGCCTAGTGTGTTTTCATGCTGTAGGGATTATGAAACTGTTGAACTAATAAAATGTAATTAATAGAATGTTACCGTTTAAACTATTTCCCAGGTACATCTACCTTTATGGAAGCATTAGCAGCCAATGGTACAACCAACATACAGACTTCTGTGACAGGAGTGACAGCCAGCAAACGGAGGTTTATTGACGACAGGAGAGATCAACCTTTTGATAAAAGGCTGCGGTTCAGTGTGAGACAAACAGAGAGTGCATACCGGTACAGAGACATTGTTGTCAGGAAACAAGATGGATTCACGCACATCTTGCTATCAACAAAATCATCTGAAAATAATTCACTAAATCCAGAGGTCAGAACAATCCTGATTTGGGAGGGGGGAGAGAGGTGGCAAGGGTGCAGAAGGAATTATAACTCTCTGCCTTATTTGTACCTCTTATTCAGGCACAAACACACTAAATGAGATTTAGGTTTTTGCTTGCAGGTTATTATGCATCCAATTGACTTGTAGGTTGATTCAGTTGAGGGTGTTAACTTATGTTATCTGAACGTTTTGATGTATTGTATTCTCTAATAAATGTGGAGATCACTGAAGTGCAACTCAAAACAAACTTTAGTCTGAATCAAGGTTCTTTTCCTCTGAACTGGTTGCATGTGCCATCTGCTGTCCAAATTACAGAAATGCTGAATTAATTCTATAGTTAAAGATAACATCTAATAAATTTTTTCTTAATGATTTCATTATCTCACTCTGATTATGTTTAGAAACACAAAGCTAACACTGGCGGGGCTTTCAGTTGTTTTGCTTTTTGTTTTTTAAACTTTCTTATATTTGAACAATAAAAAAAACTTTATAAATAATAACTTTTCTAATATGATGATTGGATTCTAAGGAAAAATGAGGATTTCAAAGACTGAGATTTTTCATGACAAAGGGGAAAGAACAGCATGCTACTTTCTAATGTTACAATAAAAGTACTTTAATGAATTTTTAATTCTTTTTTTTTTCAGGTAATGAAGGAAGTCCAAAGTGCACTGAACACAGCAGCTGCAGATGACAGCAAACTCGTGCTGTTCAGTGCAGTTGGTAGCATTTTCTGCTGTGGTCTCGATTTTATTTATTTTATACGACGTTTAACAGATGATAGAAAAAAGGAAAGCACTAAGATGGCAGAAGCTATTAGGTATGTAAACATATCTTCAGTCATCTGAGCGGGTTTTTTTCATTATCTAGTCTGTCTTGCTTTATCTTTTCTATTTCAAAAGCCTCTAATTCAACAGTACCTCAAACATTCACCTGTTATGTGATAAGCGTGCAGCACTTCTTTATACTCCCTGTCCATTTCTATCTGAGTTGTTATAGTTGAATAGTGTTGCATCACTATTTATACTATTAAAATTTAACTACGGAAATTAGTATTATGATAAAATTTATCCAGTTGAAGCCAATTTTAGAAGACTTCAACAGCCATATGCTTTCAGGAAAGGTAACTGAACATACAGAAACACAAGATGATTGTGTTGATTGTGACTGAATGATTAACAGTATAGTTGATACCGAGCAGTAGCATTATGGATATTTTAGTAGTGAACTAGTAGTGAATAAGTCAATACTAGTTACCTGTTGTGGTTGAACCCAGCAAGCAGATGAATGCCTCACTGCCTTTTGCTCATTCCCCCACATCTCAGTGGGATGGGAAGAAAATAGGCAGGAGGAAAAAAGGTAGAAATTGTGGGTTGAGATTAAAAACTATTTACTTAGACAGAAAAGGAAGAAAAAAATAACAGTAATGGTAACTTATACACATATACACAACCATAAACTAGAAGAATGTTTATGGAAAAATGTATGGATCTTGCATCCCCAAGTACAGGGAAGCAGCTTATCATCTGAACAGTTTTCTATGGCCTGAGATCTTGCAGTAACTCCTGCATACTTCCAGAATAACTATATTCCTTCAGACACCTATGTTCAGTTGCTACTGTGCTGTATGTGTCTAAACTTTAAAAAAACAGGTGGGGGGTAGGGGGAGGCTTTACTCATAAATTTATGGAAATCCCCCATACAATATCTAAAACTGAATTGAAAAGACACCTGTCATTCAGTTCAAAAGATTGTTTCACAAGTGCTGATTCCTATATGCTCACCTGAGAATTTAATAATCATGCACCTGCACTAAATATGAACAACATTATCTTTTGTATCAGACCTATTAACTATGTGAGGGAGCTGGGCTTGTCCAGCCTGGAGAAGAGAAGGCTGTGATGTGATGTCATTGCAGCTTTTCAGTACCTAAAAGGAGCCTATAAACAGGAGGGGAATCAACTCTTTGAAAGGGTAGATAACAGTAGGACAAGGGGAAATGGTTTTATGTTGAAGGAAGGAAGATTTAGGTTGGGTATCACAGGGAAGTTCTTCACTATGAGAGTGGTGAGGTGCTGGAACAGGCTGCCCAGAGAGGCTGTGGATGCCTTGTCCCTGGTTGTCCCTGGGGTTGGAGATTCATGATACTTGAGGTTCTTTCCAACCCAAGCCATTCTATGATTAACTAAGAAATATCAGTATTGTACTTGTGAATTTGGAGTCTCTCTCCCTATCCCCCAACTTTTATGCATGCATACTTTTATTGGAACTGGGATGATTGTGTTTTTGTGTTGATAAGTATGAGAATACACAATTGTAACTTAGTATGACCCCATCAACTAAGAGAGAGAGGCTGTGTGAGGCACAAGATTTTAACACATATCAAGGTTGTTAAATGCACAGCTGTTCTATAATTGTGCTTTGTTGAACTGGGAGAAGTATCAGACTTTCATGGGATCACAGAGTGGCTGAGGTTGGAAGGGGACCTCAGGGTTCATCTGGGTCCTTCAGCAGGGTGCCCAGGACAACGTCTAGACAGGGTTTTGAAGTTTGTGCCCATTGCCTCTTGTTTTGTTACTGAGAACGACTGGAAAGAGCCTAGCTCTGTCTTCCTTGCAGCCTCCCTTCAGCTGTCTGTATACATTGATAAGATCCTTCCCACCCTGAGCCTTCTCTTCTCCAGGCTGAACAGTCCCAACCTTTCCTCATAGAAGATAAGCTCCAGTCCGTTAATCAGCTTTGTGGCCCATTGCTGAACACTGTCCAATATAACCCTGTCTCCCTTGTACTTGGGAGCCCTGAACTGGACACAGTATTTTAGGTGTGTTTTTCCTCATGCTGAGGAGAAGGATCACTTCACTCAACCTACTAATGACACTCCTCATAGCGCGGCACACAATATCATTCGTCGTCTTTTCCATGAGGCAAATGTCCAACTTGGTGTCCACTGGGACTGAGTCTTTTTTTCTGCCAGGCTGCTTTCATTGGCCTCCTGAATGAATTAGTGCATGGGGCTGTTGCTTCCATGCTGGACTTTGCACTCCTTTTTGTTGAACTTTGTGAGGTTCCCGTTAGCCGTTGCTCCAGTCTGTAGAGGTCTCTGGATGGCAGAACAATATTGTAGCAAGGCTTTTTAATGGTCAGTAAGCTTTCTGAGAGTACACTAACCCACCTAGGTCACAAATGAACTTGAACGTGACTGGACTGAGAACTTAGCCCTGGGATATAGGGCTGGTAACTGGCCTCCAACTAGACTTCGTACCACTGACCACCCTTTGGGCCCAACCATTCAGCCAGTTTTCAATCCACCTCACCATATCCATACTTCATCAGCTTCTCTGTGAGGGTTTTATGGGACATGGCGATGAAAGACTTACTGAAGTCTAGGCAGACGATATCTACTGCTCTCTCCTCACTGGCAAAGCTAGTCACCTCCATAGTAGGTTATCAGGTTGGTTTTGAAAGTGACGTTGCTATAGAGATTAATTATTAGAGATCTCAAGGGCTGGTATATTTTGCTTTTAATACATGAGTGCATGTTCTTGTTTTTCTTCAGGAATTTTGTGAATACTTTTATTCAGTTTAAGAAGCCTATCATTGTAGCAGTAAATGGCCCAGCCATTGGACTTGGAGCATCTATATTGCCTCTGTGTGACGTGGTTTGGGCTAATGAGAAGGCTTGGTTTCAGACACCATACACTACTTTTGGACAAAGTCCAGATGGATGTTCATCCCTTACATTCCCCCGGATAATGGGCCTGGCTTCTGTAAGTAGCTTGCAGGGCAGGGGATGACAGCTTCACAATACAGTTGTGAAACTTTATCCAGTGATTTCACGATCTTTTAAGCTTTGCTGTGCTATCTTTATTATTCTTTCTCTCTTGAAAACCTTTCATGAGAAACCAGTATTTATAGGTTCTCTGCTGTTGCAACTTAGCTTACAACTGAAGGCACCAAACAACCAGTGTGAGACCTAATCCCCATCATGGGTACCCTTAACTCTTTTGGTGGCAGAAGGGGAAGGTGTGTACCTGGATACATGCTCCCAGCTGAGGTCTTAAGAAGACCAGCCAATGGTGTCTTGCATTCAGCACAGCATCAGAAAGTGTAGTAAAGAGTACACTTGTCTGTGCTTATGTTGCAGATCCCTGTATCACCAACTATCAGCAGTCTTATGCTAATATGCAAAATAGGTAAATCAGCTTTCATGCACTCATTCTCAAAAAGTTTTGTTGAGCTTCCCTACTTTATGGATCTCTCCTGATGTTAAATGAGTGCGTTATGCAGGAAATACTTGGTCCAAGTCACCCCTGCAAATCTTTTTTTTCTCATCTAAATTTTAGCTTTGTATTTTGTTTGTACGGTTTTACTGGCTTGAAATAACTGATAATGCTTTGCATTGCTGCTGAAGCTATAAGCCACATTATTTAAGTTTTTCTTTTTTCCTGTTTTCCAATCAGAAAAAAGAATTGAATGTAAAAAAGAAAATGCTACTTAAAATGTTCTTACCTACATTATTTTCATGTTGTTTACTTTTTTTATACTGCATTCCTTGAAAACTTGGACCTACATCCCATTGCAGTCAAAACTGAATAGTAACAGTGTGAAACAAGCACTCACAGCTCTGTGGTTTTTTCCTAAGTTACTTTTTATTATAAAATCCAATTTTCCCCCACAGGCATTTATTGATTTTAAAAATACATATTTTTAACATGTTTAAAGCATCAGGTTGAACAGATCTCATAACTAATTAATTGCGTGATGTCTGGATTTAGTGAGTAGAAGGGAACAGAAAAGGTAATTGAAACAGGTTAATAGTTATGAGTATATTTAATATATTAGCATGTTACAACCTACTGATTGTTCCTTTCCCTTTTTATTTGGACATCAATCCATTCATTCATCCATTCATCCATCCATTCCATCCATCCTCGTCCTTTAGAGTGAGTCTTGTGGTTGTTACTTTTTGTTTCTTCAGAACTTTCATAAAAACACAAGCTCTTCCCTAGTGTACTCTTTCATTTGCCTTTGTGAATGCTCTCATTCTTAAATTTAAAGATCTAAATACAAAGCTTCTAGTGCTAATAATACTGTATTATTCCATAGCTAAATGCATTTTCCAAGGGAAAGTCCAAACTGCTGCTTTCATACTATCATTGACCCTTTGCAGTACAGCAGTGTCAATGCTGTGCAAGGCAAAGTTGGTCTTTAATCAGTGGGTTTTGTGAAATATATTCAGAAGCCACATTGGAAATTTCATTAAAGCAGCATGCTTCCCAGAGAAGTCAGCAGAAAAAAGAGGCAACAAGCAGGAGATGACAAACATTTGGGGGGGGGAAGTTATACAAAAGAAGGGGGACCTCTGTCTGCTTTGAAATTTGTTTTACAAATGTATGGAAACAGATACCAAGTAAGTCCCACACATAGCTCTTGTAGTTTGGTTTCATTGCATTCTTTTTATCAGCAGCACCTAGTAAAAATCTTATAGGGCAAGATTGTTGGAAATACCTTCACTGAGTGGGTCAGTCTCAGCAGCTGAGCAGTACGTCATGTAGAATTTTTTCCTAGAATATGGTTGATGTGAAGCTCATTACTGCAGGAAATTTGAAGTACAGACTTGGGATTCAAAACTGATTCTGTATTGGGAATACTAAGAAATTTAGAAGGATGCTTAAGCTCTGCTTCCGAGTTCTGAAAGCAGATCTGTAATAGAGGTTGTGAAGTCTGTTTGGGAAGCCCTGTTACTGTGTGTCTGCTGTGGAGTTCTTGCTCTGTTTTTTCTGGTTCTGGCCATAAAGCACAGGAGCTGTGTGATCAAGTTCCACACACTGGCTTTTTTTTCAGTCAGTCTCCAGCATGCCAGCACTATGTCTTAAGCTTTTGTATCATACATGGGGGATTCATATTTCCTGGAGGCTGTAGTCTACATCAGTCAGGATCTTCAGCACTGTAGGGAGCTGCCTCTTAGCAGTGCGTGGGAGAGTTGAGGTGCTCTGTGGTATCTGGGCTTGTGTGGAAGTGCCTTGATGCACTTTGTGTTGAAAGAGGGAAACCGAGACCAGCAGATGTCTCAGTGCTGTATGGCAGTTCCTCAGTGAAAGGAGAAGTATGAAACTGAGTTAATGAATATGAGAATTGGTCATGAGAATGTGGTGTTAATGAAGTATTTTTATCATCTTCATTTCTATGGCTGTATTTTATTTCTTGGGAAGTAGGCAACAAGTGTGCTAAATTGCAGAGCAAATACAAGACATGGTCAGATGAATAAAACTTGTTTGGCAGTGGGTCTCCAGCATACAATATGTATAAATCTAAAGATTCCCCTTTGAAATCTGTCAGCTGAGATCACTGAGTGCGCATTTCATGTGAGGTTTTCTGCTCATGCTGTGCTACAGCTTGCAGAAATAAGATAATTGCACCACTAGTGCTTGTTGTCTTCACATTCAGGAGAACAGTGTCTTTGAAAATAATAATGATTATGTTTCCTAGCAGTCATTTTTTACCTCATCACTTAAGATCTATGTGAAGAATACGTAACTGACTAGCTGACTGACTTAAAGTGTTAAATTTCCTAACTGCCAGTAGATTGTCTTCACATCTTGATCAAAATCATTACTAAGTATCTTTCAAAATTGAATTTAAATTTCTAAATATTTTTTCCTCCATTTTCTATTTTTTTCAGTCAAAATTATGTCTATCACTGATTTTTGGCTTGCATTACAAGTCAGTATTGTTTGTGTGTGATCCAGAAAATTAGAAGATAGATATAATTATGATGATAAATCTTGTGTAGTTAAGCTTGATGGAACCTTTCACAGAAGGTATTACTAACAGGGATATATAACTTATATGTCAAAGATCCTAGGAAGCATTCCTTTTCACAAGCCAACTGAGCAGGGGGTCAGTAACTGAACAGCCTCATGTTCCAAGTGTCCAGTGATGGTTTTGTCATATTTTCAATGTAATTAGTCATTAAAGAACAGGAAGGCTGATTTTACAAAGTTGATGATTACTCTGAGCTTTTAATCTTCACTGGCTGTTTCTGTGCAGATATCAAGGCAAATACAAAGTTTAATATTATATAGTTTAATTGTCTGTAGAAGAAACTTCATTAAGAGAGATACATAAACATATAGGGTCACGTTTAACAGGGAAGCTATTAAACAGTCAACTGTGTGATTGGAAATCAATGAATTCAATGAATTTTACAGAGATTGTTGTATAAAATGTATTGTTCTTCTGTTCCTTTATTAATGTTTTTTTCAATGCATAAGGTCTTCCTAAGATTTTGGGTTTTGATTGTTTTTGGTTGTGTTTTTTATTGCTGTTGGGACTTTTTGTTTGTTTATTTGTTTAATTCCTTCCAAAAAGATTCCTCTATCAGCTTTGGAAAGAATTAATCAGTTCAATATTAATTTTCTATGACTTCAAACAAAAAAACAGCTAATATTCCCATTCACATGCCTCAGTGGGTTTTGGAAATTGAACTCCAAAAGATGAACCATCTATTTCAAATGTTGCATCATAAATGAAATGCTACAGTGCTGGAGACATTTGAGACAGGCTCAAAATAAACCATATATATATATATATATATATATATATTTAGGTTTCAGAATGTTCAGTATTTTAAAAAATAATAATTAACAGCAGCCCATTTAATTATGCTTTTCTTTCAAGATGAGCAGTTCACAGGAGGTCTACCACCAGAATTGGGTTATCTTTATAATTTACAGATAAACGTAGGCTTAAAAATAAATAATAATAATTTTAAAAAATATTTTTAAGCAAGACTTAATTACTGCAAGCATTGCTATCATGGAAAGCAAGGTGATGAGTTCATTACAGACCTGTCAGGCATTGTAACCTATTACTATATGTACCATATGCTGCAGTACTCCAAGAAAGCTGAAGCTTACAATACACTCATGAATAGGAAATCACAAAAGCCATCTACACATTTCACACTTAATCATAGACCTCTATTTCTACAACTACTGAAGCTGTATAGTCAACACCAGTGACCAGCTCAGCTGTAGGCAACTCTTTGTCTTTAAAAGCAGGAAGAGCCATAGTCAAACTCTTTCAAATAGCGTAGGCATTTTTTCTTTTCTTTTGAGCATTTTTCCTTTGATGAGTTCTGTCTCATTACATTTCATACCAGAAGTAACTTTTTATCCCTTCAGGCCAATGAAATGTTGTTCAGTGGAAGGAAGTTGACTGCGCAGGAAGCTTGTGCCAAAGGACTGGTCTCTCAAGTGTTTTGGCCAGGAACGTTCACACAAGAAGTAATGGTTCGAATTAAGGAACTGGTGACATGTAATTCAGTTGTAAGTGTCCTTAATTTAACTACAAGCAATTTACTATAAGGAAATAAATAGAAATTAATGTATTGTTAGACTGCATTTTTACATTCTCCCTCTCAAAAAAAAAAGACAAGGCTTACACTCAAGTATAGTATTGACTATTAATGGGCTTATTTTATTTTAATTTTCTGTTGTTGTTCTGAATTTAGAGTTCATCTGCTTTTTTTTTAAACCATATGCTGTAATATGTTGTGGTTAAGAACACTGCACTCTTTAAGAATATACTTTGTTTTTAACTTAAGTATAAATGATACAGTAGATAAGTCCAACTTATTCTAATTAAGTTGTCCTAGTCATAATTTGAGTTGTAATTTAAATTATCAAGGAAATTGGTAACTTAAAAATTGTGTGGCAAAAATGCAGTTTTTGACAACAGGTTAAGCTTTCAGTTTTTACTGGTGATGCTTGTGGTGCTCATGTCTGTATGTGTTATGGCAGTTCTGCATGATGGCTGCAACCACCACAACCTGATGCTTCCTTAAGGAAAGAAATACAGTACAAAGCAACTGTTACATGCATTAGATAGTATGGATTTTGAAAAATAATAAGTGAAAAAGCCAACTTTTTTTTTTCCAATCTGTTTTAAATGTTGTTTAAAGTAGAATGTCTGCCTGTTTATTAGAGCAGTTTTGGATAACAGTATTACTGTTAACCTTCACCAAAATGAAATTAGTTTTCTTTCTCACATTATCACTATAAAATCATGCACATGTAGTACATGAATAGTTTGAAAAGCTCATTTATGAATAACATCAGAATCTGTTTGTATATAAATGTTTGTATGTAAATGCACAAGTTGCTCACAACTGAACAAACTCTTCTTTTTCTGGTGTAGGTACTTGAAGAATCCAAAGCTCTAGTACGTAATATTATGAAGGTGGACTTGGAGCAAGCAAATGAAAAGGAGTGTGAAGTTTTGAAGAAAATCTGGGGCTCAGCACAGGGGATGGACTCAATGTTAAAATATCTGCAAAGAAAAATAGATGAGTTCTGATGAGGTGCCCATTGACACTGGAATTGTACTTCTTGGACATCAGGGCAAACAGAATATGCCCATTTTAAAACCTATATAAACTCACCCCTGGCTCAGCTTGGGAACAGTAGTAAATCCCTCCTCCCCCCCCAGTTTTATTGTCAAGGGGTATGAAAGTACTGTATCACTTAAATTTGAACAAAACTCCTTTTTCCCTGATTGTTGTGTGTGTATATGTGCACACGCATAAAGTATGTGTGTGTGCACATATACAGAGCTTTTATGTATACAGAATGCAATGTGTGACAGCATGTACATAGACACATGCACACAGAAGGTAAACAATGACAGAGTGCACTACCAACCACCTCCATAAAGGCTCTAGTTTGGGTCATTGTTGGCTAGTACTGTATCAGACAGAGAATGGATTATTTTCTGCGTGGCAGGGAAGTCTGGAATAATGCTTTTCTTTTATCATTAGAATACAGAATTGAAACGGGTATTAGCCAGCCCTTACTTTCACTGCCCAACAAGTCAGCTAAGGTGTAAGGCACTGTCTCAGAAGGTTGACATACCTCAATGGAACATCCTAACATTTTTCAGATGAACTCCTTAAATCAAAAATATCACCCAAAAGAGAGCATGCTCAGGATTAATGCTAGGGAAACACTTTGCCCTTTTCAGGGGAGTGGCATAGAGGGGTGGGAGGAAGAGAGCAGGAATGCATTTAATTCTTACCCAGATAACGTGAAGAAACCACTGTTTCATGGGGAAGGGCAATGAGGGGAAGCAGGGGGAATGTGGAGGGGAAAGGAAAAAAAGACAAAAAAAGCTTGTTTTGCAGTATTAGTGAATCACTGAATATCTATGTATGAATATCCTAAGTTATAAGTTAGTTTTAGTGGGTTTTCAAATAGCCTTTTCTTTTTTTAATAACTACATAAGTGCTTCTGTTGCTGGGTGAGAATACTACTTTATATACAGTTGTTTGGTTTTTATTTCCTATTTGCTGGTTTAATTGATGTATTACACCAAAAATGCATTTTATGTTCATAAATTTTAGGTTCACTTAGAATATATTATTTAATAAGTTAAAATTCTTTTGGCACACTATTAAGTAAAAAAAAAACTTTTAAAAAAACTACCTTATATTAGATGTTTAATGTTCTTTGTCTACGCTTTTTTATTATTTTAAATATACACTATATACAGTATGGTGTAAAAGAGTGCCCTGTGTAAATAGACCTATTTTGCATTCCTTTCAGGAGTGGTTATTGATTCCTGACTGCAGATATCTATTATTATTTGGGTATCTGTGCTTGCAATCTTATTGAATGTATTATGAAGAATGGAATAGAAATCAAACCTTATTTTTGTACAGTTTTGAAGTTTTTACTTGGAACTGACCCACCTCCCCTTCCCAGTGGAGAGCTGTACAGTGTGTAAATCTGCCTTTACCTTGGATTGGTACAGTATTTTTGCATCTGTGGGACCTACTTTTTTGTTCTAGTAGTTTGAACTATATATAAACTGTACAATCTGTAAAGTTTTTATAGAATAAATATTCAGCTGTGAAAACTGGTTAAATAAAACTAATATTTCTTAACACATTTTAAACGTGGTTCTCACACAGTTGTCTTCTTCAAAGGCAGTTCTGATGTTAGAGGAAGTATTGCTTAAAACTTGAAAACTAGTGACCTCATTATTCATGTTTTACTCTGTCAGATGTAAATAAGCTCTTACTTATTCCTTTCACAGAATGGCCAGGGTTAAAAGGGACCTCAAGGATCATGAATTTCCAACCCCCCTGCCCAGGCAGGGCCACCACTCATCCCACCTAATGCTAGGCCAGGCTGCCCAGGGCCCCATCCAGTCTGGCCTTGAACACCTCCAGGGATGGGGCATCCACAACCTCTCTGGGCAGCTGTTCCAGCACCTCACCCCTCTCTCTGTAAATGAAAGAGAGAAAAATCAATTGGTTGTGGTAAACTGTACCGACATTTTCTCTGAGAAGAGGTTGATAATCTCTCAGGACAGCCCTTTTCTGGCACTTTGGAAGAGGCATTTGAGCAGAGATTGCAGCTATTCTGGCTTGAGAATCATACAGGAGAATTTCTCTGATACAGCAAACTGCACCTAGAGATAGGTAGAGGAATTACACCAATCAGAGGTTAGTCAATTCAGATGGAAATTGAATTCTGCTTCATTTTGTGCTGTTACTGTCAGTCAGGCTGTTCCTATGCCTACAATTTGCATATTCAGCTGCAAATAAATTGGAAAAAATCCTTAGTTCAGACCAATTTCTGTACACAATAACCAACTTCACACTTATAAATTGTGCTTCCATTCATAAATGTACATATCAGCACATTGCACTACACAGATACTGCTTCTATAGGAACATACTGTACAGCCCCATATAGGTCAGAAAGCACCTTTGGTGCCCAATAGTTACTGATGTGCAAAATAAGTATTTTCAAGTTGCCTTCACAGAAGTCAGGTCTTTGTCTAGCCTGGCTCACCGCAGATACTTGCACTGTTCCACATAAACTTGCACTACTGCATAGATAAATCAGGTTTACCTTCCTGCTGCTTAAAGGCAGCTGCAGCCACTGGGGGACTGACTGGGCCCAGGAGAAGGGTGAGAAGGGCTGCTGAAGCCAGCATTTTTTCAAAGGCGCCTCACTTGGAGTCACAACCTCCCAGAAGCAGTTGTACGTGAAGACTGCTTTTCTATGCTGATTCTAGTGCTGATGTGTAAACAACTTCTGAGCATCACGAAGTTGTTGAACCCAGGTGCAAAGCAGGATCATAGAAACAGTATTTTTCTGAATGCTTGAGAGAACTTCCCTGTGGTGTTTCCCAGCTTATTTTCGTAATAAGGAAAAATAAAATCTACACTTCTTTCAACCTCTAAGCATGAAGACAAATCATGAAGCCTGCTTTGATGTCAGGCATTCAGCCATTGGTCAGAGAATTGGGAATGATGGTACTGGAGTATAAGTTTGGGACAGGACTGAGCCAGGCTGAAGCTGACTCCTGAGGCTCCTATCAAGATTGTCTGCTACTTTGAGTGCATTGCTGTACTACACAATCAATGAATGCAAAACAATGGAGAAACATTGGTGCTGAAACTTAAAAGTAGAACAGGGGCTGTGGTAGTACAGTGTAGGCATCTCTCTATGATGGTCTAGTTCTTCTGAAGTAGGTATGGCCACAGGCACTAGAGCAAACAGCAAATGGTTAAGTATTGGCAATTGAGCTGGAGTAAGTCCTCCTCACATAAGACTGCATTACATTTGAGTTCATTTTGAGTTAAATGACACTACTTTTCTCCTGTCAGGAAACAGGACTAGATAAGCCAGAGGTTGAAGAACATACTTGGAACTGGTAGAAAGCCACACACATACTCTTCTCTTGTGTCACTTTGAGCAGAAATAGAAAGCACAGCAACATTTTTGCTCTTTGTAAGTTAACCTACAGCATACAAAAGGTATTTTGGGGTAAGCTGAAGAGCTGAACTCACCTAGATGTCTTTCCCTTGTTCCAAGTTCCAAATTTGCCCAGACAGCATTTAGAGCAGTTTCCTTCAGAGAGTCCTTGGCTGTATTGCTGCTGTCATTGCTAAAGGGTATTTTTCTCTGTACTTTAGAACCTTGTTCTGAAAACAAGGCTCAAGGGAATTAAATCACTTTGTTAGGTGAGATCCATTTCTTAAAGCTATGCTTACTTGAAATTAATTGAAACACACAATACTGCAGCTATAACTGCCTCCCCTTGCACCGATACAAATTCATCATGCCTTTACCCAAAGGATTGAACTGTAAACAGCTAGAGAATGTGGCAATAAACAGCATTTCTAGATGAGAGGATGAGAGACCTTCAGTAAAATGGGTCAATGACCTACCTCAGTTTGTTGGTTGAAGTTGAGGTACTTCATGTTCTTCTGGGTTGTGACAAGTATGAGTAGGAGGGAGGAGATACCTCTCAACTCATTTACAGTTATGATTTTCCATGCTAAGGAACTGCCAGCAGCTGTCAACACTCAGGCAGTCTTACCATGCTATATCAGAGGCTGAGTTGGCAACCTTAAATCATGCAGCATGAGGGCAGAGTTATGCTGAAGACGGCATACAAGTTTTTTTTTTCCTTTCCAAAGATGTAAGCATCAGGATGAGAACCGTGATACAGCACAAGACCACCACGTTGTGTTCCTGTCCTGTACAGCCCTGCATCTTTATAGAGAGAATACTTCAGTTACAGGTCTTTGCTTTTTCCTGCTCTTGAGGAACACTACTAGCAGATTGTCATGCACCAGCCTTCCAAACAAGGAAAAAAAAAAAAAAACATATATATATATATATATAAATACACTGTGAGGCACTCACTCCCAGGATGAAGAGCAGTTTGACATTCTGAAGTGCAGTGCAAAACACAGCAATGGAGATGGAGTTCTTTTAGTCCTACTCATCAGTCCTGCAAAGGGAAAAATAAATAAGGGGAATTGGAAACCACATAGACAGAGAATAAGTACTTAAAGCAGCTGCATGGAGAAACAAAGGAGTAGCAGTTACTCTCCCTTAGATCCTTATTCACACCACCCTCAGGATTAGAGGAGGTGAACAGGAGGTATACTCTACACTGATGTACTGAACAGGTATATGTACATTATCAGTACATATGCCTGAGCTCATGCAAACTACAAGCCTCATGTTTGCAGGACCTGGTCCTCATGGGAGACTCCAACTACCCTGATATTTGCTCAAAGTATAACACGGAAAGGAGAAGGCTTGAGCTCGTGAACTCATTGATGTATGTAAATACCTGAAGGAAGGATGTAAAGATGACAAAGCCAGGCTGTTCTCCACGGTCCAGTGCCAGAGCTGATGGGCAGATGCTGTGGGCACAAGCCAAAATACAGGAAAGTCCATCTGAACATCAAGAAATGTTTTCAGTGCAAGAGTGACTGAGCACTGACACAGGTCTCTTGGAAAGGCATGGGATCTTCAGAAGCCTCCTGGACACAGACCTGGACAATCAGCCTTCAGTGGGCCTGCTTGAGCAGAGGCTTAGACCGGGTGTCTTCCAGCTGCATCTTCCACTCTCAACTATTCTGTGATTCTCTGGAAGGAATAAAAATACTGGTATTCATTTTCCACCAATCCAAGCATCATCCACAATCACTATGGCTAGGGTTGCAATGGCTATAACTTTAGACTAAACACATGCTAGAAACTACATAATTCTGTACAGAGAAATCAGTTCATAATGCTATAATAAAACAGTATTTCTATGTGAAGTTCACTGAGCTTGTCAGGCTCAACTGGGATCTTTGTCAAACAGCTCTATTTTAAAAACAAAAACTGGAAAACCTGCTAAGTCAGGAACAAATAAAACACATACATACATAAATCACACTTGCACTCCATCATATAAGTGATAAAGTAAGAAACAGTTTTCTTTCAGTGCTAGTTCACATATGGTCTATTGCATCACAGGACTGTGTCATAGAAGCATGCTGTGATCAAATGTCAAAAGGCAGAAAAATGTTCCCTTTCATCTCATGACCCCTCTGCTGTTCAGGAAGGATTATTTTTATTCTAAGTAAGGTTAACAACAAAGCAAAGCTAGGAGCTTCTAAACAAGATGGCCCCTTGAATCAAAAGGATCAAAATAAGAAAGCAAATGGAAGCAACACTGCCCACCCAAGCAAAAGCTTTTTGCTTGCTTTGTAGGCCTGATGACCAGTGATGTCAAACAGGGGTCTGCAAACTGAGCTTTGTGATCTCAGTAGCTGAACTGTGACATCCACAGAAGCAGCTGTAAAATCAGCACTACATTGGCTAAGAAAATTAAAGTTACTCATTTTTGAGTGTTTATGAAAGAATTGTGTGTTCATTTATGCCAACATGAAGTTACATTCAAGAAACAAATACATCAGTACATCCAAAAGGCAGAGAAAGTCAGGTTTTGATTCCAATTTTCATAAAGCAAAATGAGTTGCTGAATTTTCAGAAACAACTAATACAACAGCCTGTAACACTGTGCATATATAATAAAAACAATACACCATATCAAAACTGTACAGAGGTCCCCTGATAAAAGTTGATCATCTAAGAATGAAAGTAATTTTGCTAGTATCTAGAAAGGCACACACAGAATCTGACTTTAGCTGGGAGACTTCAGAAATCCTCAGCAGGATTTTGTACCCCTCCAAGAAGTTGCAAGAACATCAGAATAAAGATCTTTCACGTCTGTTTTTCCTACCTCCTAGCAGCAAGACCAAGCTTTCTCAAGTGGGGTAGAAGAGTTTCAACCCCAAGAAAGGGAGGCACATTCTCACTGCTCTTTGTGAGAAGACTGCATTTGTCAGAGCTGCAGAGCCTCTGACTGCTTCTCTATGGGAAACCCCAGGGGAGAAGTAAGGATCTCCTCAGAACTGACATGAAATTGTTAAGACTATCTTGAAGAAGGAAAGAAGCAAGGCATGAGAAATCCGAGGCAAGAAGTGCAACTATTCCTAGCAATCATGGCAATTGCAGCTTTGTAAGTTAGTCTGGCCAGGTGCCCAGAATGGGTAAGCAACCCTGAACCAGCAGCATGACAAGCATATGGGAGTTGGCACAGCTCAGGAGTGATGCAAGATGACCTCCAACTTCTCAAAAAAATATCTTAGCTACACTTCTAAGCTTTTTTTTCTAATTGTTGTTTAAATTAATAAACCTAGAATTACTCCAGGATGGTGAAGTTTGATTTTTTCCAACAGTATGATTCTATGATAGAGAAACTTTCACAAGCAGTACTAGGAACTCTGAAGGTAGATATCAGGTATCTTTTACTTGATGTCCTGTGGTATAGACAAAAATGGATGAGTTTATTTATTTATTTTTAAACAGAGGATGCTAGAACACAATTATTTCATACTGTTACCTGCTCTGCATGGGCTTTTCATGTCTAGAAAGAGTTAATTTGAACAGCAGTGTTCCTTCTGTAGCTGGAACTATGCATTCCCTGATAAGTTTGTAAGAAGACGAAAACACAAAGTCATAAGAAGTGGTGTCCATCAGTTTTAGAGAGAGAAGGGTCAGAAATCATATGATACAGGAGTCCCTGAAAGGCTGTGCATCACATTCTTCCCTGGCTTTCTCATCAGCACTGTGTCCAGCATCATAATGTCCTTCACCACTCTACTACATTGCTATTATCTCACAGTGATCCTGAAGCAGAACTTTAGAGAAGTTCAGAATAGCTCTTACCAACAACATGCAAAACCATCTGCATCTAATGGGGTCAGAAATACCTGTATTAGGAACACAGGTGTGCTGGAATTCTGACATCTATCTTGCTTCATCTATCTGGAGTGGTACTATACTGGCAAAACCCAAGATCCTAAGATGCTTAGGCTCCTTAACTCCCATTCACACATACATAAGGTAACTCATGAGCATTGGTGGCTACGAGCTGTGGGAAATTATACTTATTATCTAATTTTAACAGGCTCATCTTTCTTAATGATCTTTTTTATAATGAGCGAGTAAACAGTCCCTTGGGATCTCATTTTATTTCTCTTCAGGCCTTTTTAATTTGCTAGTTTCTCAGGCCTTGATGCCAGCTTCCCACATACTCAGAATCACATAAATCACAATTGCATCTAATTTGCATCTTTTCTAATAAGAAAAAAAACAAAGCTTATTTCTCTCTTAGTACTACGTCTTTGGACATTGTTCTGAAGTCCCATGGAGCTGCATCCAATTCATAGCAGTACAAAAGTGACTGGGGCATAGCAAATCTCTTGGTTGCCTTCATTCCAAACTCAGTTTCTTCTGCTGTTATCTTTCCCACAAGTTCCACTTGATGCCTACTAACACAATGCACAGCATGCTGGCTCTAGACTCATTGTTTATGCTACTCTTGACACTCCTCACCAGCCCCCTACCAGCTCAGTACTTTTTTTTATTCTGCTCACTCGTGCCAAACACTGAAGTCATAGTTTGAGTCTTCAGTTCCCTCACATCCCTCGCTCTTATCCTTATTCTATAGCTCACTTTTCCCTTCCCTTACTCTGACTTGACAGTGTTTATAACTCCACCTTTTTCAAATCTGTATTTACATAATGGACAGCTGTAATGTATTTTCCTTTTCCTCATCTCACTAAAACCTGGCAGCTCACAATGCTCAGTCCTCATGCATTTGCACATCTTCAGGGAAAATCTGGAGTTCACAGTGACATGGGGGTTAAGAAATATGAAGCTTATTTTGGCTCTGCCATGATTCCGACTCCTAGCAGCCAATTTGCCTCTTTCAAAATGCCATTTTTCAACAAAACCCATGGGCTTTAAGACTTTAATTCATGCCAAAACTGCATGCAGATGAGCAGGTTCCAGCCAGCTCTCATTTGCTACAAAGCCAACATGTAATACAGCTCCATCCTTGCTTTCAAAAACCTCGTGACAGAATAATTCATGTAATAGTCCAGACTTCTCTTTGGCTAGCTCCAGTTCCCTTCCCAGAAAGCTCCCCTTAGCTCTTTACAATACCTTGAAAATGTTTTTCACTATCTCACATAATTATTGTTTTTGACAGTTTGTCTCAGAATTTCCATGCACCAACATTTTCCATCACTAAGGCAAGCCAGAGCAAGAGAAAGAGGAAAAATAAGGCATGATAGATTCATTTTGTACTTTGACCAGTACCTCCAAAAAGCGTTCTGTGTGACATTCTGCTGACAGCAACATCCTGAGAGCAGCTACAGGCACTCAGCACAACAGGCTATATGTCTGACCACAGGCAAGGACAAACTTTCTGAACCTTAAGAACCACCAAACAAGTTTGAAAGCACTGGCTTTGGGGAAACATTCTGAAGTGCATTTCCTTTCTCTCGGCCCCTTTTTCTATCAACAGCAAAACCTTCCCTGGAAATTTACCACGTTTGTACAAGTCTGTTTGGTTTTTTTTCTTTAACATTTGGAAGCAATGAAAGGCAGAAGTGGATTCTTTTTGCACACTACAGCAGCAATGGACACAAAACTGCTAGCGGAATATGGGCATTTCATGTTCAGCACCAGAACTGGTTAGGATTTCAGTGAAGTTCTCAGAATTTTTGCTGCTTCCCTTCCTTCCTATTCCCAAATACTGACTCCTTCAGCAAGAACACTCAAGGTTTATGCAGGAAGGTTTTAGCAGAAATCAAGTTTACCCCCATTGTAGTAAACCTGACTGTAGAGACTTCCAGACTACAAACATAGCAAAACCTCTGGGGGAGTTAAATTGCAAAAAACAAACAAAAAAAAAAAATCAGCAAAATGGAGATAAATGCAAGTCCACAAGACAACAGCTACTTATTTCTACTTAGAAATGTAGAGTTCAAGAAATAAGACTTAACTCACACTCAAGGCCACACAGATCATGAGAGGACAGAGCTCAAGGGCTGACACCAGATGATTTAATCAAAGACATGCCATCCTCAATGACACTTATAAGAAAGTGAACCACAGGTAATTTACAAGTTATATATATTTGGTCGGCATTCTCGTGTCATAAGAAAGCAAGGACAAGAGACCAAGATGGTTTATTACAACAGTAACCAGATTCTTGACCCTCACACAGATGCTGGCACTTGCAGGTCTTCTCTTACAAAAGGGCAGTATCTCCTCTTCTGGTTGGACTGGGAATGGGATATATCTAAGTATGGGTAGAAGCATTTGGCAGGGGAGGCTGTTGTAATTTTACCTTTCCTAATAAAACAACTAGTTTTTAAGAAATTCAGGAGGCTGTGGAAGAATATGGGAATTCATAGTTTGCACTAAATTCTTAATATCAGCCACTGTTAGGATCTCGGTTGTGTGTACAGAAGCTGTTCTGTTTTGTCCACAAGGCTCTTACTGAGTTTGAAGAAGTAAAACAGAGCAGATCCTCAACTCAGTCTTGAACTGCTCTATCTTTTTCTCAATTGCTATCTAAAAGATCTCCCTTAGGCAAAATTTATCATATTAAATCTCAGTCCAAGACCAGCTTCTAATTTGTTCTAGTTTTTTTTGCTTGTCCACCTTCACTTTTTTGTTGTTGTTACTGAAATTTAATTAGGGGGAAGGAGAGCAAAACAGCCATTTTAGAGCAGTAATCGTGTGAGCTTGCACACTTCACTGTGCTTTTACTTTGCCCTCATAACTTACAGGGATCAGAACTTCTGACACTTTGAACAAAATCTTCCCCATAAAGCAAAGTTCTATGCTATTGAGAAGTCTCTATCAAACTTCTGCCTTATGTTACCACTGCAGTTTTCTATCCTGTCTGTTTCTGAATCATCTTTTCAGGGTCTTCCAGAAAATGACAAATGAATGACCACTCTCCAAGAGCAGAACAACAACAGTGAAGAGGAAAACCACAAAAACAAAACCACCACCTTCTTGGAGATGTAGCATTTGTGAGTCAAACTGTGAATTGTCAGTGCCGAGAGCTTTTTGTCTGAATGGTGGTTGCCAGATTGCTCTTCCAGAAGAGAGGCCAAGAACTCCACAGTTTTTATTTCCTGGAAACAAACCCTGCTTGCTTATCTACACGGCCTGTGGCAAACACTGGCCAAGGGCAGGGTAAGCAGGCCACTAGGCAGCCCTCTGCCTTCAGCAGCGCCCATCTCCCTGGCTGGTTTCTCAAATTCAGCACAATAAACAACTTTAGAAACTACACAAGTAAATGCAGGAGGAGCATTTGAACTTTCTCAATGAGCCTACCAACACCAGTGTAAGAAAAAATAAGAAACAGCCATTCCAGACTACAAAGTCCCACAATAGTCCTGAATAGGGCAAACCTACCTTTTGATAGGCATGAAGAAAAATATTCTTCACAGCTCCTCTTCCTAGAGGTCCTCAGCATATAGTTAACTTGGTCAGGCCACAGATTAGAGAAGGAGCAGGAAGAACAGCATCTGGATCTAAGGATGTCTCAAATTCAGTTGAAACTTAACAGCAACTCCGCTTTCAGCCCCCAGGGAAGAAAACTCAGTGTAGGTTTTCATTCACAAAAGTAGTAAATCTATAGAATAATAATTGGCTATCCCACCCAGATTACCAATGTCAGTGAGAAGCTCTGCATAGAGCATGTGTGTTTTCTTACACTGAAGTGTTGTGGCTATGCTCCAAGTTCCCAATTCCATAGGAGCTATACAGAGAGGTTCCCACGGCCAACAATACTTTAGGGACTTGAAAGGAAGCTGCAGGAATGCTTCACTATTTAAAAACGCATTCAATTCTGTTCAAGAGAAGGCATAGAGGAGGAGGCCTCCCATACATAAGTAAGGTTGAGCTGAAGGCCCTTTTGATGCCATAAGTTGCATAGCTTCTTGGCAGTGTGTTTAATCTTGTCCCTCTAGATCTTTACCCAAGGCAAGGAGCTTTTAGTTCACCTTCATCTAACTTGGCTTAACACATAGATGTTTTGAGCATTGCTTAGGGAATAGTAAAAGGAACCTGGCAGGAAGAAGTTGAGGGGGAAAAAAAGTGAAAAAAGAAAAATAAAGCCTCTGTCTGAGAAACCAAGGAAGCAAATAGCATCCTACTGATTCTGCAAAGCTCCAGGAACTCTATCAACAGGGATCAAAACCTGACTCCTAAAACTCACGTATTATCCTCAGAATAGTATTGGCTGCTTCCCACCAGATGCACCAATTTCTGTCTAGATCACATTGCACTGACACTCCTGTAATGGAAGCCATAACTAACAATGTTTCAACAAAACAATACGTGGGAATTTAGCCATGTCTCTCTGCTCATTTTACAGGGAAGTCCTAAAGCTAAAAATCTGAGCCTTCCTCTTGGGGAAAACAGAACAATGAATCTTGCTGCGGAGTGACACATTCAAGGCAATTAATTACAAAAGATTCAGCTCACAAAGTCACACTCTGAGTATGACTGGAACATAAATAGATTAGCAGCCGCTAAGGATTGCTCCTCCTGATCTGAAAAGAATGTTCCCTCTTCACTTTTGTAGCCTTTAAAGATGTACAACCATTCTTTTAACAAGAAAAGCCATTTCACATTTTTATAAATATCCCAAATGCTTCAGGTTACCCTTAGTTACCCTTCATCTCTGTTCTCGACAGTGCTGCCAACACAGTCATGCTTTCCAGCAACTACAGCCTTGCCTTAAGCAGAATAAAACCTATACCACTTCCTTCGTTTACATCATTCCCCAGACAGGTGGAGGAAAGATATGACTTGTTTTGCCCTGAAGCTCTGGTCAAAACCACTGCTCTCTGATCAGCAGCCTTCAGAGGAAGACAGATGCAGCCAGAGCTGATTACAGGTTTTGAAGTTTTGTGAGCATTGCATGCACCTATAGCCATCCCAGTGTGCTTTACAAAGCCAGTAGTATCACTGAGTCTGATGCACTGAAACTGCCAGAGCAGCACAGAACAACAAACTGTACAAGGTCACCCAGTAATTTGTTATCAGAACTAAAACCCAGCTCTCTCTACTACAGTCCTTCAGGCAGCTCTCCCAACTCGACTTCCCCTCTTCAACAACAAAAACAAAAAAACCCCACACACAAAATCCATTTTTCTGTCAGAGCAGGCTGAGCTAAACTGCAGAATGAGAAGAATCTGGTGCACCTTCAGATTCCTGTTGGAACAGTTACATGATAGAGCGTTTACACAAATGATGGGAAAACACTGGCATAAATTTTTCTTTGAACACAAGTTAAATAAGGGACTGCAAATTCTTGTTCTAGGAGCTCTAAAGTTGGATTTATTATCTAACAGGCTCAAGAAGTGATGCTTAGCTGCTTGGTTTTGTGCCTGCCCTGCAAATGTTGACAGCTAATTTACTTCAATAACGAAGATACTTCACTCCATAACATGCAGTCTGTGATGGTCCAGTGACAGAGTAGTGCCCAGCTCAATGAGGCTATCACCCCAGTGCCAACTTCTGGTGTAAACTGCAAGAACTTTTGAAGGCTGTGGTGTTACACAGCTTTAGCTTCCCACAATGGCTTAAATCACACTCTTAAAACACTCAATTTGGTAGTGTTGAAGAAAGGCACAAAATTTAACAGGGGGTTTATCAATACATACACTATTTTTCAGTTACAACCACTAATGAAACCCAGTTTCTCTGCATACTCTACAACCCTATCAGTATACAACATAGGAATTTGAAGTCTGGCTGAGATATTATTAACACCACTCAACTATATTTGATAGCAGGTGGGGATAAAGGAAGCATTCAGCACTGCCAGACAAAACAGCACATACTACTGCATAGGATGTTCTTTATTTACAAAACAGAGCCATTTTCTAGTAGTGGAAGTCCGCTCAAATCACTTCAGCCCCTTTTTTGCTCCTGTAAGCAAACTTTCAAGAATGAATCAGAAGCCCCCTCCCCCTCCCTTCTTTTTTTTTTTTTTTTTTTTTTTTTGCTCTGCCAGCAGAGGTTTTTAATATTCAGAAAGTGGGAATTTCATAGCCCACTCGTTGAATTAGTCTCTGTTTTTGCTCTTTAAGCTCTAATCTGGGAGTGAAAATGATTGAAATACTTCAAACATGTTCTGGTATAGCCACCACATAAAGAAATGCTAAAAACAGACCAACCCAGTGCATGTAATTATCGCTTAATTAACAGTACTAGAGGAACTACAATCTAGTACCTAGAGCACTGGACTAGCTATAATGAGCCTTTATTCTAACAGCAGATTAGCAACTGATTTGCTGTGTACCTTTTATGAGAGAGGAAAAAATACTTGCCTAAGCCTTCCTCCTTCCCTTTCCTTTTGCCTTTTTGTCTTACCTATTTATTTTTGCAGGTTTTTTTTTTTTTTTTTGGCAGTAGGAGCACTCCTTCCATTAATCCCTGTTACCTCTGTCAAGCAGCCTCTGATCAGCACTCATTCTTGTCTCTCCTGCATTACCCAGAATTAAGCTGTGCTGTCTTGTTGCTTTCCTCACTACAACAGCAGCATCTTTGGAATTCTTTGGATAGCTGAAGTTCCTTTTTCCTCATCTTCATCTCTAATTTTCTTAGATTCCCCCATGTTAGTATTACTTAATATTATTGTTACCTCAAACAAAATAGTGCTACCAACATTAACTCCTGTTATGCCATTTTCAGCCACATATTTCCCAGCTTGCTGCAAGGTCACCTATTAGCCTCTCAGTAAAATTTCCTGACTTTCCATTTGCCCAGGGAAGACTGGCACAGCTCAGTAGAAGGGCTGAGGTTAAAGCAGAGCATCGTCTCCTTAGCTCTCAAGGAACAACTTATCACTATCTGCATACCAGGACAAAAGCCTCTACTGCTTATGCAACCAGCTTGCCCCAGGCTTGCCTCTGCATCCAAATATTTGACTCCCCTTCTCCGTGCTAGATAAAACACTCCCCAGAGGCCAAACTTCATAGTGAGCAGTCAGCCCTTTGATCTCAGAAGCAGCTGGTGCACAGCTGCTCCCTGTTACTTCTGCAGCTCTCAGGAACCCTTCGGATTTTCCTGTCCTCCCTCACAGTCAGGCACAAAGGGCAAGAACACCACCCGCAGCTATCTTCCATTCTCCTGCAAAATTTCATCTGCCACCTCACCTTCTCTGCACACTTCCTTGAATTACTGACTCAGCCCTGACTCTTCCCTTCTAAGCAGCCCCCAAGGACACGAGCAGTGATGCTTTCTTCAGCGTCACCCACGCTTGGGAGTTTCCTGGGGAAGATGTGATCTCCTCACAGCACTCTGTCTGTCCTACAGACCATAGGGAACAAGCTGCTGTCCTTTCTCTCTCATCTCAGGAAAATCTTCCCTAGGATCGCAGTAGTTTGCAAGCAGAAAGAAAGAAGCCAGTTGCACTCAGTGGAGTCTCTCTCTTGTGCAAATACAACGTCCAGTCAGCAAAGGACAGCCTGCCTTCTGAGAGGCAGGCCTTCCATAGAGCCTTCCTCTGAGCAATAAAGTACCATTCACAGAGCCTCAGAGCAGACAACCGTATTGACTATTTACAGCCAAGTATTATCAATGATACTTCGTAAGAGCCTAAGGAAATAGAAAAGTTCAAAACCAGCTCAGCACCTCCAACCAGCTGCAGGACTCAGAGACAGTATTTTCATCCCTTCCCTAGTTGGAAAAGCCCTTTGAAACAACCACCAGGAGATGACTAGGGATGAAATAAAGCAGCATAATCAAATGACTCTACTCACAACACTGGGTGCTGAGAAGCATTTTGGTCCATTGACAGTAAAGAGAATCATATAATGAACCACTTACATGACTGTAAAGAGGTCAATCTGATGAGATTTCCTCAGATATCCCTAAAAGATTAACTTTAGTACTCATGTGCTGAGGAAAACTGGTAAGAGTTGAAATGGCTGACTTCTGAGCTTACCTTGCAGAACCATCTCAGTGAGACCAGAACAGTTTACCCACCAGTGCTTCTGCACCAGCTGCCTCATCAGCTATCCCAGGTGCTCTGTAACCAGCTGCCTCAAAGAAAAGTCACTTCACCTGATCCTACCAGCGTCATTACTGTCTCAAGACCAGAAGCTGCTGCACTCCTGATGACTATATTACAACACACATGAATAAGGCTTAATGCTTGGATCTCAATTAATAAGGGAAACTAACACACAAATAAGAATCTCAGCTCTGGAAAATCGTCTTTTGTAGGAGAGAAAAAGAGTGTGTGGGTCATGCTAGTTTTAATTGAATCTGACAGAAAAACAAGAACCTTCCTTGGAACAACTACAAAGTTTCCAAGGTCCAACTTTTCATAGAGATTCACTTATGGAACTTTTTCTGCAGTTACAACTTCCAGGAAAGCAGAAACTCTTAAGAGACCTTCTGATAAAGAAGAAAAAGTAAGATGCTTCTGCTTACTAGTCTCTTTTGTGGAAGTTGAAGTGTGGTGTAACCCCTAAACAGAGGCTTTCAAAAGCAAACTTTAACCAATAAATGAAGTCATCTACACTGCTGCATAGTAATGAAACAGTAATGTTTGAGCCAGCCACAGTAAATGTCCACTAGTCAAGAACCAGAACCAAGCTAAGAACTTTCCAAGACTCTTGTTCACCATTCATTCTGTGAGTTTATGTCTGCACATGTGACAAGGCAGTATTTCTGCTCCTGGTAATTCATTAGAAACACCTCAAGGCAGGATAACTGTGAAAAACAATGTACTGAGTTAGAAAACAGCACGCTGATTTGTCACAGTCGTGTGTTTGCAAAATGCTTAAAGTTGAGCAAAAGGGGTTATGTATGATGGAGGTGTATGACAAATACCACCCAGTTATCATCCAGGATGATTTTCCTCACAGAAAAGGATCAATAAACAACAAAAATTCCAACTGCTTCCCCCAGGTTTTCAGCTTTTCTGTTCCGCTCACGCTGATAGGAGATCTTGAGTTTTTCCTCCACAGTTCATCACTACTATTTCTCCACCACACAGTACAATTTTCATTTCAGACTGCATTGGTACTTTAAAAATACTGATTTTGTAAAACAAACAGTGAACTACCAAGAAAAACACCAACCAATCTTTCATAAGTTTTATCATGATTTAGATTGGATATTTTCAAGCTGCCTATGCTCTTAGTGTTACCTGTTTATTACTAACAAAAGCTGTTTCAATTCAGCTAAATTGTTTGAGGATATCCATGGGTGTTGTTTCCTGAAACGTATGTCTGTGATATCAAGACAGTGAAGGCTTTCTTTATAAGCAAGAACATAAGCCAGTTCTAGAAGCAGAGACATGGGGGTACATGAGGAATTAACAAAAAGATAATAATCAGCAATAAGGCTTTAGAATTGCTGTTAGTAACAGCTTGTTTCTGGTAACCACCTGTGATCTGCAATATCCAAAAAGCAGGTCTATAGCCACATCATTCCTATCCATGTTCAGCAGGTGTCCCACTTACTCTTATGTATCTTCTCTTCAACTCTCTTCTCCCTTTTTCTAATTTACAGAGAAGGCATGCCTTTTTTTTTTCTTGCACCTGCATGTACACTGATGACTTAAGCATACATTTAAAAGTTTTTACAGATCTTTAAAGTAAAAAGAACATTCAACCCCAAAAGAGCTTTTCCCCCTAATACTTTAACTGACTGTAATTCTATAATGCAATGGAAAGTACAGCAATAATAGCAGAGTGACACAATCTAAGGCTACAGCAAAGAAGAATAAGCACAAATACAGCAGCCACAGATGCAAAAACAATTTAAAAAAAAAAAACCAAAACCCTACCTACCTTTGAAAGGCCTCAGGTAGACAGGAATCTCAATTCCTCAATTACCTTTGCTGCCAACCCTTAAACGTGGTCTGGGAAAGGGTGGATTCTGGCTCCACTCCTTCCAGTCACTCAGTGTATTGCTTGCACCTGAGCTCCCCTGGCTTGGTCCTGCCTTCCTACCAGGTGCTCAATCACTGGTGACTTAGCATTTCTGCTACACTCAACCCCTTCACGGTGTGAACCAAAGATTGAGCAGGTTGAAGGTAACCCCTTTCCATTACAGTGATCCAGTATACCACAATGCTTTGTACAATTTGCCTGTCACAGTGTAGGCTGACAAAATACAAGACGATTGATGATTGGTTCTTGGTTGAGGTTGATGTTCCTTTGTGGGCTGGCACTCAGTGGCTCTCTGGTGCTTCCCTGAACCAGGGAAGGTTCAGCTCGAAATGTATCAGTCCCATATAGTACACCACTGGGTGTCATGCTGAACTTATACTGACAGTAGAGCATCTCGATGTCATGTTGCTCCTCCTGATGATCCTGTGACTCAAAGAGACTCAAAGGAAATAGCATAGATGTTTCAGAGGTACCAGAAGGGGTAGGTTTGCCCTCCACCGCAAGACACAGGCCATATTCCTTTCTTCTGCTTCACATCAAACCTGAGACCAGAACCTAACTGGGGTTCAAACAGAATTTTGACACTGCCACAGGCCCCAGCCAAACCCACCCAGAGTTACACAGACGTCTAGTTTGGCTGTAAGGGTGCAGTCGAATATACCCAGTGCCTGGGCCTGTTTATAACAGCTAGCTTTGCTTGCTGGAAGGCCTCCTGTTCTGTTCTCACCTAGTCCCGTTTTTGGCCTTTGTGAGTCGATCGATACAAAGGCCTCAGCAGCTGCACTAACTGGGGTATAAATGAAGGCCAGTATCACAGCATACCCCAAACTTCTTGCAGATGCCTTGGCATGGTAGGGACTGGGAATGCCTGAACCTTGTCTATTATTGCACTGAGTAGTACTTTGGTCTTTCCAATCAAATTACACCCAGGCATTTCATCAACAAGATGGGTCCATGCACCTCTTGTGGGTTTATACCCCACCCTTTCTCTTGTAAATGAGTATTTAACAAATCTACTGCCTTTCCTAGTGCCTCCAGCGAGTCAGATGTCAAAGCGAGATCATCAGTATAGAGGTATAGCTTGATGTTGTTAGGATTATTTCAATCTCCAAGTTCATGTATCACTAAGTTATGACAAGAGGTTGGTGAATGCACATACCCTTGCAGCAGGACCTGAAAGGTCCACTGCCTGCCTCCCCTCCCCACGTAAATGCAAACTGGTCTTGTGATTCATCATGAATGGGAGCACTGAAGAATGCATTTGCAAAAGTCCAGGACACAATGGTAGGTTTCTATCTCCTTACTCACTGTGTCCATCAAGGAGGCAATATTGGGTACAGCTGCATGAATGGATGGTGTGACCTTGTTTAATTTTCCGTAATCCACTGTCATTTTCCACATGCCAACTGATTTCTGTACTGACGATATGGGAGAATTGTATGGGCTATGTGCAGGTCTTATGATGCCTACCTTTTCTAGTTCCTGCACTGTTCTACTGATTTCCTCCTGCCTCCCCAGGAGTCTATACTGTTTAGTAATAGTAATCCAGCATGGATTTGGCAAAGAGGCTCATGTTTCACATGGCCTCTTAATATCGCCCACACCAGCTAGATACTACATCTCTCTCAGTGTGAACTCTCCAACAGTCCTCTAGAGTGTCAGACCCCATAGTATGTCTATGCCCAGTATATACTCCAGGACTGAGGCAATAGACAGCTTATACTCCTGGGGTGGGAGATTCCCAAGCCCCAACCTCAACCATGTCTGGCTTACAGAGATGGTCTGTCTCCCAAACCCACCAATCATCACTCTATCTCCCTGGCATTTGGTTGGATCGCCATAAATAACAGACATTTCTAAACCCATGTCATCTAGTGCCATAATTCACTGTTGTATGGAATGGCCTAAACCTCTGACTGACCACCTGAGACAAGCAATGAGTTACCTCTGGGAGCACAGGTGAAGGCAATTCACCTGTGCTATCAAAAGGGGTGGAGCCTTGCTCCACCTCTCCTAGACCCCATTTAAGAGCTGACTACCACTAGGGGAGGATCTCTTTTGGAGATCACTCCTCTGGAGTCTTCTCAGTGAGCCCAGGACAGGGGGTAAGCTTTTCATCTATTATTCTTTAGCGTGTAACCTGTTCAGTCTAACTTTCTTGTACATTTCTTAATCATAATATCTGTGTATTCATCAATTATACAACTGTATGTTCTTCTGGGACTAAAAAATAGTCAGCTTGACATAAGGCCTCCGGTCCCATCTGGGGGCCCTAGGTGCAGAATAGCTGGCATTCCCTGTTATGCAAATAACTGAGTAATTGCCAATTCTTTTTTCTCAGGTAGGTCAGGCATAGCGACTGGGGTCACTTGAGAAGACTTTTACTGGGAACTAGGATATCTTTCAGGTTCCATGTTCTTATTGGTATTTTTTCAATAGTTCTTACCCCTGCTTTTTTTAGGGATATTTTGAAACTTCTACTTGTCTTCCCCCTGTCCCCACAGCTGGAGGAGGATGTGAATGGGCTAGCAATTGATTTTATCAAATTGAACCCCAGCCTAGATTAAATCATGAAGCTTCTGCTTTCAGGATACCTGTATGGGTCCCAACTGAGGAGTCCATGGGGCAGGACTCCCCCTTTTAATTAGGGGATGACCTCAGCCCCTTCCAATGTTCAGATATTGCACCTATTCCAAAGGTGCTCTGTCTCCCTCAGTTCAGCCACCAATTGGGTGGCTTGTTGGATGATGGCCTCCAAGGCCACTGAAGGATTCAGTATGGATACCAGTGCCTCATACTGGTGGGGAGGAGCTTGTTGTAGTATGAGGTCCCTCATTCCTGCTGAAAACTTAACCAGGTCAGGACTCACAAATGCATCATTAATGGCCTCCTTCATCCCTAGTTCTCTGATATAACTTTGGAGTTCTTCCATTGATGTCCATGAACTGGTATTGATCAGTACATCACTTTTGTTTGGCCATGTAATTTTTACATGCTGCTATTACCTGCCGAATTGAAGAATAGTTTTCTTTGTTATGTATTATTATCACATTACAGCCTCTGTCTGAGGGCCAGATGCATAGTAATGGATGCAGGTTGGAAGATCTTGGGCCCATTAACTACCATGCTTTCAGCCCCCACATCCCATAATCTCAAAAGCCATGCTTTCATGAGGTCCTTGTTTAAATTGTTGCAACAAATCCAGAAGTTCAGCAGCTGTGCATGGGCATGCTGTTACATGTTGTGCATTGTGGGCAGGGGGCTGCTCTTCAAGTGTCAACCCTGTTGGTCTATCCTGGATTTTATTTATCTTTTTGAGTTATTACTGGACTTATTTCTAGAGGATCTGAGGCTTCCAAATCCTCTAGATGAATTTTAATCTGCTTTGCCGCCTTTTTGTTGTTTTTTTTTTTTGATTCAACTAGGATCCAAGGATCTTCTGATCCAAGTTCTTTTCCCCTCTTAATAACATGGATTTTAATTTCAAAGGGGAAGTTCCAGTTGAAGGTGGAGGAGTTTGCCCTGTCCAAGATGTAATTTCATTTCCCAGTTGCCTAATATAGGCTTTTTTTAAAAAAAAGCTTGTTTTCATCTTTTAATTCTTCCTACAAGGAATGATATGCATTAATAGTGAGTAGCAGTGGCCATGCCACAGCAGATACTGCTACTATTTTCTCAGTTGTCAAAAGATTTTATCCTCATTTATTCAAAAAGTAAGCCACTTCTTTGAAGGGGATTTAATAATGGGAACGTTGCCCCTTATAAGACCCCATTCTTTAATAAGCAATGCAGAACTTAGCCATGGGGAGCACAGGAATCTTGGAGTTTCCCCTGGGAGTTCTTCTTTCACTGTATTAGTGGTCCTGGTGACCATCCAGTGCACTTTTTCCTTTTTAGATAATCCATCCTAAATAAGCACCTGGCTGGCTCACCGACCGTAATGCTATAATATGATGGAAAGTACAGCAATGATAGCAGAGCAACACAATCCTAGGTTGCAGCAAGTAAGGACCTGCTCAAATGAAACAGCTGTGGAAACAGAAATAAAGGAAAATCTGCTTACCTTCAGAAGGCCTCAGGTAGGCAGGGATCTCCAGCAAGATACCCTTGCCTCTACTGCCAACCCTTAAATGAGGTCTGGGAAGGGGTGCATCCTGGCTCCACCCCTTCCAGTCACTCAGGTTCGCTGCTTGCATCTGAGCTCCCCTGGGTTGGCTCTGCCTTCTCACCAGGTGCTCAATCACTGGTTCAGGCCATGACTTAGCATTTCTGCTATACTAACAATCTTTAAAAATACTTTCAAATGATGCTAGAATAAATAGAAACAACCTACAGTCAACTCCTGAGAACTTACATGCACAAAATATTTTTCTTAAATATAGAATTTTGTAGTCTTCCAGAACTGAAGCCACTATACAGCAGTGAAGAAACAAAAATCCATTCTTTCCACTGTAGGTCATGCTTCAAGGAATATACGCTACAGAAAAACACAAAGCCTCTTAAGATTTAACTTATCTAATTATTTTTATAAAAACTATGTTTTTATACAGTATCTTGGGATTACTAGAATGCTTTTTCTGTAGACAGCATTATGGAGGACAATCATCATTAGTTCCTAAAGCCATCTGAAGCCAGTAGTCCAAATTTCTAAAAATGACAAAGTTGTACAAGTTCTCTCCTCCTTTGTGAAAACCATGTTCATTCTCTCTCCATGAAACAGGGCTGTCTGCAAAGCCATGTACAGTTAAGGTGAGCCACTGTGCCAGTTTTGGTTCACCAAAATAGCAACTGCAAGAAAGAAAACAAGGTTATCAATAATTACAATGGAATGAACAGGAAGTTCAAGTATACAAGGTCAAAAATTTAAAACATTCATCTTAATGAACATCAGTAATTAACAGTTTAGAAGAACACCCTGCTTTAGTACATATGTAAATCTGAAAATATTCTACCAGAATGACATTAGGAATTGAAATAAGTCTGATTCTTGATTATTCCCACCATACTTACAGACATGACCAAAAAAAGTTACAGTTCTAAAATCATGAATTAGTTGTTCTGAATTTCCTACAGAATGTATTGCCTTTCAGAAAAGTATTACATTTTCTAAGAACAGACATCATTAGAGGGAAAAAAAGGTATAGGAGGAAGAAACAGGCTGTGCTTGACACAAATGGATTACAAATAATCAAAGCCAGGCATTATATACTGCTCTTAAGCAGAAGCCATGGGTATTCATATTCTAACTCTATAAGACTAGTGAGGCTTTTTGCTTCAGATTTGAAAATGCGAAGAGTAATCACAGAATCACAGAATCGTAGGGGTTGGAAGGGACCTCCAGAGTCCAGAGTAATGATAACCACCCAGACAAACCAACAGCAATGTTGACTTGAGCCAGTGCTACAATCATCAGTAGCCATGCACTTCAAAAATTCTCCTACACATGCAGCAAGGAAGCTCCAGAAATCACTGTCAGTAGAGCTCATGTACATTACAGGCAGACTTGCACTGATCCAAGATACACTAGTATTAGGTAGACTGGTAGTGCATTAGAACCACAGCTACCCTTTTCATCACTATTCACGTTATATGATTCATGTTATAGCATGATTTAAAAGTACATAAGTTGATTTACTGTAATCAACTGTGTCATAATAACCTTGAAGTGTCTTGTTGCTCTTTCTGGTTTTATAAAGGGATTTCAATCATATTTTCTATCAATAGTTAAAAATGTTAAGTCAGACATATTTCAGGGTACATGATGTTCAGGACATGAAATCTGAAAAATGTATAAGCTCAGCAGAGCCACTGTGCTTTAGAAATTAAGATATAAAAACAAAGTCATTACTAGAATGCAGGGCAGGCATTCACAAACTTGCACACATCAGGAAAGTGTTCAAAAATAATTACTGCTTTTTCATACCAATATTAAACTTTTGCTCATTTCCCAATTGAAGTCTTCATTTTGTACTTTATTTACTTTCAACAGCACTACTGAATACAAGTGTTTAATTTTTGAAATCACTTTGAGAAAGTACTAAAAAAACCCAATGAACTAAGAGTGTCCTCCTGCAAGTCCTTACCACAGCTGCTCCAGTAACTGAATTATCTTCTCAGGAATTATGAAGCCTGTGATTGTGCACAAAAATGCCTGGTCCACTATTGTGTTGGGCTGAGGACAGCAATAGGTTGACAAAAAACTAGAAGATACATTATCTCTGGAAAAGAAAAAAAGAGAATAAATAAAATAAGTGTACTTTAAATCTTCCAAATAAAGCTTTATCTTTATCTATCAAAACCTGTAGCAAAGAAGTCTTTATGTATATCATCTAAATTCATACCCAAACAATTAATGGACAGGTGACACCCAAATTGTCATGGGTATCCTCAAAATCACAGGTAAGTTAATCAGGACTTTAAACAAGCACTTAAGTGTGTAATAGACATTCCACTGGCAGAAACATGTCCTTCTTAATCCTTACTTAGCTGTTCCTTAAATAAATTGTGGCTTTTCCTACTTAAAATGTATTTTAAGATCAAACAAGATCAAATACTTACAGATTAACTTGATTCAAGACAGCACCCAGCCATTCAAACAGTTCCTCTGTACTGCAGGACTCTTCTGGCTTTCCTTGAAGTTCATTGCTTTGTAACACTGGACACTGCAGGTCTCTTAATGTGCTGAATGTTACTTTTGGCTTTAGGGCCTGTATTTGGTTTTTTGAAAAGTATGACATCAGTGTTGATCCCTCTGCACCTTAACAACACAACACCACAAAGGGCTGTTACAAAACTATTACACAGAAGGCACACTGAAGTCATGAAACATTTGTATGTGCGTTTAAAGGATGCAGTGTGGTGTTGAACCACAACTAGAACTGCTTACGACCTTTTCTTTTGCAAAAGGCATAGAATTTTCAGTTTCCTTATCTTCTTTGAATTAAGGATTAGTACAAAATCCAGCAACTCACTACAGCTCAGCAACCTTACTGGGGGAACGGTGATTGATGTCATCTACCTGAACTTCTGCAAGGCATCTGACATGATCCCTAACAAATCCTTCTCTCTAAATTGGAGAGGTGTGGGTTTGAAGGATGGGCTGTTTGATGGATTAGGAATTGGCTGGCTGATCAATGGTTCTGTGTCAGGGTGGAGGCTGGTCACAAGCAGTGTCCCTAAGGGGTTGGTCTTGAGACCAGTGCTCTTCAACATCTTTATCAATGACATCAAGAATGGTATCGAGTGCACCCTCAGCAAGTTCATGGATGACACTAAGCTGAGCAGTGTGGTCAATACAGTGGAAGGAAGGCAAGCCATCCAGAGGGTACAGGAGAGGCTGGAGAAGTGGGCCCATGAAAACCTAATGACGGGTTCAATAAGGCCAAGTGCAGGGTGCTGCACTTGGGTTGGGGCAATCCCAGGTATTTATACAAACTGGGGGAAGAGCTCTTGGAAAGCAGCCCTGCAGAGAAGGACTTGGGGGTCCTGGTGGACAAGAAGCTGGACATGAGCCAGCAGTGTGCACTTGCAGCCTGGAAGGCAACTGTGTTCTGGGCTGCATTAAAAAAGGGGTGGCCAGCAGGGAGAGGGAGGTGATTGTCCCCCTCTGCTCAGCTCTTGTGAGGCCCCATCTGCAGCACTGCGTCCAGGCCTGGGGCCTGCAGTACAGAAGGATGCAGAGCTCTTGGAGCGGGTCCAGAGGAGGGCCACTAAGATGATCAGAGGGCTGGAGCACCTCTCCTATGAGGAAAGGTTAAGGGAACAGGGCTTGTTTAGCTTGGAGGAGAGAAGGCTCCAGGGAGACCTCATGGTGGCCTTCCAGTACTTGAAGGGAGTGTATGAACAGGAGGGGGAATGGCTGTTTACATGGGTGGATAGTGATAGGACAAGGGGGAATGGTTTTAACCTGAGACAGGGGAGGTTTAGGTTAGATATTAGGAGGAAGTTCTTCACTCAGAGGGTGGTGACACACTGGAACAGGTTGCCCAAGAAGGTTGTGGATGCCCCATGCCTGGAGGCATTCAAGGCCAGGCTGGATGTGGCTCTGGGCAGCCTGGTCTGCTGTTTGGTAACCCTGCACATAGCAGAGGTTGAAATTAGATGATCACTGTGGTCCTTTTTGACCCAGGCCATTCTATGATTACTATTTAAGTAGTAAACATAGAAATAGATCTGACAGTAGAAAATTCAAGCAAAACTAACTGGGCAAATAATGAAATAATACTTACATGAATTCAAGGTGTCCTGAAAAGGTATTCATAAAAGGAAAGCTACTTGCCTATTAACTTGCCCCCCAAAACAAAGTGGATTGCAAGTGCACTCACACTGTATGTATACCCACCCTTGTACACAGAAGCCTAGGGAACATTTTGGCTTATGACTGTCCATGTATACATCCCCTCTTTACTCACAGACCAATTCCTGCTGCTGTGCAAGCATGACACATGCACTGCATCATTAGGTCACCTCCAGCTCAGCACCTCTAGAAATTTTTCAAGCATTTAAGAGTAAAGGAGAGCATATATAAGGCAGATGTAAATGGATATACTGCATCTCTAAAATCATTTAACTGAAATTAAGCTCAGAAGAATTTCTTCCAAGAGCACAGAGCATCCAGAGGGATCCCAGAACCACTAGTTCAGTAAGAACTGCCTCATAGAGACAGCATGGAATCTGGAAGCAAAACCAACTTAATGGAATGAACTCCTGCAGTTCTCAGGAACACTTTACAAAAAGTTATAGTCTCATAAATTCTCCTGGAACACAACTTCATAAGCACCAAAAGTGTCCCCTCCCAGTTTCCTAAAAGGCACTCATGTCTTTTACTCAGCATGCCCAGGTAGTGAGGCTTTTAGTTTTCTCAGCGGAGGACAACAAATAAGAATCATTCCAGGAGATTTGATCCCATTATTAAAGACTGTATACTTGATGTTCTTTGTGTGATGGGAAACTTCATCTAGGAGCCAGGGGGGTTCAAGGGAAAAATTACTGATTCACAGCAAATTGAGAAATCATCTTCAGATACACTGAACTTAAGATCATCCCAGTAAAAGATCAGAATTAGCCACGGAGACAAGCAGCTCTCCCATCTGCTTAGCTGCCACACTAGAACACCACTTCCCAAACAGTGAAAAAGTGAGCAGCTGACTACAGGTTTGAGAACAGATTTATCAATCGTGTCAAGAAAAATACTAGGATAGTCTGAGGGACAAACACCTTGAAGTGAGAAAGAACAGATGAAATTCAGGAACAGGACATAGTTAACTATGCAGCAGAATACAATATCTGTGGCCCACTATCAAAAATTCTGGACTGCTTAAGCTCCATCACCATACCTATCCTACCGAAGGGATCACTTGGAGGAGGAGGGCTAAACTGACCCTTTTTAATCATCCTGCACAAAAAGCTGTCCAAATGCAGAAGGGCCCACATGACAGATACTGAACTTCTGTTAGCTTGTATGTTTACATAAAGATACATGCGTATTTATGTTTGAAGTGCATCAGGACAATCCTCCTTCAGTCTATTCTTCCCTTAAGTACTTGTTACACTAACAGGCTCAAAGAACACATAATATTGCCTGAGAATTCTGGATCGAACAAAAATGGATACATTTTAAATGTCCCCTCTAAATAGAAACTTCAGCTGTAGTCCTAACTTCAGGAAATCTCCAAGGCTACAGCCAGGACTCTTAACAGAACAGCTCCTGTAGCTACAGCACAGCTTTCCATGCCCACAACAACCAGCTACATTGTCACAGTCCAGTGAATTTCAGCCAATAAATATTTAAAATTGCCATAGAAATTACAGCAGTAGAACAGAGAAGAAAAGATGGCTTTGATTCTGTCATTAAACACATGAGACACTCCGTATTCCTTCTTTCTGTTTCTCTGAGCACCAGAATCAAGAAATAGGGGGGAAAAAAAAGAAAAAAAAATGGTATGAAAACTGAAAACCCTACTTTTGGAAAGCAATAGGAATGTTTACAAGCCTCCAGCAGTGCTGGCCATGGCAAGAAGCACTAGGGTTCAGCAGGAAAGCTGCAAACACAATGCTCATGGAAGACAAGGACGCTCTAAGAAAATACAGCCCTCCTTTCCCCTTCCAGAAGAATCCACACAATGCCTCAGTGCCTATAAATAAAATCTATGACTGTTTTTATTTTTGTCAGTACAAAGAAAGAGTCTTCCTATGTTACAAACTTGATTCTTGCACAGAACGACATTCTGATTTAACTCTGTATTTAGAAGATGATTAACCTGACTACAGTTTTTTGGCCATAAGAAGCTGAAGAAAAGGGATACTGTTCTTCCTGAATGCTGCTACACGGCAGGAATAAATGCGTACTGGCCCTAACAGCATTTTGCTTTCTGCCCAGAGTCAATAAATCTAAGCAAGCTGAGCCTGAGGATCTGCCACCTGAGCTGGATTTATGTCACCATTTATGGTAGCAGGAGTCTTCACTGTGACTCTTTCCTGAAGATGACAAGGGAAGAAACTGCAAAGCCTTAAACCACTTCTGTAATGACAAACAAGGATGAATCCATGTAACACAGTTTGTATTAAAAAAGGTGGGGAAACCAGAAGGACTATTAAGTGAAACACAGGGCAAAGCTGAAGGAGCTTGAAAGCAGCTTTAATTTCTCACATCAGTAACACTCAGACTTGAAAGAGTCCAGAATCACTAAGAATGTAAAGAGCAGATGGGAAAGCACACTCGAGAACCTCTCTGACATCTCACTAGTGTGAGACTTCTTAGTGACTTCAAGCTGCACATAAAATTCTGATAAGGCATGGCTCCTGGGCTTTTTGTCAATGCAAATGCTGCATACACAAAACGATCTGTTCTGAGGAAATACAATTGGACAATACTGGAGAAAAGCAGAAAACTACAAACATTTGGACATCATGTCAGTTCCATTTTAGTTTTACATTCAGTTCTTATTACCTGAATTATACCAAGCCAGTAAGAAGTCAAATTCTAAAGGTTTCTTTTCTTTCAAGGCCCAAAGCACCCTCTTATGTTTCTTGCCATCAGGGTGAAAGCTGGAATCGGTCAAGTCAATAGTTATAACTGCAAAAATGTACAAAAGCTATTTTAATTCAGTAGACTAAATTTAATACCAAAGTTAAGAATTAAAACAAGGAAACCAAATAGCATTAAAATACCTTTTCACATGTACAGCATCTTTACAAAGTATGCAAATATGACTCCCCTTTATGTAAGTAACCTCCTCCTGCCATCTTTATTTTGATGTAACATGGAACTGTTGTTGCCATCACTAGGAAACAAAGTCCCAATATAGGGCTTCCTGTGTTCCAGTTTCTGACCAGTACCCCTTGTTCTATTGCTGCACACCACCAAAAAGAGTCTGCCCCCATCAACTTGACTCTCATGCTTTGCGTATTTATAAACAGCAGTGAGACCCCCTCCCAGCCTTTTCTTCCCCAGACTGAAGAGTCTCAGGATTCAACCTTTCCTCTTAAATCAGAAGGCACAGATACCTCACAAAGCAAAAATTCTTCAGTTCTACTCCAATATAAGCACTTAATCAGAACACCAAAAATTAGAGACTTCATAGAATACCCCTGAGAATGTTTATCTCCTTTTTCATTTCGAAAATTCAGTTTTTCTCTTCATGCAATCTTTTCTACCTACATCTGGAAAAATACCATCATTTTTAAGGAAAGGTAAGTTTCAGAGTTGCTGTTTTAGCATCCTAACAAGGCATTTCACAAACAGATCTGAAGTAAGCACTGTTAATATCATTTACACTTACTGTATCTCATTGGTTTTTTACCAGAATACCGAGAAGGGCGGCCTTGTAGTCCAAGTTCCTCATAAGTATCTTTATCTACTGACAGAATTAGTTTTCCTATAAACAAAACAAATTTTAATGTAAATAATTTTTCAATTTAGTTCCCTTGAAGTCTCCTGAGAACCACATACTTTATACAATGTTAACTTTGGATCACTCGGTATTGCTAATGTAATCCAGACTCCTTAGTTTCAGTTAAGCTGATTACCAGATCTGCTCCTGATATTTAAATTCAATTGTTCTTTATTATCCTACAGGCCTTATGAATTTGAATGAGAAAAGTACAATGTTGTTACTGATTTAGACACAGGTTTTTTTGTTTGTTTTACTGTACTACAGGAGTCTTTCACTCAATCCTTCCTCTGCTTGACTCCTACATTTGCTGTGTCACTGGCTGAACACAGAGCTACACTTGGGACCTGATTTTGTAAACATTCCTTCATGCTCTGCTCAATTAAACATACAAATGCATTACCTCCTGCTCCTACAGGACTGTTCTCACTGAGTGAAACATGCTTATTAGCAATGAGCAGATAATGCTCAGAAGCACCTCCACACCCTGGCTCACAAGCCAAATCTGGCAGCTGCCACTTGGTACGCAATTGGAACACAAAAGATTGCTGCCACAGTATTTCAATTCTACTACAATATATGTAACAGTATAATACAGAATACAAACAAATACAGTTGTGCTGAAGGTTTCAAACATTGACATCACCAGAAACATTAATGCTGCACAGCTGGTAATAACTGCACCATACAAACTCAGTCACTACCAAGTACCTGTTCTGCTAGGACTACGCTAATGGAGTACATAAAATAATTCCTCCTCTGAAAAATTTGAATTTTCTTATGCCCTGATAGGTACCTGATCTGTTTTAACACCTTGAGCTAGAGGGCAGATAACCCAATTTGTGTTTCTATTACATTTGATACACAAACTTAAACGTTAAAACATATTTGAATGTTAGAATAGTTCCATTATTTTCTTTGAGTGCAAAACTCCATCTGAGAAATAATGCTTTGTCATAAAATAATGCTGGGAACACAGGAGAGGTTTTTCATGTTAAACATTTCTCAAATAATTATCACTGACTATTTCAAAAGGTATTCCCAAACAATGTTCATTATTTCTTTTTTTGTACAGGTTGTATCTTTAAGACCAGTATGAAACAAGAAGTTGGAACACAGTGTATTGAGAAAAATATTCATGTGTAGCTATTTCTGCCAGAAGCACTGACATCTAGTACTATCCATAAGCAACATTGATTTTTTATTTTACTTTCCTTTAGACAAAATCATTTAACAGTGTAAATCAAAGAAGCTGAATTATTTTAGCATACTTCTCATAAAGCAGGCAAGTACAGTTGGCCCACCTTCCAGTTTACATAATTCCACATAAAAAAAAAACAACAAAAGACACAAAACCACCAACACTGGAACTCATAATCAACGCATATATCTTAAAAATCAAAAGAACATACCAGTTGGTAGTAAAGCTGCTGTGTTATCTTGATCAATTCTGGTGTTATACGCAAGTGCATAGCATGAACCTTTAATAGTAAAGCAGAAAATTCTGAGATTATGCAGCCTCTAGGGAAAGATCTAACAAGCAGGAAACATTCACTTCAAGATACTCACACACGCACCAAGTCTTTTGAATTATTCTTAATTCTTGTGTTTTTACTAGGTAACTTTCTTCCTCCTTCTCAAACAAAATGTCTGTTATTAATTTTATAAAGTTTACAATGGTACTATTGCTAAGGACTTGTAGTACAGGTAACATTACCAACATGCCTCAATCCAGACACACATTACTTCCATGTGCAAACACAGCAAGGAAGTAACCGTACACAGCATTGAGTTGGAAGAGACCTCTAATGGTTCAACTCCTGTGCAATGAACAGGGACACCTACTGCTACATCAGGTCACTCAGAGCTCTGTCCAGCCTTACCTTGAGTGTCTCCAGGGACAGGGCATCCACCACTTCTCTGGGCAGCTGTTCCAGTGCCTCACCACCCTCATTGGAAAAAGCTTCTTTCTATGTCCAATCTAAATTTCCCCTCTTTCAGTATGAAACCATTTCCTGTTGTCCTATCAAAACAGACCCTGCTAAAGACTCTGTCCCCTTCTTTCTAATAGTCCCCCTTTAGATACTGAAAGGCCACTATCAGGTCTCCCCAGAACCTTCTCTTCTCCAGGCTGAACAGCCCCAGATCTCTCAGCCTGCCACTGTAGGAGAGGTGTTCCAACTCCTGAATAATTTCTATGGCACTCCCCTAGAGCCAACAGGTCCACATCTCTCCTGAACTGAGGACTTCATATCTGGATGCAGTGCTCCAGGTGAGGGCTCACCAGCACAGAGTAGAGGGGCAGGATCACCTGCCTTGCCTTGCTGGCCATGCTTCTTTTGATACAGCCCAGGATATGGTTGGCTTTCTGGACTGTGAGGGCACACTGCTGGTTCATGTCCATCTTGCCATCCACCATTACCCCCAGGCCTTTTTCAGCAGGTCCTTTCCATCCTTTCATCCCTCAGCTTGTACTGACAGCAGGAGTTGCCATGAACCAGGAGCAGAACCTTGCACTTGAACATGTCGAACCTCATGAGGGTCTCCCATGCTCACTGCTCAAGCCTGCCCAGATCTCTCTGGATGGCATCCCATCTCTCAGATGTGTTGATCACACCATACAGCTTCTTGTCATCTGCAAACTTGCCGCTGGTGCACACATTCCCACTGTTAACGCCATTGATGAAGATGTTAAAGAGCATTTGTTCCAGTACTGACCCCTGAGGGACACCATTCATCACTGATCTCCACCTGGACTGAGCCATTGACCATCATTCTCTGGGTAGGATCTTGCAACCAGTTTCTCATCTGTTGAGCAGACCACCCATCAAATCCAGATAAAGATGTTACAGGGAGCCATATATCGAAGGCCTTACAGATGAAAGCAGCATCTCTTCCCTTGTCCACTGTCAGTTACACCATAATAAAAAGTGACAAGGTTGGTCAGGAAAGATCTGCCCTTGGTGAAGCCATGCTGGTTGTCCCACATCACCTCCCTCTCTTCCATGTGTCCCTTAGCATAGCTTCCAGGAGGATCTGCTCCATGATCTTCCTCAGCACAGAGAAGAGACTGACAGGTCAACAGTTCACTGGGTCATGCTTTCTATGTCTTAAAGAAGTGTGTGACATTGTCATTTTTCCAGTCAACAGGGACTTCACCCAATGGCTGTGACTTTCCAAATATCTTCTGAACCATCCACTCGAGGGCTGCATGAAGAGCAGTTGCCAGTGAAGACTGAGGCAAAAAAATTGTCAAGTACCTCAGCCTTTTCTTTCTCTGTTGTTACCAGTCTGCCTGTTCTGCTACCCTCTTGGACTCTCATTTTCTGGTTTATATACCCATAAAAGTCCTTGTTCTTCTTTCACCCCTTGCCAAGTCCAGTTACAGCTGGGCCCTGGCCTTCCTGACCCCACCCCTATACAGCCTAGCAGCATCCCCATACCCTTGCCAGGGTACCTGCCCCTGCTTCCACTACCTTTGCAGTGAAATATGTTTTTTCCTGAACTATACGGGTTACTAATTCACGTAAAAGCAAGGAGGAAAATGCTTACATCATCAACATATTTTGTGGCAGATACTTTCACAAAACTTTTCTGTTTTTGACGTGTTATTAGAAACACGAGAGTCAAATAGAGTAAACTTGCTAATATGCAAGTGGTATTACATTTTGTATATCAAGAAATTGATTTCTTACTTCCCTGTTCGTCTGACATGTTTTTTCTCCTTTGTTTTGCCTTTAAAGCTTGCTTTCCTCCCTGGCAATCATCCAAAAGATGCAACATTCATCAGGAGCCAAACATACTTTGGAAAACAACATACTTTGAATATGCAAAACAGGTTTGCTGGGCAGAGGCAGCATCTTTCTGATTTTTCTCTGCAACTTCTCTCTTACTGTGAAAGGATGGGCCACAACTTCATCACCCAAAAGAAAAAAAAGCCAGCAAAAAAGTCTTCCTTGCATTTAGGAAAACAGGCACAGGCTGCACTGTGTTGAAATACGAAGGGATCAGAGAGGAGAACCACAGGATTGTTCAGGTTGGAAGAGACCTTAAAGGTCATCAAGTCCAACCACATCCTGACCATGCTACCCTAACTCTAACAACCCTCTGCTCAGTCACGTCTCTGAGAAGAGAGGTGACTTCTGCATAAGCTGTAGAAGACGAGAGGTGAGACTACATATAGAAGCCCTCCTGTCAGCTGGCTTGCAGAATTTAGATGGAATGGAGGAAAAAAAAAGAGGGATCAAGTGTATCTTTTGGCCCCGTTGGTAAATGCTGGTATCACAAAGCAGGAAAAAAAAAAGAAAAAAAAAAGATAAAGAAATGCACAGATTTTATTATCGCAGTTTCTTCCCTTTCTTTACAACACGCTAAACAGCTGCAAATTAAGTTGCTGCTCACGGAAGAAAAGAGGAGCCTTGTGCGTATGATACAGCCTTACCTTTCCTCACAAAGGACTCAACGAATTCGTGAGCGACCAGCTGATGGACGGACAAGCCCCTCACCACGTAGTACTCCCCGAGGTCCGCCACGGCGCTTTTCAGCACTTGTGGCAGCACGCCGCACTCGGGGATCAGCACAGACACCTGCTGGGAGCACAGCCGTAACGCGAATCGCACCCGAAACGCGTGAGGGATGAAAAGCAAGAAACGCAGAACATAAAAGGAACGAGCGAGTCGCTTCAGGCTATCGTCTTCGAAACGCAGCCGTGTGAGCACGCACACACCTCTGGCTTGCGCGTCTCACGCGCCGTGCAAAAAGATGACTGCAGCTGGCCGGAAAAGCGAGGCTCGAAGCAGACCCGCAGCTAACGCCAGTCCCGCTCGCCGCCCCTCCTCCCCACGGCTCCGGGTCGCGGCTCCATTCCCCTCGCGGCGCCGCGCCGCCCGCACTCACGCGGCAGTTGTAGGCGTGGTCCCGCACGTGCGCCGCGTGGCGGGAGCGCTCGTGCCGCGCGTGGCCCTTCTCGCACACCAGCAGGTGCCGAGGCGCTTGCTGCAGGCGCCGCAGCGGCGCCGACATTCTCCACCGCGACCTCCGACGGAACGACAACCGCACCGCGCGCCACTCACCGCCCGGCGGAGATGCGAGGCGTGGACAAACCCTTGCGTGACGTCACTTCCGCCTGCCCGGACAGAGCGCTGCTTCCGCGTGGAGTCGGGTCCCCAGCGCGATGTGCGCATGCGCTGCGGCGCCCCTCGGTGTGGTGGGCTGGGAGCGCTGCGCTGCCTCCACCGGTGCCAGCGCATCTTCATCTGGATTCGTGGAGATACGGCAGAACCCCTCACAGACACACTGAGTACCTGAACACCCACTGAGCATGTCGTGTCCCTTAGATGCTGAGCGTATTTGCAACAATAGCAATACTTGTACCAGATATAATGCAGTGTCTGCTCACAGCCTGATGAATCATAGGATCACAGAATGGGTTGAAAAGGACCACAACGATCATGTAGTTTCAACCCCCTGCTATGTGTAGGGTCGCCAACCAGGATCAGGCTGCCCAGGTTAGCCAGCACCACGCTGAGTGCCATGGGGTTGGGTCTGCCCGCTACATATCCTCTCACAGATCATTTTGAACATCATATATTTGGTATAAATTACAAAAACTTTACAGCTCCATGCAGTTTTTTTTCTCTTCCTTGTCCCTGAACTTTTTTTACCCCCATATCTACTTTACAATGGTAACTACTAACTTTCCTGGTATTTGTTTTGCTGCTTCTATATGCTGCACAAGGCTGCATTTCAGTCTAGGTCACTAAGATCTGGTCAGTACACATTGTAGAATCACAGAATATCCCAAGCTGGAAGGGACCCGTAAGGATCATAGACTCACAGAATGGTTTGGGTTGGAAGGGACTTGTAAGATCACCTTGTTCCAACCCCCTGCTACAGGCAGGAACACCTCCCTCTACACCAGGTTGCTCACAGCCCCATCCAGCCTGGCCTTGAATGCTTCCAGGGAGGGGGCATCCACAACCTCTCTGGACAACCTGTTCCAGTGTCTCAACACCCTCACAGTAAAGAAATTCTTCCCGATATCTAGTCTAAATCTACCCTCTTCCAGTTTAAAGTCATTTCCCTTCATGCTGTCACTACATGCCCTTACAAAAAGCCGCTCCCCAGCTTTCCAGTAGGCCCTTTCAGGTACTGGAAGGCCGCTATGAGGTCTCCTTGGAGCCTTCTCTTCTCCAGGCTAAAGAGCCCCAGCTCTCAGCCTATCCTTGTAGGCGAGTTTCTCCAGCACTCTGATCATCTTCATGGCCCTCCTCCAGACCTGCTCCAACAGCTCCTTGTCCTTGTGTTGGGAGCCCCAGATCTGGACAGAGTACTCCAGGAGGAGTCTCATGAGAGCAGAGTGGCAAAATCACCTCCCTTGACCTGCTGGTCACATTTCTCTTGATACAACCCAGGATACAACCCAGGCCTTCTGGGCTGCAAGTGCACATTGCCATTTCACGTTGAACCTTTCATCAACCAACACCCCCAAGCCCTTCTCCTCAGAGCTGCTCTCAAGCCATTCTCTGCCCGCTCTGTATCTGTGCTTGGGATTGCCCCAGCCCAGGTGCAAGACCTTGCACTTGGCCTTCATGAGGTTGGCATGGACACACCGCAAGTCTATCCAGATTCCTCTGGATAGCATCTCTTCCCTCCAGCGTGTCAACTGCACTACTCAGCTTGGTGTCATCTGCAAACTTGCTGAGAGTGCACTTGATCCCACTGTCCATGTCACCTACAAAGATGTTAAATAACACCAGTCCCAACACCAATCCCTGAGGAACACTACTTATTACCGGTCTCCACTTGGACATTGAGCCATTGACCACAACTCTTTGAGTGTGACCATCTAGACAGTTCCTTACCCAGCAAGTGGTCCATCCATCAAATCTATTTTTCTCCCATTTGGTGACCAGGATGTCATGCAAGATAGCGTCAAACACATTGCAAAAGTCCAGGTAGATAACATCAGTTGTTCTTCCTTTATCACTGATGCTGTAACTCCATGATAGAAGGCCACCAAATTTGTCAGGCATGACTTGCCCTTGGTGAAGCTACGTTAGCCACTGTGCTTCTTGAAATGGCTGGACACCAAGAGGACAAGTTTGTTTCAGTTGTTAATGTATAGATTATGGTAAGGTCATTCGTTAACAGCCACATGGTTGCACAGATATGAATCATCAAACTCCTATAATTTTACTAGTTCACTAACTAAACATCTTGGTAGTTTGATATCACAATTCAAGCACTCTCATTCTCAACCTGGTCAGTTAATTGGCAGAGGTAAACAGCACTTCAATATTCTAGATCTGTATATTATGCCTGACACACAGTTCACTGAAGTTTAAGTGTTCTGCTTTGAACGGAAACTGCACTTTTCTGGTGTTCAGTCTCTGTTTAGGTGTCTGTGATATTGCTGACTGTAAACAGGAGTACTGTGAGAAGGCTGATCTTTGCAAGGCATTTGGCTAATGGTAGGCGGGATGCTCCTGAGAAGCTACCAGTTCAGTGCTTCTGGCTTGTTAGGCTGGCTCAGACCCACTTGTTTCTGGGTGCATGCCTTCCGGGTGCTTGCTAATATAGTAACTTCAGGACAATGCTGCTCTGAACTCAGTGGCTTGTACACGTTATGAGGTCCCTGTCTCACTAACATTAGTTGAGGAGGTCTGAAATATGCACTTACATTGCCTGTGTAAATTGGTTTGTTAGGAATCAAGAATGGCTATGTAATCATAGTAGTCTTCTAATTTAAAGCGTGCAAAAATTAATGGGAAAAGCACTTCTTGATGGATGTCAGTTATTACCGTACCCGCAGGCAGAAGCCTCTGTGAGCAGACAGGCATTACTCTCTGATGATCAGGAAGCCTGTTCTGCTAATGGGGTGAAAAGTTCAAGCCTCTGATCAATAAGCCCAGACAGCCAGAGAGGAAATTCAGCTATATTCAAGGCAGCCTGTGGAGCTGGGTTTGTTTTGATGGTTTGTTGTTGGTTTTTTTTTTTGTCTCTCTCTCTTTTTTTTTTTTTTTTTTGTGAGCTTCTCTCACAAAAGTAATTTATGTTTTCTGCTAGGGATACAAATGGATTAGAAAAGAAATGTGGAAAGAATATGTTGTGGAAAGAGCAAGAGAATCAAGATTCATGGCTGTATATTCAAGTTAGTTCAGTCAGTATTTGGGGGATTTTGGCAGGCATGTATTTCACTGCAGTTCAGTAGAGCATTGAAGGGTTTACATCACTGTTCAGTTAGTTTAGTTCATATGTCAGACAATTAATTTTAACCTACCTTTACTCTTTTATGTCAGCTGTCCTACTATAGGGCATGTCTGCTGTAGAGAATCCCAAGAAGACACTGGACATTAAAAAAAAAGACATTTAGCAGTCCAGTAGTCTGTGCTGTAACATGCAGAAATTCCCTCCTTAAATACTGAGCTAGATATCTGTATGCTAATTGTTGGTAAGTGCTGACATTTTTATAGTGATTATTACAGTTTTGTGAGTAATTAGGTATATAGTTTCTGCATATTGTTTTTTAAGAAAAGATATTCTGAACTTTAAATAACTCAAATTATTTGGCCCCAGTGAAGCTATCACAGTTTTTCTAGGGATTTAAAACTGTATTGAGGTAATGCAGTTTTACTGCAATTCAGCTTTGTCATGCTCACAGAGACTTACAGCCTGTAGGCAGGAGGAGGAAAGAAATGCCTCGGGCAACCTCTTGTAATAGCCTGGAGTAGGCAAGGGTCTCTAAGAGACTTCCTGGGACTAGTGAAAAATTGATTCAATTTCTGTATAAAACAACTGAGATCAGAAAGGAAAGCCCAATTCACATTTTGTACGGTATCTCTAATTGTGAAGCCCAGGTATTTCTTTCATGTATCTTTTTGTTACTGAAGGAGAGCCCTAACTCATTCTTTCAGGTGGATATTCTGTGATTAATGTGACTAAAGGACCTAGACTTTCATAAAATCAAATCTTAACAAGTATTTGTCACATTGTATTTTTAATTTGGTTTGTGTCTTTAAGATGAATGAAGTTGTTTTTTTCTTTTGAGACGCTATTTTTTTTTCTTTCTTAAATATTGTTGACTGCCAGAGAGAAGGAAGGAAGCTGCCTCAACCTTTTAACCTTGGCTATCGTAATTAGTAATTTGTAAAACAGAAACAATTATCTCTAGTGCCTTGTTTATCTGAAATTAGGATAACGTGTGTAAGACTGAAAAATGGCACTTCACTTGACCCTCGTCAGCTGCTTTTTTCATCGAGGAAAGGGGAAAGATGGTGAAGAGCTTGATAGTTAGCTTTATATCCTGTTTTTACATGCTCTGGTCCAAATGCTCAGAGCAGTGATGGGTTGTAGAAACGATCCCACTCAGCCTTGTTTTTCTAGGAGATCACAAACAAAGCTTCTGCCAAGCTACTCCCCAAAGCTGCTTTTCAAGCCAGGAAGAATAGCAAGTGCTGGCTGTGGACAGAGCTGCAGGTTTTGGTTTAAATGCAGTTAAAACAAAACAAGATACAAACAAACTCCACACAAGGGATCTGTTTCTTTTATAGTTAAAAAAAAAAAAATCCTCTGTAATCTGGGAAACTCACTTATTCTTGTGATGCAAGGGAGGAAGAAGAAAAGAGAAGGATCATTCATCTGACAGGGCTCCAGGGAGCAGGAGTGGTCTTGGTCTTCAAGCAGTCACCTCTTCTTGCCTTTTAAGGGCCAGAATTTGGCTGAGCCCTGCATGGTCATGGGGAATTTTCTTGACTTTGTGTCTTTCCTTAAACAGATCCAGTATTGGTTGCATGATGGCTACTTAGAGGCACCCTTGCAGGATGCCCTCTGTGGCAAGTTACTCCATGGTGCTCAGTGATGAATAGGAGCGTGTTTTTCTATTCACACTTCCAGCAGAGGATAATATGATTGCTCTGAAATGCCCTGGAGAGTGCTTTCACACTCAGGTAAATACTCGACCTTCCATGGGCAATAAATAGGTGTTCCTTTTCCTGTCCAGCAACAAGATGAGAAAACAACATGACCTTTTCCATTGCTGTTTTTCTTCCCCAACTCTACAGATAAACAGACACATCTCCCATACACATTTTCCCTCAAATTGTCTATGCCATCACATTAAACTCAGAGCACTTAGCCAATAATAGCAATTGTTCTACAGTTACATCAGCGGGTGTGGTAAAAGATCTTACCTGTCCCTGCAAAATTTGCCTTCAGAATATCTTTAGAGCACTGTGTACTGTTCCTGGGACTCCAGCAGATCTCTCTTTAATTCACCTTCAAAACAAAGAGAAAACAAAACCAAACATTTTCTCCTGTACACAGTTGTGGGTTTTTTTTGTTTGTTTTTAAGGCCCTGTTAAAGTTTAATATTCAAAGCACTCTATATTTTCTGTTAAGATCGGTGCAGAGTAATTCCTTCCTGCCACAGCCAATGAAGCTTCTAGTCTGCTTCAAGGAGAGGATTTGCCATTCCCACCAAACAATCATTATTTGCTAAACCTATTATTGTGCACTCCTTTGTATGCTGATGCATGCTCTTGCTGTTCTGATTGCAAGACCATTGGAATTTTTGTCTACTGAACTGTTTCTCTTGCATTCCCAACTCACAAAGGTCCCATGCTGCACTTCTTAGTGCTGCACGTTTGTGCAGCTCTCTGTGTTTTCACCAAGGATGGGCAGCAGAGCTCAACCCTCAAAGCTTAGCACAGTAACTTCAATCATGTTTTTTTTTAAAGCAACACCAAAATTATGTGGCTGCCTATTTCAAGCAAAGGGAAGTTGAAAATGGTGCCAGCGAGGAAGAAAGCTATAGAGAGAAGGGACTGCCTTCTAGCTAGCAGGAGAGCTCTTTCTCCAAGGCTGGAAGGTGAGCTTTCCTGAGCAATCCAGCCTGCGCACAGGTATTCAAAAAGCAATTGCAAAAGTGTCTGGACGTCAATTTATTTCCTCAATGTAAGCTATGAAGTTAAGCAACCAAAACTGTGTAATAACTTAAAATAACCTATCATTAAAAGAAAGCATCATGTTCCCAGGTAGGAGTCGTTCCCTCAGGAGGATTCAGGTATCAAAGTGGTATTATCAGAAGTGAAGTTTAAATTTGAAGTTGCACTTTTTATCTATCTTAGCAAGATTCAAATTCGAATGTAGAAATAGACAAAAATAGTAATTCTGGATACACCGATTAAGAATGGGGGTTTTCTGCACATATGCCCCTGTTTCATTACACTTATTTTAGAGTAAATCCTCTCTTTTCTCATTTCAGTCAACTTATTATTAGGATTATGGATGCCAGAGTTGTTCTGAGACTTATATTTCATTATATTTACAATTATAGACATGAAGTTCAATAGTCTACTATCTCATACATTTCAAAGACAAGATGTTATTGTTTCAAATCCTTTTCACTTCAAAACTTTTACAGATATTATTCTCTATTAGTGGGCTGCCTTACAATTCAATTTTAGATAATTTTTTAGCACTCAGACTATGTGTAGACTGCTCCTGTCATGCCAAAGCCTTATTTCTACACTGGGATTTAAGTGTAAAAGCAGGACGTTTTTACAAGCTGCCCTGTAGTCGGCGTGTGTATTCCTCTGTCATTTGGAAAGTACTTTTCAAAAATCTCACTGAGACTTAAATGAGGATTCAGGCTTTTATGTTTAGCCCCCCATCTTTACGTTGTCTAAGTTTTTGCAAAATTCTTGACATCAGTGTTCAAATAACCCCATAAACACCTGTTAATGATGCACATTTATTAATAGGCTTTGAAAGCCTACTCTCCAGTCACCTGGAAGCTCCACTATGAGAAATAAAGGAACCTCAAGGATTATCAAGCTCCAACCCCCCTGCTGCATGCGACATCTAATACTAGATGATATTATCTTTTCTGGTCTTCATCATTTTTAAGATTGGAGGTCTCCCAAGCACCTTTCCATTATTTTTGTTTCCTGGATAAAGTGTTTGAGAACAAAACTAAGGAAAAGTTTTGCCTCTATAAGTCAACTTTTTACCTGAGGTCTGAGAGCTTCTGAATTTTTTGGTATACAAGCCATTCACAGCAAACCAGTTGTTATTTGCCACAGTGGGAGGAAAAATTCTTTAGAGCCAGAGTCTTTATATTCTGCCTGCTAGTGGTTTATGTCTGGATGAAGTTCTTGCCAATACTGCTGCTCCTGCTTCTGGCCAAATGTGTGAGGAAACAGGCAAGCCTTTGTCCAGGCAAAAAACTGCACCATCCATTTAATCAATCAAGCAGCAAAAATCACATCAGTGTGAAGATACAGACCCTCAAATAAGCTTTTGAACTTCACTGTTTGCTTGGAGGATTATTGCTCTCTGCAGAACATACTGAAAGGTCACCACCTCACTGCTATTACCCACTGCATTTAAATGTGAAAAACAAAGCTGCTTGCACCTTGGCACAGTTCAGTGCCAATACTTTATGGATCTTCCTGTTCTGTAACATGAGTCAAGAAACGATGACTAAATGGATTCAGTCATAAACCATAATGAAATCACACCCACTAAACACATGGCAGGAATGACAGAATGTTACATAGAGCCGCTAGTCTTTAAATTCGAAAAGAAGACAGGCTTCACAGTTAAACAAAAATACTCTGCATTTGGCCAAGATAAACCTTTTGTTAGCAGACCGAGAAGAGTGGGACTCGTATTGGGAAACAGATGTATCCTTTTTGTGGGAGGAGTTAGAATTTCCATTTTTTCTTCAGCTGGAGCAATAAGTAGAAAATGGCATGCAAAATTAACTGAAAATAAATAGAATCTTTGGGACAATGGATAAAAAAGGAAAAGTCAGAGAGAAAATTACTCTTGAAATAGGCCTTTGAAAGAGAAAGCCTAGAAGTCATTTAATTTAATCACTGAAACCCTTCAATATTCAGAAGGAAAATGAATCCATGGCTCTTCAAGTTTTACTCCGTTCATTAGTTCATTCTTCCTCCTCGGTCATTAAGCTGCTTCTCCCTGTGACTCCAGTCTGATTACTAAATCACTCCACAAGATAATTAAGAGCTCCACATTTTGGTTCTCGAAGATTAACCTGGATACTCTTGATCTTGCTGAGTTATCCTTAGGTCTGCAAGTACGTTTGAAAGGATTTGGCTAGGGCTGCTTATATAATTAGGAAGTAGTGGTACGAGGGGGAGGCATTCGCTACCAGAAATCAATTAGTAATCGAGACTCTACACTGTGATTTACTTAAAAGATTCTTAGTTATATTCTGCACTCTTTTACAACAGTGGAAGCTGGGGATTACTCCCTTAACATCAGCTAAGTTACAGATGGTATGAAGCAACATTTCCAGTGTGAGTGGACATTGACCAACTGGTGTTGCAAACAGGATAATCTAGCACAGTGAAAACTTCCACTTTAACTGTGCTCGTGCCTATCTGTTGTTTGTGTGGGAGACAGAGCAGAGTGTGAATGGCAGCACTTCCTATTCATGGACATCCCTTTTGAAAAAGAAGTGTCTTCTTTCAAAGGAATTGCTTTTGAACTCCTTACAGTGTGCAGCGGCTGCTTGAAATATTTTCAAACTGAAGTAATTTGAGTCCTTCTGCTTCACCAAGTTAAAAGATAAACAACTCAATTTTGGCACCATTAGGTTGCATTTACTATCTATCATCCTCGCATTACAGACACTAGAAATGAGGTACTGAATCACAGAAGTAGCTGCCTTTAAATGCCTCATCAGTTTGGGAGTGAAAAGAAATGAGAGACATGTGGGATTCATCTTTTTTTGTTTTAGTTGGATATGGAAATGGAGGCAGAAGCTACAGCAGATTAGTAGTCCAGATACCAGGAAAGGCAGCATATTTAGCTGAATTTATTCTTAAATATTTACTGTATGATAATCTGAAGTGTCTACTACGTACAGATGGCTCATAAATGGAAACTGCCATGAATTATGCCAAACATGTACAGGGAACCAGGAGCCTCAAGCAACTTCATTAAGGCTGCAATCTCCATACATGTAGACATGAATCGTGACAAAATTTTTTGGTAAGGTTTAATCTCCCATCCCATACTCCTTACTCCATCTAAGTACCCTGTACTGTGCACCATGTATTATATACAGTGTGCACTATGGAGGACCCCATGAGGAAATCTGACTGTATCTCCAGTACGAGATCTCCAGTATCCTGTTCAATAAGTAAAGCCTACAGCTACACACTGAGCAACATACAGAAAAAAAAAAATGACAAGAGCACTGAGTAGCTGTCTATCCTGTGTGCTTAATGTGACAGTCCTGAGGGGAAAATGGCAGAGGAATACATCACTACAGGCTGTAACCTAAACAATACACTCCAAAACACTGCATTACAGTTAGAAAGGCAATGTTACTTCGGGCATTTTGTAACATGTGGGTGCTCAAATCTGTTTCCTCAGCATTCTTCTAACAGATTCAAGAAGGTACCACTTTTATGACCTTTCAAGGTGATAAATTATACTGGGGGCAGGGAGAAAGAAAGCAGCTTCATAAACTGTAGTCATTTTCTTACATTAAAAAGTGGTCAAAGCACTTGCTTTGTTTTTCAGAATAAAATGTTCCAAATCTATTCTAGATAGAACAGTTCAAGTTTCCTTGACGATGGGACATGCAGTGTCTTTTCCAATAAAATTGCTATTCTGATTTTATAGCATTTTCTGATTTTAAAATGCTAGACGATGCTAGCCTAGTTTGCAGAGCAGTTGATCCTTTGCATGTTATCTCCATTTTCATTTTGTTATTGGGGAAGAATGTATTTGCAATCAAATGAAATTGAAAAGTAATTATAATCAACCACACCACTAGGTGGGGCTACTTTTCTGCCTTTCCCACTGGAGGTGATGGAACTGTGGGACTGAATTCAGAATATTTATGATCTACTGCATTATTAGTCAATGAAATATAAAGCTCTTTTTTCATCATTATTATTTTTAATACTTCTGGCATGCTTTCATTCATACATGGCTATGTCAGTGATTTCTATGTGCACATTGATAACAATGGTTACTATGCCAATCCATTGCTTTTGCAGAGTTAGGCAGCATCACATAGTCCTGGATTTTTGGTTCATGCACTCCAGAGCACATGAACTTGCTACAACAGTATAGTAATATTAAAGCAGCACATATTTCTGCTGGTTTTTCCTACTGTAAAAAAAAAAAAATATATATATATATATATATATATATATATATACATTTAGAAATGCATATCTATTTCATTCACTGAAATTCAACTCTGATGTCTTACAGGTTTTTTTTGTTTCTGTATTTTGCTGTCTTGTAGCAGTATTGTACCGTGTTACAGACACCCAGTTGCTGGTAGGTATGTGCACCAACTGAAACAATCCTGTTGTGAGCCATAAGAATAAAAATGACTGTGATATAAAGTACCTCTCCTACAGGATCTCCTCCTGGATACCTGTTTTTCTGTCTTCTATAGCACTTCAGCAATTCATAACAAACTCTAATTGAGGCAGTTTTGGGGAAGTGCAGACTCGGGGTTGAATTTACTACTTGTGCTGCAGTTTGGAAAGCTACACGTGCAAACAAACAATTTTTAACATTGGGTCTATGCAGCCTATATAGGTCTATACAGTGTCTCAAGAGAAGTGAAAGAAACAGCTGATGTACTACTAATATACACAGTTGTGACTGCCCAGCCAGAAAGGCTGCCCTACATTAGCTAGGAGTTACTAGAACATGCTGCATTGCACAACTCTAGTTTCCTGAAAAACAGGGTGGCACCTGAGCTGATGACGTCAGGTTAAAGTTCGATTTTCAAAAAACCACATCCAACACAATGCAGAGACCAGCAGAAGCTTTGCCAGCTGACATCACAAAGGCCCTTCTGACCACTTGGCCAGCTCTGATGTCCTGGCAGAGTCCAAACGAGTTCATGCCTCTGTTGATTTTGAGGTACAGGCCTCCTCCTTCTCACAAACACAAAAGCACAAAACAGAAACTATCTGGGTGCAAGTTCATGTAGAACACCCTTTATATAAGACTACTCTGCATAAGATGGAGCTCCATTCTCGCTGAAGCCCAATGCAATACAATGGCATATAACACGGTTGAATTTGATCCACATCAGCAAACTTGCTGAGGATGCATGCCATCAAGCATCCAGATCACTGATAGAAATGTTGAACAGAGCTGGCCCTAGAACTGAGCTCTGGGGTCACTCCTGTGACTGGCTGCCAGCCAGATATAAAGAAGGAAATTAATAATCCACTTCTGAATAACATCTAGTCAGATTATATAGACCCATTGAGTGTTTCATTCAGGGTCTGATCATCCTACAAATGCACTGAACTGAAATCCTGTCCTTATTACAAAATACAAAGAAGCTCGTGGGCTATGGAACATTTATTTTCTTAAAATAATTGAGGAGACCATTAATATCCTTGCCATTTGTGTACAGCAAGCTCAACTGTTACAAATGGGATGAATAAGATGACTTTTGAAGTAAAGTAAGAAGACAGTTCAGAACTAATGGTGTTAGAATTTGGGAAAAAATGCTATTAATGTAGTGTACAAACTGTGATAACCCTGCATATCTATAAATCCCTGTAAATTATTAAATATCTCTTAGTAGTTATTAGTCATTCAAGTTTTCTGATAAGCTGTTGCTACAGGAGATTTTCTTAGTTAAAACTTGAGTGGGAAATTGCAGAGATATGGTATATTTGAACTAGATACATTCTATGTAGTAGAGTACTTTCCATCTGGATGGATAGGAAAACCTTCTAGTTTTGGTCTTGAAAGTTTGAAGCTAACATCAAAATTGCATAAGAAGAAATGATGACAAGTATATGAATGGCCTTTGGGATTAAATTGTGTGGCTGAATCCTCCAGTTACATGACTCTAGTTGTCTGCAAACTAATATTGTTATGTTCATTTTGTGTCCAGTGATGACCATTGATCCAAGGAGCTCAGTGTATTTATTAAACTGCACATCAAACAGAGCTCCCTCCCAAAGCAGCAAACCAAAATCTCTGATCTAACAAGTCCTGAGAAACACATCACCATGCAGTCACGGTCAGAATGGAGAAAGCGATGCTGGGAATCACTTACCACTGATTTGAGCATTCCTATTTTTCTCATGTCGCTCAGTAGTCATCTCAGGATGAAAATGCTCCTGGAGGATGTGTGTGTTGAATGCAGGATGGGGATTAGAGGGACAAGGGAGGAAGATGGGAAACATGGAGGGGGATGAAAAATGAAGGTGCTCAGCTGATTATTTATGTCAAATGTCCTTTAATATAACTGGCAGAGTTTCAGGGAATGCCAAAAGCCTGTGAATCTGCTGTCTTCTATTAAAAATGCCCCCAGTTCTATCTCGGTTATTTCTTGAATAACAAAAGCAATGAATAGTACTTGGAAGTACCCTGGGTACCCCATTCTTTTAAGAGAATCAATTCTGAAATATTTCAGAGACAACAATGAATGCCTCCTAAATAATGCCCCCTCTCATCAGTGCGTGTCATAAAGGTTTATCCAATTGCAGATCACACTCAGTTTCACTTTGAGCCAATGACTAACACCAACACTCCAGGACTCCTCCTTGTGTGCTGCTGCTTCCTTTAAATTGTTTTCATGCAAAACGAAAAGAATTTAATTCCTGTGGTCTTAACTGCTTTTTCTAAATTTCTGTGAACAGTAGTCCTTCTTGCAGGCCTGTCTCCCAGACTTGCAGAGCATATAAGGAATGCATATTAATTTCCACAGTACTGCTTAATTTTTTAACAATATTTACAGCATGTTTCTCTTTTTACAGTCCTTATTTTGCTTAATTCTTTCACATTCCTCTTCAATTTCTATTGCTCCAGGCGGTTTTGCATTATCAGCAAACAGCACATTTTTCCCCTTTGCTGCTTAAAACTTTGGCTTATGGGGTCAGGAGCAATGGCGACTGATTTAAGGGTGCAACAGTCACTCACAAAAGCCATCAGCTCCAGCACCAGCACATCCTGCAGGGTGCAGGGATGGAGGCACCAGCCTGTGCTGGTCAAATCCCAGGGGAGCAGTCCCACCAGGAGCTGGTAGTGCTCAGAGGGCATCTGACAGGATGTGAGAGACCGGCAGTGATGGTGGCCATTGCCCATATGGCCCTTGAGAGCACTGGGCCAGCACTGGGCAGTCAGAACTGCTCAGCCTAGGGACAGAGCTCTTAGAGGTGGTGGGCAGGCTGAGAGGCATGAGGACCTTGCTAACTAGAGCCCTGAGCAGCCTGACGTCTGCTCTGCCCATATCCAGGGCTAAAGTTTTGGTGACAGGTTTCCTTTTATCACTTAGGAGGGACAAGGGTAAGGGTGGTTGATCTAGAGGTATCTTTTAGTTCTTAAGGAATAATTCATTGGTGTCATTGTCCTGACTAAGTAGCCCATAGCAGTGTTCCATAACATCCCCTTATTTGCTTGTCCTTTCATCCTTACCTAGATGCTGCCAACTGTGCCATCACCACCTGCCAGCTCTGTACAGCCCAGCCCCTCCCTCACACACAGCCATCCCCCACCTTACCTGCACTGCCTGTCCTTGCAGAAAGGCCCAGAACGGTCCATTGCAACACACCAGTCACAGGGCTCTGCCCACCAGGTTTCACTGATGCCAGTGATGTCGTGGCTCTGGGACTGAGCCAAGGCTTCTGGCTCCTCTCACTTGTTTCTCAGTGCATGCTGCATGCACTGATGTAGCAACATTCCAAAGGTGCTTCACCCTAGTCAGCACCTGCTGGAGCAGGATCTCTCTAGCACGCAGCCCTGAAACAAGCTGCTCACCTGGCCAGTCTTTGTTTCAGCTCGGTTAACCCCAGGTGCCACACACACGTAGAATGCCTGAGCTGTGTCTCACTTCCAGGCACAGTTGACAAAGGGCTTACGTTGCATCCTCTTTTGGTCAAAGTCAGTGTTAACAGCAGAGTGACCCAGCACAGCTGTCTGTTCTGTTTGTGGCCTTCTTGCAGCGCACTGCAAACCTCAGCTCAGTAACTCCATGGCTTACTTCCATTACAACGAGGGTGTCTAAGGATCCAAAGGGTGGCACACCAGCTCCCTGGGACTGGCCAGTTACGGGGCTGCCCTACAAACAGCCCAGCTGAGCTGAAAGCAGAGCATCAGTGATGAGCAGCTCACAGCAAACTGCTATTAGTCATGTTTTCCATTGGCACCACTGATGCCACAGAGTGTCTGTCCTTCATTCCTGTTCCTACAAAGCTCTGAACTATGAACAAATGCTGCATGCAATGCCAGGAGCTGGAGGAGTCATTCACTGGCAGGCCGCAACTTGGCAGCGAGGCTTCACACTCAAAATAAAACAAAGGATGTACAACAAACGAGTGTCTCTCCCTGAGAAAAAGAACAGTTTAAGAACAAAGTGTTTTTGCAGTCATCCATAGAAATCACCACAGACAATGGTGATGGTGTGCACAGAGAGTTTGGAAAAGGCCTCAGATACGGGTCTGAGCACAGTAATACAGGGTGTTGTTAGCAGGATGCTGGTGGCCATGTGTAACCCTCGGAAAATAGAGCTGAAGGGAATTCAACTGGAGTCTTATTAGATGTTCTGAGTGTCGGGAAAGGCTGCACCTGCACGTGCAGAGCCTTTGGCCTTTATTTTCTGTGGGCACTGCTGGGACCAAAAGAGGGGGAGAAAAAGCGACTGAAGAGACCGGTTTAGAAAAAAACCCAACCTTAAAAAGGGAACGGGTTTGTCGGTCCATTCACTGGCCTAGGGTTTTGTCCTAGCGTTCAAGCCTCAAAGCTTTCCTCGGCAGACCCCATCTGGGCACGAAAGCCGCGCTCCTCGCTCTCAGCCGCAGCGGGACGCTTTGCTCCGCCGCCCACGGGCCGCTCGGCCGCCGCCCCGCGCCAGGAGCCGCTGGCTCCGCGGGTGTGCGGGGCCGTCCCTCCGCTCTCGTCCAACGGCCGTAAAACCGAGCACGTTGCTAGCAGCTCGCTCCTCCTCGCTGTGGTAACCGCGGCCCCCGGCGGGACCCGGCCGCGAGGCAGCGGGGGACGACGTGCCCGGCCGCCCGTCGCACCTCCCCGTACTTCCTTATTGTTTGCGCCCGGGGAGGTCCGGCCCCGCCCGCGGCGCGGCGGCCGCAGCCCTGCGGGGTGGCTCCGGGCCCGACGGGGACGCGCCCCCCGCCCGGGGCTCTCCGCGGGGCCGCGGGATAAAGCGCTGCGCGCCCGCCCGCCGCCGCCACAGGGCCCGGCGGGGCGGCCCGCCATGGCGAGCCCCGCGCGCCCGCAGCCGGAGCCGGCGGCCCCCGGGGCGTGGGGCGGCGGCGCGGCGGGGGAAAGGCTGCTGCTGCTGGAGCTGCGCTGCGCCCGGTCGCCGTCCTCCGGCTCGGAGGAGGAGGAGGAGGAGGAGGCGGCGGCCGCGGGGGAGGACTGTTGCCCCAAGTGCAAGAAGCGGGTGCAGTTCGCGGACTCGCTGGGGCTGAGCCTGGCCAGCGTGAAGCACTTCAGCGACGCCGAGGAGCCGCGGGTGCCGCCCGCGGCGCTGCGCCGCCCGCACAGCCCGCCCGCCGAGCCGCGCGACCCGCCGGAGCCCGGCGCTGCGCCGGGGCCGCCCCGCCAGCCGCCCTCCCTGCGCCTGGAGCCCGACTTCCCCGACGGCGGCGAGCCGAGCGCCGAGCGGCTGCGGCGGCAGCGCGTCTGCCTGGAGCGGCTGGGGCGGCCCGCGTTGCCCTCCGACGTGCGGGGCACGGTGCGGGCGCTGCGCGGCTCCGGGCGCGGCGAGGTGACGGTGCGCTACACCTTCAACGAGTGGCTCTCCTTCATGGACGTTCCCGCCTCGCCGCTGCCCCCCGCCCCCGCGGACGGCTCCGAGCCGCCGGCCGAGCGCTTCTCGTTCGCCCTGTGCGTGCCGCCCAGCCTGCGGGAGGGCTCGGCCCTTCACTTCGCCATCCGCTACCGCGGCGCGCACGGCGAGCACTGGGACAACAACGACGGCCGCAACTACACGCTGCGCTGCCGCCGCGACCCCGAGGGCTGCCCGGAGGCGGCCGCCGCGCCCCGCGACTGAGCGACAGCCGTGCGGCCGTCGGGGGGCTGAAGTAGGAACGGGGCGCTGCGGGACGGTTCCGCGTCGAGAGAACGAGGAGGCTGAGCGGGACCTCCGTGCCGCTCCCCGCCCTGCCCGAGGCCCGGAAGGACGTCCGCGGATGGGGCCCTGCCGAGCACGGGCTGCCTTCGCCGGGGCGGAGGAGCAGTTAAAAATAGTGGCCGATAGCGAGTTATCGGGAGAGCTTCGATAACAGCACCCCGCAGTCACGTGCTGTGCGCTGGAAGATGGTGTCTGTCTCGCAGGCGGTTCGGTGCGGCTGTATTGGGGAGGGCGATGACATGGACGGCCTTGTGACAGCACAGTGACAGTGTGGTAGGGAGGGGATCTCGCTAAGCAAATGCTTCGCTTCAGCTCTCCTTATGTTACGTTTTGCACCACGCTTTCAAGTGCTTTTAATTTATTCAGCTCATTTTGCAACATCTTTTCCAGTATTCGTGCTTTGTTGGGTTTGGGCACTTAACCTACAGCCTTTCACTCTTGCATTGCATTGCACTGCACGGCTTGAGGTTGGCACTGCTGTGTCCCAAGTCCTGACATTTGGCAAAAAAGTACCATTTCAAATGGCTTTGTTAGAATAAAACACTTTCGGAAAGCTCACCGACACAAACCCTTTTTTTCTGCATCTTCTGAACAGCAGAACGTGTGTGTTAATCCTGCCCTGTGCCCTGTCGAGGCAGCTCGTGCAGAGCTGCGGTGTAAGGAGGCTCTTCTGTCACAGGGTTCTGTGGAAGATGTGATGGCTGCTCTGCAGCTTGACTTGTATTATTTTAGTATTATTATTATTTTTTTCCTGATGAAAAAACAGATGAGGTGTTACCTGGGTGCAGAAAATGCTGTGGCATATATATCCCGTACCTGAAATGAGTCTTCGGCTAAGCTGCCTTTTCTGCAAGCTGGTGCAAAGCTGTTGTGCACTGCTAGGTTACAGGACATGGAGTAACGCAGTGTGCATTAGCTGCTGGTAGTTGTACCAGTGAAATAACATGCTCTTAAGCTGATATGTGATGCCAATCGAGATAGGTGGATTGTTCTTTTAAGTACAGTGTAACAGCTCAGACTCGTGCAGTGCATTCCTTATTCTGTGTTTTGTTCATGAAATGCTTTAGAGAAGAAGTTTCACCAATGAAGGGCTGGCCACATAGAAGAATTGTAGCTGCAGTCTGCAGTTATGTGTAGAGGGTGAGAAACATTTTCTGCTATTCTGTAAGCTATGGATAATGGATGTGAAACATCCAGAAAGTGTAACATTTACGTGTAGTCTGAAATCCAAAATGCAGGGGTAAAAAAATCCTGCAAATGATGATTAAAGCAGAACATTTTTATGCTTTGGCAACAAGTAAAATGCTTTAATTTCTTATGCAATTCACTCCTTGTGAAAGAGGAAACTTCTCACAGACAGGACTCAAACATAACCACTTTTTAATATGCAGAATGATTTTTCCCCCTGTATTTTAGTGCTGCAGGCTGTGGAGACACAAGGCCACACTGCTACATGGGTACATAAGACATGTATGTACCAAATGCTGGCATCCCAGAACCAAAATGGCACAGGGTTGGTGCTCGTGGTCATAGCTTGAGATTCACTGCTTGTACCTTCATTATCAAAGAAATATATTCAAATTGAATTAGTTCTAATTATATAAAATGCGAAAGTCCAGTAGAGTCAGATGTTAAGTGAAACATGCTTCTTGTTTGGTTGCATTACTATTAATGTAAGATTCTATAGGGATTGGGGGCATAAGTTTTGCAGAACATGCTCATAAGCACATTCCCCACCCCAACGTCAGAAGTAAAAAATAATACAGATTTGGTAGCACTCTTGGATAAACTGCAGCTGTAAAGATTTCCAGTTCATGCAGATTTCTTCTTTTCTTTTTCCCATGGTCTAAGGGCATAATGGAAAAATAGATATAAAAGTTTTTTTTATAGGTGTAAATATAATAAATAGCAAATAGTTGGACCTCTATATTGGGTTACTGTGAAGGATGTCAAAGTAAGTGGGTGTTTTTTCTTTATAACCATGTTTATATTCAGATTGAAATCAGAAAGGACTGAAGTTGCCCCGAAGCACTACAGACTTGCATGCAGGCTGCTTCTGTTTCATTTGAAGCTTTCAGTCAGAGCTTGAAAGTGAGGCGTCTGCTCCCATTGACTTCCTGGGATCTGGATCCATCCCAGGTACTGCACAAAGACAGGGGAAATGATTGAGGTTTAATTGTCTGTTGCCAGACCTGTGTTATGTGGCACTGTGATGAATGTTCATCTGCGAGAGCTGAAAACCTGCCATCTAGGCCTGGCAGTAATTAAATCACCTTAATTGTTTTTATGATTCTTTCTAAGAGAGGAAAATTACTTGCCTTGCATTAGCATATTTCCAAAGGCTGGTATAAATATTTATGTGGTGCACTCTTTTAGTAGAAAGCCTGTGCATTCTTCACAGGTTTCCACAGTTCTCTTCTTCTGAATGTAGAACAGTCGTATGAATGCACTGCTTACATCACTTCCTCACACCCCTTGTGAAGCTTCAGTAGTTAATGGGCTTAATGGTAAAAAAAAAAAAAAGGAGAGTTGTTTAGAAAGAAGCATCTCTTACATTAACGATGCTCTGTGTAACCTGCTGGCTTTTTTGGAGGTGCATACGTCTGTGAAACAGGTTTGAGAGTTCCTGTTTTTTTTCCTCTTACAATTGTAGAAAATATATACAGCGTTGGAGGAATGACTGCTTTCTCTCTTTTTTTCTGCTTCCATATTAAGGGCTCATGCACACGTTTTACTTTCTACAATACTGCAGTAAGAATAAAAACTCATGGGAAAAAGAACTACACACCTTCAATCTTTTTTTATAGATGTCATCAAGCAAAACATTCCCAAGAGTATGAAATAGTTTTGGCCGTGTTAAGAACCAGGAACAAAGCAATGAATATGCTCATGGCTTCAGTAATGCCAGGAGTTCACTGTAGATCATCACACAGTCATAGAATCCTTAGAGTTTGAAGGGACCCTTAAAGGCCATCTAGTCCAACTCCCCTGCAATGAACAGGGGCATCCACAGCTACATCAGGTTGCTCAGAGCCCTGTCCAGCCTGGAAAACAGTCAACATACAGCTCCTTTCTGACCCTTTATATGCATATCCTTACTAAATCTGTCTAGAGAGATGCATTCATGTTGCCTTACAGAAAGTAAGTTGAGGGGGAAGCGTTTCTCCATAGAAGTATTCTTTCTTCTACCTGCTGATGTTAGAAGATACAACTAATACTTCTAATGATTGGAAACGTGGTGAAATTTCATACAGAACTATCTTTCTGCAGATGTGAGTTGTAGGTTAAAATCCTTCTTGGTCTGCTTCACTACTGGGTATAAAGTGTTCACGTGCTACTCCAGGTTGCTTTACTTCAGGACAGCTTTTTCTGTACTGTGAAATTGGGCTTTCAACTGCGGTAAAATCCGGTGAGCAGTGGTAACACAGCAGAAAGGCCTTTCCTTTTGACAGTTACTCATGTTGAAGGAGTTGTTCTTTCTTTTTTTTCTTTCAGAGAGCTGTTTCCAGGTTTATACTGTAACATTCATCACAAACCAATTTTGGTGATACTGCTGAGATAAATAGTTTGTTAAAATGATCAGGGAGAAACTTAAAATTTTTAATACAAGCAGACTTGTTTTGATAAAACATTGCAGCTTTAGTAGATACTTAGCAAGCTGCCTTCTTTTATAAAAGATATACCTTCTATAATAGTAGACGTATATAAATCATGGAAGCATTCTTTTGCATTTTATCACTTCTCACCATTTACATTGATTTGACAAAATCCAGCAAAACTACTGATAGGTGCCAAGAAGGATTTCCTGAGTACTGCACTGTAAATACTGCTGGTGGAGCACAGAAGGTGCAGCAGGAAGAAGATAGAAATTACCAGGATGCACCAAAATGCCAGCTCCGGAATACAGTCTCCATCAGTGACAATAAGAGCAAGCTTCACAGAACTGGAACTTGTCCCAGCCTACAACTATTTCTGTTCTGTGCTTGCTAAGCCAGGTGTGGCTTCTAAGTATGTTCCTTCCATAGTTTGTAGGATTTCAATAATAAAGAATTTGATAAACTATGTTTTTATACAGAACTAAGTACACTATGAGAAAAACTTACAACAGACTTTAGGCAAGGACAAAATCGTATTTCTGGGCATCTTCCAATCCTGTACAACTAATAGGCACATAACTGATACTAATGCAGAGTGCACTGTGTGTGTGTTGATGAGCAAAGAAGTCAAAGATCTGACCAAAATAGGTAACAGATATCTAAAATGTTCTAATAGTATGGGATTTGAGGAGTAAACACTAATATCTTCACTAGCTTTGCATTCCTGTTTTCAAGTTAATACAACACGGGCTTTTGGTCCTGAGCAGCAGAAGTTTCTTAATAAGTGATGTATATATACTATATAGTAAACTCATGGTTAATATGGAGTTAAGAATTGATTTTTCCTTGACTTGAGAAAGTGAGCTGTCTTAACCTCTTCACTACAGATGGGAGAGAAAGGGAAATTACAAGGCCTGAATTTCATTTATGTCTTCTGGGTTTCAGTAGAATGCATCCTGAAAATAACTAATGCACCTTTGCAAGTAATAATGGCTAGGGGAGAACCTGGTTGGCAATGCTGAAACAAAAAAGAAGGAACAGGTGGCACAAATTAGGAGTAAAGCAGCGATTTATCCACCACCAAAACTTAACAGAAGAATTTTCAGGCATTAAAACATAGAAGTGATCTTCATAATCTTAAAGCAATTTTATACTGAACAATTGCACTTTCATGACGAGGTGCAACATCTACAGTTGTACTCCTGGTGGAAACTGAGCCCTAAAGGCCCTCACAGGACAGGTACTAATATTTTGAAAGAAATTATTATGTATTTAAAAGACTTGTCTTTGAAGATCTTTTTTTTTTTTTTTTTTAACTGATATTTAGATAGCAAAAAGCCTACAATTGCAATCATGCCTCTTCATAAATCAGGGCTACACTGTTTACAAGGACGTTTATTTTGTTTCCTAGCTTACATTCTCATACTTTGGTCCTGTAGGCTGTGCTTGTTCCAGCCCTGAAGCTGTTCTAAAGAAGAACTGGCAATGCTTCTAAGCCAGCGTTCTCAAGTGTCAGATGTTACTATATTTCTTCAAGTTCACTGGAAGTTTAAATAATAACTCTTTTCTCCTCTACACTTTCTTATCAAGAAGTGTGTTTAATTATCTGGTTGTGAATATGGAGATTTTAAAATGAGAATCAACTGTGTTCTATCTGTTAAAACAGTTACATTTCTTTTTAATGGTCACTAAGCACAATTGACAATGCAGTACTTATAGACCTAATACAAGGAGAATTATTACTGTACTCACTTCTTTTTTTTAATGAGAATGAAGGCTACCTTTGTAGTCTCAGGCCTCATATCTTGTGCTGTACACTATATTGTTAATGGAAAGCAGTACAATGCATTTCAACTGTACAGAATTATACAAAACACTTTAGATGGTGGTGAGGACTGGGCTTTTGTTCTAAATTAGACACTTTGTCTTCTGCTTTAATAATGTCATGGACAATGCAAAACAAATAAGGCCTGACTAATGATGAACTCTGAGAAGTAAGAGAAATGAAAGGAGGATTTTAAAGGCCATGGTGTCATGGAACTACTTTGGAGTTTTGGCTTCTCTTTAAGCAAGAACAACAAAACCCAGCAAAACAATTCCTTGGGGGGGGGGAAGAAAAAAGCAAGCCTTTTCCATATACTATTAAAAAAACATTGCACAGATTATTTTTTCCTCTGGTTTCTAACAGAAACCAAAGCAAGCACAGCACTGACTGAAACAGAATTTGATTCAGCATTAAAAAACAAACAAGCAAACAAACATGTAGTTTTAAAAATGTTGACTAATCTACAGATTTAAAGATTCAATAAAAAGCTGTGTGTTCCACTTCTGCTGAGTAAAGCTTGCTTCCGATTCAGACGTATAGCACTTCAGTTATAGGTAGGCTGTTGGCCTTTTTCTCCTGGTAAAATCAGGAGCTTTGTGAGAAAGGAAAGCTTTGCATGAAGTGATTTGGTACTTTCTGCCAGTAGCTGTGCTTCAACACATTTAGAAAAGGAAAATAAAATCTAAAGCACCCAAGCCTCAGTGATGGAAGTTTTACATTCTGCTACTGCTATCTCTTCATTGCTAAAAGTAGGGTAAGACTGCTTGTTGACTCTTGGAAACTGAAGAAAGAACAAATGAATTCTTTTTGTTAACTGCTCAAATGTCAAAGAATCTTGCTCTGCTCTTCTCATATGGTTTTAATACTTAAGATAAACTATTTAGAGATGAAATTTAGATGCTGTACATTTTAAAATTTAACAGGATTAATAAGAATTTACTCTTAGTAATGAAGTGAAAGGTTTTACATCTAACATCTTTCATGCCTGGTGAAAGAAAAGGGCAGCAGCAGAAGAATGTGTCTGGTTGCAGGTAGGTTAACAAAGTTTTATTGATGAATAAAGCAGGAACTATTTAATCACAAGGAACACAAAAGCAAACAGACTTCAGGACTACCGTACACACTGTTGTAAATCACAGCAGTATATTTCAGAATGTGCAAACCATAAGAAAATAGTACTTTGGTTGCCAAAAACAGAGTCTCTCAGATATTTGTTATGCTGAACAGAATAGGCCAGATGTGCAGTGACATTATGCATCTGTATGTGGCACTGAAAGATGCTGAAGATGGTCCAGGGTTGCTTCAGGATCAGAGCCTTCTCACAGCTATGTGTTTCCTGGACTCTCAATGACCAATTTCTGTGTGGCATACATCTGGCCGATGGTAACCTGAAATCAAACCAAGATATTAGCAAGCCAAATCCAGAAAATAAGCACGGTATAATTTCAGCTTTAAAAAGGAGATTAAAAACAAACCAAGAAATGTGCAGCCCAAGAAAGGTATTAACCTTTTTCATAATGACATTCTTTCTATAAGCATCTTTTCTAAATAAGAACCTCACCTTAGCTCATAACCAATATGTAAAATAGCTGTGTACCTAAAATCTTGAAATAATTGGGGAAACAGAGGGATACTGTTCAAAGGCACTCATTAACAGTTAACGACAGAGCAAAAGCAAACAGCCTCCATATTTAGAACAAGGGAAAGATGAATATTATCGGCCTGTATTTTTGATTACGCTTTTGGGTGAACAGCCAAGTTATAAACTGCATGCTAGGGTGTTACTTTCTAGTCTGTGTGGAACCCCAGTTTGCTTCACAAAGGGTCAAACCACTGCCCGTACAGTTAATTCAGCAGTAAGATTTTACACATGCTGGAGCTGACCATGAGAAGTATTCACACCTCATGCATGTGTGCAATCTAGTGAAATGAGGAGATGAAAAATACCAAAAATTCAACATCAGTGTTGTCTTGACTCCTCTCGTCCTTTTCTGGTCTGCATTGTAGCACTGCTAAATTGTGGTTGGTGACAGCAGCCACAGAGCTTAATAGCTGAGATGTGGATGGAAGTTTTGTGCAAGTAGGCTTGTGTCAGCAGGAGAAGCCAACATTTATTTTAAAAATATGAATTCTGGAATCAAATTTTTAATATCTATTGTGCCTTTTCTCACCCCTCTCTCTCCAGGGTGTTGGTACACAGCTTTGTGTCCTTTTCACTGGAAAAAAAGATGGTATGATTAATTATGGAAGTAGGACAAAAAAGGCAGTGCTTAATTACATGAAACAGAATACATGTAGCAGAATTGAATACTGCTCAAACTAAGGCTGACAGCAAGTCAAGCTCTCAAGGTAGTGAAAAAAGTGAGGGAAATAAATTTTTCAGCATTCTTCAAATACTATTTTTGATGGGAAAAATCCTGGTAGCGGTTAAATTTTTTCTTGTGTGCCCACGTTCACATAAACGTAAATAACATCGCCTTTTTGGAAATGAACTATTTAATCTTGATAAGCAGTGTGGTCCAAAACACGTAACACATTGATCTGAATCCTGAAACACTCATTACGAGGGAGGATTGATGAGCCCTTAAAGGGAACAGCAGTTCTCCTTGCCAGCAAACACTCTGCTCTTGGCACTCAGAACTAAGTCAGTAACAGCATATGAGCAACTCTGATTATTTTTGAAATTACTTATGAAGTGTGTTGCACATAGAATATTTAAAACAAAGGCCATACACAACTGAGGCATGTGTTACCAACAGAAACTTCAAGCTGTCAGCAAGTGTTACTTATCAAACAGAACTCGCTGCTCCCGAGTTACGTGGCAGACTCCATCCCTTAGTGGCTGCCTTACCACCAACCATGCTGTAGTGTTTGATTTTTGTATCCTGTGTTCCAGACTCTAAATAATCATAGAATCAAAGAATGATAGAATTGCTCAGGTTGGAAAAGACCTTCAAGATCATCAAGTCCAACCACAACCTAACCATACCACCCTAACTCTAACAACCCTCCGCTAAATCATGTCCCTGAGCACCACATCCAAACGGTTTTTAAACACATCCAGAGATGGTGACTCAACCACCTCCCTGGGGAGCCTGTTCCAGTGCATAACAACCCTTTCTGTAAAGAATTTTTTCCTGATATCCAACCTAAATCTCCCCTTGTGCAACTTGGAGCCATTTCCCCTCATCCCGTCACCAGTGAGAAGAGACCAGCCCTGCTCTTGTTGCAATCACCTTTCAGGTATTCTTTAGTCCTTTCTCATACAATGCAGCAAATTTAATGGTGGCTGGGAGAGATTACAAAAAAACGTGGAACCTGAACTGTGATTTTTTTTTTTCTCCACCCACTGAGAGATGAGGCTGAGTACGTAACTTCCCAGTCAGTCTTGGTAGGTGAGATACAAACTGCTGCTTTCTGTCCCCATGCCAAGAGATGATATTACCTACTTGCTGTACCTTTTGACTTGAACACGGTGAAGTCACAAGTGTGTGTATTAAGCTGCTTCTTTACTAAAGTGCACATCTCATGGAGTGCACAGCCAATGGCACTGTGTCATTCTGTCTATGGCAGCCTGTTGCAGCTGGCATGCTCTGCTGCCTCACTTTCAGAATCTATTCTGTGATGTTTTAAGCTGAATTTTGAAACATCAGTATTTTTTTCTTAACCGCTAGCCTTGAATTTCCATCTTTATGATCAAGCTTTTCGATGTTTCCCATGCACTTCAGACAAAACAAACATATGTTCCATTTATAGCTGTTGAAAAATTCACATCTATAAACATCAACTGCATCAGCAGAAAGACTGCTGCAGTATTGACACACAGACATTCGTTAACCCTCTGAATCGAAGCAGCATTCCTAGTGTGCCTTCGTGGGAAATTAGGTCTAGAGGAAGCACTTGAAAAAGCAAGCATCACCGAGGACTCTTCTCCCAAAGAGTTAAGTAGCTATCTCTTGTGTTTCCACTTTGCCATCTATGTGCATTTAGTTCATACACAGCATGCCATTTGCTCTTCTGGCAGATGGCTGGGAGCCAGCGTAGAGGTCAGCGTCAGCATTTTCATTAGAAACAGGAAGCTGTTGTGGAGAAAGACTCTGCCATTTGCTCAGCAACCTCATTAGCCATAGGGTTATTTACCTCTATGGTAATGGTGCCATTTAATTCTGCAGTAATGAGTGACAATGAAAAAGCACTTTATCATCAGGCGAAGACTACCAATAGAAATATAATGCTGCTTCTCAGAACCTACTGAAGTTTCAATTCTGCCTGCAAAATTCTATACATTAAAAATAAGTATGACAAGTTCAGCCTCCAGACCTTGACAATTTATCCTTGCTCAAAGATTTAGTACCATTCTATATGGTCATTTTTTTCTTGTGATCTTGAAAAAGTCAGTCTTGCCTTCCATCTGAATTCTGGTCAAATCAGGGTTTCAGAATGAGATTTGTCAATGGATGTGAGGCAACAAATGGGAAAAAGAAATTACTGAAGACTAAGCATCCTATAGCACAGTTCTCACTACGTACGTGAGGTAGTAAGAAACGTATAGTAAATGAGAAGAATTAAGTAGAATTAAACACAGAAAAAGTCATTATCCCAGAGACATCAGAAGAACGTGCTACCATCCTAAAAACTCAGCCCATCCAGTTACATTGCCAGCTCTGAACTCTGTCCTCTCAAATGGTCCACAGCTGCCACTGCTGGACCCGCAGGGACACCCATGGTGATGGGCAGCTTTCGTGCAGCTGCCACTGCACACGAGTGTGGTGGGACAGCAGTGGGCATGGAGCTGGAAGCGGGGGCTGTCTTCCTGTTTGACAAAGCCAGCAGGTGAGGTATTGCAGCCTCATTGCCACCGCTTGTCAAACACTGCCAGACCTTCGGCTTCTGAAGGGATGCGGCACGTATTGTGGTTCTTTGCTGTGTGAAGGTTTTAGTTTGCAGCAGATTTGAGGGAGAAGCGACTGCTCCTGTTTCTGCAGGTCTGAAAACAAGGTGACCAGGTTTCAAAAAGTCTTCTGATTTGCTTCAGTCTTTTTAGAGTGCGTGGTTCTGCTCTGAAAAGTATGATGGCATCTTTCCCTGGCAGCTCTGCATGTATTCGAAAAGTCTGTCCATTTTATCAGCCTCTGTGTTTTTTCCTCCTTAAGACAAAGGTGGACAGGCACCTGCTTTTCCTGTGTACTTGACAGAATTGTAATTGGCAGATAAGCTGTGAGCACTAACAAACCCTTCTGTGCCAGTGGAACGAGATGCTTCTCACTGCTCCCAACTTCTCATCATTATCCTTCTGCCAAACCCAACAGTCTCCCAGCCCCATGCCCCCTGCTAGTGTCAGGCCTCACTGCCAAATCCCAACCAGAATGCCCTGAAGTTGCTCAGGGAAGTGGCTGGGGAGCAGATCTGAGCAACATCCAACAAGTGTGGCAATGTATGACCAAGGTGGGCACCCACACGGGTGGATCTGACAAAGGGTGTCCACAGCTTCAGGAAATAAATGGAAAGTGAAAATGACAAGAAATCCAGCTTGCGATCTCTGAGCAGGACTGACACATAAGAAGGAAAAAACACCAACTGGTGTTGGACTGACTGGGCTTCCTAGTGCACTGAAAACATCATCTTTCTAACTGCAATCATGGATGGTTTTATGTAAGTCAATGCAATACAACTACAGACACTCCTGGTGTCTTTATTTTGTATTTTTGTATTTTTTACCATCACTTCCTAAGCAAAATCAATGCAAAATTTGTATGGGGAGCAAATAGATTGCTGAACGGAGCATAAGATAAAAGTGCTTTCTTCTAATGATGTTTTGGGCTTTAATTAATCTCTCTGCTTGCAGCATAACTAAGTCTAAACCTCTCCATGGAAACTCTACTAAGTCAGTTGTTGACCAGCTGATGAGACAGTGCCCAGAGAAAACCTCCTGCATGCTTCCAGAGTGGCTTCCCCTCTCTGTTACTTCTACAGATCACCCCATTTGTAAAAACAACCACAACAAACAAACAAACAAACAAAAAACCTGTACTTATTTAATAATTAAAAGTTGCTTTAAAAGAGTTTCTGAAATAGTCACTTGGGCACAACTTCCCACCCACAAAAGCAAACCAACCCTAGGACTTTTACTGCCATTTGTTTTTCTGTGGTAGACAAAAGCAGGAACAGCCCATCAGGAGATGGCAGTAACACTCTTACCTTATGCAGAACCAACTCACGGGTGAAGACAAGGACTAAACAAGTGAAAGTGCCACCACAGCACAGGAAAACATCCTAAGAAAGCGATTCCTTTAGCTCTCAATGATTTAAAAACTGATTTCCTGAGAGGGTCATCATGGGAACAGTAAAAAATACTTCTTGTTTCCCTTAAACAAATGCAGATGATAAGTGAATTTGATGTAGTAGAGATGGTTTTGCACAGTAAATGCATTTACATATATAAAGGCATACATGTTTTTTATATATGCATGCGCAAACATACACATGAGCAACAACCTCTGTGTAAACATAGCAATCTTCTCTTTTGCTGCACATTTGTTTGCAGGGAAGCAATGGTTCCTTCCTATAGTCTGGAGTCACACATGCATTTTCACAGTTTTACTACGGAGAGAAATGAAATGCCCTATTTATACACCTATATACATATCTATATATATGCTTACATATATATATATATTCCAAATGTAAGAAGTGGATACTACAGCTATTAAGAAGCATTTTTTTTCCCTCATTTCTCAACTCAGATATGTTGTACACAGCACAGTTAAGTCTATTTTCTGTGTTAACTAAAGCCATTTTAATGTTTGTTTTATCTAAATACAGTCATTTCTGAAACAACTCTGTAATGCAATAATAAATACACCAATGTGGTGCAGAGTAATTAAACACAGCAAACCCAGAACTTATCAGTAACCGTTCAGTGCTCTGCCAAATCTTTGTGTTGGCATTAAATGCTGCAGCAGTGGCCTTATTTATTTTTGCTTAGGAAAGAGTGTTGAAAAACTGCATTTGGCTCCTTAGCTATATAAATTATTTCTGTTCTTGAGCTGGAAACGGTATACAAAACCATAACATTTTGGAGACACTGCTCTTCGTTTTCAGTGCTTCCATCTGTTACGCAGGAATGGGAAAGGAAGTGAAGGGAAGCACAGAGCAAAGAAGTTGTTTTAGTTGTTTGTAGTTATTGCATACTCTGCTTTTACCCATGTTTTGCAAATGCTGTTTTCTTTGTTCCTTCGTGTCAACGCAATTTCTACTGCCAGTGCTTCTGAAAAGCCAGGAACAAATAACTTACAGCTGCTGTTTGTCTGACTTCCAGTAAAGAAGAAGGCATGAAGTAAAACAGCTAACAGTCAAGAATTCCTCTGAAAGTTATTTCCCTTCATAATGATAAAATGCAGTTTTGTTAGAAATGTATGCAGTGTATCTTGGTATAATTTTATTCAGCCGATGAAAAGTAGGATCACACAATATTTATTTAATGCTCTTATTAATCTGTTCTGGAGGTTCCCCTGAAGAGGTACTTCTCAGCAGAGAATCATATCTAATCCAGCAGTGATTAACACATAAAATACTGCAGGCATATACGCTTCTGTGTATTTGTTTATGATGAAGTACAACAGCAAAGGATTCTTCTTTTTAAACGCTGATTATGTCTTAATAAAGAGAATATTTATTATTTTTTTAAACTACACAACCATGCTGCTATCTTCACAGACAGTGTGGACAAGAGAGACAGCCTCTGCTCTAACGCAATGCACGTAATAGAGTGTGAGATAACAAGTGAAGATCCTAGGTGGAAGAGAGAACCATTGGACAGCCAAGTGGGCAGGATCATGTGCTCCTTCAGTCAAGTCACACTGTTTCACTTCTCTGATTTCCTGCAAGCCTTCTGTACTGCAGCAAACGGGAACGTGACAAAGTCATCTTGAAAGCATGCAGGACAGGCTGACCAGTGGCACAGGCAGCAGCCTGCTTCTAAGGGGGAAGGGAGAGGAGAAACTTGGCATAACCTGGATGTAGCACGCAGAGCAGGAAAATCACTTGGCCGGGATGCTGAGCATGGCAAGAAAAGCAATACAATGCATTGGTGCTTGAAAACACAGAGAGCTGGACACAGCTGGCTAATACTGTCCTGAGTGCTGTCACGTACCAGGTGCTCTAGTAACGCTGACATTTGGTAAGAAATGTCCAAACTCTGCAAAGAGGATCCTGTGATCTGTAGCAACTGCATTAGCAGAATTATCCAAAGTGAGTTGGAGCGCCTGCCTCGCTCTTGTGCACGATAATGCAGCAGCCACCTCCTCAAAATATACGTTTTGCACAACATCCAATAAAGCACTCCCCCCCGCTCCAGGGACAGCGTCAGGTGGGGAGTCACCCCCCCTGTCAAAGCCTAACACACCTGTCAAAGCCTAACACAGGTATCCCAAGGTGAGCTCAGTGGGGCCAGAAACCTCCTGTGGAGCAGAAGGGCAAAAGCTCGCTTCATCTTGATTTGTATTCTGTTAATGGCATTCGTTGCCACAAGAATTTTTTAAAACATTTTTTAAATTTTTTAATTTGCTATTGGTACTGTGTTTTGGGAGGTGAAAGACTGTGAGCTACAAAATGTTTATTTATTGATGGTATAATAGCCAGAGTTTAATTGTTTGCTGCTTCTTATTTACTCTTTGTCTGCCCCAAGACTCCAGATTGTCCTCACTGAGGCTGCTAGTGCTGCTTACAGGATGGCACCAGGTACACTGCATTCTGTAGAGCTGCCTGATGCCTCAGTACGCTCTCAAAGCACCAAGTCTGTCAAAACTTTGAAAAAAACTCAGTCCTACACTAGATACATGATTTCAAGACATAAGGTACAGAGAAACATCTTTTCTGTGCTCCAACAAAACTAAAGGTTTCATAAAGTGAAGGATTAAACTCATTTTTATATCAGGAGTAACTTTAAGGTTCCAGTACATCTCTTTCTCACACACATCTCAGACATCCTACGATTACAGGCTGAACCTTAGACATGCTTACACGCTGAGCCTATCTGTGTGCACATTCAAATGATGAAAGAGCAGAAATAAGTGAATTTATCTTTAGAAAATTCCTATGTCCAAAATAAATTATCCGTTGGAGAATTTTGATTCAATCTGTTTCTTCACCCAGAAAGAAGCACCTGATCTACTTAAACATTTGCATGTCGAGTCCCTATTGCTGAAGCTAATCCAGCATCCAGCTGATCTGTAACGAATTAGGAAAGGAGTAAGAGCTTTTCTTTTTCTGCATTAACAAGACTCCCTTTTTTGGCAAAGTACTAATGTATTACTACAGTCAACTGTTCCTGACAGAATCACACAGATAATTTCCTTGTTTATCTGACTTTCTCTGATGGATGATATCCAAGATTACTTTTTTTCTCACTTGGCTGTCATTTGTGTTTCACTGTCTCCAAGTCCCACACCTGAATGTGCCGTGCACTTCAAAGAGCTTTGTTCTGGGGGAGGAGAATTACAATGGGAGCTGTATAAAGCACAGAGCATCCTTGTTCTCATATTCTCAGGGGAGAGGAGGTAGCCTTTCTAGCTCTTGGGAATCAAAGACTTCAGCTTTTGGAAATTCAGCTGGAAAAAACATTGCCTGTACTGTTTACACTCTTCAGAACCTTGCACAGGCAGCAGATGGAGTATATCAACGTTTTAGAACTGAGGATGAATTAGCTGAATTTCAGCCAAGGTTTGTGACTATGTTGTCACTGTGTAAGGATTGTAGTACGAACAACCTGAGATGAATTCTGTGGTTCAGCTGTGTCCAAATGACACTCAAGTGAAAAGATGCCATAAGGCAGTCTCAACCGAGGCAAGCTCACACGAGATGTGCTTGTTTAACGTGCCCTGTGCACAAATGAGTTAATTTCCCAGTGCTCCTCAGCCCAGCCCTTTACACAAACATTAAGGAGAATTAATGAGGGAGAAAACAATTATTTGCAAACCCCTCAGCTCTTGAGCAAGAGATATCTCTGTTTGTGTGGATAAAGGGTATCGCTTACATTTTACTAGTTTAATTGGAATAAACTATAGCAGCACTTTTTTCTTTCTTTTGGCACAGATAAATTACTGGGTTTAGCACAGCTGGTAAAAGCTAATTCTGCACAAAGAGTTCTTTTCAGTAGTGTGGGTGGCAAAACACTTTCAGCAACTGGCTTAATTAGTCCTTCCTTCTTTGCAATAGCACAGGACAGTTAATTGGAGAGGAAACAATAAAAAAAATTAGTGGAAGATGCAGAATAAAGTAATCCTCTTTGCTCTTCTGCTTTTGCCAGCTCTCCCTCACTTAATGCTGTGCTAAGCAGAGGCTTGCCCTGGTATTTCTCAGCAGCGCTAAGCATCAGGAGTGAGAGGCCAGCAACTATTCCAAATATAGCCAAAAACCAATGCAAGTGCCAAGCCCAATGGTTTTCAGCCTCGCTGCTCCCATCCCCCAGCTGCTGATAGAGCTCTGGAGATCCTCCAGCAGCACAAACATTGAGAACCCATGGGATGCAGCTCTTTCCTGATAAGAGCTGAGACTAGTCAGAGACACGCAGCCTCCCAAATGCCAGACAGAGGGGGTAAAGGCCAGGAAGGATAGATGTGCCTGTATTTACCTTCACTGTAGGTCAAGTGGGAAATAGCCAGGAATTTTTGTCTAATTGTATCGTGTTGAGTAATGACTCTGAAGATATATAGTACAATGGCTAACAAACACATTTAAAAGCCAATCCAATATGCTAGGAATGCATTACGCATTTCTCCTCATCCCAACTACTCTAGGAGTTTGAAACATTTCTGTTAAGGAAACCTGAGAATGGAGGGGAAAAAACAAATTAAAACTGGAAGGTCTACTGTATGAGAGCAAACAAAATAATCAATTAGTGAGGAAAACTTCCAAGATATCTTCAGGAAATAAGCAAGCAGGAAAACTGCAAGTGTTTACCCACATTTGCAGTTCCTGTTTTTTTCAGGAGATTATTTTTATACTTGCCCATTCATTTCTTTTTGGCAGCCAGTGGAAGACAGGGCTACTCCCACCGATAGCATCGGGCAGACTGCTTAGGAACAAGAGCCCATGAAAATGCCTTGCAACTGCTCACTGCTTGCTTAGGGGCAGCCTGATACTGAGAACGATATTTTGCTAATGCACACCTCTCCACAAAAGTTGTTTGAAAGTCTATGAAACCTTGTCCCTTGAAAGGCTGCTGTTAACCTCAAAAAGATCATTTAAACACACTTCAGCAAAAAAAGTCTAGGATTTTGTCAGTGGAAATAATTTCTAATATGACACTGCCTATTTTTTTCGCGTATTTACAGGTTATAGATTTCTTAGTTTTCATTTACTTGTATGAAAACAATGAAACAAAAAAGGAAAGTGACTGACTACAGACAGAAAACCACGAAGCTACTTGCACAAAAGCTACTATGAGGGATCTAGACAGTAAGGTGATATCTTTTCAGTGCTTTTAAGTATTCACCATCTCAGAGTTAATTCTAACAAAAGAGGAATAAGATCAACTGGGAGAGAGCAGAAGTGATTATTTAACATGTGTTTTGTTCTTCAATATATATATATGTCACCAAAAAGTATCTTCCCATTCTGTGGCAGCCTATTTTAATATTTAAAAATGTGGTATAAGCCTTATATATAAGCCTGACTGTACAAAAGAAACTCCACTTGGTGAACAAAGCATAGGAAAGCAAGCCAGTAGATGGCATTGTGGCACTTCATAAAACATTTCAGAAAACCCCACTTAAAAAGAATGCAAGCCTAAGGATTGTGTTTAACCACTTACTGCTTAACCAACGCAGTATCTTGTTCCTGCTCAATGCTACTCATGCAAAACCGAACAAACAAAACCATGCTACTGCACGATCATATTAGCCCTGAAAGAAATTTCCTCTGTGCTGCTTCCCAAAACCAATTAGCTCTGTATGCTAGTTACAATCCCAGATTTGAAAAGATGATATCTGATGGCTCACGTCCCACGAGCCATAGCCATCAAGGGGAGACCAGAAAGGATGCGATTATTTGAAAAGTATTTTCTAAAACGTAATCACATACAAGACCTTAGACATCAGTGCAGATGATACCATACGAAAAAAAGAAAAAAACACACCCAAAAATGCAACTACAAAAAAACACTGCAGAATAGATATTATCTATTAAAAATAAATTTTTGGAGTATTTTATGAATACTCCCATTTTCTCCCTCTGCAGGCCCCTTCCCATCTCAGGTATTCCATGAAGCTTACATACAGCTGGTCCTCATGGTATTCATGTTTAAGAAAATGTCTAGTTTCACTGCAGCATTTGTCTTGCAACCATATACCAAGGAAACGTCAAGACAGTGTAACCAAATTTGCACTGCATATGGCTTTAAGAAAATTTCAATAGCTCTCTATAAGTAACAAACTGCATACATTCAGACTTCCTCCATGTCACTTACATCAGAGCAAGTTAAAGCAGCCTACTTTTCCTGATGAAGAATTTCAACTTCAGATCTGCATTTCCTGCTTGGCTATTTCATGCAATGGTAGAGTTCACATTCCTGAAGGATATGAGACAGGCAAAGAGTAAAACAAGGAAGCTTAATTTTAGGAAAGCCAACTTCTAGTTATTTAGGGAGTTAGCTAACAAAACCCCCTGGGAATATGTCCTCCAGGACAAGGGAGTGGAGCAGAGCAGAGCTAGCAGATCTTTAAAGAAGCTTTGCTTAGGGCACAAGAGCTCTCCATTCCCAGGTATATGAAGTCAAGAAAGGAAGGCAAGAGACCAGCATGGCTGAACCAGGACCTGCTGGTCAAACTGGAGAGTGAGAAGAAAATGCACAGGCATGGAAGCAGGGACAGGTATGCTGAGAGAAGTATAGGGATGCTGCTTGACTGTGCAGGGAGACGGATAGGAAGGCTAAGGCCCAACTGAAACTGGACTTGGCAAGAGGTGCAAAGAGGAATAAGAAAGGCTTCTACAAGTAATTAAACCAGAAAAGGAGAGTCCAAGAGGGCATGTCCCCCTAGTAAGCAAGTACAGGCAGGCTTGTAACAATGGACAAGGAAAAAACTGAGGTACTCAACAACTTTTTTGCCTCAGTCTTCACTAGCAACTGCCTTTCACATAGCCCTCGAGCAGATGGTTCAGAAGGTGTAAGTGAAGTTCAGGTATGCCACTGCCTGAGGAACCTGGACATCATGGGTCCTGATGAGATGCATCCCAGAGACCAGAGGGAATTGGCTGACATAGTCATCAGGCCACTCTCAATGACATCTGAAAAGTCATGGCAGCCAGGTGACTGGAAAACAGGCAACGTCACAGCCATTTTTAAAATGAGTAGAAAGCATGACCCAGTGAACTGTCGACCTGTCAGTCACATCTCTGTGCTGAGGAAGATCATGAAACAGATCCTCTTGGAAGGTATGCTAAGCACAAGGAAGAGAGGGAGGAGATATGGGACATGCAACACAGCTTCACTAAGGGCAGGTCCCACCTGACCAACCTTGTCACTTTTTATGATAGTGTAACTGAGTCTGCGGACAAGGGAAGAAACACTGATGTCATCTACCTGGACTTCAGTAAGACCTTTCACATGGTCCCCCATAACATCCTTCTCTCCAAATTAGAAATACATGAATTTGATGGGTGGACTGTTTGATGCACAAGGAACTGGTTGTGAGACTATACACAGAGTGTGGTGATCAATGGCTCAATGTCCAGATGGAGATCAGTGATGAGTGGTGCTCCTCGGGGATCAGTAATGGCCCTGATACTTTTTAACATCTTCATCAGTGACATCGACAGTAGGATCATGTGCACCCTCAGCAGTCTGCAGATGACACAGAGCTGAGTGGTGTAGTCCCAAGGGTTGGGATGCCGCCCAGAGAGACCTGGATAGGCTCAAGCAGTGAGCTGAGGGAAACCTTGTAAGGGTCAATAAATCCAGGTGTAAAGTCTCACACTTGGGTTGGGTAACCCTCACTATCAGTGCAAGCTGGGGGATGAATGGATGAATGACCACAGCCCAGTTGAAAAAGACATGGGAGTACTGGTGGATGGCAAGCTAGACATGAGCTAGCAATGTGCCCTCACAGTCCAGAAAGCCAACTGTATCCTGGGCTGCAATAAAAGAAGCATGGCCAGCAGGTTGAGACAGGTGATCCTGCCCCTATACTCTGCTGGTGAGACCTCACCTGGAGCACTGTGTCCAGATGTGGAGACCTTAGTACAGGAAAGATGTGGATCTGCTGGAGTGTTTCAACAAAAATTATTCAAGGAATGCAACACCTCTCCTATAAGGATAGGCTGAGAGATCTGGGGCTGTTCAGCCAGGAGTAGAGAAGGTTCTGGGGAGACCTGATAGCAGCCCTTCAGTATCTAAAGGGGGGGGCTGTAAGAAAGGAGACGGACTCTTTAGCAGAGTCTGTTTTGACAGGACAAGAGAAAATAATTTCAAACTAAAGGAGGGGAGATTTAGATTGGACATAAGGAAGAAGTTTTTTTATAATAAGGATGGTGAGGCACTGGAACAGGTTGCACAGAGAGATGATGGAAGCCCCATCCTTGGAGACACTCAAGGTGTGGCTGGCTTGGGCTGTGATCAACCTGATCGAGCTGCAGATGTCCCTGTTCATTGCAGTGGAGCTGGACTACATGACCATTAAAAGTTCCTTCCAGCACAGATGGTCCTATGATTCTAATACATGGATTATAAAACAAACTACTAATGGAAATGTTGTTCCCAAATTAAAATAATAGCTCAAATATTTTTGAAAATTTATTATGTACAAACCCATCATGCTCATTTTATCAAAGCTATTTTTGTATGTGGAAATTTCCTTTTAAATTTAAGAGTCTTTTAAAGACACATAAGTATGAAGATATGTTTCTTCCACCCCTTTATGAAGCCTCACTACTGTAAAAGTTTAAATATTAGAAATGAAACCCTTCTTCCTGGAACAGAGGTGGTCAGGTTAGACTGGAGCACCAGGGAGGACAGGATAACAGTTCTTTTCTCTTACCATCACAGAAAGAAAGGATCCCATCTGTTTAGGGAGATGACACATGTCACAACCTCCAAAGCATTTCAGAGAGGGAAAAATGCCAGAGGAAAGAAGGGAATACAAGCCAGTGCTCTACTGCATCAGTTCTAAGTTTCTTCCAGTTGCTTGTCCCCACCACTGGTTATCAACAGATCCTCAAAGAAATGCATACTGTAAACATCAATTCTTCTTACGTAGCCAATACCTCAATATAATAATCAGAGTTGGAACATGTGCAAAAGCACTCATATTCTGGTTATGACATCAGCCCATTGTTAAACACTGCACCAGAGGTGCCACAGCTTTTCATTGCTCTTCCAGACCAAAATTAAGAGTCTGAAGAAAAATATCTGCCCTTACTTGCACAGATGTAAGGAAGATTTGTGGTAGAATTCATGCTAGCTAACATAATCTATGCAGTTTTCCCCTGCACCTTCACCGTTTGCAGAACTAAAAACTATCTGTGAACCACAGCCACCTACAACCACGCAACATCTGCACCAGGAGGGGGGTTCAGTCTTATAGTTCCCTAAGGCTGGAGGCTCCCTGCTGACAGCATCTGTCCAGAAGGAAAAGCAGATGGCCAACTCCTACAGACCCTTCTGCCTACTCAACCTGATACTCTACACCAGTCACTGGGGCAGATTTAAAGTAGGCTTGTAATATCTGTTGGGTAAATTAAAGAGTTAATTGTGTGATGATACTTTTTGGTCCTAAATATTGGGGCTCTGTATAGTTTCATTAAAAGATCAGAGAACATATTACCTTCAAGAAACTATATTGCTAATCTACTGTATAATTCCAGAGTCAATTGACAACTTCTTGCCATTTCTGAAAGCACTTCGACAGACCTTCCAGGTGCTCCAACACTGCCTACAGCAAATCTATGCCAGGTATAATAAAATCTACTGCCTACAAATAAAAAGCTTTCCGCTCAGCAAGAGTTAAGTTTCTTAAAAAAAAAAAAAAAAAAAAAAAAGCAACAACAACAAAATCCTCTCTCTATAGTGATATATATAGATATATATCCATCTCTTACAAGCTGGTGCACAGGATCTTCTCTATAAATCAACATTTACAGACTAATATTTCTCACTTTGTTGCAAATCCAATCAATAGTTATATTAAAATAAATGTCACAAAAAAATTATAAATAACAGTGAGGACAAGAGTTAGATTAACCCTAAAGTGCCTTCCAACCATGAATTTCTTTTAAACCATGAGAATCTGTTCTTGATTTTTGAGCATTTGTATTCTCCCCTCTATAAACTCATTCTTTAACTGCATAGTCAGTTACAGACAAATTCTTTCAAGTGATATTTAATCCATTTTCCCAAGTGTGAAAGCCTTTATGGTTACAATGTTTGCTTTTATTCTAGCCGTAACTTCTGTAGCTGCCAACTTGTACAGCAGAGCAAAGATCCAAAGTTCTCACAAGTTCCTAGAGACATTAGCAACCACCTACAGGACAGTCCCAACACAATAGCCTCTCCAGAGGAAAAGCTGCAGCATAAGTACAGCTCTCCTTGGTAAGGTGCCAGAGAATCAGTTTGGGACAGCCATTATAGATGTTTCACCTACAGGGTAGTTTCAGAGAGTAACTATGTGAAGTAATAAGCTAAGTGCAGCTAAACTGGGTGTGCTAGAACTCCAGTGTGAACTGGAGTCAAAGGTAGCCAAGTGGTGTGCCTCAAGTGGCAACAGATTTGTGTTTTTCTTCATCCCTCTGGCAGCAAAGTGCAGACCGTATTTTGCTTTTACTTGGAGGGGTGTCCAAAAAACCTGGAACCAACTGTGCAGAGCTGGAAACACAGCCCTACCATTTGTCATGGACTTATTCAGACTACCCTGGCATGGGGGGAAGCTCCTGAACACCTGCGATAATCACGTGGGGCAATACAGCAGAGGAAGTTTTTGTTAAAGGGAAGAAAATAATTTGAAGCTTTCTGATAGCTAATTTTGCTATGAAGCAGGGTAAGTTCAAGGGACCAGCACAGGAGAATAGGTTCTTATGAATGAAATGGCAAGATGGATTTTGTCAGATCCCCATGGATGTGATCAGTAAAATAACAGTCTCCACCAACTAGCAAAAAGGAATCACAAGCTTTCTTAGGAACTGTGGATTTCAAGAGAATGCATATTCCAGATTACAGACTGATTGTAAACCCACTATATCCAGTGACCCAGAAGAAAAACCATTTCATATGGGGCCCTGTGCAACAAAGAGCCTTTGAACAAATAAAACAGGAGATAGTTCATGCAGAGGCCTGTGGATCAGTCTGGACTTCCAACTAGATAATAACAATATCCATACCATTTTAGGGAGAAGCTTTCTCAACAAGTACACTGGTAACACATTTACTGTTTCCTCTCACTCAAATGATACCTGCCACAGTTCCTTCTGTCCCTCTGCCTGCCTAAGCTCTGGTTCTACAATGATGCCCAGACTCCTGTCAGCACAAAGGACATGAGGAACTGCCCGGTATCCCTTACAGCAGCAGTCTCCTTAAAAATAAAGTCTGGAGAGGAAGAGTCTGAGCAGATTCAAGGTTTGTTTTGGCCCAATAAAGTTGGAAAAGATCTCTAAGATCATCTGGCCCAACTGCCGACCCATCCCTACTGTGCCCTCTAACCATGTCCCTCAGTGCCACATCCACATGGTCCTTGAGCACCTCCAGGGACATTGACTCCATTACCTCCATGGGCAGCCTGTGCCACTGCCTCACTGCTCTTTCTGAGAAGAAACTTTTCCTGGTAAAACGATACTGTTCACTTTTTATACTTTGTGTAAAAATACACTGGCAAAAATCAACAATAAAATACAATGATCTGTATTTTTATAAGTGGTAAGAATGTTCCATCTATTTCAAAACAAAGTAAGACCCCACCACTTATTTTTCTGTTAAATGCTAGAAAAGAAAATACTACAGATATTAAAACTTTGCATTTCCTTTTATATTCATAAAGGACCACCTCTCTACTATTAAAGAACTTCAATTTTTAGAGAATGTGTTTTTCTTCTGATGAAAAAAAATATATATATAAGAAGGAAACTCCCTGGCATAGAGATTTGGACTCTTTGTGCCTATAATGCCTGTCAATATTGGCACACAAGTTTTTAATGATTCACTCTACTGTTTGATTATCTGCTCCCCCAAAACACCTTAATTAGCAGAAATATTGATTTTACACTGCTCAAGCCTAACAAGCTTAAGAAATATGAGCCAAAAAAACCTATTACTGAATAATAAAAAATTAAACTGATATAGTAATAAAACTATATCAAGAAGAAAACGTCCTCCTGGATCTAAACTAAGTTGCAGCAGATAGCATTTAAAATAATTCTAGTTGAATCCTGCCGAGGCAACCATTTACGGAGCACTGCCACGCCAAGCAGGTCTCTGAGTGCTCCCTGAGGCGATGCAGTTCTTGGCTGTCCCCATGGACTGCCTGGTTCAAAGTATTCTCCATCAAGTATAATGGAGTCATGGCACAAAGCAAAGGGTGCAAAAGGCCTAGCAACCAAACTTTCCGTATCAAGCAGAAAAGTCACCAGCTCCAAATCCAGATTTTAAAAAGAGTGACGGAAAGTTGGTGTTCATCGATGCAGCAATTTTTTTCCCCATACATTTTTCCCCATACATTTTTTACCTAATAAACTTTCTCCTTCTCTTTAAATGTGTGAGAAATTCTGAGCGCCTTTTCAATCTTAGAAATCATAGCGTAGTTTAAGTAAATGGATACATATTAAAATGGAAAAAATAAATCTAGTCTTCATAATGAATCAAATAACGACTTTGATGTCCGAAGGGATAACTAAGTCAGTCTCACTTTCATTTCTAGGTATTGCCAGTGACTCCCCAGATAAGCCTGTAACTACTTAAGCTGCAAAACTCTCTAAAAGTTCTACATTTGCACAAGCGTATCTGAAAGAAAACAGTATCTTTCTTCTATAATAAGAGATTAAACGCTCTCATTAAAGTGCTCAGAGAGATCATCTTGTTGAGAAACCTCATCACTTCCTCTGCATCAACAAAAAATCCCCAACTCACCCTTTCCAACTCTATTTCTTTAAAGAGCCAACCTACATCATGAGGGTAGTAATCACAGACAAAGGAGGGAGCAAATAGTTTTTAGTAAAAAGAACACATTTTAATTCATTCTTTCCTGACAGTAAATGTATCTTTCAGAAAAGATAAAAAGCATGTCTTAGCTTTAAGTAAGTCCTTATGCAAAGAGCCAAAGTAAATAACTGAATTCTGGCTAATATTTGACAGTTGCTGCCTTATGGATACAGAGAGGTCTGCAAGGATAACAGCAAAATGATTAAACCATAAAGCAATATGTCAGCTGCTAAAGAAATTTAATAACATGTATGCACATTGTGCCTTCAAAGTTCATCTCTAGGCAATGCAGTCCTTAAAGCTGCTTAAAACACTCTTAAATGCACTGTTTGAAAGGATGCAATACGTTGCTTGCATTGACCTTAAGCCTTGACTTACGTACTTTAATTAGTAAAATTTATCAGTTCATTCATACGTGGGACATATAGGTGAGAACTTAATTAATGAATAATGCAAACAGAAATGAAGTATTACCTACTAAAAAATAATTAGATAAATAGATTCCTACGGAGAAAGCTGTTTTTAGATCATGACCAGTATAATCAGTAACAACTGAAATGGAGTTGGTGCTTATTTCTACCTGTTACTACAGCTTCCAACTCTCACTCATTAGTGTTCAGTACCAGCTCCAGACCTGCAAACTATTCGAAAAAATACATATTCATTCCTGTGAAAGCACATCTCATCACAGGTATTCAAAACGTTCTGCCAAATGGATCAGTTAAATTTCACAACTTTCCTGTGATGTAATGCAATACATCAACTTTCTGGTAGGAAACGTGAATATTTGCACATAAATAAACAAATGACCTTTCATTAGCCAAGTCCATACAACTTGGAAAGAATGCTGTCAGCTTTTAAGCAGCTTTTAATTCCTGCTGATTGAATCCATGTTGTTCTTTGAGTCAAGATACACAAGGCAAACTGATACAATTATGAGAAATGGAACCAGAGGACCCAAGCAGCACATGGACAAAGGTGAAACATTACTAGTTTGTCTAAAATATTGACCATCAGTTCTAACTTTTGTCCTTATACATTTTCTCTGATGAAATAAGTTCCTGGTCAAAAGGGAGCAAGAGAACAACGCAGAGGCTGTTAATTTCTAATCAAGGACAGCAACCTGGTCAGCTCACTATTCCATTGTCACTGTCCTGTTATTGAGAGCTGTAAGATAGGTATTCTTAAGGGACACATTAAGAATGTCAACAAGAGGTTTCCTAAACAGTATTTTCTTGCAACCACAGAGCAACTTAGAAATATCCTCTTGTAGTTCAACCATGACTATAATAACAAATATAACAAATGTAAACGTCTTGCAAAAAACACACACCAAGTGAAAATGACTGGTGGAGTATGCAGGAAGGAAACAGCTTAGATGTGGACCTTTCAGGCATGCTGTTCTGTCAGATCACCTTATCTTATCCACAAAAAAGTTAAAACATGCTAAACAAACATCTTCAACATCTCAATACTTGGAGCAGAACCTCTGAGTCATGCACCTATAGTAGGAGCCAAGACTTGCCAAATTCTGAAAGCTTCCAGTTCCCTGAGAAAACCAGAGACTGCAGCAACATACAAAGGTAATAAAGAGACAGGTGTGGAAATAAAAAGAAATCTACAATTACTCTATCTACACTGCCTGTGAACACACCCCAGTCTGCTTGTCATGAACAGTATCCACTCTGTCTCTTCAGCAAATCAGAGCTTAATATAATATTTTTAGCTGTTGTGTTTTGTATGTCACATGTATGACAAATATTGATGGACTCAAGTCTAGCAGCACAAACAACAAACAAGTTCATGATGAAGAACACAATGATCTTCTTAACTGTTATAAACAATATTTTTTCACTGTATGACCTATCATCCTTTATTTTTTATCATTGCTGAAAGGTAGGTATCCTTCTTGGACCCCACAGGGGAAAAACATACATGTTTGTTAGGCTACAGGGAAGAAAATGGAGGGGTTCTGACTCCATTGGGCCCCCTCACCTTATTGGCCTTTCTCTCTACAGAACACTGTACATCTGAAAAGGGGATTCTAATTCAGCCTGGAAGGAAAAGCAAGGAATAAGCAAATAATTTTTTTTTTTTTTTGATTAAAATAAATAAATCAAATTCACACGCTAGAGCAGAACTTGGGCAGGTATAAACTGACATTTTCTGCTGCAGAAATATTGCCTAAGCTCTTTCAGAACTTGCTTGTATGCCAGAGCAAATATTTTCATTTCATTGAACTTGCTAGGCAACTCACCAACATAAAGTATACGTAAAAACACTCTCCAGTAATATCAAGCCTGGAATATTTATTAAAAACATTTGCAATCCATGAAAACAAATGCTAATACTGCACATATTCAAACTATGAACTCCACTTTGTGTATAAAATAGCACAACAGAACTTAATCTAAAACAGATTTTCATATCAGAGGAGAGCTGGTGGTGAGTGGGTGCTCTTCTACATATTACTGCTTGGATCTGACCTTCTGGGCCACCTTTGCCTAAAATTAGCAGACTTCTTTTTGAGCTCCTTTGGATGCATGCTGTGCTACATTTCAGTGCTCTACAGAAGAATTAGTAGCAGGATTATGAATCATTCTGAGGTATTTTCTTATGAGAACATAAAGGACTTAAGTTATGACAGAAGTTCCCACACCATCAATGCTTTTCTCTCTGATACACCTAACATTCTGCAGACCTACATGATGCATTTCCATCTGCATCACCAAAAATTATGTTTATCTACTACTGTAGCCTCTAAATAATAGAAATCTTAGCGTAGTTTAGGATCTATTTTAATGACCATATATATATATATACACATATAAAATATATAGGACAGCTTGTATAATGATAAATGACATTGAAGGCCCCACTACTTTGGAATAAGAAGTTAATTCAGTAAAAAATCTTGTTCTCATATGATATGATTATTTAAAATTCATCCAGATCACATCCTATTCTTTGAGTCTGTGGTTGCCCCTATTCTGTTCAGAAATGGAAACAGCTAAATTTTTATACAACTGAACAAAGACTATCATCCAGTTTTATGTAATGATTGAATATAATGCTCAGAGGTATTTATTTAAGCAAAAAGTACCTTTCTGAAATGAACAGAATTCATAATGACTGCTATTGCTTTAGACAGGGATTTCCAACCATTCTTGAGAGGGATATACATTTAATAAGAAGACTTCTACTACATACAAAACCAGAAGCAGAATTTATTAGTGTAACAATGGATGACATCATTAAATGTGTCTACTCTTTAAGGCTGATTTCTAGCACCGAGTCTTTGTACTGTAAAGTTGATAGCAAAATAGGTGTTACTGCCTTCATGGTGAAAGCCTGGCTCTGGTGAAGACAGAACACTTCTTTATGTTGGCTGGGCACTGATCCACATTTCAGTGGAAATCCACCTCTGTGAAAGAGCCGAGTTTCAGTCTTGTCCTTGAAAGTATTAGGCAGGAAATATACATAGACTGTTTTTTTGTACACTTGACATTTGTGATCAAGATTTAAAGCAAACAGGAAAGAAAGGACAAGATCACAGTCACTATCTTTTTAACACTACATGTGAACAAAGGTTAGACAGCAAGATCAAGCACCTTGCAGCTCTAAAAGTAGCCTACTGGAGTTAAGGTTGTCTCATATGCCTATTAGCTTTACCAAGAACAAACAAAAACAGCCATTCCTCCCACTCCTCCCAGAAAAAAAAAAAAAACCCCAAAACAAATCATCACTCATAATAACCCAAAGTAAAAAAATCCTAGCCAATCCATTGCCACTAACTCCCATTCCCTGCTTTGTTTTCTACCTTCTTTTATAACAGCACCCCATCATCAGATTTGTAGACACTGTACAAATAGCAAGATTCCAATGCTTTATTATTATTATTTTTTTTTACTATCTTTTGGCCTTAACTGTCCTGGGCCACTAAAACAGAAACAAAAGCCACCTAAAAAAAAAAGCAACCCACTTAAGAAAAACAAGAACAACAACAAGAACAAATGGAATTCACTATTCCCTACTGGGTGAATTCAGCCAACTTCTGTAAATAAGACACTAAAATAGTTTGCTCATTTTGGGGTTTCATCATAGAAAGCAGAAACTGAGTCACAGCCGTGAATTTAGCAGATGAGTATCAGAAAGTGAGGTGAGACAGGTTGGATTACAAATAGAGCAGGTGGGACAGACCTTCACAGAAGGCTATTTTCATACCATAAGTGAGCAGAAGATACTGAGACAGAAGTAGAACAATGGAAGTAGAAAAATACCTGGACATAATACTTGGACTTAAAAAGCTTCTGACAGAGATGAAGTAGTGACATAGAGAAAGTCACAAAAAGAAGGAAGAAGAAAAATATTGTGGGAACTGTAATTTTGTCTCTGAGCAACTGGATGCTATTCACTGCTTCATCATTAATCACTGGATTACAGGAATCTTAAAGATGATCCAATTCCAACCCCTGCCAAGGACAGGGCTGCCATCCACTTAGCTCAGGCTGCCCAGGGCCTCAGCCAACCTGGCCTTGAACATCTCCAGGGATAAGGTAACCACAGCTTCTCTGGGCAACAAGCTATTTATTTCCAGGTGGGCTGCTGCATAAAACTTTCACTTGGGAATCTGGAAAAGCAGATGCTAAAGAGAGGGAGTTGAGATGAAGGTGCTTAGCAAATCCATGAGTGAATCGATATATAAACTAGAGGTACCATTTTAAGCTCTATGCTTACTATGTAAATCCCTTACCCAGAATGAAAAAAAAAAGAAAAAAAAAATTGCTAGACAAGGGTGCACAGAATGTTAGAATTTAACACTCCTCAGACAGCAGTGTTCCAGTTACTGATTGCCAGTGCAGACCAGTATAGTCTGCTGCTGATGCTTTCCAAAATCCTCAAAAACATTAGAAGTTTGTCACTTGCTGAAATAAATGACAGTAACTGAAAGAGATGACTTCTCAGGCATCACCATTTTGAAATTCTAATGTTCCTCTCTCAATACACTGCTTATTTAAAATTTCTGAGAAAGCATCAATGGGCAAGGGGTCTGAAACACACAATGCATTCATCCAAACTGAAGGAAACCACTGCCTTTCTGGCCTTGGAGGTGCACAGAGCAGTGTTGGCTCGGTTTATTTCCAATTGCCAAGGTCTCATCACACAGCCTCCGGTTCTGAAAACTGCAAGATATTGTATATAGATGAAGCTGTGTGCTGCCAAGAATCCAAAGCACTGATCGTGGACAAAAATAACAGCACTACAGTTTAGTAGGAAAAGCATGTGGGGAGACAGTGTTTTATAGGACAAACAAAAACAGAGAACAGTGGTGTTTTAGTCTTGCTAAAGCCTTAATTTATGGCTCTGTATGTTTGTAATCACAAACAGTGCACCTTCCAGGAACTACCTTACTCTATACACTTAATGGAGGAAAGGTTATTTAATTCCTGTTCACTCTGAATCCCTTACCAAAATTCCCATTTGCTTTAAGTAGGATCAAATTTGTTTATGTTTGTTAACTAGTGTTTGTTACCCAGTTGCATGATTTTTGGATTAAATTTATAAAAAAGAATTTTTTAAAAACAATTCAAACTGTTTTGTTTATCTTAGATTTTCTAGAAACACAAAGGGCTGCTTCAGCTCATGACAAACTGCTTCAGCAAGCTCCAAAGTATCCACACAGCGAGAAAATAGATTTAATTGGAGAGACTGAATTCACGTGGAAATTTTTGGATGTACAAACTTAGCTATTTGCAGTTGTTTACCTCCCTGCCATTGAAAAATGAGGAAGTGCAGCTATAAAACAAACAAACAGCTAAACTGTACTAATAAAAAGGGGTTTTAAGAGCAAGATAGAGGTTTGTAAGTGGAAGATGTATCAATAAGACTGCAGTGCTTCACGGAGACTAAAAATCAATAAATGACCCTGTATTATTCCAGTGATGCTTGTAAAGGGTTTTGTTGGTATTCTAGTGGAGGTGTGATTACAAGGCTGATCACTGCTGTGCAACTCTGTCACGCAATGCAATAAAGGCGTGCAGCCAAAAAGCGCTGAGAGATTTTGCTTCTTGTCTCTTACATTAATGTGAGAAGCATTCAGCATCCATAATGAGACAGCATCTAATCATGTGCACTGTGCCATAAAAACAGTCCTGCTAGAAGAGTTGTAGAACACGGAGCACTCATAAGTTTTGCAGAAACTCCTTCAGGATCACCTACTGCAAAACGCCACAGTTGGCTGGTTGTGTATTACAATGCGTTGTGCTAAGTTGATCTCCTGCTTTACTATATAACAATTTTCATCTCAGCTTACTGCTAGCATCAAATCAACATACTGCTTTTGTGATAATTCTCCAAGACTGATAAGACTGACAGACAGAAAACAGCAGCCATGCTAACGCTTGCTGACTGTGCAGAGCTGGCACAAATAAAAGAGAGGGCACTGAGAGAATCTGCATCGTTGTCATTGTTGATAAATCCATTTCATGACTGCAGAGAGACACGTCTGCACTTGGCAACAGCTCCATGTAAAAACAAAAACAGAAGAACAGAAATCCTTGTTGCGCACATTACAGAAACATAACTCCCTAAGTGAGCCTGATGCATTAATGACACCTCTTTAGCCACTGTCTAATGACTTCAGCAGGCATGAAATGGAATATTTTACTACTATTTTCAGCCACCTATGCTGCTTTTTCTTTCAGCTCCGGTTTGCCAAAACTGTAATCAAACTCTATGTACTTTATACCATTATGCATTTCCTAGTATCATACCAATGCACCAATTATGTATATCACTGATGCCACACATACTGACTGCTGAACTCTCACATTGACAAAAGAACAATTTTGTTGCTTATATACCTAGAACTTTTTCATTATTTAGCAATCCTCCTAATCTAGTTTAAGCTTTCTCTCTATAAAGGGAATGTGGAATAAAACTTGTCTCCAACTTATAACACAATGAGAGGATTCAGAAGGCCATCGCTTAACTCCTTGCTCTAACACAGCTTCTAAGACTTCGGATAAATAATTCTGAGTGCATCTATGCTGACATTTTACTTTTTACCAGAAGCATACTTCTGAAGTGAATTTCTTCAACTTCCATGCTTTGCTTCCCATTGTCAACCAGTGTCTCTGAATGCATGGACTGGATTTAGCTCAGACTAAGCCATCTGAGATGTCTTCTGCAGAACCACATCAAATGTGCTCCAGCAGCAAGTGAGCATCAGGCTATTGGGGCTAGACAGGAAATAATCTATATCAAAAACAGACAAATAAAACTACCCCACAGTATTAAGAAAACCCTCAAAATCAAATCCAACCCCAAAGCATACGTAATGCAGACAAGATTCTGATGCAAAGTATTTTGGTTTACTAACCTGTTTCTAAAGATCTGTGCTAGAAGTTCATGTGGACATTGTCTCAATGTTTTCAACTCCTTTGATATACATGTATCTTATGGGGATGTTTAGGATACAGAAATTGAGACCACACATATATATAGTGGCTATGCTGCTTGCACTAACTTCAGTGGACCCTTCCATCATCACTCTTTGTTCTTTATATATATCATTAATGCTTTTATGGCCATAAGGAGAATGAGAAAACTTTCTAAAAAAGACCACATCTCTCTTTTTTTACAATAGAGGCTATTCTAATTACTAGCACAAAGAGAACAGGAATGATAGACAATCTCCAAATTCAGAGTGAAAAGTAACAGTTCAACCAGTGCTGCTTTCAGAAAGATTCATAAAACCTGGTAGACACTTCTCTTTAGAACAGATCTGTGTGATTGAAAGTTAACGTTGTCTCTATTCATGTGTAACCTGCTGTCAACTCATGTTCTACTGAGGGATAATGCTGCTGTTCTCCCTCCTTTCCCTGCGTTCCTCGGCAGTTGAGCAAAAATGAGTAACATGTAAACCAAATAGGGGAAAAAGTTGGAAAGCAAATATCTCTGTTCAGGTAATAAGTATTGGACAATGCACTTGAATTTATTTGCATATATAACTAGAGAAAGGCTGCTATGAACTGACAAGTCAAAAGAAGGCTAACTCGCAGGTAGCTGCAATGAAATTGTATTTACCATTTATAAAAATTTAATTGCAGTAAAATAGGATTACTTAAGATTTGAAGGTACACATAGGAAACACATACATATCTTTTTCTTGCTATTCCTTAGAAGAATGGCTAACTTGAAGCAAGATCTTAAATACTCACTGCAGACTAGGTTTCACCAAACTCTTTGTTATTTCAAAAGCCAACTAACTTTTCAAAATCTTCTGGTTTTGACAACTAAGAAATATTTTCTTGCCACCCATACAGTAAGATTTTTCATGTATTATCCAGAAAAAAATGCAGTGTTTGTGTGATCTAAATGAAAATTACCAAGAAAGAAGAAAGGAACAATTTGCAGGAAGTAAAATGAGGATGCTAGGTGCTGAAGACTAGGGAGGAAGGAAGTATAAAAAAGGAGGAAGAAAACTGGGATAAAAAATTGGTCATTATAGCAGCAAAGTATATAAAATATGTCTCTATTAAGTGACACGAGCAATTGCAATTTCATCTAAGCTTGCTCAATTAAATCAAGGCAAAAATCTATGCCCTCTGGAAGTTCTTACTCAATGTGAAGAAGTTAGACAAGAACAACAATCTTCAGTTCAGACTACAGTCTGAACATCCAGCTATCAGTTTCACAAAGTATTCCTATACCTATGCTAATATAATTGACAAAAAATAATACATTTTGTCAGCACCTACCAATAAACTGAAGCTGCTGATACATATTTAACACACAAAGATATCTTTTCCCATGATGTGGCTTAGCAGGGAGTGTTCAGCATGAGAGGAAAGCCTAAGTGCAGCAAGACAGGTCTCCAAGGATTTAATGCATGGCATTACTTACTTCAAGTTCATCCTAGCAAAATGATTTCTCCCAAAAACTGAGGGCCACTCACTTACTGCTGTTTCTGAACCCTCAGGAGCAATGGCCCAGAAGCTGCCTCCACTTGTGCAGTTTGGCTCACATTTCTATAGAACAGTTTAAGTGTGGGCTCCCCCCCGTATGGGAACTGCTGAATCACAGCCTGAACCTGTGATTGACCACCTGAGGTAAGCAATGAGTCTGCCACAGGAGCATAGGTGAAGGTAATTCACCTGTGCTACTGGAAGGGATGGAGCCTGGCTTCACCTCTCCTAGATCCCATTTAAGTGCTGACTGCCACTGAGATCACTCCTTGTGGAGAATATTGTGAGCCTACAACACTGGTAAGCATTTTTCATTTATTATCTTCCTGTTGCTTAGTAATCTTACTTAGCCTAAATTTCCTGGATATTTCTTAATTATAACATCTGTATATTCATTGGTTATACACCCCTTCTTACGTGTCTCTGCCATGCCCTGCTTACACCTGATTGATATGCAGCTCTAGGGGCTGCTCAGAAACCTGCACTGGAAAACCAGCTCCCTGATTTTTGGAGGTAGAACTGCTTATACTAGTACTGTTAGGTTCCAGTTGCATCTTACAGAAGACAAGGAATGCTATTCTCAATTTGTTAAAAATCAGTGGCTGTCATTTGATGCACATTTTATCTCATGGAAGGCTATCACTGTCAATCAAAAGCAGCACTTGTGCCCCTTCCTGCATTTCCTCCTCCCAACCCTGCTCCTGCTGACACCAACATCTGTACACAAGAGCAGGCATCCAAAAGCTCCACCACCACTTTGGCTCCTATCTGCAAAGGTTGTTGTTCTAGCTGGTCTGATCCTGCTTCCCTGTGTACTACACAAACTGCTTGTACCGGCACAAGTGGCCAGGCAGGAGTGATGTTTTCAGAGGCTGCGCTGACTTAAAAGCTTTTCTTGAACTACAGACTGACAGCTGCAGTCTGTTTCCCAATACATTCTTCTTTGGCTTAAAGTACATATCCTGTGTTTTCTTCTCTTGGCTTAATCCTGCACAGGCACATCTCAGCAAGGTGTCTAATTGATGTCTTCGAAACATTCAAGTTTCTGCTTGAGTGCCAACAACTTTTTATTCAATGCCTCAGTATCAAAGGTGCTACACAAGATCTCATTTTTAATTGGGTACAATCTGCAAGAAGAAAAATACAAATCATAAGTAACAGTTTTAAGTTATTGAAAAGCAATTAGAGCAACAGCTATGCTAAAGAGTAAGTTCTTTCTAATAGAGAAAGGTGTTTTTTAGGGAGACAAAAAGTGTGACAGTTCCATACAAACTCCAGTCAGCATGTTTTGCAAATACTGATGAAGAAAACAAAATTTGTGCTCTTGGTGACAGCTGTTCATGTGACAGTTGCTGGAGTCTTTATTTTCCAATATAACAAGTATGAGTTTCAATCAGATACAGTTACTGGAACAGCAGCAGCTATTCTGTGTCTAACTCAACTGAGGAAAGTATGTGGAAAGTCCTATTGTATAACAGCACTAGAACCTGGCTGTGCATTTTGTAGGGGTTTCCTCAGATCACTACAGGCCATTAACCTTTCACTTCAGGTAAGTAAAGAATGATGACTTCTCCAACAAAGGAAATCAGCTGTGTTACCAATGGCAACTCCACTTTTAAATACATGCACCAACCCCCTGTGCATGCACTTATTACTTTTTTTTTTTTTTTTAAATCAATTCTGGTCTCAAATGAGAAAGGTTCCCTTTGGCTTCACCTTGAGTTGATAATGAACAAACCCTCCATGAAGTCTGCTCCCATGGAAGTCTTCCTTAATAGCACTGATTAAAAATAAAATGAAGTTTGTACTTAGGAAGCAAGATGAATTGCTTCCTGCTCTCCTTCACCGGGATATCTTGTAATTGGACCAGTGCTAATTGGACACTTCCACCAGACAATTTAATTTGAAAGTGGAGGAAAAAACCACTCTCATTTCCCTTGGTTCTGCCAGAGTCAGTGTCACTGGCCAATACCAAAACACTGAACTATGAAATCAACATAAGACTTCAATAAAAAGAAGGGGAAAGCACGTGAAAACCCTGGCGGTGTCTTCATCATCTCACTTCTGTACTACATCAACACGTATCTTCAAGCAGAACCATAGAAGTGCTCCTTATAGTATCTCCTCTGATTTAATAGGTCTTGTATAAGTTGGGCAGAATAGGTGCGTTGCTGACTTCTGCAGGTTGACACAAGGGAATAATCTGTCAGGGTAAAAGGTGACAGATTCAGGACAAAGACAGAAGAATGACTCATGCAATCAAGGAGATCATTTCTTAGGCAGACACTAACTGGGAAAGACTTGCATCTCTCTATTTTTTTTCTTAAATATAATGCTGATCAAAACCACATAAAAATACCACAAGCTGAAAATGTTAAGCAGTAACAAGAAAAGTTGTAGTATTTTCCTTTTTCCACTCTTTTAATTCATTCTTAACCCCTGTGCCCTCAAGTCTTCTCTTTCTTTCATCATTTCTCCTATTAGCAGGGCTTTCTCCTCTCCAAAAGCAGCAGATGTGAACTACTTCCTTTTAACATCTCTATCCAAAAACAGCTTCCTCCATGAAGCAGGCATACCACAGGCCATCTGAGCAGAACACAGGAGCCTGAGAAATCTTGGAGAACAAAGGAGAGCCATGGAAGAATCTACCTCACATTTTCTAATGCTGTCTCTGTGTTTTTTCTATGGCAAACCCACTAGAAAGGACACACTAGAAGAACTACTACTTCCTTCTTTTAATTCCATACACTGGCATCCATAATTAGATTTTATTTATGAATATTATGAGTTTTATTCCACATTGTTTAATAGAATGATATAGTTCAGTTTTCTACAAAATACACGTAATATTATTGAGGCAACAATGTACTGCTGCATAATGCCTTAATATATATTGTTAAACTTTACTCATGCTTCCTTAATATTCTGCATACAGAAACTAGAGCTGCAAAGAAGTGCTGATGGGCTGCGTTTCTAAATTCTGCATTGCCTCAAATACTAGCTAAGTCAAGACTTTAAAAAATAAAAAAATCATAATTTAAAGCCTCTGGAGATCAGCCTGACTGCTATTCTAATTTGTAATGGAAAAACAGATGCAGGAGAGATTTCTGATTCTTGCGAAAAAAATTCACAAGTCCAGAACACCACTTTTTCTTATTTTTTTTCTTTTTTCTTTTTATAGAATAAAATACATAATACCAACATAGACAGGGCTTGGCTTGTAACACGTTTTCTATTTTTAGACCTTATGTCATGTGAATATAATTAATTTACCTTTTATCAATCACTTCTTTATGAACATAAAATAAACAGTTCCACACTGCACCTTTGGATTCCACATTAATCACTGCTCTGAAAGATCACTTAATTGCAGCAAGAATTAAATACATCAAAATATTTCCCCCAAATTGTTGTGCATCCTCCCCAGAATTTCCTGCCTTGCTCTGTGTTTGCATGAACACTCTTTCACTCCTGATATTTAGAGATGCTCTACTTGCAAAATAAGATAGGAGTGCAGATTTCTGCAGTTCAGACTGCCTGGTAGCCACGTGTACTTAGCTGCCTCCACTCCCTAACTTCTACAGTGTATATGCAGGAGGAGTTTAAAAGATCATGATAACATCCAAACATTTGCACAAGCAACATTTTGAAGATTCTTCCAATTTTCTTCTGTACATCCGATTCATCCTCTTCCAATTCAAATGATGCTGGGCTGCCCTCAACGGTAGCTATAGCTTTCAAATGACACCATTTACCCCCAAAGGTTTGAATACTGAGATGCCATGTATCTGACTGTAAATTTTTAACAACAAAGGTCTCCAATGAGACACAAATGGTGGGTTTCACTGATATCTTTCCAGAAAAACAAATCCAGTGCAACAGGTATATCAATTAATCCTGCTATTTAGCTATGTATTAAAACAAACAAACAAACAAACAAAAAACAAACAGCAACCTGTCAAGTTTTTGATATTTAAATAAATAAGTAAAAAAAAAAAAAAAAAAAACCCACAACAGAAGTCACCTACAAAAATACCTGCATCCATAGTAGGGTTTCACATCACACAGTATCTAGTAACTTTAAGACTAAGTCTTTTCCTTAGGCTGCCTCTCTGCCTATCAGCTTGGTCCTCCTTTGCAAAACCATAATGTAGTCACACAGTAATGAGAGTGCTGTTAGACAAGCAGTTTCATTTGCTCAGGGTATTTTGGTTAGATTGTGCAGCTGTAATTATGTAATGTTGTTGTTCTTAAAAGCTACAATTCCCTGCCAGAGCAGCTGCTATGTCAACACGATGAGCATTAGTCAGGGTGTTTAGCGTCCAGTGCCAGGGTAAAAAGCCATGAGCACAAACCAGAATACAAGAGGGCCTGTCTGAACACCAGGCAGTACTTGTGTGCTGTGTGATGAAGCACTGGCATCGGCTGCCAGTCTCTTTGGAGCTCTGGCTGTCACTGCTAGAACTGAGGTTGGGTCAGATGGACCCACAGAGCCCTGCCAGCCTCAGCCCTTTTGGGATTCCATAATTCTTGTGAAGAAATCTTTATTAATTTACATTCAGAAACAACCACAGACTTCATTGTGGAGCTTCTAACCACTGCACACTAGATCTCCAAACCTGTCCCCCTTCAAGTTGGGAGCATATTTTCATTTCAGCCTGGAGAAAAATTTCAGCATTGGCTGCTAAAAGCCTCACTGTGGCTCTCTCTCCCTTTTGCCTCATCCATTAACAGACATTTTGTCAGCTATTATTAAGTGCTAATACAACCGTACTACAGGAGGTAAAGCTGACTTCATATAAGCACGTGTGGGCTCACTGGGCTATGGTACATTCAGATTTTGTTTGTAATAGTGAAGAGAATGAAGCAGACCGGAAGGTTTTATTGAAAACTGCTGCTTATTTCCAACCATATCATCTAAAGAAAAAGCAATTTACTATAGAATGCAGGAGGTTCTCTAGGCAAAATGGAGACCTAAAAGCAATAGATGCAGGCCTAGTAATCTGTGAAGGAAAACTCAAATGTTCTTTCAGTACTACAAAAAAAAAAAAATATATAAAATGTGCAGAGATACAACAGCCAACTGCAAAAGATAGAAATGTTTGCGTGGAGCAATCAACTCTACTTCTATCAGTGTGCCTGGGGATACAGGTGGTGCAGAAAGATACTGCAGCATCAGTAGCTGTTGTTTAATAATAGCAGATGGTTCACACACCTATTAGCAGCATCAGTGATTGCTAGCCAACAGTTCAATGTTACCAGTGGTTTTCTTGGATGCCAGCTGACAGCAGAAAGAAAACAAGAGGCTGGTAAAGGAAGACTTGGCTGTCTCTGCTTTTCAAAGCATCTTCCACTCAAAAGGTGATGTAAGAGCCTGAGATTAAGGGACACTGCCATATGTGGACATGGCCTATGTGACAGTTAATTCCACAGGTAATAAAATGCAACAAATCCCTTACACAAGAACCATCACAAAATTGGCAAGTATGTGTCAGGAATCACTGGAAGAACTATGTCATATAACTTATGCCATTTTCTGACTTTCTTATTCCACATCACACAGCTGCCTGAAGAGGTGTGCTGAAATAGCTCACTCTGTGCTTTGGAACAGTTATGCTTTTTGCACTTACAAAGAACACTATTGTGCTTCTTTGCAGAAGGGCAAAAATAGACTCAGACATCTTCCAGGGAATTGCCTAATGCAAAAAAGGCACCCTTCAAACACCGTTTTTTGGAAACAAAGGCATGGCTGTTATTATTTTCCTTGCGTAGTAAGAATTACGTACACTTTTCTTCACATTCTCCTCTATGTATTTATTTTTCATCATGACTTCTTTTTCCTGTAATGGCTTTTTGTGTGACAAATGGTGAGCTGTGGGGAAAGGTGCTTTGACAAAGTACCTCAGCCAGGCTCCCTCTGCCTGCCTTATTGACAGCCACCTGACGTTACTGAGTCCTGAGCAGGCACAACCTGCCTCCAGAAATGTTGCTGGTCCAGAATTCTTTCCCTGCTAGAGCCTCTTACATCCACCTCAGGCAGCGCCCAGTGACCACACAAGACACACAGCAGGGCAGTGGCAAACTCCTGTTACAATTTTTGTTCTGGGTCTGGGAACTGTTTTCAAAAAAAAACCCCAAGATATCAATAAAACAAAGGGTGTTCTCCCATTCCTGAGAAAAGACATGCAGCCTGATTACAAAGCGTAATGCTCCGGCATGTCCTTCCCCTACTGAAACATCACCTATACCACACACTTTATGACTGAGCATAATGATACAGAGGAATTTTGATGTAGCATTAAGGAAAGTGTGACCAAGATTAAAATGCAAAGTGACAAAATTCCCCCTCTGTGCTGAGCACTGGCAAAACGCTGACACATCAAGGGACATCACTCTTACACCTAAATACCAGACTGTAATGTTATGAATGATGATTAATCTTCCTCACTAGGGGATCAGCTTAAAGGATTGTAAAGTGAGGACTCAATCACAGCTTTATGTGACTGAGCAACATAGGTGACATAAAATGCTTGAAATTCCCTTAGCAAGCACTGCCTGCAGGCAGGCATTGGAGTGTAACTGGCATCGAATGTATAGGAAGCTAATAGAGTCTGCTCTTCCTTCCCATCAAAAGCACCCCATCTTCTGCTCTGCTGCAGGTACCTACACCTAGAGAGGATTCAGGAAATTAAATGTAATTGTAGAAATGAAGCACTGACAATTATTTCCACTAGACATGTCACTCTCCTATAGAACATAAAGCAGCACAGATCTCCAGTGTTTGCTGAAAACTCATCACTGAAGGACAAATGGTTACCTTAACAGCTCTTTTACCTGTTAGCATTAGAATAATCAGTGTGTTATTTTATGTTCAGCTCTTAAAAGAGATTAAAAGCCACAAAATATTTGACTGAAAAAGATATAAACATGTAGAAAAGAAAGCAAAACAAAACGAGGAATTAGAAGACAAAACATGGTTGAGGATGTTAAGTCTGTACTGAGCATGTAAAGCTTTTAGTCTTTTACTTCTGAAGTTGAAAGTAAAGGAGTATGGTTTTTTTTTTTCCTCTTTAAACAGAACTACCTGTGAAGTTCATTTTATGGCTTTTAAAAAAAAGTTTAAAACCAAACCAGACCCCATTCTCATAACAAATCATACATGCACAGTTCTTAATTCCACTACAGTCACACAGCGAAATGTTACCTCTCTCAATTACCCACACATATTAAATGTGTGATATGTGTGGGTTTTTTGGATTAACTTTAAGAGATGTAAAATGACTTGTTGCACCTACTTATGGTTTTTAAAAACATGCGTAAGTAACAATACTTCATGGAGCTAACATTTTCTTGGTTGACATAACTACTGAAATAAGAGTGTCATGGAAATGCTAAGCCATGGCTTGAACCAGTGACTGGGCACCTAATGGGAAGGGAGCTTAAGTACATGCCCAGGGGGCTCAGGTACATGCAACCTATGGAAGTAGCTTACAAAGAGGAGGGATCTTGGAATCTTTAGCATTTACAGGACAAGTCCGCAAACAGCGGCATCACCTATAGGCAGCTCTACAATGCAGCAGAGGTTTGATTCCTGGGGTATCTGGACAGGAAGCCAAGAAGTTCTGTGGACACTTTGTCTGTTCCCAGCAAGCAGCCAGGTGATCTTCTCTGTGACAAGATGCAGAAGAAAGATTCATGCTGGTGCCACAGGGAGGAGGGGAAGAAGTCATTACAGGGCACAGGTCTCAACAGCAGGGGGGGACTTCTGGAAAAAGACTGTGTTTGGAGCACTTATAGATCTGTTAAATGAAAAACTGGAGCACACAGTGCAGCTATAATGGGGGTATATTAACATTTTGTGTGCTGATGGCACAATGGGTTGGCACTAATGTAAGTCCAGCAGGACTGGCTGACAAAAGTGAAATGTCCCATCTCCTACAGAGGTGACAGTTATCCATTACCAACTAGAAAGAACAAAGGGGGAGAACGGTGCTGACAAATGATAGAAAGCAACCAGATCCAGCAGTGTTTGTGGTCCTGTCCATAAAAGCAAGCAGAAGCAAGCTGGAAGATTGCTCAGAACTCTGGGTCCTTGAGTTCCCTCATTAGAACTGACCCAACTTGGGGAAGATCTCAATTTGTCTCGAGGCTCATAAGCCTCAAACACAACTTGCAGGGCCACAGGGTCTCAAAGCAAAGTCCAGAAGGAAAAAAAAAATCAGATCAAGACTCACTCCTATAGCGTAAGAAGATACAAGATCACTTAAGAAACACCACACCATCATCATGTTAATCAGCAAGAACATGTTTAAGAGCAAGTCTGCAGGAGTTACTTCTGCAAGGGGGTGTACTTGGAGCAGAGACCAAATGTCAAGTACACAGCAGGGTGAGGAGGACACAACTTATACCTGACTCCAAGAAATAGCTGAAAAGAAATAGAAGCAGAATGAATATAAGAGAAAAATCAAACGAGAATGAAAATGAGAGCCCTCCTGTTCCCAAACTCCAGCTCAGGCAATTAGGAAGAACTGCAGAGTCTTAAAAATTTTGCTTTACATCAACTATACCTGTTTATTATTCTAGTTATCAACAGGCCACTGCTGGGGACTATCTCCCATGGATGACTGTGCTTTTAATAGTACATAGAGTAGCCAGAATGCCAAGTTTCATAATGAACTATAACAAATATTTTATGTAAAAGTGAAGGAGTAAAAATAGTTGTGTAAAATGCCTATAGTTCTACTAACTGTCCTGCAAATACCCACACATCACAGACAATTTGTCAGTGACAAGGCTTCAAACTTGGAATGATAGAATACTGACAAGAGAAAATAAATGGAAAGAAGGTGTCCTCTGGCTTTTCTGCTTCAGATGTACACACTGTTAGACCTCCAAGGCTTTGTTTAGTTACTCTGTACAGGGGATTGGAATTCCGTTCTTGTATGCATGTAAGAGTATGAACACATGGCAAAATCCAGTAGCTACAAAAAGGACTTTTAAACTATTGAACCATACCTCAGCTTCAATTGCTTCCACTCTTTGTCCTTAAAATTCAATACCAAACCATTAAGCAATTCTGTATTTGCTTCAAAGAACATCTGACTGATGAGAAGAATGACACATGATGGTACGCCCAAGCAGCCCCTTGCAGGGTAATGTGCTTCATCCTTCCTACGGGGCAAAAATATTGCTGAAATGATAACAGCACTATCTAGCAATAATAGACCCTCAGAGCAGAAATTCTAGGATGCCACTCCTGTATTTGTGACCTTTTTGAGGGCTGCACAAATCTGCTGTTTTTTATCTCCCCCAAGTGGTCAAGAGAGTTTTAAGTCTGCCTTAGAGAAGCAGCTTCTCTAGGACAACTTCTCTAGAGCCAGATGTAAAGGCTAGCGGTGGTATTGAAAAACTGCACAGCTAAACTAAATAAAAAGGTCATTAAGAAGGCAGAAAGCCCAGGAAACATTCAGTCTCAGAAGTAAAACAGTTAATCCACATATCCCCATATAACACCTCGACTTAATTCCTGACTTGCTTTCCAATATACAACAGTCTAAAGTACAACTTGAAATAGTACCTTGTTTGACAGTTTACAAGTGGGTTTAATCACCTTAGTACAGATCTGCTAATAATTTATAATCCAATTCATCTTTGAAATAACTAATATTTCAAGCACCTGACATCAGAAGTATCCGAACTAGTATAATCTCATTGCAATTAATAGCCTCAAACCATTCAATTGCAATCTATCACTACTTCTCAAACAGCACTGATTGCAATTACATTCCACTTTTCCTTAATGTCTCCTGTAAATTTTAGTAAGTAAGCAACTGTCCTTCACCCTTTCAGTTACACATATTTGTTTTAAAAGGGTTTGGAAGAGTATGGAAAGAGGAGGTCTCTACTGTTATTCTAACTATACTCTAAATCTTTTACAAATGTTAATGTGGCTGTAGGCCAGCTTAGACAGGATATAAACAACTGTCGTCCAGTTTGCTCTTTCATTCAGTCATTAGCATTCATATTCATGAAAAATACTTTATCCTGGAAGCTAAAAGCCTCTCTTTATTCAAGGAACAATTACACCTCTGGCTGCATCATAAATTACCTGCATTCTCAGGACAACATACTTATTATAAACTTCATCTAGAGTAACAATCCTAGATATGAGAGAAGTACCTAATAATTACTAAAAATGCTTGGCTGTTTATTTAAGCTATAAAGAGTGCTATTTATACATGGTTGTCAAAGTAACAAGGATCACTAAGAAATCTTCCAGTCAGTGAAAAATTTGAAATAGTAGATTTCCACTGCTGTTTGTACTTACTACTCACACACATTGAATTTCCCAAGAGAGATAAGTGCAATTCTATGATTGATCTTCCCAAAGAAAGGTCTACCTGGAGGCAGCTGGCTTGGGCTGGGAAAAAGCAGTCACCAAAAAGGCATCATTCTCATTATGACAGGCAAGGGTGGCACTGAAAATGATAACAAAGCACTTTGACTTGTCAAAGCTGTCCCTGCAACTAGGATGAAACACACAGCTTTCCACAAACTGAAGTTCAAAACTACGTCTCACCTTCTACTTCCACTGGAAAAAAATAAAATAAAAAAAAATTGAACAAGCACAATTTTATAGAAACAAGGTATGAATCACAACTTTGGCTTTAGGTATAAGCTGATGGATCCATTCCTGTTTTATGTCCACTTTACTTTTGACTTTCTATGGTAATGGTTGAATTCTACTATTGCTAAGACTGAGGAGTTCTTTTAGACATTCTCATCCTGCAGAACTTTCCAGAAAGAAGTCACCATTCCCCTTTGCTAGTTGACTGAAATTTTCTAGCATTTGATTCTGTGATTCCATAAAACACGTAGGCTTAAAATCTAAAAGTTCTCTGTAACTACTTCCTGTGTAGGAGAGCAGATCCCATACATGAAAGAACAAAACCATAAATCAAGTACTAACATTACTGTTAGGAGGAGGCTGTACTTCTGTGAACTAAATGAATGCTGATGCTTGTTAATACAGTAGTGGAAATAATATTGGCAACAGCAATTCAGGATAGAATTGCAGAGGTTTCAAAAACCTATGTGATCTGTCCTTCTGGTCTTCAACCTTAAGATCATCAATGCTCCAATAAAACCAAAGAGAACTATCAATGGATCTCCCTTTGTTCATACAGTGATTAATAGCTGCCCACTGTGTTTGCTGTTTTCTGTATAAGACACTTTGTGCACAAAAGACCAAATTCTTAGCCAGCAACATGTCCCAGTACACATTACACAGGGAGTCCCTGTGCCCACCATACAACAAATACTGGCTCATGGAATTGGCTGTGCTAACAGTAAGCTGAGTAAGTGGCTTTTCAGTATTATTATATTGCACATTTTTATCACAGAGTTTACAAGGCATTTGTATACTAGCTGTGTGTAACTGAAAATCTGGGCAATATAATAAAGAAAAATGCCTCTTACCTGACTTTCCATAATTTGGTCTACAAGAATTCAGAGGACTGAGTCTCACTAGTATGCTAAACATTGGCATGTCATAGTAAAGCAAAGAGTCAGTTGCTGGACAACGAAGAATGTCATGTAGCCTAAGAAAAAAAATCACAAGGATTTTTGCTTCTCTAAAGAAAAAAGAAACCTAGACTGACAAGTCTGTGGAACATGCGTCACTTACGATGAACTCATACAGAATTTCTGTTAAATTGTTCAGTTTTAGCTATGTTACTTTTCTTCTGTTAAATCATTCCTCTCAAGTTTTTCTGTCAATGAATCAGAAAAGGGAGTGTTTCTGTCTCTCCACATACCACTTCCATGTATTCCTTCAAAAATGACCCACCATTTTTTTTTCCCCAAATATTTTTACGTTGCTAAAGATGCTTCTTATATCTACACCGCTTCCTAAATCTTAGTACCACATTTGGGAGACAGAATTAGAAAATAAAAAAAAAAAAGGAGGAATTCATAGCCAGACAGAAAAACATCCTCAAATACCAAGATAACTATTTCTAAAGCTGTAATTTACTGTACTTTTACAGCTCTTTTTTTTTTACAGTTTAGGTGTACAATCAGGTTCATATAGTAAAAATAAAGTCAGTAACAAGCCAAAGCCTCCTAAAATGTACCTAGAAAGGCACCAGGCCTTAGGGTGTCTTGATAGATCTTGTTGAGCAAAATTAATGAAAACATATCTTACAAAGGGCAGGACAAAACACAAACAAATAAATAAAACTAAGAAGCCCTACCCAATTCCACAAAATTGAATTGAAGTGTGCTATAAATAAAGTTTATGCATCAAATTTACTTAAGGAAAAAAATTAAAAAAAATCACTCACCCTTTACATACAAACATAATACCAATCAATTTCCTATATAAAATAATATATAAAATAACATTAAGCACTCTGGGATCCGGTCAGTGCAATGAAAGCAGAACTGCAGGGAAAAAGCAGGCTCAGTTTTCTGCAGAGGTATAACACAGTTTACTCTGTATCCAGTAATCATGCAAGATGCCTAATGCTCAAGTTTATGGCATCATTGGACAAGTGTAAAGAAACCCCTGTTATAGAACATTTTAAGGAGGTGAAGTCCAGCCAGCTTCTGACTGAGGTCAACTGCAAGCTAGCATTGCACATGAAAGCGCTAAGAAAATGATTAAAATCTCTAGCTTGATGTTTCTGTGTACCGGTGATTGTAAGACACTGTGGATTCTTCCAAAATAACAGTATGGCTAGCAATGCTCTATTTTTCTTCTTCCCAATACCTCCACATTCAAATAAACACATCCTATGATTCTATAAGGGGAAGTGGTTTTAAACTGAGACGGGGGAGGTTTAGGTTAGATATTAGGAGGAAGTTCTCACACAGAGGGTGGTGGCACACTGGAACAGGTTGCCCAGGGAGGTTGTGGATGCCCCATCCCTGGAGGCATTCAAGGCCAGGCTGGATGTGGCTCTGGGCAGCCTGGTCTGGTGGCTGGTGACCCTGCACACAGCAGGGGGGTTGAAACTCGATGATCACTGTGGTCCTTTTCAACCCAGGTCACTCTGTGATTCTATGATGATTCTATGATTCTAAAATGTAAAAGCTGGATTAGCTGTTTTCTCAAGGTAGCCTATAGCAGTACATTCTTCCTGTGATATTAGATATCATAACAGCCAAAATCTATCTACAATAACCAGGAAATTCATCACCTATGCTCACAAGTTCCTGCAGAACTATTTGCTAGGTATCCAGAGCTTCAAATGGATAGACACAGAAGCTAACTTGGAGCAGAAAAGGAATAAAGTAAACTTGAATTGCTTCACAGATTACATAAGGAACTAAAGTAACATCTTTAGGACCCTTGGGAACAAATTCAAAACAGATACAAACTTTTAGTCCAACCACTGCAAGCTCTCTAATGCAAAACTGAAAAATCTGAAGAACATTTCCTGAAAGAAAAACATACAGCACCCAACATCAAAAAGTGTCTTCATATTATGCAAGCCTTAAAACACCTTTGTTGTATATGCAACCGAAAATTTACCTGTTTTAAAAATGGAGAATCCAAGAGAGTGGGTAAAGAGAAGAAAGGTAAACAATTTTCTACATCATTGAAGTTTCTGCCAAAACCACAAGCATTGGTAATATTCTAAATCTCTGTTTCTTGATGCTACATACTCTGTTATCTCATCCTTTTCAAGTATCTTATGGAGCATACTTGTGGTTCTTTTCTGAACACCTAAGTATGCACCTCACTCCCACTCAGCTGTAGAACAAAGGGCTGATATTTACTCTTGCAAAATTTCATTAATACCATTGAAATGCTTTCTTTCTTCTCAGGAGAGACCTTCTTCCCAGCATCACACTCTTCACATTCATTCTTTAGCCAGGGAATTGCACTCCTGTTTTTGGCGAGTACCATTTCATATCAGTTACTACAGAAATCTACTACAGATCATTAGAATTTTCTGTCACAATAGCATGGCTCTCACATAAGTGTTTCAATCTTTCAAACAAAAAAACTACGTCAGCAACTATTCTTCCACAGAAGAAAAACCTGATATTGTTTATTAAGAGGCAAGTTACAACAGCATGTTTTCATTGCCTTACTGTAAGTGCTCAAAGACAGCTTCAAAAGAAATAGGTTCCCATCAGAAAGGGCAACACAGCAAACACATAACTGTCTCTTACAACACCTTTGGTTACTGCAGAAACCAGAAGTTCATCTCTCTCTGAGTCAAGGAAGAGCTGCCAATCTGCAAAATGCATGGTAGTGCAAGTATCCTTCTGCTTGTGGGTGATACAGGACTTCTGTACCCTAAGACAGAGATCCTTATCAACTCCAAGCCTGGAGTAGCTCTGTACTCCTCTTTCATCTAGAGATGGGAGGTGTGGAACAAGGACAGGAGCACAGCCTCGCATGGGAAAGGAAAGCAGAGAGACAGAGGTGGGCTGAGCAGCACCAGGAACTGTGCAGAGCCACTGTCTAGATGCTGCTGCTCAGGTCACATAAACTTGGGATTGGCTGGCTGCTTGTCTTGGTAGTATTACTGTCTGCTGCAGGGCTGTAAATCCCTTGTCCTTTCCTTCAGCAAGTAACAAATAGCAGAAACAAGCCAAATAACTGTTTTGTTATCTACAACACAAAAATGTAGTATGCTTAAAAACTAAGCGTTCCTAGAAACCAAAGGTTTGGTGTATTTTTGCAAATGCTACATCAGTAATGAAATGTTTGAGTCTAAATATACATTGTCACATTACAGACAAGCTTTTTTTAAAGGCAATTTTTCCATCCCCGCTATCCTTAGATTTCTCTATGCTTTCACAATCACAGATAAACAATGATGGTGAATTTTCAAACACACCATTACTCCCAAACCTGAATCTCTGCTCAAAACCCAGCAGAAATGTTTTCCAATAAACACGTTTCTAAAAATGGCACAATACATTAGCATAGCACAGCACAGATTTTAACAAAGAATGTGAGCTTTTCCTCAGTGGGATACTGAAAACAGCCTCTCAGTATAATTTTAAACACAGCCTCCTAAATGTGATAATAGGGCACAGGTATATTAACGCAAGAAACATCATCAACTCATTCTCCTCTTTGCAAGCTTTCAGGCTCTTTAAGTGTCTTGTTGCCTTACTTGGTTCACAACCAATACAAATGAGACCCAGAGACACAGACTGGCAAAGCAGACAGCTGGATCAAGGCAGACAGATGTGGCTTGGTATTTCAGGACCTGCAGCCCTCCGCCTCTTACAGTAGCCTTCTTTTGCTCACAAGCTCTTCTACTGTTTTTTCTCCTTTGGAGATCTGACTTGAAGAACAATAAGACTTAAATTAAGGTTTAATATAATTTGGTGGTGGATGAGCACACACAAAGCACAAAGAGAGGAGAGCATAGCACAGTGCAGAGTAAGGACAGACTGACTACACAGACAGGAACAGAACTACAAGAGCAGCTCCAGTGAAAGCAAAACTCCTGTATCCATAATCATCTTAATAATGAGTGCTGAGCACAGAAACAGCATAGGAAATATTTACTGCTTTGTTTGCATTTCACCTTCTGATGAATCCTGGGGTGAATAATTATGCCAGGAAACTACAAGTAAAAGTTCAGGTGATCACATGATAGATATCAGGTCTTGATAGTCTTCTTGTATCTATCTCAAGCCCTAGCATTTCCAAAACATGTCTGCACTTGATTATTTTAATTATAGGATCACATCCAGCACAGATTTTGCTAAAAAGGATCCCAGTGACACAGAATTTACCCTTCAATGTGATTTCTACCAACTGCTCTGCTTGTTCAATGCTATTAATAAAAGCAGCAAACAAACAAACCACAAAAACAAAACAAATCAAAAAGAAATCCCAAATGCCCCCGTTATTACTAAGAAGAAATGGCAAAGATAAATCCCGTGTTAAATTAGGAAATCAAGCTCTCAGTTCTTCCAAAAATGATAGATGGTATGGGAAGTATTTAATGGGCTTTATTGCAGCAAAAAAAGTGTTCTGATCTCCAGGGTTCACAGTAGTAAGCTGCTCAACACTATTCTTGTGAGACAGCCAACATTGCAGAGAGAAAAATCTGCATGTATGCCTAACAATATTACAAGTTAAAATGCCAGGTAGGAACACGAAATCTTCCCTAACCACAGAGTCAAATCGACTCAATGTTTATTGTCTGTGCAAGGAAAAGAGATGAAACTTTGCAATGACATCCTGATGAGAAATTAAAAACAAGCTGAACTTCTGTCTCTGTATTTCTAAAAAAAACAAATAAAAAAACCACCCACAACCCCAGATGTTAACTCAAATGTGCTTCTTTACCTACTACATTCCATGTGCCATGTTCCAGAGTTAGATGTGTGATTGTAAAATGCAAGGTAAAATTGTTATGTGAAATTGAAATTTGTTGCAAGAGCGGATGGGGTTTTAAAATGCTGTTTTTAGGCTGATAAGATAAATGCTAAATATATGCTATTTGACAGATGTAAAGACAGACTGTTTCACAAGTGCTATTACAATTTGTACAGAACCTTAGAAACTTCAGGCTAATAGCAATTTATACAGGTGAACTGCCAAGAACTGGAAAGAATGCTGGTTTTATTTTTGCTTGTTTAACCAGTGCACTGCTGAGATCTGAAGGAGAACCAAGGGAGAGGTCATTCCAAATACAAAACCTTTTCTCTAAATAGCTCGAGCCTGATTATTAGTTTAGTTGAAATAAGTCATGCTAGGTATTTGATTATTCATGTTTCTGCAGTTAGTACACAGACTAAATACAATAAATTTGGATTCTGAAAGGCTTTTCCTTATCACAGAAAGTCAAGCTTGGAAAACAAGTTCCAGATCTATCATGTAATACAGATTATGATTTCTTTAAAGCACAGCCTAACTACTATTTATAGCAGGAACTTTCACACACAAATGTTTCATTATTTAATTCCTAAAGCAACAATGAGATCATGTGTCACTATGATTCAGAGCAATGTTAACCTGTCTCGGAAACCGTAAGCTCAAACCACAGCAGGAATCTCAATCAAGCTTCTTGAAGTGTTTCAGGCCAACACCATGCTGCTGTGTTGCATCTCTGGTGTCAGAAAAGAGTTCCCGCAAACAGCAGCAGGAAATAGAAATTAAAATGCGTAGGTCATAAAGGAAAAGCAATGGGCAGTTATCGATCAGGAACAAGCTCCGCGTACATGAATGTTCACTAGGAATCACAGAATCACCAAGGTTGGAAAAGACCTCCAAGATCATCCAGCCCAACCATCCACCTACCACCAGTACCCCCCCACTAAACCATGTCCCTCAATACAACATCTACATGTTTCCCGAATACCTCCAGGGACAGTGACTCCACCACCTCCCTGGGTAGCCTGTTCCAGTGCCTGATTTCTCCTTCAGTAAAGGAATGTTTCCTAATGTCCAATCAGGCCAATCCCCCTAGTCTTATTGCTCAGCTGCACACGCTGCAGAAGTGACAGTTTTGATTGCTCAAGTTCATGAAGCATGCTGACACTGCGGCACTCGTACTTACAGCACCACACGATCCATGGCTAAGAGCAGACCAACAATAGAACCCGAGGGAACAACATGAAGCTGTGACAGGGAGGGTCAGGTTGGATATAAGGAAGAGGTTCTTCATCAAAAAAGGTCAGGCACTGGAACAGGCTCCCCAGGCAGCGGTCATGGCACTTGACAGAGTTGAAGAAGTGTTTGGACAATGCACTTAGATGTAAGGTTTGATTTTTGGGTGGCGCAGAGACAGAAGTTGGACTCAATAATCCTTGTGAGTCCCTTCCAACTTGGGATATACTCTATAATTCTAGACATCATCAGCAATTAAAAAAAAATCTTGACCTTAAGTCATAACATTTCATCCATTTTTTAATTGTTCATCACCTGTTTTTCAGCTACTGACACAGACATTTCAAAATCAGAATTACTTTTGTAAAACACTTCTTGTTACTTCTCATTTTCAATTGTCTGTGCACAACAGGACACATCCAACTGTACCTACATAGTCATTTGGCTGAATATGCCAATGAGCAGCTGAATGCTAGTTTTCTTCTGTTACAGTCAGAGACTGCCTTGTTTGACAGCAAGGGATGCCATGAGCAGTGAACTGTAAATGCCTCCATGTGATTGGAGATGCACAAAATAACTCCATGTATGATACCTGAGGTATGAAATTCTTGGTCCTGGTCAAAGACAGAGAGCAAGGGATGGGCCTTGAGATGAAGATGGGCAGCTGTGAAGGGCGAGGGAAGCCAGATATAGGGTACCAGGCAGGAACATTCAGCTATGACCAGGCTGGCTGTTTCAGACTGCAAAGCCCTGAGCTATTGGTTGTAGTGAGGAAAGAGAACGATCCAAGGGATGGAACACTTCCCCCACAAGGACAGGCTGAAAGCTGGGGATGTTTAGCCTAGAGAAGAGAAGGTGCCAGGGTGACCTGATAGCAGCCTTTCAGGATCTAAAGGGGCTGTAAGAAAGCTTTTAAGGGTTCCTTCCAACACAAATGATTCTATGATGATTATATCTACTGTCTCTCAGAGCTGCACAGAATTACACAGAGAACCATGATCACTCTGCACTCTGTATCTGCATTTATTTATTGAGCTGATCTACTCACAATGCAGACAACATTTTCAGATCTATCAGCAGCATGCTAAGAATAAATTTGCATTTTGTATAAGAAATAACATACAAATCATGCTGTTCTGAAAGTCATGTTGTGTAAGAAGATCCAGTATTAATTTACAAGGGCAGGACCTCAAGTACACATCTTAACTGCAATGTGTCAGTAATCTATGAAACATAGGGCAGTAGTTATTTGGTGTCTCTCCCCACATGCTCAAGAGAATCTATTTTAGCTGTACACCTATTATTTCATGACTCCAAAAGCATCAAGCCCAAATGATCAGAGCACTACATGGCAAATCTAATCACAATAGTTGAATCAAAATTAAGGGAGGGATATACAGCCTCTAACTATTTCATGCTACAATTTTATTCCTTTTGCTGAAGAGGTTAAAGAAGGCATTACTATAAAAACATCTTAAAATGGGAAGCAAATGGCATTTAAAACAGCTTCATTTCCTACTTAGAGTAGACTCGAGAGCAAGGGGAGCAAGCATGTAGGAAGGAGAGTGCTCAAAGAAAGAAATAAAAGCACAGTAACTGGCACTTCCCTGCAATAATATTATCAGCCTGCTGAGAGCAATTACAATAGCACAGACAGCACTTGCTTTATTGTGACCTTATTGAATTAAATTACAGGAAAAAAAACACTGAGATTCAGCAGGGAATTTATTAGAAAATTTTAATGCCAACTTAAATTTGATCCAAAGGCCTCAATATTAAAGGTCATATCCATTACTGTGCAGTGGGAAACCTTGGACCTCTGTTCCTATCTACTACCCTTTCTCAGTTCTGGTTTCTTTTTTTCTTTTCTTTTTTTTTTTTCTTGTAGGAGAGGGTCAGAGTCTCCTTCTTTCAGCTTCACAGCACTCTGTATCAGAGGTACAAGACTGCTATTTACATTTTAAACAGCATTAGCTAGTAAGTCAAATAAAGAACTCCAATCTTAATTTAAATGAAAAGCAAAACACAAACCCCCCAAATCAAACAGCAGTGATGAAACTAACGTAGTATACAATCTACTTTTGTTACCTCATGTGGATGTATAAAACACATAACTTGACCTTCATTGAATTATCTGCCATCGTACTTTCAACTACCATCATGATGGGAGTCAGGTGTAAGCTGACAACCAAGTTCCAGAGATCTAAAAAAATAATAAAAAGACCCAAATTCTTAACTTTGAAAAACCTTTGAAATTGGTAGCACCTCCAACAGAAGCCTGATCAACTGAGCCTGCACAGGTTCCTTTGCCTGTAGCCAGCAAGCACAATGGTGGCAATCATTATGGGATATTTGTTCAAGTCCCATGGTTCCCTTACACACAGCTTTCAGCTTTAGAACAGGAGATACGCATGTTAAGTGTCAGTGAAAGAGAAAAATGCACTGAAAGCTCATGAAATTCCTTTCTGAAGGAGGGACTGCTTTCAGATTTGTAGGATGTACAGAGTAACGTGAAATTACCCCGCTTCCTACCTAAAGTTAGGAAAGAAGTAGAAATGTATATGGTCTTCACTTTATCAAAATAATGAAAAAAGCAAACAGGAATTCTACTTTTACACCACATTGTTTTCCAAATATGAAATGTATGTATTAGAGAAACAAGCATCTGTTCTTAAATGCTTATATAATCTCAGAGCTTACACTGGGAGTGACTTCCAGTGCAGCCTGATCTCCTAAATGCCTAATAGCATAAATGTGTAAAGACAAATCTAAATCCTTGCTGTCACTCTGCTCAGGTACCCTTTGAACCAAAGAGCCATCTGTTCTTTGCAACCTATGAATATCAATTCAGGTTCATTATGGTTCTTTCTTATTCAGTAGCCTCAGTATTCACTTAATGTAGAATGTTGAGGAAAAGCAAAAAGTCAAAACACCTTCCTCTATCCGGCTCACCCAGGCTTTGGAATGATCCTACCTACAGACATGCATCCTCACACTGGTATGCTGACCCAAGTATACCCTTCTATATTAGGTGCAAACTATTCCTGGCCTAGAACCTGTGTAGCAGTGTTCCGGTAAACATGCCACACAAGCTATACCCAAAATGTCTGGTTTTGAAACTAAGTAGAGCCATAATTAAGCAATCTACCACAAAAACCTTGATACACAACACAAACGTACTTAATCTGTCATGCTAGAGAAAGCATCAATGATTTTGTCTTCTGAATTGCTTTACCTTTCACAAACATCTTTGCTTTAATGTGGCTTGGCTTGCTGACCTCTGTAATTTTGTTCCTTAGACAGCTATATCCCTATATCCTACTCCAAAAAAGGGAGAGAAAAGCTTAAATAATTATTTTTAACATTTGCAGTCAACAAAATGGCTGCTAGATTATAATAAAAACATTTAATAATTTACTTCATCTTCATACAAGAACAACCAGCCTTGACGTTAGAGTACAGACACCTTAGTCTCTTAGTACACTGACAGGAAAAGCACTGGGTCTGATTTTTTTTTTTTAAGGATCTAACAGCATCTTATTTGAAATACAAAGAAATATAGCATATTAGGTTATTAGAGTACTATGTGAGGGACCACGGAACTGAGGTGAGAACAATAAAGGCTGGAGGACAGTGGAAAGGCTGATCTTAAATTGAGCATATGAAGGGATCTTCGCATCAAGATTTGAGCATTTAACTTGTTTCCTAGGACAGAGATCCTGGTAAATTTTTAATTTACTTATATTTTTTTCTCCTTACCATACCTGCTAAAAGGGGAGTGTCTGTCATCATCAGATATAGAAACATCCTGTTTTCATTGATTAAAGATGTTTCTCATATTCCTTCTCCACTTCTTCAGCTGATCTGTTGTTCCTTCCTAAAAGATGCATTTATCTTTCTAATCTCATTTTCAACTTAAGCAAATGGAGTACCTGACTCTACATAGAAAACCACTTAATTATATTTCAAATAACAATTTAGTCAAGTTTCTTCTACAAAACAAGCAGCACTGTAAAATTCAGCAGTGTACGAGAAATAAATGAAGTAAAATAACCCATTTTATATAACAACATTAATGAGTTTTATCTTAATTTTAGCATGTATATACAAGTTTGCTTGAAAATCTGCAGGCCACCTTTAAGACTTAAATTAAAAAGATAAGCAAAATTACAAAAAGCAGAAATAGTGGCTTCCCTACTTCTATCTTTCCTTACCCTGGCGTTCCAACACATGGCTCTAATTAAACACAACAGTCTTATCTATTGAGTCTTTCTTCAGGGTTCATTAGACAGGATTTTTAATTCTCCATTTGTTTTATTGCCCAAAAAACATGGTCAAATTGACAGCAACAATGTGGTCAGCATCCTGCCAGCTGTCTGGTCTCAGTAGATTTTCCCTTCCAGTTTACTGCTATTTAGATCTACTAGCAGAAAAGAGTGAGGTTAATGAAAGGGCTGTATCTACTGAAATAGATGATATTGTACAGACTTAGAATATCGGGATCATGCTTCAATTCCTGCTGTCCATGTACTCTGGCAACACAGGCAAACGATTTAGGTCTCAATGCACCAAAGTCCTCAAGTATATGCTTAAATCTAAACAGAAGTTACCTCCATCTTCACCTCAATACCTTAAGGACAGGCATGTGGTGAAACGCATAGCTAAAATTACATGTCTTGGTCTCAGAGAGAGCACTGCTGCTTCTGTAGTACAGTAGAAGAACCAGCAATTCTCCCTGCTCTTTGCATGCCTTGTGCTGCAGAGAGCAGAGAAACACTTCATGCTAACAAGTCCCTTGGAAGGCATAACAGGTTCTGTCACACAAAACTGTATCAACATTAGTAAAACTAGAGGTTTTGAACAGAATTTTTTTTTAAGCCATGAAACATACTTTCCATTTGGTAAAAGTACTTTCCTGTTATTTCACTGGGTTTGTACTTCAGTATTACCCTACACCACATGACCTCGCATATTAATTTTTTCTCTTCTTCCCCCTCGAGCATACATACGAATCATTTAAAAGCAATTTACAACATGTCAAACTGCTTATGGAGACTCTTAAGAATCTAATGCATGAAGTTAACCACTGGCATGATTTATTATTGAAGTTCCACTGTTATAAGTTGACAATTAAGAAATATTGATAAATGTAAACACATTATTGATGTCAATTAAAAAGCACAAGATTGATTAACCTCCCAGAGGTATACTGGCACAGGCAGTTAGAGAGTAATCATCCTCAGTAAGTATTCACCACTGACAAATGTGCACAGAAATTAGACTGCTGTGAGACAAAAAGTACTTTCAATTAAAATTAAGATCATTTGAACACATAACCAAAGCATTGGGTCAACAACAACAAAAAACAACAAAACTACAAACAAGATGCGTATTACTATGAAATGCTAAGTGATTAGGTCACGTAATGTTGTCATTAATCCTGCACTGATAAAAATACAGTTAAAAATTACCAAAGGAACAGCTCAGCTAGTGAATTATACTCATGAAAGGAAGACTAAACATTATTTAGCCACCATACTGTAGCGTTCATAGCTGCTCTGAAGAGGGACAAAACTTTGCTTACAGGATACGCAATAGGTTTCCAAGTATGTATTTATGTACATTCTAGAGGTGATCAATCTATAAAGGTGAGCTCAAAACTCTACTTAGGAATGGTTCGCTTTCTACAGAGCGAAGTCTTGGAAGGACATTCAGGTATTACATACCTTGTAGGGCAAAGCTTACATCTGACATATCCCAGACAGGAATCAGTTTGCGATTTAAATGTGACTGAAAGAATCTGGCCTCCTTTTTTCTTATTCTTTTTACTTGCTTGTGGAATTAATATACTGGCATAAAGCCTGTCACCAAGATGAAGGGCACTGCAGCTACAGCTTTTAATGACCAGAGGAAAAAAGAACATGCACAAAAAAAACAACACCTCGCAACAAAACCCAAAAATAAAAACCAACCCCAAACACCTTCACCTCAGAAAGCACAGAGCTAAAGACAGCAGCAGTGCACCAGTATACCAAGGAGACTGCGTAAACACTAGTTAAACTTCTCTCACCTAGAAAACAAACTTCCATGCTTAGACTTCCAAGATCTGTACTGATGTTGGAATATAGCAACTTCTTTCCCAAAACCTTGGCCTTCGTCACAACGTCACGTATCAAAAATTCAAACATAACATGTCCTTGATTAATACGTTCATGATAGAGCTTCTTTATCTGAAAGAGCTGTGCATGAAGGCTACACTTGTGTTTATGCGTATTGCCAAAATAAAGCTAGACCACTGTGAATCTACTTGCTTGTAAAATTCACTTAAATGGTGTTAGTGACAGACACCACGTTTGGTGCTAACCTAAAACACAGAAGTTAGCCCTTGATAAGCTGTAAAGAGAAAACCTCTACTTCTCACACTCCAAGAGACTGATAACTGAGCATGTCTGGAGAAAACACCATTAAAAAAAGACAATGTACCCAGGTCTATATGTCTAGGTGACTTGTAGGACAATGGGACACCAACACCACCATCCTAAACCGCAGACTCAAGTTCAAGAGCAGCAGACACGATCCCGGGGACCTAAGGCACCAAATAAGCCAAAATGCCTCCTGGAGGGAAGCATACTTGCTCAGTTATGATGCTGCTCAACCGGACATCATATCTGTGCAATAAGCAGTACAAAACCAGGAAATTAAGTTCTCAGAAAGGGAAGATAAATGAATAACAAGTTAATAGAAAGCAAAAAGTGTGGAAGATCAAAATCAAGATCACCTTTGTAATAATTCTGTAATGTCTCGCTTTTTTCAGAAGTCCTCAAAACAGCAATACCTTTCCTCGGTGTCTTGGTATACTTAAAACTGGTTTACCCTGTTGTACCACCACAGATCTCCAGAGAGATCTATCATCTGAAATGAATGTAAGCTACAATCCGTATGCAAGGGTTCTACAAGATAGCATGTTTGAAAAATAACACACAAAACACAGCCACACTTATCTTTCTCCTACCTGGATTTTCCACAAATGTTCTTCTTTGCAGCAGACCAGCACTTCCATGAAGCCACAGATCAAGCAAAAGAAAACTGCTCCAAGCTGAGCATACTTTCAACGCTAGGAAATCTCCCTCAGCCAACACTACCACCAGTCGGAACAGCAGACATTTCAGCATCACAATCAGGTTATGAGCATGGCAGAGGTCACATGAGCTTTGATCAAAATAGGTAGCAGTTATTTTTACCTTCCCTCTCTTGGTAATGTTTCGGATTTTCAGTAAGACATGCATGTGTTTGCAATTACTCACCTTGTTTGGAAAAGGCCCACTTGATGTTTAGTGGCAAAAGCCATCCTTGTGAGCTGCATTCATTATCTACCAAGCAAAAGCTCTAAAACTGAACTCAAGCAGGAACATGAAAAGCTAAGGGTAGATGAATACATCTCACTGAAAATGAGATTTTTGCTTTTTTTCTGGGGCTTTTTTCAGCACATAGATTTAATCAATGCTGCGGCCTCATTCAGGAAGCTACCAACCAGCCAGGATGGTGGAGCTTACTCTTCTCTATGGGGATGTTTGCATCTGGCACTGATTTGATCAGATGCGACGTACTGTCAAGCCAAATTGCCCATTAGAAAGTAAGTCCTGCTCCCGTCCTTCAGACAGCCTCCTCTGTGTGTAAGATCAGATGCTCAGAGCTCTGCATACATTACACAACTACTTATTATTTATGATAAGGCCCCAATTTCTACAGATTAGCAGCTAACTATAAGTTACAAAAATAATAAAAATAATAACAGCTCTTTCTGAAAGATAAATTTTAAAAGCTGCTCCTAAAAGTCTTGCATTGTATTTTTTTTTTTTTGAAGGTTGCTGTGTGTGTCAAATGCTGTGCAGTAAGCACTTCTGTTATAGCTCTTACATCCGAGAGGCAAAACTGCACGCTTACTTCTGAATGGCCTCCACCTGCAGCCTGAAGGACACTTCCAATGCAGGGCCTACCTCGGTATTTAACATGGCAGGCAGAAGCCACCACTTGCAATTTAGACAGAGGGCAAGCAACAGAAAATAATTTGTGAAAATTCAGTCTTGTTCTCCATCAGGAGAGCTAAATGAGAGCCTGAAGAGTAACACTACCCTGGAGATTCACACAGGTGTAACCTAGAGAGCAACAGCACCTGAAGGTGGGCAAGATGTCTGCTACACTTCCTACACATCAAGGTGTTAGAAGTTAAGCTGGTCTGACAGCTCCAGGCTTGCAGCAGCTGTTGAAGTATTGCATGTCCTCAAAACTATCCAACATACCAAAAGAAAAAGCTATTTGGAAAAAATGTTTCAGGGAGATCTCACTACTAGCACATTCTGTGAAGGGCCAAACTCCAAGTCACCTGTGCTCCAATTCAAATTTACCAAACTCTTCTTCTAAATGACTCCCACTTCAGTTTTCTCCTTGTTGCTTCTCACCCTTTCTTCCTTCCAAAACCTTAGTGAACCAAAAAAAAAAAAAAAAAAAAAAAAAAAAGTATTCCTCCTTATCCTAGAATACAAAAGCAACGTCAATTTGATGCTTCCCCACTTCAGTTTTAACATCACAGGATTGTTTGAGTTAGAAGGGATCTTTAAAGGCCATCTAATCCAACTCCCCTGCAATGAACTGGGACATCTACAGCTACATCAGGTTGCACAGCCTTGTCCAGCCTGACCTGGAGTGTCTCCTGGGACAAAGCATCAACCACCTCTCCGGGCAGCCTGCTCCAATGCCTCACTGCACTTAGTTCCAGGCTCTTATGTATCATTTACTAAAATCTAGGTATCATCAATCCCTGTCGTAGAATGGCTATGAGAAGTGTTTTAAAAAAACAAAAACAAACAAAAAAAAACACCAAGAGATCTTTGGAGTTAAAACCAAAACCAGCCCACAGAACAATACCCTGATGCCTCCACTACTCTAAGTCAGCTGACTAATTCCAGCATAAGTTTGGAACCAATCAAGTGGGAACTCATTATCTGCTAAGGCAATTAAAAATTGACTACTTGTATTACATCAGACTAGGAGTAAGAAAAGTAAAAGAAGTTCAGGCCAACCATTTTGAATATAACTAAATGTCACTGCCAGCATTTACAAGTGTATGGATGCTTGATTACCTCCAAAAACTGATTCTGTTGAATGATTTAACTATTTTAATAGGATTGTAAGCCACTGTCTGATAATGTTGTTACCCTTCATCTTCTTCCATAAGTGAGGCAATTGAAAACTTTTTCCAGCTTCTACCTTTGCTTTTAACATACTAAGTGCTCAAAACACAGGAACAGTACTCTCTACGTGCAACTTTGGCCCTGTCCTTTATGGAAAGTGTCAATGTGCACCTGTAATATGATATTTCCAATGACATACCTCTTAAGTAAAAATGGTACACAAATAAAACTTTGCAGAAAAATAGGTATTGGCCATTGAGCACCTGAATACTAAAAATATATACATATGTCACATTTTATATATTTTCAAAGTTTTTTTTTTTTTTTAAGAAAAACAGTAAATTAATCAGATTTTACAACTTCCAGTGACAAACTTGATATAAAGAACCCCCTCCCCCGCGTAGAGCTCCAACATCACACATTGCCAGCATGAAAAAATATGTGATTTGCCAACATCATACATATTTGTGAACAGCAGTGTAGGTGCTGCACCCTGTATTCAGTGTTCAAAGAGCTTTTCCAACTATTACAGAATCACAGGGGTTGGAAGGAACCTAAAGAGATCATTGAGTCGCTCTGTCAAAGCAGGTACTCTACAATAGGTTGCACAGGTAGGTGCCTACCCAGGTCTTGAATATCTTTGTAGAAGGAGACTCCACAAGCTCTCTGGGCAGCCTGTTTAAGTACACCCTCGCCATAAAGAAGTTCTTGCACATCTTAGTATAGAACTTCCTATGTACAAGTTTCAGGCCATTACTCTTTGTCCTATTGCAATGCAACACTGATAAGAGCCTGGCTTCATCCATTTTCTGCCCACCTTCCTTTAAATATTTATAAACATTTATCAGATTCCCTCTCAGTCTTCTTTTCCCCAGGCTGAACAGAGCCAGGTTACTCCTTTCCTTTATGGAAGATGCTCCAGGCACTTTATCCTCTGCTGGACTCCTTCTAGGAGATCCCTGTCTTTTTTGAACTGGGGAGCCCAGAACTGGTGACAGTACTCTAAACGTGGCCTCATCACGTAGAGTGGGAGGATCACCCTCATTCCTTTTAATGGACCCAGGCAGGATGCCACTGGCCTTCTTGCCCACAAGGGCACACTGCTGGCTCATGGCCAACCTGTTTTCCACCAGGACACCCAGGTCCTTCTCCACAGATCTCATCCCCAGCAGGGCATCCCCTAATCTGTGCCAATGCATGTGGTTATTCCTCCTCAAGTGCAAGACTCTACATTTTCTCTTGCTAAACCTCATCAGGTTTACTGCCAAATTCTCCACTCTGTCCAGGTCTTGTTGAACAATAGCACAGCCTTCATGTGTGTCCGCCAATCCTCCCAGCTTTGTATAATCAACAAACTTGCTGAGAGTGGACTCTGTCTTCATCCAGGTTGCTGATGAAGATATTGAACAAGACCAGACCTAGCACCAACCTCAGGGGAACATAGCTAGTTACAGGCCTACAGCCAGATACTGCACTGCTGACCACCACTTTGAACACTGTGAGTACAGGTGTAGCACCCACACTGCTTGTCAGCCAGTTTCCAATCCACCTCACCGCTCACTCATCTATTCTATGTTTTCTAAGTTTCATAACAAGAATGTTGTGGAAGACTGTGTCAAACGCCTTGCTGAAATCAAAGCACACAAGATCCACTGCTTTCCCCATATTCAGCCAGCCAGTGACATCATCATAAAAGGCTATTAGGTTGGTCAAGTGTGATGCAGAGAATTCAAAACAAAACCACACCAATTATATTTACTGGGGATGGAAAATATGAAGAAATGAAAGAATATGAAACCTAAGTATCATACTAACTATGACATGGACTTTCATCAAGATATAGTCATGAAGAATTTCATTAAACAGAGCTAAAGTTACAATAATAAAAGAATATTGTGAGGATTAGAAATGAACTTATAACATTCAGAATGCTGCTAGCACTTAACATTATTATCATCAGTGAAGCCTTTTTAATAAAGTTTTCGTACTTCAAAACCACGTTCCTTCACTCTTCTACACATCTGAAGGAAACGATAAGAGAAGTCAAGCCTGAGGGAGAACAACTTATGCCTCTGAGGACGTTTGTCCGTCTCCCCCCTTAGAACACACCCATGAACAGCTGCAAAGGAAGCAGATCCTTGCGTCTTGACTGGCTAACGCTTCATGATGTCTCTGGTCTCCCTGCTAAAGATCTGTGAAAAGTGATTTGCATCTCTCATTTGCAATTATATGGTATAAAAAATGGTACAATTGATAACATTTCAGGGCAAATTCTCCTGCCTCGCACATATTTCAACTGTGACAGAAATTCACAAATGACTCCATACTAGCATGGCTAGGAATGGCTGTTGCAATAATATCATTCTTAAGGACACCAAAGAATTCTCCTGAAACCTTTCAAAAACTTTCTACTTGTGACTGTGCATTTCAGACAGTGCCCTTCTTGAAAGGAAGAATGCCATAAATGGTACTGTTTACACAGTTAAACACACAAGCACATGATTTTCATAAACTACATTAAGAATCAGAGTTGTTCCTTTAGCAACCCTATTTTTAAATCAAAACATGCAGAGGAGGGCTATGGTGGAGATTAATGTTCCTTCATGCTTTTCAGTTTTATAAAGCTACTTTTATAACATTCAAGTAAATTGAACAGTGACTGACATGAAGAAAATGACAGTAATCTGTCACTATTTCACATTTCCCACTAGGCTGATTCAAATAGTTATTTATGAACCTTACACTTCAATGGTCACTCTGATGACTAAACCATAAATTAGAATGTAAAGTGAATATAAATTTGATTTTAGAGTAACAACAAATTGTCAACTAGGTGAGATATTATTTAATTTGTATTGATATGCTATGAAAAGTCAGCAATAACAAAATGTGCTACATCATAATAAATCCCAAATCTAGCAAAAAATGCTCACTAGATCTTATTCTTGCTTGTGCCTTTAAAAACACACTATGTTATGCTCAGTTAATTTCAAATATAAACTCTTAATAATGTCAGATGACATCATTACTTATATTTTCAATTAAACAAAGAGCAAGAATGATTCTTCTGCCCCCACAGAGCATGATTAAATGTGATAGCAAGCACAGAGTAATATGAAATTTGATTCTAAGTATACTATAGTTCTGATGAAAAGTTTATTTTTAAGAGACCCACGTGGTTCCCTCCCAGCTCAGGATATTCTATGATCCTGTGATCCCATGACACTGACACACAACAGAAATTCTGCAAAGAACAGTTCTCCATTTATTAGAAAAACTTTTCTTTGGGTGCACTGCTGGGTGAAGGAATGACTGAGCAAAACCAAAACGTTGTAACCAAAGCTTCAGGAAGCCTTGAAGGAACTCATGGCTCAAAAATTATCTTGATGAACTCATTTTCCTTTATAAGATCACTTTTTGCTAAAAGTTCCTCTGCCTTATATTTCTGTTTTGACTCCAACAAATACATACATTATAGAAACACACGTTTTTTAATGTATACAGCACAATCATGCTTTGAAATTGGAAATCTTCTATTAGAGCAACATACAAAATAATTTAACAAAAGTTTCAATTTTAGCAGTGTTAAAATGTGAAAGTTGTGCTGAAATCTTTATTATTCCTTATCTTTCAAGTGCATTTTTGCTAAAATCATTACATGGAATGATACAAAAATGTAATCCAATTTAAAACTTCTTTAGCAGATACATTTTTCATGTGGGAGAAACCCCTTCAAGTACTGAATTCAATTAGAAAAACTTTTGGCTTTAGCAATAACCAAAGCCCTTCTGCATTATTTTGGTTATGTCCTAGTGACAAAGACATTATGCAAGGAACAACCACATTCATAAAGATAGGTATTCAATGCCACTTGCTTGACAACAGTTTATAATATATTTAATGTATTCACACTAAGCGCGAGTTTCATATGTTTGTAAAGATAAAATATATACCAATATATACCTCGATATTTTCATATTCAGAAAATCCCAGTGGAACTTGAATCAAAAGCGTACTAGAACCCTGCATGCCTTTACTGTTTCTGAATATCTTCCTGGCTGAAAGATTCACACCCACACATAAAGCATTTTAAATCAAGAATTATATGTTATACTGTAAACTGAAATATGGCTCTCCAGGATTTCTCTATTGTGAATTGAGAAACATCATAATATTAACTATAATATTTATTTGATTAAGTAGCAAAGTGGAAGAAAGAAGTAGCACATTAGAACGGTTGTACTGGTAGAATTAGCAGAATCCTTCATAAGAGAAAATAACAAGTCTTGTCTATTTTTTTTTTATTGTTGTCATGCTCTTGATTAACCTATTATACTTTTATCACTGCAAAACAGACTGGTTTATGATATTACCTGTTGGTCATGTACATGGTTGTTAAAAGTATGACTGTAAGTACTAGCACATGCATGTGTTCTATGCATGTTCAAAATGTTTACTATCAACCAGTGAATGCAAAGTGTTCTTACAGCACAACTACTCCTTTACAACAAACAGCAAGTGTGTATAACATCAACAGATTAATCAGGCCTGCTTCTTCTTCCTACTCTTTCCAAGACAGTTGAAATATCTGATACTGAATGACAATCTTTCAGGTAAAACAAAAATTCGTAGGATTTGAAACAAGATGCACACCATAGAGGAAAAAGAGTCTCCTCCACCAACACTCTTGTTTCAGAAAACTACTGTCTTTTTCCAGTATCTACAGTAACAAGGTAATCTCTATATTCACATGATTTGTACAGAAGAGCTAAGTTCTATTTTAAAATCTGTCCCAGATCTATTACAGCTGAGATGAATAGAAAGAATCACATCTTCTTAAAGGAAAAAGGTTGAAAGCTTTTATTTTAGAAAGACTTATCCACCATCTAACTTAGAACTGGTCTTTTTGTTTAGGCTTATACAGAGAATCAAGTTCTACTTGTATGAAGTTGGCATACCCCAAAAGTTAATATACTATGAACTATTCCCACATCCAAGTTAAGTGTATAGGACTGGTATTTTCACCTGTTTCTAGCATTTTGATACCTTGACATTGAGCTCTTTTTAGAAAAAAACTTGTTCTTACAAAAAAAGTTGTGCCAAGTAGATCCTAGTAACAACGTTTAAAACCATAAATAAAATGTATTACCACATCAGTCATCCATTTCACAGCAATATAGTTACCATAGCAGCCTCACTAACATTTTTCCAATTTATCAAAGTTATGTTTATATTTTCACTCACAGCCAGAAACATTTTCTGACACGTTGAGAGATTTTATTAATTAAAATTCCAAACAAACCTTATCTATAGCATTTCATTATGGGAGATCCCATCTCCACAAATTGTTATTACTATGATGCAAAGTTCTGTAAGCGGCAGACTTGGTCTCTCTATATTCTTATCTTTCACTACTTGTTTACAATTTTTCTCCTGTTTTCTTACTTTTTTGCATAACGGATCTGCATATATTGCCTATTCAAGTTCCTATCTAAATATGGTACCTAGTGGAAGGGACAGAGATACTATAAATGCTACTCAGACCATGCCAGAGAAAAGTACTGCCAGTGACTCAACTTTTTTCCAGGAAAAACGTATCACCCTGTTTGGAAATACATTTAGTCAATTTGCTTTATAATTTTCATGTTCTGATGTTGTTCAAACAATGTACCTGGAGCTGGAGAAAAACAACCAGAGAAGGCAAGACTACGTGGAGAGGTTGTCACAGCCACACTTATAAAACTGATTCAAGGAATAAGGAATGGATATCTGTGAAAGTATGCTCTGAAAGTAATGTCTCCTACATTTTATTATGTCAGCCCAAGACATCAGAGGCAGATGTTGGTGGTATGGCAGTAGAAGTTGAACCTTCCCATCAATATTCCATTACATTTTGTTGCTGTGGGACAGACGGCAGCAGAGAGGTAGCCTGACAAAATGACATCTGACACAGAAGTGTGGAAGAAGCAAAGGTGTGCAATTAAATTCCTCCAAGTGGAAAAAAAATGGTAGCTGTTGACATTTAATGAATGCTTGCTGAATGCTTCTGGAGACCAACCAGTGGATGTGAGCACAGTGAGACGGTGGGTGATGCAACTCAGCAGTGGCAACAGTGACAGTGGGCAACCTCCACAGGCGCCGATTTTTACTAGTGGGGCATGCAGGCACTCTTTCATCACTGGTGGAAATATGTAGCTAGTGGTGGTGATCAGTGAAGAAAGGTATTTTGTGTCTGAAAATTTGCTCTATCAAATAGCCTTATCGTGCTCTTTGTATCTGTTGTAGTTTCCATGGAAATAAACAGGAGGCAGTGCTTTTGAAGCAACCTACATAATATACATGAGCTAAAGGAAAGAGATTCAAAGGAAATTGAGGGCAGAACAGAGGAACAGAGTGAAGAGAAAGACAAAGGTAGTAAGATAAACAGCTGAAAAAATAACACAAGACATACAAATTTTTGTATGACTTCAGGCTACTGGAACAAGGATCCCTAAATTCCCTATTGCAACCACAATGGATAAGTGAATCCTTTCTATCCTCACAACCCAGACATACAAAAACTATAGTTCATCCAGGGATGTTTTGCAAAAGGACCTATTTTTTTCATCCATAATAGCATAAACCAATTGAATGAGATGTATACAACTCTTAGATAAAATAACAGAAGTAAATGTACCTGCCGATGAATAATCTCTAGATTTTCTTTTGCTTTATTCACTAGTTCTTCTATTTTTTCAGAATCCTTTATACTCTTGTTTTCTCTGAAGGCGTCTCTTATCCTTCTGATGGCGTATGTCCTAAATATAAACAAGACGACATGTTTATAAATGTGCCACAGTTTTATGACATTTCAACATGCCAGAAAACATACTGAATTAGTTCAATAAATGTACACGTGCTTTTTTCAAAATATGTATTTTTATTTAGAATTTTGTTGGAGTAAAAATAGTGATCACATTAAAAAAAAAAAAAAAGTAATTTTACCAAAAGCTGTAGGAAATCCTCATGTTTTCCATAACAGTCAAGTCACAGAATGATATAATGTCTTGGGCTGAAGGTGACTTTAAAGATCATCTCATTCCCCCATCAAAACAGTCCCTATAGCTCTGCTTGTTACTGCCATAAACATACTATTGCATCCCCAGCCTGGTTAATGCAGAACTCAAGAATATTAAAAACAAACAAAAACCCAAAAAACAACAGCAACAAAACAAGAATAAAAAAAAAATCATATCCCAAGTGATTTTTCATCAGTGTGATTACTTTTATTCCTAGAGCTCTGGAGCTCTCAGTGCTAACTGCTACATGCATTATACATTACTACCAGTTCTGACTTCCCAATCTGGTAGTCAAAGGTAGAGTCATGGATTGATCATACCAAGAAGGGCTCCTTCTTTGTTATCCCTTCCTTCTCCTGACAAAGCAGATTTCAACTTTCAGTCCAACACCTTCTCAACCATTTCATCACTCACAAGCAGTAACACATAATCTCTGCAAGCAGGGAGAGCTTTTGATTTCTCCTTTCAGAGAGGAAGATCCAAATGTGCAGTCATCTCTGAAATTGTCCTGTTTCACCTGAAGCCAATAAGAACCTTTATGCAGTTTGCAGAGTATTGCTTAATAAAAAAAATAGTGCCCATTTCAACAATAAAACAAAATTTCCAGACTCAGCAGTATATACTTTTTATTACACATTTGTTTGAAGGTTAGAAGAAGAACTGGCCTTTTGCTCAGCTATCTTGGTAACATTCTACTTCTTTACTACCTGGTCAGTACTACTTTTAATGCAGAAAGTAAAACCCTGTGTGGGGGACTAGAAGTAAAAAACAGTGCTGCCAACAGCACTATTAGTGTAATGTTTCAACAACTGTTTTCAATCCTGTGTACAAGTGAAACATGAGATGCAAAATTGCTTTGAATGTGATCATGAAAAACCCCACACACTATACTGAAAAATAAAATAAAAATTGGCGGAGGCTACAGAGAAGGGCAAAGGAAGAAAATGAAGGATCACCAGACAGTGTCACTCCGTGCCATTAGATGGTGCTCTCCAGCTCCTAATGCGGGCACCATCAGCCAAAAGGCATATTTTCTCTTTCAGCTCATAAATAATACATTTCAATCACAAGAACCAGGACGGTGATGGAGTCCCACCCTGCTGCCACACACCGGCAGATGGTGTGCGCTTTTAATTAGGGCCTGTTCACCTATAATGTGACACTGGGGTGTGCGAGTGAGCGAGCGTTTGTATGTGTGAAGTTAATAGAATGTATTAAATATGGAAGCTCATTCTCATCTGCAGCTGGTGTCCTAGAAAGATTTGAAGGGGAAGCTGCTTTCTCCTAGGAATAAATAAAAAAAAAAACCAACAACAAAAACCAAAACCCAAACAACTCCAAGTCATTAAGAGGCAGTGTAATTTTGCTGCTTGATAATGGATGGATTTCAAATCATCCCACATATCTATGTAGGGTTTAACTGTGCAGAAACATAATATTTTCTGCAAGAAAGGAAGGACTGACAAAAGATACAAGGTCTTAGCATAATTTGTTTTCTTAGCTTAAAGGAAAAGGAACAACAGCAATCAACAATAAAACAGCAAGTATCCATTATTGGGAGCAAGTCTTCCAAAATGCAGTACAAATGGGTATACTATCTTAAGAAAAAAGGAAAATAAATGGAACTCAAGTAAATTCTTATTCAGCATACACCTACAGACTGTATTTTCCAATTTGTACATATGGTGTGTTAATTGTTCTGTTTTCTCCCTCTTTCTCTCATAAACCCAACAGCCACTGAGAAAGAAAATAGATGTAATTAAAAACTGGTCTGATAGTTTCTGACCATAGATAGGAAACATGTTGCTTTGTTTTTCCTCTGAATTTCTTTAAATCTTTATAATGTAAACACTCAAATGAAGCTATTTCACAGACACTTAAACACAATTCTCCAGCTTAATCGTTACACTTCCAGTATATTCTACATGTGCTCCAAAGAACAGCTCTATATCACAGCTCTACTGTTCACTAAGGTTAGATTCAAAGTGCCACTTAAGATAAGGAAAAACTGAACTCAGAGCTCAATCCAGATACTATACCTGACTGTACAGTAAAGTATCTGTTCTTCCCCACTTTCTATAAGCTTGAGCTGGGAAGCAACATCAGTTTCAAGTACCAGTGCTCCCTACACTCCAACAGTAGAGTATATATCAAAACCTAGTACTAATATGGCCTCAAGTCCACGAACAACCAATTTCTTTCGTAAGCACAGCAATGCATGTGGCAACATGCTGCAAGCATATTCATGGTATGAACAAACCTAATTCTTTGGACATACCTGTCTTGTTAAGAGCACTACTCTCCCGGATTTCTGGGTGATGAAGAGAGACTGGTCAGCTGATCAACTCCCCTTATGATGGATATTTTCAGTTCAGTAAACATAAGCACCAAAAAACCAATTGCGCACCATTTGAAGGCACAGCCAGTGGTGAAGAATGCATGTCTATCTTCATAAAATCTAACAAAAAACGAACTTAAAAGAGCACTTCTTGAAGACAGAGAGAAATGGATAAAAAGCATACTGTAAAGTTAAACAGTTGCAGAACTCATGGATGCCAGCCCAGTGTCTGACCCAGGTCTGACCCAGTCCTACCTGACACGCTGACAGAAGCCCAAGGTACAGTGAGTAAGAACCATACATTTATTACTATTTTCTTATATTGATGAGCTCAGTTGGCTCTGCATGAGACTAGATGAGCATTAGCACTGAGAAAGAGGAAGGAATAAAGTGGTGCTGATTCAGCTGGGTGCAGTGCATGACGGAACCCTCTGTTAGAGAAGCTAAGCAAAGCAGATAATTAACTGCACTCTTCAGGGAGAAGGCAATGAGAGAGCTCCCTAGAGAACTAGAATGGAAAAGCAATCCTGCCTACACCAGACACAAGCAGATTCTCTATCTTTGGGAAAGGTCCTAGAAATGCAAGAATACTCATTAGGAAACATCGTTACAAATGAAAACTCAAAAGTGCACTACACAATCTACTATTTTTCTCATCATTCTCTGGAAACAGATAATAAAGAACAGCTAAAAGATGCAGTAAGATTCTACAATTCTACCTATGATTCTAAACCCTTTCCTTTTTGTCACCAAGCCAACTGAGGTTTTAATAGAATCACAAACGTTGGAAAAGACTTACAAGATCATCCAGTCCAACCATCCATCTATCACCAATAGTTCTCACTAAACCACGTCCCTCAACACGATGTCCAGAATTCCTTGAACACCTCCAGGGTCAGTGACTCCACCACCCCCCTGGGCAGCCCATTCCAGTGCCTGACCACTCTTTCAGAAAAGTATTTCCTAACGTCCAGCCTAAATCTCCCCTGGCACAGCTTGAAGCCATTCCCTCTAGTCCTATCACCAGTTACACAAGAGGCCGACCCCCAGCTCACTACAACCTCCCCTTCAGGTAGTTATGGAGAGCAATAAGGTCTCCCCTGAGCCTCCTCTTCTCCAGACTGAACAATCCCAGCTCCCTCAGCTGCCCCTCATAAGGCCTGTGCTCCAGACCCCTCACCAGCTTTGTCGCCCTTGTTTGAACCTGCTCCAGGGCCTCAATGTCTTTCTCGCAGTGAGGGGCCCAGAACTGGACACAGTACTCGAGGTGCAGCCTCACCAGAGCTGAGTACAGGGGGACAATCACCTCCCTGTTCCTGCTGGCAATGCCATTCCTGATGCAAGCACTTTTGATTGTTTCCTCTGTGAAGACTTCCCAGCTAACTAGTGATAACAGCATCCAAGCAAGAACGTACAGTTCAAAATATTCACTTCACTAGTTCTTATGTGCACACACTCAAAGACTTTTTACAATCTCTAATTACATGTATCCACCGCACAATTAACTCCCAATTAAATTCAAAGTAATGTAATCAATGTGTAACAGACTCACAACAATGGCTTCAGACCAAAGCTGCTGCAGGTGGATGGCTACACAAGGTAGCGAATGTGCGCAAGTACAGAGCTGCTCTGAAAGAAACACCTCCTATATTTTATGATGTTGGCCCACAATATCAGAGGCAGATGTTGGTGGTATGGCAGTAGAGGTTGAACCTTCCCATCAGTATTCTGCTACATTCTGTTGCTGTGGGACAGACGGCAGCACAGGGGCAGCCTGACAAATTGGCATCTGATATGGAAGTGCGTATGAAGCAAAGGTGCAGAATTAAATTTCTCCATGTGGAAAAAATGGCACCCATTGACATAAAATGGATGCGTCTGAAGACCAACCAATGGATGTGAGCACAGTGAGGTGGTAAGCAGTGCATTTCAGCAGTGGCAACAATTATAGCGGGTCGTCTCTGCAGGTGCAGATTTTTTATGAGTGTGGCATGCAGGCTCTTGTTCATCACTGGCAAAAATGCATAAATAATGAAGGTGATTGCTGAAAAGAGGTGTTTTGTGGCTGAGAATTTGCTCTATCAAACTGCATTATTGTCCTCTTTGTAGCTACTGTAGTTTCCTCTGAAATAAATAGGAGGCATTACTTTTGGAGCAACTTAGAAAAGAGAATGCAGATGGGGCTTAATGTGAGAACAATGTCAAGGCATTAAGACAGATACTAAAGGAATGAGCACTATGTGCTACTGTTAAGAGACAGCAATGTACCTGAAATAATAGCAAAACCCACAAAATTATGATTAGGAAAGTCTTTTTCTTAATGCTCCAAGACCCCATCTTTTTCTTTGCCTGAAGCACAATTGAAAGCCTAACATGAGGCCTCATAAAAACAAAACCTACAAGAAATGAAGTCTGAAACAATGGTTATTAAATAAAAATGAAATCACAGCAGTTACTTCAGAAAATAATTGCTGTTTGGGGATTTAGGCACTTTATTTCAGAAGTGTTCACTTATCTAATCTGACGTCTAACTAGAAAATAAATTATAAAAAAAAACAAACCGTTTCCTTCCCAAGTCCTCACTCTTGTACCTTTGTGCTCTACTAAACTGGAATATAAGAAAAAAGTTTGGAAACTGTGCAGGTGCACTTCTAAGCATTATAACTTCAAAATAAATCTGGCCCAATAATGTTAAAACTCAGCAGCACTTTGTATTTACCAGCATCATAACCTAGTAAAGTTTTAAGTCCTATTTCAAAGACAGCTTTACATATATTGATTTTCTTCTTGGAAACAGCATACAAATAAAATCTATTAATCGATCACATCACAGCTAAAGTTGTTAAAGACAACACTGTGGCTATTATGATTTGTTAGTCAGTGAGCACTCACACAAAGACAGAAGAGGAGGATTGTGATATACAACCTGGGCAAATAAGGCAGACATCATTGAGGAAGCTGCTGTCACTCAAGACTTTCAAAATAGGAATAAATTAAAATGCATTTTTTCTTTCTGGCTTGTATTTAAGGTGAGTGATCAACACCTAATCTCTAGCATGTCCACAGTGGTTAAATATTCTGAAACAAAAATATACTGTGCTTTCACTTAACTGGATAACATGCAGAAGGGAGACAATGATATACAATAAAAAATATTATAGTAAGGGATTCTTCCTGTAAAGGGCAATTGTTTCCTTTCACTAACTGTATTTTCTTATTACCTGCTCCCTTTCAATCTATTGGATTGGAACATAAATTAATTTATGGCAGGAGTGATATGAATTTTCAGACTGTTACTAACAAAATGTGCATCAAATGATATTTTCCTACCTGAATTTTTCAGCATTACATTTAAAAATTGAGAGTTTTTAGAATTAAAAAAATATCAGCAGAAAAATTAGCACCTTAAACTTTTGTTAGTATCAGTAGTAAATTGGAATTATTAGTATTACTAATCATCAATGGTACAGGCTGCACAGATGAGGTTGTGAATGCCCCCTTCCTGAAAGCATTCAAGGCCAGGCTGGATGGGAATCTGACCAACCCAGTCTAGAGGGAGATGTCATAGCACCATTTCAGTCAGAAAGGAGCTGGAGAGACCTCCAGTCCCACCTCCCGGTGAAAGCAGGGTCAGCAATGGCATCAGGCCATGTTCCTCAGGGCTTTGTCTTTTCAGGGCTTCAAAACTAGGATGGTGATCAGACCACTCCTCTGGTTAACATGATGGCTTGCTTACACATCCTTGTGTGGAAAAAAAACTTCCAGCCAGCCTGATAAATTCTTTTTACTTTATTCCTTGTGTCTTTTGTTCTCCTGCCCAGCACCTGTGGATTCTCTGGTAGGCTGCTAATAGTTGCCTTCAAAGTTGTCTCTTCTTCAGGATGAAGAACAAGCGCAGCTCCTTCAGCCACTCCTAACACCTAAGGTGGGTGCTTCAGCTCTCAACTATCCCTTGGTGGTTTCTGCTGGCCTTGTTTCACATTATCCATGTCCTATCTCACAAGAAAGACAATACTAGATGTGGCCTAGAAAGCACTGAGTAGAGGGGGTGATCACTTCCCTCTGTTTACTGGGAGTGAAATTGTTGATGCAGCCCAGGGTATTCTTGGTCTGTCTTGCTGCTCAGGCCCAGTTTGCTGGGAACCCTGCCCCTTCATAGCACAGCTGCTCTCCAGCTGGTCTGCCCTCACACTGTTCTGTTGCCATTTTTTTTCCACATTTGCCATCACTGAATTTTGCAAAGTTGCTGCTGGTCTATCCTTCAGACTTCCCAGGTGCCTCTGGATGGCAGCCCTACTCAACTGCATTAATTCATTCCCAGTGCAATGTCACCTGCAAAGTTTATGAATATGCACTATTTACTTCCCCCAGGTTATCAATAAAGATGTACCCAAACATCATCTTTATGTCCCCAGAATACTACCACTGCTATTCATGGTTACTACAACTATTTCTGCAGTTCTTTGAAACATTCACTTTTGTTGCTGTACTTCTAAAAATAAAAGCAGTTACTGGCTTAACTTCTTAGTGTAAAGAATCTCTGCAGAAGGGAGTGCTTTTCATAAGGTTGGGGTTAAAAGAAAAAAGGGAAGATGTCCAAATGAAAGAGATCTTTTAATCTTAACTGGAGTTGTAACTGCAATGTTATATCGCAGCAGAGATTTAAAAGGGGGGCTTACCACTGAAGGACCCAATCAAAAAAGTTGTTCAGTTAACAAGGCACAAGGCAGGGATGTGCGACAGGAACTAGAAACAGAATTTGCTACAGATGAAAAGCATCCCGATGGCCTCAAATGACAAGTATTTCTCTGCTGAGCCTTTATCACTCAAGATCCTGGCAACTCTTCATCAGGACATCAGGGCAGCTGAGCAGTCCAATTACCAAGCAAGAAATGCCTGGAAACGCAAACTCAAACCCTTACAAAGCTGATTTCTCTCCTTTCTGTGACACGTATACACTACTCCATTTGTTATGCTGCTATTTATAAGCAGCTCTTAATAAAAGTCTAGCCTGCTGTGAACTGCCATTAAAAATTCCATTACATTTTTCCAGAAACACTAGAGTTTTAGTCTATCACTGTTGCCAGAATTTCTCTCTTCACCACTGTCTACGGATTGCCTTTCATTCAAAAGAAAAATCATCTGGTTTGTGACATAAGTAACCCAAAAATGGTCAGCCATACTGCAGTTCTTGGCAGCGCTAACCATTCATTTAGAAACCAAGTTGGTACTGAGCAGCCTCACTGGCTGGAAGCATTTCCCACTTGTCAGTGTTTCTGAAATTAAGACTTAAATTTAACAAATACATTTACAGTACTCAATATTATTCCTTTAATATGGAAATGATAAAAATGCCAATTCCTTGAGGGGAGAAAAAAAAGAGAGGGGAAAGAAATCAAGTACCTGAAATACGTTGATAGCATACAGGTTTAAAGTTACAACCAACCAAGATACCTTGAATTATGACAGACTTAAAGACAGTTCTCTGAAGGTTTTCTGAGGAGTTGATTGAATGGTTCTTTTGACAAGCTAATAATTATGAGTACAAAACAGACACCTAGAAGTTTTACTTGGCAAAGGCAATCCTCAAGTTCTATTAACTATTTAAATATCACAGATTCACAATGAATCTAGTAATGGAAATCATACTGAAATTAGACAATCTAATGGTCTCATGACAAAGAAAACAATAAACCAAGAGTACCCCTTATCAATCAAATCCCTTAACAATCCATACAAAATAACAGACTCCCCTGTTCTGTCTGCTTACGGATAATTCACTAGAAGTTACATGATTCAAAAGATTGTCATTCTCTCCATATTTTATCCTCTCACCCATTTCTTTGATGTCTACAGCTTATCTGAAAGTCTTTGTTTCTTAAAACACAGTCAGTAGTGACAAAGATTCCCCACTGGACCTCCCATCACCATATGGCTCACTGACCTTCCCTCATTTATAGCAAAGCATTGCACATTTAGCTTAACAAATTTGCAACATCAATTTTGAGAATAACGATGGATATTTGAAATTACAATGTAATACTAAGCAGCACAGAAAATTCTAATATATGCAGAGCTCATTAGTCAAATCTAAAGTCTAAAAAAAAAAAATCAATTTGGAATGTGTAACAAGATCACCACCCTACTTTTTGCCTACATAATACTGAATATTATTATTAGAAATTTGGGATTGCAAATATAGTGCCTTTGATCAATACATAAAACATTTCAGGAAGCTCAGGCACGAACTATTGTGATTATGGTATCAGGGGCTCTGTAGAAAAACAAGAAACAAATGCAGATTTTTTTTTTTTTTTTTAACATCATGAATGCAGTAATTGAAAAGCTGTGTTCTGTCTTTCTGTATTTTCTTCAATTTAATTAGTTAAACCTAACTACATAAAGTCCAGATGTTAAAAGTTAAAGGTGAAGATAAAGGCCAGTAATTTTTAAAGAGTTTTCCAATCAGCCTATTAATATTTTCTCTTAGTCTTATGCTATGTTGAGAGGAAAAAAAAAAAAAAAAAACACACCTTTTTCTATTGAGTAAGTTTAGATTGGTACATTAATGTATCACAGAACATTCTGCATTTCAAGCCAATAATGTGGTGTCCCCTCTCCCCCCAAAAAGCTAGATAGTACTTAAGAGCTAATTAAAAATGACAAGAAAATACAGCTTCATTAGCATGAGCGATGGCAGCACTTTTTGTCCTCTATTTATGAAAAAGAAACCACATAGCTTCACTCCTTGCAGCCATGTGCTTATGGGAGAAGTTCCTCCCAGATAACAATTACTTTAAAAAGTGGAATTAACCTCAGGCTTAAAATCCAGTAACTCATACGAGTACAGGCTAAGGTTATCACACGAGATATTAGGAAAGGAAAAGATGTATGATGAGTGGTCTATTTATCATAATAATGTTTTCACTAATAACATCTTCTGACTAGGGCAGATTACCTTCCCTTTGACACATGACAAGACCTTCCATTTCCTAGGGCAGCAGAAAGATTTCCAATCTCAGAACAAATTATTGACAGAAGCCACAGAAGCACTAGGTCACTACTTAATGGCAGCAATAACTTGTGCTGATAGATAGTTTCTCCTTCAAGAATTTCAACAAATGGTTGGAAAAAAAAACAGCAAAAATTAAGTCTCAAAATCCACTTAAGTTAGTAACTACCACCACTTGTTCACAGAATGAAGAATTACAATACAGAGTATTTACTTGCCAAACAATGCAAAGTACTATCAAAAATACTACATAACAAATTTGGAAATAAATGTACTCAGCAGCTCTGGAAATCAGGAAATCTGTTTAGATGTCATTTTCTGTACTACACCAATTACACTTCTTACTGTTTTGTAAACAAAATGCTTAAACCTTTCCATGTTGTAAATTAGAGGAGAAAAAAAGCACTATTAGTGAGACATTAATTTATTTTGAGTAGTATATTATTTTAAAATAAATTATTACTTATTTAAATTAATCAATTATTTAAAATTATTTAAATCAATCAAACGTTAATCCCTTCAAAACTAGTTTACATACAAAGACCATTCATTTAAAGACCTATTTGATAGTTGTTTGGACTAGCATTGTTATATTTTAAGTGGAGAAATGTTTTTGGAAGTTTATTATCAAGACAACAAAACACACTTCTGCCAGAAATCCACAACATGATTTAAGCTACTATCTTCTAGAATGTACTGCAGCAGGTACTGCCTCTTCTGAAACACAGCCCTCATTTGAGCTGTACTGATTTTAAAACTTCTTCCTAAGAAGAAAGCAGTCTAATGTTATTTAAGAATTAACAGCAAGTGTAGATCCTGCACCTGGGGAGGAATAACTGCATGCACCAGCATGGGTTAGGGGCTGACCTGCAGGAAAAGAGCTCTGCAGAGAAAGACCTGGGTGTTCTGGTGGACAACAGGTCGGCCATGAGCCAGCAGTGTGCCCTTGTGGTCAAGGAGGCCAGTGGGATCCTGAGGTGCATTAAAAAGATGGAGGCAATCCTTCCCCTCTACTCTGCCCTGGTGAGGCCATGTTTGGAGCTGTGTCCAGTTCTGAGCTTCTCAGTTCAAGAAAGACAGGGAGTTACTGGAGAGAGCCCAGCAGAAGGTCACAAAGATGATGCCGGGCCTGGGCACCTCCCTTACGAAGAAAAGATGAGACCTGGGGCTGATTAGCCTGGAGAACACTGAGAGGGGATTTTATCAATGCTTATAAATATGTAATAGGTCCCATCCTCTTGACATCTGCCAAGCTCTTCTCAGTGATTACCAGTGACAGAACAAGGGGGCAATGGGCACAAAAGGGAACGTAAGAAGTTCCATGTGAACACAACGAAAAACCTGCTTTGATGGTGACAGAGCACGGGAACAGGCTGCCCAGAGAGGTTGTAGAGTCTCCTTCTCAGGAGATATTCAAGACCCACCTGAACAGTTTCCTATGCAACGCACAGCAGGGAACTTGCTTTAGCAGGGGGTTGGACTCTATGGTCTCCAGAAGTCCCTCCCGATCCCTATGATTGCAAAAAGCACTGAAAGAGGAGGCACACAGTAATGTACGAACAGATTATTGTTTCTCAAATAATACCATTAATGATTCAAACCAAAATCTTACGAAATTTGATAGTTTGCAGCTAGACACTTCCTACCTGTGATAAAGAATGCCGATGAAGGATGGTTTTAGCATTTAATTGCACTGCTATTCTAACATGGGCTACAGAATGTGCACTGCACATTCACTCAACACTGAGCTGTCACAAATAAACAAAAGCAAATAAAACCCCAAACTCCCCACGCAGTTCATGTCAATGGAAATGCAAGTTCTAATTCACTCTAATTATGTGGATGATTACTTTCTTCACTGTTACTTAGCCTATTCAACTACTTATGTATATGCTTACATACTTAAAATAGTAGTTTATGTACAATATACATGTTATTTCCTACAGTAAATAAAAACTCAGACATATTTACATGCACATCCTTTCTGTATCCATGTTGACTGTATCCACATGCTGACTGATTGTCTCCTTTCTTGCTCACCTAAAGGACAAAGCTCAGACCATCCTTTCTACAATAACGTAATATAAAACACCATGAGTGCATCCATTTCCTAAAGAAGATACTCTCAAACCTAAATATTTGTTAGTTACAGTGATGGTCATGCTGATAATCTGCATAATTTATCCAACAAATTATTGTTATTTATGGTGGGGTTTTTTGGTTCTTTTTATTTGTTGTTTGTTTTGTTTTTAATGGGAGCAACATGAATTACTTTACCAAAAACCTGGCAGAGTCTCGGGGAGAAATCACTACCATATGCGCTACCTCATATTTATTCTCCCCATAGTCTGTAGGCAACATCAGGATGCATTTTTCATTTTCCTTTTCCAGTTCCTTTATAGTTTATCACTATTTTTCTAGTATTCACCCCTTCCATGTCCTCCAGGAACTACAGAAGTTGTCTTTTGCTCCAAGTCAACTTCTCCTTTGAGATGTTATACCAAAACAAAAATCAAGCTGCTTTCATTTCATTTCCCCCACTCTTTTCTCTGTACTGTCAACTTCAGCTAGAAATGAATGTTTTTCCCATTCCCACAGAAGAGACCTGCGTATTACAGAATCATAGAATCACTAAGGTTGGAAAAGATTGCTATGACCATCAAGTCCAATTGTTGACTTCACCACCACCATACCCACTAAATAACTTCACTAAGTGCCACATCTACCCTTTTCTTGAAAATCTCCAGAGACAGTGGCTCTACCACCTGCCTGGGCAGCCTGTATTACATAAGTCATTTGTTTGACACACTGAAAAGAGAAAACTGCTAAGCAAGGCACAAAAATCCAACAGAAAAAGTATAAGTTTGTAAAAGATATTTCAATGCCCTGGTTCATAGCGCTACCCAATTCAGTTTATTGCAGTTGACCTTCACCATGCCTCAGAGTTCATATCAGGTGAAATTGTAACAGAATGTTACTGAAGTAACAGGAATAGCACTAGTTGCCTCTCAGCAAATTTGTTCATATTTAAGACATTTGCAAAATGCTGGTTTGGAGGAAAGAGATGTGAATGCAGAATATGGACCAGACACTAGAGACCCAGAGAGTAGAGAACATAGAATCAAAGAAAGTAGTCTGAAACCGAACATGAACAAGACATACCTAAAACAAAACACATGGACACATTCTTAAAGACATCTGCTGAAAATTTTCTGGGCAAAGCAACAGCTTAGGTCTGCACTGAAAAAAGAAAATCAAGTTAGAATGACAGATGCCTTGTAAGAGAGAAATTCCCTGGGAAATGCCTTCTGTATTCATAACCTGTGTAAGACAGTTTATTAAAGCTCTCCCTCAACATGATAAATGCATCCAGCTCTCACTGAGCAAAGACTGTCAACATTCTGAAGAAATCTTATCATGTAATCTTACCAAGACAAAATTTGAAAAATAGCAGGGCACCAACATGTTGCTAAGTGACAATATGTCTCCATAACATAATTATAAGTGAGCATCTATGATATTTGTTCTTCTTTTGAGTAAGGGCCAAATCTAGCAGATCGTTTAACCAAATTCAGTGCTGAACAATGGCTTGCAGGCAGGCAAGCAATACCAAGGCTCTTAAGAGATCTGGATCCACATTCCTCCTACTTAAATATATGATGAACAGGTGCTTACACTTGCCTGTGACTGCAACTCAGCACAGTGACATTCTGTGTATTTTCTGGAGTAACAAATTGTAAAGGTGAAGAAATACTGCCAAGAAACAACAAGATGTACCCTGCAAGCAAATATTCAGAAGATTGAATCACATGGTGTGCATGAGAAAGATGAAGACAACTCTACAATAACTTCAGAAGAAAGAGGGAATTCTTCTCATAGGTATTTAAGGCCAAAATAAAGTTGAATGAATAACATATTGCCAATAATCACTGATAAGTGATAACCTTGCATGGAAAGGTTGTCTTTCCTCTGACAACTAAAATGATACTACCTTACTCTTATATTTGCTAACAATTTGGAAGTAGGTTGTGAATGGATTCAGACCAGGACACGCCACATAAGCAGACTCAGGAGGAGTGTCAAGACTTGGCAGTGAAGTTTGTAGAGACTCTGACTGTTGTCACATTCAGAACCTGAATGAACGTTTTGAAACTCCAGCTGATGTGACATAAAAATTTCATGGAGCTGTATTTATTTAAATACTGTTATGTTGAATTGTATACAAAAATACAGCCAGTTCTGCTGATTTATAAATCAGCATTCTCACAATTTAAGCTAGACATCTCTCCAAGCATAATGTCAAGGTAGAAGAACACTGCAATTCAAAGGAAATCATTTGTAGTAAGTCTTAACAAAATGTCATGGTTTTGTGATTTTTCTTATCTGTCTTCCATATCATAACATCCACATACAATCCAGGGTTGCACTACTTCCATCGTCAGCAAACCCAGAAACTGCAGGAATGGCTTTAACAGAAGGGTAGTTCAGACAGCTTCCTTGTTATGAGTTGCTACAGCAGCGGTTCTGATCACCTGCAGTTTCTTTTTTTGGTAGAAGTACTTTGATTTATTTATTTATTTATTAATTCAGAGCTCTGATCTTCTACAGAATACTTGAAATAACAGCTTGTTCCTAGTCTGCCTTGAGTAAGTCTTTAAGTTACAAAGTCAGGATCTTTTCACTGTGGGCAGTACACAGCAAGATACAGCCAGGAGCTAAACATTAAAGCCACATCCAAGAACAAGAAAGGGAGATGAGCTAGGAAAGTACTTCAATACTTAAGAAGTATTACTACATGAAGTTTTTTTCCTTTACCAGAAACCATACGCACACATCTATCAGCATAAATCATTGCCTGAGGCACTAATTTTTCCATTAGTTTCATTAGTTCTCAAACAAATTCTAATGGTAATTAAGTCCTACAGAAGAAGAAAAATGTCCTGTTCTACTGTGCTATATAAAGAATGCAAATATCCAAGACATTAACAACCACATCAGATTTACTCAATTTGAGTGTCTTCACTAAAATTACAAAGTCCATTAATCAGTCTTTCAAGGAAGACTACTGACTCCACTCGTCTGTTTTCCAAACATAAAAGCTTTTCTTCCTCCCCCCCAGAACTCTGGATGCCACATCCATGCTCCACATTGTTCCTTATAAGTTACTAGCACTTAAAACTCTCCTGTGGGGAACTAATGAATAAAATTTGGAATCAATGAAATTACATCAGAATTGATCCACAAATATCCCTTAGCATTTAGAAGGGCATAATTTTACAAGGATAAAGTGAATGCATTTGCAAAATGACAAATCCAGGAAAGCAACTCCTAACGAACATGTTCTACAACTCTGATGGAATTGCTTAACACTGGGAAAGTCACCATCAAAATCAAAACATTTTGCAGAATTGTTTCCATTTGGTTTATAATCTCATTTCAGAGAATGTTCTGATGGTATCCAATGGTTATGTTTTAACATATCTGCTACAGAGTGTTTAGTTGACTTTCCAAAATATTTTTATATAGAATACTGAAGTCAAATGGAATACTGTCAGGCCCAAAGTCTTACAATCCAAATAATGTTTGTTTTTCTATTTTTTTTTTTCCTCCTAGAAAGTGTATACATTTCTATGTTTTACTACAATTCAGACTGTAGTAATTTTAGTCCTTCTCACAGCTCCAATCCTAAAAGTACCATTTTGCACTATTGACACCTCTATTCAAAGATGGATTGATTCTCACTGAATTAGATATAGAAGATGCCCAGATACCATCTGCTTGGTATGTAGTCACTGCAACATAATGTCCAAAATTTAACTCTCTGGGAAAGAACTCTATTAATAACACCAACCCCAAACACATCTGAATGCTCTACAAAACCAACTCACAGATGCGCAGCTCCTGTTAGTCCACAATTTTGGGTCATACAGCTGCCAAGTCAAAACAAGTGTCTGGAACAGCGCGTGACAGAAATACCACTGCATTCTTGGCTCAGAAACACCACAGCTGCTTTGCTTTTTTTTTTTTTTTAAATACGTTTCAGGGATAGCCATGTACTCATCATGCAGGAAACCAACTAAATAACCCCGAAGTTCATTATTACCTGGAGCACAGCCAACAATTACACAGTGAGAAGGGGAAAAAGTTCTCCACTTTCCTTGTGCAGCCAAGGAAAAAACAGATCCTACAAATCTGCACATCTGTCATCTCATTCTTACCAAGGAGTCAGACAGTTCTGCTGGACAGAATCGACTGTTTTAATTTCTGTGTTTCTTATCTCAGGCACAGACTACCACTTAAGACAGAACACAGTACTTCCTATAGCATGGCATGTCTCTATTTTCTCATTATTCATTGGATTTACACTTACATATTTTTAATAACATCACGATCTAGCTTTCGCATCCCTCCCCTTCCCCCCCCAATACACAGTAATGTGTCACCAAGAGTTGACAATCTGCTGGTGGATCCCATCAATCACAAGCATGATGGAGAACCAACAAGAAAAATGCTTGTCCAGCTAGGAGAACTATCACACACGAAATCTTAACACAACTGTTAAGTGAGCTGAGTGACAAAAGTACAAAAATACTAAACAACCAATAACCAGATTCCAAACATTAGTGACTAAAATCAAAGCAAGATTCCCATTAAAGTGACTAAAATAAGGTATGAGAGGAAGAGAAATAATCCCATTTTCAAAAAAAAAAAAAAAAAAAAGATGAGAACTGCATATTTTCTTGAATTTTCATTGATATGAGTCATGCTGCCAAAACAGTTACTGGAATCTGAAAAGCTGTGCCTCCTTGAAGGCCAGGGATTGCCATGCAACTGCAGGTCAGGCTAACCTGTACTTGTGCTCAAAACCAGTGGCTCTGCCCAATACTGAACTAAGGCACAGGTGTACCTGAGCATCCCACAGCTACTCCTTCCCAGCAACAATTTTACCTCATATAACCTCATACAAGTTTATAAATCAGGTGCTCTGCAATAGGGCCTATAAAACCCTACATATTTAACTACATTGTATAACGTAAGAAAGCTTCCAGATCTTACAAGAATGAAATCAAGGAACTGCAATGCACTGATTATGCATTTAACCTCCACTGAAAGTCCCTTTTATTCTAACTGAGACAAAGCATTAAGAAGTTGAATGGCACATCTGGGTCCACCTGGCAAAGGGGGAAGAAGAAAATTTTGTGTTAATTCGCAAGCAACTGGTAACTCTCAAGGAACTCCTGACGTCGTAGACAGCAACATAATGAGCTTATAAGAAAAATAAACACCTGGAGGATAGATAAAAATAAGGCAGAAAGCAGAGATAAGAATTAATACAGACACGATACAACTTTCGATGATGATTCTGATAAACAAAAAATTCAAATTCTGTTTAGGAAGTAACAAGATAGACACATTTAGGATTGTTTTGAATACATGTTAAATTTATGGTCAAGCTCTCTAAAGCAAAGTTTCACATCTTTCTCCATTGCAGGAGAGCGCACAGCAGTACACTGACATAGAAAAGTCAAAACAATTTATTATATGTCCCAATTCCTCACCTTAGCCTAAGAAGTTGACCAGCACATTTGGTTTCTGAGTGAGAATTTAACTGGGGTAGCAGTTACGTCACAAAACGTAACAAGACCAACATTAGTGGAACAGCAACAGAAACAGCAAGAAATGGTGCATCAGTGAACCAGACCACTGTCCAGATGTCCAAGGACAGCTCTTGGTTTAGTTTTGTTCTTAACCACAAGTCCAGATTGATCTTTACCTAGAAACAGCTGGCATCCAATATTGTTTATTTTTCTATTTTCCTGTTTGCAAAGGACAGACTGCCTCTTGCATACACTGAAATTTGTGTCAGGTGAAATCTTTTGCTAAACACAGATCAGCATATATACATTTATTGTAGGTCACTAAGAATTACTAGACCTTAAGATACAGAACACGTAGATGTCCATGCCAATCACAACAATACTGACCACAAGGGACTTTTTTGCTACCCAATAGGATTTATGGGATGACTAGCTCACTGCCACTAAAAGAAATAAAAACACATTCTTTACATTTAATTCAGATATTGAGCCTACTGCAAAACTACAGAAATCAAACTTACATTTCAGAAGAGCAGCTTTAATATCTAGAAAACATTTTAAGAGCATGCTCTGCCCTACATAGTAAAAGCCCCAAATGTTTACTTACTGCGTTTTCATTCAAAATAAGAACAAACAAGCCAACCAACCATATTTATTATAAACAACTTCTGGAATTTTTAAAATGAAGGTTTTTTTTTTTTTTAAACATATTGATAAGATCTGTTGTAAAAACATAACAAAAATAGTTTCCTTTTAAAAACAAATCTATTTAAAATTCTGAAGTTACAATCTTGTATTAAAAACTCAGCTTACAACAGTCTATTTTTAAAGTAAATAAAGTAGCATTTAGGTGTCCCAATCACATTGCCAATTAATTAATTCAATGCAGGAGGAAGAATTCATGCCGAAAAAAAACCACCCAGCCTAACTAATTATGCTTATTCGTGTCCTCATAGTGGCAGAGGCTTACAAAAGTCAGATTTACTAATTGCAAAATCTTGAATGCACCCAATTCCATTTGAGCCAAGTCCATCAGTGAATGTTTTCCATACAAACATTGCTTTGACCTATTTCTTTCCCCGATTCTTCTATATTAGGGGTAGTTTTATCAATCAGGTAATATTGTACATTCTAACTAGAAAATCAAATCCATTAAAATGCAACTTACGCAGACAAGAAAATAAAAATCTGCAACATCCACCAGTTATTAGAACATAACGGATAACTGAAATAAATATTTGATAAACCATTAAGTGTTAGACAAAGAAATAACTTGAAGCCTGTGACACTGCTCATAAACTAAAAAATATAAAAAACAAAAAAAAATTAGAAAGGTGACCAGCAGAAAGAAGGTAAAAGGATCTTCCCAAATGTTAGTAGTCAGCAGCAGTTCAAGACTGGAAATCAGAAAAATCATAGTGGTGTTATTTAACTGAAATTTTTTGAAAGCAAAGTCAGGTCAGCCATGGTATGGTTTAGTTGAACCTGTTGCAAAAACCTTAAAAAGGAAGAAAGAGTTGAACTGCCTCTGTGACCTGACTCAATCCTTAACTGCCCCTCTGCACGATTACAGTAAGTTCTGACCACTGCCCATCAGTCACATTAAACAAACAACTTTAAAATTCAGATTATCCTCATTTGCAACCAGTTGTTTTAACAGTTGTAACGCTGTAATGTGATGGAAACCGCAGCAGAGTAGCCAAGTCCTGGGCGGCAGCAAGTAAGGGGCTGCTCAAATGCAACAGCTCGGAACGCAGGAATAAAGGAAAGAATCTGCTTACCTTTGGAAGGCCTATGGTATACAGGGATCTCCAGCAAGATACCCTCACCTCCACTGCCAACCCTTAAACTAGGCCTGGGAAGGGGTAGAGCCAGGAGCAGTCTGTACCTGAGCTCCCCTGGGCAGGCCCTGCCTTCCCATCAGGTGCTCAGTCATTGGTTCAAGCTGTGACTTAGCATTTCCACTAAAAACACTTTTCACAAGTTTTAAAATTCTTTTGTTCGGCATTAAAAAAAAAAAATACAACAAATCTAAATAGAATTTCATTCGTCATTTAAATAGCAGAAGTCACTTCCTCAGATCAATTGAAATTGTAATGTATCATGCTACAAAGTATCAGAGGATCTCCTTTTTGACAACCATATAGAGAAAAAAAAAAAAAAGAACAACCTTTCTTGACTGGAAACTTGACACCTTCCCTCTTGACATACTGATTTTCCAGCAGTACAAATCACGCTTTTTTCTTCAGATAGATTGTGGGCATAGGTGATAGAGCAGAATGGCAGACATGAAATTACTTACTGTCTGCTAAGTTCTCCCCTGATGTTAAAACCTGGCAGCACGTGTGGGCTGCAGAAGCCTCCATAACACTTAGTGCAAGACTCCAGAGACAATCCTGTGCACTGTTACTCTAAGACAGTCAGTGGTGACCTCTGTTACTTAAAGGTTTTAATGCTGTTCTTCACTAAAAGTACTGCTGGACGGTAGAATAAAATGTATTACATGGTGACTGGCAACTTACAGAACAAAAATATTCAATTTTACATCACAATTTATACGTACACTTCAGAGAAAAAGCACAGAAGGCAAATATGGAGACAACAACCAGCGAACCATCCATCAGACACACACTTATGCACTGCCTGCAACAGCATTCTGAAATTCTGCAGCTGAAAACATGAATCAATATGATTCATCTTTTATATTTCTTCATTACAAGTTAGTTCTATACGAAGTCATTGCCATGTCCTGGAAGAAATTTAATATCACATTACAGCAGCCACACGGACGCAGCAGAACTGCTTATCAGGGCAGGGAAGAAGCTCACATGGTGCCCATGTTAGCCGTGCACACAGTGTAAACAAACAGCAAAGCAGGATGGCTGTTGTGGTCCTGGCAGTGTAATAGCTGCCAACTGCTTCTTGCTAGCAATTGCTATTGCATTTGGTGTTCACAAACTCTCTCAGAAGGGCATCTTTTTGGCACAAAGTAGCAAATGCCCTCTAACAGAAACCACTGCTGCCCCTGACCCAGAGGCAGGCACTTGTCCCAGCTGTCTCTGGGCTCTCCCTGTTCTGCCTCGCTCCCAGGCTAGTCCTGCCCTCAGCCCTGGGCTGCAGCTCCCAGGCTAGGCTCTCCCTGAACTGTTAAAGAGCATCCAAAGGACGTGGGGAAGGGTGCAAAGGACAAGATGTATGTGGAGCAGCTGAGGAGAGGAGCAGAGGAGCCGAGAGGCCTCATGGTTGCTGCAGCTCCTCGTGAGGGGAGCAGAGGGGCAGCACTGAGCTCTACTCTCTCTGAGAGCAACAGAGCCCGAGGGAACGGCATGGAGCTGTGTCAGGGGAAGGGCAGCTGGGGGTTAGGAAAGGGTTCTTTCTTCAACAGAGGGTGGTGGGCATGAAACAGGCTGCCCAGGGCAGCGGGCACGGCCCCAGTGCTGGAGCTCAAGGAGCGTTTGGACAGTGCTCTCAGCCATAGGGTTTGAATTTGTGTGGTTCTGCGTGGAGTCAGGAGCAGGTCTGAATGACACTTGTAGGTTCCTTCCAATTCAGGATATTCTATAATTCTACATATTCGCTGGACTTATTTATCTAAGGACAGGTCTATATACAAAACTGAGACCTTCTAAGGAAAGTGAAATCACGTGCCGCAACATGGCATCAAGAAATAGCAAATACCCAAGGTAAATGTGTATCCTATGATTTCCAAGCTGCAAAATTTGTCAGCACAAAAACACTCACCAGTCCACCTGTTGCTGTGTGATGGCCAGCTTTGAACTGTAAGCCAAGATGTCCCCATGGTTTAGACCTCAGGAACATATCTCACTGTGGGGGGAATCTGAACTCGGTATGGCTTACAGAAAAGGAGAGAACCTAACAGTTCCCTAAGTCCCCAGCTTCTGCACCGATAACCCCAGCTGGAAACACTGCAACTCGGATCAGGGGCTGCACACCATTGCTCAGCCTCAAGCCGTCCTTGTTGCATTTTGACATTCTTGTTGCTCAAAATACCAGCAAGTACTCAGGGCAGTAAACAGCAGGAGGAAGTCTTGATAGCAGGGGAACTAAGGGAGGAAAATGGGAACTTGAGGAGTTAGCAGTAAGGGCTTATGAGCTCCAGCCCTTCAGGCTTCCTCTCAGGGCACGCTTGCACAGCAAATAATGCTTATTCCTTCAGGGTCACAGAGCTTGCTGTGGTTGTGCCAGTTCAAAGCCTTCTGTTTCCAGCTCAGCAGTTCTTGCAGGCCTGGAGATGATTCACAGCGAGGGTAGCTCACGTGTCTCTGTGGCTCCACAGAGTGGTAAAGCGGACACAGCCACACCAGGGGACAACGCGCAGGGACCCGAACACAGCCAGGTCTGTGCCCGCAGCACTCAGACACCCTTTACTCAAAGCATCGTTCAGTGACACCCAGAGCAGACAGACAGACAGACAGACAGACAGACAAGCAGCCGTGCTGCACGGCGCCCAATACAGCCCTACTCCTTCACACAGCACAGCCAAGCCGGGAACTCCTCCAGCCTGGGCTGAGCCCGCAGCATTCAGCCAGCCAGCCAGCAGAGCAGCGCCCCGCATTCAGCCCCAGCCCTCCGCAAGGTGCCCGGGGCCGCCCGCGTCCTCCAGCCGCAAACACGCGCACGGGGCACGAAGAGAAAGCTGAGCAGTGCTGTGCTGTCCCCGCCCCGAGGCTCCCCGTTATTCCCCCTTCCCGACCTCCGCGAGGAGCGGCACCTGTAGTTGTATCCGCTGAAGCGCTGGCTCTCTCGCAGCAGAGCGCGGTACAGCCGCAGCACCTGGGCCCGGCTGGACGCTGCCATGTTGCCGGCGCGAGGCGGCTCCTCCCTCCCGGGTCCTTTTCCCCGCCCGCGGCGCTCGGGGCCGCCCCTCAAAGCCGGCCCTCTCTGCGCGGCACCCGGCGGCGCGACGCGGGAGGGTGAGAAAGAGAAGGGGGCGGGGGGGTTGAGGTTGAAGCTGGGCCCGCCCCGTGCTCTGGGTGGGGGAAGATGCCGACGGCCTAGGCCTGGCCGAGGCGGCCCGGAGCGGGGCGGCGGGGTGTTTTTGTGCGGGTGTCTGTGAGCCGGTGTCTGTGTGCCGGTGAGTGCAGCCCGCAGCTCGGTTGTACGCGCACCTCTTGCGTTGTGCGTGCGTTTGCGGCCTTCTTAAAGGCGCGCGGAGGAAGCGGGCGCTGGCTGTAAATAATGGAGGGAGAGGGGGGGAGAAACGGTGTGCGAAGTTGGGCAGCGTGAGGTTGGGATCGGGGTCAGGCCTGGAAGTAAGCAGCGGGTGAATAACGTGATTGCTAAGCAGCTTGGCGTGCCTGAGCCTGATGCACCGTGGGCTTTGCCTGCTGCCGCCCTAACGGAGGCCGCGGGCACGGGCTGAGGCTCCCTCTGAGCACCAGGCAGCGCTTCTGTGCTGTGTGGAAATGAGCACCGGCACGGGCTGCCCAGATCTCCTCCTTGGACTGGATAGGAGCCTGAGAGCCCTGCTACGGCCACCCTGCTCTGGGTACCTTGCTGCAGCTGGGGTTGGGTCAGATGGACCGCAGGGTCCTGCCAGCTCAGCCCTTCTGTGATTCTGTGAATCATTCCTCCTTCAACACCCCGCCTGGAGTTGAGTTCTGTTATTAAAACCATGCTTGTTCCACATGGCTGTAACTCAAACGCTGTTTGAATTAAGCAGTGAGAACTTCTGAGGGAGTTTAACAAGTTTTTCCTGCCTCAGCGCTTTTATTTGCAAGAGGAAAGCCCCGTTAGCATTTTTTCTACTTTCCCTACAGCTATGAGAAATGACCATAGCGGTGCTATTGGTGAATTTAATGTACAGACCCACATGTGTTAGAACAGGCCCAGTCTATATACTCGCTGCCTTGGCATTGCACAGTCCAGAGAACAACAGGTTTCTAAACAGTTTTAAATAAGCTCTGCCTGTTTATTTGTATTTTATTCCCTACAGCGAGGCTGAGACTCAAATTCTGCTTAATCGCCTCTTATATTGTTTATGTCTGAGGCATCCCAGTACTGTTCCTGCTGGAAGCACATAGCATCCCCTCCTGCTGAAAGTTTTGCCACTACAGAATAAATTTGGCCTTGTAACGTGCATATATCTTGTCCCAGCTGTGATAATATTATTATAATATGAATTCTTTATATTCTTACCTGCTTCACAGCTCATTTTGTAAATAGTCTATGTTTATATTTATTCTAAACGTGTCTCTGTCAAAAGTATTTCAATTGCTGCTAATTAAACTCAGGACGAGGGGAAATGGTTTTAAGTTGAGGGAGGGAAGAATTAGGTTGGATGTCAGGGGGAAGTTCTTTACAGAGAGTGGTGAGGTGCTGGAACAGGCTGCCCAGAGAGGCTGTGGATGCCCTGTCTCTGGAGGTATTCAAGGCCAGATTGGATGGGGCCCTCGGCAGCCTGGTCTCGTATTCAATGGAGAGGTTGGTGGCCCTGCCTGTGGCAGGGGGGTTGGAGATTCGTGATCTTTGAGGTCCCTTCCAACCCTGGCCATTCTGTGATTCTGTGTAACTCATTGTATGTGTATGCTTGAGTATTGGTTTTTGTGCCAGTTGTACATCTGATGCAATTACTGCATAAAACTAAAGTAGTTCCTAGTATAAATAATATCAGTGGTTTGTCTCAAATTTTTGTGTGCATGCTCATATGGCCTTTATATTAGAGCAGCCCTTTTGGGCTTCTGGAAACTGACATTTTCCACACATGCCAAAATTATTGGGTATTCTTTTTATCAAAACCCAAACTGGAAATGTTAGAGGAAATGCTTTTTTTTTTTTTTTTTTTTTAAAGAAAAATACAAGCAATGGAGACATCGCAATGAGCATCATGTTGTCAAGGCCTTCCTTTTAAAATCATGAGATAATGTGTTTTATTCTAGCTTTTGGCCTTTAGGAAACACAAACAGAAAAATTTGTTGAACGTATGGTTCAAAAGCCTCTGTGTTTAAAGAATCTAAAGAACTCTGCCTGAAGGACTGAATCCTTGTAGCCCAAGTTATGTTGCTAGCCCAGGCTGCCATGCCAAGAGTGGAGTCTACATGAATTGCCAGCATTCCCCCATCCTGGTAGTTTTCAGCAGTTGTGGTGCTTAATATGTGTTAAAGCAGAACAGCTTTAATCTGGAGATTTATTGTCTTCCCTGAACGCAGCAGCAGCAACCCCATCCTTTGTTTGGGGCATGGGCTTCACACAGCTTAAAAGATGTCATGTACAGAATAAAACCTAGCTTTGAGAGTTCAGCAAAATTATATGGAGGTAGTCTGTAGGTGAAGCATGATAATGGCTCTATCTAATTTTAGAATAAGCTTTATTATTTTCAATAAGTAGAACATTGTTATTACTGTCATCAGCTGTAGAAGATGTGAGAGTAATTAGGAAGAAAGCAAAAGGCATTAGGTAAATCTTGGTTACAAGAGCACTTGGTTTAATATTTGTAAGGTAATTATAGATGATTTAGAAATGGCTTCAGGTGTTAATCCTGTTTCTGGATCTCCTTGACAGTGATTGAGGTTGGTTATTTATTTATTTGTTTATTTAGTAACCGTGTTTTTTTTAAAGAAGAATCAAAACTTATATTTAAAACAAGCAATAAGCATGTGTACTATCAAATGCAAAGAAAGCACATAAAAGTAAAAAGAAGTCTTCTCTTGTGTCCCCTTCATGTCTTAACCTTTATTTAACTTCAGAAGAGAAGAACAATTTTTAAGCAGAGACTTATCTTTATTTAGTCAAATTGGTACTGTTAGCTGGAAAAAAATATTATTTTTTAAAATATTTTACTAATGCTTTTTCTTGGAAGCTTTTCTGAAGCCATGGATTATGGTCTCTGCTGATCTGCAGTCAGTGAGGATTACTTCTGCTGTGACTAAAGTTTGTAATTTTGAGTAGGGTGGGTTGGATTTTTCTGCTGGCCTTCTGTTCAGGCGCATCACTGCAGGCCTACAGAGTATTTCAGGAACAGACACAGCCCAAGTGATTGGTGTGACCTCTGTTTCATCCTGTGACCCCAAAGCCTGTGTTTTGGGAAGCAGAGAGGACTTCTTTAACCTGTTTCTTCACTCCCTGAGTTTAGTCTAGATGCCAAACCAGGACCAGTCAAGACACAAGATCCAAACAGTCTGGATGGGTGGATGTTTTTTCTTCCTTTCTTTTTTTTTAAATTATTTTATTTATTTTACTTTTCAGAACAACTCTGGCTTAAAACTCAGTGCTATTTTATTACTTTTTATGATGGTGGGAGTAGAGAGATGTTGTTCTTAATTACAGAAGCACATATAATTGAAAGGGGTTGACCAGTGTACATTTGTACAAAAATTTTTGCATCTGGCATTTGGTCTGGCAGAGGAAGATGCCTTTCCTTTTTTGCATCTTGTGATAAATGAGCAATCTGAGAATAATACAGTAATATGGGTATTTGGAATAGTTACTAGTATTTTGAATATGTAGCTGCTCAAAAGGAGGGGGAAAAAAAAAAGAGAAAAGGGAATTTGGATGACATACCTGAAGAGATGTTGGACTGCTGTGAAAGGAAACAGCTGTTATATTCTCCAGTACATGTTGGATGTTTTGTTGTACGTTGCCAAATTGTTCCTTATGGTGCAGTATTTCAGCTTTATGACATGGCACTCAACACTTTAAGAGAACATGTGCTTTCCTGTTATGCTGCTGCTCATGTTGATTATTTTCCTTTTGGGGTCAGAATGATAATTGATTGCTGCAATATTATCATCTCTTAATTATTATTTTCCAGTTTGTGAAAACTTTCTCACCTTTCCCTGCTGCTGTGGCTTTCTTTCTTTCTCTTCTTTGCAGCTGGTAGTTGCTGATGGACAGTGTCATGCACAGTGAGATCCAATCTGGGTTATTTTAGATCCTTTACAATAAGGACTATAAGTCAAGAGAAATCTTTGTCAGAGCTGTAATGAATTATATGATTCAGCCATTCCCTGTTGTGAGCAAAATTTAGGCAGTATCTAAAGAAAGCACTGAATAACTCTGCTTCTTACAGTTCTTTTTTCTGTTTTTTTTTTTTTTTTAAAACTTTTAAAATATTTATTTGATTGCCTTTTTGGACAAGATATTAAAGGTAGCTTTTAATCAGGAGAAGAAACTTTTGTGTTTCAAATTCATCTGTGCTCCTAAATTATTTGCACATCTTAGAAAATTTGAGATAAGCATTCAGAAGGAAAAAGAAGCAGTAGAAAACTCTGTCACTTTTTGTGAATTACCCCATTTCTTTCTGAATTGATATGCAAGGGGTTTGAAGACTGTAAGAACAGAAATAATAATTAAAACAAAGAAACCAAAACTAGCTGTTGGTCTTCTGTTGCAATAGTTGGCTTTGTAAGGAATTCCTATCTTATCACTGCTCCTAAAACTTTGCTGGTTTGTGATCTCTAGTGTTGCAGGTGTAGGACTGGCCTCCATTTTAATTTTTGGCCTCAATTTTGATTTTTCAATCTCTTATGGCCATGTGCAACTCCAGAGGATTTCATGGGCATTGTATTTGCTTATTAATTATATAGCATGTTAAGCAGCTAGATAGTTCAGCAGTCTTGGGATAACATCTGGATTAGTGTTGTGCTAGATTGATATATTCCATATTGATTGTAAAGGATGTTTATGGTGGATGTACCTGTAAAGTACTTTGACATTCATGTATGAAAAATGTTTTAAGAGTCTAGAATTAGAAGGATAATTTTGTGTCATAGCACTAGGCCAGAGTAATAATAAGTAATAGGGGATTAAAATTTCTAATAATACTCAGATAATTCAATGTGTAATATAGTTCTACCAAATATGAACAACACTTCTAACCTGAAAGCTGATGAAATTCAAGATATTTTTCCAACCAAGAACTTCAACAAGGAATGAATGTATTTCCACTCTGTGGTTATCTGATGTAGTGAAATCTTACCAAGAGGCCTAATCAGGGGAAGAGGGAAGGGCAGGGTTGCATCAAGCAGATTGTGACCAGCAGGTCTAGGGAAGTGATTCTGCCCCTTTAGTCTGCTCTCATGAGTCCCTACCTGGAGTACTACATTCAGTTCTGGGGTGCCCAATGCAAGAATATTGGAGCAGGTCCAGAGGAGGGCCATGAAGACGATCAGAGGGCTGGAGAACCTCCACTACAAGTACAGGCTGAGAGAGCTGAGGCTGTTCAGCACGGAGAAGAGAAGGCTCTGAGTAGACCTATAGTGGCCTTCCAGTACCTGAAGGGAGCCTACAGGAAAGCTGAGATTGGACTTTTTATAAAGGCATGTAGTGACAAGATGAAGGGAAATGGCTTTAAACTGGAAGAGGGTAGATTTAACTAGATATCAGGAAGAAATTCTTTACTGTGAGGGTGGTGAGACACTGGAACAGGTTGTCCAGAGAAGTTGTGGACGCTCCCTTCCTGGAAGCATTCAAGGCCAGGCTGGATGGGGCTGTGAGCAACCTGGTCTAGACGGTGTTCCTGCCTGTAGCAGGGGGTTGGAACGAGGTGATCTTACAGGTCCCTTCCAACCCAAACCATTTTGTGAGTCTATGATTCTCCAGAGCAGTTGTTGTTGTTATTTAGTTATTTTATTATTATTATTATTTTTAGTGGATACTGAGAATTATAGCAAATCTAGCTGAAAAACAGATTAATACTTCAAAAGTAACTGCTAATCTCTTTGTAGCCATCCACGTCTCTTTCTGTTGACTTGTGGTTTTGTCGACAAACAGCGCTGTCAGCCTTTCTTTGTTGTTTATGATCACATCTAAGATGTCTCACTAGTGCAAAACTTGTTCTTTTGACTTTATTTTTGTTGTATGAATGTTTATGTGATTAGCTTTACGACTGTGGTGGAGGTAAGTGTCTATTATAAATATTTATCTGCAGATCTCCATTTGGGGATTTGTGCATGCACAGCACAGACTTGTGTGTTTCTTTCTGGTTACCCAGTCCTGTGTTCCAGGTGTTGGAAGTCAAAGAAAACCTGCAGTTTGCGTGTGTCCTCATTCATTCCTTGCTCCTTGTGTTGTGGGCTTAGGCCCTCTTGCATGCCATAGAGGGCCAGCTACACTCAAGCCATGGGCTGCTGTTTCTCTTAATAAGTCTTTTCTTATGACTACCTGTTCAGTGATGATTTTCTGGAAGCTGTTCCTAAAGCAAAGTATTGTAGTGGAGATGCTAAGTAATATCTTGAACCAGTGGTTGAGCACCTGGTAGGATGGCAGAGCCAACCCAAGGGAGCTCATGTGCAAGCAGTCCACCTGAATGACCAGAAGGGTTGGAGACAGGATGCACCCCTTCCCAGACCTCATTTACGGGTTGGCAGAGGAGGTGAGGGTATCTCAGCTGGAGATCCCTGTGTACCTGAGGCTTTCTGAAGGGAAGCAGCTTCTTTATTTCTGTGTCCATGGCTTTTGCATTTGAGCAGGTCCTCCCTTGCTGCAGCCAGGGACCTTGCTACCTTGCTGTCATTATTGCACTTTACATCACATTACAAATTTCAGAAAAACTAGAAGTGTCTCTTTCCTATCAATTAGAGTCGAGCTGATGTAGGAATAGTTGCTGCCTGAGGTAAAATAAAAGCTAAGAATCTTGTATATTTTTTCAAAAGGGTGTATTTGTGGGAGAAATACCCTGCAAGTGTGAAATGTGGAAGACACTGATATTTTGAATTTTTACGAAAGAAGGGTAAAACAAAACAGTGGTTTACTGTATTTAACCCTTTACTCTGTAAGGCGGTAAGGATTAAGAGGGTTTTAAGCAAGTCATTTAGTTTTCTGGCAGTGGTGAGAGGAGGGGAAATGCAGTTTTCTGTATGTAATGCATTTCTGTTTTATATGCTGTTATGCATCTGTGTGACTTCTGGCACTGTTAGTGTGGAATTTTGATCGAGAAAAGGAAACAAACAAGCTTAAATATGAAAATGAAACAAATTTCCAGAATGGGAAGGGAACTATGAGACGTTTTCATTTAAATGAGGAAAATAAGATACCTGTATTAGCATGCTGGAGTAATAGTGGAGTTTAAGGTATACCTTAATTTTGCCTCATGGTGACATCTTTGGTCTTTTATCTTTTGTCAGCATCAGTTTTTGTTCCTGGAGGTCTGACCAAACTAATTAAGGACACGTTTATAAATATCTTATGCTTCTGATGTATTTATAGGATAATTGTCAGTATCTTCTATATGTCTTCCTAGTTTTTATTTCAGTTTTGAACTGACTGTGCCAAAATTTGCTTTTCAGCCTGTCCCCAGAGAGAGGGTACAACACACCAAAGCTAACAGGCAAATGAAGCGGGGCTGAGAAAATATCTCTAGTTGCTGGTAAGTAGTTACAAATGCATTTAACATTCTGAATCTGTCCTTGACACTCACATTGCCAGAATTTTTAGGGAATAACAAGTTTTCAGTCGTTGCCCATTTTAAATAGTAACAATAAAAAATATTTCTCATCTTCACAGTCAACAACTGTTAAAGACCTTGCTGTACATCTAACTTTACTTTCCACATAGATTTAATGGGTTTCCTTGCTACCAATTCCAAGTGAAAGAAAGCAGTGAGACTCAAGGTATAAAGACAAGTGATAATAATATTCAAAAGGACAAATTGTATCACCTGTGTATTAGAGCTTGTCTGTTTCTTTGAATATAGTTCCTTTGAAAGCTGTCCATGTAAGCAGCAAGTTACTGTTTGGTGTGAGAACAGGCAGCAGAATCCTTATTTTGCAAGCCATTTATGGCTGATTCAAGTCAATCCAGTGCAGGATGCCCTGGTGAGCGGTAATAATTACAAACTTAGAAACCTCACCATTAACTTTCCAATGTTATGTTTCTGTTTCAGACACAAAGTAGGCTAAAGGGAATGTGTGCTTGTGTCCCTTCATAACACTTTTGTTTTAGCTCAAATTGAGGTTGAGGATGCTTTTCAGCAGGGATGCTGACCAGTGAAATAGAGCTACCGTAGGGAACAGTGTAAAACTCTGCAGAGGGGGAAGGACAGTTGATGGGAAAATCAGTAGTTTGAAATAATGTTTTGGCAAGACTTCTGTCTGGAGTCCTGAATTTAAATGTCTGCTTGTTCTAGATGTTCTGTGATCAGCTTTTTTGAGTATGCTTCATGACCTGGGATCTGTTTGGCTTTTTTTTTTTTTTTGCTTTGTTTTTCTTTCCTGGCACTACACATTCTTTGTTTCTTTTTCTTTATTTTTATGCAGGTTATTTGTATATTTATTGAACTTTTGCCTTTTTTGAAAACACATTCTGATGAAGTATATATGTTCACTTTAAAGGGGGGAAGCGGAAACAGAACAATTTATCAGAGTTCTTGCAGAATTTCAACTGTAATTTCTTTTAAAGTGCATGATTTATAAATTGGTTTGACAATCTTTGCTTTGTATTCTCAGTTATTTTTGCTTTAAACTTTTTCTTTTTTGACATTGGTTTCAACTTTGATTTTATTATACTAATTGATTTCAAGGTGGAAAAACTATGTATTGCATTGCTCCATCCCTTATGTTCTAAAATGGACACATACGTATATAAAATCATTAGATATTCAGGAGGTAATTAAATATCAGCTCTCTACATAGGGTCATTGAAATTTGAAAAGCCAGTTGTTTTTATTTTGGCATCCCAGCTTGATCAAGTTTGGTGGAAGAAAGTTCTGAACGGAGAGATGCTGAGTGATAAAATAAGTGACTGAGTGGGGGTTTACATAGGTTACTGCAGCTTGTGTTTTATGTAACATAATTGCTTATCCTTTTATTGGATAGCATTTTCTTGTCTCTCTCCTTCCCTGCACAGGTTGTTTTTTCTTCACTCACCCTGCAGTGTTTCTTACTGTGGTACTGCTGTTTTTTTCCACTGTTTTCTTGTGGTAGTTTTTATTTAATGTTTGTTCTACAAAGAAATTCTACTGGATGCATGAAGACTTGAATTATGTACGTGAAAAAAATCTATTCTGTTTTTGTGTGTGACTGTTATTTTAAAATAAAGTAATTTTTAAAAATAAACACTGGTTAAAAGACCTTGCATGTTTTAACAACTCCTGTATTGTCACCTGTGTTAAGAGTTCATTTGACTGCAGTGTCTACTGATTCTCCTTTCAGACCCTTGGTAGAGCTCACTAGATTTGTGTGAAACTTGATCTTTTAGGACACTAATTGCAACTGGTTTTAAAGAAAAACTAAGACAATGACTATATTTTAATTTGAATTCTCTTAGTTAATGCCACAGCCATTACATATTTACAATTATTTTGTCGTGTGTCCATGACCTAAAATAACATCTTGTTCTTAATTACTAGTAAATATTTGATTCTTTCGTGTTTTCTATTTCTCCCCAACTTGTATAGCTTTGTCCATCCATTCAGTGCGTATATCTTGGGTCAGTAGTGCAAGATGAGGGGTCTTACGTTACCTTTGTTTTCTGTAGAGTAGAACGGGGAATACTTCCACGTACCATAGTTTGAGATATGTATGCTGAGCTCTGTGTTTACTTTTCACTAAGACTTGCTTTAAAGGCTATTATTTTCAAGTATCTGGTGTCACAGAAGGGCTCTCTGGCATAATCAAAATATATGGCTTTCTTGAGGCAAAGCTTTTTTTATTCTCTGTACTGTGCTTTATCTGGCTTAAGGCTTGCTAATGTTTATACACTTATAGCATTTGTTACCTTATAACATTAAAGATAATAAAGCACAAAGCTGCTTGAGTGCCCATCGTGCTGGAGTGCTGCATGCCATGGGCCCAATATATTCTCTTTTCTAGCTTAGTGACAAAGAAGTTAGTAATGCTAGTCATGTTCTTTCTACTGTAGAACTGTCACACTTTCTTCTATCCTCTGATAGCAGGACTGGGTGGAGATATGAGCAAGTGTACAGTCTTGCACTTGGGTAGGAATAACTATATGCATCAGTACAGGTTAGGGGCTGACCTGCTGGAAAGGGGCCCTGCAGAGGAGGACCTGGGTGTCCTGGTGGACAACAGGTTGACCACAAGCCAGCTGTGTGCCCTTGTGGCCAAGAAGGCCAATGGTATCCTGGGGTGCATTAAAAAGAGCATTGTCAGTAGGTCAAGGGAGGTGATCCTCCTCATCTCTCCCCTGTTGACTCCACATCTGGAGTACTGTGCCCAGTTCTGGGCTTCTCAGTTTAAGAAAGACATGGATCTTCTAGAGGGAGTCCAGCTGGAGGATTGCAGGGATGATGAGGGGCTTGGAGCATCTTCCTTATGAGGAAAGGCTGAGTGAGAAACCTGAAACGCTTCAGCCTGGAGAAGAGAGGACTGAGAGGGGTTCTGTTCATAAGAATCTAAAGTGTGGGAATCAAGTCAATGGGGGTGGGCTCTTGTTAATTGCTAACAGCAGCAGAACAAGAGGCAATGAGTAGAAAACTAGAATACAGGAAGTTCCATACTAACACAAGGAAGAACTTCTGTCAGAGTGATGGAGCACTGGAACAGGCTGCCCAGAGAGGTTGTGGAATCCCCTTCTCTGGAGATGTTCAGGATACCTACCTGTGTAACCTACTGTAGGGATCCTGCTTTAGTGGGGAGATGGACTCAATGATCTCTATAGATTCCTTCCAACCTTTACAATTCTGTGATTCTTCAATTTAAACCAGTGTTTAAATTTACATTCTCTTTGCTTTTTTTGCTACAGAATACTTAGTTCTCCTTTAACAAGTTATAGGAGATAACACCTTCTTTGAGCACTGTAAAGTCAGTAGTGTTCTAACATGATCAATTATAGTGTTAGAAGATAGGTATGCCTAAATAACTATGAAGTGTAATTGGCTAAATCAATCCTAGCTGCAAACTTTAACAGAACCAGAGCACAATTGTATCAGGAAATAAGAACAGGATTAAGCAAATCCATTTTAAAACTAGACTGATATTTATTTGAGTAGGCAGAATTTTAAATTGAAGGGTTTTATTTTAAAATTTCTAATGAATATTTCTTAGCATCGCTGCCTATAACTCAGTATCACTTGTTGCAGTTCAAATAATTTTAAGGAAAAAGACTACACTTTTTACCCTTAGGCTTTAAACATAGTTAATACGTTTCTTTAGCTGCAGAAACAGAAAGTATTTGACAGTATAATCACAGTATTTTCAAATTGTGTTTTCTGTCTTTTGGTAATGCCTGTGCATTCGTAATGTAGAATAAACAAAGTGAAATTATAAAGCTTGTTAATGAAGGTTGGCTAGGCAGTTAGTTCATGTGAGTCTTCTTGAATACACTTGGTTTTTTTGAAGAGCAAAGTCAGTCATATTGCAGGCCAGCAATGTGTTGGAAGACTGATGAGGCAGCACAGAGATGTGATAAATTCATGTGGGATTTTGAAGAAATGATTGTCCATCCACATGTATTTTATTGCTGGGATCAAGGAAATAACAGCAGAGTAATTATAAATATATATAAATACATTTGCTAGGAAGAACAGGGTAAAGGAATAAAACTGAGAATGCTTAGCGCTGCAGTCTGTGTTTTTTATTTTCCCCTCTGAAATTGGTATTTCTGTGAGACCAGTTGTCCTGAGACAAATACTGTGGCTGCATGAGATTTGCTGACAGAGCCCTTTGTCTTGTTTGTGAATCCTGCTGTTCATATACGTACAGCATTTTGTAGAGGTGGTGGTTTGGATTGGAACGGGTGACTAGCATTTGGAAATCCATGTGGTAGGTTGCTTCCCCCTTCTCCCCCCACCTTTCTGTATAGCACTCTATAGGCTATTGCTTTTTTCATGTTTTTTTTTTTTTTTTTTCCTTTCTTATTAATATCTATAGCCCATGTGATTTGAGATGGGATGTAAATTGTGGTACAGTGTTTCTGAACAGATTCTGTAGTGTAGTCCCTCTCAGCAATTCTATCCTGAGACTTGGGGTTAAATTGTTCCTGTAATATGAAGGGGCCTTCTGCAGGAACAGAACACAGCAACCTAAATCACTTGCACTTAAATGGAGAAATAAACAAATCCTATCTTCATTTTCTGATTCACTCAGTCAACAGAAAAAGGCTTCAGAAATGGGGAATTATGCCAAAACAGTAAAGGCTTTTGCATTATGTAAAGAAAAAGTGTCAGAGTAAGTGGGATTTACTTCTCTGTACAAATCATAGGACCCCTTTACACGTTTCAGAGATAATGGGCCTTTGACAGTGAACCAACAGTAGTGTTTTAAAGCAGAGCAAAGGCTCTCAAGTGTTTTTCAAGAGCAATATTAATGCCTGGGTGAACTTACAGGGAGAATTTTTTTACTCATATCTTAATCTATAATGGGTTTCAGCTGAATCAGTGCTAACAGCACCCTGCTGTTTGGGTGTTGCTGAGCGATGGGTGCAGAGCAAGCCATGATGGTGTGGGGCAGGGGCAGCCTGGAGGTGGGACAGGTGCCTCAATCAGGCCAAGAGATATTCTGGACCCTACACAGGAAGATTGTAAAGCTGGGGGCAGTTGTCTGGTTGTTGCTTGGGGTTGCTGAGCATTGGTCAATGAGAGTGGGACCTCATGTTGCTGATGGGCATCATGTTGGTGTTGTGTGGTGGCTATTTAATGGCAGCTAATGGCAACTAATTGCATTGCAGCTATGTGTGTGTGTTGTTATTGTATTTCTGCTTTTATTTTTCTGTTTTGGTAATCAATATCTCAACACAAATTCTATTTTGTTTCCAATTCTTTCCTCCATAACACTTGGGGGTGTGAGCTAATGGCTGTGTGATGCTGAGCTGCTGCTGGGTTATTCCACAGGAGTGGAGCATGGCCATCTGGGACTATTGAGCAGCTGCAGCAAAGGATATCTGAGGTCTGGTAATAAAGGCTGTACTTGCACCATCCTCTTCTCATTTTTTTTTTTCATGTTGGGTCTCTAACATGGAGTAGGAGGTGCTAAGAGCAGACCTTTACAGTTATACCTCCAAAGCCTTTTGAATCAGGATGCGATGAATTTGATCAAAGGCAATGGCTTGTCCATTCAGAAATGGTTGATGTCTTAAGGCAGGAAAGATGTGGACAACTAGTTGGCATTGCATATACAAGTTTGATTGAAATTGTCTGAAAGCGATTTTTCATTTAAGATTGTCGTCCCCATATTGAAGCAATATGAGATTTCAGTCACTGGTCTTCCTGTCAGAAGCCAACTGCTTCAGTTCTCACTTAACCGTTGATTCTTGAATAGAGAAAAATATTTTTTATTTGATTTCCTATGTAGTGTTCAATTATCTGAAGTTGTCTAGCAGTTGTGGCATTGCATTTGACATCCAATTAAAAATGGGCAATTATTTGATTCATTCACTTTCTTTGACTTTGGATGTCTCAATTTTAGGAAGCCTTTTAAATTCAGTGCTGTTTCAAGTACATTGGATTGACACTTCCCATGTTCAGATTCTACAATATATTGCAGCAATGAACAATATGCTACATAAATGCCTTCATAATGAAGGTAAACCTGTCTGTGAAAGAAATCCTTGAATCCTTTGGAACTATTCATGAAGCAATAGTAGCCAATTTGCCTTCAAAACTGGGAGTATCCTCTACAGCAGCTTTGTGAAAAAAGATTATTTAATTATGTATAACGTAGTCAGCTGTCAAATAATTCACTCGGAATTCAGATCCAAGAGAAGATACCAAATCTGCAGACTCTTGGAGTCCTCTTCACTATCACACTGTTGGAGTCCTTTTGATAAAGAAGGAAGAGGACAGAGTAGCAGCTAGCTGTCTGGAACTGGTCCACAGAATGTTGAATTAAATGGGCATTTTTTTCATTGGCTTTGATCATCCTTGGATTGAACCTGTATGCATATGATCTAATTAGCAGCAAGCGTGGGAAATGCTGGTGTGTTGGCTTTTTAGTGCCTTACCAACTGCAATGGTAATTGTATAAACAAACACATTTGTGTATCTATGATAAAGATATCGTAGGTATTGGTTTTCCTACTGGTGGCTGGACCTTTATTTAAAAGCAAGGTGTTGTACGGCTGTAGATTGAATTTGCCAGAGTAAAATGGATACTGTTATGAGTCTGAATGAGTTACAACTTAAGAATTTATGAAGCTAGCAGGCTTCTGAAGTATTTGTTAAGTAGGAAAAGTAGGCATAAATGTCAAGAATTTTTGGTGACAAATGTTTATATTAATATTATGTTTATTATACAATAATTTATATTTACATAATGGATCATATTGACAGTATTCCCAGTATTGCTTTGTGTTTGTTTAAATTTTATAAAGTGGCACGGCTTAATGTTGGGAGGTACCTTCACATTCTACATGAGTTTCCAGGTCAGCCAGGGGGAAACCACTTGCATTAAGCCAGGTTTGCATCAGATTTGTAGGCTAAGGCATTGCTCTGTCTTAGTTCACAGTGGCCAAATGTCTCATCTAAGCATTTTAAACATTGTTTTCCTTTATCATGGACAAGATTTCTATCATAACTCTGTGTTACTTTACACAGTTACATAGTTCTGTGTTACCTTACTAGGTGAGCTGTCCCTATGCTTTAAGTGCTATGCAGCACTTCATGAAGTTAAGATACTGTGCAGTGTGAGAAAGGGTGGTAGGAACTGACTGTGTGTATTTACACTGAACACAGAGGTTCCGTGTGGGTCTGTTCTATGTTTGCTTTGCAAATATTGGCAGATAGTATTGTGAGGCTGAATGATTTACAGTCTTAAGAGTTTCTGAAAGCTCAGGCTTCTTAAGCATTAATAGTGTAAGTAGCAAGAGTGGGTATAAATAGCAAAGTAGGGAGTGGAATGTTAGCTTGTATTCTTTCTCAGTTTAGCAGCTGTGTAACTGACCTTGACTCCATTGCTAGCATTTGGATATATTTCCTATAGTTTGCATCCAGTCCTCAGCCCAAGAAATAAGGATTCTCGTATGTTTCAGTTGCATACATGCCAGTGAAAACTACCCCAAAAATGAGGTCTGTGTCAGTCAGAAGATACTAAAAGGAGCCTAATTTTTTTTTCAGGGGAGCATTTAAGAACTACTGAAGCAACATTAAATAGTATACCAAGAAGATGCTGAAATTTGATACAATATATATGTTTATATGGGTTTTATACTGCTTTACCAGAGAGAAGATTTTCCATACTGACAGCAACATAGCACAAAGCATACGCTATTTTTGAGGCAGATGTTACTTTTAAATAAGCACAACAAATGCTCAGGCCACTCTGATGAGTGTATGTACATAATCTACAATGATTTTGGGCTGCATGTATTACAAAAATGTCTGCTTATGCTTTGGGAGTGATCCAGACCCGGCAGAAGGAATGGAGCAGGTGTTCTGAGAGGTCTTTTTTTGTCCCTAGTTGCTGATAGCTGAGCTTACATTGCTAATTCTGCATTTCTGTTTGAGAAGGGATCCAGAAAAGCCTTTTTCTGTCATATATATCTAAAAAAGGTTTTTAATCTTGCATATTATGTGTCTTGTAACAGGACAGGTAAACAATCAGGATATTCTTGTATGCACACACCTAAGCAAACAAACAAACAAGAAAACAACCCCAAGCCTGCTGTTTGGTAAGAGCTGCAAGATTTTTGAGGATGTAATTGGAGTATGGTTATCTGCTGACTAGAGTTTAGGATTTGACTTCTTGTGTTTTGAATATATTAGTTTTTTACTATCTGGCAATGATGTAGTCTACTGTTTCCATATAGTCTAATGTTTCAAACACTTCTCATCATTGCTCTTGAACCTCCCAGTCCTTTCAAAAGTGAGGATCTTTGGAAAATGGGGGCTGACATACCTCTCTATCCAGGATCACCTACAGAAAAACATGCAGTCTGTGCGCTGTGCAACCACTCTGTGTGTGTCTGGATTGACTCTACAGAGTCTCTAGTAGTCCTTTTTGTCTCAGCTGAAATGCAGTGGTAGTTTGTTTCAGATTTCTGGGTGTTAATCAATCTGCTCATACTTAAGTGTGTTGCTGTGCAGTGAAAACAGTAGGTATACTTGATGAACTATCTTCAAAGGAGTGAATAGATTATATATAAGTGTAATCTGCTCCCAGGGTAGTAGATTGTCTGTAAGTTATTTAGCAATGAACTTCACCAGAGAGAAAAATTTGTCACTTTTCAGAACCAGAGTGGTACATTCACTTAAGCTGTTACTTTGTTTTGCAGTCACTTTTTGCAGACACAGTTGAGTTTAAAGTTATTCTTGCAAATTTTAGTTCTTAAATGTAGATTTGGAAAGGAAGTGAGGGCTGCAAGATGGTATTTGAACATCTGCTGTTAGTCCTTCTTTTTCCACTTACATTGGTCAGATTTCTCAGGGGGTGTCCAGATCCCAAAAAGACAGGAAGTTACATGAGCTAGTTGAGAGAAAAAGGCTTAATAGAGGAGATAGTCCCTATTAATGCCTCAGCTGAAGCAGAGCTAATGGGATGAATTTGTCCCTTATCAGTGAATCTGCAAGTGAGCTTTGCTTCCAGACACAAAGGAAATAGTTTTGTTGGTTTTGCTGTTTGCCTAAGAAAAGCTTACTCTAAGGTACTGAGGATGAATTGTATTCCATTGGCTTCCAAATCTTACTAAGCGAAAAAGAAAATAGCACTGTCTGAAATGCTTTAAAAGAACAGAGAATAGGCACTTTATGGAAAAGTCTGGAAGACAGCACATGCATTTCTATTTCTGAAGAACAATGTATGCCTGCAGGGGAGGGCTTGATGCAAAAGACTTTTTTTTTTTCTGGTCTAGAAGACCATTAGCACATGTTGAGATTTCAAAGAACTACATATGTAAGCGTTAGATTGTTGCAGAGGGAAGGCTGCTTAAACAATCAACTTCACAGTGATGCATCCACTTCTTCAGAAGCTGAAAGCATGTTGCCATAATATAGAGAAGGACGCAGTAGGTTGTCATAAATATATCAAACTTCTTCCTCAAATGAACATCTCCATTAATGATGTAGGATCTTAAATGAATTATTTTTTTAATGGAAGCTGTTCTCGCTTTGTGGTGTGATGTTTGGAAGTAGAAAACCCAAAATTAAGAACCTATTTTGCAAGCAGAAGACCAAGAAATGAATTAGTCTTATTTATTCACTTATATATTTATTTTAAAGTTCTGGCTATTTGGTTCACTATGGAAATCAGTGTATTCTTCCAGCATAAACATACATTTTCTTTCTCAGCGCTGTGGATAAGCAGCTCTTGAGGAGTGGGGGGAATTCTGACATCTTCACCATACAGAGTTGCAAAGTCCATCAGTATCTTGTGTTATTAACTAGACAGAAACAAAAGACAGGGCACTTGTTTATCACACACTTCAAATCAGGCATAGACAATGAAGATGATAAAACCTGGTTTCTAAGGCCTGAGAAATGAATGTGTAAATTTGATATTTTTTTGTGTGACTTAAGATATTTGTGTAGCTTTAATTATTCCCCAAGTTTTGCAAGTAAAATCAGACTTCTCTGCCTATTCACCCATTTGGAAAATGTGTTAACTGTAAGGTTTTTTTTATGTTATCAAGCAAACTTATCATAGAATCACGAGGTTGGAAATGATCTGCAAGATCATCTAGTCCAACTGTCCTCCCATTACCATTAGCCCTGCAGATCTGGAAAGGATCCATTTAAAGCTCCATTTTTCTGATCTTCTACTTGTTCTGAGAAAGCTGTTCCTTTGTGGTACCCATCACCAGTGGGAGGAAGCCATAGTAATTAATAAATAATTAGCAACAGTAGCTGATTATCCATTTTGAGGACCATATGCATTCATTTTTTTTCCCCACTTCAGAGGAAGTTGCTGTGATTCCAAAAAGCAATGGAGAAATGTAGCTCTCAGCATTTTCAGTATTCTTTTTCTGTTGCTTTGGTTAAAGTAGCAGCAATATCCCAATGTGTGCTTGGACAGTTTATATGCTGTGGACTTGCTGATGCCAAATTGATTGTGTGAACAATCGAGGAAATATCTCCCATGTAATTTGAAGTGATTTGACAAAGAATAATGTATTTTCCAGTCATTGTTCCCAATGTGGATGTGTACAGAAACACACACATAGACATGAGCATATGCTGTTGCAACTGAACAGGCTGCCTTTTGGTGACATGCTTTGAGTATGCATGATCAAGCCAGAGTTTGGACTTAAGTGACCTTGTTCTGTTACTGGATGTATTCAAAATTTGATTTAAAAAAAAGTAAGCTAGTAATTTAAAACTGAATGACTTTCCACTGCTTGAAATATGAGGTCTTGTATTAAAAAAAAAAAAAAAGAAAGAAACTAGGAGGTAATATTACTACTTGTCTGCTTAAGATGGTGATCTGTCAAGCATATATAAGATAATATATTTACCTTATGAAACTATGTCTTATTTTTATTTCACTCTTAAAATGCACTACTATGTACTGTGCATGATTTGCAGCTGTCAAACCATACCTGTTTAGAGCATCACTTATGATATTTAATAATGATCTTATCACTGGCTGCGAATACAAAATTTGCAGAAAACCATGGTGGAATTTCCTAGTAATGATTGCTAATAGGCTTTTCTTCTGACGGAGTGACCAGCATGTTTTGATGTTTATAAACTGTGATTTGCATTTGGAACTGGGCTCTCTAGCTTATGTACTCACAGGGAACCAGAGCATTTAACAGTGAGGTATGAACCACAGCATTAACAAGAAAGCTGTTCATGATAATTCTTGAGGGAAGAAGATAATGTTCTCTGTTGATTCTAGACTACATAGAATCCTGGATATGAATAAACTGTACTTGAGGATTTGCACCAGCACTGATGACTGCTATGTGGTGCAATTGACCTTCTGGTTTTCTCTTCATTATTATCATTTCTTCTTATGTAAAGTAGTAAATAATTATAATTTTTAAAGGGTGATTCTAAATATTCAGGAATAAAGACTGGGCTGACCATTGCAAATGACAGTTCTCTGTCATTTCTTGGTAGCAACAGGGTGTCTTGCAAATGACATAAAAACTTGAAAACCTCCTGTTCTCAGTTTCTCTAGATGTTGTGGAAACAGGTATTCTTAGGTTGGGAAATGAATATTTCTTGTTCCATTGCTCTCTTTTTGATTTTTTTTTTGAAGAAAAAGGATATTTTCTTAATGAAAAACTGGGTGCTCCAAGGTAGGATTGGGTCAACAGAGGAATGAAGAACCATTACTACATAAGGAGCATCTGGTTTGCTCATTTATTTGCTTTGCTTGTGGAGGCTTCCTCATTTTCCAAGCTGGCCAGAAAGTCTAGCAGAAATACTTAAAAGTAAAAAATAAAAAAATAAAAAATAAAAAGAAAGAAAAAAAGAAAAAGAAAAAAGAAATCACTCTAGCACACTGTGATATGCCTAAGTAATTAAAATAGATTCAAATGCTTAGGGTGGATGCACAAAACAGTGTAAAATGATGATTCAACTGACAAAGCTCTTTACTGCTATAGGAGGATGTTAGAATGGAAATATAACCAGTGCCAACATCAGGAAAGAATTAATGCATTTAATTTGTTCTTCTGGGGTGGCTAAAATCATCCCATTTCAGATGTGCACTCTCTTAGGAGGAAGTCTTTTAAATCGTTTGAATACTGTACTTTTAAAGCCACTTTCCACACAGTGCCTATAATTGAGAGAAGAAATAAACTGAAATCAGCTTAGTGAAAGAATTCATGATAAAACTGGGTTTCTATGCTTTCCATGCCATTCTCCAACTGTATAAGTTGCCTAATTCTATAACGCCTATTTCTAATTACTGGCCCTCTGGGCTATGCTTTTAATTTGGAATGGATTGTTTTGCTGTTTATGTTTCTGTAAATGATGGTTTCCAGAAGTATCAATGCTATGGTAGGGTTAGTTAGTTGGTTCTTTGTTTTCAAGGAGGCTGGTGCCAACCGTTATTGAATCTGGTAGCCTGGACAAAAAGGAAAAACTCAGTTTTTTGCATTGTAATAAACAGCTATTGAGTAATTCTGTGTACATTCAGGAAAAACCTGTTGACCTGTTAACAAAGCAGTAATAATTTATGGCCACAATACAGTGTGAAATTTGTTTCCACTGAGGCAAACAGAAATGTTACTTCCTTGAAATATTTTTTTGAGCCCAAATTCTAAAATTCTAACTAGCCAGCTCTATTTAATCTAATGTGAAATAGAATACTGAAACTTTGCTGTGATTTTTTTTTTTTTTTTTCCTTTTCCTGAGCAGTTTTTTAGTATAGTGAAATCTTTTTGAAAACAAAAGTTTAGGGATATTTCTGCTTGGGAAATTACAATGCCTTCTTAAATAAGTAGCATTATGCACACTAGAGGCAGGATGCTCTGCTCTGAGATGAAGCCTGTCTCAACAAGCTCACTGTACACAATATTAAATGGTCTCAGTGAGCTGTAAGTACAGATCAGTGTTACCATTTATAAATGTAATTCTTTCCTTTTCACAATGTGAACTGTTAAATGCTTCGTAAAATAAAAATGTGTTGTGTCTTTGATTTTTGGTTAGGATTCATACTCAAAGATATGGGTAGAAGCCTTCAGCAGCAGAGCCCTATCCAAAGCCTTTTAGAAATAAATGGTTTGGCTCTGGATACTGACTACTTCTGTCTTTTCTTTCTTGTTTCTAGTGTGGTCAAGATCTGCCTCCCACAGCAGCGTACCTTACTCGTATGCTGCACTGAAACACAAATGACTAGAAGTAAGATAGAGTCAGCTAAAAAAAGTGAAGAGGTGTTTTGCTATGAATGTATTGGGTGATTAACGTTATAATAACTTTAAGTCTCCTCCTGATGCTCTTTTATAGTAGGCATTAAGAATTTAGGATGCCTGTTTGGCATACAAATTTTTAGTGGTGCAGGCTTTGTTCCATATGTTTTGAAAAAATATTTAACAAAGAAAAGCAACAAACTTCTGTTTCCATTGGTCTAGAAAGGGGATGCCTTGAAAATAATGCTACAGTTAAAAATCTGTGACCTGACCTCAGGAGTGCATAGGCTTTCGTGGAAGTCTTTCTCATTTGGATTCAGGGTTTAAGAAGAATTCTGGATTTAAAGGGAATTCTGTGTTCGACATTGTGCCTGGCAATTCTCTCTCTTAACCCACAGTGGTTCAAAAATTATTTTTGTTGAATCCTTTCTCTTCATACATGCATGCAAGTGTGTTTCAAGTTTAATTCGGTCACATTTTTCATAGAATCACAGAATGAATTGGGTTGGAAGGGATCTCAAAGCCCCCCCAGCTCCAACTCTGTGCCATGGGCAGGGCTGCCCCTCACCAGCTCAGGCTGCTCTGGCTCTACCCAAACTGGCCTTGAGTCTCCAGGGATGGGGCAGCACAGCTTCTCTGGGCAGCTGTGCCACTGCCTCACTGCATAAAGGATTTCCTCCTAGAAGGTAATGAACATCTCTCCTCGCTTAGCTTAAAACCATTCCCCGTTATCATATCACTGTCTGCCCATCTAAAAAGTAGGTCTCACTCCTGTTTGTAAGCTCCGCTTTTATTTCTTTTGTTATATGAAATGCTAAAGTTATCACCAAATATTTGTGTACAAGTCTTAGTGTAAAGGAAACTGTACAAATATGATAACTTTATGCATTCACAACCATCTTTGAAACAAACGTGGACAATTTTGTGATTGAATTGCTTTTATTGATGTGATAGAATTGATGGTGTCAAAACAAAGGTGGTGGATTTTTTTTAGCTGCATTTGTCATATGCAAAAAAGTACATGGTTCTGAAACAGAAGATCAGTCCTGGAGCATTTGAATTTCTGTTACAAGCTCTTACACCATTGCTGGAATAAAAAACAAAGTCGGACAGCTGGTAAAGGTTAGTGCTAATAAAGAGCCATTTTACTTTCAAACACATGAAACAAACAGCTATGCTTTAGTTCTCATCTTTTTTTCTTTTTGTAGTGATACTTTGGGAGACCCAAGTAGTGCCCGTTGCATTTTCTGTTGGCTCTGATGTCCTTTCTCAATTCAAATTTAGTATCAGCTAAAGAATTTTACCTGTAACTATTCAGTGTGGCCAGCAGAGGAGATAAACTGAGCTTCTACCAGTGCTCTATGCTTCTCTATGAATGGAGGTATTTTCAACTTCTCCTATCTCAAGAGGAATACAAACTTTTCAAACTTTTAACTCTCCTCCTCTCCTGTTCAGAGCTATCCTTACCAGTTCATTTAGTTGGCCAGCAACATCTTTTCAAAGGCAATTTGAAGGCAGCAGTGATTATAGAGCTTTTGTTTATTTAGAAGGAAGTTGTTGGAGCTGTCTGTTGTCATGAATTCTTAAAGCTTCTGACTTGCCACTTGCTTCCAAGGGTTACCTTACAGAATTATTGTGTTCAGGGCAAGTAGCTATAAGTCTCTAATACAAAAAATGAATATTTTAAACAAACAGGTCTGCTGAAAGCATGAGAGTAGTGCTGAGGGAATTGTATTCTTTTATATTTTTTTCTAGTGAGGGTTACTTATCAGGGTGAGCAGATGGGCACTACTCATTTTTGGCATTCATTGATAAGTCTGCTACCTTTCCAGGTGGCTCAACAAAAAAATAAGACTATGGCACTGCTCCCATTTTATTTTTATTCCTCTCAGACTAGTTAGTCACCTATCTCTGCTCTCCTCATTTAGAGCCATCTGCTGGAGTTTTTTTGCTTCTGTTTTTTTTCTCCATTCTAAAATCACCAAGGAATCTCGCATTAAGAGCTGATAGGAAGTCTTTGCATGTTTTGAATTTGGATCAATTATATCTTTCAGTTTCTTCAGTCAGCTTGTGACTTGAGTTGTCACCAGCCAATCATAGAGTGGTTTAGGTTGGAGAGGACTTTAAAAACCACACAGTTCCAACCCCCTGCTGTGGGCAGGGCTGCCACCCATTAGATCAGGCTCCTCAGGGCCCAAACCAACCTGGTCCTGAAGATCTGCTGGGATGATCTTCACCCACTTTGAGCAGCCTGTTTCCTTACTGTCTTCTGAGTAAAGAATTTCTTCTTAGCATCTAACCTAAATTTCTCCTCTTTTAATTTAATCCTTTTTTTGGCTCACGTCCAGGTTTTCAACCACCAGAACACCCAAATCCTTCTTGGCAGAGCTTCTCTCAAGGAGTTCTCCCAGTCTGTATGTGTATCAGGGATTATCAACACTCTGCACTTAGCCTTTTCTGAGCCCACTTCCAGTTGTGTTATTCATCCCATGCTTCTTGTGATAGCAGTCAGATCGTAGTTTTATAGTTGCACCACAGTTTCCATCCCTTCCTGCTTATTTCCCATGTTGCATGCATTGGGGTAGAATCACTTCAGCTAGGCTATCAGCCTCATTGCCTTCCTAAATTCCTCTGAACAAATATGAGGTTTCCCCTTGCTGTTTCCCAAAGTGAGAGCATTTGTTGGTCCTTCTCTGTCACTTAGAAGTACGTCCCCTGTCCTTATGGCCGTAATGCATGGAACATCAAATTATTCTTCTCTTTGTGGACTTTCCCACCTTTTTTCATAATTAATGTAGTAGTTTTCTTATTTTCTCTGAAATACTAAAAGAATAGGAATGAGTGAGAAACCACTTCAGGCGCGTTTGTTCTCATGGTCATCTGTGTTGAAGATGACCTTGAAAATCACCAACTCCAGCCAACCTTACCTACCAAGTTCCAACAATAAGCCTTGTGCCACATGCACACATCTTTTATTTCTCTGTGGATGGGGACTTCACCATTTTCTGAACAGCCTATTCTAATGTTTGATCACCTTCTCTGTGCAGAAGTTCTTAATATTCATCTAAACCTCTACTGTTGAGGCTGTTTGCTCATGTCCTATCACGTCACCTGAGAAGAGAGTCTGAAACTCTCATTACTGCAACCTCCTTTCTGGAAGTTGTGAGAGCTGTAAGGTCTCCCTTTGTCCTCCTTTTCTCCAAACCAAACCCCACTTCTTTCAGCTGTACTTTGTAAGTCTTGTTTTCTTGTTTATTCACTAGCTTTATTGCACTTCTCTGTACACTCAGTGTCTTCCTTGCAGTGAGGGGCCCTAAAGTGAGTATTCAAGTTGTAGTCCCAGTGGTGCAGCGAATACCACCTATCTGTTCAAGGAAACGTATGAAGACCTCATTGTTCTCACTGTGTTTACTGGATTATTTTATTATCCACCCATAGACCTATTTTTGCCTTGCTGTTTTAATAAATAGCCATTGTCAGTCATACAGAAAGAATCAAGGTAAATGATAGACTTTAGGAGGCTATGACTGAAGTTTTGCAGGTTTTCTTTTTGTTTGTTTAGTTGGTGTGAGGTTTTATATTTTATTTTTCAGAATGGTAGTATGGTATCCTAGGATAATTGATACCGATTGTTGTAATCAATTCAGTCAGCAGTGGCTTGAGATCACTGAGATCTGATTTAAACCATGGTATTTTAGCTATTGGGTAATAAGAGTGAAATTCATAATTATTTACATATATTTATATATTTTTTTATAGAGTCCTTATGTGTTCTTACAATTTTCTTGCAGATGAGTTTGCCTCTGGTGAATGATGTGTTTTATCCATGGCTTTGAACACTTAGTAACTGATTTTTCACTCTTTTTGAGTTTGCATTTTGGCAAGTTTTAAACTTCATCATTCATGATGGAGAACCACATTGACACATTTGAATTTAGTTTGACCTCAATGATTTTTGTCCCCTCCAAATATTAGTAGAAAAATAGATTTTGGTGTTTTCAGGAGAGATTTCTATACAAAAAGGAGTCAGCTTAAATATCTCAACCTTAATGCTGATGTTCTGGGTGAGCGAATAATACACCTGTGTCAGGCAGAACTGCTTGAGTGAAAACCTATATATTTTTTTCATCAATGGAGTCCAAATTTTTATTTTTTAATTTTTACTAATTTAAGACTCTCATCTCAAGTCCTGTGTATGATAGTGAAGGTAGCTTTCCACTAACCTCGGAAACAAGGGAGCAGTCTAGTTATAATATGAATAAATAACATGTAGATTTTTATGCAAAAAAATCTTTTTTTTTTTTTTTTTCCCATAAAAAAAGCTCTGGATGAGTTTTACAGTTGAAGACCATGCATGTTCCTCATCCTACTGCAGTTCTCTCAGTTCATTTTCTATTCTAACTTGAACCTGTGAAGAAACCTGCCTGGCATTTAGGCCATTTTTTGAAAGAAGGATAGACCTTGTAGACCCTAAAGCAATGATCAATAACAGGTACATCCCTTCCATTTTAACTCACAGCGTAAGTGGTCCGTTATCTAAGGTAAGGCCTATCTAATGAATTATTTCTTTGAATCAAAGCTGATGTGTAACCAATAGTACTGAAGTGTTCCTACAGTCATTTATTTAATAACATAGAAATAACGGAGTTTTAAGAGAGTAGTAAAACAATATGGTCAAAGAGTAGGTATTCACCAGAGTGCTTTGAGTCAGCATTTTAAACAATTTTTTTTGATTTGGTGAAAGTTTCTCCTTTGCCTCAATTGAGGCAAATTTGAAAGAGAATATCTGTCAGTTCTAAATTTCCCTTGCTGCTGTTACACATCTTTATTTATGTTTAAAGTGTTCCTCTTTACTGCCAGTCTTCTACTCAGTGCCTTTATAAGCAGTTGGGCTCAGTCCTCCTGTCAGTTAAACAAGTGCTGCTACATGGAGCATCTGACCCATAGGTCAGTGTTCTGTCTTTCACTCATAAAGGACTGAGATACTGAAATTATGATCTACAGAAGAGGTGCTGCGTGGTAGAGAGGGAATGGCATGCTGATGTCAGAGATCTTTGAATTAAATTTATGGGTTTTTTCCAGAAGGAGAGATGAAAATAATAATTTAAAAAGTTCGGAGTGACTGTGTAAGAAAGGCCATCTAGAGAGCTGGTAAATAGAAGACAATGTGCATGAACCATCCATTCTTAGCTCCTTAAAATGTGTTTTTCTCCGTCTTGTTTTTGTTTTTAATGTCACATAGCAACCAACCATTACAGATGTGAAAGTGAGATGGGACATTATATTGTCTGGATTGACAGTGTGAGTAGGACAGTCAGAGGAATTTCATCTATTCTGTCTAGTAACTTACAGCCAGGGCAGGGAACATCTTTCAGAGGGACACTCAGACTTTAGGTTAATGGTAATTATATCATGTGCTCCCAGATAATTTCAGAGAAAAAGATTGGATAGTGGAGTTAATCCATTAGAGAAGAGTGTAAATGAGTAGTGCTGCTTAATCAAATATACAGAATAAAGTAGTTGAGTTCAAAGGGACCATTTAGATCATCTAGTCCAACTGCCTGACCATTTCAGGGCTAGCCAAAAGTTAAACAGTGCTAATAGGGACATTATTGAAATGCCTCTTGTATATAATTTGTGTGTGTACATGTGTGTATAGATATGTATTTACATATAGATATGTATTTACACACGTGTGCAAATAGTATTGACATGATTGTACTCTGCAGCAAAATAAATTATCTCCTAAGAAGTATCTATCTCAAACCAGTATGTGTTGATAAATTATGGGATTATTCTTGACCTTGCTCCCTACCCCAGCTTTGCATGAGCTGCTATTTTTTCCTCCCCAGGTATGTCAGTTTGCACAGTTTGTGTGCTGAACTTTTCACATACTTTCTCCTTTCCTCACAGATATCGAAAGTGATCAATGTACTCCCATATATCCAAATCAAGATTACAAACTTTATATGCTTCATTTGCAAGAAATTCAAACAATTTAGATATGCTTCCTATTGTCAGAGCTTGGTCTTCAGTTCATGTGTGGTAATGCTATTTAAATTGCACACAGGTTGTTTTAAACCATGGTTTATTTTCCATGTATCCGAAGCAAAGTCTTAATGTTGGTGGTTGCAGTTGCCAGCCACCTTTGTTGTTGATGTTTGTTAAACATTCAAGGCCCTGTTTGAAGAAAGTGTTGCAGTCTTACAAACCTACAAATGTTTGGAAATAATAAAATATCTCCAAGTGAATTATTTTGAACATTTTGTTTGTTTTTCGATGCTTGAAAAATAAGTAATTCATGTTTCTAAGTTTCTTTCGTAAGGAATGTATGCTTACAAAATGAAAATAAAATTAAAGCTCATTTTCTGCTTTCATCCTCACATTCCAAAAGCTGGAGCTTTAAGCAGAATGCCATGGGTTATGAGATGCTTGATAAAAATTTGATGATGAAATGACATGAATGCATGGAGACCTCTGCTTTACTTTTTTTTTTAAATTTATTTTTCAAACTGGGAGGAGAGTGAATTTTGCTGTGTATCTGTCTCAAAATCAGAGGACGAGCTTACTTTAAGATGCCTGACTTATAACTTTATTTTAAGATAAGAGAAAGTACTTTCAGTGGGAAAAAAAGTATTTTTCTTCCTTTTTTCCCTTCAAATAAAAAAACAAGCACTAAGTCAGTACCCCTCCCTAAGTAGAAACAAATCAACAACTAAAAGGTATCCGACTTTCTCTTTTTAATCTCTACAGTTATTCAGTTTCCTTCCAATGTTTCAGTGGTTTTAGTGGTTGTTGTCTCTTTGAAAACTCTACAAACTTTTTGAAGTAGTTAGCACAAGTTACACGTGTGCACAGCTACATCAACCTGTGAATTGTGATGGAAGACACCCCTATTGAAGTCTGTGATATGTAGGTAGAGGCTTCTGAGATTTTCAATTAACTTGAAGGATTAAAGCATTGCAGCTATTGTTCCTACATTGTGTGAGGTGAAGAAATGGTGACCTGCTCATTAGATAGGGGCAGTATTTAAACTGGAAAAGTCATTCTGTTTCCTTAATACTTCTGCAGTGAAATTGCTAGTTGCTTGTGGATTCTTAATAGGCTCCTTAATAAAGAGAAGAATAATTATTAAACAGGAGCTGCATGTAGGCTATTGCAGTAGAGATTAAGTATAATGACACTGGAAAATAGATGTACCAAAATAATACATCCTCTAGTTGGGCATGCATGTGGTATGCATTACAGGTTTATCTGAGACCAAAAGAATGGGAGGATACCATTGGATTGCAGGGCAAGAATAATCTTGTGTTTTCATTCTGGTATTTCATTTTCTAACATTTTTCTTTGCTGACTTTAGTACATTGTGTGAAAGGGAGAAGCTTCTCCAGAGAGTGATTTAGATCCAGTTCCACACTGGGAAAAGTAATCTATTTAGAATCATAGAATCACCAAGTTTGGAGAAGATCTCCAAGATCATCCAGTCCAACCATCCACCTATCTACCCCTATTTCCACACTAAACCATGTCCCACAGTACAACATCTAAACATTTCTTCAACACCTCCAAGGAAAGTGACTCCACCACCTCCCTGGACAGCCCCTTCCAGCACCTAACCATTTTTTTGCAGAAGAAATTGCATCCAACCTGAATCTCCTCCACTGTAACATGAGGCCGTTCCCTCTAGTCCTGCTGGTGGTTATGTTGGAGAAGAGGCCAATCCCTATGTTGCTACAGCTTCCTTTCAGGTATTTTATAGAGCCATGAGGTCTCCCCTGGGCCTCCTCTTCTCCAGAAGAAACAATTCCAGTTCCCTCAGCTGCTCGCCATAAGACTTGTGTTCCAGACCCCTCACAGCTTCACTGTCTTTCTCTGTACACAGTCCAGAGCCTCAATGTCTTTCTTGTAGTGAGGGGCCCAAAACCAAACAGCACTTAAGATGTGGCCTCACCATTACTGAGTACAGGATGATCACTTCTTTGCTCCTGCTGGCAACGCGATTTCTAATACAAGTCAGGATGCTACTGGCCTTTTTGGCCACCTGGGCAAACTGCTGGCTCATGTTCAGCCAAATGTTGATCAACATCCCAGGTCTATTTCTTCCACACAGTCTTCCAGCCCCTATGTCCCAAGCCTGTAGCATTGCCTGGGGTTGTTGTGACCAAATCACAGGACCCAGCACTTGGTTTTGCTCAACTTCATCCCCTTGGCCTCAGTCCAGCTATCCATATCCCTCTGTGGGTCATTTCTACCCCTAGACGGGTAGAAGCTTCCTCCCAGCTTTGTGTTACAGAAGGAAAACCAACTTAACAGTATAGAAGGAGAACTTCTCTTTTTCAGGATGCTGTCTATTCTGCTGAAGCTAATAGAAGGAAGTGTTTAGTTTAAAGCATTATGCAACCATTGGGAAGTGTGAATGCTTTTCGGGGATGTTGACAGGTCAAAACGGCAACTTGCAGATGGGGAACTAGAAACTAGGGAAAAGATTAGAGGAGTAGGAAAAGACACTCAAAGACATTCACTATAAATAAAGCAAAAGTCTGAATTGTTGTGGCCAGAGAATGTAGCATGTTTACAGAGAGCAGTAGGAGGGGAGTGAGATCATGTGTATGAGCTTGTATGTGTATCATGGCTGTATATGAGTGTCTTTCCTTGAAAGAGAAGATGTATATGTAGCATACCCCAGTTGGATTAAAAGGTTGAATAGAAGCAATGAAACATAAGGACATTGAAGAACTCTAAATGCAGTTTTTGGAAAGTGGAGAAAAAGAATACAATAAACAGTTAAATGGGGAGTTAAAAAAAATGTGTAATAAACATATAGGGCAGATAGAATAGGTTAAAAATGAGGTAAAGCAGGAGGTATTTCTCCCAGAATTCTTGCAGCATATAAAATAAGTGAAGATTTTTCCTCTCCTTTTCAAATAAGGTCTCCATCCCTTCCTATTCACACCTCAGTGCACTGGCTGCTAACACCCTCTAGATGGTGTTGGGGGATACAGGCATGTTGAGTTTCTCTCAACTCTTGAGTTGCACTGATATGTTTTTTTCATAATGTTATTTTTGACAAAGTGTTGGCATAATTGTAGGTGGTGTTTGAGCCAGTGTAGAATTAAACAGATGAGGGAATCAAATACAGTCATGAAGAAAGTGGTCTGTTACTCTTTATTTAAAACATTATATATCATAGGATGTTATTTGATAAGGAGTTGTGAGCACATAACAGAATATTTCCATGGTACACATCTCTGGAGGGGGATTACATAGGTTTTTTGACACTGTTTTTTTTTTTGGATTACATGCCCGTGTTTCTCAGAAGCTCCACAGTTCCCTTTTCTTAGCACAGCTCTAAGTAACTACATCTTCTCTTTGGTAGAGTGAAACAGACTCTTTTTTAAGGAGTAATGTAATCATATAATTTCTTTCTATAACATGCAAGTAGTTGCACCTGCTCTGTTTTTTGAACCAACAAAATAACTAATCACCCATTTCTGCCAGTAAGTAGTTGGGAGGGAAGTGCCATTGCAAGAATGTTTTTGACTTGCCATACATAAGGATGGAAATCAGCAATTTGTCTATTCTCTGTTTGTCTTTGTAAACAAAAATCTTAAAGTATTTTTTTTAAATACTGAAGGGACAGCCTTTGAGTAGTAGTATTTTAAAATTATACAAAACATGCTGCTTTGCCTCTTTAATCGTTACTGTATAGTAGGGACATGCTGCTTTGTGTTCTGTATAGTATACTAAATAAGCTGTAATTGTGCAGGTGTAACATTAACCACAGTATTCTACAGGAAATGATGTCAACAAAAAGACTGTACCCCGATTACTGCATCACTATCCATGTTTTCATAGGACTTGCAGACGTGGGATCAGGAAAGCCAAGGCGCAGGCAGAACTGAACTTGGCCAGGGACGTGAAAAACAATAAGAAAACCTTCTACAGGTACATTGGCCAGAAGAGACAGGCCAAAACGGGCGTACCTACTTTGGTAAATTTAAAAGGAGAAATGGCTTCAACAGATGAAGAGAAAGCTGAGGTGCTGAATGAGTTCTTCACCTCGGTCTTCACTGGTGGCCAGGATTCTAGTCTTTTTCACGTCCCTAAGTCTTGCACCCCCATACCTCTATGTGGGGACAAAGGAGGTAAATCCCTCCCCACTGTAAGGGTTGAGCAAGTCCGAGAGTGCCTCCTTAGACTGAATGAGTATAAGTCTATGGGGCCAGATGGCGTGCATCCCAGGGTCCTGAAGGAGCTGGCTGAGGTGGTTGCTGAGCCGCTCTCCATCATATTTGAGAAGTCGTGGCTGTCAGGTGAGGTCCCGGACGATTGGAGGAAGGGTCACGTCACTCCCATTTACAAGAAGGGGAGCAGGGAGGACCCGGGTAACTACAGGCCGGTGAGTCTCACCTCCGTGCCTGGGAAGATTATGGAACAGATCCTCCTGGACAATATGCTTGATCACATAAAGAACGAGCACGTGATCCTAGATAGCCAGCATGGCTTCACCAGGGGAAGGTCATGCTTAACTAATCTTGTGGCCTTCTATGATGGAGTGACGGCATTGGTGGACGAAGGGAAGGCAACTGATGTCATTTACCTGGACCTGAGCAAGGCCTTTGACATGGTCCCCCATCACATCCTCATCTCCAAACTGGAGGGAAGTGGATTTGACGGGTGGACAACTAGATGGATAAGCAATTGGTTGAAAGGCCGCAGACAGAGGGTGGTGGTCAATGGCTCTGTGTCCAGGTGGAGACCGGTAACGAGCGGTGTCCCTCAAGGGTCTGTCTTGGGACCGGTGCTCTTTAACATCTTTATTAATGACATCGATGAGGGAATGGAGTGCACCCTCAGCAAGTTTGCTGATGACACCAAGCTGAGTGGTGCAGTCGATACGGTGGAGGGAATGGAGGCCATTCAGAGGGACCTTGACAGGCTGGAAAGCTGGGCTCGGGTGAACCTAATGAGGTTCAATAAGGCAAAGTGCAAGGTTTTGCACTTGGGCCGGAAGAACCCCAGGCACCTGTACAGGCTGGGGGGAGTTGTCCTTGAGAGCAGCTCGGCAGAGAAAGACCTAGGGGTCCTGATAGATGAGAAACTTAACATGAGCCAGCAGTGCGCTCTGGCAGCCCGGAAAGCAAATGGGATCCTGGGCTCCATCAGGAGAGGGGTGGTCAGCAGGGATAGGGAGGTGATTGTCCCTCTCTACTCTGCTCTTGTGAGGCCCCATCTGGAGTACTGTGTTCAGGTGTGGAGCCCTCAGTACAAAAAAGACATGGAGATTTTGGAAAGGGTCCAGAGGAGGGCCACGAAGATGATCAGGGGGCTGGAGCACCTCCCCTATGAGGACAGGCTGAGGGAGTTGGGTTTGTTCAGCCTGGAGAAGAGAAGGTTGCGGGGCGACCTCATTGCAGCCTTTCAATATCTGAAGGGAACTTACTCCCAGGAGGGGAGTAAACTCTTCATAAGGGCTGATAATAGCAGGACACGGGGAAATGGTTTTAAGTTAAAAGAGGGAAGATTTAGGTTGGATGTTAGGGGGAAGTTTTTTACTAGGAGGGTGGTTAGGTCCTGGAACAGGCTGCCCAGGGATGTTGTGGATGCCCCGTCCTTGGAGGTGTTCAAGACCAGGTTGGACGAGGCTCTGGGCAACCTGATCTAGTAAAGGTGTATGTTTGGTGGCCCTGCTAGGCAGGGGGGTTGGAACTACATGATCCTTGAGGTCCCCTCCAACCCAGGTCATTCTGTGATTCTGTGTGACAGTGACTACTTTGTAAGATGGTACGTTGGCTGTCACTGAGGCAGACAGTGAATCTTGAGTAGAAAGCAACATCCTCCGTTTATGAAGCAGCATGCTGTAAGACAAAGCATGCAACACTGACATCTCTAGGGCCACAGAGCTGAACAATCAGATGCTTAACAGTTACATAATTTATGACAGCTTCTTCCATGTGATCTGAATTAATTGGTGGCATTAGGTGGGAATGATGCAATGGTAGTTCCTGTTTGCTTTTACTCCCATGCCACAAGGATTGCAGAGGACCAGAAGCACTACATTCTCATTAAGTTTAGCTGAAGACAGCGTATTTCAAGAAGATCTTTATATTATAGTTTTCTTTTCTTGATGTAACCTGCTTTTTGTTTTTGTGAAGCCACTTAGTTTAGACACCACTGTACAATTAATTGAGTTTAGCTTAACTATATTGTTGGTCCTTGGAAGCAGAGCAACTGTTTCTGACGAATTCCTTGTGATACTAAGCAGAACATTATTAGGAATATCAGTAATCATATAGAAAAAATTCAATTTACCTAACTGGTGACGAGACTCTCCTGGCTATGGAACGCCCCTTTCTCTGGAAGTAACCTTCACCCAGGAGATATTCTCCCTGGGCAGGCTAGCCTTTAAATGAGCCCTGGGGGAGATAGACCTGGGTCCTCTCCTGGTCAGATGAGAAGCACAGGTGAGTTGCTTGCACTTGTGCTTCCTGGACTAGCCAAGCCTTTCATCATGTGCTCAGTCATCAGTTCACATCAAGTCATAACAGTTCCCCTACATATATGTTGATCAAATTTTCACCTTTGAAGTTGGAAGCAGGATAGATTAGTACTGAATATAAATAAATCAGTATGCTGAAAGCAACGTAATATATCTTGTATTTATTCTTCTCCCTTCCACTTCATTAGCTGGAAGCAGCCCAGGTTAATTGAGAGTTGGAACTCTATTCCAGACTTTCACCTTTAGAAAGAAATCAGTTTTCCTCAGAGCATCACGAGGTGATAGTTAGGGAAGACGCTTATAAAGGTCTTCCTTTGATGCTGATGAGAAATCATTCATGTGAGCTAGCAGCTTGCTGCCCATCAGTATGAAACTTAACTTTCTTTCTGGTCTTGGAAGAGGATGCAAACCAAGACACCAGTCAAGCTGAATTGATTTAAGTCATTTTTAAAACAGATTCTTTAAAGGAGTACGCAATCTTGTGCACTTTCAGTATTATTTTCTTGAAAATACCTGACTCTCACTGTTTTGCAAAACCTGAAAGAAGCTGTTTTAAATTGCTGTAGTCTCTTATGTTGAAGCTAGCATCAGTATTGCTCAACATAGAATCACAGAATGGTTTGGGTTGGAAAGGACCTCTAAGATCACTTAGTTCCAACTCCCCTGCTACAGGCGTGGGCACCTCCTTATGCACTTTCAAGTGATCACAGAACCAAACACAAATTTAATCAGTTTCTTTAATATTTACACATCTTTATTTTTTAAAATAATGATTGACAAACTTGTTATTTATCAGCTACTGCTTAATGTCGATTTAGGGCATATACATTTGTGTTTAGATGGAAATGTGAGATTGTTTAAAGATACAGAAACCTAATGCCATATACGCTTTCCTGCAAAGTGTATTATGTGCTTTAAAACTAATAAAGTAGACTAAGCAAAGGCAGTATCTTTAGTGAATAAAGCAGATTGTTTCTGGGTATTATGGCCTTCTAGTCCATGTAGTTAATGAACTATTAGTAGTTCCACCCTGAGAAGGAAAAGTACATGTGTTTTTGTCTGACAAGTCCTTTATGACTTTCTTCTGATGCTGTGCATGGAATATAGTGGCATATGATTTTTGAAGTGGCAAAAAAGACCAATTTTTTTTAAGAGTTCTTGTGACCTATGTTTTATTATGATAATAACTATTCCCTGATGTATGCAGATGCTTGTTCTATTGTGCTGGTAGTAGTAGTGCTAGTATCCCTGAGCTTCGTCCTTTTGCTGATGGATTTTAAGAATTTAGTGCACAGAATACTAATTTTGCTAAATTAGAAGAAAAAATATGAAGAAACTTGCAGTGTCTCTGCTGTTTTCACTTTTGTCTCTTTGGTTGTGTGCTGCTTGTGATGAGGACTGTGTGTGTATGTACAGAGCTTAGAATGGCAAGCTTCAATGCAAATGTCTTCCTTTCCTGTTAATCATTTGCTCTAAGTGAAGTAAGGAACATAAAATTCTTAATGTGTCTCAGATAATTTTCATTCTATTTTGGCCAAATACACTGTAAAGACTTCTAACATGGGAAGGTTAAGGTCTGAAATAAATTACCCTTTCCCTGTATTCACAAGCTCCTGATGCAGCTATTTAGCACAGGGCTGAGTGCTCTTGGCCTTTCCTGAATCATCGGCTATCTCCTCTCTTAGGGTCTCATCCTCCCACTTTCTTTGGGCTTATTCCAGCAAAAAGGCCGAGGGACTGTCTCTTCTCTTTGCATCAAAAGAGAACAAAGAGTACCTCAGATTTCACACTGATTCAGATGTGTGCTGTGGATCTCCTTCCTGGGGTGTGTTGCATGCAGTAAAACCCCAAGATGATCTGACCATCAGGAGGAGTCAGTAATGACCGAAGCAAGGGGTTGCTGTGACTGTTACAACATGACTGCCTACAGTGCTGTTTTACTGCTGTATTCTGGTGATGAATTGGGCCTAAGACACATAAGAACAAATGAAGAATAATGGAATAAAGTATACATATATTACTCTATAAGTCTCGCTCAGAGTGTGCAGGGTCTGAAAGGTTAATATATGTAATACTTAAGTGCTGGCAGCTCATATACTGAAGTGGATTCAGAGAGATACCTGCAGATTTAATTACCTCACTAACTGACAAAATCCGATTTGGTGAAATTAACGAACAAGGAAAATTAAGGTACAGGGAGAACCAAAATTCGTGGTATTTGGGTTTTGCTGTGGGAGCTCTTTAATCTTTAAATCATTTTTACTAGCAGTATGTAATACCACTTGCTAAGACAGTATGCATATTGTATGCTTGTGTTTAAGGAATTTGATTTATCTGGATGCCTATATCTGTGTTTCCCAGCCTTGTTTTGCAGTGGTGGTGGCCATAGTGGCTTGCAGCCCTATGCAAAGCTGTTGCACATGTGCAGGTAGAAATTTTGCGTTACCTTGGAGGTGATGGTTGTGTTTTCAAGTGGCTTGCCATGAAAATATTTTTTATAATTATGTATTCTTAACATTGCAGCTTCAGTGTTAAATTTTTAAAATTTATTTATTTACTTTGCAGCATTGTTATTTCATTCTTTTACTCAGAATTTAAAGAAGTGATTGGACAGTTGTTAGCTGCCGGAGAGGAGAAGAGGATTCTGCAGTTATTAAGCTTTCCACTTCTGTCTGAAATCACCTCCTCTGCTCAAACCTGTGAAGACTGTGATTTCTGAATTGGAGATTTTTGTCAAAGTTAATTTTGTTGGTCATCTTTGTTCAGAGATCAGTTCCAAATGACTCTCTGTGTATTTATATATATATATTTATGTATTTATACAGGAATATACGTTCCGGCATTCATTAGGGGTGCTTTGAGAAGAATGAACACTCATTTTGAGAATAAGGACTTGCTTTGGGGTGATTCTTAGGAATTTTTCTGAAGGTGGCTTACCACAGGAAGGACCTGTGTTTGTTTTGATTCCTCTGTGATCAGAAGCCTTTTGGCTCTGCTGAGTATTTTCATTAAACCATTAATAGATATGCCTTAAAACTTCATGTCTTATACACGCATTCAATACTGATGGTAACTGCTATGGCCAAATCTGACATGCTTATTAAACAAACAGATGCCATTCAGATGGTAAAAGCCTAGTTCTGAACTAGAAGACTGTTATAAAAGTACTTGAAAAGGGAAATGAACATTTTTATTGTAGTAGTTATTCAGCTTTTACTGTAAATTGTTATTATTCTGCAGTACAACTGCTGCTTCATCATCTGTCAGTAGATCTTTCTAGGGCCAAATCTTTTCAACTTCAGTAGTGCTGCTGAAGTCAGTATGGCCGTGCTGCTCAGTTCCTGTACACAAATAATGGAGGAAGTGAGAGAGGAGGAAGTCTGATCCCTTTCCCTTCTTGTTGCCCATATTCTTGTACTGAAATTTACATTGTGGGATTGACAACAGAAGAATTTTCATCAAACTAAGATGAGTTAGGCAATTTTTACAGGAATACACCAGGCAGCGCTCTCGAATGAAGACTCTACATCACATAAGGCAAAAAAGAAACTATCTTATCTCTTTGCATCATTAGGTCATTTCCATGGTGACAAATTTTGTTTGGGAGCATCCATTGCTTATGTTGCAAAGGAAACAAAGAGTACTTTGAGCTAATTCAAAAGGCGAAGTGGTTTAGAAGATTGTCATGTTCTATTTTCCTTTTTTTTTAACATACTGAAATCAAGTATTTTTCCTTTTACATTGCTATAGTCGTGGATTGGTGGTCAGAGAAGAAAACAACTTTTCCCATTTTCTGCAAACCCAATTTTAGCCTCTTCAAGCATGGACAATGATTTTGCAAATTGCTATCTTCATAATGTGCAGAGAAAATTAAGGGTTTCACTTATTCTTAAAACAGAGAAAAAATCTATTTTAAATTAAAATTAGTGTCCCCCTTTACTAATGCAATGAAGCTCTCACTTTGCAGCCACACTGCACAGTTTAAACTGTCATGCAACATGACATTTGAGCATGTGAATGACTGTTAATTTTCCCTGGGCTATGCTCATACGTTTAGCTCCATAAAAGAGTCAGAGAGGCGTGGTGGTGCAGTCAGCACTTGAATAGCTTCATGTTCAAGCTTATGCTCAAATTCCAGTGGAATCGTGCAGGAAAGTCTAGTCAAAGGTCCTAAACTGTGTGAGATAACTCTGGAGCAGAACTGAAGCTCTCTGCGGTTTCAGTATGCCTGTAAATTGTACTGCTGAAGCTTCATTTTTCTCAATTACAAAATAACTTTATTTTACCCTACACTGGTATTCTCTGTGAGCTCAGAGAAGGGTCTTGTGCAGTGAAATGCTGAGCAGAGTTGAACTGGTTTACGATTTTAATGGAGAATGGAAAATCAAGCAGAGTCTCAACTGATCCAAGAAAGACTTGGCAAAGGAAGAAAGGAACTCTGGGTTAACAAATGGAAATTCAAGGGGAGTTGAGACCCAACTGACCTGTGAACAAACGCACCAGCATTATGTGTGTGGAGCAATGCAGTCTAGTATTTTTAGTGCAAATAGGGCAAATATTCCCTATCTGTCTCTATGCTTTTTTTTTTTTGCTTTTTTTTTTCTTTTTTTTATTGCAGCATCTATCAAAGTAAGCTGTTTGAGATTTAAGCCAACAGAATAATGGTGGTTATGTCATAAGGTATAAAAGTTTTAACATTGCTTGCTGTTTGCATTAGTGAGACTGGCGTTACTTGTGAGTTACAAGTGGAAATCTTAAGATCATGTCAGTAAGATCTTTATGCTATATACTCACTGTTATGTTTGATATACAGTACACCAAAGATGTTTTACAGAAAAGAAGTTTATTTACTAACTGTTTATAGAGCTTTGCATTTTTACTGGAGATGGCTTTTGTTTCCCTCACCTGTAAATCTAGACTCTTTAGCTATTCTTTTGCTGTATATAGTCGAGAAAGGAAGATATTTTAGTGCGCATTCAAAGCCTCTAGTAATTACTTGTAGTAAAATACAGTACCTCAACAAAGTGTTGTTAAGATTTAGTACCTTAAAAGTATAGGAAATAAAAACATACGCTTTGGGTGCCACTGCATAAGAAGGACATAAAGCTATTAGTGTCCAAAGGAGGGCTGCAGAGATGGGGAAGGGTCTGAGGGTGCGGTGTGTGAGGAGAGGCTGAGGTCCCTGGGTTTGCTATGGCTCCTCACAGGGAGTGGACGGCAGTGCTGAGCTCTGCTCTCCGGGGTCAGCAGCAGGGCCTGAGGGAATGGCATGGAGCTGTGTCAGGGGAGAGGCAGCTGGGGGTGAGGGGAAGGGTCTGCACCAGAGTGGGCATGGAACGGGCTGCCCAGGGCGGTGGGCACGGCCTCCAGATGCTGCAGCTCAAGGAGCGTTGGTTCACTGCTCTCAGACACGAGGTTTGAGTTTGGGTGGGCCTTTGTGGAGCCAGGGTTGGACTTGAGGATCTTTGTGGGTCCCTTCCGACTTGGGATATTCTACAATTCTATGATTCTACTTTTTCCCATATGAAAAATATGTAACTTTTTGTAGGTTCATGAGATACATTTTTAAAACAGGTTCATGATTTACAAGGTATTGTTGCCTGTCCTGTTCCAAAAGTCAGAATTGTTCTCAAAGAGAAAAGCCTTAATTTTTGTGTAAAAACATGAAAACTGGGAATGGCTATTTGGTCAGTAATATGATTCATTTATTTATGCCTGTAAGGGATGAAGTTCATTTGAAGTAACTTAAACATTTAAGAGGATTTGGAAGTATGGCGGGTTTAATTAGTTTCCAAGAATCGTAGTCTACGTGATCTGTAAGGATGTCCCAGAAGGATTACCTGATTCTTGCTCACTGTCTCCTTTTAAAGGTCTTGAAGTCTCATTCCTGTGGGTAAGCGCTTTGCTTGGAGGCAGACACGGACGTACGGCCTGGTGAGACTGCACCTCAGTGCTAAAGAACTGCCATTAGTTCAGGAAGAGTAGGAGGAAACACAGATGTGATTTTCCTTTATTACTTTAGGTGGACAGCCTTATCTGACTGTCAGATATTTGGAGACAGTACATTTCTAATTTGCTAAGTAGCAAAGGTTACTAAACCCCACCTTTTTTGTGATGACACTGTCTACCTGTATGACACAATACATCACAGAAACAATATATTCTTTTAGTTTGCCTTGACCATTGGACTGGATGATCTTTTTCAGCCTTGGTGATTCTCTGATCCTTTCCAGTCTTACTGCTAAGTCATTAAATTAGTAGCTTTGCTCATAATGTAGTAGATTCTGTGGTTATATAGAAGGGCATTGTGAAAATTCTTCACTGGAAACAGTCTATGGTGTATAATGCAGTAAGAAGAATTCCAATTTTTGAATTGTGTTTTTAGTTTTTTCAGTTATCTTGTTTAAAGTTGGCCTTCAGATGAATTTGAATATCTTGGAAATACATAAAAACATTAAAAACACCAACACAGGCTGTGTGTCTGACTTCTTGCATGACTTTTCCGTGGTTATGAGCATTTTGCTACAAGAAGCAGCTGTTAACTCGTGACAAACTTTAGAATATGAAAATGTGTACATACATATATGCATATTTGCAAAGTAGCACAGGATAGAGAAAATTTTATCTCCTCTGCTTTTGCCAGTGTTCACCTGCATTAATTTTCTTTAACCATGAAATAAAGCAGTAGTGACAGTAAAACATTTCTTCTGTATCAGAGGAGTGTGCATGCCAGCTGTTGCTAGTTAGGGGCCACTGTTGTTTATATTTTATAGCTGTGGGAAAAAAATGAAAGACTAGTGAAAAAAAATCAAACTTGTTTCTTGCATTTATGTTTGAACCTGCTTAAGATGTTGAAGTAATGAAACACAGATTAAAAACTTGTTGATTTAAGAGGAGAAATAAGGTGTCACAGACACCTTACAGACTGACATTGTGCTTAATTCTTAATCTTGCTTTAGTCAAGAATTAGCCAAGATGGAATGTTAGTAAGGAGCAGAGAAATGCTGACCTGCAAGAAAGAGACAACAGCGAGAGTGTTTCAGTGATAATCCATTGAAACGTTGGATCTTGAATGTTGTATTGAAGTCCTCTCATTCTTAGAAAAGAGAGATTAAAAAGAAAGCAGAGTATGTTACTTAAGAGTGTAAATGAAAAAAATTCTGTATAAGAGATTACTTTAAAAAAAAACAAAGGTATTTGCAGTATGTCCAGCTGCAGTTTGAAAAGTGGAGTGTCAGAAGTATTTGTCAGCCTAATGATTTACACTGACATTTCTGGTGACTTTGCATTCAATTTGGTGGGAATTTGTGTCTGGACCACCTACAAAACTTTAAGACAAAAGGAATTATGGAGAAACCTCCTCCAAACTGATTTTTCTGCCTGTCCTATGCCTTGGATAAAGCTCAAGGACCTAATGGAAATGCAACCATAATATATTTTAAGTAAATCAAATATCGTTGGTGCAGCATTCAATTAACAAGCAGTGTCTGAGTGGCCACTGCAGTTTGCATGCAATTTTATTTCCTTTTGTACAAAACATCACTGAGAGATTGTGTTGTAATAAGAAGAGAATATTGTGTGTTCTGTGTACTGGTATTACACAGCTGTTTGTGACATTTTTGTAAAGATTGTGAGTATTTGTACTCTTGCCAGTTAATTTGAGAGTGGGGATGTCAGTAAGTGGAATAAAATATGAAAATAGTGCTGTGTGTTATGTAACACCTGCCGTACTCTGCAGTGTTAAATCACTTGCTGAATAAATGCTGAGATGGATAAAGTATGACAGTGACTAAGCAAATACATCACCTGCTAAAGTTTCGGCAGTACAAACATCATACAGCCATTAGCACCATTAAAATTGCTGCTGAAAGAAAGACTTGCCTAGACCTGTAAGGGGTAAGCCTCTGTTACATCTTTCGTTAAATAATAATGATAATGATGATCATAGAAATTACAAAACAACAAACCAAAGTAAGACTGGAAAGTCCTCGAGATGCAATTTAGTCAGTTCTTTGGTCCCAAGAGTTGGCTGAATTTTATACCTATCTTTAAGTGCAGGTTTCCAGAAATCTGTATGAAATAATGAAACAGTGGGGTGTGCACGAGCCCTTTCTTGCAGTAGTTCACTCCATTTGTAGAAAGACTTCTAATAATTTTCATAATTTCTTCTGACTTCAGTTTAATTGATGCTTTTCCTAACTAGCATACAGCAAGGTTAAATTATTCCCTGTACTGTGCAACTTTCCTTCTGGCTTGATGAGGGTGAAAATGCCTCTGTTTCTTTCTTCTTTAGTCAAAATAGTCCCATTGTCTTCATTCTTTCCACAGTTTATTCTTTTTGAGATGTGACAATTTCTGTTGCTATATGAAGAATCTTTCCATTTTCTTCACGTGACTGTTTGATTCTGTGTTCCTTACTGCTGTTAAATGGACAGACAGGACTGCTTCCTCTTTAATGGAGTGTATACTACAGTTTTATATTCCTGAATGAGGATGGCTGTTTTTCCTTCTTAAATCACATTTTGAACTTGTTTTCAGCTGGTGGGCTATTGTAACTTCATGTCTTCATCTGAAGCACCTGCCATCTAGCTACTTGCTGTGCAGTTGATAATCTGCCAAAGTACAAAAACTTGCACTTGCCCCTGCTGAATCTTTCTATTATTTTACTGCCCACTTGTCTAGGTTGACAGAATAATTTTGAATTTCAGCCTGTTATCCAGCATAGCTGCAATGTCAGCTCTTGGTGATCTGCAGACTTAAGCATATTCTCTGTTCAGGTATGTAGGTTGCTCGTGAAAATACTGCCTGAAACTAGTTCTGGTCCTTGCAAAAAGCAAAAACCCACTCAGTACCCTCCTTCATTTTTGACAGAGAGCTAGTGACAGTTTTGGGTGGGGGGTCCTTAAATCATCAAATTTTGCCTCTACAGTAATATGGTATAGAGCAGATTACCTGCCTTTTCTTTTCATAATGCAAGCACAGAAGGGAAATGAGGAGTCTCCTAGTTCCGCATGCCTTCGCTGTCTTCTCCCCACTGCATTCTCAGTGGGATAGAAGAAAATGTGAATGTTTTAATGAGATTGAACTATAAGAAATGGAAATAATTATTCCTAGGAGTAAAGTGGGACTTACAGTACAGAATGAGAAGATAATGTGGAGGTGCTTGTTTGCACCTGAGTAACTCCATGTTTGCTGATAGCTGGGTGATGAAATCCAGGTATTCGGGGGCTGTTTTAATAGCTTTGGTTATTGAAGCTGTGCTTTCTGAGGTTGGATACCTGTAAAAGTGCTCAGAGAGAGCTGAGTTCTGGGGGAGGCATTCATGTGTGCAGGCCTTATTGCAATGTAGTATAATGCTTTGTCATTATGTAATGTACTCTTAAAATTATTCAGCATTCGTATTTATAGAAGGAAATATGTTATGAGCTCAATCGTGTTATGAAAACAGTGACATGCTGAAAAGTGCATAGAATTCAGTGTATTTATTTTGTGGTGAGAGCCAACTGTGGTTGCATGATGTAGATAGACGTGAAGTCCTCAGTAGTCCTATTATCAATATTTTACTGGTGTTGTCATGCTTGTTTGTGGAATTGGAGCAAACACTGAGGAGGATGAATCCAAATCTGCTGCTAATTCTGCTAATTGCCCGCTAATAACAGGTTGCTAATAACAGCCTTGGGACTTTTGAGAGAAGAAAATGGTAGAAGTTAAGTTGACAGATGTCCTGACTGCACTGAATTTGATGCTGGTGGAATTTAAACTGAATGAAGTATGGACACAATTAGTAGGGAGATTAATACAAGTTTACATGAAAACTTGAATGCAGGATTATTGTACAGGGATATGATGATACTTAAAATACCTTTTTATGTGTCTCTAGCATATTGGAGGGTCATGTTCTGAAGTTCTCGGTAGTCAGTTTTGAGTTCAGGTCTTAAACTACAGATACCTACCATTTGAAATATGCCTAGTGTGGGTTTCAAGGGCTGTAAATGATTTTATGGCAGTCATTGCAAGGCATACATGGGGACGAGTTGAGTGCTAGCCTTCTGCAAAGCACTGTGTTTCAGCTTTAAGTGTGAGCACACATCATTTGCAGGTATACCTGGAGATATTTTTATTACTTGTTTCTCAGTTTAAGCAAACTTAGAAAAAGTACAACAAAAAAAGTTGAAGGTGACTGAAATTTAGGTTTTTTTCACTGGTGAAATATTTGTGTTACCCACACTACCTATCATCAAAATAAACACTAGAGAAGAGCGGTAATTTGAAAGTGTAAAAGAGAAGAAACAATGAAGAGCTTTTCCCAGTTTGTGAGTTTGTTGTGAGAAGAAGCTGGTTTTCAGTTTTTAAGTCCTCTACCTAAATTGTCTGATTGAGTGCTTCATAGTTATTTTAAATCCATGTAGTAGTAAGGAAGACTGAATGCCCAGTCTTTCAGCACTGGCAATAATGCTGGAAACCACCTTTCTCCTGCTTCTTTCTTAATTAAATAGCATCAGCCTGGAAGCAAGAGTTTGCTCTTTTTTATTTTTTATTCTTATTTTTTCTGTCTGACTGTATATGATATGTAATCTTTTCCTATAATTATGAACAGATATGCTGATTCCAACGTCTTTTATTTGTGATTTTGCATTACTCTGTGATGGAAGGCTCTGTCATGATGTAGCTGTTCTTTAATGGTGGTTGAAATATTAACACGATCTCTTGATTGCTTTGTTTTTCTTCCCCTTTGAGCTGTGTTTCTGGCTAGCTCTATAGCATGAAGTAAATGAAAATAGAAGACTTCAGTTTCATTCTGCTTAAATTCAAGGTTTGTAAACTTTGCTATGCAGCAAACTCACCCTATACCTTATTCAAATGACGTGCCTCAAAAAAAGTTCATTTGTCAGAGCATTGCTCTTCAGCTTCATTGAAGAAAATTTAAACATTCCTGTTCGTTCTTTTGATTCTTGTTTAGCAAACTTCCCTTTGTGGTGTCAATGAATGAATGAAGGCCATCAGCAATTGTTTGAGTGAATGCAGTTATTCTATTCTGTCTCCCAGCAGATGATGGGAGGCATTGGAGAGTTCTTAGCTCAGTTGCCAATGTGTTTATTAAAAGAGCAGAAAACTAGGTGCCATGAAAGACCAAGATAGTGGTGGATAGTGGTTTTGACTTGTAAGAATTCAAAACCTTTCATTCTGAGACTTTTCATCTTTGCTGTAGTTATCTGTTGGATTTTATGGAAATATTTCCTACCAAAGTTCAGTTGTTTGATTCTACCATGTCTAAATAAATATCAAAGGCAGCAGTTGGGCATGCGACTTCTTATGGTGAGCTGACAGAAAATAATCAACGTTATTAAAAACCGTGTACTAAGTCCAGTCTGGCTTAGCCCCAGAACAGAGCATTAAAAACATTTGGACTTCCAGGTACTATGAGGCAAGGACAGAGCAGTACATCTTGGTGACTGGAACTAAAGTCAGCTATAGCCAAGGCACTGTGCTTGGAGGGTTGTTATTAACTCTGAGCCATTGTTTTCACTGTTGGGGTTATTGTTATCATTTAAACTGCCACGAAGAGTAAGCTTATGCTTTCTGTGATCTTCATTCTAAAATATTTTCTTGAACATACACTAAAAAACAGTAGAAATTATTTTCAAGTACTGTGTATTTTTCATATTCTGCTGGAACACTTTTACAGATTCATTTAGCATTCCATGAAATATTGGAAACCTCAAGCCATTAGCAGCATAATACTGAAACACAAAACCCTTTCATTAAAATAGTTGTCAGTAGTCTTTTAAGAATAGATTAGTGAGTTGTCTGCTACTGCTTCAGACTCAAGAAAGCGTATTAAAAGTAGCTGTTTCGCATGATAAATGAAATTTTCTAGTAACAAACAAGAAAACAACCAGGGAGGATAGTGGAAGGGAATAAGTAAACAACTGGAAATGCTTGGCTGTCATTTATAAATATGAAATTACTACATGAAGATTTATTTTGTTTCTACGAAAGATGGATGTTTATAATCATGCATATAAATCTTTGCAGTTTTACTTAGATTTTTTTTTTTTTAACAAATTGTCAGTTCATTTTTGGACATTTGAATTAGATTCATCAGACATGATGAATATGGTTTTGTCTGCTTGGGCTCAAAAGTGAAGTCAGTATTCTTATTTTAATGTTGTCTAGAAAATGAGGTGATGTGCCAAACTAGACCAGATGTTGTATTGAACAGCAAGCTGTACAGATTTCTTGTAATTCTTTTGGTTCCCTGAGCATATGTAATCATACACTGGCAGTGTGAAAATGAAGTTAATCCTTTTTTAAAGGACTTGGTAAAGTAATGATAAATACTGGCTACAGAAATGTTAAAATTTAATTCAGTCACCATATTGATTATGTGATAGTCTATATATATATAGTCTATATCTGGGAAATAATTTCCCAGATAGTCTATATCTGGGAAATTATAACATTGATATTAAAAAGTGTAGAGAATAAAGCAATTCTAAAACAGGATTTTTATGTAAGTGCTCAGGATGGTAGACTCTGGAACTCCTGGAATATAATACCAAAGTTTTATAATTAAAAAAAAAAATGTTGGTACATGTTATAAATCTATGGTTTGTCCCTGTTTGATGCTCTGGAGATGCTACTTCTATTTTCTTTTACTGCGTGAGACCTGATTGCCCTCACATTTCTAAGCAGTTCATTACAGAAATAGTCAGTTGGTTTTCACATGTTTAAAGGAGAGAAATTCTGGCCATGCCTTCTACCTCAGTTTGCTCACTTTATTCTTCTCATATCCCATGTAGTTGACTGGCCTTAGAAAATTACCATTTCCTACCTTTTTGCACATCTGGGGACTTGCATGTTGTGCCTCTCCATTCAATTAGGATTTTAGCTCAGAGCATCCTCTAATGCCTTTAAATCCCAGCAGGGATTTATTTCTACTCTGCCCCCCAGTCATAGGAAGGGTTATCATTTAGAAGTTATTAAGGTCTAGTAAATGCTATCTCTCAGTGGTGATCTCACACTTCTTCTGATTATCTGCGCTGGCTGCACCATGCATTGCATTTCTCCTATCTAGGTGCTGTTACCTTTAAATTCTTAGGCAGGAGCTCCTACCATTTTTTGAGGCAGAGCAAATGCTCTGCTGTTTCATGGCATTGGTTAGGTTTGCTTTCTGTCACTTTTCTGCTGAAATCATTGTGAGCTTTGTGTAAACTCTGAGCACTTGGGCCCCAGTTCTGTAAAACGCTTCATCAAATGTCAGCTGCTGTGCCAGACTGGGACTCAGATTCCTTTTCCCCAGCAGAACCAGGTCCTAAGGCTTGATGGCATGTTGATGCCTTTGGTTGGGTTTGCACTGATAAAGATGATTTCAAGATTCTTAACTTCATTTCTTGCCTTGAATCTTGAATCTTTTGCATTCATTAGAATCTCAGATGATTCTGGCAATTCTCACAATTGATTTGGAGAAAGTAAAGCTGAGATAAGCTATTTTTAAACAGTGTAAAATCTTGTCATTAGCTGAAATTAAATTGCTTTGAATAACCTCACCCTCTCTGGAGGATGAAGAGGTTTTGCACCCAAGGAATGGATTACGATAAGCTAATGAGGTGGGTGTGAGATAATGTGCCATGGGGGCTGGAGGAGAAGAAAACCTGCACATCAGCAGCCCTTCCTCAGCAGTTGCCACGTTGTGGCTTTGTGGTAGCTGCCACTTGCTGGGTAAACATGAAGGTGTGTTCTTGTGCTGCACTGAGGCAGCGGGCTGCTGTCAAAAGCAGTTCGACCATCATAGCTGACAGTCAGGTGCTGGAAGGAAGTTCAAGAGTTACTCTGGTGGAAAACGTACCCATCATATAATGGTTTTTTTTTTCATGGTTGGATTGGCAGGCTGATGTAATTCATTCTCCATATTGTGAGGTAAGAGCAGCAGTGCAATTAAGCAGATCGTAAAACTTCCCAGTGAGAAGCCCCAAAAAATCTCCTCAAGGTAAACAATGTCTTTGGTTCTGGTAAACGTGGTGATCAGAGGTGGGAAACAAAAGGACATGGCCACCCTCTTTTCAGTGGTCTGTGGGGACAAGACAAGGGGAAACGGCCGTAAACTGGAACATGGGAAGTTCCGCATCAATATGTGAAGGGACTTCTTTCCAGTGAGGGTGATGAGCCCTGGAACAGGCTGCCCAGGGGGGTTGTGGATTCTCCTTCTCTGCAGATATTCCAGACCCGCCTGGACGCCTACCTGTGCAGCCTGCTGTAGGGAGCCTGCTTTGCAGGGAGTTGGACTTGACGATCTCTAGAGGTCCCTTCCAGCCCCTACAATTCTGTGATTCTGTGAAATCCTAGTTAAAAGGAGGTTTGTGAATGCCACACCGGTTTGCAGATCAGCCCTGCCATAGAGCATATATATAATGAGCAGCAGTGGTCTGCACTGTGCCACCTCACCGAATTTGTTACTGTTTTTCTTTCATATTCCTGTTTACTTCAGCAGTGCTATTTTATTCCACTTCCATTCTCTCTAATTGTCTTCTATTTCTCTGATCGATCTGTGGATCATAATAAGTGCATAATTACAATTACAGTAACATTAAGGCCAGTGAAGTTTTTGTGACACAGTACAATGACTGTATTTCTTCCTCAAGGAATCTAGATTTAAGACTTAACATTTGCATATTCCAGTGATTAGTTTCAACAATAATAGCTCAGTATTTCTTAACTGTTTAGTGTGATTTCTAATAGGTAATTTTGGCAAGCTACTTTAAAATCATTTTGATTTTTTTCACAGTAGCCACTGTAGTTGTCAAATCGTTTATAGAATAATATTGCCAACAAAAAAATTCTGAACCGAGAGGAAAATAATATAATTAAAACTGTTTGAAAAGAAAAAATAAGTGAAAACAACATGTGCAAGTACAGTACTCTTGAATCAGGAGCTGCTGCACTAATAGGTATAAATAATACAATACTTTTCCTGTGGGAATCTTGTAAGGCTTAATTGGCTAAAGGCTGAAAAGCACTTTGCGATCCTGTGTAGAGATATGCTGTGTAAGAGTGGAATGCTACTTAAAAAAAACCTAAATGCTGTTGTACAACATTTCTGTTCTGTGTATCTATCAGTACATCCAACTGGTGCCAATGGAGATCAGACCTATGGGTTTTATTGGTATTATTGGAAATGTGTCAAGTCTAGAACAACTTAAGCTGAGTAGGGCTAGGTTTTGGTAAATCATATTATCATTTAATTAAATTAATCATTTATTTGCCGCTAGCATCACCTTCTTTTTTGCTAAAGGTTTTAGATTACTTGTCTTGTGATGCCTTGTTTACTTGCTTTTCTAATCTGCTTACATTGAAGAGATTTCTGGGAGAAATCAAGACTTGAAAACTTGAATTTTAAATCTTAGCGGGTGATGGGCCTTGCGGAAGTCAGCACTTGTTAATACTAATTCTGAATGATGAATTTTCATCTTTAAATTCTCACATTCATCCATTTATTGTTTTCCTTCAAAGTTTGTAAGCATGGGCAAGCAAGTGAAAGTGTTCTTTTTTCCTGTTAACTACTTACATCAAGCTAGGGCACTACAATCTCTTATTGCTTGCCTCTCCCTGTGGTTGCCAAGCTTTTCTACATAATTTCCTTGCCAAATGGCTTACATATTAATATTTTAGCCCCGTTCTTACCAACCTCAGGGCAGTGGTATGCCCCAGGCACAGAAATACAGTTGTTTCCTTAGGAGCCTTCTAATCTTCTCCTTAAATGCTTTGTCAGAACCCGTGACAGATAAATGAAGACAGTACAGTTCAAGCTAGAGGTGACTTCTTTGTACACGTGTGGTCATGCGTTCACTAACGAGGAAGCATCGTGTTACAGTGGAATCTCTGCTGTGAACATTTACATTTTCTCTTCTTTATCCATACTGAAGTCTGTGAGACTTATTGATTTTGAAGTAAAATCCATAGAGAAATTTGTCTCTGTCTTTCTTTTTTTGGTTGGCTGTTGAAATATACATAGTTCTGGTAAATGCTCTGTCTGTTTGCAGAGTTTCATTATTTCTCTAATCGAGACAGACAAAGGAGCGATGCTGCTGCTGAGTTGGAGTTTGAGCTGAGATCAAGTTCACATCACAGCTAAGGCTGAGATATCTATTTCTGGTGGTACTGTGATGTTTTAGCTCAAGATGACAGCAAATACATGAAATTGATCTATTTAGAGCTTGGTGAGTCAGAAAGTTGATATGACAGAAAATTTATAACTCCTCCTCACCCTCCCCCAACATTTAGGGGTGAAAGATGGTAGAGAAGGCTAATTGATTATATGTGTATTGAAACCAAGAAATAACTCTAAAATATTCATTTTATTTATTGTGTGCTATTAATATCTAAGTTCATTTTTTAAAATTATAGCATACCTAGAATATTAACACGTTGAGGACCTGGGGATGTGTGGTGAGTCATGGATTTCACCAGTTCTCAGTAACAGGAGATGGGGGGAATCAGAGTAATACCGAGATGTAGCAGCTGAAGCAGAGATAAAGTCTTCCCCTAATATGTGGAACAGTTGAGAGATTCATTCTAAGCCTACTTCTCTGGCACGACCCATCTAAGTCATTTGGTTTACTTGGTATTGGATAGGTTGGGTTTGTTTCTTAGGTTTCCTTTTCTTACTGTGACATACGAAGTGCCTGTACTGTGTGTATTTGGGTATAGTGCATTTTTTTGCAGGTGAAAGTTAATGTAACCCATTAGGTAGCTTGTGTGTTGAATCTGGTAGGTGAAACATTGCCATATTTCTGCCTTCTACTTGAAGGAGCTTGTCAGTCATTATTTGATCAGTGAATGATATCTTTTGAGCTTAACAGTATCTTCTGTCTACCACAAGCATTTGCAGGAGGCTGGGCTGCTGCTGCCAGGGGCATGCTTCTCCTATGGGAATAACTGCTGCTTTCCAGTTGGCCCATCAGCTGGTCCAGCAATTCTCATGGCTGTGGTTAAGGAGTTCTGTCTCACATTGTAAAGATAAAGCTATGTAGCCTTATGCTTTTCTGAAGTTTATAGCAATGTGTGTCTCCATCCCACCTATGTCACTGATACATGGCAACACATGCATAAGTGACTTTCAATAAGTGCAAAGTTCAGGAAGTTGTACTGTCTTAGGAGTGCAGTGTGTATTATGTTTGTCATGCTCCATACTGTAGAGCTGCAGTTCTATAGTCCAGTTTTCGATTACTATGGGGGAATCATTAAGGCTTAAAATGAATTACTTGCTGTTCCTCTACTGTCCTTTGCACAAGTCTATGCATGTCCCATTCTTGTTATTTAATAACTGACTTAAAAAAAATATTACTCCCTCTTCCTGCTAAGACAGGATGAGGTTTTTATGATTTTATGTTCAAATGGAGCACCTAATCAGTGGGGAAAAGAAAAGATGCCACTGCACTTAAGTACTGCTAATATCTTATTTCTAACCAAATTTATTTTGGCTCAGAAAAAAATCTGTAGGAGTAAAATACTTTAGGATATATTCTTCTATAGAAAAATAAAGATAAGTTGCAGACATTGATGGAAAAAAGAAGGCAGAGGAGAAATGTTGGCAATCTTGACTGAAGTGAGAATTTTATGATTATTTGATTGTCTCTGTCCCTTTGACCTGATAGTCACTTACACTGTGTCTTCCAAGCAAGAGAGCTGGCTGGCAACTTCTTCAAGGTACTGAAAAGAGAACATTCCCTCAGACAGAGGTAGTGGTTTTTTTCAGATTGCTTCCCTCAAAAAATAGAGATTTATTTAAAAGCAGGAGACAAATTTGACAATATTTGACAGCGATTTATTGCTTTTCTTGCAATCTAATTTGTAATGGATTGAAAATATGCTTATGTAATGAGGATTTTCATTTAAAGTATGGAATTTGCTTTTAACAATTTTGTCTTATTGTGGAGGGAGGGAAGAACACAGGTGTGTCAGTAGGAGCTCAGATTAAGACTGCTTAACTTTCAGTAGGGTTTTGTGCTTCTCAGTTTTTGCTTGTGATGGAAATTTTGCACTAAAGAGATTAATTGGCGTTTCTTCTGTAAAGAGCAAACTCTTTTAGTTTGTGAAAAAGAAAATTGAGAAAAGAAAATAATGAAGGTATAAGTGAAAAAAAAAAGCACACTTTGTCTAAGCAGGCATGATTTTTCCTGAATTTAATCTGCTTTCACATATATATATCAAACTGTTCTTTTACACTGATAGCTATATTTCCTCTGGCCTTGCATTTCTTTCTGTTCAGCCAAATTATTTTTGTTTGGACTGCTCACCTTAAACTTCTACATTTCACATGTTAAAATGTTAAAAGTTTGTTGTCTTTTCATCTTCTAGAACCAGAAACTTGAATTTGTTTGCCTTGGATCTTCCAATTCTAATTGTGCTGACGACTTATATAAGCTGTTTATGACTGATAAGCTTGCTGATTGCAATTTCCAGTGTAAGGTTACTCTGCTCTTCTTGGATAAGCCATTACTACATGTCTTGAAACTTCATTGTGTCTGTCTTTGAAACAGTCTTATTCCAGTTACACAGTGCAGCTATAAAGTTCGCCACTGAGTATTGAGACACATGCTACCTGTCTTGAATCTTCACTAGAAAGTGTTATCGTTTTCGTAAGTGGGAAATTTATAGATAAGCAGTCAGGTTCAGCTTGGTAATACTGTGTCAGGAGAAGCAGTAGGATCTGTAGCAACGTTTGATAGGCAGCACAGGGAACTGAAATTTGTTGCAATGTGCTGTGAAGTCCTTTCTCATTGATACCACGATCCAGCCTGAAATGTAGTGATGAATGTATGTAAGATGATGGCTGGAGATGTTTTAAAATTGTTGCTTTCCCAAGTGGTTCTTGTAGAAGTGTGTTCCCTTGTCCAAAGATATGCTGCCTGCTATGAATATCTTATCCTATCCCGTAGTCCTAAGGAATGATGAAGGTGGTTGAAGGTACGCTTCATGTTTTCTGTGTTTGCCTCTGCATGTAGGACTGAGCACAAAATCATGTAATTTCTTAAAACAATAGACATCCTCTGGGTCAGTTGTTTTAAAAGTTATGTGGTTGATAATACCTTTTATTCACATTTAAGGAAGTATTATGTAATACTGAGAGAAAACATGGTCGTCTCTTATGCCAGAAAATGTTTTCAATTTTCTCTCGATATTGCAAACCTCAAGATGTTGCCAAAGGCATCATTGTGATTAATGGATCACTGTTAGAGAGCAGACAGGAAGCCAGCTTGTGACACATTTTTGTTTCTGTTAGGAACAATAACAAAAAAATGAATTACTCTCCATGTTTCTTGGAGCTTGCAAATGGATTAATGACTGTATGAGCACTGAGTACATGAAAAAAGTGAGAGCCAAATACTTACAGGCTATGTTATCTTGCTTCTTGCCTGCTAATTTGTAGTGTATGCAGTGTTTTGTTTCGCTGAATGTTCAGCTCTCGTTGGTGACATCTGAAAATGTTCTGCACTTGGGAGGTCATATTCTAGAATGAATTCATTCTAAATCATCTGCCAGGCTATTTCAGAGGTCTTTGTTTGTTATATGAATTCAGCATATTCAGTAAGAGGAGGAGTCCATTGTAATGTGCAACAATATAGCTGCATTTTAAAATGAGTTTTAAAAAAGTCTGAGTTCATTATTGCTATTGCACGTGAAATAAATTCTGCTATATTCTGTGCAGTGTAGATATGATCATGGCAATACAATTATATTTGCTGCTGTATGCCTACATAGTTTTCAAAACTAAAATTCAGTGCTTAGCTAAATTGCTAAGTAGACTGGTAAATGTCCAATTTTAGCAGCCTAGCATATGCTTATAATTTTTGTCTTAACATATGCTATGTTGGTTGAACTCCCCTCCCCACACATACGGTAGATAAAAGCTGTCACATCACAAAATGGTGGCAGCCCAACTTTCTAACGTTTTCCATGGCACTTCAGACTCTTGCATTAATTAGCTATTCCTGGATAGGAGACAGACTCTTGTCTTTGTAGAATTTTGGTTTCAAACCCGTTCTATACTTCAGCTGCTGCATGCTGTAATCCATCTGTATTTCTGCAGCCATAAGCAATAAAAAAAAAGGCACAGCAGGGCATACAGTGAAGTGGTCAGTGAGAGTGAGGATGCTCCTGGTTTACAGGTCTAAATACCTAGCAAATGGCACTGAAACCAGGCTTGTTTGGTTCCTTGATGGGGAATACTTTGCATGAAAAAGAACATTTATATCATTCACTGTCCTAAAAGATATGGTTGATTAAAATACCCCTGGTGTACAGGGCTTTTCCTTTGCATCATGAGATGCTAATCTTTCCCTCTTTTTTCCTTCTTTTTTGAGACAGGGGACTTTTGCTGAGTATATGATTCTTCCCTAAAACTCAGTGGAGTTGAGGGCACTTGTGACAAATTCCAGCGCATCTGTGATAATGCTGTCTTAATCCCTGCTGCACTGTGACACAGAAGCCTGGATTTAAACATGAAAAGACATGCCTTAACTAAAAGAATGGAGCTTTAGGTGAGATGTTAGTAGTAAATTCTTAGCTCAGAGGGAGGTGAGGCACTGGCACAGCCTGCCCAGAGAAGCTGTTCAAGGCCAAGTGGGATGGGGCTCTGGACATCCTGATCTGGTGGGTAAAAGCCCTGCCCCCAGCAGGGAGGTTGGATCTGGGTGTTCTGTAAGATCCCTTTCAACCCAAACTATTCTGTGGTTTACATTACAGCAGTATGATTCCTCATCTCATCCAACTGCCTTTTGAATGTGTTCCAAAATCGTGATTTTTTACTGGTACTTTATTCTGCCATTTCTGTGCTGCTGAGCTCTTGACTATGGTGTAGTTGTGCTATGAGAAGTCCATTCTGCTCCTGCATAGAGATGGTTGGTTTTCTGTGAGAGATGAAGGAGCCCTCTGCTGATACTGCTTCAGAAATGGCACAGGGGCTGTAGTAGGGCTCTGACGTTGGCCTAGGGCAATTACACGTGTGCCTGGCCTATCCACAGAATAGACAGGGTTTCTCTGAGGCCCTCATCCCTGGATAGCATGGGTCCCAGTTTCTGCTCCTTGATTTGCTTCAAAGCTGATTTAAAAAACTGTACCCACACATGGGCATGTTTTCAAATGCACTGACAAAACACTGCATGCAGTATCAACCTAAAGAAAAATCCTAGCTGCAGCCACTGTATGAGACTTATTGGTATGGAGGTAAAGACAGAGGGACAAGCCTGTAGCCTCTACCACATCGTCCTCAGAGGAGCTGGTTAGACAATCAGGAATGTGGCAGTGGTGAGGTAAGGAACCAAGTGACAGGAGATGGTGGGCCTATCCATTGCACGTCCATCCACAGTGCTTTAGGAAGCCCCAGGAGCTGTTTTCCAAAAACGTGCCTCGGCTCCCACCTGTGTAAAAGCCACTGTCACACCCTGAACTCACAACCCCTTTGGTGACCCTGGTGGAGTACCGTGCCATCTTTAGATCACAGATGTCAATGGTGGTTGTTCAGTGTTTATTTCCTATTTCTGTGTTTGTTGTCAGCTGCAGTACTGCTGCTGTTTCGCTAACTAGAAGTCTGTGTTGGGGCATTCAGGATCTGTCAGCATGCACAGAAATCACTTCCTTGTTACTTCCGACTAATGAACATGGTGGAAATGAAGAAAGAAAAGGATATATTTTTCACACCTGTAGTTCGAAGTCTACTAGGCATAATTGTCTATTCATTATAATGAGCAGAAATAATTAACTTATATTTAACATCAGTTATTTATTGTTACTAGAAAGGTGAAAGGGATCTTTCTTTTCTGTTGTAGCTCTTCAGCCTGTTAAATATTTTGTTGGTATCAGATTTTCTTGCTTTTTTCACCTTCCTTCTCTATGAATTGTTTTTCCCCATGAATGTAATTTGTCATCAGTTGAGTTAAAGGCAGTTCAGTACTTATTTTTGTGCATTGATCCTGGAAATGACTTGTACATTTCTGTGGTCAGAGAGGGAAGCAGAAGAGTGTGCCGGTGAAGAACTTCAGTGTTTGTGGCACTGTTGTGTGATTCTGCACCAGTTTCATCTTTACTGTTTGTTGGTTGTTTTCAGTACTTAGACACTGGATAACTCTGTAACTCATTGAGAAATGTTTTTTGTTTTTTTTTTTTTCTTTTTTTTTTACTATTGCTCACAGTAGATTCTCTTTAGATTAGGACGGGTGCAGATGGTAAGGCAGTTCAGGCATAAGCATAATGTTAAGATAATAACTGTGAAGTAACCTAATCCATTCTCCTCCCCACATATGATTGTGACAAGAATGTATCACACGATCTGAAAAATTAACATTTCAGAACTATCAGAGGCTGAATAGCAAATGAATACACTAAGAAGAGTCTCCCTTAGAAGTCATGCATCTAAAAATAAAAAATAAACAAACAAATACTCTTTTTATTTTTTTTCAAGCACTTGTTATGTTCTGTTTTTTTTTCATAATGCTGTAATCCTGAGAAGAACTGTTTATGTGAACGTTAAACTTGTGATTCTCAAAGGAATGGCATTTAGGAAAGAAGTAAACATCACGAGATTCATGATAAAGTCATGAGAGTTCTTATATTACAGTTATGTATAAGTTTTGAATTGAATTTTTTAGAGAAATAAATGTATGGGCAGATGGTGATATTTACTTAAGGGAAGCTGAATACATTATCTGACTAGAACTGGATATTTCAAGCAGCTGTTTGAAAATGAGAACTTGCTTTCCATGAAGGAGAACGTATGTTTGGGGAAAATGGAGCCTCTCTTTTTGAAACATAATGCCGTCCATCGCTTTGTCTGTGTCAGAGGGCTTTCTGTCATGTGTGTGTATGAATTGATCTATGGGAGAACCGTAACAGAAGTGGTCAAGAACTGAAGCGAGTTATCTTACTGTGCCATGACTATCTAGCTTGTCTTTATTTTGATATAGTGAGTTACAATTGCTTCAGAAAATAAATCTGTAGAGATCATACAGACCAGAGGAATGGAAACCAGATATAAACAGAGCTGTTACCTGATTTTGAGGGGCTGTGTATTCCAAAACATTCCTATTCTAATCTATTGGAGCTTAAAAGTATAAAAAACAATCTTAGCTTGTGTGTTCTGTAATGCTATTGTAAAGATGAAAAGCTATCCCTTGAAGATCGTTGTTTATTCAATTCTTGTGTCTTTTCTTCCCCTGTTTCTTTAAGAAAACTTTCTCAGGAAATTCTTTGGCCCTGGAATCCTTGATTCATAGAGAAACATAGATTAATTTGTTGTTTGGAGCAGGTGCCTTGCCCCAGTCACTTCTAATGCCTCTGTTTTCCCATTTTGCAATAAGAGTTGTAATGCTTAAGTATTTTACTGGAATCTCTGCCAATATTTGTGAAGGCCAACTATTGATCTTCAAGTGATTTTACATCTCAGAATGGGCTTACACGTTTTGTGTGCCTGAAGGCACTGTGATCCTCTTTGTTTACAGAATTCTCTCCAAACACTACAAAGTCATCCTTGTTTATGCATGAAGTACAAAGAGAGTCTGTTTCTAAACAGAGTGGATGTGTAAAGATGGTACTTTGATAGATAGACACAATCTGCAGAATCATATCATTTCATTGACCTTCCTGATAACTATCAAGCCTTCATCCACAGTGGTGTAAGCAAGAAAAACAATACAATATGTTAATGCCAGGGCTTTTTTCATTAGCGTGTCTCTGTCCACTGAATAGCGTTGCAACATTTCCGAGCTTCTCATGTTCAGTAGTCTGATATTGCCTAATATTTTAACAGAATGAAAAAAAAAACTTCTTAATGCAATGTTTCCTCATTTGTAAAGAGTTACAGTGTCTGGAATGAGATTAAGACTAGGTCTAGTGTCATTAATGCTGATGCAGTGGTGCAGAAGACTGATAATTGAACAAGATATCCTGAAATTTGATCATAAGGTTGTTTCTCCTCCAAAGTCAAAACAGTAGTCTGTAATGGGAACTTTGTCATATTAATCAAACAGACATTTGGATTTCACTTATCTGTGAGGTGCTAACAGTTTCTGCAACAAGACGGAGATACGAACTTTAATTTTGTTCTGTTTTTTTTCTTCTCTTTTAGGTTATAAGAGAGTTTGCAATGGCAATGCTCTGGAAATTCATGAGAGTAGCCAAGTATTCTAAAACGGCGTTACCACCAAAAATAAAAGTAAGAGGAATTCCCACCCATTCAAGGCAGTCTGTATCTTCAGATTTTGCTGCCAGCGTACCCTGCTCAAATACTGTGGAACTGTTTGGTAAATCTTACCCTCAGGATGACTACAGCAATGTCACAGAGAAGATTCTTTCCAAAGTGGGGAAGAACTTGCATAACAAAAAGCATCACCCTTTGTGGCTAATCAAGGAGCAGGTGAAGGACCACTTTTACAAGCAATATACAGGACGCCGTGGGAATCCACTCTTTTCTGTCTATGATGGTCTTTCTCCAGTGGTTACAGTGCAGCAGAATTTTGATAAGTTGCTTGTCCCACGGGACCATGTCAGCAGAAGAAAGGAGGATAACTATTACTTGAATCGTAGTCACATGTTAAGAGCACACACATCAGCTCACCAGTGGGACTTGATACACTCTGGTCTAGATGCCTTTCTGGCGGTGGGAGATGTTTATCGTCGTGATACAATTGACAGCACCCACTACCCAGTCTTTCATCAGATGGAAGGAGTTCGGCTCTTCTCCTGTCACGAGGTAGGAATTCTTTAGTTGAACTGAAAGAAATTTGGGGTAAGTTGCATGATCATGTATTTGCTATGAGGAGAGTGCACGCCTGTAAACAAGTTACCACAACACAGTTGTTGTACAGTATGTTGATAAGAACCAAGTGTTCGGTCATGTAGTAATACTTCTAATTTGGAAAAAATATAGGTGAAAAAGTGGAATTTGGTAACAGCTGTGTAAGCTTCCTCAGAAAAATATGGAAAGCCAGGGCGATATTATTGAAAACTAGTAAAATAAAACAGTATCTGAAAGCAGAAAGCTTGCTCAGCTAACAATGTGCACATTTCAATTCTCGTTCTATCAAAAGTCCCTTACAGTAAAGTCATTTCATCTCAGACTTTGTCGTATTAATACTTCAAGGACTTGTGGATGTGAACTGTTGTAGCTATTTCCAGAATGAAGTTTTTATTCTTTAGTCTTTTTTTCTTTTAACAGCTCCAAGCTTCTGTAAATGAATGGTTTTTTGTAATGAATTGTTCCATTCTTTATTTGATCCCAAAACTGTTTTGAAGGATTTATCTATTGCAGCCACCATTTATGGGTTTGCAGTACATACATATAAACTAATGAAATCCAGAAACATCAGCTCAAGAGTGCTAGGTAGATGTCCAAGACTTCTAAGTTTGTGTGTTTTATTGGCACAACTTTCATGTTCTGCAGATGCATGAATGTCATTAAGCATTCTGTGGTATCATTGATGAGTGGTGTATATAAGCCAGTTTGTTTTCCGAACAGTAATTGATTCATATAGTTTGTATATGCTTATAGCAATACTGCCAAATTCCCATTTATATAGCTAAAACTGGCTTATTCTAATACTGAGATGACTGTTCTTAATGTGATTGCCAATGGGTGACAGGAGCTTGGCAGGGAAGCCTGATGGGTTTGGATGCTTGAGGGAAAACTAGGGAAATCACAGTGCACTACTTTTCTTGCTGGTGGGAAAGGTTCATGCTGTCTTCACTGGTGCTTCCCACCCCATGCCACCACTTCCTTTTCCGCCTTGAAAAAGTTAGCTGTATCTGGAGATGGCTTGGGCACTGTATGATATTGAAAACAGCTTGTAACCACTTCTTTTGTCATTGGGAAATAGACGTCTTGCAGTTTTATCCAAAATTTGTTTGCTGTTCTTTCTCATAGGCCCGCAAGGATATACACGATAGAAAAATGGATAATACTTTATGAAAATGCTGGTTTTTAAATATTTTATGTTCATGCCATGTTTTTCACTTCAGCAGGAGTTCAAACATCCAGATCTTATCTGTCACAAAATTATAACATCTACACTCGGAATTTCTACAAATGTTGACATGGTTGATAGAATTATTGAGATTATTGTCAAAGAATGTGCTTCTTAAATTCTGGCCCTCAGGAAAGAATATTTCTGCCTCTTGCACAAATTTAATAACAGGAATAATAATAAGATTTAATAAGTGGGAAGAAATTTACAGAAACGTTCACTGACATTACCTAATCAGTTAGTAATACAGGATGTATAACTATCTGATTCATTGCATTATAGATTGTTTCTCCTTTTTTTTTTTTTTCCCAAGAGAATGATTGAGATGTTATTGGAGAATGGTAGTAGTTGATGAATTCGAAGTTAACTGTGTTAAAAGTGGAGAATGTGTCTGCCTCTCAAGAGTGAAAGTCCTTCCTGTCAACTTTCTAAGAAAGAAAGAAGTGCGGCATGGAGCACAATGTGTGAATTTTTTGTTTGTTGGGCAGCAGGCATTAATTCTAAACTCGAGGATGATCTAAAGCATCCCTTTTGCTTCAGCTGCAGATTGAATAGTGGTAGACCTTTGCAATATGTAAAACTTCTTACAGGCATCATCCCAAGAGACTTCTGGAAAAAAATGAATGTGTAATTCTGAAATTTCACTGAAGATTGGTTTTGTGTTTTATATTCTTGTTGCCTGTTCAAAATAATGCAGAAATTTAAATAATTCTAAAAAGAACTGTCTGAGTGGAAAAAAAGCAAAGCCACATTTAAATGCAGCTAACACTACATGAGAGAAATATTACTCTATTTTTATATTCATTTATTTATACTCATGTTTGAATTATAACATACTGAACAGAAGCATGTGGATGTCAGGACCAGCCACCTTCATCTCAGTCTTTTCATTCATAACCACACTTGCAGTCTCTAGTGAGGAAATTTTCACACTACTGAGGATAAGAAGATAAGCAGCTAAAGGAAAAAAACCTGTTAGCTCTTAGCTGTAAGCCCTAGGTGAATTTCATTCTATGTGCTATGGCTGGTTTATTGCTCTACTTTCTACTTTTGATGCCTATACATTTATGATTATTGTTTTTTCATCAATGGAAGTAACCACAGAATGGGGGAGGATGGGAAAGAGAGAAGTAGTGAAGAAAAGCTTAAAATCTAGAATGATTTTTGAGGAGTTTGAATTGAGAGGAATTTGCCATCTCATCTCAGATTGGGAATGACAGAAAAGGTCAGTTTATCCGCAGCTAAAATTTGAGGCAGGATAAGGAAGATGTAGAAGTGTCTCTCCTTTTCAAGTTCTGTAGTCAGGATTGGGTGAAAAACTTCTGCCCTTTGAAACCTTTGTTATAACTCTTATTGGTATTAAGGTGAAAAATCAACACCAAGGCCAGGTCTGTATTTATCTTCTTAAAGGGCACATAGATTTTTCTCCTTTGACAGTATACAACTTATTTTTAAAAGTCCTTTGGATTGACAATATTGGTATTTCTGCAGTCAGATTTGAGTTGTCGGAATTTCCTGCATGGAACTGAACTGAAATGATTTCTGTGCTACGCAGTGCTCTTAGCTACAGTTCTTTACTTAGGCAGTTCATGGAAAGGAAAAAAAAAAAAAAGCCTCAACTAAATTACACTTCACGCATATTCACCACCAGAGGGAGCCAATATAAACCCAATGGCAACCACAAAACACTCAGTTGAGAGCAAGTATTGTTTACATATTGCAAGGAGACTTTATAAGCTATTTTATAGTCTGTATTGAATTATACATAAATTTTCATGGGAACAGATGTGAAAACTTAGGAATTGCTATTCTAATTTACTAAGCTCATTCCAATGGAGGCCAATATCAGATTGTTCACATGGGAAAATGATGTTCTCATCAGTCTATCTGATCATGGTAGCATCTGAAAACTATCAATAGGGAAACTAGAAAAAAGAAGTGTAGATACATATTTATTCTTTATTAAAATTTTGCCATTTCCTCCAAAAATGTTTTTTGTTAAGGTGTGTATAAGCAATGAATATACAGATGCTATAATTAAGAAATATCCAGGAAAGTTAGGCTACGTAAGATTATTGCAGCAGGAGAATAATAAATGAAAGATGCTTACCAATGTTGTTGGCTCACAATATTCTCCAGGAAGAGATCCTTTCTCAGTGGCAGTCAGCACTTAAATGGGATCTAGGAGAGGTGCAGCCAGGCTCCATCCCTTCCGGTAGCACAGGTGAGTTACCTTCCCCTGTGCTCCCATGGCTGACTCGTTGCTTGTCTCAGGTGGTCTATCAGAGGTTCAGGCCGTGATTCAGCAGTTCCCGTACAAGGTGCAATGAAAAAAGTATAAATTTGGTTAAAAAAGAACAACTGCAAAGCAAAGGCAGTTGGCATCTGTGAATTCCTTTCAATTTTGCAGTTTTGTGTCATTGCACCAAAGCATTTCCATCTTCTAGCTTCATAGCATTTACAACCTGAAACGTTAAGACGCTTGTCCTAGGTAATACAAATGTAAATGTTTCTCTTTTTCATATAAATTTATTCTTCTTTCTGATCATTTTATACTTCTGTATCTTGGCCTTTTTCTTTGTGTCCTTTTCTTCATGCTTTGGGTGTGAATATCTGACCAAAGTACATCTTGTCCTCTTTTTTCTTCGTTTTTTATTTTCATGTTTGTTTGTTTAGTTCATTATTTAATCACTGCATGCCATGTCAGCTTTTGCTTTTCACTGACAAGTCTGACATGACAGTATCTTTTGGTTTGTCTTCTCCGTAGTGTTACTGCAGCTCTGGACAGTCTGCTGTGGTGTTTTATCAAATCAAACCTGCCCTTTTTTTTTTTTCCTCACATGCAAAGGAATTCAAATAAATTTACTGCGTTCCAGGGATCAACCCTCTATATAGAGACTTGGACAGTGCTCCTCAGTGAATCAGCTGGCAAGGGCTAAGGACTGTGTGAGGAGTTGGTAAGCATTGCCAGACTGCAGGGACGTGGGTTGGTGCGTCTCTTTGAGGAAGGCCATTTGCCTGCTATTGTGTAATAGAATTTGTGAATCAGAGGGAATTTTACATTTCCTGGCTTCTTTGAGATGATGCTGTTATAAGGTGGAGTTCCATTCATCTCTTCTATAGGTGACAAAATTCATGTCAGGATGGGCATTTCCAAGGTGTGTCCCTACATGAATCCATGCTTGCGACAATTCCTGATGCAAGCAGTTGTTGGGCCCATATCTTAAACACATCCAGACGTGAGTACTCAAGAGGGTTGCATGCATCAGCTTATGGACCTGGGAGTCTCACTGAAACATGTCACATAATTGGAGGACTGAAAACTGAAGGATCCTGAAATTAAGGAGACCATCCTGCAGGCTTGTTGCTCGAAGTGATTTTCACCATTCTCTCCCAAATCAGTGCTTGGTTTGCTGCAAAGAGTATCCTATTGTGCAGCTGTGGCCTGTATCTCTCTTTGACACAGGAAGCTATCTATCTGGATTGGGGTGCAGATTTATGCATTTCATCGTATTGGAAACTGATTGGAGCTGACAATAAGTTTTCTTTTTGATGAACTATCTTCAGATGACATCATCTTCATCATTCCTAATCCTTCAGTTGATTGTTACAGCACATTAAAGATGTTGCGGTAGTGGATTGCTATTCCTAAGTGGATTTAGGATGCAGCCTTTTGCTTATTTATAGAGATATTCATCAGAACCAGAGAGTCATATCTTACTAGGTTTGGCAAGGAGGACTGTTGTCACATGCAGATCCTCATATGGAGCTGGTCATCAATGCTGCTTTGTTCATAGAGGTAAGTATGTGAGCAGGATGTATTCATTATCTTAATACTGGAGCATGCATGGCTGGTAGGAGTAATAAACAACCTCATTGTTTAAAGCCAAAGTGTAGTCACAGACCTTCTGGATCTGAAACCTAATGTAAGTACTACCTTCCTGCAGAGAGGAACTTACTCTTTTCCTGAACCCTAAATGTACAGACAGTGAAGTGGTGTGAGATTTGAAGGCTGCTGAGCGACTGCAGAAATGCTGGGGTCTTTGTTGAAATCATATGTTTTACTTCTGTACTCTATGCCATGCTGAGAAATACAGTAAAGTACTTACAAAGGAGCATAGTTTCATTTTTCTTTGTTCCAGGCTCTACATGTTACTAAATTTTATTTTATTCTTATTATGAGCTGTCCTGACGTGAGTAAGAATAAAGTTCATGCCAGATGGTAAGGTCACTTTGATTCCTTTATGCTGCCTTCTTTGTAATGCAGCATCAGGCAGATATGGTGATAAACTACTGGTAACTATTATTATGCTATAGTATTATTATACTATAGCTATTATACTGGTAACTTTTTTTTCTCTCCCTTTTTTTTTTTTTACTTCTGCATGATGACACAATACTCATTTTTTGAGCTCTTACTTAAAGAAAGAACTTGTCTTTGCACTAGACAGAAACATAGGTATTTACTGAATGAAAGTTCTCTTCTGGTAGTGATAATAATTGATCATGTTGAATTCAATAGAAAACTGTATTTTCAAGTAGTGAAATCTTCAATGTGCCATTTTTTTTCCCCCAAGATTGATAGATTTTTTTTCCATTTGTGGAAAACTTGGGAAGAACTGCCATCAAAAAGCAGCGATTGCACATAATCATTTTGCTTAAACTTTGACTTTCCTGGCTTTATGTATATAGAAACGTAGGAGTGTTTTTAATCCACGACACATACTTAGCACAGTTGGTGATCATAACAGTGAAACTGGTCTACCAGTTTTAAACTGTGTATCTTGACATAGTGATATCTGTGAATGGAATAAATAGTAAAACAGCCATAAGGTATCTTTCTTTCCTCGATATCACTCTGTCAACTGGAGGAATTGGTAGAGCCTTTATGGACGACACTGCAGTGAGGCCTGGCACCTGGCTGGAGGGTGGCCATTTTGTTACTGCAACCCATAGGTGACCAGCTCCACAAGGCCTGTGTTCCCATAGCCTGTGGGACCTGACATGGTTTGATACTGATGCCCAAAGTACCCCTGCCCATATCCACGCACCGTGACATCTCTCCATGCAGCATTTAATTACTGAGCTGACTTTGCAACTTCTAACATCCCACAGTTTCCTCTGTTCTCCAGAGTTTATTGAGGATAGTCTCTTTAGTCCATAAGAAAAAAGCTGCCTGTAGCATGCAGCTCAGAGCAGCAGCCCAACATGACCATGCCAAATGGCCACAAGGGAGCCAGTTTTTCTCCACTGACTATTACAGAAGCTTATGACAAATCCATTACCTGGGCTATCACAGACTTTTGAGAATACCTTCTGATGTTCAAAGCCAGATGGTTGATGGTCAATCTGCCCTTCTGATAGTAAATTAATTGTATGGTAGGTGTCATTTGCATCTTCCAGACTGTGTAGAAGTAATGCCAGAATGGAGGAAGAGGCCTTAATCTTTCAGGTGAGCACTTGAATAAAGAGTGTGCCACTTAACAGCATAATGCCTAGTTTTGTCAGTCTGTGGCCTTTTGATTAGTAAAGACATTATTGTTAGACTGGTGACTAATTGTTTTAGTATGTATTTCTCTTTTTGCTTCATAATTTGCATTTTTCTGCAGTGTGCTAAGGAGATTAAATTGAAAGGTGTTTTCTCAATCTGGCA